>NC_091257.1:80300000-81550000 GCF_042477335.2 Ovis canadensis
ATGCTTATGATATAGAAAAGTCATGCTAATATCATATACTTTAGAGCTAAAGAAAACTCAATAGGATCAAATCTTATAAAGTGCATTTAGTTTATACCGTTATTTAGACTCCTTTAACACTGTATTCTGTACTCATCTGTCAACGAGTTCCTATTAAGGGTTAGTTATTTGCAAATAACATGCATAATTTTCTGAAATTCCATTCTATTAACTATCGGAGTTTAAAAAGCTTAAGACAATGAAAGCCATGTAAGAACATTAAGAAGTACTAACGTATGCTGTAACATTATTACAAAAAGAATCTTAAAGCATCAAGGAGTATGAGTAATTCACAGCTCTGACTCCTTCAGTAGTTTAGGGCAAAACACATTTCCCACAGTTATCACCTTCTTTCTAACCCATCTTCAGTGGATATAATAGCTTTATTGATGACATTAAGTAATAAACATTAAGCCAAAGTTAACAAATTTTAGACAAGTTTGAATATAAGAACTCATCCAGATTGTCATGGATGGACTTGGAGGGGAAGGTGTCCAATGACACCAATTCCTGAAATCTAAGGAAAGAGTCCATAGTTTTACATCCTCAAATAGTGTCTCTTCCCAAAAGAACCCACTTTTCTAAAACAGGCAAAGAAAAGCTTCAGGAGAGAGCCTAGGTGTAATGCTTTGACCACAAGGGTTCAACTGAAAGTCTCAATCATGTACAGCACCTCCCCCCAACCCAGGTCCCTTCTTGAAACTTACTTTTTGCTACGTTCTTCATGGCCGTTAGCACTGCTCAACTTGTTCTCATCCTAAGCAGGGTTGATAGAAGAACATCATGAGGACGAAGTGGTAACATTTCAAGTTGTCAAAGGGTAAAGGGAATAGGAATAAGAAAATACAAAACAATTTTAAAACTAATTACTTATTTACAGTTTAACATGGAAGGCTATAAAAAAATTTAGATGGATGTATGTTTAACCACTTTGTTGCTTACAAATTAAGTCATCAAGATACAAAAATAAAAATGCATATTAACATGTTAAATTTTCTTATATAGTTAGATATTAAGTTATCCAGATTTACAGTGTTGAAGTGGTTAAATAGAATTTCTATAAAACATGAATGAAGTCCTGTTTTGAGTTTTATTCCATGTGCTATGGCCCCTTTGATCAGTACCATGGCTCTATTTCTGCCTAAGCCCCAAGTGGCCATGCTAGCAGCCAGCCACTATCGATTTCCTGTGACCGATGCCATTCCTGAGATCTTCGCCCATTTCCGTTGGAGGGTTGGGACTGTAAGAGCTTGATGCCACCTCTGTCACACATCTCGCCCTGAAGCAAACAGGGATTCACACTGCTTTAGTAATGTTGACTCCCAAGAACCCAAGAAAGTCAATTAATAATCCACCAGTCCTACTTCCATACCTGTTCACATGGAATTACATCCATGTTAAACTAAGACAGAATCTTAACATTAAAATAGAAAGTAGAGCTTCAAGAGTCTAAGTATTACAAACTAAGTACACTATTCAAAGCTTTAAAGAATTCATCCAAATTGGTACCACATGGTCGAGCTATACACTCCAAAACAAATGTATTATTTTTAAAAGGTTTAGCGAAATGTTTCTTTTCAAGTTTGATCACATCAGCTATAGGAATATAGAGTATAAGTGCTAACTTACAAAGCTTACAGTTTGTGACATCAGTGATAACGCATGCATACTGCTATTTTCACCACCAACTGGTGGTCAAAGAATGAAAAGACACTTTACTTTTACGGTGATACTGAAATGGATCTACGTTATTAGCCAAAATAACTCCTTTGTAGTTTTTAGTGTGAAATATTATGGCAGGGACGAATTAAAAATAAAACAATATGGAGAACAGTTAAACAGTCATCAAGTGACTCTAAGTTGTGATATTGCCTCTTTTGCTTTAAGAAATTTTTTCTGTTCAGGGATCCAAGAATTTTAGTAATTTTTAACTGAGCAGCAGATCATCACCTGCCTGTTTTAATATTTACTATTACCAGTCTTATGTATAGGATAAATTTTAAATCTCACCCATTTCTTCTTGTAAGACTTGTCTTATTTAAAGATTTGCTTGCCATAGACTGGTTATGCTTTATTATTCTTGGACCCCTGCTGTTTTCCCAAACCACTACATTCACCTTTTTGCTATACCAAACTGGAGCTGGTAATTCTTAGTTGAGTCATTTTACCTAGGGGACCACGGTACAGCGATAAGTCACTCAATTACTACCTTATGATTGACAGTTCACACTGGAATCAAAGGTGAATTCATGGGAGTAGAGGTGAGATATCGTTAGGCAAGTCTACAAAGAGAGATAGATGGGCATTTATTCATCACGCTGAAGTGAAACTACTGCACAATATTATTACATCAATAGCATATATTTACTTTTGTAAGTTACATGTAATGCATCTCTGATAAGGTAAATCAAGAGGGCTCCGGGGAGGTTAGTTTACATTTCAGCAGTAGTTTCGTGAATAATGCTAAATTAAGAAATAGATACACCTCACCGACTTGTTTTTTCTCACCTTCTTGTAAGGAGCCTCAAGCATTGCTTCAATATCAATATCGTCTGCCATTTTCTCTAAACGACTAGGTAAAAAGCAAAAATGAAAATTTGGTGAGTAAACAATTTTAAATTGTGCTAAATTTCCTTTTTACCAGACATATTCCAAAACCTCAGAGAGGTCCCACGGAATGACTAAAACGGGACCATTTTAGTAGGCTTGGCAATTAAACCTAAAATGTCCCCAACATCAAACACGCTAGACAGATTAAGTACTCTATTTTTAAAAAGCCTACAGCGCCTCAAAAAACAGAACCCGAGAATCTCGAGCCAAAGCGCCGCTTTCGCGCAAAACCCCGCGCTGCCATTTTAGGGGCAAAGGGAAACTCCCTCGGCTGGGAGGGGTTGTGTGCCATGGCAGCGTTCGGCTGGCGCCATGTTGGGAGGTCGCGGTCGGCCCGGGCCTTGAAGGGACAGGTCGCCATCTACCCGAAGCCTCTCTAGAGCCCACGCCACCCGAAAACCCTGAAACACATTCGATCGGAAAAGGGCGCGGTCGTCGAAAAGACGACGATTTCTAAAAAATTTCCCCCCCCACCCGCCCCCAGCCCGGTCGCTTAAAATCGCCTAAGGAGTGCCCCTCAACCCAGAAAAGAACCAAACCTCAAAAAAGCCCGGAAAATACGCGGGTACGCGATGCCTCCTCACCTGTGCGGGCTTCCCGGGTCCCTGCGGTGCTCGTATTCAGAAAGAGGGGGGCTGTGGCTGCCGCCGCTGTTGCTACTGTTAAGCCGCTAGGCCCAGGCCGCGGTACCACCCAGCCCGAATTTCGGGCTCAGAGAGCGGACAGGCCCAAGCGAATCTAAAAGAGACAATGGGATTAGAGGAGCCCGCGCGGGAGTTCAGGACGGCGGCTTCGGCAGCTCAGGATCCACCCCTGCGACAGTGTCGGCAAGCTCTCTGAAATGGCGGCCGCAGCTTCCCCGTACTCACATTCACCAACACACATACACACACACAAACACACGGGGCCTCACAGAGCCCTCAGCACGGGCTCTCGCGAGAAGCAGCTCCTAATTCCAGTCCAGAGCAGCGGAAATATCGCGAGATTTAAGCATCGGCCCCCAGCGACCATGGCCCAATCTCGCGCAATGATTGCGCCACAGATATTCCCATCCCCCACTCAGAAAGGCGCCTTTGAGTCCCTACTCTTGATTAGCGTCCACATCTCGCGAGATCACGCAAGCTGCTAGCGCAAAGGCAGTTGGTACACATACTGTCAATCTTCCAGAAAACTCATCGCTGAGTGGAGTTCAGTGGTCACCGCCTCCTCGTGGCCACCGCCCCAGAGCTATCAGAAGGTTTCTGAGATGACGGCTGCTTCCTCCACCGGGCCAAGGTCGCTGTAAACCGATCTAGTCCATATGGCTCTAAAATAAAACGAAAAGGCTGTTATACAAATTATCTGCCAAGGGTGAAGACGGAGTGAAAAGCAAGCAAGAGAGAAGATGAAAAGAGACGTTCAGGGGTAGGGGGCTAAGAGTGTGAAACAAAACGATGTCTCGGCCTGTGGAGCCAGTGGACCAGGCACGGCGTTGACTGCCTAGCTTCAAAATACCCTTGGAAGTAGTGGGCAAAGAGAAGGTGAAAAAACACTGCATCCCTTGGCAGTGGTCCAGTTCTGTGCCCCTCGAATTTATAATCTGACCTTGTGTGGGAGTTGCTATTGTTTCTTCAGAAATGTACCCCATTCCCCTGGGTATGTACTCAATGTACATGAAACTGAGCAAAGTGAAGGACAAGGAAACCTGCATTCTATGGGCTCGCAAAAAGTTGGACACGACTTAGCCAGTGAACAGTAATCCTCTTGGGACTTGGCTCCTTGTCCCTGAAGTCCCCCAGATGCATGGCAGTTGCAATGTACAATCACCACTTGTTCTTTGGTCCACTCGGTGAAAAAGCGGAGAGCAGAGAGGTCATTGTCTACAAGACTTTAAGATAAAAATGGTTGGAAAATTTTAGAGAGGAAAAAAAGCAAAGAAATCTTGAGAGAGAAAATCTAGAAGTCTCTTGACAGCTTAATGATTGACTGCAAAGATTTGAGATGAGTTTGTATAGCTCCTCCAATACTGTGACCTTGGACAAGTAAATGAACCTACCCTCCATTTCTTCCTGTGAAGAAGAGTATAATTACTAAACTTCTTGTTAGTGAGGAAGGCCAGTAATGCTCGATAGTGAATTCTCAGCACTTAGCCGGATGCGCAGGTAGAAGCTCATTAAATCAATGAATGGATGAATGAAGGCCTAATAGAAGTATAGACAGGATTGAATGAGGTAATAGCTGCTTTTGCCATGAAAAAATGCCTGGCAAATCTTTAATCCTGAAAAAAGTTAACTTCTATTATCTCTAAATAACATATTTAGAGGAAATCTTGGTGTAAAGAGGCTTTGCATTTCAGATTAACTTTGCACTTAGGTGTTTCTTTTAGAGAATTAATAGATTTTGCGTAATTAGTAATATTCCCTTAACTTCTTTTCCTGAAAACTCAGATGCTTTTCATTTTCTGAATGTTGAAAATCATCACATTATATTAAAACACAATTATTTTAGAAAAGACAAGCTAACCTTTGCCTTTGTTTTTCCCTTTAATTCTAGTGTTGTGACTTGTTAATTGTGAAAATATTAAAACATAGATGGTGGCCCCTACTTAATTTTGTTTGGGAATATGACTGCACAGAATCTGACTTTAACCTCTGTACTTCTTATTTGAGAAGAGAAATATTTTAAGTTCTCAGTTACTTGAGTATTGCTGCTGCTGCTAAGCCACTTCAGTCGTGTCCGACTCTGTGCGACCCTATAGACTGCAGCCCACCAGGCTCCCCTGTACCTGGGATTCTCCAGGCAAGAACACTGGAGTGGGTTGCCATTTCCTTCTCCAATGCATGAAAGTGAAAAGTGAGAGTGAAGTCGCTCAGTAGTGTCCGACTCGTAGTGACCCCATGGACTGCAGCCTACCAGGCTCCTCCGTCCATGGGATTTTCCAGGCAAGAGTACTGAAGTGGGTTGCCATCGCCTTCTCCGTACTTGAGTATTGAATATCCCTTAAATTGTTTTCTGTCCCACAGTGATCAGAGTGAACCTGGCAATTTAGCACACAAATAAGAAACACCAACTGGAAAACTCAGTCTCTAAAATGAAAGTATTTTTATGTATTTAAAAAGAAATATTAAAAATATGATATGCTTTTTATTCACCATGCAAAACCTCCCTCACTCTGTCTGGCTCATGGATTCCTTCCCCTTTCATCATTATGTTCTCAGTTATTTTGCCTCGAAGGTAATTGGGTTAAGTCATCACCACCAAGATTATTCTATCTTAAAACTTGTGAAGAGAAGACCACAGGCTAACTAAGGGCCTGGGATAAAGAAGGTAACAGATGTTATGCTTAGAGAATTTGGCTGATAATTAAATATATTTTGCCAATGTGAGTTTTTTAACATTCATGTATGACTTTTATGGACAGAAGATGCTATTTTTCATACTTTTTAAAAGTTAACATTCAACGTATAGAGTGAGTGCGTTTTAATCGTTTCCTTGAGACTTTAAGACTGACTGAGAAAATTTGTTTTATTTATAAATCTAACTAGAATATTAGAATCATCTTCACTTTTTCTGTTAATATTGAGTTATTCAAATTGAATGGACTAAACTCCCTTCAAAAAATCAGTCCCATTTATGTTAGATAAATGTCCTCAAATTTAGTACGCTTTTGTCAGTTTAACATGGTGTGGTTTTTTTAATGTGTTATTTTTGAGTACCTTAAAACTTTTGCAAGTATATAAACTCTTCTAAACCTAAAAAATTGAAATCACAGATATGTGTTTTAAATTTTCTTAAAATATTCTGGTGTAGTCTTATACTTTTCCAATTAAAATGACAAATCTTGTCAGTTACTTAATCACATTGTTTTACCTGAATTTCTAGTACCTCAAGTTCCTTTAAAAATTACAATTTAAATACAGAAATGTATAAAGTAGGTTTCACTGGTGGCTCAGATGGTAAAGAATCCACCTGCAATGCAGGAGACCGTGGATAGATCTCTGGGTCAGGAAGGTCCCCTGGAAAAGGGAATGGCTACCAACTCCAATATTCTTGCCTGGAGAATTCCCTGGACAGAAGAGCCTTGCAGGCTGCAGCAGCCTTGCAGGCTGCAGTCCTTGAGATCACAAAGAGTCAGACACAACTGAGTGACTAACATATAACATATATATGTACAAAGCATTCTTAATCTTAATATGGAAGTTTTAAGTCTTTAAATTGAAATTTCCCTGTATAAAAAGATGCGTATAACAGAAAGGTTTTATTATCTCAAAAAATTCTGATATTAACATTCCAAGAGAATTCAGATATTATCTCAGAGGACCAAGGTTTCTGATTGGCCAGAGTTTCTGACCTGAACCAACAACTGTTTGCATACTTTACCTGACAGATTCCAGCAATTGTTGAGCTGCTGGGGACACTATGAACTTTCTTTTTTCCCTCTAAATCTCTGTAACAATGAGAAACTTAATCCCATTTGATACTAGTGGAGGTAATTTTGCCAGCCTTATGACTTTTGCCTGATTTGGGAGGATCAAATCATCCCCCCCCACCCTCATTTGGACTTGATTGAATAATCAATCTACTTAAAGATTGAATTTGGCATTCATTTCAAATACTTGCCTGACTGCTGGCCATAATGTCAGGGGCATTGTAGTGACATATCCAAAAGGAATTTGCATAAATTTGTCCTTAAGAGAAGAGCTGTTTCATGGGTATATCACCAGCCACTTATTTGTCCATCTGTCCATCCCATGATGAAAAAGATTATGCAAGATACTATTTATTTCTTGGCCACAGCACCCAACTTGTGGGATCTCAGTTCCTTGATCAGAGATTGAACCTGGAATTCTAACTACTAGGCCACAAGGGGACTCCCTCAAAAAACTATTTAAAAAACAAACATTATTTTAGATTAAACATAAAAATGGCAAAAATTTAATAAGCTATAACAAATTTAGAACATTCCTTTAGAGGTTTGTTTGATTGAAGTATGTTGTTCTGGGTTCACTATATATTGATTCAAAACTTTTATAGGTTATACTACATTTATAGTTATTATAAAATATTTGCTATATGCCCTATGCTGTGCAATATATCCTGATAGCTTATTTCTTTTATAGAGAACAGTTAGTACCTCTTAATAGCCCTGTTTTGCCCCTCCCCTTTTGTTTTTGGCTGCCCTGGATCTTCCTTGAGCTGCATGAGCTTCTCCTGATGTGGTGCATGGGTTCTGATGCGAGAACTTAGTTGCCCCCTCACATGTGGCATCTTAGTTCCCCAACCAGGGATAGAACCCAGGCCCCCTGCATTGGAAGGCAGATTCTTAACCACTGGAGCACCAGGGACGTCCCTTTTCCCCTTTTCTTTTAGAGTTTTATCTGTGAAATGTGCCATTTACTGATTCATTCTGTGCTTAGTACCTTTTGAATTTTTGGTACTCAGTGGACAATTTGTGAGAACCAAATAAATGAAAAACACACTCTCTTTCCTTTAAGACTTTGCAGTTTAGTTAGAGAACTCTTTTTTTTTTTTAATTTGATTTTTTTTTGTTTGTTTGTTTTTTGCCATACCACATGGCTTGCAGAATCTTAGTTCCCTGGTCACAGGTTGAACCTGGGCCCTCGGCAGTGAAAATTCAGAGTCCTAACCACTGGACTGCCAGGGAATATATTTGGGATAGTGTTTTATATTAAGATTTTACACAGGCTCAATCCCTTGACCATCGTAGAATTAATAATGGCATGGTTATATAGTTCTACACAGTTTACAAACCATTTTCTATACATTCTCATTTATTCCTCTAAATGTTGTTTATTTACTTGAATTGCATTAAATAAGTTGATGGGTTCAGACCATGATGGAAATGATCACAGAATCTTCTACAAAGAACTGATTGACACAAGTCATCAGAGGAATTAAGAAGGGTTTTTTTTAAAAGTTTTTACTATGAGAATTATGAAACAGGCTGAGAAAATAATACATATACTTGCAAATTATTTTGAATTTAACATTTTTCAATATTTGTTTTACTACATATCTATTCATTGGCCTATCCCTCTTTCCATCCAGGTATCCAGCTTAATTTTTTAATGCTTTTCACAATTTCAGACATTAATGCATACCATCTCTAAGCTGTTCAGCATTGCATATTTTTAACTAGAGTTTAGTGCTCATTGTTCAGTTGCTAAGTCGTGTCCAACTCCTTGCAACCCCATGGACTGTATCCCGCCAGGCTCTTCTGTCCATGGAATTTTCCAGCCAAGAATACTGGAGTGGGATGCCATTTCCTTCTCCAGAGAATTTAGCAGTTATTCACTTTTTTTTTTTTAGTGAGATAAATTTTACATACAGTGAAATGAAAAATCTTAATTGTACTAATATATGAGTTTTCACAAATGCATATAAATTAGGCAATATTAATTTTCTTTAAAATGAAGGAATGGCAGAAGCAAGCTTAGAGGACCACAAAAGCAATATGTTTTATTCCAAAATATTATGATTCAACAACCAGAGAAATAGATAAAACATTGAAAATTAGGAGGCAGAGTATTGTTTAAAACATCTGCTCACAGAAGCAAAAAGAAATGCAATCAAACATAATATTGGAAAAGATTTGGAATTTAAGCAAATCTAGCAATGGAGAGGAAGATTCTGCTGACAAGGCATCACAAGATGGAGATACACCTTGAAAGTGAAGGATGAAAAAACAAAGAATCATCAAGCCACAGTGATTTTGAATGAAAAGCATGTAATTCCATATGAGTGAATGAAAATGAAAGGCCAGAAAGACAACATCTCTGAAAGGGTGTATCTAATAGTCTCAATTTTTCTGTTTGTTTTTGAGCAAGAAAAAAAAAGTCCTTTCAACAGTCATTTTCTGGAGGAGACCCAAAGGGACATGATGTGCACAAACATCTCTAAACAAGCAAGTCCTAACTCAATATAGAGACGAAGCATCAGAGTTGGAATATGGGCAGTGTGAACATGACTTGTGTGCAGTTGCTGTAAAAGAAAGGAGATTTTGGTAAGAATGTGGAGAAAGTAGAACTTTCTAGACATTGCTGTGTGAATGTAAAATGGTACAACTGTTGTAGAAAACAGTTCGGCAGCTCCTCAAAAAGTTAAGTATAGAATTATCATCAGTTCAGTTCAGTTCAGTTCAGTCGCTCAGTTGTGTCCGACTCTTTGCAACCCCATGAATTGCAGCACGCCAGGCCTCCCTGTCCATCACCAACTCCCGGAGTTCACTCAGACTCACGTCCATCAAGTCAGTGATGCCATCCGGCCATCTCATCCTCTGTCATCCCCTTCTCCTCCTGCCCACAATCCCTCCCAGCATCAGAGTCTTTTCCAATGAGTCAACTGTTCGCATGAGGTGGCCAAGGTACTGGAGTTTCAGCTTCAGCATCATTCCTTCCAAAGAAATCCCAGGGCTGATCTCCAGAATGGACCGGTTAGATCTCCTGGCAGTCCAAGGGACTCTCAAGAGTCTTCTCCAACAACACTGTTCAAAAGCATCCATTCTTCGGCACTCAGCCTTCTTCACAGTCCAACGCTCACATCCATACATGACCGCTGGAAAAACCATAGCCTTGACTAGATGGACCTTTGTTGGCTAAGTAATGTCTCTGCTTTTCAATATGCTATCTAGGTCAGTCATAACTTTTCTTCCAAGGAGTAAGCGTCTCTTAATTTCATGGCTGCAGTCACCATCTGCAGTGATTTTGGAGCCCCCAAAAATAAAGTCTGACACTGTTTCCACTGTTTCCCCATCTATTTCCCATGAAGTGATGGGACCAGATGCCATGATCTTTGTTTTCTGAATGTTGAGCTTTAAGCCAACTTTTTCACTCACATGACCTAGCAATTCCACTTCTAAGTATAGACCCAAGAGAATTGAAAGCCTGTCTTCAAACAAATAGCTGTACACAAATATTCATAACAATATTATTCATAATAGTCAAAAATGAACTCAACACAAATGTCCATCAAGTGATAACTATATAAACTGAAAGTGCTATGTCCATACAGGAGAGTATTATTCAGCCATGACAAAGATTAAAGTACTGATACATACTACCAAGTAGATGAACCTCAAAAGCATTATGCTAAAGGAAAGATGCCAGACACAAAACGTCACATAATTTCATGTATATGAAACATTTAAAATAGATACATTCATAGAGACAGAAAGCAGCAGATTAGTAGTTTCCAGGGGCTAGGAGGAAGGAGGAGTGGGGAATAACTACTGAATGAGTATGAGATTTCCTTTCAGAGTGTTGAAATTGCTCTGGAACTAGTGACTGGAGAGGGTTGCACAACATTATGAATGTAGGAAATGTCAAAAAATGTATAGTTTAGCATGACTCACTGTTAATTTTCTTTTGTTTTATATGAATTTTACCTCAATCTTAAAAAGGAGGAAAGAAAGAGAAGGGTCATCTAAGGACCACCAGATTCTATAACAAAATGCTGCAGGGAGATAAAAGTCCCCCAAATCCCTGGTTTCTGGGTCACATCACATGTTTCCCTATTTTCAGGATATTGAAATAATTTTTTTTATTGAGTTATTATTTATTTTTGGCTATAGTTGGTCTTCAGTGTTGCATGTGGGCTTTCTGTAGTTGCAGTGCCCTGGCTTCTCATTGCGGTGGCTTCTCTAGTAATGGAGCATGGGCTCTAAGCACGCAGGCTCAGAAGTTGCAGCATGTGGTTTCAGTGGTTGTGGCTCAAAGACTCCAGAGCACAGGTTCAATAGTTGTGGTACATGGGCTTAAGTGATTCAAGGCATGTGAAATTTTCCTGGACCAGGGATTGAACCCATATCTTCTGAACTGGCAGGCAGATTTTTCACCACTTGACCACCAGAGAAGTCCATTTATTTATTTTATAACTGAAAGTTTGTACCTTTTGACTTCCTTCACCCCATTCCCTCTCCCCTGAACTCCTTCCCTCTGCTAGCCACAAATCTGATCTCATTCTCTATGTTTGTTTGCTTTTTGTTGTTTTCCTAACTTTTTATTTTGTATTGGGGTATAGCTGATTAACTATGTTGTGATAGTTTCAGGTGGACAGCAAAGGGGCTCAGCCATATGGATACATGTATCCATTGTCCCTCAAACTCCCCTCCCATCCAGGCTACCACAAAACACTGAGCAGAGTTCTCTGTGCTATACAGTAGGTCCTTGTTGGTTATCCATTTAAAAGAAATATTTGCTTGTTTTTTTTCTTTGTTAATACACATTTTTATTTGTTTATCTATTTGGCTGTTTCAGGTCTCAGTTGTGGCATGTAGGATCTTTAGTTGTGACATGTGGGATCAAGCTTCCTGACCAGGGATCAAACCTGGACCTCCTGCTTTGGGAGTGCAGAGTCTTAACCACTAGACCACCAAGGAAGTCCCATGTTTGCTTGTTTTTGATGTATAATTGACCTACAAGGCTATGTTAGTTACTGTTACACAATATAATGATTTAACATTTCTATATGTTTCAAAATATACACCTTGATAAGTTTATTTAATACCTGTTGCCTTACAAAGATATTACATAATTATTGACCATATTCCTCACACTATATTTCATACCCATGACTCATCTATTTTTGCAACTGAAAGTTTATATGTCTCAATCTCCTTATTTATTTCTCTCCACTCCCAATCTCCCTTCTTTCTGGAAACCAGTTTGTAATTTTACAATGCTTACAGGATCAGTCTTGTTAGCACTGACTGCCCAGTGACTCCTTCACAAAGGTCTTGGTCCCAACCCCTCTGAGTTCAGAGACACAAGCACACACCAAGTATGGCTTCCTCTTCAGAGATCTGTTTCAGTTCTGTTTAGCACTTCCTCTAAGTGTATGTGTTTTAATCATTCCAACCTCTTCCCTTTGCTCTCTCAGCCCTAAGCATTGTAGGTGTTCCTACAATTAAGAATCACTGCCTTCAGGATAGCTTAGATTTCTTCTTTCACTTCTTCAGTTACATGGTTGACAATCCATTATATCAAATTGTCTCTCTTCAGATAACAGGTGGTCTCTACTTCCCTCCATGAACTTGACTAATACATGAAAGTGAGTGAAAGTCATTCAGTTGTGTCCATCTCTTTGCAACCCTGTAGACTACACAGTCCATGTAATTCTCCAGGCTAGAATACTGGAGTGGGCAGCCTTTCCTTTCTCCAGCGGATCTTCCCAACCCAGGGATCAAACCCAGGTCTCCTGCATTGCAGGCAGGTTTTTTACTAGTTGAGCTACCAGGGAAGCCCAAGAATATTGGGTTGGATAGCCTATCCCTTTTCAAGCGGATCTTCCTGACCCAGGAATTGAACCAGGGTATCCTGCATTGCAGGCAGATTCTTTTACCAGCTGAGATATCAGGGAAACTCTTCAAGGTTCAACTCAAATGCTACCTTCTTTGTATGTCTTTTCCAATTACCCTGTAAAAATTATACCCCCACTTAATTCTTAGTGTCCTTCTTAAGGTCTATAGGTTTTGCTTTCATAATCATATGCCAAGTCACACCCATATACCTAATAATAATATTGCCCTACAATTACAGTGAAGCACCTTCACTCAGATCAATCATGTGGAATATAATAGATTCACCCAACAATTCTAATAGGGAAAGGTAGGTATAGAGCAAGCAAGACTACATGTGGGCTCTTGTCTGTTCCCCTACATAGTACAATTCTGTTCAATTTACTTAAACTCACAGTTGTTTCAGTTTCCCCAGCCTCACAGTCTGATCTGCAGATTAAGTAAAATAATATGGAGAAGATTTAGTAAGATAATGTATGTGAAGTGCTTACAGTGGCCTACCTCATAGGAAGAACTAAAGAGCCTCTTGATGAAAGTGAAAGAGGAGAATGAAAAAGTTGGCTTAAAGCTCAACATTCAGAAAACTAAGATCACGGCATCCAGTCCCATCACCTCATGCCAAATAGATGGGGAAACAGTGGAACAGAGACTTTATTTTTGGGGGCTCCAAAATCACTGCAGATGGTGACTGCAGCCATGAAATTAAAAGATGCTTGCTCCTTGGAAGAAAAGCTATGACCAACCAAGACAGCATATTAAAAAGCCTAGACATTACTTTGCTGACAAATGTCTGTCTAGTCAAAGCTATGGTTTTTCCAGTGGTCATGTATGGATGTGAGAGTTGGACCATAAAGAAAGCTGAGTGCCAAAGAATGGATGCGTTTGAACTGTGGTGTTGGAGAAGACTCTTGAGAGTACCTTGGACTGTAAAGAGATCCAACCAGTCCATCCTAAAGGAATCAGTCCTGAATATTCCTTGGAAGGACTGATGTTCAAGCTGAAACTCCAATACTTTGGCTCCCTGATGCGAAGAGCTGACTCATTGGAAAAGACCCTGATGCTGGGAAAGATTGAAGGCAGAAGGAGAAGGGGACAGCAGAGAATGAGATGGTTGGATGGCATCACTGATTCAATGGACATGAATTTGAGTAAACTCTAGGAGTTGGTGATGGACAGGGAAGCCTGGTGTGCTGCAGCCTATGGGGTCTCAAAGAGTCCTGACTGAGTGACTGAACTGAACTGAGTTGAACTTACAGGAAATAGTCAATAAATGTGAAAAAAGAAAAAACGTGAGTTATTATTTTTGCTATTAGTTTATGGTTTATCCAGCTATGTGTTCTAAGGTCCTTTTTTTTTAGTTAAAAAATAATGCCTAGGTACATTTATCACACTCTCCCTTGCAGATTTTCCCTCGTCCTGTCTGTTCACAGTCAACTGGCCTCTTTGCTGCTGCTGCTGCTAAGTCACTTCAGTCATGTCCGACTCTGTGCGATCCCACAGACAGCAGCCCACCAGGCTCCTCTGTCCCTGGGATTCTCCAGGCAAGAAGACTGGAGTGGGTTGCCATTTCCTTCTCCAATGCATGAAAGTGAAAAGTGAAAGTGAAGTCGCTCAGTCGTGTCCGACTCTTCGCGACCCCATGGACTGCAGCCTACCAGGCTTCTCCGTCCATGGGATTTTCCAGGCAAGAGTACTGGAGTGGGGTGCCATTGCCCTCTCCACTGGCCTCTTTGCTATTCCTTAAATACCCAAGGCATGTCTGTGCTTCTTAGAGCCTTGGCATTTGCTGAAGCTTTACCTAGGACACTCTGCTCCAAAACAGATGCATGTCTTGCTCCTTCCTATTTCCTTATAATCAGACGTCACCTTATTAATGAGGCCTTCCTTTACCATCCTATTTAAAATGATAGCATGGGGTTGAGGTTGGGATGCGTTGGGAGATTTGGATTGATGGCAATCCCAATTTTATACCTACACTAGGAGAAGGCGATGGCACCCCACTCCAGTACTCTTGCCTGGAAAATCCTATGGGCAGAGGAGCCTTGTAGGCTGCAGTCCATGAGGTTTCGAAGAGTCAGACACGACTGAGCGACTTCACTTTCACTTTTCACTTTCATGCATTGGAGAAGGAAATGGCAACCCACTCCAGTCTTCTTGCCTGGAGAATCCCAGGGATGGGGGAGCCTGGTGGGCTGCCGTCTATGGGGTCACACAGATTCAGACACGACTGAAGCAACTTAGCAGCAGCAGCAGCAGTATATGTATGCATATACATACTGGTGTATGTATAAAATAGAACTCAGAACCTGCACTATAGCACAGGGAATGTTATTCATTGTTCTGTGGTGACCTAAATGGGAAAGAAATCCAAAAAAGAGGATAGGTATGTGTACGTATAGCTGATTCATTTTGTTGTACAGCAGAAACTAATACAACACTGTAAACCAACTGTACTCCAGTGATAATCATTAAAAAAAAAATGGCAGCATGGGACTTCCCTGGGGGTCTAGTGGTTAAGAGTCCATGTTTCAAATGTAGAGAGCATGGGTTCAGTTCCTGGTCAGGGAACTGGGATCCTGCATGCTGTGTAGCACAGCCAAAAATAAATAAATTAAAAAGGATGGCATACTTTTACCCCTTTTTCACTTATTTTTCTCCATATCCCTTGTCATCATCTGATATACCATATATTTTATTTATTTATTTGTTCATTATTTATCTCCCACCATTAGACTATAAAGTTCATGAAAGCAGAGATTTTTGTTTATTTTGTTTGTTGTTATATCCCCAGGGCCTGGAATACTACCAAAGACTACTAATGGTATACGGATAAATTTGCTCTAAAAAAAAAGAGGTCTGATGTTTGCCAATGTTCATAGTGTAAATATTTTCACTAGGGCCTATTTTAAGCTGCCAACTGAATATTTATTGATAATAATCAGCTCTCACAAGCCAGTACAGACCGACTCCAGCATCCCACCGAATGTCTGTGACACTGAATGGGTTATTTAACCTGTCTTAAGTTCTGTTTTCTTAGTGAAGTATCTGTGGGATAATAATAGAATCTTTTTGGGGGGCTTCCCTGGTGACTTGGTGAAGAATTCACCTGCCAATGCAGGAGACACAAGTTCGATCCCTAGTCCAGGAAGACCCACATGCCTCTGAGCAACTGAGCCCATGCCCCACAGCTATTGAGCCTGTGCTCTAAAGCCTGGGAACCGCCACTACGAGCCCTCACACCACAGTCACTGAAGCTCTCGCACCCTAGAGCCTGTGCTCTGCCACAGGAGAAGCCATTAAGAAGCCTGTGCGCCACAACTGGAGAGTCGGCCTGCTCAACACAGCTAGAGAAAAGCCCACACAGCGACAGAGCCCCAGCACAGTCAAAAAAATAAAATCAATGAAAAAAGGGAAACCTGTTTCATAAAATTGTGGCATAAGGTAAATGAGTTAATACAAGTAAAGCACACAAATCAGTGGCTGACACGTAGTTTAATTTTAGTACCTGTTTATTAAATGTACTTTTCTCCACATCCCACCAACATTGATTTGTCATTTCCAATTATGTTTGCTATATTTTCCAATGTTTGTAACTGATTGAACAGGTCAATTGAGTTCTATGGTATTCTTTAATCCATGGCCACCTAGTTTGTTGGCCATGGTTTGCTAGTAACCAAGCAGTATGTATAACATTTTGGTAAACATTTCTCAAAATGTTGATATTATTGTATTTCCTCCCGTGTTTGTGACTGTTCATTGATTTTGACCACTTGCCCATTGGCAATTCTGCTACAATGGTGTGGAATCGAGTTACCCACTGAGGGTTTGGGGCGCAAAAAGAAGTTCAGCAAGCATAACTGTCCATTCTATAGCACTTTCTCGATCTGCTCCAGAAGTCTCCAATTGCCTGTATCTCCCTGCCTTGAATGTCTATCTGGAAAGATGTCTGTGTTTCACTTCCTTAGAAGTAAAGGAAGTAAAGTCTCCTTTACTTTCCTTTAGAAGGTTGGTCTTGATTCTGCCCACCCTTGCTAGACTCATTTAATCCCTCATTATTACTTCTCTTAGGCTATAATTCGGCTTCATTGCTTATGCGTTTGCCTTCACTACCAGATTGTGAGCCACTTTGGGAATATCAACAACTGCTTCTCCTTTACTTCTATCCCCCAGCTCCTAACATCCTGCCTGGAATGTGCTGGTTGCTTAACTACTATTTGTTGAATTGGTTGATGTTGCTTTGAAGACATACCAGTACAGAGCCAAACTAAGGAAGGATGAAAGAACTTCTCAGAAATAAAGCACATTGCCCAATGACAATTAAGTATAGAACAAGCAGGGCATGTTCTTACACAGACAGGAATTCTTCATGATTTGAAAGTGGGCTTTGTGGGTGAGTTGGAGAGTCAGAGGCGATTCCACTGGGAAGATGAGTAAGGTGTAATTTGTGAAGAGCTTTCTATGCTCTCCGAATAACAGTAGCAATGGCATACTGGAGCAGACTCATACCAGTTTATGATTCAATGAGTGCCCAGAAATTTAGTGAGCTGATTGATCTCATATTGGTAGTCTTAAATCAGCCAGAGTGTGAATGATTTATACCACAGATATATCACAAATGCTACAACTCAATCTTTTCTTTTTTTTTCTCAGAGAATTAGTTGTTCATAAACTACTGAAAAGTTTTGGACATCATATTTAAAAGGTTAAATCTCATAAGATTATTATAAAGATTAAGTGAGAAAATTCATAGGTGACGTATATAGAATACCTGGTGTAATGGAAGTACTCAAAAAATACTGTTTAATTTTATTATTCATGCAAAATATTAAACACCTATTTTCTGCTGAGTATCATTCCATGCACTGGGGATATAGCAGTAAACAAAACAAAGTCCCTGACCTCAGGAGTTTTTTAAATTCTAAAGATATTAAACAGATTATTAACAAAAAATGCATATGTAATATGCCAGATGGTGATAAGTGCTTTGAAGAAGAATAAATGAGATTAAGGGAGAGAGACAAAGACAGGATACTGTTGTATTTAGGGAGGCAACTTCTATGATTAAAAAAAACAAACAAACACTTGAACAGAGACCAGAAAGAAACAAAGTGCTTTAAGTTTTATGAGTATCTGAGGATAGATTTTTCCAGGTACAGGGAACAGCAAGTACAAAACCCCAGGTAGAAGTGAACTTAGCGTGCTCAAGAAAAAGCAAGGATGCTCATGTAACTGGAGTGAGCAAAACAGAGAGAAGAGAATTGGAGGTCAGAGAGCTGGGGAACACAAGAGGCAGATCAAGAATGGCTGGTTGGGGAAAGATTTTGGATTTACTTTCAGTTAGAGAGGGGATAGCATTAGAGGGATTTGTGTAGGGGAGTGGATGATATGGTTATTTTAAAAGTATTTTTTAAATATATTTATTTATTTTGGCTGTGCTGAGTCTCAGTTGCATCACAAGGGATCTTCCATCTTCATTGTGGCATGTAGGATCCTTTAGTTGTGGCATGTAAACTCAGTTACAGCATGTGGATTCTAGTTCCCTGACCAGAGATTGAACCCCAGCCCCCTGCACTGGGAACTCAGAGCCTTAGCCACTGGACCAACGGGGAAGTCCCAATCTGTTTTTAAAGCATCACTTTATTTACTACTACTGTTATGTTAGAATGGCAATTTGAATAGTTTGGAGAATAGGCCAGATTGGAGAGAGTTTGAGGGCAGAGGAACAAGAGGAGACTTTCCTTAGAATGTGGTTAGTTCAGGATTAATAAGTATGATATCTGGAATTAAACTGTTGGTACTTAAATTATTCTTAGTGATGTGACCTTAGACAAGTAACTTCTCTAAATGAAATAATTCATGTAATTTATTATGATGAAGTAATTTATAATGAAATTTATAATGAAATAATTCACTTAGCACAGTGTCTAGCAAACAGTGAAAATTCAATAAATATTATCATCATTTTTTTTTCCAAAAGGGATAAAAATTTGAAGTATAATCAGAAGGGGGGACAGGCAAAGGTAGGTATGGTATGTAGAGATAAAAGGGAAATTTGGAAAATCTGTAGGAAATATAACTTATTTCTCCATTTGGCCAGTGATTTTACCCCAACTTATGTCGTGGTGGGAAGATACAGGCTCTCTAGGGCAGGAAGAGTTCAAAGTGGACAAGAGCCAGTGCTCTCTGTATTCATAAGGTTTCAGCATTTGGAGTTTCACAGCACCTTTAATTTCTACTTTGGTCAGGTTTCTATTTTACCTCCTACAATAAAAAGGCTCCCCTGGAAATAGAAGGAGATGAGTGGGAAGGGAAGTGGTGATGATTCAGCATGTAGGTTAAATAAACCTTTGAAAAGCATAAAGGCCTTAAAAAAGCTTATGAAGTAGGGGGAGGGGGGAAGACCATGATATAGGCAAGGATATCAGGGGAAGTAGAATAAGGTGTGAGCGAACCTGTGATTACCTGATTTTCCCTAATTGTCATTTAGGGACTTTCTTTGGTGGTAACTATTTCCAGCTTAGAATTTGGAATTGAGATTGCAGTTAAGATACTTTTTTAGGCCCAGAGGAACTATGAACTGGGTCGAGTAGGGTGACATCAAGGAGGTGACATTTCAAACTCACAGCTGTGCAATAGAAGAGGAAGAGGAGAGAGTTTTGGGGTCTTAGTGAGTCAGTAAGCAGGCAAGAAGGACTGCAGAGGAGTGTAAGGGGCAGAGCTTCAACTGATAATTGATAATCGAGACACAGCCCCAGATTTCCCTCTTTTTCCTTTTTGAAAGTACTTTATTTATCCATATATTTGCCCACACTGGGTCTTTGTTGGGGCAGCTGAGACCTTCTCATGGTGACATATGGGATCCATGTCTTGCAGCATACCTACTCTTAGTTGCAGCATGTGGGCTCTAGTTCCCTGACCAGGGGTTGAACCTGGACCTCCTGCATTGGGAGCTGGGGATCTTAGCCCCTGGACCACCAGGGAAGTCCCTCTTTCTCCTTTTCTGAATGTCCAAGGCTCTTTACTGTAGCATTGTCTGTAGCAACTGGAAACATTGTGAATAATCCCCAGGAAGGGATTATTCACTGCAACATTGTCTATAAACATTAGAAACAAAGTGAATGGTCCATCTGCCTTACTCTTCCTTAGCCTCCATTCCTCTTCCCCTTCACCCATAGTCCCAAGACCATCCATCCATGTGTAGACATATTTTCATGGATAGAATAGAACTTTTTTATGTTGTTGAATTAATGGTATTTTCCTTAATGGTTTGTCCTTTGCATTTTCCTCCCCTACATCAAGATGATTTCTTCTAAAGATACATAGTGTGTATTCCCTGATGTTTTGGTGGTTAGGACTCGGCATTCTCACTGCCAATGCCCTGGGTTCCATCCCTGATTGGGAAACTAGGATTCTGCAAGCTGTGGGGTGCAGCCAAAAAAAAAAAAAAAGACACATGATGATGACTTGTGTGACAAAATGTGGCAGTAGGTTGTACGCATTCCTACCTGGATAACTGCAACTTCACTCATTTCTATCAAGAATGCAAGTAAGTGAGAATAACATTACAGGAATAATCTTGAAATAATCCTTAAACTGTAAGTACATTGAAGATTTTAAATGTTATGAGAAATGATGACTTGCAATCTCTATCAAAATTATAAATATATACATCACTGTGGCTCAGATCTCCTATTTCAGAGAATTTAGACTACAGTTCTCTCTGCACACATGTGTTGAACTACTTGTAAATGGAACATAGTTTTTAAGTTACCAGGGATTGGAAACAACTCAAATGTCCTCAAATAAGGGACTGATTAAGCAAGCTACAGTACATCCACACAAGAAATACTGTGTAGCAGTAAAATAAAACAAGATAATGAGAGTTATTTTTGTATCATTATAAAAGATGTAGTGTAAGGGGTCCAAAATGTGTTTAGTGACAAAATTAAGGTGTAGAACACCATGTAGCAAAGCTTTCTGTTGTATAAAAGGTTCATAATTGAACTTATATTCAGCTTTGCATATACTCATAAAGAAATGCTGAAAGGGGGACTTGCCTGGCAATCCAGTAGTTCCAGGTTTCCATCCCTATTCGGGGAACTAAGATCCAGCATGCTACCTAGAGCAGCCAAAAGAAAAGGAGTCGGGTGCTGGATTCATAAGAAAGTGGTTACCAGTAGAAACAAACAAAAATTTGAGGGAGATTTTGTATTGTTTACCTTTTATATAATTTTTGGCCTTTGAGTCATGGGATAACATCACTATCTAAAAATAAATTTCGAGAAATTTGGGGAGTCAACTGGAGTCTAGCAGACTTAAGAGACTGTTTCTTTAATGGATTTCTTTATAATCTCCATTCCAGTAGTCCCTGGAGCTAAACTCCTCCCTTGTCTCTTTATCTCTAAACTGGCAGGAGTGTCAGTCTTGTTTGTCACAAGAAACAAACTTGAAGTATTAAATTACAGGGAACTGTACTACGTACTAGGACTCCCAAGGGACAAAGAACAGGACACAGTCCCTGCCCTTGAAGTGGTCCAGGTGGATTTTATCAGTCTCTTTAGTGGCCAGGACAAGAATAAAAAATGTCCTCCTCTGCCTCTCCCCCTCATTCTCCCTCCCTTCTTAGAATCTTGCAAAATGCTGTAAATATATTGGAATTCCTACATAATTCTCCTCCCCGTCACTGGAAAGCAGTAAGGCTTGAGGAGCTCAGGAACTTTCCATCAGGCTCAGATTGGCGAGACCTCAGACCAGGGTCAACTCAATCCACTTCCCTTGGGCCCCTGGTGCCTTGTGGAGGTTCTTGGACTTCTCAGATACAGCTGTAACTGTGGTTTCCGGCTTCCTGAGTTCTCACACTCAGCTTTGTGCTGCAGATATTTTACCCCAGTTCCTGCTTTGGAGACTGACATCCTCAAGCTTGGTGATACTCTGAGTACATGGGGTCTGTGGGTGTGAATTACAGCCAAGGAACTTGCTTTTCTGTTTTAACTTTTCCCCCTTCCCCTTGACAGATTCATTGTAAATGCCTTGGAGTTGGGTTAGGACAGAGTATAAAAGTTTGCTGGGTAGAGACTGAGAAAGATCAGTTTTCTAACTGAATATCCCATCTCAGATCTTTAGTTCTGCTGTTCCTTTACTAGGGACATTTTAAATACTCCAGACAATGACTCTAGTAAGAAAGCAATCAGAAAATCATTTACACAGAACTTTGCAGTTTATGGAGAATGCAATGGCACCCCACTCCAGTACTCTTGCCTGGAAAATCCCATGGGTGGAGGAGCCTGGAAGGCTGCAGTCCATGGGGTCGCTAAGAGTCAGACAGGACTGAGCGACTTCACTTTCACTTTTCACTTTCATGCTTTGGAGAAGGAAATGGCAACCCCCTCCAGTGTTCTTGCCTGGAGAATCCCAGGGACGGCAGAGCCTGGTGGGCTGCCGTCTATGGGGTCGCACAGAGTCAGGCACGACTGAAGTGACTTAGCAGTTGCAGTTTACAATACACTCTCACATGTTGTTTCACTTAATTGTGACAAGTTCGTGAGAGTAAATATCATCCCACTTTGTAGTTGAAGAAAAGTGATGCTTAGGGAGAGAAAGGACTCTTCCATGCAGAGACATAGTAGTCTGGTGCTTCTGTATATGCTTGTGTGAATGCAGCGTATGTGGAGCTGTCATCTTATGTCCTGGGACCACAGCTCTGAAATGGCTGGGGAGATACTATTTTCTGGAGTTGAGGCTGCTGTACATTCATTCTTTCACTCATTCACAGAGTCACAACCATTATTTGAGCGCCTATTTCAACAAAGAAAGGTTCTAAGTTAAAAACAATTGGATGGTTGAAATCAACTACTAGTGAAATGCTGGGGAAGACGTTAAAGCAGAATGGTGGATGGTGCTAAACAGGCGTGCTGAGACCTGGACTTTATTATTTTTTAATTTCAAGTATTTATTTATTTATTTGGCTGTGCCAGGTCTTAGTTGCAGCATTTGGGATCTTCAGTTGTGGCATGTGAACTGTTTAGTCAAGGCACGTGGGATCTAGTTCCCTGACCAGAGATGGAACCCAAGTGCCCTGCATTGGGAGCACAGAGTCTTAGTCACTGGACCACCAGGGAAGTCCTGAGACCTGGACTTTAGACCAAAACTTTGCAAATTGGAGCTCTACGGCAAGCAGCCAATGGCTGTTCAGAAGCTAGCAAACCAGGTTTCCACAGGTTTGACTTGATGATCAGGAACTTCAGCTTGATTCCCAAGGTATTTTATTCATATTTGTATAGAGTTATTTTTGCCTGACCAGCATCATTCCTCCCCTCACTTTCATTAGTGGGGATATCCTTGGGGGCAAATTATTCCTCTTGTCCCCTGACAGCCTGGACTAATCCATGTGACTGACATGAGATTGACCAGTCACCATCAGCCCCTGATCAAGGCTTTGCCTCTTGAGTGAGTGACTCAGAAACAAAGGGATGTTGGGATTGAATCCCAGCTGTGGCCTGTGGTGCTGCTGGCAGCAGAAGCTGTTGCTTCTTGCCAGAGCTGCTCTTGTGCCTCTTGTTTTCCTATCCATGCTCTGGGCCCCCAGACATTCTTGTAATATATTTCTCTTTTGCTTGTTCTTGCAACAGTGTCAGTGTTTGTTCTTGCAATAGACAAGAAGAATTTTAATTTACAAATTGTGATGATTTCTTTACCAAGAAGTAAACTCCTTGAGAACAGGGCCTAAACTTCATGCTGCTCTGCCCTGTGTCCTGTGTTCATGCTCAGTCATGTCCGATCTTTGTGACACTTTGGATGGTAGCCCACCAGGCTCCTCTGTCCATGGGATTTTTCAGGCAAGAATACTGGAGTGGTGCCGGGGTCCAGCCCCCACAGGATCCAGGGGAACCTGAAGGAAAAACGGCGTCGGCGATTGATTTAGAGAGAGATAAGGAAAGAATATTGTACATAAGAAAATAGAGGAGAGAAGGAGGCTGATATTTCTTGGTTTACATAGAAAGCCAATAAAACTTCGAGACAAGTTTGCCCTGTTCACGGAGGCCACAGGTGCCTTCCCGGTCTCCCGAGGGAGTGAAGATGCAGAAGGTCTTCCCGTTCAGGTCTTAGAAACCCGGGCAGATAAGTGAACGCAGGGAGCCTCTATGCTCTAAGGGATCAGCCTGAAAAAGAAAGTAAGAGAGAAAAAAAGAGAAAAAAGAGAAACACGGGGTGACCAAGCTTCTTCAAGCGAGGCCCATTGTTTTTATTTTTAAAAGGGTCTTTTATACTTTTACTTGTACATAGAGGGAAATGAAAGATGCAGAGTCATACAGAGTCAGCCCAAACAGTATATCTGTTTTGTCTTTATCGAAACCAGGATTTTTCTGCAAACCTTTACCATAAACAATGTTGTGTACATTATCTTCTGTCCTTGGAGGCCTGTGAACATTTTATGACCCTCTTTTGATAAAGGCTTCTCAACCAGAAAACTTATTTTCCCTTGAAATGTTTTTTCTTATATTTCTAATCTATGTCCGCCTCAAAAAGTATCAAACAGAGTTACATTCTCCCAAGCAAAGGTGCAGTGAGTTACAAGAAAGAACCAATTAGCTCAAAAGTCTGATGTGGTTAATTTCAAGGCTACACTTGTTTTTCTTACTTTCCAACTATGTTAACTAATGCACTCCCAGATGCACAGTGGATAAGAGATAAGGGAACTTAGCAACAAGCATTGGCCCAATAATGAAATCCTACATTAGCACTACTCTAATAACTTTTAACTCTTTGAAAAGCTCTATGTTTTAGGCTTTCTGTGCCTCTCACAGTTGGGAGGCTGTAAATAATCACATGTGTAGCTGCAAGAGTCTGGATATATCTGCCAAGCAAGCTAAAATGCTAACAGAGGGTTTTTGGTCGGAAATATTCTTCTCATGCCCAGAAGACTTATTAGCTATAGCCCTAAGTTGATTTTCTCCAGAGAAAGGTGGTCAGGAATAGACCCCTGTTAATGTCAGAGGAGTTGGTGAAAGTCATGAAATAGTAAAACAGACAGATTCTGGTTTTGGGGTAGATGTTCGAGAAAGCCTAGGGAGCCCGTAGAGTTCTGAAGCCTTGCTTAACAGTTCTCTTCCACATGACTTTTGTCATGGGTGGGATCTCCCGTGGTGGCTCCCGTCAGAGTGGGTTGTCATTTCTTCCTTCAAGGGATCTTCCATGACTCAGTGATTGAACCCGTCTCTGGAGTCTCCTGCATTGTAAGCAGGTTTTTTAGCACTGAGCCATTGTGGAAGCCCTCTGTATCTTTTTTTTTTTTTTTTTTTGCCTGCACCATGCAGCATGTGGGATCAGACCAGGGATCAAACCCATTCCCTCTGCAGTGGAAGTGCTGAGTCATATTCACTGGACTGCCAGGGAAGTTCCCTACTCTGTATCTTTGACGCCCAGCTCAAGCCTAGGTCTCAATATGTACAGGTTGGATAAGTAAAGAAACATGCTGTATTTATATGGGGTCATGAATTCTTGACATTACTGTGGTGGTGGAGCAAAAAATTCTCTATATCCTATAATAGCCACTAAAATCTGGGCAGTTTCATGTTAATAAACATAAACACAGAGGATCCTGGGAAGATCCTTTCTTCCTGTATCTGAGGGTTTCAGTAGTTGCAGCATGTGGGCTCAGTACTTAGTACTGAGCTTAGCTGCTCTGTGGCATGTGGAGTCTTCCCAGATCAGGGATGGAACTCACGTCCCCTGCACTGGCAGGTGGATTCTTATCCACTGTACCACCAGGGAAGTCCCGTCTATTATTGTATAGTATCGTTATTTTCAATTATCATTGCCCCCCAAATATTCTCTTCCCTTTCATTCCTTCCACAGATAAACAATGAACATCTACTATTTGTCAGGTTCTGACAATGCAGTAGATACAAGATAGTCCCTAACTCTAACTCAGGGGGAAAAAATAAAACAAAGAGAACAAACCAATTAAATAATTACAAACTGTGTTAAGTGCTCTGCTGAAAACAAACATTGATAAGGTAGAGAGCAATTGCCCTGTTTGAAGCAGGAGATCAAGGGGAGCACTTCTAGATTATGTGGTCAAAGAGGGCCTTATTGAGGAGATGACAAACTGAGACCTTTTAAAGAGTCTTTTAAAGTCAGTTTTGCAAAAAGTAACAGCTTAGTCAATGGCCCAGTGCCTGGAAGGACCTTGCAGAGAACCACAGAAATGACAGTAACTTAGTATGGCCAGACAGTTAGCAAGGGTGGAGGATGTGACAGAAAGGTTGGTTGTTTTAAGCAAGGCGGTGACATGATTATATTTACATTTGAAGAGGTGTAATCTAGCTGCCCTGTTTTTCCAAGGTAAAATAAAATCGTTATTGCCTTCCTAAATAACAAATATTTAGCATTCCTCTTTGGAACTTCCCAAGTCCCACTGGGAAAACTTTTCAGACCCTTTGTGGGTGGCTGCAACTCCGACCTTGGTCCCCGGAGATAGAATACAGCTTCTCTTCCCACTAGCAATTGGAATCCCTTCCGAGGAGTTAATGAGGTAAGGCGCAGAATGAGCGGTTCAGAGACTCTAGGTCGGGAAGGAACCTGACTTGTGTGAGGACTTGAAAGCCGCTTGAGAAAGTGGAGGAGTTGAATGCGCGTGAATGTGAGACAGGCAAGTTAGTACAAACTGAAAAGTCTGGCAGATAGGCTACGGTGAAGATTTAGATCTTAATCTGAAGAACAGTGGGCAACGGGCTTTGAGCATGAGGATGGCTACGAACAGAGTTGCGTCTTGAGAAGCTCTTTCTGTCGGAGCATGAAGAACGGATTGGAAGGAGTAAGTGTGGGTGGTGAGGACAACCATCTGATGGTGGACTAGACTGGAGCGTTGGCAGCAGGATGGAGAGAAGCAGGAGGCTTCGAGGAGCATATAGGAGGCATAACTAACAGATGACGGATAGGGTCCAGTCCCGGGCTTCGTGTGATCACAGTGGCTATGGGTGAGAGGGGACTTCGTGCTCCGGATCCAGGCGCAGGCCGGTTCCCGCGCGTCAGGGCAGTGGGCGTGGCTCGCCCGAGCCGTCGCCACGGTGATCGGGTGGGGAGGGGCCGAGGGCGGGGCAGCTGAGGAGCTGCGTCACTCGGAGGTGGCGATGGTGCGTGTGTGTGGGGGGCGGGGGATACGCTGGGCGCGTCCCGGGGGTCACGTGGTGCGCTGCACGCAGAGTCCTTCTGTCGGTTGGTCCTGGAGCGGCGCAGCCGGAGCGGGGCTGTGAGGTGAGCTCGCGGCGAGGCGCGGCGAGGCGAAGCTGGCTGGCTGGGGCTGGGTCGGGCCGGGCCCGCGCCGCGCGCGCGCGCGCGCGCCGTGCGGGCGGGGACGGTGACGGACGCCACCGCTGCTCCGGTCCCCTGCCCGGCCCCGCTCCCCGCCTGGCCCCGCTTGCCCTGCCCGGAGGGAGGCCCGGGGACCGCTGTTGAGAGCGTGGCGGGCGTGCGAGTGGCGCCCAATCCCCAGGGTTGCCTGCGGGAGTGACGGTGGTTGAGGCCAATCAGCGCCGCCTGAGGAGGTTGGGCCGCGGGGTGCGGGCCCAGGGCGCGGAGCGGGCCGTGTTGCGGGTGGGGGGAAGAGCTAGGGTCGGATCCTGAGCTTGTGTGGCCCCCGAGAGCTCCACCAACAACTCCTGCCCTTGCCTTGTGCTTTGGGAACGCGTTTTCTTTTATAGCCTCTTTAATCCTGTTCTGGGGAGCACACCCCTTTCTCAAGCCCCCGACTATGGGAGTGTCCCCTTTCTCTGTAGTTTTTAGAAAATGTGATCGGTGCAACCCTCTTTCTTAAACTCCATCCCTGGGATTTTATCTTAATTTCCAAAGCTTCCCCAACTGAGGATGGTACCCCCTGACCCACGACCCCCAAATTGGGAGGACACTCCCTTTACGTGTCTCCACTCTGAATAAATGTCCGCTTTCAAATCTGAGGGTTCTTCCCATTTAGCGAGTTTCAAATCTGGGGTCCAGTGACCAGTTTTGGGGGTACTTATGGTCCCACAAATTCAGGGGAGACTTCCCTTTTCCAGGCCTGAAATCTGGCAGAATGCTTGTCAGAATGTCTTAAATTTAGGGGCCGATTCCTTTTCCCAGCCTTCCAAAATCTGGGAGAGCACAGTGTCCAGAGTCTACCCGAAATGAAGTCCAAATCCTGAAATTTTAAGATAAGTGTTTGTATTTACACAGGGAATTCACAGCTTTTCCCAATCACTCTATCCTTGGGGTTCCACCCTTTTTCATGAGTTCTCCAAATCGGACCACCTTATTTCCAGATTTTCATATCTGAAAGTGTTTCCTGCCCCACCCCCACCCTCCACGCTCTACTTTTGGTTACACAGTTCTCAGCCTGCAGCCACCGTCCTGATGTTTGTTAAATCTGGGAGGGCACACCATTTTTCTTAGTTTGCTCATTTCCAGACAGTGGTCCGTGGTTCTTGAGCTTTGCAGCCATCGGAGAGACTTTGTTTCCTCAGCTTCCCTTTTTGGAGCCCCATTTTCCTTTAGGTGCTCTCCCTGTCAGGTAAGTGCACCTTTCGTCTTCCTCTGGTGAATAAATATCTTTGTTCAGCATGGCACTTTGTCTGCTTCTGTGGCCTTTTCTCTGTACTCACTTCCTATAGTCTTACCTCCTGAAGTCCCCTCCCCCTGGGGGAGGATCTCCCCGCCCATCCCAAAGGGGTGCCTGTATGTTTTCTTTCATATGTCTACTTTATCTTTCATCTTTCTGCTAACAAGAACTCTCTCTTGGCTTGCTCTATCCCGGGGCATTTTTGATTCCTTTCTTCCTTTGGACGCTGCTCTTGCTTACTGGTGGCTGTAAAGATAGTCCCATTTCTTCCCCTTTCTCTGGAAGTAGCCTCAAGTCCAGGGCTGCCTGACTCCTCCCCAGTGCTGGATTTAAACTGAAAACGAATCCCCCCTTGTATTTCTTTGGTTATTCACAGGTCTCTTAATCCTCCTGATGGTCTGCTGCTTATAAGATTCTGGTTAGAAGGATACTGCTTCATTTCCTTTCATTGGAAGACAAAACAAAACAAAAAAACCCTCCAGAGATTCTTAGTCTTGCTTCCAGCTCCTAAAGCTTCCTCATTGGCTCTTTTCCTTCTTTTTATCAAGAAAAGAGGTCTTTTGGAGGAATCTCTTGGTCACTCTTTTTGTTCCTGGAGTAGAGGTGGGAGATGGATCTTTATCTCTCTCTGTGATCCTCTCACTTATCTGCCAAACCTTGCCCCTGACCCCCACCTTAAAATCTGCAAATGTCCTCTCCTAAGAGCCTCTCAGTAGGCTCTTTCTTTTGTATTTCCCTCTGTCTTTCCAGATCTTACTCAGGGCTTCTCAGCCGGAACCGAACCAGATTAATTTCTCCACAGCTGGAATCTCAAGTGCTTATGGGATAATGACACCTCTGACCTTTCTCCTTTTGGGGAAGTACTTGAGTGTGCAGCTGTATGAGGCCTCAGGGCGGGAGAGAGTATGAGCCTGAGAAGCAACCCTGACAGGACAAGGCAGAAAAATACTGCATTTTCAGGACCACGTCCTTCTGAATCTCATTTGAAGATTGGATGTTTGCCAAGCACCTGCTTCTCAGTGATGCTGGGGGATTTAATGATACTCCCAGGAACCTGTAGGAATTAATGGGGCTTGTGAAGTGTGCTGAACTTTGTGTTGGAACTTGAATAAAATGAATAATTTTATTGTATTTTCAGAAGAACTAAGCTTTTTTATATTTCATGTGCATGAAAACCCCCGAGCTGTGTTATTTCAGGAAGTGAAATAGATCCCACATTTATATCATATGATCATTAGTAAGTACCAGATTCATTAAAAAACACTATAGGTCTATCTGAGCAGTACCTAATAAAATATGGTGTACAGAAAGTGAAGAGGTACTTTGTATCTTATTTGCCTGATTGGTACCCTATCTATGTACTGCTATATATAGTTCACCCTTAAAGTATTCTACACCAGTGCTTCTCAAACTTGAATGTGCAAATAAATCACCTAGGGTGGGGAGTGTCTTGCTAAAATGTTGATTCTAATCCAGTGGGTTTAGAGTGGGGCCCATGTATCTGCTTTTCTAATTCCCCAGTGATGTTGATATTATTTTTCTGGAGCATTATTTTTCTTTCTTTATCTAGATGTGTATCCCTTAAAGTTTGTACAAGGCCACAGTCCTCTTTGGAGGACTACTGTTTATATTCAGTTACTGTTCTAGCATTTAGCTTTTGAAATCATGGCTAGAACTTCTCCAGGAGTTGGATTCCTATTTATTTTGTCAGATTTAAATGCTTAATATTTCTTGCTTAAAAGTGAACATAACTTTTTTGGGGGTGGGGTGGGGGGTTTGGCATGCAGCACAGCTTGTGGGATCTTAGTTCCCAGACCAGGGATTGAACCCAGGCCCTTGACAGTGAGGGCACTGAGTCCTCACTCCTGGACCTCCAGAGAAGAAGCCCTTGATCATAACTCTTGACATAAAATCGTTCTAGTAAATACTGCATAGGCCATATAGTGACCAGCCAGCTTGTCTCTGGTTCCTCATCTGTCATCCTGCCATGGGTAATGAGTCTGAGATAACCCAAGTCAGCAGGGTCACAGGTGTTGGAATTACCAAGCAGTCCTCGGTTTTCCGGGTTCCAGAGATGGGCCTGGGAGAGGCCGGTGCCTGCACTTTGATTTGTGTATCTGTGGGAGCTTCACCAAGATGAATGTGCTGGAAATATGATGTTACTCTTTGATGGGAATCATGACCTTACGATGCTCTCTCTCCTTTTGTATCCACATCTGTCTCTTAGCAGCAGCAGCAGCTGTCTCTCTCTTTTTTTTTTTTTAGTTTTTTATTTTTTTAATTTTAAAATCTTTAATTCTTACATGTGTTCCCAAACATGAACCCCCCCTCCCACCTCCCTCCCCAAGCAGCTGTCTCTTAAGTCTTAGTGGGCTTTTCCTTTCAGATCATCTGTACCTATTTCCCCGGCTATCACTTGTCGTGGCCTTTCCCCGCCATAATCCTTTTCTGGACCCTAATCAGGACAAACCTGAATTTGTGTCCTCTCCACACCTCCCCCCACCCCCCATCCCTCACATGAGTGTTAGATAGATCCTCTTCAGTAACAAATTTGATCTTGATTTGGCTCTAGTCCCAGCACTTCCACTCACTGTGAGACCTCAGGCAAGTCACTTAATGCTACTGGACCTCATTCTCCCCGTTTGTAAAACGAGGGGCTGATTTTCTCAAGGTCTACTGTGCTCTGAGCCTTTGTCCGTACCTTGCTTAGAAACCCAGTGCCTGTGGGCGCTTGTTATGGCAGATCTGATTTCCTTCACGTGTTCTGTTGGGCTTGCTGCCAATCATTTCCGTGTCCGAGTCACTTCTGCCACCAGCTCTTCTAGCCAAGGCAGCCAGCTTGCCCTCAAACCCAACTGCAGCATTCTTCTGCCTCAGTGTCTCTGCCATTTCCATGCTTTAGTTCATTCGAAACTAAGCTTCCCAAAGAAGTCTTCTTGAATTCTCTATTCAGTGTTAGCTACTAACCTGAATTACAAAGAGGGAGTCTGTAGTTTACACACAACTTTATTTATAGGTTCTCTTATCTGATGTGTATTTTAAAAATGTCTCCCCCTCCTCCTCACCCCAGCTTTCATTTTTGCTTTCAATTAGCAGAGTAGATAGAATGAAATTTAAAAATGAAGCAGGTAGTTTGCCCTAGGCTGGAGTTTGGGGAAAATAAATATCATGCTTTTAGCTCTCTTAAGGTCTCCCAGATTGGAGGTCAGAGGTGTATATAACCTCCTAATGCCCCTTCCTTCATCTTTCTAGGAAATGATGGTGGTGGTGGTGGTGGTGGTGGGGGGGGGTTGTTTCTTGATTACTTTTTTTTAAAATAAATTTTCTTTAAACCAAAATGTGTACTTAGAGCTTCCTTGGTTAGGTTGTAAGCTTGGAGAAAGTCTTGTTTCTCTCTTACTCATCTCAGCAACTGCCCTTACAGGTTGTTGATTAACCTTGGGGTAACCTGTTGAAAATTGAAACCTTGATTTGTAATGATGCTATAACAACTTTGCTGGATCTCGTGTTAGGTATCCAGCTGTCCTTTGTTTTCTTTGGCCAAATAATGGAAGAGATGAGCTTGTATAAATCATGTAAAATTTTAGGAGGTGAATATGAGTCACCAAACATAAAATAGGGCAGTTGTATCAATATGAGAGGGAGGTAGTGCCTGAAGCAGTGGACTTAGAGGAAGGAGGAAGAGGAGAGGCCTGGGGAAGGGTTTTAAAGTGAGGCTTCCCTGGTGGTTCAGACAGTAAAGAGTCTGCCTACAATTCAGGAGACTCAGCTGAGTTCAGTCCCTGGGCTGGGAAGATCTCTGGAGAAGGGAATGGCTACCCACTCCAGTACTCTTGCCTGGAGAATTCTGTGGACAGAGGAGCCTGGCTGGCTGGCTACAGTCCCATGGGGTTGCAAAAAGTTGGACTGAGCGATTAACACTAACATTTGATAAGACACTAACATATTTGATAAGAGCTTATCTCTTGTCAGGAACATAATTCTAGGGTTTTAAAGACTGACTCCCAGGCATCTTAGATGAGTCTTTGGTTCTCTTTGTCCTAGTAGAGACCTGATTTTCATGAGGTCTCTTATTTGTGTGGAAAAGGTGCGTGGCTAGGTGGCTTGACATATCTACCTTGCTGTTACAGTTGCTGGGATTTCTAGGTTATGGAACCTTTACCTGGGAATGTGGGCATTTTAGTTAGTTTTTGGAGCACTCTGTTAGATCTTATTGAACATTTACAATTTATCTATTACTCTCACCTGGTAGACAAGAAAATTGAGATTAAGTAATTTATTTGTCCAAGGTCACTTGGCTAATGAGCCAGGTTGCTTCGCCTTCAGGTTTGGTGCTCATGCGTCCTCCTCTGAACAGCTGCCTTACCTTTCTCCCTCAGGGTTTCAGTAAGTCACGTTGGTCACAGCATCAAACAGGTGGCAGCCCGAAGCGCAGGCCTGAGGCACTGCTGAGAGAAGATGTGGCTTTGCCACCTCATCTCAGATTCTGTTCCTGACCTTGGAAACTTCCTTAATTGTAGAAGCTAAACTCTCAGCTGAGGCTGCCTTTCTCCCCTTCTTGAGACTGTCTGGAACGTGGCTGGTTTGGGCTGCTTGACAGCCCTTTGGTCTCATGGAGTGGTGAATGCTGTCCAGAGTGCTTTGATGGGTAGGAAGTTGGTCATGCTCTGCCCTGTATGAAATTTATGCATCTGCAATTCAGAAAGGCATGATAGTCAAAGAAGCCACCTTTCATGTCCAGGCTGCATGGTATGTGGTGGCGAAGAACCAGAATTTGGAGGCATCTGCCACTCTGTTGGGGCTCCATGTCATGTGGCTGTGGGGCTCAAACCTCTTGGGACTTTCCCTGTGGCACAGACATTGGAGACAGACTTCCAGCATGGCAAGTTACTAACCTATCTGGACCTGTTTTCTCTCTTAAGTATCATACTAGCCTCATATCTATCGTTAGAAATATTGGTAAATGTTGCCCTTTCTCTCCATTTCCTAATCTGTAAAATGGGAATAAGAAAATCTAATTTATAAGGTTATTAAAACTTGGTGAGCTGTGAAGAGTTGAGTATATGTTACCATTAATTTGTTTTATTCCTTTTATAAAATGTTTGACCTTGTTTCTTGATATTTCATCTGTAACTACATTAGTACTCTCTGTAAGAGAGAACACTTAAAATTTGCTTCTTATTTTCACACAAAGTAGTTTAACAGTAATCCCTTAATATCATTAGTGTTCAGGTTTCTCAAAGGCCTTTATAAAACATGTATATATTTTAAATTGAAGTGTAGTTGATTTATAATATTGTATTAATTTCTACTGTACAGCAAAATGATTCATTTATACAAATATACATCCTTTTAAAAATGTTCTTTTCCATTATGGTTTATCATAGGAGTATACTGAATATAGTTCTCTGTGCTATACTGTAGGACCTTGTTGTTTAAAGTCCTTAATATTTTGGCCACAGTATTTGCAGGATCTTAGTTCCCACCAGAGATCTAACCTGGGCCCCCAGGAAGGAAAGTGCCAAGTCCTAACCAGTGGACCACCAGGGAATTCCCTCAGGGCCCTTTTTAAAAAAATGTTTAGTTTTTAAAAATTGAAGTATAGTTGATTTGCAATGTGTTAATCTTTATTGTATTGCAAAGTGACTTGTTTGTATACATACATACATTTTTTTTTAATATTCTTTTCATTATGGTTTATCCCAGGAGATTGGATATAGTTCCCTGTGCTATATAGTAGGACCTTGTTGTTCATCCATCCTATGTGTAATAGTTTATATCTGCTAATTCCAAATTCCCAGTCCTCCCCTCCTCCACCTCCCACCCCCTTGGCAACCACAAGCCTGTTTTCTATGTCTGTGAGTCTTTTCTGTTTGGTAAAAAAGTTCATTTGTGTCAGGCCACGTCGGTACTCTTGCCTGGAGAATCCCATGGACAGAGAAGCCTGGTGGGCTCCAGTCCATGGGGTTGCAAAGAGCTGGGCAGGACTGAAGCGACTGAGCATGCGTGCATGCGTCAGATACTAGATTCCACATACAAATGACGTCATCCAGTGTTTGTCTTTCCGACTCACTCCACTCAGTGTGACGATGTCTAGTTGCATCCATATTGCTGCACGCTGCATTATTTCATTCTTTTTTTATGGCTGAATAGTATTCCATTGTATATATGTACCACATCTTCTTTATTCCAAGGCCTTATTTTTAAATGCAGTATAAATACTGTGGGTTTTGGAGTAGATCCTGCTTTTAAAATCCAAGCTCTTCCTCCTAGCCAGGTGACCAAGAGCAAGTTACTTGCTCTAAGTCTGTTTTCCCTCCTCTGAAAAATAGGATAATACTGCCAATTTTTCTGCACTGTTGGGAATAAAGTATTTTTCATGGATTAGCATGTGATAAAAACTCAGTAAAAGTTAGCCATCTCCTGGTATTAATAATAAAGACCAGGAATATTGACTATTAAATAATTTTTATTTATCTTTAAAATCCCATGCACAATGAATTGGTTGTAATTTAGGGAAATGTCTTTGGAGGTCCCATGGGGTAATGACTCCATCTCCAAATTGTTTTACTTTGTAATATAGTGATACCTCAATTAAGGAATACTTTAAGAACAGTTTAGTCACATATGTTTTAAAAAAGATTCCCTTCCCTAAAAAGAATCCACACAAACCCACTCCAGAGCTGTGTGACACCATTTATAGAGCCCTCCCAGCGACTGAAAACAGATTACAGCTTTTCTTAGGCTCCAGGGGCAAAATTCTGGTCTGTCTGCAGGTGCCTGGTTCCCTGTGCTTTGCCTTACCACCGTGGAGTAACACCAGTTCCTACATTTACCTGTGGAGAGCACTTTTCAAAGAGTCTCCATGGAATTGTCTCCTTGAATTCTTATATCCCTCAAGATGGGTGATGCTGATCTCTTTCTTTTCTTTCCTCCTGTTTTGTCAATGAGGAAACTAAGGTTATCTCATTAAAGTAGCATCTGACTGCCAAGTGACAGTGCTGCTTGTTAGACTCTGGGGGTGCCTATGAGGAGTTAAATGCCTGAGGAGAGATCAGACACAGGCAGTTTCAGAGCAGAGTGCTGTGTTGTGACCCATGGAGCAGGCAAGGCTGCCACGGGTGAATAATGGGGTGGGCCCTGGCCCAGCAGCCCTTTGGGGAGGTGCTGATGGCTGAGCCCCACTGAAGGACCTGGCAGAGAGGAAGCAGCATTGCAGGGAGTCTGGGTGTGTGGGAGGCATGAGCAGTAATAACCTTGAGAGGTTGTCATGTGCCAGGCTCTGTGATAAGTAAATTTTGCTTTTTTTTGGCTGCATCATGTGGCCTGTGGAATCTTAGTTCCCTGACTAGGGATCAAATCTGTGTCCCCTGTCCTGGAAGCAGGGTTTCTTAACCACTGGACCACCAGGGAAATCCCTGTGTTAAGTAATTTTTATCTTCACAGCACCTATAGGAAGATATGAAGTAAGTACTGGTACTATCCCCATTTAATAAAGGAGTAGCCTGAGGCTCAGAGAGGAAATGACTTGTGCAAGGCTATCTGGAAAATGGTGGAGCTGGGGGTCAAACCCAGCAGTCTCTTTAGAATTCTGGCTTATGACCACCATGTGCCGTTGGCCCTCTGCTGATTGTCTGCTCGACTTCTTTTAAGTTCCCATGTTTAACAGCCCGTGGTTTGACTTGGTCATAATTGCTAACTCATTGGAGGCCTTGATGCTACTCTGAGTAGTTTGAACTCTTTTCTGTAGGGGAACTACTGAGGTGGTTTTTTTTTTTTTTTCAGATGTAATTGAGATATAACCTGAAGTTTTAAACAGAGGTGTCTTATGATCAGATTTATACTTTAGAAATATTAGTGTAGTAGCACTGATGATGGAGAAGGCAATGGCACCCCACTCCAGTACTCTCGCCTGGAAAATCCCATGGGCGGAGGAGCCTGGTGGGCTGCAGTCCATGGGGTCGCTAAGAGTCAGACACGACTGAGCGACTTCAATTTCACTTTTCACTTTCATGCATTGGAGAAGGCAGTGGCAACCCACTCCAGTGTTCTTGCCTGGAGAATCCCAGGGATGGCAGAGCCTGGTGGGCTGCCATCTATGGGGTCGCACAGAGTCGGACATGACTGAAGCGACTTCGCAGCAGCAGCAGCAGCAGCAGCAGCACTGATAAAGAGTAGCCACAGTTCGTTGACTAGTCAGATTACCTGGATTCATTCAATTCCTTGCCCCCAGTACTTGGTAGCTTTGTCATTTGGGCAGCTTACTTTTTGAACCTTCGTTTTTTCAACTCTAAAATGACAATAATAATAATTCTCATCACAGAACCATGAGGTAGATACTAAATGAGATGATGTATATATAAAGCACTTAAAATAGTGTCTCTCATAAAATAACCACTCAGAGGTCAGCTTATAAGACAGTATTGATTTGGATCCAGGGAGCATGTGGCTGGAGGTTTTGAGCTCCACTAAGAGTTGTTGCGTTTGTGTGTTCAGTCGTGTGAGACTCTCTGTGACCGTATGGACTGTAGCCTGCTAGGCTCCTCTGTCCATGGGATTTCCCAGGCAAGAATACTGGAGTGTGTTGCCATGGCCTCCTCCAGGGGATCTTTCTGACCCAGGCATTATAACTCACTTCTCTGCTTTGGCAGGCAAGTTCTTTACCACTAGCGCCACCTGGGAAGCCAGAGTTGTTGCAATAATTGGATTAGAGCCACTGGATAGTGGGAGAAACCTAGTAGGTGTGACAAAATGGTGACTGAGAGTGAGATGTGAAGGCAATGCCCATGTTCCTGGCTTGGCACATTGGCCAGTCTTGGGACCTCAAACTGTGATGGGGAGAAAAGGAGAAGGAACTTGTGAGGGTAAGATGATTAGCTCAGCGAGGTTGAGTAATGTGCCAAAGGTCAGTCATTCAGCAAATATGTTCTGGAGTTAAGCCTGGGCTCCTTTCCACTGTTTCTGGGAAGAGCCCCTCATTTAACCAGTTCATTCTCAGTAATTCAGAAGATGTAAGCTCAACCTGTGTTTGTTGTCTGTCTGAATTTTAATTGTGGTAGAAAAAGACTTCTAGAGAAAGCATTTCAAGTATCTGGGAAGAGGGTAAGGGAATTTTTTTTTAGCTTCTTTTCTTTCTTCCTCCTTCCTTTCCTCCCTTCTTCCCTTGTTTCCTTCTCTACCCTCTCAAGTAAAAGAGGCTAATCCAATTCTTTCAGTGTGATTTGGGCAAGCCTGAGGGAGTGGTAATGATTGGCTTTAGACTCTGTGTCATTGAGAAATTAATGATGGAGGGGCCATTGCTCCTACTTGAAACAACTTGTCAGTTCTCTAGGACTATGGATGTGCTCTTTAAAAAAAATATATATATATTTTTTGACTGTGCTGGGTCTTTGTTGCTGCTCATGGGCCTTCTTTATTTGCAGCAAGTGGGGCTACTCTCTAGTTATGCTACATGGGCTTCTGGTTGCAGTGGCTTCTCTCGTGGAGCCTGGGCTCTAGACCTTGAGGGCAGTAGTTGTGACACAAGGGCTTAGTTGCATGTGGGATCTTAATTCCCAGACCAGGGATCGAATCCGTGTCCCTTGCATTGGCAGGTGGATTCTTAACCCCTGGGCCGCCAGGGAAATCCCTAGATGTGCTCTTCTATGTTCGTTATATTGAATACTGTTTGTTAATGTTGCGTAATAACAGTGACCGTAATCCTTTGTGTATCTTTTTGCTAGTGCTACTACTACCACATAGCCATTTTATCACCAATATTGAATATTTGGTGTGTACTATCCTGAGCACTTGACATCCATTAGCTCGCTTAGCCTCACAACCCCAGGAGGTAGGGGTTATTAGTCCTCTCTTTATAGAAGGGCAAACAGGGAGGCTCAGTGATTTTTCTCATCTTCACTTAGCAGGCAATGGGTGGAGCCGGGATTGGTCAGAATCTGAGTCTGAAACCTGACTGCTCCCATCCCTAAGTACTGCCTGGCTTTCCTCCAAGACAGAACTTTGGAAGAGTCCCCTTGGAAGCTTCCTCCTGTGAGTTGTAGTTGTCCCTGGACCTGTGCTCTTCTGGGACGGTAGTCAGGCTGCAGGGTTGCAGCCAGCGTTTCCACCTCCTAGGCTCAGGGCTGTGGGGGATTGGGAGGGAAGCTCATTCCTGCTGAGACACCTTGCCTCTAGGACTTCCTCTCTGCCTAGAATTCTTTCCCCCCTATATCTGTACATAGCTGTCTCCTTGTCATTTAGATCTCTGCTCAGACCTCAGCTCCTCAGAGTTCTAACAGCCTTATCTAAAGGATCCTGCCACGTCAACTGGCTCACGTCGTTTCATTGGGTTTTCTGCTACAGAGCTTACCCTCCCAGAAATGATCTTACCTGCATATGTGTTGTCCTATTTTGCCTTCCCTGCTAGAGAACAGGGCCAGGGGTGTCCTGTCATCTTGCTGTCTATCTCGGGGCCCTGGCACAGAGCTGCTGCTGCTGTTGCTGCTAAGTTGCTTCAGTCGTGTCCGACTCTGTGCGACCCCATAGACGGCAGCCCACCAGGCGCCCCCATCCCTGGGATTCTCCAGGCAAGAGGACTGGAGTGGGTTGCCATTTCCTTCTCCAATGCATGAAAGTGAAAAGTGAAAGTGAAGTCACTCAGTCGTGTCCAACTCTTAGCGACCCCATGGACTGCAGCCCACCAGGCTCCTCCGTCCATTGGATTTTCCAGGCAAGAGTACTGGGGTCGGGTGCCGTTGCCTTCCCCGGCACAGAGCTGGCTTTCAGTAAATACTGAATGAAGGAGGCATATAGATTTAAGCTGGTCTTTCACTTGAAGTGTCCTTCACTTTGAAAGGGGGTTACATTAAGTTTATTTTTTTCTTGTTTTGTTTTTTATATATTTTTAAACTTTTTATTTTGTATTGGAGTGTAGCAGGTTCACAGTGTTGTGATAGTTTCAGGTAGTTGGCGGGGGAGGGGGTGGGGGGGAGCAGGAACCTCAGCCATACATATGTATGTATCCATTCTCCCGCAAACTCCCCTCCCATCCAGACTGCCACATAACATGAGCTGCGTTCCCTGTGCGGTACAGCAGGACCTTGTTGTTTATCCATTTTAAATACAGCAGTGGGTATATGTTGATCCCAAACTCCCAAACTATCCTTTCCCCCCATCCCTCACCCAGCAGCCATAAGTTCTTTCTCTTAGCCTGTGAATCTGTTTCTGTTTTATAAAGAAGTTCATTTGTATCATTTATGTTTAGATTCCACACATAAGGGATGTCATAGGACAGTTATCCTTCTTTGTCTGACTTAGTATGACAGTCTGTAGGTTCACCCATGTTCCTGCAAATGGCATTATTTCTTCTGTTTTTAATGGCTGGATAATGTTATATGCACTACATCATCTTTATCCCTTCCTCTGTCGATGGACATTTAGGTTGCTTCCATGTCCTGGCTATTGTAAACATTGCCCCACTGAACACTGGGGTGCGTGTGTCTTCAGACCATGCTCTTCTCCGGATGCACGCCCAAGAGTGGGATTGCAGGGTCATTTGGTAGGTCTGTTTTTAGTTTTTTAAGGAATCTCCATACTGCTCTCCCTAGTGGCTGAACCAGTTTACATTCCCACAAACAGTGTAGGAGGATTCCTTTCTCTCCACACCCTCTCCAGCATTTACTGTTTGTGGATTTTTTGATGATAGCCATTTCGGCTGGTGTGAGGTGTACATTAACTTTAAAAGGCACCATCATTCTTTAATGGAGATTGAATTGCAAGCCTAGTGTAAGCACTATTAGGTTATTGTAAAGCCCATTCTGTAGTTTCTGGAGGTTGCCAGTCTTTTCAGAGTTTATTTTCTCTTAATCCTGATGAGAGCCAACTCGTTGAAAGGTCTTGTTCCCTGCCCACCTATCACAAATTCATTGTTATTTTAAGTCTTTAGTCTCTTCTCTCTAGCACATTAGGGTTGCTGAGGGCAGGGCCTCCAGTTACCATGACTACAGTACTCTTAAACCTCTCCCAAAATAAAATCCAGAGTCCATGTCAATACATTAACTATAAATATATTATGAATTCAGAAAATTCTGCTGCTGTCTTTTGAACACCTACTTTGTGCTAGACATACAGAGGCTTTGCAGATCTTTTTTATTTTCTCCCCATACCACATGACATACGGGAGCTTAATTCCCTGACCAGAGATCTAACACATTTCCCCTGCTGTGGAAGAGCAGAGTCTTAACCACTGGGCCACCAGGGAAGTCCCAAGATACACATTCTTTTTTTAAAAATAATTACATTAATTAATTAATCTTTGGCTGTGCTGGGTCTTCGTTGCTGCAAGGACTTTTCTCTAGTTGTGAGCTGGGGCTAATGTCTGGTGGCAGTGTGCAGGTTTCTCATTACGATGGCTTCTCTTGTGGTGGAGCATGAGCTCCAGGGTGCGTGGGGTTCAGTAGGTGCCATTCCAGGACTCTAGAGCACAGGCTCAGTAGTTGTGCACGGGGTAGGTTGCTCTGAGGCATGTAGGCTCTTCCTGGACCAGGAATCAAACTCATGTTTCCTGCATTGGCAGGCAGATTCTTTACCACTAAGCCATCAGGGAAGCCCAAGAAGTACGTTCTTCAGTTCAGTTCAGTGGCTCAGTTGTGTCCGACTCATGGACTGCAGCACACCAGGCTTCCCTGTCCATCACCAACCCCCGGAGCCTGCTCAAACTCATGTCCATCGAGTTGGTGATGCCACCCAACAATCTCATCTTCCGTCATCCCCTTCTCCTCCCGCCTTCAGTCTTTCCCAGCATCCGGGTCTTTTCCAGTGAATCTTCTTCACATCAGGTGGCCAAAGTATTGGAGGTTCAACTTCAGCATCAGTCCTTCTAATGAATATTCAGGACTGATTTCCTTTAGGATGGACTGGTTTGATCTTCTTGCAGTTCAAGGGACTGTCAAGAGTCTTCTCCAACATCACAGTTCAAAAGCATTAATTCTTCAGCACTCAGATGTCTTTATGGTCCAACTCTCACATCCATACATGACTCCTGGAAAACCATAGCTTTGACTAGACGGACCTTTGTTGGCAAACTAACGTCTCTGCTTTGTAATATGCTGTCTAGGTTTATCATAGCTTTCCTTCCAAGGAGCGAACGTCTTTTAATTTCATGGCTGCCATCACCACCTGCAGTGATTTTGGAGCCCAAGAAAATGAAGTCTCTCACTGTTTCCATTGTTTCCCCATCTATTTGGCATGAAGTGATGGGACCAGATGCCATGATCTTAGTTTTCTGAATGTTGAGCTTCAAGCCAACTTTTTCACTCTCCTCTTTCATCAAGAGGCTCTTTAGTTCCTCTTCACTTTCTGCCATAAGGGTGTCATCTCCATATCTGAGGTTATTGATATTTCTCCCGGCAGTCTTGATTCTAGCTTGTGCTTCATCCAGCCTGGCATTTTGCATGATGTACTCTGCATAGAAGTTAAATAAACAGGTGATGGTATACAGCCTTGAGGTACTCCTTTCCCAATTCGGAACCAGTCTGTTGTTCCATATCCAGTTCTAACTGTTGCTTTTTGACTTGCATACAGATTTCTCAGGAGGCAGGTAATATGATCTGGTATTCCCACCTCTTGAATTTTCCACAGTTTGTTGTGATCTACACAGTCAAAGGCTTTGCTGTAGTCAATAAAGCAGAAGTAGATATTTTTCTGGAACTCTCTTGCTTTTGCTGTTTTCCAACGGATGTTGGCAATTTGATGTTTCCTCTGCCTTTTCTATAAATCTAGCATAAACATCTGGAAGTTCTTGGTTCACATACTGTTGAAGCCTAGCTTGGAGAATTTTGAGCATTACTTTGCTAGCATGTGAGATGAGTGCAATTGTGGGGTCGTTTGAGCATTCTTTGGCATTGCCCTTCTTTGGGATTGGAATGAAAACTGACCTTTTCCAGTCCTGTGGCCACTGCCGAGTTTTCCAAATTTGCTGGCATATGGAGTGTAGCACTTTTACAGCATCATCTTTTAGAATTTGAAATAGCTCAACTGGAATTCCATCACCTCCACTACTTTTGTTCATAGTGATGCTTCCTAAGGCCCACCTGACTTCGGACTCCAGGATGTCTGGCTCTAGGTGAGTGATCACACCATTGTGGTTATCTGGGTCATTAAGGTCTTTTTTGTGTAGCTCTTTGGTGTATTCTTGCCACCTCTTAATATCTTCTGCTTCTGTTAGGTCCATACCATTTCTGTCCTTTATTGTGCCCATGTTTGCATGAAATGTTCCCTTGGTATCTCTAATCTTCTTAAAGATATCTCTAGTCTTTCCCATTCTGTTGTTTTCCTCTATTTCTTTGCCTTGATTGCTGAGGAAGGCTTTCTTATCTCTCCTTGCTATTCTTTGGAACTCTGCATTCAGATGCTTAAATCTTTCCTTTTCTCCTTTGCCTTTCACTTCTCTTCTTTTCTCAGCTATTTGTAAGGCCTCCTTAGACAACCGTTTTGCCTTTTTGCACTTCTTTTTCTTGGGGATGGTCTTGATCACTGCCTCCTATGCAGTGTCACGAACCTCTGTCCATAGTTCTTCAGGCACTCTGTCTATCAGATCTAATCCCTTGAATCTATTTGTCACTTCTGCTGTATAATCATAAGTGATTTGATTTAGGTCATACCTGAATGGTCTAGTGGTCTTTCCTACTTTCTTCAATTTAATTCTGAATTTTGCAAAAAGGAGTTCATGATCTGACCCGCAATCAACTCCTTGTCTTGTTTTTGCTGACTGTATAGTTTCTCCATCTTTGGCTGCAAAAAATATAATCAATTTGATTTCCATATTGCCCATCTGGTGATGTCCATGTGTAGAGTCATCTCTTGTGTTGTTGGAAGAGGGTGTTATGACCTATGCGTTCTCTTGGCAAAACTCTGTTAGCACTTGCCCTGCTTCATTTTGTACTCCAAGGCCAAATTTGCCTGTTACTCCAGGTATCTTTTGACTTCCTACTTTTGCATTCCAATCCCCTATATTGAAAATGACGTTCTTGAAGGTCTTGTAGGTCTTCATAGGACTGTTCAGCTTCTTTGGCGTTAGTAGTTGGGGCATGGATTTGGATTACTGTGATATTGAATGGTTTGCCTTGGAAACAAACAGGGATCATTCTGTCTTTTCTTTTTATAGTTTAATGTATTTTAATAGCAAACTTATAGGAACAGCACAGAAGACAGACAACATTAAAAACATGTGCTTGCATGTAGGACAACTCAGTTAGAAAAGTATAGTGAATGGATGGAATCTACTGCATGATAAAAATGCTACAAACACCATTTAGTTGCAGTCAATAAGAAATTTACTTGTTTTAAAAAAAATCCAAATGCTGGCATTGTCCAGAAAAATTTAACAGGTTTATTTGTAATTGTTATAAAGTTGAACTGCTGAAACTTGTTCACTGAAACATTTTAACTTTTGTTAATGCTTATGTCCCCACATTTATATTAAAAATTCACACACAAATGAAAATGGAAAAACTGCCAATACATGATTTCTGACCCCTATTTTCCGCTTGCAATCATATACTTAGGTACCTTTTGACCCCATGGAAAAAAAATATCTAACGTTCGGAACTACCAATAGCAGGAAGAAGATTTTTTTTTTTTAAATAAAGAATGAAATGTTTCCCATCATAGTGGATTCTTAAGCACGTTCTCCACGTATGCAGCGTGCTAGCTGGATGTCTTTTGGCATAATTGTTAAACGTTTGGCATGGATAGCACACAAGTTGGTGTCTTCAAAAAGGCCAACCAGATAGGCCTCACTTGCCTCCTGCAAAGCACCAATAGCTGCACTCTGGAAGCGCAGATCTGTTTTGAAGTCCTGAGCAATTTCCCGCACCAGACGCTGGAAGGGAAGTTTGCGAATCAGAAGTTCAGTGGACTCATGATAACGTCTAATTTCACGGAGTGCCACAGTACCAGGGCTGTAATGATGCGGTTTCTTCACCCCTCCAGTAGAGGGCGCACTCTTGAGAGCTGCTTTTGTAGCGAGTTGCTCCCTCGGTGCTTTACCACCGGTGGATTTGCGGGCAGTCTGCTTTTTGCGAGCCATGGTATAGAGACCTCCTTACTACCCCCCTTCTCCTTTGGCTGGAGCTTGGCGAGCTAGAGGTGGCGCTGGCATTGGAGAGCGACGGCGGCGCAGCGGCGGCTGCGAACACAATTCCATTCTGTCATTTTTGAGACTGCACCCAAATACTGTGTTTCAGACTCTTGTTGACTTTGAGGGCCACTCCATTTCTTCTAAGGGATTCTTACCCACAGTAGTAGATATTCTTAAGGTTAGAAAATTCAAACAATAAAGAAGTTTAAAAATGAGAAGTTAAATTTTCTTGCTCTATTCCTTTCATTAAGGTAACTACTGAACAGTTATTTTGTTCCTTCTTAGAGGGAAGAAACGTGCATAGAATATGCATATAATAGATCTGTCTGTATATATGTTTATTTGTATTAAAGGGGTAATACTATATACCTCCCTCTACACCATGCTTTTTTTACTTGACAGTGTATTTTGCAAATGGCTCCATATCAGCATCTACAGCTTACCATTTTACCTTTTAATAGCTGTACCACATTCTGTTGTATAGATGGCCATAATTCATTTAAATGGGCCTCTTTTGATGGTCATTTTAATTGCAGAAATTTATTGTTCATCCTCACAAGTAATTTGGCAGACTTTGGGGGATGTGTCTGTAGGATGTTGCTTGCTATGGGTCTGTTCGGTTGTGGGTATTTGCATATTTGTAGATAGTGCCAAGTTGTCTCTAGATAAGATTTTCCAATTTATGCTTCTACCAACAGAGTATAAGCATTTTTCCTCATCCCTGACAGCACTGGGTATTTTATGTTGAAATTATTAGCCTGAAGAGTGAAAAGTTGTTACTTTGATTTGCATTTCCTTTAGTTTAGGATGATGTTATATGGATAAGGATAATACAATCATATGGTTATTAGATCTTTGTATTATTCCTGCCTCCCTTTCCCACAAGCCTCTCCCTTCCCTACCTGGAAATCTGCCAGTTCTTGCATTTTGCTCGTTTTTAAGTGAGTTGTTTGGCTCTTTTGTTCTTGGTTTATATGCACTCCTTGTTAGTAAAGTAAGTTAGCCCTTTGGTCATATGTGTTGAAGTTATTTTCTCTTAAGTTTGTTGTTTGTGAAAGTGCCCTTTAAACTATATTACACAGTATACATTTAAAGCTTTCATTATCATTGACACAAGGGCATTGACTGCAACTGCTGTATTTAAGGAAATAAACTAGGCTCTCTTGTCTCCTGTGGAGCAGTGAGCACACATTGTAGGGTAATTTGGTTTTTTATTTTATTTTTAATTAAAAAATTTTTTTTGACCTTGCTGCATGGCAACTTAGTTCCCCCTAGGGATTAAGCCCATGACCCCTAACCACTGGACCACCAGGGAATTCCCTGTAGGGAAATTCGAATGTAAAGGAGTAGTTTGAAGTCCTGCCAGGGTCTTTAAAATGGAATCATATATGGGTACAGATTGCATCAGATTTTTTTTCTCATAGTTTTCCTGGGTGTCTTTATTGAACATATTTCCTCTTCCTATTTTGGAACTAGAACTTTTTGGAAGAAAAAAATCTAAGGCCCTGAAGAATGCATAAGTTAAAAGCTACAGAATCTTAGCCCTCTTGTAGCTTGAGAAAAATGTGTGTTTAAATGTAAGAAGTAAAAACTTATATAATCTTCTTAATTCCTACTTCTGTCTTGAACTATTTTTTATTCTTTGGTAGATGTTGTCAAGTTAAATTGAGACTTTGAGATGGTCATCCCTCCCTTTGCCCTTTGTTAGAGCTCCTTCATCTCTTCTCAGTGTGTGTGTTTGTCTTCCTGGGTGGACAGGAGCTGGGACTGAGTTGGATTTCTGAGTCCTGATTTCCAGCACAGTGCCTTTCTGATAGTGCTCACTAATGATTATTTGAATAAATTAATGTGAAATTTAAAAACAAACTCTGCCATCCCAGAGGAGTGGAGGGATTTGGGCATGGGACATAAAAGTCAGATAGTCCTTAGTCTTGTTCTGACTGATATCAGAGTGGAGCTTCAAATAAATGGGTCAGAGTTACAATGAAACCTGTTTCAGTTCATGATAAGGAAGACCTTCAACAATCCCACCTCAAGAGGAATTAGTTTTCTTGAGCCATTAAGAATAATTTGCTCATTTTCATTCATTGCCTTGTTCCCACACTCCTGTATTTTAATGGAAGGGCTCCTTAGGGAAGCTGTGTGATAAAAGAATTAATTCAGAAATCAAGCAGATCTGCGCTTTTGTTCTGGGGCTGGTCACTTAGCACCAGAACCTTAGCCCAGTTACTTTAAACCAAATTTCTTCTTATGTGATAGTAGGATTATAATTAGCTGCTAACTATATAGTCCTTACACCATTCCTTAAATGGATTATCTCATTTAGTCTTCACACCCACTGCCTGGAGATAGGTACCTGGTATCACCATCCCCATTTTAGGGAGAGGAAACAAATTCTGATCTTAAGTAATTCACCCAAATTCATTCTGATAATAAGGGGTAGGGTTGAGGATTAAAGGCCAATAATTTAATCCTATTACATTAATGCCATCTCTAAAAGGGAACTGTCTCCCTGCATGAAGTCTAATACATACTAGCTGCTCTGGTGAGTTCTCAGTGCCACTCTTTCTTCTTGTGTGCCATCATCTTTTCATATAATGTGAGAGGCAAAACTGTCAATCTGAATATTACTTGGTGTGCATGAAGTCAAAAAGATAATTTGAGGTGCTTTTTCAGGCACGTCAAAATGAAGACTTTTTACTTAACGTTAGGTTTGATATCTCATTTTCCTGGAGAGTGAAGTATAGCTAGTCAGACCTCTGACTTGCCCTTTCCTAGGGTCCATATCATCCAAATTCTCTTGTTTGACATAGCTTTTCAGTTGAAACTGTCAACTGTTCCTGTCTTACTCTGGTATTTGCTTTATGTGTTCCCTGATATCAGCCCTTTGGAACGAGTTGTTTAATATAATGGATAGCTCATCCTGTACATCTTTTTTTCCTCATGGGAAATTTCCATTGTGAAAAATTGTAAATTTAGGAAACTGTTTAAGAGGGAGAGATCACTTACAACCTGTTTTTTTTCTTGCAGTTGTTTTTTTTTTAATGCACATGAGTTTTACTGTGAGTGCAGGGGGATATAATTTTACACCCTGCTTTTTAATGTAATATATTGCAAGAAAATGTGATGGTATGTACACATTAGATATGAGGACCCACTTCTGTGATTACTCCTCGTCCATCTATTACAAAGATTGCCCTTGTGATATGAGGCAGCTATTGCCCTGAGGAGTGCTCTGGCATTGCTTAGGCAGTGTAGGCTGTTGGGATCCAAAGTTCAGTGGGAGACAATTTACTGGGGGTTGGCCTTGCTATGGAGGTGGCCTGCTCAAGTGCCCCAAGAGCTCAGAGTGGCTATATCTCCAGCAAAACCACCACTAGCCCCTAAAGATCAATTTTACTCATATGGACAATGATCACCAATCCCAGTTTGTCAGAATTTACTGAAGAAGAAAATAGAAGAAAGAATGAATACATAGACATTTCTTGTCCAGCCTTCCAAAAGTAAAGGACCAGAAATCAGAGTTCAGCTTTTGTTTCCTTCCTTTGTAGCCCTTAAAATTCATAGCAGTTGCAGTTTGCAGTTAAGTCCTTTGTTTTACTGGCTACATTTCCAGCCACCCCCACCCCCACCCCCAGTAGACTGGAGGCTTCAGTTCAGTTCAGTTCAGTTCAGTCGGTCAGTCGTGTCTGACTCTTTGCGACCCCATGAATTGCATCACGCCAGGCCTCCCTGTCCATCACCAACTCCCGGAGTTCACTCACACTCATGTCCATCGAGTCGGTGATGCCATCCAGCCATCTCATCCTCTGTCGTCCGCTTCTCCTCCTGCCCCCAATCCCTCCCAGCATCAGTCTTTTCCAGTGAGGAGGCCAGGAATTGTGTCTCTTTTGGTCTTGAGGACTGTTTTTCTGTAGTCTCTCAGCAGATGTTTGTTATCATTTGTCTTCAGCAAATGATTAAATTTACTTCTGAGTGACTGTTTTTCTTTGATGTTCTGAGGAGTCCCCCTTACAGGTGAATCCTTGGTAAGCAGTATTGGGGGCTTCTCAGGTGGCGCTAGAGGTAAAGAACCTGCCTGCCAATGCAGAAGACGTAAGAGACACAGGTTCCATCCCTGGGGCAGGAAGATCCCTTGGAGGAGGGCATAGCAACCTACTCCAGTATTCTTGCCTGTATAGTCTCGTGGACACAGGAGCCTGGGGGTTACAGTCCGTGGGGTTGCCAAGAGTTGGACATGACTGGAGCAACTGAGCACTCCTTCCAGTTCCAGAGATACAAGCTGCTGTGTGATAGAGGAGGAGCCAGTGGAGGGCACACCTGGCCTAGGATGAGGGCAGGAGTAGAGCAGGGTGCTGACGCGGGTTCCTGGAGCTCTGTGTTTTGAATAATGCCTGTTTGTCTTTTATGTGTAGTGAGTGATACTCTACTCTGGGCAGACTTTGCCTAAGTTTCATAAATATTTAATTGGCTTTTTCAGGAGAATAAAAGCAGCCCCGTTGATGACTGAAAATGACAAAGCATCCACCTAACAGACGAGGAATCAGCTTTGAAGTGGGAGCCCAGTTGGAAGCCCGGGACCGATTAAAAAACTGGTACTTTTACATTTTTCTGTTAATTAAATCCCTTCAGTAAAGGACATGTGCCAGCACTGATAAAGAGGGGTAGCCTAGGCTTTTCTGTAGTGTGTTCCTGCTCCCTGACTCTTAAGTCTAGAGCTGTGGTAATATCTTTCTCTTTGGTGCTGGGATTCCTATGTTGAGGGAACTGTCTAGTTATATGTGTTTCCCTTTTCTGCCTGTTCATCTGGAGGAGTTACGGGAAGAAGAAGCAGGAAGTGGCTACAGGGAAGGGAAGAGTTATTAGTGGCAACTTATTCTTGGCTGCTTGTCTGAAAGATCAGAGATGGAAGAATGAAGAAAAGGGGGGTAGATCAGAGCAGTTTGTGTGTTGCAAACAACCCCTCCTGTTTTCTGGGTGTGTTGTTGTACGGTTGAAACTTAGTCATCACATCATAGGGATGATTAGGTTCAGAAACTGAGAGGTTGTAGTCCCGACTTTGTCATTGACTCATGACCTCTGGTTGGTAATTAGCCACTCTGAGCATCAGCTTCATCTGTAAATGTGGGTATTAGTAATACCGACCTCAACAAGAGTTTTTCTGAGAATCGAATAACAGGATGTGTGGGGAAAGACCTTGTAAACTGTAAAGTGGTGGTTGTTGTTGAGGATATCCTAGAGTTTAGTCTTTTGTTTATGCTTAAAGTGAAAGTGAGGATTTCAAAATTCAGACCTTTCTGTGAGTTTTCATAAGGAAGACTGTAGTGCTTTTGAGTGTCAAAACAGACAGGCTGACCAGCCCCTGGTGTTTAGAAGGAGAAGGTGGGAAGAGAAGCAGGGGAAATGGGATAAAATATGTCTCTGCTGCCTTTTGGGGCTGGGAGATTCGATATAAGAATTAGACCCTTTGAACACCTGCTTGTTTCTGTAGTTATTTCCCTTTTTTGGTTTCCCTCAGTAATTTTTAAGGCAGCTTAATCAAGAGAAAGAATTCTTTTTAGATTTGGAGAAAAAATTAAAATATTGAAAATGTTCAAAAGTACAGCTAACCATAAAATAATCTGTGTACTTGTCACTCAGAATTACTGAATTTTAACACTTTTGTTTTATTTATATTTTAAAAAATAAAGGACATGAAATGTTCCTGGTGTAATGGTAGTATCTTTTATGCCCTTTCCAATTCAATTCCACTCTTGCCTTCCTTAGAGGCAGCCAGCATCCTGTAGTTAGTGCTGTCCTTCCCATGATTTACATTTTTAGTGTATGTATCCATAAATAATCTAGTTAGCATCACTTTGGGTGTTTTTAAAAAATTCATGTAAGTGTTCTCATATTGTTTGTTTCTTTTCTGTATTTCGTGTTTTTGTGATTTACCTGTATTGGCATAGATATTTGTCCTCATTTCTGTATAGAGTTCCACTGCATGAATTTTGTTAATTTAGTCTTGTACTGATGGACATTTAGATTCTAGTTCTTCCCTTTATACACAGTGCTACCCTGAACATTTCTATAATATCTCTTTGTGCACATGTGCATGGATATTTCTTGGGTAATGGCTTTCAAACTTTTTGACCATAATCTAGTATAAGAAATATTTTAAAGAAAGACAGTGTAGTACTTGCCGTATACACAATATAAATTTAAAAGAAGCAAAACTTTTGTGAGACAGTCCTTAACCTAAATACATGCAATATACTCTTGTTTCCTAATATACACACAAAACTGCTGGTTGTGAACCATTAATTTATTGTACAATCTACTGATTTTACAATGTACTGCAGTCAGTCTGAGAAGCCCTACTCCAGTGAATTTGTTAAGTAACATGATAAACACATTTTCAGTTTTACTGGAAATTGCACAGAGTTTTAACCATGGGATCACCAGGGAAGCCCCGAGTTTCAGCTTTTCATTATGAAGAGATTTTAAACATAATCAAAAGTTCAGAAAATAGTGCAGTGACCACTCTGCCTCCCACCTGTATTCACCAGTTGTTAATATATGTACCCAGCGTACTTTATATACTTATTGTAATGTAACTAAGTGTACAATTAGCAATAATTTCATAATGTCTAACATCCAGAACCTATTCAGATTTATGTCTCTTTAGTTACTTTTATTCCATGATAATCCTTCTCCCCTCCCCTACTCTTTGCCTTTCATGGCATTATTATTTTTTTTTCCAGGTTCATAATTTATTGTACAAATTGAGTATCACATGATGAGTTGACATTAGCTTCTTCAGGCATCGGAACTTAACAGATAATGTACAGTTCAGAATCTGTTTATGTTGCTTTCACAGCTGGAGTTTTTTTAGACCTTAACTTGAAGTATAAGACTATCAAAGCAATACTTCCATATGTGGCCAGCACACAATTCATTCTCCCTGTGAGAGTGTAAGAGTTGAAATATTTTTTGATACCAGTGAAATGGAACTGGGCATCAGCTTCTGGACCTGCCATGATTTCAATCTTTCAAGGGGTTCAAACTCCACGGCCTGTGTCCTTCACCATACGCTGCTGCCCCTCGCTCCCGCCGGAAGACACCCTCATGGCATTATTTTTAAGCAACATTTATGTTGTAGAATATTCCACTTTCTGAGTTGGTCACATTGTTTTCTCACAGCGAGTTTAACTTGTTTCTTGTATTCTCTATTTCCTGTAAACTAGACGTTAGGTTTAGGCTTCAGGTTAAACATTGTGTTGCAGAATGGTCGACTGATAGTGCTGTGTGCTTCCTGTCGCCTCCCATCAGGGGACGCATAAAGCTGTGTCATCCCACTCTCTGTTCCAGTCTATCACTTGGATAAAGTAATGTCTGCCGTTTCCCACCATCTTAAAAGTGTATTTTTCCCTGTCAGAGAACTAAGTAATTTGTGGGGGTACCTTGGAATATGTCTTAAGTGTTTCCCTATACCATTTACCTAATGATTTTTAGCATCCATTGATAATCCTTACTTCAATCAATTATTATACCAGAAGTGGAAGAATAGTGATTTTTTTCACCTCTCTCATGCAGTGTTTTATTGTTACAGCTGATGTTTTTTTGTAAGAAGAGCATTTTTTTTCTTTATCCCTTTTTAAAGATCACTAAGGACTGAGATTATTCAGCGTGCTGTTGTAGTCGGTTACATTCATTATTTTCTTTTGTGCTAAAATGTTCCCAAACTTGGTCAGTGACAGACTGTTTAAATGAGCTTCTTTGATCTTTTGATACACTCCTGTTAGTCGTTGAGTATTCCTTTTCTGGCATTACTGGAAGCCCCAGATTTATTTCACCTGTCCTGCTCCCAAGACCTGTCCATTTCTCCAAGGAGACCTGGTTTCTTTTAGTTAGAAGTGGTACTTAGAACTTAAGTTCTAAGTTGGGCACTGGGTTTGTTTATTGCTGCTAAAATGTCATTGCTTTTAAGACTTTTTTTAGTGGTTGGAGCTAAGAAATAGTTGTTTTGAAACATTATGAGTTCATTTTTATTTTTTGGCCACATCACGTGGCATGCAGAATCTTGGTTCCCAGACCAGTCAAACCCATGCCCCCTGCATTGGGAGCATAGAGTCTTAACCACTGGACCACCAGGGAAGTCCCTGTGAGTTCATCTTTATATTTCTAATTTAAATGGAACATTTTGTAATTTTTACAATTTTGCCTTTCTTTTTTATTAAAAGTCTTTGTTTCTAATCACACTAATATATTAACCCATTTGCTTTATTCTGTGTTACACACAAAATAGTTTAAAGTTACAATACTTGTATTAAAATCTGAGTGAAATTTAAGATTTTCCTGACATTTAAAAAAATTATGGGGACTTCCCTGGTGGTCCATTGGTTAAGATTCTGAGCTCCCAATGCAGAGGGCCCAGGTTCTTTCCCTGGTCAGGGAATTAGATCCCATATGCCACAACCAAGAGCTCTCATGTTACAACTAAGACCTGGCATGGCCAAATAAATAAGTATATTAAAAAAATTATGTACCCTTCCCCCCAGGATAAATTATATTTAATTTGTTACAAATTAAATAGGACTCTAAATTAAATAATGTGAGTTCCTTCTCAATACTCTTACAGTATAATTTTATTTTTACATTGAAATTTTTTGTGTGCATACAGTAAAATTTCCCTTTTTTTGGTGTATATGCCAATGAGTTTTAACTCATGTATGGATTCTTATAAGCATCAGAACTAATAGGAAACAGAGTACTTCAAAGACTTCTCTCTGCTACACCTTTGCCAGTCTGTACTTATTTGATTTGATTATTTTGTTTACTGTCTTCCTCACTAGAATGCCAACTCAGTAAGGAATAGGGTGTTAGGACTGGTTTCCGAGAAACAGTGCAGTTGATTTATTTGGAAACTGTAAGTGGGAGAAATGGGGAGTGAGGTGAAGAGACTGAGAGAGCTATGGACTATCTTGTGAGTCTGATCCCTGGAAAGGAGAAAGGAAGATGATAGGAAGTCCTAGAATGCCGTGCAGTAGTGCTCAGAAGGTTTTGACAACGGAGACGGTGAGTCCTCAAGTCAAAGGTGCTGTCAAAAGAGTCTTGTCTCCATATATCCCTGCTCACTCAGCCATTGGCTGGGGACAGCCCCAGAGAAGTGTGGCGATGGAGCAGAGGTGGTGACGAGGGTCAAGCTGCTATAGCTGGGGTCAGTTATTAGCACTTGCTGAGGATGTGAAGCGTGTATTTTCAAGGCAGCCACAGGTGGGCTATCTGTTCTGTTCTCATATGTTTCCATTGCCTCAAAATTGAACCTGGCATATAATAGATGCTCAATAAAATTTGTGAACTGAGCTCCAGATGATTTTAGGAGAATATTTTCCTAGGTTGTTTAGATTGCTTACATCTTAAATTTGAGAGAAAAAATGTTTTAATTGTAGCATAGTTTGTTCACAATAGTGATTCAGTTTTTTCTGAATTATATTCTGTTATAGGTTGTGACAAGATATAAAAATTCTTTGTACTAAACAGTAAATCCTGTGGCTTATCTATCTTATGTACAGTAGTTTGTTTCTTTTAATCCCACACACCTAGTTTGTCCCCTCCCTTCTCTTTGGTAACCGTAAGTTTTCTATGTTTGTGAGTCTGTTTCTATTTCGTTTATAGATTCATTTATATTGTTTTTTATATTCCACATATAGTGTGTAGTATTTGTCTTTCTCTGTTTTACTTTACTAAACATGATCTTCTCTAGGTCCATCTGTATCACTGCAAATGTCATATTTCATTCTTTTTAATGGCTAAGTAATATTCCATTATATATGTTTATACCACACCTTCTTAAGCCAATTGTTGATGGGCATTTTTGTTGTTTGCATGTCTTGGCTATTGTCTTAATAAATAGTACTGGTGTGAACATTGAGGTGTATGTATCTTTTTGAATTAAAGTTTTTGTTTTTTCTGAATATTTTTCCAATCCCACCCTGGAATGGGATTATTGGATCATATGGTAGCTCTCTTTTTAGAGTTTTGAGAAGCCTCTATACTGTTTTCCATAGTGGCTATACTAATTTGCATTTCCACCGTGTATGAGGATTCCCTTGAGAAAATGTTTTTTAGTGTTATAGAATTAGATAGCAACTAGGAAAAGGACTGACTGCCAGGCTCTCTATATGCAGTGTCTCCATTAAGATTTCTCAACAAGCTATGAGGTTCTTTATTGTTTCAATTTTATAAATGAGGGAAGAAACTGAGGCTCACAGAGGCAAAAGTCCTCTGTCCCAAATTTCAGAGCTGGTGAGTGGTAGACCTGGGATTTGAAACCCTGTTGATCTGACTCCAAAGCTTGGCCATATCTCCCAGGTGATTCCTTTCTCTGGTGATATTTTTTCTGTGTGTGTTCTTCCCTACTTCCTAGATTGGCTACTAGTTGCAAAAAAAGAAAAAAAGAAATAGCGGGGGGGATGAGAAGAGTTACTTTCAAAACACGTGACAGAAGTGTAATGGAGACAGAAATGTGACTTTGAGTGGTCTTTCTGGATTAATGCTTTTATAAAAGGTCTGTATTGATTAATTTTGTCTGTATTGATTAATTTTGTCTGTATTGCTTAAACAGAACCCTGTTTAAGGGTTCACCTTTGTAAACTCACCTTTTCTTACCTTTGTTAACTGCACATTTTCTATTTCTGTTAAACTAGTAACAGTAACAATGACAGCGAATGTTTATCAGAGATTTTCTGTGTATCAGGTATGATGCCATTTACTTTACATGGGCCATCTCATTTACTACCCCATAGCAAGTCCATTGGGAACTGAAGCTCAGAGAAAGAATGACTTACCCAGGGTTAGAAGTAATCACTGCTGAAACTGAGACCTCCTGATCCAGTTTTGTTTGATGACAGTGTTTTGTGTACCTTTCCAGAATTTATTTATAAAACACTCAACCCAGCTTTTCTTAAATTACAAGATCCCTCCAAAATCATGGAATTAGGATTTTTTTCCCCTTTTTTGCGGGGGCGGGGGGGGGGGTGGGCTATGCTGTACAGTTAGTGGAATCTTAGTTCCCTGACCAGGGATTGAACTTGGGCCCTTTGTCATTGAAAGTGCAGAGTCCTAACCACTGAACTGCCAGGTAATTCCCTCAGAAATAGGATTTCTGTTTTCTCAGTGAAAGTGAAAGTTGCTCAGTTGTGTCTGACTCTTTGTGACCCCATGGACTATCCAGTCCATGGAATTCTCCAGGCCAGAATACTGGAGTGGATGGCCTTTCCCTTCTCCAGGAGATCTTCCCAGTCTAGGGATCGAACCCAGGTCTCCCACATTGCAGGTAAATTCTTTACCAACTGAGCCACAAGGGAAGCCCAAGAATACTGGAGTGGGTAGCTTATCCCTTCTCCAGCAGATCTTCCTGACCCAGGAATCCAACTGGGGTCTCCTGCATTGCAGGCAGATTCTTTACCAACTGAGCTATCAGGGAAGCCTGTTTTCTCAGAGACAGGCATTTGTAAAATATAGATTTAGATTTTCCAGGGAGATCATTAGTTCTCAAAGCAGTTTATCTCACCAAACAGACTATAGACTATTGATAAGAATCTGCCTTCTAATTTTAGACCTACCACTGTGGGGTGAACTTCCCACATATCCATCTTCTGCTCTGTAGATGGAGTAATTCTGCCTGCCCTCTCACTTCCGCCGTTGCATCGATGCGCTGACTGTCTAATGGATGAGAGGCTGCAGTTTCCTAGTAATGATACTTGGTGGATGGAATGGAAACTGCTTTTTCTGATGCCTTCTGCCTTCTTCCTGTCATCTGGTGGGAGCGCACCATCTGTCCTGAACAGTAGGCTTGGCCTTCCCTGTTCTTGCTCTGAACACAGTGAAAAAAGCTCCTCTGTCTGTTGCTTTCCTGACTCTTTGGCATGTTTCCACCACCTTGTTTCCATTTAAGTTGATCATGGCCTCCTTCCATTTCTTGTACAAAGGATTTCAGAATCTGAGTTACATAATGTCCTTAACTCTCTTTCTTTTCTATTTCTTTTTCATTAGGATTATTTGCACTGATCAAGTCTGGGTTCCTGGTTCATTCATTCCTCTTCACTTCTTGTGCCATCTTTTTTAAAAAAAAGTTACCTCAGTTCTGAGCTTTCCACATACGTGTATTGAGGCATTATACTAGGCACTATGGAATAAAGAGAAATCATTCCCTTCAGCTAGTAGGGCCCTCAAGAAGTTTAAGGCCAGTGAAGTATTTGGCTTTGGCTGTAGCATTGCTGGCCAAGGATTGTTAATTGTGTCCTGTCATCTGATATCTTTGCTAATATTTCATATTTAATGAGTGATTTGCTCTGTTAGGCACAAGTCTAAACCCTAACCCTAGTTCTATACCCCATTTAATCCTCACAATACAATGAAGTGTATAATTTTATTATTACCATTTTATACATGAGGAAACAGAGGCACGGCAATTGAGAAAGTTGCCCAAAGTTGCACAACTGATAAGTAATGGATTTGGGATATGAATCCAGATAGTCTGGCTTCTGAGCTTGGCAAGGTGTGGCTTTTATTCCCCATTCGGTGTCCTGTACCTAGGATACAGAGTCAAGTTCCTGAAATTAATTATATTATGGGGTGACATTTACTCTGTACAGAGTTCATGTACAAATCCCTGGGAGACAACAATTAATTTTGTGTGTAGGAATTTTAGAAGAGTTCCAAAAGACGACTGATGCCAAATCATTTATACAGTGCTAGATGCTGGAGAAGAGTGGTGATTAGGCCAGACATAGACCCTGATCTTCAGGAAGTGACCTTCCAGTGGAGGTAGATAGATCATAAATAAAGAGATCGATTCCATGAAGACTAGGTGGTGATAGATGAAGAGGAATAAGTATTGGTAAGTGGACAGAGAGTGACGTGGTATGTCTATGATGGGAGCTTTTCAGTGTAGAGAATGCTCAGGGAATGTCTGTCTGACGAGGAAGCATTTGAGCAGAAATCTGAAGAGAGTGAGGGATATCCAGGGGAAGAGGGTTCCAGGTGGAGGCAGCCAAGCCACGGCATACTGGGCACGTTCAGACAGTCGATGGAGAATCGAGAGAAGGGGGCCAGAGGTAGAAGATGAGCCCCCAGCTCTCAGCAGGGGCTGGATGGGCCAGAGGTGGGGTTTTGGACTTGATTGTAAATGTAATAGGAAGTCATTGAAAGATTTTAAACAGTAAAGTGACATTATTTGATTTTGGTTATTAAAAGTGGCTGTGGTTATTGTGTGTAATATGCCTGTAGTAGTAGGCAGGCATGGGGAGAAATAGGGAGAACCCTAGGAGTCTTTTGTAGCAGTCGAATTTAAGGTGATAGTTGCTTGAACTAAAAAGGTGGAGATGATGAGAAGGGATCAGAGTCTGGGCATTTTTCAAAGGTATAGCCAATAGATTTGCTGATGATGTTTTGAGAGACAGAGGAGAATCAAGGAGGACTCCAAGAACTTTTGATCAAAGTACTGATAGAATATTTGCTGAAATGGGGAAAACCAGCTGTTTGATTTTAGACATTTAAAATATGGGATTCCTTTTTCATCACCAAGTGGAGACGTTGAGCAGATGGTTGAATAAAAGTCAAGCATCTAGATGTGAGCCCTGGGTTAGAGGTAGAAATCTGAGAGTTGGCAGTGAGTATAGGGGATTAAATTTTTTTTTACATTTCAGAACAGTTTTAGGTTCATAGCAAAACTGAGCAGAAAGTATAGAGAGTCCCTGTCTCTTGCCCTTACACCTACAGTCTTCCCCACTGTCAACATCTGCACCAGGGTGCTATATTTGTTAAAGTTGAAAAATCTTTTTTTTCATTACATGGATTTGCTTAGTTTCTTTTCTTCCTAAAATTTATTTATTTATTTAGGCTAAAATGGGGTCTTTGTTGCTGAGCTGGCTTTTTCTAGTTGCAGTGCTCAGGCTTCTCCCTGGGGTGGCTTTTCTTGTGGCGGGTAGGCTCTAGGGCTCAGGCTTTGGTAATTGCAGCACATGGGCTCAGTAGCTGTGGCTTCCGGCTTCTAGAGCACAGTCTCAGTAGTTGTGGTGCATGGACTCAGTTGCTCCTCAACATGTGGAATCTTCCCAGACCAGAGTTCCAACCTGTGTCCCCTCCATCGGCAGACGGATTCTTAACCACTAGACTATCAGGGATGCCCCTTAACTGTGTATTCTGATGAACATTTATTAATGTATATACATGTGTAACTACCCAGATTAAGACAGAGACATTCTGGGCTCTTTAGAAGACTGTTTTTCCCATATCCAGTCACAGAGTCCCCTCACTCCTAGAGGAACTACTTTCTGTGGGTGTGCATTTAAAGCGAGACCCATCAGCATGTGTGTATTCTCTAGCATAATCAGCTGCCTGGGTGCAGGGTGGAAAATGTGGAGAATCCGATGGACCTGCATGCGTGTGTGCTAACTCTCTGTTCGTGTCCAACTCTTTGCGGCCATAGGGACTGTAGCCCACCAGGCTTCTCTGTCCATGGGATTCTCCAGGCAAGAATACCGGAGTGGGTTGTCCCACAGTTGGGGTTTATCCAGGCAGGTGTGACGGAGGACAAGAGGGGCCAGGGAGTTCAGGGTATCTACAAGGAAGTGAGATTAAAGGATAAGATTTCCAGAATGACAGTGAAGTGTGAGAGCAGGCAGAAAGGACAATGTGAGCAGAAGTATTTAGGGTTCACAGAACATGGTATGTTCTCAGAGTCTAGAGAGGAACAGATCAGGAGTGGTGGGAGTTTGGGCAAGATTTTAAGCAGGAGAGAGACATGGTCTAGTCCCTTGGAGGAACAGAAAAGTGGTGGTGTTTATTCAGTCACCAAACATTTATTGAGTGTCTCTATATCTGGCCCTTTGCCAGGACTGACAGAAGAGTGTAGGAGTTACTTAGGCATACTGGTGTAGTATAGGCATATACTGGAGAAGCTGGCTTAAAACTCAACATTGAGAAAACTAAGATCATGACATCCAGTCCCGTCATTTCATAGGTGGGGAAAAATGGAAACAGTGACAGACTTTATTTTCTTGGGCTTCAAAAAACAAGCAGTCGGTGACTGCAGCCATGAAATTAAAAGACATGTGCTCCTTGGAAGGAAAGCTATGACATACCTAGACAGCATATTAAAAAGCAGAGACATGACTTAGCCGACAAAGATCCATCTAGTCAAAATTATGGTTTCTCTATTAGTCATGTATGGATGTGAGAGTTGGACCATGAAGAAAGCTGAGTGCCAAAGATTGATGCTTTCGAACTGTGGTGCTGAGATGTCTCTTGAGAGTCCCTTGAACAGCAAGGAGATCAAACCAGTCAATCCTAAAGGAAACCCACCCTGAATATTCATTCATTGAAAGGACTGATGCTGAAGGTGAAGCTCCAATACTTTGGCCACCTGATGGAAAGAGCTGACTCATTGGGTAAGACTCTGATGCTGGGTCAAATTGAGGGCAGGAGAAGGAGGCGACAGAGGATGAAATGGTTGGATGGCATCATCAACAAATGGATATGAATTTGAGCAAACTCCGGGAGATGGTGAAGCACAGGGAAGCCTGGTATGCTGTGGTCTAGGGGTTGCAAAGAGTCAGACACAACTTAGTGACTGAAAAACAGCAACAAGAGCTGACTGTTCAATTGTGGGAAAGGATCAGCACAGAGAGGAGAGATGAATTCAAGACATTTTCAGAGTTAGATGTTGAAGAATGTTAGATTTTCAGATGTTGAAGAATGAAAGTGGGGAAGGGATAGGGAAAGAGAGAAGACATCCAAAATAGTACAATTTTTCTGTAGTTTAATAGTCAGCTCTTTGTTTTACCCTGAATATGATTTCCATCCCCGTCTCCTCTCCACAAAGGCTGGAGATGGCTTAGAATGTTACTTTTGTGCGTAAGAGTCATTTGCTTCTGGTATGTGCCCTGAGCCAGGAATAGAGTAGCATACTCTGATTCTTGAAGTAAATGATTGTTGTATGTTTGCAGAAAGGCTGTATATACAGGGAAGAATCTGGAAGCAGCCTGACAACCGCTGGGGCAAAGTTCAGGCAAATTATCAGCTACCACCAGGTAGGCCATTAGGTAGGTAACACAAAAGGCACCTCTGTGGACCTATGTTAGTACAAGGATATTTGTATGTGAAGTCAAATTAAGAGCAGAAGTCTCTTCACTAGGTTTAGTGAGGTGATCTGGACAGTGATCTCTGTTACACCTCCACCTAGTCACTCTCTTTGAGCTTCCATTCCCACACATGTAAGAAAGGTGCAGTGATCCTAACAATTCCATAAGTCCTCATGCTGTCTATGGGGTTGCACAGAGTCGGACACGACTGAAGCGACTTAGCAGCAGCAGCAGCATGGGATGGTGGTAAAAATCCTGTGAGATATATGTAGAGGCCATATATAGCCCCTAGAAACTGCTCACATTGATTATGAATAGCCACGTGAGGAAATGCTGACTAGTAGTGGGAGTAGGAAATCAGAGGGAAATTGTTATCCTTTTTGGTTCCTCTTTTTCCCTCTGTAGCCGTTCTTCAGTTTGTATTTTTGGTGTGTATGTGGGGGGACCAGACAGATTTCTGCCAGGCACTGTCTAGCTCTAATTTAAGCATCTGCACAGTGTGCAGCTTAGTTTTACTCAGAAGCAGCCAAGACTCTGAGCATTAAGCCTTCCTGGGACTTGAGGTCATAATACTGTGTTCAAAAGCCAGGGTTGTATTTCTGTGTTAGACCTGGGCTGTTCTCTGCCTTTCTGGTTGTGCAGGTAGAATTAGTCCCTCTCAGTTGGTATGGGTTTCGCTTTGCAACGGTCCTCTCCTCTCCTTTCCTTGGTGGAGCCCCAGGGTAGGTTGCGTTTTCTGGTAGTTTAGAGCAGTGTGGCTCAAATGCAAAAAAACATGGAGACTAGTGCCTCCAACCTATATACTATCCATTGATCTCACTTTTAGTAGCATTGGGGCAAAATACGTCTATATTAGTTGCTTAGTGACAAATTTTCTCAAAATTTAGTGACCTAAAACAACACTACCATTATTATTTCAGTGTGTGGATCAAGAATTCAGGAGCAGCCTCTGGGTGAGGTCTTATGTTTGCCCTAAGTTGGTGCTGATTGCTTGTGGGAGACTTGTGGCTATGTGTGAACCTCTCCATTTAGATGGGGCATCTAAAATGTTCTCATGATGTGGCACGTGGCTTCTCCCAGAATGGGGAACCTAAGAAGTGGCAGTGCTGTGTATGTCTTAAAATAATACACATAAAATTTATCGTTTTAACCATTTTAAAGTGTCTAGTACATTAAGTCGGAGAAGGCATCCTGTGTTTTACATCCTTACCTTCTTTTGTGCTTCTCTTCTTCTGTAGCTGTGCTAATTTACTTATTTTACACCTTCTCCCAGGAAAACTTTCAGCCTCACTGCCTCCTTGATCACCTGGAAAATGCTGATTCATCTTTCAGAATTGAGTCATGTATCTCATTTTCACTAGTTGTTTTGACCCCTTCTTCCTCACCCTCCTTCCTCTCCCCCTAGACCTAGCCTTTTGTTCTTCAGTACCTTATTCTACTTTAAACAGTCTTCCATAGTTGCACCTGTGATACTTAATTACAATTATTTGTATATATAGAAATACACATTTATTCCTCCTGAGGATACTGTAGTGAATGAGAGATAAATGTCTTTACGGGTGTCTGTAATCTCCTAGGAAAGCAGGCCGTGAACGTAAGCAAATCAGCAGAGAAACAAATGAAGTAATTACAGATGGTGAATGTTATTTCTGAAGGAAGAAACAGGAAACTGACATAGATTGGAAAGAGATGGGGGCTACTAGAGATATATAGATTTAGAGATTCTGAGGCTGCAGGGCGTAAGGCTGTTGCCTGGGAAGAGTGGACAGAGGGGAAGTGATTCAGGTGAAGTGAACAGACCCGGTGTGGGAAGGTATGTGTATGTCTGAGGAAATCAAAGGCGCAGTATGCCTTGTAACACTGTCTTTCTTCCTCTGTAAGCTGTTGTGATCACAGGTTTTTATAGATTTGGCTCTGTATTTCCAAACCCTGGCACACTTCCTGGCCCAGAGTGGGTACTCAGGAAATGTCAGGGGAATTGGTGAATTTCTCTTTCTTTAATTTTTGTCCCTCTCCTTGTCTCTACATTTGATTGGCTGCACTGGCCTTCTGTGGCTTCTTGTTTTAGTGACCAGTTTTACCATTTGCTTAAGGACACCATAGTAACCTAAGTTACTGTGAAGTTTAGGTTATATGACTTTTCCAAGTTGAATTTTATTGTGTTTATTTTGACTGTGCCACGCAGCTTTGTGGATCTTAGTTTCCTGACCAGGGACTGAACCCAGGCCCTAGCAGTGAAAGCACCTAATCCTAACCACTAGACCATTAGGGTGTTCCCCAAATTGAGTTTTAGACAGATGAGTTTTTAATAGTTTTTGGCCTTCAGAAAAAAGCTTTTTAGTAACTAATTTAAGTCATAATGACCACAGCACCTATGCGTATATCTCCTCCAATTTGACAGTTTTTGTACTGGGATATGTTTGTCTCTTTGACATCTACAGCATGGATATTCTTGGTTTGTTTTGGTAATTCATTGTGGTCTGTGTATATATTCCTGTTGCTGTTTTGTGACTCTAGGTATTCATAATCAAACCTTATTTTATAAGTACATTTGATGAACATTTATTGAATGCCTAATATATAACATTCTGGAAGAAATTTATACACTTAGCAAACAGCTCTCTTCATCTTTTAAGGTTCACCCCAAGTGCTAAGTCTTCTTCTCTAAAGTCTCTTTCCCACCCCCTCCAATACCTGATGAAAAAGTTTACAGTGGACTCTATTGCTGCTTCTGGGGAAGGTGAACAGAGGAAGCAGATTAAGCTAAATGAAGAGATTAGAAGGTGAGTGGTAGGAAATGTACTTTGGAAAGAGAAGGATCTGTTTAGGTGTCTTAGAGGGAGATATGGGAGAGTGGGCAGAAACTCAGACTGTCTAGCCCAGGCTTTCCCCAGAGAGACAGTGCCTCTCTTCCATCTAGCCCTGGTTATTGGGGTATAGGCAGGCCAGGTAATTCCAGAGTTATACTCCTTTGCTTATTTCTCTCCACAAATCAAGAGTGCTTTTGGTCTCTAGTTGGGCAGAGAAGTTGGGGATTCCAAGGAGCCCACCAAACTTCTCTTTGGGCCTTTGCCATCCTGGAAGCCCTGGTGTTTGGTTATTTGTTTTGTGTCTTCAGGACCTATTAGATTGTCTAGAATCCAAACTAAAGCATGTTTGAATAATGGACCCTATAGGGCATAGTTTCTGTCCTATAAACTGCTTAGCAATCTAGTGCTTGTATTCGTCATTTAAAAATACTGTTTGTGGGTTTAGGTTGAAATGTTTTTATTGAATCTTGAGCTCTTCTTCAAAGGAAAACTGCTGATTTTGAACATCTTAATTGTATCCGATGATCATTCAAACTCTTTTTTGCCTAAACAGGCAAAATAAACTCAAGAAAACTTGACCAGCCTAGTAACATAAAAATAATGGAAAAGGTAGATAAACAACTATCTTGTGAAAACACACCAGAGTAGGCAGTTTCACAGAAAATGAAATAAAGCTTTCTAGTCCATTCCATGGGGTTAGTGTAGCCTGAAGGAAACTGGGCAGGAATGGCATAATACGAGGAAACTTGGGCAAATTCTGCTTATAAAAGAAACACAAAACTAGTCAATAAAATGCTAAAAAGACCAAAGAGATACTTATTAAATGAACGATTCACACAATCAAATATGACTTTTTTTTTTAAGCAGGGTAATGATAACTTAAAATTAGGAAATGTATTATTTCATTATCTCCATAGAATAAAAGCAGAGACCTATATAAACTCCTAGACAAAGGCTGAAAATTCTCAAAATGTATTCTTGATGAACCCTCAGTAAGTTAGACATAGAGAAAAACTTCATGAACTTGATTAAAGGCATTAATAAGAAATCCTTAATGATGAAACACTGGAGACATTTTCATTAAAGAGAAGGATGTCAACTATCTCTGCTAATTTTCAACATCATCTTAGAAACACCAGTGTCATAAATGAGAAAAATAAATGGCAGATATCAGAATTGAAAGTGAGACAGTATAATCATAATTTGAATGTGATAATGGTAGTCTGCCTGGGAAATGCAAAGGATTTTAATTGATAATCCATTGGATAGAGATTGAATAGAATCAAAAAGTCAGAACAGTGACAGCATACAGTGAGAAATATTGCATCCACTTCTTTTTCTACCCTATGCTCACTTGACTCCCAATGGCAACCAGTTTTATTAATTTCTGTCCATCCTACCAGTATTTATTTATTTAATACAAGCCAAGCAAGTATATATTCTTATTTTCCTCTTTGAAACAACAAAAGGTGATTTTATAGTTTGCCTTCTAAAACTTGGAAATCGTTCTTTGTCAGTTCATAGTTTGTTTTCATTTTTTTTTAATAGCTGCATAATATTCTGTTTTGTGGATGTCCCAAAGTGAAAGTATTAATCAGTTAGTCGTGTCTGACTCTTTGTGACCCCATGGACTGTAGCCAGCCAGGCTCCTCTGTCCCTGGAATTCTCCAGGCAAGAATATTGGAGTGGGTTGCCATTACCTTCTCCAGCAGCATATAAATTCAGTAACCATGAAGCTATTGTTTGATACCTGCCCATTAAATATTTTTTAAAACTTTTACTTTACAAGTATTTATTTTTGCTTACACAGGTATTGTGTGATTAAATTCTTGTAAAAATTAAAACTACAAGCAAAAGTCTCTTCAGTTCAGTTCAGTTCAGTTCATTTGCTCAGTCGTGTCCGACTCTTTGCGGCCCCATGAATTGCAGCATGCCAGGCCTCCCTCCCTGCCACCAACTCCCGGAGTTTACTCAGACTCACGTCCATCGAGTCAGTGACGCCATCCAGCCATCTCATCCTCTATTGTCCCCTTCTCCTCCTGCCCCCAATCCCTCCCAGCATCAGAGTCTTTTCCAAGGAGTCAACTCTTCGCATGAAGTGGCCAAAGTACTGGAGCTTCAGCTTTAGCATCATTCCCGCCAAAGAAATCCCAGGACTGATCTCCTTCAGAATGGACTGGTTGGATCTCCTTGCAGTCCAGGGGACTCTCAAGAGTCTGCTCCAACACCACAGTTCAAAAGCATCCATTCTTCGGCGCTCAGCTTTCTTCACAGTCCAACTCTCACACCCATACGTGACCACTGGAAAAACCATAGCCTTGACTAGACGGACCTTAGTCGGCAAAGTAACGTCTCTCCTTTTGAATATGCTATCTAGATTGGTCATAACTTTCCTTCCAAGGAGTAAGCGTCTTTTAATTTCATGGCTGCAATCACCATCTGTAGTGATTTTGGAGACCCCAGAAATAAAGTCTGACACTGTTTCCACTGTTTCCCCATCTATTTCCCATGAAGTGATGGGACCAGAGGCCATGATCTTCGTTTTCTGAATGTTGAGCTTTAAGCCAACTTTTTCACTCTCTACTTTCACTTTCATCAAGAGGCTTTTGAGTTCCTCTTCACTTTCTTGCATAAGGGTGGTATCGTCTGCATATCTGAGGTTATTGATATTTCTCCTGGCAATCTTGATTCCAGGTTGTGCTTCTTCCAGCCCAGTGTTTCTCATGATGTACTCTGCATAGAAGTTCAATAAGCAGGGTGACAATATACAGCCTTGACATACTCCTTTTCCTATTTGGAACCAGTCTGTTGTTCCATGTCCAGTTCTAACTGTTGCTTCCTGACCTGCATACAGGTTTCTCAAGAGGCAGGTCAGGTGGTCTGGTATTCCCATCTCTTTCAGAATTTTCCACAGTTTATTGTGATCCACACAGTCAAAGGCTTTGGCATAGTCAATAAAGCAGAAATAGATGTTTTTCTGGAACTCTCGTGCTTTTTCAATGATCCAGCAGATGCTGGCAATTTGATCTCTGGTTCCTCTGCCTTTTCTAAAACCAGCTTGAACATCAGGAAGTTCACGGTTCCTGTATTGCTGAAGCCTGGCTTGGAGAATTTTGAGCATTACTTTACTAGCGTGTGAGATGAGTGCAATTGTGCGGTAGTATGAGCATTCTTTGGCATTGCCTTTCTTTGGGACTGGAATGACAACTGACCTTTTCCAGTCCTGTGGCCACTGCTGAGTTTTCCCAATTTGCTGGCATATGGAGTGCAGCACTTTCACAGCATCATCTTTCAGGATTTGAAATAGCTCAACTGGAATTCTATCACCTCCACTAGCTTTGTTCATAGTGATGAAGGCCTACTTGACTTCACATTCCAGGATGTCTGGCTCTAGGTGAATGATCACACCATCGTGATTATCTTGGTCGTGAAGATCTTTTTTGTATAGTTCTTCTGTGTATTCTTGCCACCTCTTCTTAATATCTTCTGCTTCTGTTAGGTCCATACCATTTCTGTCCTTTATTGTGCCCATCTTTGCATGAAATGTTCCCTTGGTGTCTCTAATTTTCTTGAAGAGATCTCTAGTCTTTCCCATTCTGTTGTTTTCCTCTATTTCTTTGCATTGATCGCTGAAGAAGGCTTTCTTATCTCTTCTTACTATTCTTTGGAACTCTGCATTCAGATGCTTACATCTTTCCTTTTCTCCTTTGCTTTTCGCTTCTCTTCTTTTGATAGCTATTTGTAAGGCCTCCCCAGACAGCCATTTTGCTTTTTTGCATTTCTTTCCATGGGGATGGTCTTGATCCCTGTCTCCTGTACAATGTCACGAACCTCATTCCATAGTTCTTCAGGCACTCTTACCTATCAGATCTAGTCCTTTAAATCTATTTCCCACTTCCACTGTATAATCATAAGGGATTTGATTTAGGTCATACCTGAATGGTCTAGTGGTTTTCCCTACTTTCTTCAATTTAAGTCTGAATTTGGCAATAAGGAGTTCATGATCTGAGCCGCAGTCAGCTCCCGGTCTTGTTTTTGTTGACTGTATAGAGCGTCTCCATCTTTGGCTGCAAAGAATATAAATCAATCTGATTTCGGTGTTGACCATCTGGTAATGTCCATGTGTAGAGTCTTCTCTTGTGTTGTTGGAAGAGAGTGTTTGCTATGACCAGTGTATTTTCTTGGCAAAACTCTTACTACCTTTGCCCTGCTTCATTCCATATTCCAAGGCCAAATTTGCCTGTTACTCCAGGTGTTTCTTGACTTCCTACATTTGCATTCCAGTCCCCTATAATGAAAAGGACATCTTTTGGGGGAATTAGTTCTAAAAGGTCTTGTAGGTCTTCATAGAACCATTCAACTTCAGCTTTTTCAGTGTTGCTGGTTGGAGCATAGACTTGGATTACCGTGATATTGAATAGCTTGCCTTGGAAACGAAGAGAGATCATTCTGTCTTTTTTGAGATTGCATCCAAGTACTGCATTTCAGACTCTTTTGTTGACCATGATGGCTACTCCATTTCTTCTAAGGGATTCCTGCCGACAGTAGTAGATATAATGGTCATCTGAGTTAAATTCACCCATTCCAGTCCATTTTAGTTTGCTGATTCCTAGAATGTTGACATTCACCCTTGCCATCTCCTGTTTGACCACTTCCAATTTGCCTTGATTCATGGACCTGACATTCCAGGTTCCTATGCAATATTGCTCTTTACAGCATTGGACCTTGCTTCTATCACCAGTCACATCCACAGCTGGGTATTGTTTTTGCTTTAGCTCCATCCCTTCATTCTTTCTGGAGTTATTTCTCCACTGATCTCCAGTAGCATATTGGGCACCTACTGACCGGGGAAAGTTCCTCTTTTGGTATTCTATCATTTTGCCTTTTCATACTGTTCATGGGGTTCTCAAGGCAAGAATACTGAAGTGGTTTGCCGTTCCCTTCTGCAGTGGACCACACTGTGTCAGACCTCTCCACCATGCCCACCTGTCTTGGGTGGCCCCACGGGCATGGCTTAGTTTCATTGAGGTAGACAAGGCTGTGGTCCTAGTGTGATTAGATTAACTAGTTTTCTGTGATTATGGTTTCAGTGTGTCTGCCCTCCTGCAACACCTACTGTCTTACTTGGGTTTCTCACCTTGGGGGTGGGGTATCTCTTCACGGCTGCTCCAGCAAAGTACAGCTGCTGCTGCTTACCTTGGACGAGGGGTATCTCCTCACTGCCGCCCCTCCTGACCTTGAACGTGGAATAGCTCCTCTAGGCCCTCCGGCGCCCGCGCAGCCACCGCTCCTTGGACACGGGGTTGCTCCTCCTGGCCGTTGCCCCTGGCCTCGGGCATGGGGCAGCTCCTCCTGGCCGCTAAAGTCTCTTGACTATTCCTAATCCCTCTCTCTTCCCTAGAGCTAATTTTTTTTCAGTTTGGTGTTCAATGTCTCCTCCTTTCTGGCTATTATTTCCATTAGGAATATGACTCCCAGCTGCAGTGTTAGTTTGGAAACTAGAGTTTCATCATGGCTGTTAGTTACATGTTGGAAATTTTCTCTTCCCTTTTCTGTCTATACAGATTCCATTCACGTTGCCTCTTTTGTTAGCCTTGCCTCAGCTTTCCAGCTTCCTTTATGGTTGTTCCAATTTTTAGATTGAATGAAATAAAATTATGATTTTTGTCAGTAAGAAACAGTTGCTTATCAGCTGTTTCATGTGATTATACCTAGTAGTTTTTTAAAAAAAATTTGTTGAAGTATAGTTGATTTACAATGCTGTATTAGTATATAGCAAAGTGACTCAGTTATATGTATACATAATTCACTCTTTTTTAAAGTCCTTTTTTATATAGAATATCACAGAATATTGCATAGAGTTCTCTGTGGTATACAGTAGGGGCCTTGTTGGTTCTAGTAGTTTTTTTTTAATTTTTAAAAAAAATTTACATACTTTTTAAAGGTTACTACTTTCCATTTGCAGTTGTTATAATATAAAATATCGGGCATTCAGGATGCGGAACGTGTATATACCTGTGGTGGATTCATGTTGATGTATGGCAAAACCAATACAATATTGTAAAGTAATTAACCTCCAATTAAAATAAATAAATTTATATTTAAAAAATAAAATAAATAAAATTTAAAAGTATATAAAATATCGACTATATTTCCCATGTTGTACACTATATCCTTGTGCCTGTCTTACAACCAGTAGTCTGTGCCTCCTACCTCCCCATCCCTGCATTGCCCTTCCCATAATCACTAGTTTGTTCTCTGTACCTGTGAGTGCCTTTTTTTTTGTTATATTCATTACTTTGTTGCTTTTTTTAGATTCCACATATAATATCATACATTGTTTGTCTGTCTGACCTGTTTCACTTAGCATTAATGCTCTCTAAGTGTATCTGTGTGGCTGCAAATGGCAACATTTTATTCTTTTTTTTTTTTTATGGCTGAGTAGTTTTTCATTACATGGCACCCCACTCCAGTACTCTTGCCTGGAAAATCCCATGGATAGAGGAGCCTGGTAGGCTGCAGTCCACGGGGTTGCTAAGAGTCGGACACGACTGAGTGACTTCACTTTCACTTTTCACTTTCATGCATTGGAGAAGGACATGGCAACCCACTCCAGTATTCTTGCCTGGAGAATCCCAGGGATGGGGGAGCCTGGTGGGCTGCCATCTATGGGGTTGCACAGAGTCGAACATGACTGAAGCGACTTAGCAGCAGCAGTTTTTCATTATACATATATACTGACAAGCACACATATTCTTTACCCATTCATCTGTTTTTTAAAAATAAATATTTCTTTCTTGTTTCTTTTTTTGACTGCACGTCTTAACTTATAGGATCTTAGTTCCCTGAGGAGGGATTGAACCCAGGGCCGTAGGAGTGAAAGGTCTGAATTGTAACCACTGGACCCCCAGGGAACTCTCTCCATGCATCTCTTGATAGACACTTACGTTGCGTCCATATCTTGCAATTTTAAATAATACTGCTATGAACATTGAGGTGCAAGTATCTTTTTGAATTAGTGTTTCGGGGTTTTTTTTGTTTTTTTTTTTCCAGATATATCCCTAGGAGTGGAATTACCAGGTCATGTGGTAGTTCCATTTTTAGTATTTTGAGAAACCTCTGTACTGTCTTCTAGAGTGGCTGCAACAATTTACATTCTCACCAACAGTGTACAAGGGCCTCCTTTTCTCCACATCCTTGCCAGCATTTGTTATTTGTGTTCTTCTGGATGATGGTCATTCTGGTGTGAGGTAATAGCTTGTTGTGGGTTGGTTTGCATTTCCCTGATGATTAGCAATGTTGAACATCTTTTCATGTGCCTCTTGACTATCTACATTTCCATTTTGGGAAAATGTCTATCCATGTGGTAGTTTTAAAACTTAGTTGGTGTCTGGTTCTTCATAATGCAGAAACCAGAACCACATCCATTTTATAATCTTCTGAGACCTGAAATTGGCCAGATCAAAGTCACTTAATAAGATTTGTTGACAGATGAATCTGAGCTGGGTCCAAGGCAGCTGTGTAATTGTGATCCACCAGGTCTTAACTGGATTGATCCCTAAGATAACTGCCTCTCTCTTCTCTGGATTGCAGTTGGGTTTCCCCATTCACTATGAGTGACTTACATCCTTGTCACACTTTAGAGAAGTAGAGAGAACCACCTTCTCCTTAGGAAGACTTACTGACCCCTGGGTTATTCTTGATCCACCTGGAGAGACTTGTGTAGTCTGTAGACAGTGAGCTGCCTATGCCCTGTGAAGTTTTTTGATCAAGGGAGTAGCTTTTGGCTGGCCAAGGGCCCTGAGGTCTTTCATAATCTGTGTACAGTGGAGTTGCTATCCTAGGATTTTGCAGTTAACTCTATGGATCCAAACTTACCAGACTTTCAGAAGGCACTGACCAAGTGCAAATTCAAAAGAATTTGAAGTTGTCCTGCAGTGCCAGCTTCTTATTTTGCCAAATAAGAACATTTAAAACAAATATCTAATTATATTTTTTATATTTAATACATGCTGATGGTGCAACATTCAAAACAAAAGGATATACACTGAATAAATAAGTTTCATACTTCCTCTCCAGTTCCTTAACTATCTAGTTCCCCTCCCAAGAGGCAAATCGGGTTGCTTGATCATCCTTCCAGAGATAGCCCTGTGAAATATAGGTATGGATGTATTGGCTGTCTCCTCTCCCACAAATGAATGGTAGTGCATTCAGTACTGTTTTGCATCTTGAGTTGCCCCCCCGCCCCCCACTTTTCTTAGAGATCTTTAAAAAGCAGAGAACTTTCTTTGTATTACTGTGTAATATTAGTAAGGATTAAAAACAGTTATCATCTTTTAAATTTGAAAAGTATGTTTAAGCACCAAAAAGTTAGAAAGAATGTGATCTTAGTATAAAGGAAAATTCTATAAATTAAATAAATTTGGTTCTATGAAAAATTAATTCTGTGTGTTGGTCCAAAGACCTGTTTGCTAACTATTGCTCAAGATAGTAAACCAGTAAAGAAAGGCCTTTGAATAGGACTGAGTTACGGAGGCTTACTAATCTGTGGTAGGCTGACTGACTGATAGATCAAGAGGAATACAGCTGACATACCCATATCCTTCTCCTCATTTTACAGGGAGGGATAGACTTCGGGAAGCTTTTTTCTCTCCTTCCAGTGTACTACTCAGTTCCCCAGCTCCTACGATTAGCTAGTCTGTTGTCAAGATAGCTTGTATTTATGGCAGCTGCATGTCAGCTGGATTGGAATAGGAAGACTAGTTTTAGGGCTGTTTATTCCTTTTATTAATAGTTCAGGAGCAATTAATGTATTCATAATACAATTAAGAATTTTGAAAAGCATACCTTGTCAGTCCTGTATGAGAAATACCCCATAAAGTGATTGGGGCCTGAAGCTGGAGAGTGACTGAACTTGGGGTGGGTAGCCGGAGTCAGCGAGCCTTGGGATTGAAGAATTGATGGGACACCCAACCTTTGGGAAGAATAGGGAGAATGGAATTCATTTCCTGGATGTTCACTGAATGCCCAGTATCTGCATCCTCCTGTGTTTTGGTTTACTCCAAGTAAATTGCCTTGGCGGATACTAGTGTAGGGTTGAAGAGGGCACAATGGAAGCAGGCCTGTTAGTTTCAGTGGCACATACTTATTAGGACAGTAGGGTATTGAGTGTTAGATGTAAGAAAGGAAGATAACGGGGCAAGTCCAAGTTGTAGGGAGAAAATGCAAATTGGTAGAATCTTAACTTTCTCAATGTAGAATAGCATTCTGGTCAAGAGAACAATTGCATATTTGTTTTTCTTCATATACTTATTTTTGGAATGAGCAATACAGTTATATAGTTGGAAAATGAAAAAGTATTAAAAGGTGTATTGCCAAAGGGTCTCCCTCCCACTTTTGCCCCTCCCTGCTCCATAGCCAGTACCCGTCTTGGATCAGTCAGGTTTATATACTGGAAACAGAAACCATCCTGGGTACTTGAACCACAGAAGGATTTAACACAAGTAATTGGGTCCTTAGAAAATTGTTGGAAAACTTGGAGGAGTGAAACTCAAGGGGACTGGCCTTAGAGTTTAAATTTGAAGGACTCACCCCTGGAGTGTGAACTGGAGGTTGGGAAGTCACTACTGCTCCTGCCACCCCCACCCCACCATTGCTGCTTGACACTCAAGAAGTCAGTGACTAGACAGTAACTCCTTGCCGCTATAGACCAGCATGTCTGTATCACCTGGGAGCTTGTTTAAAGCTTTTAAGGCCTTACTTAGCTTCACCTACTGAATCAGACTCTGCATTTAACAAGATTTCCTGATGATTTGCATTGCATAAAGGTTTGAGCAGTCCTGCACTGAAGTACTGCCTCTTGTCATGACAGTTGCTTCCAAACCCACAGATCTCGATGACCTTGATTGCCAGTCTCAAGTGAGTCAAGCAAATGTAGTTGTTGGTTTACCTCTCAGTCTAGAGGAAGAGTGATTGGAGATTGAAAGAGCCCATCTACTGAACTGACCACAGTTTCACAAGTAACCAGCGTTAGTTTCTTGTGTGTTCTTCCAGGTGTTTTAGGCATATGTAAGCATGTTTGAATACGTATATTCTTTTTTGTCTTGTTAAAAAAAATAAGCAGTAGTTTACTTACCATACGCAGTGTTGTGTACCTCACTCTTTTCATTTAATGGTTCATCTTGGGAGAGCTTTCCATATCATTACGTAGAGCCATCTTCTTATTTTAACAACTGCATGATATTCCAATACATAGACTACAAAATTCTTAAAATTGAGACTAACACAGTCTGGGCTGCCCGGTCATTTTAATTTTTTGACACCTGTAAAATACAATCTAGTTAATTGTTTGCTTCCTGCCTATCTTGTGCTCAGATGTGTGTATATGTTGTCTTGTTTGACTCATACTGCAACACAGTGTATCCTTCCTCTGCTTTACGTGAAAGAGCTCAGGCTCTGAAAGGCTAACTTAATCACAGTTTAAGGAATATCCAGGATGGGATTTGAACCCAGGTCTGTTAGCCTCCATGATTTTTGATTTGGCACAGTGACAGAGAACTGCTAAATGATAGGCTTTATTTAGTACTTTGAGATCTACTACTTTGGTAAGAAGTTTGGGAAAATATCATTTTTATTATTTTAGGTGGATTAAGGGCATTTCAATTTTTTTTTTCTTTCCTGACTCAGGTATCCAGCTCACATAGAAGATATTGATTACGAAGAAGGAAAAGTACTCATCCATTTCAAGCGTTGGAACCATCGTTATGATGAGTGGTTCTGCTGGGACAGTCCTTATTTACGTCCTTTAGAGAAAATACAGCTGAGGAAAGAGGGCTTGCATGAAGAGGAAGGATCATCTGTGAGTAACAAATCCGGGCAGTTCAGTAATGAGCAGGCTCAACCCTTGGGTTGAGTCTTTGATGTTTAGTGTGAAAGTCTGTAGGAGCTGAGGACCATCCTTATTTAGGCTTGGAGTACAACCTTGAGATCTCCACGGCCTCTTGGGGTTGTTGAAGAATCTCAGTTGTCATCTGTGTGTGTGACGTGATTGTCGTGACAGCTCATAAACTCATTTGGTTGAGACTGCACTGATGATAAATGGAGACTTGATCTCTCTCTTTTGTACCGCTGTATCCCTTTAGATTGCTTATGAAGCTCATCTGCTGTCTGATCATTAAGCAGTCATTCCATGTGGAGCATTATGCTAGCTTTTTTTTTTTAAATAAGCCCTTGAAAATCTTGGAACTGACTGGACTGGATTCCTGTTTTTAAAATTTCATCACTATGTCTGGCACTTTTATGACTTCAAAATGAAGGACAAAGTATTTGTTTTCAGTTTTTTAAACAGGAATTGAGACATCTGTAGAAATCCTGCTGCCTTTGGAGCTGACTCAGCCCTGGATTCTGTTTTCCACTTTAACCGTGACCAGGGTACTTGAACTCTTGCTAGCCTTTCCCCCTCCTCCCCACTCCCAGTTTAAGATTGTTCACTGTTGCCCAGTTTGGCTGCTGGGTATTTATTCTACAAAATGTATCAATGCAAACTGTGTGCTGGGAAAGCAGTATGAAATATTAATGGTGAAGGAGTGTCTCCTTTGTCCAAAGACCCTCTAAAAGTGTAGATGGCATTAGGTGGCATGAATGCTGTTTGCCTCAAGATGAAACAGCCTCTCTCCTTCCAGCTATGTACTTTTTGTGTACCCTGGTGGTCCTGGGCTGTTAAATGCACTTTCAGGGACAAGATAGAATTATCATCAGTGCTGTGCCTTGCCTGTCCAAAACTCCTTAAATGGGAAAAGGCTGTGTCCAACCCTTCTGTTTTGACTCACAGTATTGAACAGCAGAAACATCTTCATCCCAGTAACCATCTCCCCTTCATGTCCTTGTCAATTTCAGCCTGCCTTATGAATTTGGTTACCATGTATGTCCTATGAAATTGGATTGGTAACAGGATCTTTTTTTGTTTTTTAATATTTTTTAGGAATTTCAAATAAACGAGCAGGTCCTTGCTTGCTGGTCTGATTGTCGTTTTTACCCAGCCAAAGTCACTGCTGTTAACAAGGATGGTAAGGCATTTGAGTTGTAATTGTTTTTACTCTTGACTTAGGGGTGAGTTTATAATATTTGAATTTGATGGTGTATTTTTAGTATGTATTTATTGCCTTGGAATCTTCTCTAGGTTAATTACTATGTCAGGAGTTAGGGAGAAATTATAAATGGAGAGAAAGCTAGCTTAAGGAGGGGGTGATTGGTTCTCTGCCTTCTAAATTTTAGTCATTGTTTTCTGAAACAGTCATGGTTCATCTGTCCCTCTGCTGGGAAGTTTGCAGGTTTTTGCTGTCTAGGAGTTCCTAATATAATTGAAGAAATAAGTCCCTATATTGCTTTTAGTTATTTGTTAATAGTCTAGAAGTGAAGCAGGCAACAAACATCTCTTCCAAAACGTATTTTGTGGATGCCAGGTGATTGAGAGTGATGTGTGATACCAGAGTTGCTAGTTGAAGTTGGGGTACTGGGGTTTAGAGCTGAGTTAGGATACCTTTGCCAGAGTTCAGAACATGTGAGAAATCAAGATGAGGAACACAAGCTCATTTTATGAATACAGAGGCAAGGGAAGAGGAGGGTTATGAACATGGTATGTGTGGTTAACATCCTGACACATAGAACAGACTCGGCAGGGCTCAAGTGATACCTTTTTTAAGCATTTTCTACTGAGATGTTTGTGGTATGTCCATGATCTCTGCAGCGAATTTTTAGGGCAAACGGACCTCTTAGTACCACTGTTAGGGGTGATAGGCTAGATTGACTTCATTCAATGAAGTTATTCAAGTATTTATTTAGCACTCTGCTAAATGCTGGACCTTGGGGTAAACAAGAAACTTCATCTCAGAATGGGTTGAAATGGTCAAAAATGAACTGTACATTTGCATATAGCAGGACTTTTAGTTCCTCTATTGCTGTATTCACTAGTCCTGGCAGTTGTTAGGCTGGGTGGAGGAAGTGGCAGATGTATCCCTGAAAACAAAGTCCTCTTACCACAGGCCTCCAGCGCAAGGCTGTATCTTCTAAGTTCTTTAAGCAGTTACTCATCCTCTCATTTATGGTAGTTTTTTTGGATAGTCCCTTGTTTTCCCCAAGTTACATTTTTTAAGCCATGTTTAAAATAATGTCTCATATTACTTTTCATATGTGTTACTTTAATTTTAATAAATGGATATTATTCAGGTGACATGTTATTAAACTGCTTCAGATCCTTTTTGTAAAAGACATAGTTTATTATATCAAACACTCATTAAATAGATTATAAATCCATGTTTATAGATCCATTTGTATTAAAATGGTGAATGATCTCATTTATATGGGAAAAATAAAGTAAAAAAAGCTACAAGGATATATTGTACAGCATAGGTAATATAGCCAATATTTTATAATAACTTAAAATGGAGTATAACCTATGGAAATTGTCAATCACTAAAATTGTACACCTGAAACCAATACAATATTGTTAAGCAACTGTACCTCAATAAAAAAAGGTCAGAGTAAAAGAAAAAGTTTATTTTTTAGAATCTTGTTTTTTAGATTAGTTAGTAATTTTTTTCTACTCTTACTGGGTTTAAATCACATGATATGAAACACAGGTGTTTGTTAGTATACATAGATGTCTTTCTGAAAGTCTGTTAGGTTGATTTATTCTGATCAAGTTGGATGTTCCCCCTAGGGGAGGTGTGCCCTTTTGAGGAAACGGCTGCTCCTTAGATCAAATGAAGCTTGTGGATAGAAACACGGGTAACTGTTGATAAAGTGGGTAGCAGAAAGGAAGCAACATTTCTCTTTTGTTCCAGTGATACCCCAGAGTCACGTGGAGGACAGAAGTGAGAAGAGGGTTTAGATTAAAAGAATGGGAAAGGAAGGGCACATTGAGGAAGGAGGGATTTGGGGAGTCCTGGGAACTGTCTTATAGAGAGGTAGGGTGTGAGGGTCTAGGTGGAACCATTAAAGGCTTAGGAACCTACTGTTTGCATCTAATATCTGTAGAGCCCAGGCCTTAGCATCATGGATTAAAAAAGAATAAAGAACTTGTTCAAGGCAGAATGAAGTAGGTGTTGAGCTAGAGCAACTGGGGGAGGTATGACAGGTGCAGATAAATCATAAGAGGAGGTGTGAGGAGGGACCCCTATCTGCAGTTGTTGGGTTTTTTTGTGTCAGTTGGGTCTGAAATCTTCTTTCTTTAAAACATTTTGGCTGTTTCACGTGGCATGCAGGATGGGATCTTACTTTCCCTAGTCCTAACCATTAGACTCCCAGAAAAGTCCTTTTAATTTGCTTTGCAAGGTGTTTTTAAAAATCTTTCAAGTTTATTTTCCTGCGTAAGCTAAAACGATAGGAGGGAGAGTCTTGAGGTAGTGGTTGCCCCCTCAGTGGTCAGTTGCCACCCTAATATATTTGTTCAATAAGCTTCAGATTCTGTTCAGTGAATTTTAATTAATCGGAGGACATTGAAAATGAGTGGATATTTTGGGGAGAACCTGTTTTTCCCAGAAATTTTGGGTCTGAAGTCCTGCATTATGCCACCATCCTCTCTGGTTCTTGAGATTAATTGGAAGAGGGAGGAGAATGGGGAAGGATGGGGAAGAGGAAATCCTGAAAGGGAATGCACCCAGCTGTGTGGTATTATTGCTGCACACAGGACTAAGAAGGAAATCCTGTGGGATTTCCTTTGTGGGAGCTCAGGTCTGTGCCTGATTTTGAGATGAAATAATGACTCTTAGGTGCTGCCTTTGGGTTAGATTTAATCCAGGGGAACTGGCAGAGTTTCTGCATCATGATTTATTCTACTATTCAGTTGCGTGATTGAGAAGGACGACACTGGACTCTAATTTCACTCTTTCCCTGGTGTTTTCTGTCCTGCCGCAGTTCTGTCTGTAGCAGGGGCCACCGCAGCTTAGTGGTAGCAGAACCTCTGCAGATGAGGTGCTCCCTTTATTTCCTGTAAAGTTATTCTGTCTTTCTGGTGCTGCGGGAAGGAGGCTGGGAATACAGGGAAGTCACTCCCTGTAGACTCATCTTGGGAAGGCTTGGTCTGATCTTTCTGCCACTCATAAGCTCCTTGGTGGTTTTGCCGAGGCCAAGCATCGGCTGGCAGTCTGGTGGGCAGGGGCTGTAGCCAGAGTGGAGAGCCTTGGCTGCTGGTATTGGGTGTCGCACATGATTGACTCACACTAGTGAGCAACTTTTAGAGTTTCTTAAGGGAGTCACTTAGCAGTTGGAAACTTGGGAGAACAATGCGATGTTATTTAGCCCTTTTCACCTGGCATGAGTCTTTGGCAGTGGCAGTTAAGCATCCGTGAAGGCAGCCACACCTGGTAGCCTTGTTAGATCCTTGGTCTGTGTTGGAGTGAAAGAAGGGATTCTGCTTCCAGGAAGTCTTTGTTTGGAAGCCTTCTCTTCTCTGGTGAGTTGACCTCAGCTCCGCCCAGCTCCCCTTTTTTAAGGAGGTGTCAGAGCCACTTGCCTGTCAGGGGTTTGTACCTTTCTGCTCTGCGAGACAGTCTCTCCACAGGAGACTGAAAGTAGATTCACATTACGACAAAATGAGGAATCATTCCTTCCTGTTGATCTGTGGTTCTTTAACTTGAGTGCGCAGGCAGGCGTATCAGGTCCCTCTTCCTTAAAGTTACGCATATTCTTAGGTCCTGTGCCCCCTAGTTCAGTCTCTTTGTTCAGTGCCTAAGTCTGCATTTTACCAGGAGGTTCTATGGAAATGATCTTATTTCTCGAGTCTCTGGCTAAAGCAATTACTATTTTTTGTTTTCTTCTTGCTGTAACTGACCCTGTGTTTGAAATGTAGGAACTCTGGGACTATGAACAGCTTTGACTAGAGATAGAAAAACAATTTAGGCCCATACATGCAGGTGCTATCTTGGTTCTTACTATCTGGTGGGGGGATGAGGGGGTTCCTTTTTAAAGTGACTTGATAGATGATGGTAATTAGAACCACATATTGATCTCTTGGCTTCCCTGGTGGCTCAGCGTTAAAGAATCCGCCTGCCTTTGCAGGAGACGTGGGTTCATTCCCTGGGTCAGGAAGAGCCCCTGGAGAAGGAAGTGGCAACCCATTCCAGTATTCTTGCCTGGGAAATCCAATGGACAGAGGAGCCTGGCAGGCTACAGTTCATGGCATCGCAAAGAGTTGGATACAACTTAGCGGCTAAACAACAGCAACTGTTCCCTTGCTCTGTGACAGTCCCTTTTTAAGCACTCTCCGTATCTGAGCTCATTTCTTCTTCATACAAATGGGGAAAGATTGTTGCCATCAACCCCATTCTCATTTTTCAGATGAGGAAGTCAGCTCACAGGAGAAACTGCTTGAGGTTGCAGAGCACATATGTAAATAGTAGCCCGGAAGTCGGCATGGAGGTCCTCGGGGCTCCAAGGTTCCTGAAACTGCAGTGGCCACAGTATCAGCCTGCTTCTGTGGAGCAGGGTTTTCCTTAAACAGCCGGAGTTTCAGTTAGGGCCAGGTGCCTGATGGGGGAGTGTGTGTGTGTGTGTACACGTGTATGTGCACCTGAAACAGTAGGGTGGGAGTAGATGGTCTGTGCTTCCTGGATTCCAGTGGTGTCTTGAGAGCCCTGATTAGTGGAAACAGGCTCTGTCCCAGTCCCTGCGTGATGATCATAGGCAGTTCACTCTCATTGCTCTGAATTCATCTGAGCAGTTGTAAATGGAAGAAGGAATTAGAATAGACAAGCAATCTGGGAAATTGTTGGGTGCAGAACCTAAGCCCATTATGTAAAATTACTAAGAGGAGAAGGCTTAGAGGAAGGTTTGCCTGCAGACACGAACCTGTCCCATCCCCTTGCCCACCTTTGAGGCACATCTGTGGGAACCTCAGGACTTTGAGAAACCATGTTTGAAAACTCCTGTCCATGATATTATGGAATTCTGTGACTCCTGAAGAAAGAGCGGGATAGAAAAAGGGCCCTGAAGTCACAGTTACGGTAGATTTCAGGAGCAATGTAAATCAGTCCTTTCCAGAGTCACCTGTGTATCCCTCTTTCCTTGGTCCTGGAGAAGATGAGCTTGCTACCCGTCTCAAGTTTTGTTCTTACATGCCTTCTGCTATTACTAACTTCTATAGGGTTGTCTGATATGCTGGGTTCTTAACCCATAGAGAGCAAGGCCAGGAAGCTTGGTTTCATGTGGTAGAGACTGGAACTTCTTAAGGGAGCCTGAGGCAGGTCGCGTTTGTGTCACACTAATGCTCTCATTTTGAATCTATCATTTACATGTGTTTTGTTAATACTGTTTGTGGCCGTGGGAGAGATCGTTGCCAGCCACCCTTTGGAGGATTCCGTGGGAAGACGTTCTTTTAGTTATGCACGAAACCCTTAAAGTCGACTTGGAGCCTCTCTCCAGGTCGAGGCCACTGTTGTCTGCGGGATGTGTTTCCTCCGAGTTATTGAAGCCCAAGTTAGGCTGTGTGCATGATCAAGGGAGAAAGTTTCAAGATGATCCCTTGTAGTTTTTGAAAGTAAAAAGGGTCAGGGCTGGGATATTGTTATCTAACAGCAGTGGTCCCCTAGGCCCTTTGGCCATAGTTTGGGTCATTTCAGAGGGGCCAGTACTGCTTTGGGTCTGTGGTTTGGAGTTGAGGCTGAGGGACTTGGGGAATAGGCATGTTGGGTCGGGAGAGAAGTCAGCAGACAGGCTTGGGTTCTGCCTCTAGCTCTGTTGTTCCTCTGAGGCCTCCATCTGAGCCTGCCGTCAAGAGTAAGCTTCAAAATTGACCTCAAGTAGCTGAAAATCTTGGACTTTTGCATAGCACGGTTTAAGTTGTCCTGGCAATTTGAAATGTCTGTAGAAATGGAGAGTTTCCATTTGGATGTAACTGATGCTGAGCTTTGTTGATTAAGATCATTGAAAGTGTAGTCTTGGATGCCCCCAAACCTCAGTCCTTAGACTTAGCAGAGCTTTGCTTTGAAAAGGGCCTGTTTAGAGCCCCACAGCACTGCTGCTTTGTTTGCCAACACCCTCACAATAGAGGCAGGAAGACAAGAACCCAGGCCTTCGTTGTTAAGTACTCATTAGTAATTGCTGACCTGCCTTAACAAAGTCCTTATCATAGCCTGTCATCTCATTGCTTGCTTTAACCAACCAACTATATATCCGTCTTGTTTGCTAGCCGCTTTTATGTGTTGACAATACTTGTGACAAATAGTCACTTTTGTAATTACCAGGAGTAAAATCAGTAGGTAATTACTAATTGTTTACGACAGTAGTTCTCAGACTTCAGTGTGCACCAGAATCACCTGAAGTCCTTATTAAAACACACATTTCTGTTTCACGCTCCCAAAGTTATTATTCAGTATATCATGAGAAGGGCTGCTAACTTGCATTTCTGATAGGTTCATGGGGTTGTTGATGCTACAGGTCCAGGGAACCACACTTTGAGAAACACTGGAGTCCAGTGAGCCAGGCGCTGTGTGAGAAACTGGTGTTAGATGTGGTCTCTGTCCTTGGAGAGCCTGCCTTTGATTTGGCATCCGCCTTCTATGTGAAGGCACCTAAGTGTGAGGCTCTGCGGACCAGGAACCAAATGAGTGAGAAGTTCAGAGGAGGGAGAAATCTCCAGGACCAGGGAAGTCAGGAAGGTTTTACAGGAATGTTGTGGTCTTTTGAGCTGAGCACTCAAGGATGAGTGGCACATTCCAGGCAGGAAAACACTTTGATAAAGATGTGGAGGTGGAAATGTCCCAAGACAGTTTCAGTGGGTGGCAAGTAGCTAGTCACTTTGAGTTGATGGGTATTGTATGCTAGTAATTTGAAATAAGATTTGGAAAATAATTGGGCTCATATTGCATTGGACTTTGAGACACTGAAGAGGAAGGGTTTCAGTAGAGGTGGTAGCCATTTGCAGGGCCCTGTTTAGGACTGGAGGAGAAAGGTGGACGAGGTGGGGAGAGAGTATATAAGATGGAGGCAACCAGCCAGGTGACCTTAACTTCACTATTGGCATTATTCTCCTCCCAACCCTTGAGATTTATTTTTTTCCTTCCATGTTGAGTCGTTAATTAGTTCTGAAAACTAACCATGTTTACCAGTGGTAAACCATTACATGATTACCAGTGGTTCATTGGTAATCTTGACAAGATTAACTGTAATTTTTTTTTTTTTTTTTTAATAACTTCCTGGAACCAGCAAAAGAGAGACATGGGTGGGTTTTAAAATGCAAAAGTTTGAGAATGTTGGTTTGGGTGGAACTAATGAGAACTTTTGTAGGTGAATGCCTATTTGGACAGGATTATTTGGATTACCAGTTTCAATTTTTTAGCAGAGAGTGATTTTTGTTAGACTTAAAAAAAAAAAAGAATAAAACTAACTGTAGCAGGCACTATTTAGTGCTTTGGCCTAGTCTCTGTTTTTAAACATAGTAACATGCAGGTAATTCATATGGATTTTGAGATTATTAGGACCTCTAAAAGCATATCTTTAGCAGATGGTCATATTTCTTTTGAAGTTTAAAGGATATTACTATTTCTCAGCTCAGAAAATAAAGATTAAATAATAAGCAATAATTCACCAAGCAATAAACCTGCATTTTCCTTACATCTTTTTTTTTAATGAAAGCATTGTTGATATAAAGTATTATATTGTTACAAGTATACAATACAGTGATTCACAATTCTTAAAGGTTATACTCCACTTATAATTGTTATGAAGTATTGGCTATATTCCCTTTGTTGTATAGTATATCCTTGTAGATTATCCATAATAATTGTACTTCTTGATCCTCTACCCCTATCTTGCCCCTCCCTGTTTCCCTCTCCTCACTGGTAACCACTAGTTTGTTCTCTGTATCTATGAATCTGTTTCTTTTTTTGTTATATTCACTAACTTGTATTTTTTAGATTCTGCTTATAAGTGAGATCATATAATATTTGTCTTTATCTGTCTGATTTATTTCACTTAGCACAATACTCTCCTTCAGGTCCATCCATGTTGCTATAAATGGCAAAATTTCATTTTTTTTTAAATAGCTGAGTAGTGTTCCAGTGTGTGTGTGTATATCCATGTATACATGTATCCATCCATCATCTTTATCCATTCATCTGTTGATGACACTTAGGTTGCTTCCATATCTTGCCAATTGTAAATAATGCTGCTGTGAACATTGGGGTGCATGTATCTTTTTGAATTAATGTGTTTGTTTTTGTTTAGGATGTATTTCAAAGAGTGGAATTGCTGGGTTATATGGTAGTTCTATTTTTAGTTTTTTGAGAAACCTCCATACTGTTTTCCACAGTGGCTGCACCAATTTACATTCCCACTAAGAATATAACACAGTATGTCTTTCCATCTGTGTCATCTTCAGTTTCTTACATCAGTGTCTTATAGTTTTCCAAGTACAGGTCCTTAGCTCCTTAATTAGGTTTATTCCTAGGACTCTTTTTTTTTTTTAAGCAATGATAAATGGGATTTTCCCCTTAATTTCTCTTTCTGGTAGTTCGTTGTTGGTGTTTCTTTACATTCTTAATTGTTTTACTGCTATTTGCTCTTGTTCTAAATTCAGTGCAAGTTTTAAAAATTTTAGTGTAGCACCATAAAAATGAATTTTTTTGATGGGTTTTGATCTGTGTAGGTAAATAAATCTATAATGATAAAGAGAAAAAGGGCAAACATATTACTATCTTGGACATAAGAAAGACTAATTGTGATTCTTAAACAGTTTTTTAATTCCTGTAGGTTTATTATTGTTGTTGGAGCTCCTTTGTGTTTATGCTTTGAAAAGTTTCGTCACTTTCATAAAACTACAAGTTAAAATCGTATCTTTTTGAATTTTAGGTACTTACACTGTGAAATTTTATGATGGAGTAGTTCAGACTGTCAAACATATTCATGTCAAAGCTTTTTCCAAAGATCAGGTGAGAATTGTGGTTTTATGCTTTTGTTGTATGCATAATGCTAATATTGTAGTTTTGTTTCTCAAAGATGCTATATTTGTTCATGATGGCATATTCTTCCCTTCATCTGACATGATTTCTCCAGAAAGCAATATACAAGTTTTTAGATACTGTAAATGTTTTTCTCTCTCTGCCTTTTCCTTTTCATACAGTCTTCTCTTCTGAAGTGCTAATACTTAAGTACCATTACCTGTTAGGTCTTTTTTCCAAAATACCTGGGGATTCTTCTTTTCTCTCTCCTTGTGCCCTGCCCCCAGAGCTGTTTCCTCTCTTGGGGAACTTGCTGAGTGCTTGAGGACACCCTGAGATGTTCCCTCCTCCTCCTCTGCCTTTGCCTCTAGCTCAGGGCCACGGCCTGGTGGGAGCTGTTTCCTCTCTTGGGGAGTTTGCTGGGCGCTTGAGGACACCCTGCGATGTTCCCTCCTCCTCCTCTGCCTTTGCCTCTAGCTCAGGGCCGCGGCCTGGTGGGGCATGGATTAGTCAGTCGCTTGTGCTGGATGTGCCTGGGTTGAAAAGTTTGTTTTCTCTTGTCCCTTTCACCATCCACGTCTCAGCACAGGTCCTGAGTTTTGACACTATAAAGTGTTGCCTACTTTCTTCATGATTTTTTCCCCTTGTAGTTTATTTTGCATTTATGTCTTAATGAAACAGGCGAGGGGAAAGATTCTGATCGTTACTATTACTTATCTCTGTGGTTGGTTGATGTGGCAGTAATGCTGGAACCTGTTGTCTTACGATCAAATGCTTTTACTTTAATAAATTCTTCTATACATATTTATCATTTTCAAAGCATCATGATACATGATATTGTTAAAGGTAGCCTCAAAAGTGTTTTTTGCCCTTTTCTGGTTTTCCTCTTCAGAAAATAGATAGAATTATAAAGCTTTAGCCCTGAAAATGTTTTCTCTTTGATCATTTGCTTTTCGGGCATCTCAGGAACTACACAGCACTGTATACATTATTTTGGCCTTAAATTTGGCAGTTTTTGTGTTAAGTTTGTGGAATGAGTTAATTTAGACAGAGGACTGAAAAGCTGCAAGATTGTGTCTAGAATCTCCCCAAGTGGAAGGACAGGGCTCCAAATAACATTCAGCTGCTGTCTCTGGTTGATAGTACTCACGGGGCCTTGATTTGGAGATGGGCACCTCACCCTGTGTGGATTGTGGGTCTTCAGTCCTCAATTCCCAGTTGGCTCTGAGTATCTCTTGTCATCTCAGACCTGGCAGGTGGTCAAGCACAGGCCCATGGCTTCTGTTTGTTTTCCTTTCCCAAGAGGACATAGTGTTTTTGATAAATGACTTCTCAGCAAGGCCACTTACAAAGCAAAACTTCTTAAAAAATAATTGTCAATTTTTAAAGCTTTTTTTCATATAGTAATTGCTTCTTTTTTTTTTTTAAATAGGCATTTACTGCCCTAAATGGTTTGATCATCTATATTTAAGGAACATTTATCTTTTTTTGTACTTATAAAAATATATTTGTTTGCTGTAGAAAATTTAGAAAGCACAGAAAAGCACATTGAAAGTAAAAATTGTTTAATTCTGTCATCTAGATACAGTTGCTCGTAACATTTTGATGTATAGCCTTCTGTATTTTTTAAAAAGATACTTATGTATATATGTATTTCTTTGCCCAATTTGAGTCATATGTTACTGTTCTGTAACTTGCTCTTTTAACACAATAATCTTTTACCAAGTTCCTAAGTCCTGTTTGGGAATATAGCTCTTAATGGCTATATGCTGCTAAGTCACTTCAGTCGTGTCCGACTCTGTGCGACCCCATAGACGGCAGCCCACCAGGCTCCCCCGTCCCTGGGATTCTCCAGGCAAGAACACTGGAGTGGGTTTCCATTTCCTTCTCCAATGCGTGAAAGTGAAGTCGCTCAGTCGTGTCCGACCCTCAGCAACCCCACGGACTGCAGCCTTCCAGGCTCCTCGATCCATGGGATTTTCCAGGCAAGAGTACTGGAGTGGGGTGCCATTGCCTTCTCCGTAATGGCTATATAGTATTTATAATAAGTATATATCCCAACTTTGTGTAACCAGTTTCTTAGTGGTCATTTAAAGATATTTGTAAGTCTGGGTACATAAGTCCAATTATTTTATTAGCAAATTTCATTTCTAGGAATTCATTCTAGTTCAAAAGTAGAAGCTAAGTCTTTTGACCCAAATTGCCAACCCCTCTTCGTGGTGGTTGCAATTTATATTTCTGCCAGCAGTTACTAAGGAGGGCTTGTTCTCAAACCTAGCTGCTTTTAAACAATTTAGAGGACTTGAAAAATGAAATTTCCTCCTAGGCTCTAACCACAAGGATTCTCTTTATTTATTATTTTTCCCCTTGGGACAAATTAAACTTTTACTCACTGCATATTTAGTGAGTAAACTTTTACTCACTGCTTCTTGCTCCTGGCAAAGTTCTGTGTGCCTAGTTTGTGCTTGGTGCTAGGGGTCCCATATAAACTTGATGTGGTGGCCTCTGCTCTTCTCTTGAGGTCTTGGAAGGAAGATACATACACAAATAAACTTAATTGTAATTTTAGAAACTCTGGAGCTTTCAGAGCTGGCTTTATTATGAGACAGTAGACAGTGTACTAGGAAACGAGATTTTAAAAGAAAGTAATTTAGGAAAGTAACCAAGAAGTAGTACTTCTTCCTGATGCACAAAAACTCAGTAGCTCAGGAACGTAGTAGGACTGAGCACAGCCTTTACCCAGTAGAGGAAGCAAAGACAGTCTGTTTCTGAGCTGGTCAATCTTTACAGCTTTCCTGTTCAGCCACCAGTTATCAGCTTATTGGGTTCTTCTCTACACAGGACGTCAACTTCTGAAAGACCCTGGGTCAGTGTAGTCACGCTTGGGATGACAACAGACAGGGCACGAAGGCATTTTCTTAGAACATCGCTATCAAAAAGATTGCTTCCCAGAAGAGGTCCCTGGGGTAGTTGTCTGTCCCTTTAACTACTTTCCAGTGACTTGTTAATCATACGGGAGATAGCATTGTCTCAGAAGGAATTCAACATGACTCTGTTATTTTCTTTAAACTTAGGACTGGTTCTCAAACCTCAGCATATGGATGGATATTTTCAGTGGTGCTTTCCATTATGTGACCTGAAATATATCCTCTTTTAATTTCTTTTATCTTCATAAGTTTACAAAAAACCACCTGGTTTTATATTTGCAAGTAATCACAAAGTGTGTTTCATCGCTATTTTGCTCATTTTAGAATATTGTGGGTAATGCTAGGCCTAAAGAAACAGAACACAAAAGTCTTCTATCATCTGATAAACGAGAAAAGTTTAAAGAACAGAGAAAACCCACAGCCATTGTGAAGAAAGACAAAGAGGACAAAGCCTTAAAGACAGAAAAGCGAGCCAAGCAGTCTGATAAAGAAGGAAAGTTAATCTGTGCTGAAAAGGGGAAAGCGTCAGAGAAGAGCCTTCCCAAGAACGAGAAGGAAGATAAGGAGAACATTTCAGAAAATGACAGAGAGTATTCTGGAGATGCTCAAGTGGATAAGAAGCCTGAAAATGACATTGTGAAGAGTCCACAGGAAAACTTGAGGGAGCCAAAAAGAAAGCGAGGCCGACCCCCTTCCATTGCTCCTACTGGTGAGTTTCCCAGGTGTGCACTGCAAGAGTGTTCTTTTTGTGGTTCTTTATAACTTTGTTATTTAACCCTTTGTTTCCGTGACTGACCTTGAGTCATCCTGTCACCCGAAAACAAGTCATGTCCGTGGAGCTGAATTTTATGGGAGGCATATATCCAGAGGAACATAAATTTGGGAAACATATTCTTGGCTGGGCTTCTGAGGTGAAAGATAGCTCTTCACTAGATGCTTCAGCTGATATGATAAAACCTAGTAAGCTAAGGCCTTTTGCTTGTGCCAGTTCAAATGATTCACTTCAAGTTAGCTTACCTAGAACCTGGAATCTGGAAATAGTGTTTTCATGAGCAACATGAAAGGGGAAAAAAGAGAGGTGAGTAGGTGTGGGTATCTCTGGAGGAGGTAGGAACAAAAACGCTGGACCTGGGAAGGGCGGGTTACATTTGAAATTGAGCTCTCTGAAGAGTGACTATGGATTGGTAATTTTCAATCTAAATGAAAAGCTGAGATGGCTAATTGGTAGAGTCAAGGTTAGAGGATTTAGGGACGAGTACACAATTATTTTAAGAAGTTGAAATCTGGAATTCTTCTAGACTAGCCAAGAAAGAAACAAACCCTGAATTTCTTCCTAAGCCAAACATTCCTTCGCTGGATTGAGTGGCGTGAAAACCTCCCAGGATCTCTGTACTGAACACTGTCTATGATTATGTGGCAGAGGCCTGCAAATATTCTTGGTTATGTGTACTTTACATAAAAACCGTGAATCCCTGCCATTTTAAAGTGATACCTGTTTTTTTTCTTATAAGTCTAAATAGCTGCCAAAGATAAATGAAAAATATAAACTATGACATAAAATATATTTTCATCAAAACTGTGGAACTACAGTATGTATGGCTGAATCCCTTCTCTGTTTACCTCAAACTATCACAGCATTGTTAGTCAGCTATGTTTATTGTTGTTGTTTAGTTACTACGTTGTGTCTGACTCTTGGGTGACCCCATGGACTGTAGCCCACCAGGCTCCTCTGTCTGTGGGATTTCCTAGGCATGAATACTGGAGTGGGTTGCTGTTTCCTTCTCTAGGGAATCTTCCTGACTCAGGAATTGAACCCATGTCTTCTACATTGCAGGTGATTTCTTTACCACTGAGCCACCTGGGAAAGCCCTAATTGACTGTACCACAATACAAAATAAAAGGGTAAAAAAAAAAACCCAAAACAAATTATAAAAAACTGTGGAACTACAGCATCAACCCATATGTTGTCCCCTTAATGATGCAGAATGCAAAGCCAGTCTTATCTGTCAATCCAGACAGCAACATCATATGTAATTTTTGTGGAAAAACTCTTATCTACTTCAAATAAATGTATTAGTGCTCATTCCCAGTAGGCAGCCTTCTTACATCTTAGTCCTAATTTTAAGGTATGAAATTGGACAATGGTTTGATTTCTTCCCAGTTGAAATAAGGCACTTCCCCTTTCAGTGGTTGTTTTCACTCTCAGATAGCTCAGCATTGTACCTCTGCTTAACTGGGGCCTAGACTTAGGCTGTCCAGTATGGTAGCTGCTAGCCACTTGTGGTTACTGAGCACTTGAAATGCGGCTATTCTGAATTGAGATGGGGAAACACACACTGGAGGGAATTCCCTGGCTGCCCAGTGGTTAGGACTCCGTGCTTTCACTGCCCAGAGTCTGGGTTCAATCCCTTGTCTGGAAACTAAGATCCCACAAGCCACATGGCATTGCCAAATAAACAAAACACAAAACAAAACCCACAAAACACACTCTGGATTGCAAATAGTACTAAACAACAGCAACAAAAAAAAACCCACCCACGAATGTAGAATATCTCAATAGTTTAAAAATATTGATTACATATTGAAATGATATTTTTGGATACATTGGGTTAAATATGAATTAAATATTCATATTTAAGTATATAAATGTTACTTTTTATATTTACAGAATATTTTATATAAATATAAAATTTAAATCTATTCAGTATAATTCATCTATTTAATATAAATATGTAGCTATTTTAATTATATATTTAACATAAATATAAAATATAAGTTAAATTATTTTCACTTTTTTAACTTTTTCAAGTGACAACTGAAAATTTAAAATTATCTCTGTGGCTTCCATTTGTGGCTCTCATATTTCTGTTGGACAGCAGTGGTCTAAATTCACTGGCTTTCTCAGTAGGATTCCAACAGAGAATTAAGCTCTAATGCCCAAGGCATCTGTAACCTGTAGTGAACTGACTTCTGCCAGTTGGTGGTGGTACTAGTTATAAACCACTCTTGGGAGAATTAAGAAAATAACCTTTGTTCTGTTTTCAAATGAGGAACCCCTGTTGAGAAGGTCTAGACGTTTTAAACCTCTGTGCAGTGTACCGTTTTATGATGTGGGATGTAAATAAGCAGGCCTTTTTGTGTAAGTGGGAGAAGGGCACTTATTCAAGAAAAGGTAGACAGTGTGAACAGGCAGAAACCTGCTGTGTCCTCACTATAGTTTAGGGAAGAGAGTGAGTATGTGGGACTTGAGCATTCTGAAACAGAATCCCCTTTGGTTACTCTTACAGTGGGTTGTACTCTCTGGAAAGTGTAGACTGGGATACTTGCATTCCAGTCTGCAGACTGCTTCTCTGAAGCCACCTTACTTCACTCAGATTAAAAATGGGGCATTCAGTTTATTGCTTGTATTAAGTGTACGATGTTACACAAGATAGGATCAAATTTAATAGAGAACTGGGGTTTTCCAAGCTTACTGTTAACACTTGTCTGAGCTGTTCCTCTCGTTAGAATCTCTGGAGCAGGATCTGGGAATACTAATTATTAACAACCTTCCCAGATGATTCTTACTGTAAAAAGAATTCATTGTTGGGAAACATTGAATTTCTGCGTGGTTAGCCCCGTTTTGTATATGGTATCAATGTGAAGGCTTGCCAGTATTTCATATACTTCAAATCCGCTTTAAAAATTGCTTGAAATAAGTCAATTGACATGGTGGAGGCTTGAGCTCGCTAGATTATGCAGACCTTACTGGAACCAGATCTGAGCTATTTAGGGAGGGTTGTTTGTATTTAATGTGGAATGTGTGTGATCTCTAAGTTCCCACCCTTGGAACGAAGTACTGTTGGCACATTGAGAAGCTTGAACACACAAAGAACCAAAGAGATCAGCATTCTCATCAGGTTTGCCTCTTCAAAGCTCAACCCTCTGTCCTTTGTACATTTGACATGGCAGATCTGAAGCTTCTGGTCTTAGATGAGTCTTCTCTCTCCCCCTCCTTCTTCCCCTCCCATTTCCTTCCCTCTTCCCTCTCTTCCTTCCCCTGGCTGCTGCTTTCTCTCGTTTCAACCTTCATCAGACCCCGTAGCCCTACCTTTCCTTCAAGCTTCCCAATTTCTTTTCTTTTGTTTTTTATCTTCTGCCTGCCTCTTTGATTCTTATCTTTCCTGATGGGAGAGAACTTCTTAAGCGTTAGGTTTAAAAAATAAAAAGTGAGTACTGTCTAAGGGTTTAGCTTCTGCACTGCTAAAATTATGTCAGTGCTGGATTTGCCAGTGTTAAGCAGCCTTGTCTGGAACATTGGCTATCAAATAGCGTGGTCTCCTGAGATTTTTCTGGAATTATTTTTAAGAGGTTGTAAATGTTGACATTCTCTTTGGTCCCTCAAAACTAGGACCAATGCCAAACTGACCAGTTCAGCAAGTAGAGGCTGAAAATAATAATCAAACTTTAGTCCCAGGGTACAACATTTTAAGAATTAGCCTACATGGTGGATTTCCTGAGTACTGGATAAGCCAAATTTTGATGAGAAGATTTGATGGTTATAAAAATGACTTTACTATTGCCTTTGTACCCTCATATTTTAAAGGAGTCATATTAGGATATTTAAGGACTGGGTTTTAGGAGATCAGTATATGACTAGAGCTGGGTCATAGGAAAGATCACAAAGATTCAGAGGTCAGTCTGCAGGGTGTCAGCATTTCCTATAAGGTAGTAATCTCTCACCCATTTCACTTTTTACTCCTTTTGGCTTAAGTAAGAATGCCCTTTGAGGGTTTATTTATCATGCAACGATTTGTGTGGATGTGTGTGTATATACATATATACCTATATATTATATATATACACACACACATATATATATGTTTTATTTGTATACAGCATGAAAATTGGTCAAAAAAAACTACATATCTTTTTGTGTGTGTGTGGTTTTATATACATTGTAGCTGTGGATTCAAACTCTCAAACTTTGCAACCAATAACATTGGAATTGAGAAGACGGAAAATATCAAAAGGAAATGAAGTCCCGTTAAAACGTCCTCGGCTTGACAAAAATTCATGTGAGTCTTCAGTTTGTGTATGTGTGGCTGGAACTTGACAACCATTGGGTTAGCTCCCCTGTGTCCTTGTTGTCCCCTGGGCCTGATAGACTCTAATGCTTGTTGATCACAGGGGCTAGTGTGAATGGGATGTGTTTGGATCAGAGGAGTTTTGCTAGAGGGAAAATAAATCCCAAAGCACAAGCTATGTTAATGTTGGAGTTCAGTAATGCCATTTCCATACCCATCTGATTTGGATTCCACTGGAAATTTAATGGCTTAGGAAGTGATGGATTTCATATGCTGAGTGAAACTTTAAATATATATTTATTGATCTTACTCTAGCACAGGGAGCTATATATTTTAAAATAACCTAGTGTAGTGGAAGAGTCTGAAAAAGAGCATATATATGTGCATGAACCTATATATTCATGCACACCTGAAACTATCACAACATTGTAAATCAACTATACTTCCATTAAAAAAAATGCTATTGATTGATTTTTAAAAAATACCCTATTGGTTCCAGAAAGGACTTGTGATGACTCTAAGGCTCTGTAAACCTTATTGCCTTGGGGTGTTGTTAATACGTACATTTTTATGTTGGAAAGCCCCAAAATAGCACTTGTCAAGTGGGATGTGACCTTGCCCACATATTTTCATATCATAAATCTTTAAATTAGGAAAATTATGTCCTGGCAGAAAGACTGTGCCTTTATTTAAAACTATAAGCCAGGATAAGGTATTTCCTTTCATCATTGATGCCAGAAGTCTGTTTGAAGCCCTTATCAAGGCAGCCAGTCCAGAAATCTGTGTGTGCTAATTCACTTCAGTAGTGTCTGACTCTGTGACTCTGTGGACTAAAGCCCGCCAGGCTCCTCTGTCCATGAGATTCTCCAGGCAAGAATACTAGAGTGGGTTGCCATTTCCTCCTCCAGGGGATCTTCCCAACGCAGGTATTGAACCTGCATCTCTTATGTCTCCTGCATTGGTAGGTGGGTTCTTTACCACTAGCATCTCGTGGGAAGCCCCAGAAATCTGTAGTAGCAGAGTTATTTCTTCTGGTCTCTTGACTGCAACTCTCTTAATGGTTTATAGCCCAGGAAAAGTCAAAAAACTACTCGGAAAACACTGACAAAGACTTATCAAGGAGACGGTCTTCCAGGCTGTCCACTAATGGGACCCACGAAATTCTAGATCCTGACTTGGTTGTATCAGATTTGGTTGATACGGTTAATACTGATCCTTTGCAAAACACTTCATCCAATACCAAGGAATCAGAAGAAGGTGAGTCAGAGTCTGTTCTAGAATGGTCTTGCCAATCTGCTGCCTGTCTGGTGAGAACCTGTCTAAATCAGTCATTGTGTACTGCCTTACACAAGTTTTAGATTGTCTTGAAATCAAGATATTGATTTGGCTGCAGTGTTTCTCATATTATTTTTCACTGAGGATTCACAGACAAACTTTTGTGTGCATTTGTGATTGATTTTGCTTGTGTATGTGAATGTTGGGTTGGAGGTACAGTGCTAAAGAGCCTTGTTCTTCCGTCTTTCTGATGCCATCTTACTCTAGTGCCTCTGCCTTTTTGTTAATATTTCCAGTAGATCCTCCCTTCACTTTAGCTTCTTGTTAGCCTTTTTCTTTGATATGCTTACAACCCTGACTATGTGTGCTAGAGCCTGTGAATGTATTCTTGTATGCTGTGAAGTGAACGGCTTCCTCTAAAAAGACCCTGACTTTATTAGTCTTTTGTGGGACTTTTGGTTCTCAGACTAACTATATGTATATGTTCCCCAATCTTTCTCTTTTTCTTCTAGGTCAGTTGAAATCTCCTTTGGAAGCTGGCCAGGTCTCATCCACAATAACTTGCCACTCCACTGGGGATGGATTGGGGCCTGCAGGCTTGGAGTTGAACTGCAAGTCAATGGGAGAAAACACTATGAAAACAGAACCGGCTTCTCCCCTTGCTGAATTACAAGAGATTTCTACTGTGGCAGGTTCATATTTAGAGTTAACATAATCCACTTATAAAATATGCTTTTGCTTCTGCTTTGATTGTGAACTAAAAAAATGAACTTTCCTAATGTTTTTTTCACCCTTTATTAATAACAATTTCTTATTTTGAAGCTATATACTTAAAAAATGCTACATGCTTGTCTGATATTGCTAATTTGTATTTCTTCTCTTTTCTTGATTTACTGAGGATTTATCAGTTTTGTAAATAATTTCAAAGAACTAACCTTTTGCTTTAGTTTTCTCTATTTAAGAAAAATGTCATTGATTTCTATTTTGATCTTGTTTTCTTTCTTTAAATGTTTCTAGAAATATAGGTCATTGATTAGATCCTTTTTTCTAATATGAGCATTTAAAGTTATAAAATATCCTACTAAGCACTGCTTTAGCTGTATCCTACAAATTTTGATATGTTGTATATTCATTTTCATTCAGTTCAGAATATCTATGATTTATTTGTTGACTGTGTGTTACTTAGAAATATGTTTCATTTCCAAGTGTTAGGTTTTTTTAATAGATACCTTGTTGTTAGCTGATTTCTGATATAATTCCATGATGGTCAAAGAACATACTCTATAGGATTTCAATCTTTATTTGTTTTTATTTTTGGCCATGCCACGGGGGCATGGGAGCTTTTAGTTCCCCTACCGAGGATCAAACCCACACCCTCTGTAGTGAAAGCATGGAATCTTAACCACTGGACTGCCAGGGAATTACCCCAATCTTTATACATTTGCTGTGCTGCTTTTTCTGGTCCAGCATATGATCTGTCTTGATGAATATTCTGTATGCGTTTGAAAAAATTGTGTGTTCTGCCATGGTTGTAAATCTGTCAGTTAGATCAGGGTGGTTGATGGTGTTTTTTCGATACGTTGCCACTGGTTTAGTTTTGTTTTTTCTTTGTGTATATCTGTTTCTACCAGTTACTAAGAGATGGGTGATTGTGGATTTATCTTTTTCTCCCTTTAATTCTATCAGTCTTGATCCATGAATTTGGAAGTTTTGTTTTTATTTGCATGCATATTTTTAATTGCTATGTCCTCCTAATGAATTGACCCACTTTGTGTTTTGTTTTGGCTGTAAGCCTTGTGGAATGTTCCCTGACCAGGAATTGAACCCGGGCCCTGGCAGTGAAAGCCCCATGAATTCGTGACCATGAATTGCCCTCTTTGTAATGTGAAATATCACTGTATCTTTGGTGGTAGTCTTTTTCTTGACTGTCACACTGCTGCTGCTAAGTCACTTCAGTCATGTCCGACTCTGTGCGACCCGATAGACGGCAGCCCACCAGGCTCCACTGTCCCTGGGATTCTCCAGGCAAGAAGACTGGAGTGGGTTGCCATTCCTTTCTCCAATGCATGAAAGTGAAAAGTGAAAGTGAAGTCGCTCAGTCGTGTCCGACTCTCAGCGACCCCACGGACTGCAGCCTTCCAGGCTCCCCCATCCATGGGACTTTCCAGGCAGGAATACTGGAGTGGGATGCCATTGCCTTCTCCGGACTGTCACACTATGATGTGCTTAAATTTGTTTTAGTTTCGTGTTTAACCTGCTTGAGAGTCACTGAGCTTGAATATGAAAATTGACTTATTCTTGTTTCCTTTTTCTGATGTTAGAACAGGTACTCCACCTTTCTTTTGCTTTCTATATACATGGTCTGTCTATTTCTGTCTCTTTTCTTTCAATATAACTATGCCTTTAAGTTCAAACTGCCTTTTATAGATAGTTGGGTTTGGATTTTAACTGCATTGTTTAGTTACATTAAATGAAATTAGCGATACGATTGCATTGAGGTCTGCCATTTTGCTTTTTGTTGTGTGTTGATCCTGTGTTTTGTTCTTTTCCTTCTTTCCTATTTTTTCAGGTTAATTGAATTTTTAAAATCCAATTTTAATTCATCTATTAGCTTTAAGCTATACTTCTTAGCATTTGTTTTAGAGGTTACTCTAGGTATTACAATGTATATATGTACTTTTCACAGTTTACTTATAGTTAATATTGAACCATCTTATATAAAATGTTGTGTAATCCATTAACACCCCCTTTTTATGCTCTAGTTATAACATGAATTGAATCTACTTATGCTATAAAGTTGACAGTATAGTATTATAATTTTTGCTCATGTATTTTAAAGAAGATAAAAGAGATAGTGATTTACACATGTATTTACCATATCCACAGTATTCTTCATATCTTTTGTTTTTTAATTTATTTATTTTTAACTGGAGGATAATTGCTTTAAAATATTGTATTTGTTTCTGCTGTATATCAGCATGAATCAGCCATAGGTATATGCATGTCCCCTCCCTCTTGAACCTCTCTTCTTTATTTCTTCTTGAAGATTTCTTTTCATGTTAAATTTTCCTTTTGTGTTTTTTTTTTTTTTTTTTTTTCCTGTAGGGCAGGTTTCCTGGTGACACATTGTCTAGGTTTCTGTTTATTTGAACATGACTTTATTTAACTTTCATTCTTAAAGGATATTTTCACTGGATATAGAATTGTGGGTTTACAGTTTTTCTTTCTTTAAATACTTTAAAGTATCACTTCTGTATAATAACTTTAAAAATGTTATTCGTGGTCTTCTATTGTTTCTGAATGGAAGTTAGTGATCATTCATACTGTTGTTTTCCCAGACTGTAATGTGTTGTTTTCTTTCTGGCTGCTTTCAAGATTTTCTTTATCTTTGATTTTTAGCAGTTGACTATGACGTGTTAAAATTTTAGTGCTATATATAACTTGCTTGAAATTTACTGAGTTGAATATGAAAACTGACTTATTTCATCAAATTTATGTGAGACTGTTAGAAACTACCCCACAGGTCACTGGAACTCTGTGGATTTTTATGTTTTTGTTCAGTTTTCCCCCTTCATTTCCAGACTGAAAATTTTTCAATATATTTTCAAATGCTTTTCTCAACTCCACTCTGCTTTTAAGCCCATCCAGTGAATTTTTTTATTTCTAGTACTTTTTAGTTCTGTAATATTCCTTTTATTCGCCTATATTCTCTGCTGAGATTTTCAGTCTGTTTACTCATCATAAGCATAGTTTCAATAGCTTTTTAAAAATACCTATCTAACAACATCTAGATTATCCTGAAGTTAATTGCCATTGACTGACTTCACTCTAGGTGACACTTTCCCATTTCTTTGTATCTCTAATGTATTGGATTATAGCCTTTGCATTGTGAGTGATAGGTTGTAGTTTGGATTATGTTATGTTCCTCTGAAGAATAATGATTTCTCTGTTTTAAAGGGAAATTTATTTGAACTCAAAACTCCAGTTTCTTGATATAGACCTTTTTTTATTAATAAAAATCTTTATTGAATTGTTGCAGTATGCTTCTGTTTTATGTTTTCTTTTCTCCTGCAGTGGGCAGAATCTGAAACTTCTGTTCAGTCTTTGAGCTTTAGTTGGTCTTCTTGGAATTCTATAGGTTTGGAGATAAGTCAGAGATCAGACAGAATTTAAACGTATCAAATGAGGCCACCCTTTTGTGGCTGTCTTCTTTCTAAGATTTTACTCCTCACTTTCTAGCTGTTGTCATTGCACTGAACTTTGTCTTCTGTTTCTTCAGCCAATAAGACTCAAGGGTTTTAGCTATGCAGTGCTTCTTACTGGAGCCCACCTTTACATGGAAAGTTTATTTCAAATGTCTGACTCGTGTTTTTGTCTCTCTTTGTTGCTCTTCAGTGCCTTTAGATATTTTTTTCTTTTATATTTTTTCCCCAGAGTTTATAATGGTTGTAATCAAAAGGGTTGTTTCCATGGGAGGTCTTCTACCATTACTGACAGAGAAAACTCTACCTCATGTTAAGAGACACAGTTTAGGTAGTTGCACATATCCATGACTATCACAGAAAGATAAGTACCATGGTTGTGTGTTGCATTAATAGCTATTTGGATGTTATTGGTAGTGCAAAAAAAAATCATAATTTAATGTTATGTTTCTGATAAATGGTTCCTTTTGATGGATATTTAGGTTATTACTAAGCAATAGCAAAGTATTTCAAGCATTAATATAGTAGTCCTTGAACACTTATGAAGAGTCCTGTAGGATATGTTTTTATAAGTATGATTGCTAGATTCAACAGAATGCGTGTTTTAAATTCCGATGACAAATCATCGTTCATAAAAAGACCATTCTGCTTTATATTATGATCAAGAGTGTGGTACAGTACAGAGTGTGGTACGTGTTTTCCCTACAGTCTTGCTATCTGTGGATACTACTCATCTTTTGAATTTTCTTTAATGTAGGTTAACATTGGAAACAAGGTTTACTTTTTAAGTTGTATTTTTTAAAATGAGATTGAACAGTTTTTCATGTTTTATTGAATATTTTAGTCTATTTTTTGTGAATTGTCTTTAAATAGTCTTTGTCCATTTCCTGTAGGATTATTTGTTTTTTATTATTGATTTGCCAAGTTTCCTTTGTATGTTATTGATACAGATCCTTTGTCTTTTGTATATATTGTACTGTATTTTCTCTTGGTCTGTTGCTTGTCTTTTACTTTTAATCATTGTATTTCATAATAATGAAATTTTTAAAAATCTACATCCTTTTTTCCTTGGTACTTAAAAAATATAGTTATGATCATATTAATTAGAGAATAATTGCTTTACAATGTTGTGTTGGTTTCTGCCGTATATCAACATGAATCAGCTATAGGTATACATATGTCTCCTCCCTCTTAAATCTCCCCCTCACCCCAACCCCATTCTAAGATTCTTGATCAATGTTCATCTTTTAAAAAAATTTTTATTTATTCATTTTTGACTCTGCTGGGTTTTCATTGCTTCACATGGACATTCTCTATTGTGGGTGAGCAGAGTTGCTGTGCTCGGGCTTCTCACTATGGTGGCTCCTCTTGTTGCAGAGCACAGGCCATAAGGCGCTTGGGCATCAGTAGTTACAGCTCACAGTCTCAGCTGTCCTGCGGCATGTGGGATCTTCCTGGACCAGGGATTGGACCCATGTGCCCTGCATTGGCTGCCAGATTCTTTACCACTGGACCACCAGTGAAGTCCCCAGTGTTCCTCTTTAAAAAGTTGTTTATTTTATAAAATTTGACTTAACATTAATTGAAAGAGGTAAAGCAGTGGATGAGGGAATTAGTGTGAGTAAATTCTGGTGTTTTCTAAATATCCGTGAAGGCCAAAGGGGGCTTGTAGGATATCCCTCTTCTGGACTATGCTATATTGTGAACTATGGCAGCCTAAGAGAGGAAGACATGGCCTTGTTAGAGAATTTAGCCAGAAACAAGTTATGGAATCAAATGTCTTGAGGGTCTATTGATGATATGGTTTGGGACCCGGGAAGTGTTCCTTTGGTAAACCTGGGTGGTCTGTAACCTTCTTACTTCATGTGTGTGGAGAAGATAGGCTGTGGAGTTCCCAAAGCAGAACTTCTTGGGTGTGTATGGGCCCAGAGGAAGAATGAAGACACTTGTGGAGATTTTTGGGTCGAGCATGGTTCCCTGGAGAAGGATGTGCAGACACACTTTTAGTGAGAGACTCAGGGAAATAGCAGAGATTAAATGAAACTGTGTTCCTGCAGTTAGGGCATGCATAGTGAGAAGACACTGCACATGTGGATGTGGAAGCTCTGGTCATATATCTTTTTTTGCTCAGATTGATTAGAGTGTCCTGTTGCCCTGGATAGCAGACGCTGTGCTAATAAGTGTCAGTGATAGAAGATCAGTGCCTGCCTGAAGACCACCTTAATCTGGGAGGTATGATGTTTAAGCTGAATCTTGACAGATGTATAGCACTACCCCATGAGTAACACAGGGAACTAGGTATTCCAGCAGAGGGGACTGTATGAATAGAGGTGTAGCACATCTCTTACTAGGCTCTTTCAAATGGAGAGAAGGTAGTCAGTTGGATATTTAGCGATTTTGTATTTTGACACTGTGTACTTGTGACTTTATTTAATATAAGCTGTCATGAAATCTATACATCTACATACTCATTTGTGTTATACTAAATGTAAATCTAATTTATATATTTAATAATAAATGTAAGATTTGAAATTCTTTGCCTTTCTGGAAGAAAGGCATTACTTTCAAATTTTTCAAACACTAAGAGTAATTTAAATTTGGGAGAATTCCTTGGTGGTCCAGTGGTTACGACCTGGAATGTGTTCAATCGACCTGGCCCTGGTTCAGTCCCTGTTCCAGGAACTAAGATCCTGCAAGGTGCTCAGTGCAGCAAAAAAAAACAAAAAAAGAGTAATTTAAATTATAAATAGAAAATTTTACAATGTTAAAATTAATGACATTTAAATAGTTTTGTTTTTATAAGACTTTTATACCATGATGACTGTATGTGTACAGAATTTATACTTTTATGTGGATAATTTCAATTTAGGTTGGAGGGGCAGGTTTTTGTTGTTGATCAGATTCTATGTAGCTGGCATGAATGCAGTGGCAGAGCAGTTCTTTGAAAATTGTAAACTGAAAGTATTCAAGGGTCACTTCTGGCTCACGCCTTTGGTCTTCTGTTCCACTGGTACACAGTGTTGTGCCTCGGGCTTGTGGGCTTGTGGGTACCAAGGATCCTCTCCTTTCTTGCTGAGCCTCTTCTCAATGGCAGGGCTTCTCTCCTCAGCCGACTTTTTCTCCTTTGGGAGGGATTATTAGACTTGATGTGCAAATTTGGTGGAAATTTAATCTCAGAATTTAGAAGTCTCTTTTGGCGTGGAGAACTCTCTATCACAGCCACGTCCCTTAGCTCAGCAGACTGAGCTCTTCATTATGTTGTCTTAAGGGTGATGTTAATGTTAGACGTCACTTGGCAATGAATTGTTCTTCACCACTAGGAAATACGCTGTGCAGAGGAGATGAGTGAGGAGATGAGGTTAGAGGCTAAATCCCAGTGCTTGTTTTAAAGTTTGCACACACATGCAGTTTCTGTCTCATGTCAGTTAATTTAGCCACATCTCAGGTTTGTGGCGAAGATAGAAATAAGGTAAAATGAAGGTGGGACAGGGAAGTCTTGGAAAAGATGGTGGGAAGATTTCATGTTGTTTTGTTTCTTGAGGTTGCATGGAGGATTTTCTAGGGAATAATTTTGAAACCATGGCAACTAACTGAAGTACTTGCCTGTTTGCAAGAGAGTGTGTAGTAGAGTTAGTGGTGTGATTACCTGGAGCTTGAGCTAGGAGGAGTAAATGCAGCATGGATACCGTTACTTTTTTCTTTTGGAAGAAGCTCTAAGCTATTTGTTTTATGGCTTAAATGTCAAGAGGGGAATGCAGTTGAAATTGTTCTACTTGAATAGGAATTTATTCAGAAATTAGAATATATGCCCTGAGAAGTTAGGTTATTCTCTAAACCTCAGCCCAGCCTATTTGGTCATTCACAGATAACCAGGGCTGTTTGAAAGTGGACTGTAGTCCATTCATTAATTTTGCATGCATGCTCAATTGCAAAGTCATGTCCACCTCTTTGTGACCCTATGTATGGTAGCCTGCCAGGCTCCTCTGTCCGTGGGATTTCCCCAGCAAGTATACTGGAGTGGGTTGCCATTTCCTTCTCCAGAGGCTATTCCTGACCCAGGGATTGAACCTGCGTCTCCTGCTTTGACAGACGGATTCTTTACCACTGAACCTCCAGGGAAACCCATTCATTCATTTTAGTCAATGAATACTTAACAAGTGCCTACTAAGCGCCAGACTCTATTCTAAGCTGTGTCATTTGTGAATATTCTAAATGAACCATAAACAAGAGAGAAAACTAAATAAAAGTGCAGGCTTATTCACCTAATTTTTTCTTTTTTTTTTAAACCGAGTACCTGTTAGAAATCGGACATTGCCACATGGTCTAGTGTTCCACTGATATGTTATCAGTTATAAAATGAATGGGAAGTTACTTGTCACTGAACTATTAAAAGTTTACAGATGATTTACTTGCAAATTAACCAGGTTAGTTTCAGAGTAATGCCTATAGTAGTTTTTGTAAATGATTTATTTTTAAATTAACTTGTTCTGGTTTAGTGTAGTGCTTATAATTGTTAGATTTCAGGCACCTGTGTTCTCTGTTTTCTTGAGTAAGAGAGTCATAGACTTAGAGGCATTGTAGTTTGGGAAGTTGGGAGTGTCTGTGATCTGTCATCAGACATGTCCTGGTGGAACACTGGCTGAGAATTGATTGTTCTTTTGGGGTTAGAGAAATGAATGAGACATCTGCTCATTGCCCTTGTAGGTCTTTCTGTCATGAGGCATGAATGAGATTGTATTATAAGAGAGAAAGTAAGGTGGTGTCATGAGAAATACTTAAAACTTTAAGAAGAGAAGACTGCCAGTGATAATGTGTGCCTGTCACATGGAAGTTGAACTCAGGATTCTCTTGTTTGAGTCCTATTGCCTGAGAACAAATACTGTATGCTTGGGAGTGAATACTATACCTCTTACTGTATGCCTAGGAGCTCTGCTAGCTATCAATGGGACGCTCTTGGTTTTAGGGTACATTAAGTGCTCTTTGGACCTGACATCTGGATACAGGTGATGTTTAGGTTAATAGTTTGAGGGTAGGGGTGGAAGAATATGGAACTTGACAGGGCTTTGAAGGATGAGTAGCAGTTAGGCATTTGGAAATGAAGACAGAACAGCATCAATAGTATAATCACAGGGTCTTTTCTGAGACTATTAGGTGTGCTTTCTGACTTAATTGAAGGCTTCCTGAAGTGGGCTAAGGCTGAGCAGGTAAGTCGGTACCAAACAGATAGCTGCTTTGAGTTGCTTTCTTGTTTGTGAATCTATTGAAATGCTTCGTTTGCAGGATAGAGAGAGCTGTCAGTTCACTTGAATCTCTCTGTTGGTAAGGTTGCATTCCTCCTACTTAGCTGTTCTGTGGCCTTAAGGTATTTTAAAGTTTTTTTTTTTTTTCCTATTAATTGTTTGACAATATTTACCCTTGAATATTTTGATGTATATTTCCTTAAAAACAAAAAAAGACAGCATTCTCTTATGTTACCACAATTATCAAAATCTGGACCTTATTCAAACTCCACTAGGGATTTCATTGGTACTTTTTACCTCATTAATGGAGGTAATCTTGTCTTTATACAGCATATTCTTTTTTGGTAACTTGCTTTTTTATGTTCATAAAGTTGAAAAGAAATCTAGAAAAGTACTGCTGCTAAGTCACTTCAGTCGTGTCCGACTCTGCGACCCCATAGACGGCAGCCCACCAGGCTCCCCCATCCCTGGGATTCTCCAGGCAAGAAGACTGGAGAGGGTTGCCATTTCCTTCTCCAGTGCATGAAAGTGAAAAGTGAAAGTGAAGTCGCTCAGTCGTGTCTGACTCTTAGCGACCCCATGGACTGCAGCCCACCAGGCTCCTCCATCCATGGGATTTTCCAGGCAAGAGTACTGGAGTGGGGTGCCATTGCCTAATATGCATGTTTCCCACCACCTGAACTGTTGGTTTTGGTCCTGAGTGAGGGCCTTAGGTCTTTACCCTGCCCGGCTGCTGCCTGCTGTTGCTCCAGTTTCATCTTTCCTCAGTTCCTCTCCTTCCTGCTGCCTCTGTCCAGCCATAGTCCTTGTCCTCCAAGCAAGTATGGTCATCATTTTTGGGTCATAAGGAGACAGCAATTAAAGGTTTTATTTAGTGTTGATATTAAAATTTACATTTAATTTTTCACAGTGAGAACACTAAGGTATACTAATTTTGTAAGTACAATTTCTTGATGAGTTTTCACAACTACTCTGGCGTAAAGACAGTTAAGGACCCCTATTTAAAGATTATTATTAATATATAAAGAGTCATTTTGCTGTTTGTTTCCCTCCTATAAATTTCAAAGCCAAATATACTAGGAAAAATTAAAACTAAGTAAAAGTAAAACTAAGTGAAAAGTCCTCCATTACTCTTCCCCCTCTTGAAAGAACCATGGAACAGTTTGGTATATGCTTTTCCATTCTTCAACACGTGGTTCTCTGCATATACAAACACACATGTACCCATGTCACTTTTTAAAAACAGAGTGGTAGAATCATATTCTTGCATTAGTTAATGGCTTATCATTTTTATACAGCATTTTTCCGTGTCAGTTCATAGCTGTTTCATGATTATATATAATTTATTTCTTTGGATGATTTTCCATAATTTATTTAACTTCCCACTGTGAAAGACATCTAAGTTCTTGTTAATTTTTCACTGTTAATTCTCCCTGTTTTATAAAAGAACCTAGTATGTGGCAAGAAGGGGTAACTCAGCCAGAGTTAGAATAACACGTTTTCCAATGACTGGGTCACTCCACCTCCTGTCTTCTAACTGAGTACTGAATGCCGTCTGATGAGATGCTGGGTGCTGTATAAACCAGGTGAAGTGAACACACATCCTGCCTTTAGAGAGGTTGTAACATGGAGCTCGCACTGCCCTCGAGGGCAAGTGTTAAAGCAGTGTGTAGACTCAAGTAAGCAGCTTAGTAGGCCAGCTTTGAAGAGCACTGTGTGTGGCACACGTGATGTCAGTACTCCAGACAGGATGGCGCCTTGGAAATTCTTTAATTTGAGAGGCTGGAAGTGTTGATCTGGAAACTGAATGATATTCCTGGTTTTTCTTTTGGAACATGGGCTTAGTGGTGAGCACAGGATGAAAAGATTGCTGGTTGTTGAGAACTCATTCACCAGGAATGTATTATGTAAGTCAGCAGGAAGGAGGGCGGGATCATTCTCAGAAGCATCCCGAGAGGCCCCCAGAGGCCAGGGTGCTGCTGTGTTAGTCACTGTTTAGAGGTTGCTGTCCTGAGCTGGTGCCAGTCTTGTAATTTCTAACTGGATGGAGTCAAGATCAGTGTGAAGGAGGCTGGGAAGGCAACACCATCTAGTCTAGAGCAGAAGCCCTGCATTAGCTGCTCCATACGCAGCTCTGGCCTTTGGGGCAGCTCTGCCATCTTGTGGAATAAATGCTCAGTTTCTCTTGTGAGGGCCAAGTGTGGATAGTCTTGCCAGGGTTGCTTTCCTCCCACTTAGCTATTCTGTGACCTCCAAGTATTTTTCCTGCATAAATTTTTTCATCTTTATATTTAAAAGATGTTTTTATTTTGACACATTGGAAGACGTAAAAAGTCGCAAAAATAGTAGAAAGAATTTCTTGTATACCTTCAACCAGATTCCCTGTTTGTTAGCAGTTTTCTATGTTTGCTTCATTATTCTATTCTTTAAAAACTATTTTTTTCTGAATTATTCGCAAGTAAGTTGCAGACCGTTACCCCTAAATTTCTCAGTGTCTATTTCCTGATAACTAGAACATTTAATTACATGACCATAATTTAATTATCAAAGGCAGGACCTTATTCAGACTTCATCAGTTCTGATAATGTTCTTCATAGCAAACATGGAGGAAACTTTTTTTTGAGGGGATCAGGATCCAACTCAGGATGTCACACTGGATTTAATTGTCATGTTTCATTAGTTTCCTTTCATCTGAAACATTTTTTGTCAGTGTTTTGTTTTTCATGACCTTGACATTTCTGAAGAATATGATGTCATTAAATTTGGGGTTTTTTTTTAATGTATCCAGATCATTAGATTTAGGTTATTCCCTTTTAGCAGCGACACCATGCAAGTGATGTATCCTTTTCAAGTGTATTCTAACAGGAGCTGCATGATATCTGTCCCATTTATTGGTGAAGTTAACTTTGGTCACTTGGCTAAGGGTACTGCCCACCAGGTTTCTCTACTGTAAGGCTGTTATTTTTCCCTTTATAGTTACTAAGTTTCTGGTGAGAGGATACCTTGAATATATGTAAATATCTTTATTTACATATACTCAAATATCTATGTGTTTCTTTATCAGGAGTTCACCCTAATATCCACTTCTGCTTCTTGCCTGATAAATATTTTTACTCTGAGGTCTACCAAATGGTGATTTGTAACTCTCATCATTCCTTCTACGTTTATTAGTTTATATTCTGTTAAGGAAGTGCCTGCCTGCTTGCCTTTCCCCCTCTCCCTGATTCCCCCCTCCCTCCCTTCTTTCCTTCCTTCCCTCTTTTTATCCACATGGTCTCGTGGCATTTCTTTTGTTCTGCGGGTTATAATGGTTTCTGTCTTTATTTATTCTAATAACCACCTTGTGGAGCCCTTCAAGCTAGTTCCTTCACTTTCTGGCATAAGAAAATGTAGCACACTCATCCTGTACTCACCCAGCCTTGGATTCAGCCATTTCTCCAGGAAGCCCTGATTTCTTTTAAGTGGTGAATTGTGTTTAGAAACCAAGAGCTGAGTGCTGGTACACTCACTGCTCCTGGCGTTCACAGAGAACACCTGAGAGTTCCTCTTTACCACCTGTTTTCCTAGCTTAAGCTTCTCTCTAGAGCTGTCAACAGTTTGATACCTATCCTTCTGGTTTCCTTTCTATGCATTTTATAATACCTTTCCCCCCATCTGCAACCATACATGTCGTACAGTGTACACTGAACAACTTTCTGTTTTCACTTAGCAGTGTATCTTGAGAGTAATCCATATCAGTAAGTATAGAGCTACTTCATTCTTTTAAATGACTAATTAGAATTATATAGTGCTGTCTACAGCCATACCACCCTGAACACGCCTGATCTTGTCTGATCTCAGAAGTCAAGCAGGGTCGGGCCTGGTTAGTACTTGGATGGAAGAATTACTTAGTGCAGACTTTGCATAATGAACTGCTTCTCTGTTTATGAACATTTTGTTATTTTTTTTATTCCAAACATTTGACTGGAGTTGCTGTATTTAAATCGGCTCATGTTTCTCTTTGGTTGCTTTTTGTTGCTTCACAGCTGAGAAAGCTATTCTTTCACAGACCTGAAAAATGTTTTATTCATTATAGTATTTCAAGTACATGTCAAAAAAATGTTAAACTACTGGGGTTATGTGGAGTCGTTGCTGACAAGAATACCAGTTATATTAGGGGTCAGTGCTGAGGGCATACACGACAATGAACCTTATCCTCTGGCTGGAGCAGTGACAAACAGCAGGATCTGGGAGCAGATCCACAGTGCTAAAGAGAGGCTGCAGTAGACAGTTGTTTGTGCCAGGAGTTGATAGCATGTGGTCCCTGAGAACCAGGCCATCTGGCTGCCTTCCTGTATTTGGAGTGAGCTGGGTCTGCATGGAAGTAGACTTGGCTAGACAGGGAGAGGGCACAGCATGAGCAGAGGTGTGAGCTATAAGAGCATGAAGCGGTCACGGGGGCCCCCAGTTGGCTGGGGCAGCTGCTAAGGCCTCATTGTGGACTAACTAATGGGAGATGAGTTTGGAAAGCATGATGGTGCTTAGATTTCACATGGGCTTAGAAGGCCAGACTGAGTATTGCCAGCCAGAGTGAATACCATCATCATAAGCAATCTAGCTGTGAGGTTTTGAGGTACTTGGCAATGGGTATATTCCTTCTCCAGGGGATCTTCCCAACCCAGGGATCGAATCTGGGTCTCCTGAATTATAGGCAGATGCTTTACCATCTGAGCCACCAGGGAAGCCCATACAAAAAAACAGTAATTACATAGGACATGATTTCTAAGCCAGGTCTCAGAAAACATAGTTTAAAAACCTTTTTTATTATAAAGATTATGCTTATCATAAAAGGGAAAGTGTAATATAAAGCATTGCCCAAGCAAATAGAAACCGAGAGCTTCTGATCCTACTCTGTATTATCTGTTGCTGTGTGGCAGTATTACCACGAACATAGTATCTTAACACATTTATTTTCTCACAGTGTCTGTGGGTGAGACGTCTAGGCACAACTTAATAGGGTTCTCTGCAAGGCTGCAGTCAAGGAGTTGACCAGGGCTGATTCTCATCTGAAAAATCTACTGAGGAAGGGTCTGCTTCCAGGCTCACACATTATTGCAGACTGTCAGGCAGAGGGCTGTAGTCTTTTGTGGGCACTCTCAGTTCCTTGCCACATGGCATTCTCCCTTGAGTAGCTCACAGCATAGCAGCTTGTTGAGTTTAGCCAGCGTGGGAGAGTGCCTGCCGGTAAGATGGATGTTATGGTCTTACAAAACACAATCATGAAAGTGATCTGCTGTCACGTTTGCCTGTTCTATTAGAGGCAAGTTATATAGGTCCTACCCACACTCAAAGAAGGGAAGGCAATGGCACCCCACTCCAGTACTCTTGCCTGGAAAATCCCATGGACGGAGGAGCCTGGTAGACTGCAGTCCATGGGGTTGCTAAGAGTCAGACATGACTGAACGACGTCACTTTGACTTTTCACTTTCGTGCATTGGAGAAGGAAATGGCAACCCACTCCAGTGTTCTTGCCTGGAGAATCCCAGGGACGGGGGAGCCTGGTGGGCTGCCATCTATGGGGTCGCAGAGTCGGACACGACTGAAGTGACTTAGCAGCTTATAGCAGCACACTCAAAGGGAGGGAAATTGCACACGGGAGTGGATGCCCAGAGGCAGGGAGTATTAGGAGACATTTTATAGTCTCTTTCTACCTCTCTTTCCCCTGCAAAAGAACACAAAAGTACTCTTTTAGTATAATTAATAGAGTTATTTAAAGCAAATTCAAATTCCATGGACCATTTTTCTCCTCGTATAATTTGGGAGGGGCCAGAGCAGAGGGTGACCTGGGATTTTAAGCCTGGGAGCCTAGGATAGAGCTCCATGCTTTGGCTGTGTACTTCCATACAAAGATCTGTTAAACATGATGAAGAACACAGCATTTGAACAATAATACCTGTAACTACTTGCAAATATTGATTTACATGCTACCTTCTAAAACAGGAATAAATTGGTTCCTGTAGTTTAGCCTGTAACCTAAGGATAATTCCATTACCCCTAGATTTTGAACCAGATGCCCTGGAGGATTTAATTTACATATTTTCTGCCCTTTGTCCCTAGTAACTGCTCTCATGTTGACAAAGGACTGTAGTATCCCAGGAGAGAATGATGTCACTTAGCTGGTGCTATCAGTGATGTATGTTCCAGATGAACTGTCCTCCCACTGGGAAACAGACACTGTGTGTGAGACTTGGGATTGCTGTAGACTGTGGCCCAGGATGCCCTTTTGACAACCAGTGGCTCTCCGGGTTGCTTGACTGTGCTCACATCACCATGTTTCTTTTGTCACAGGACCACTGTGCTGGGGAGGAATATAATATAAAATATAAAAGAATTGTATTCTTTCTACTGTGAAATAATATGGGTATTATAACATGGAAGAGTATCGGGGGAAAAAAATCAGTGTTTTTGGTTTTTTTTACTTGAAGTCTCATAAGCAAATCGTTATCATTGTTTACATTCTTACGATTCTAAAAAAAAAATACACTTATATTTTATGTTACTCGTTTTGCTGAAACTGTTTCTTTTGTGGGTTTTCTTAAGCTTAATTATGCTGTGCATGTTTTACTTTAAAATTCTTTTAAAATGTAAAGCATTTTTACTGGTTCCATCATTTTGCTGTTCCTATTGTGCTTTTACTAATTACCACTAACACCTCAGTGTTTGATTAATAAAATGGGACAAGTAGATGTTACATTTTTTTCAGATTGTGCGCTGGTACATGGACCCCTGGCTGGGATTATGCATAACTTTTTTTAAAGCAAACAACTGTGAGGTCGGTGGCAAGCCAGGTGACAGCTAATGTTCAAGTAACCTGCTGCAGTTTGTAAGAGGATTTTATTTCTCTTCTAATACCTCATGGAAACACGTGGAAACCTTGTGAATATGTAAAATAAGCAAATTTATTCCCAATTTAATGAGAAGCAAACTGTCTTGGAGAGGCTAGGGCTCTCTCTCTCTCGTTTGACGAAGTCGTCTGCCGAGGTGAGGACTGCAGGAGAAGTAGAGAGTGGAGCATGGTCCTCATCTCAGCATTTTAGGAGGAGTGAGCAGAACCAACTGTATATAAATAGAAAGGAAGAAATAACTGCAAGTTTTATTTTCCATGAAGTACTTAGGGGAATTGAGAGAAGACAGGACAGAATCCTTTTTTCTTAGAGACCAAGGAAAATGCTGAGCAGGGCTTGGTTTGCATGTGGGAGAGGTGTGTCAGAGGCCTGTACTGCCTGAACTATGGCAGCTTTTTTGTTTTAATAACTTAATTAAAAAATTATTTATTTTTGTATTTATTTGGCTGTGCTGGGTCTTAGTTGCAGCATGTGGGATCTTTAGTTGTGGCATATGAACTTCTAGTTTTGGCATATGGGATCTAGTTCCTTGACCAAGGATCGAATCCAGGCCCCCTGCATTGGGAGCGCGGAGTCTTAGCCACTGGACCACCAGGGGAGTCCCTGAAATGCAGTTTTCTTTGCATACAGAGGGCTGCCATGTGGGAAAATTAGGATAAAATCGTGAAGTCTGGAACATACAATTTTCCTATCTTTAAAAATTTGTTGTGTTCAGAATTGAAATAGTACAGTTTGCAAGACTCATGAAAAGGGAAAATTACTTAAGTCGTGGGGTGTTTGATCTACTTCTTCATTTGTGAGCCTGAAGCTATAGCTAATTGTGTAATCTATCAGAGTTTGTCACAGGCTATTACTCATGATTAATTTATCCTCTCTTTGCTGCTTGTCTCACGCTGATGCTTGTGTTGATTGTGTTTTCTCCAGATGGCAAAGTAAGTTATACTTACAGGCTTAGAATCAGAAGGGCTTGCATATCAATGAGTTTATATTACTTAACTGAGTTGAGTTTGTGGGGAAATCATCTTGAACTTCCATGGTTGAAGGTTCATAATTCTCAAATATTTATTACTCCTTCAGACAAAACCAGCAACTCATTTTGTCTTATTAATGCTGCTGTCTTGAAAAGGGCTCTAGCTTTGGCCAGGAGCTTTGTGACAGGGATACCAGGTAGAGTCTATTTTCCTGTGGAGTTTATCTGTTTACCTGAGCCCCTGTGATCCTAGTACCACCTCTGAGGCAGGTGGCCCACCTGATTGCCAAGCTTGTTTACCTTTTGAGGTCTAGCTGTTTCCACCTCCTGCTTACTTGTGAGGAATCAAGGGTTCTGCTTTTGTGGGGAAGAGTTTTTATCCTGCCAGACTGAATGTATTTCCTTTTGAGAGGCTTATACTGGACTGGTAGACTGTCTGTCTTAATCCATTTAGGTTGCTGTAACAAAATACCATAGGCTAAGTGTCTTATAAACAACAGAGATTTATTTCTCAGTTCTGGAGTCTGGGAAGTTCAAGATCAAGGTGCCAGCAGATTAAGTGTCTGTTGAGGGCCAGCTTCCTAGTTCATAAACAGCTATCTTTTTACAGTAACCTCACATGGAGGTATGGGCAAGGGAGCTCTCTGGAGTCTCTTTTATAAAGCCACTAGTCCTGTTCATGAGGGCTCTGCCTTTGTGACATAATCACTTCCCAAATGCTCCACTTCCAAATACCATCACTTTGGGAATTAAGTTTCAACATAGGAATGTGAGGAGTCTACTATAGCACTCAGACCAGGTATCTCTTTATTTTAGCAGACAGTTTGACCACAGCCCTTTTAAAATCTAGCTATGAACAAAGAGGAAACAGATATGTAAGTGCATTAGTAATTTGCATAGATCAAGTTCAGTTGGCTTAGGCAACTCTAACCAAAGAGTGTAGATTAGTTGATGTCAGCCTGAAGGTTATTCTGAAGGCTGTCCTCAGCTCTGTACTACTGGATCTTTATTAACAGCCTGGATAAAGACCTAAGAATATATAGGGTTACAGAGACAAAAGTTACAAAGTTCTTGGACTAAAATAATCAGGTGGAGTTTATTAGGGATAAATGTAACTTCCAACATAGAGTTTGGTAAAACTTGGAGAAAATGCACTTTAATTTGTGTTTTAAAAAGACAAACCACATGAAGTTCAGGATTTTGGTGGATTAAGCTTGGACTGTCCAGCACCTAGTATAATGTAATTAAATAATTGAAAATTTTTGGAGAGGGGCTGCATTAGTGAAAGGAAGATGTCCTGAAAGGTAGGGGTAATAATCCCACTGAATGGCCATGCTGGGCATCTTAAGGTTGGTTTCGGACTTCACATTTCTAGTAGGATGTAGAGAAAACTGAATGCTTCCCGAGTGATGTGTCTTCTAGCCAGAGCTTATGAGGGCTGGTTGAAGGAGTATTTCCCTCCGGTTGATAATTATGTCTCCTGCCACATTCTGTAAATGACAGAAGCCTGTTTACCAGGACTATTTTATATTTGACATGGCCTGCTTTGCACCAAGTGTATATGTTATCTTATAGCCCTCTCTCTAACTCTTTTGAAATAGGTGGGAATCTGGATAATCAGAGTTTCAAAAACCCATACACAGCTTATTTATGCTGCTAATAAAGGGTAGAGCTGGGATGTGAGGTTGAATGGTTTCCATTATACTGCCCTCAATCTGCAGTGGCATGCAGTGAGACTAGGGGTGAAGGGAGCTTCTGCCCTTCTGCTGTGAGAGGTTAATTGCTGAAAGACTGTTCATAAGTCACATTTGTTCTTTAATCCAAAATGATACTGTATACATATACTTAAAAACTATTTATTTGTGTATTTATTTATTTTTGGCTGTGCTGGGTCTTTGTTACTGTACAGGCTGTTCTTTAGTTATGGTGCATGGGCTTCTCTTGTTGCAGAGCATAGGCTCTAGGGAGAGCAGGCTTCAATAGTTGCAGTTTCTGGGCTCTAGAGCACAGGCTCAGTAGTTGCGATACATGGGCTTAGTTGCCCTGCAGCATGTGGGATCTTCCTAGACCAAGGATCAAACCTATGTCTCCTGCATTGGCAAGCAAATTCTTTACCACTGAGCCACCAGGTAAGCCCTATACTTTTTTTAAAAATTTCCTTTCCATTATAGCTTATTCCAGAATATTGAACAAAATTGTACTGTATATTCACTATTTATTGAACAGATGTTGTTTTAGAACCTTTGCATGCAGTTCATTTAATTCGTTCAAGTCAGTGAAGTAGGTAGCATTATTGCTATCTCCACTCTGCATATGAAGGTGCTAGGAGGCAGGAGGAGTAATTAGAGGACCGAGGATTTGAACCAGGCTGCCCAGCTGCAGAGCCCCCACTTTAACCACTGGTCCTGTCTTTGCCTTATGCAAATGGCTAGTGTGTGTACACAAGGGTGCAAAGGTTCTGAATAGGAAGAGTGGTAATTCTTCATGGAATTGATTCAAAGTTCTCACTATTGTTAACTTTTAAAAAAAGTTCTAAGGTGTTTGTATTTTGGCTTTTTTTTTTTTTAATAAATAGTTGATCACAAACAGGGCTTCGGACACAAGCCGAAGGATAGCTGAGTTTACTGTAGCTGAATTTGACTGCTGTGGGTCTTGGGTGGTAGTAGGCAGGCTTGGTGCTCTCTGACCTCCTCAGACCTTAGGTTTGTTTACACAGTGCTAAGTGGAATTTTCTGCAGTGATTTTTGAAAGATTGTTAGGGGGAAAACGAACTATTAGGTTGGACCATTTGAAATGGCCAATATCTCACCTTTCTTAACCTATAAAATGGCAAATTGATATGGTTCAGCTTAATAGGCCAAAGGGGAGGAAATTCCAGAGAAATTGTATTTTGTTTTAAGAGAGCATTTTAGGATATATTAGAGGTTTGAATTTTGAATTTCTTTACTGACTATTTTTTTGTTTTTCTGGTGCAACTGTGTGTAGGGAGAAGTATGTATTCTATTTCATTTCATGTTACTTTTTATTAACTGTATCTGACTGATTTGACCCTCTTTCTTTTATCTCTTGTCATGGATAGAAAATGAGTTAAGGCATTCTGCTTTGGGGGCGGTGTATGTGTATACATCAGATCATCAAGCCTACCAGTTTTATAATCATACCTTCCTGCTGATTTTGAAATGTAGGGTATGATTTAGATTGAGTTATTCCTTCTGATTATGGAATGGTACTTGAAAAGGTAATCATAATATTTACCAAAAGTTCAGCATGCTCTTTGCTTGTAATGAAAATTGTATCATTGCATTTAGAAAAAAGTTGATTCACTCAAGAAAGGTCCATACATTCAGGATATTCTTGGGTGATGTAATCAGTAGAGTAAGGGTGACTTGAGTTTAAGGTGATTGCTCTCATTGGGATGAGGGTATTGTGAGGGGAGTCTTCAATAAATTGAGTTTCTAATATTTATGATTTCCTTGTGACAGCATTGCTTTCTATTATTGATGCATGACAGACAATTACCTTCTGCTTTGGTTTGGCGCCTGCGTGCGTGCTCAGTCATGTCTGACTCTTTGTGACCCCATGAACTGTAGCCTACCAGGCTCCTCTGTCCATGGAATTTTCTGGGGAAGAATACTGGAGTAGATTGCCGTTTCCTACTCTGGGGACCTTCCTGACAGATCCTGTATCTCCCATGTCACCTGCACTGGCAGGCAGATTCTTACCGCTAAAGCCACCTGGGAAGACTCTTGGTTTAGGGAGGGGGTGTCAAACGTTTTTTGTCCCTTTGGATTTGATCACTGAGTTCTCTACATGCCTTCCAGCTTCATTCAGTTGGTTGTCTTTTTTCCTTCTTCTCTGAGTCCTCTTTGTCAAACAGAGTACATCATACTGAGAGCTCAAAAGCTCTATACTAAAACCTTTGTAATAGTGATTTCCTTGTGTAAGATCCTTTTGGTTTCATAAAGAGATCCTACCAGAATATTCTCTAGTCCTGCCTACACAAACATATCTGAATGATGGAAGATCTGAGTCTGGTCCAACTCATGAGTAACGAGTGCTGGGCTGGATTCCTGGTTTTTCTCTTTTTTAGGATTTTCCCTTGTTCTTCTGAAACCGTGAGAACTTGTGTGGCTGCTTTAAAAAAGAAAAAAAAAGTTGATCTCTTCTTTCAAGAGATGAATCACAGTTGAGTCTTTGTTGTTTACCCTGAAGTTATATCCATTCTTCAAACAGCAGTGGTCATCGGTGTCTCCCTCTGCATATGCATGCTGCTCTCTCACTCTGTTGCCATGTGTTGTGTTGATGCATGTATTGTAATAGCTCCAATAAGCATGAGGGATCTTTTTTTTTTTTTTTCCAGTAACAAATACTTTTAAGAGAACAAATGATTTTGTGACATCTAAAGCACCAGCCAGCGACCTAAATCACAAGTTTAGGTGCACGGTTGTGGATTGTTTAAAATTTTTCCGCAAAGCCAAACTGTTGCATTATCACATGAAGTATTTCCACGGAATAGAAAAGTCGCCAGAGCCAGAGGAGAACCCAGGAAAGAGGCACGTCCAGACCAGGGGCTCTTCAGCTTCAGACAAGGCCAGCCAGGAGAGCCTGACCAGGAAGCGGGTCTCAGCCAGTTCCCCAAGTAAGCATTTTGGTTTTGCAATGTATCTGTATCATGAAGGGCTGACCCAAAAAGCGGGTGTTAGGTTGGTCTGGTCCAGTTGAATCCCCCCCAGATTGAAAATGACAAGTTTTCAGGAATTGCTTCATGGAAATTATAGCCCTCCTGGAAGAAACAGAAATATCTGACTCTTATTCTTACCTCTATCTCTTGCTGCTTGAGTTACCTTGAGAAAGTCCCATCTGAGAAAGTCTTAGCCTCTGAAGGTATGGAGTGGGGACGGTCAAGGAAGGGGAGCTCCACTAGCAGCCAGCAGGGGAGCTAGTGCTGAGAGTAGCATGGGTGTAGTCATCCCCGCTCCCTGCCGCCCCCACCCCAACCTGTGCTCCCTCCCTGCTAACAGAACAAAAGACTGAAGGAACTAAGAGCTGATGTGATTCTCCTGTGGGGTCCAATTTCATAATAATTGCATCTGGAGATGTTTTCTAACAACAGTGTTTATTTTGCACAGAAGCTACAATGAAGGTAGTAAGGGTTACCATAAAAACTCATGTACATGTCTTGTTTATTACAAGAGAACCTTTGTGGAGATTTTTTCTGAAACTTAGAGAAAATGAAAAATTACATGTTTCTTGGGGATTGCAGAATAATTAATGAGTTTCCAGTAAATTCAACAAGCTTCCCAGATTCAGTTTTCCTGAGATTGTGACATCATCATGTATTTTTTGGTTTGAAGCCTTTCCTTTAAAATACATAGGTGTTGGGTGGTTTATGGAACTTCTGGTATATCTGACATTGTTCCTGAGGAAGTATGGAGTTAGGTTTCAGGACAGTGGGGCAGGGCTGTGCAAACTCAGGTAATCTCTGACTTGTGAGAGGTCATTCCTTAGTCAGGCTGTGAAGCATAATGGGTCAGGTGGCCGTTTCTTGGTCATATGTGCTACATTATCCATTAGAAATATAATGTGAGTTAGCATGTAATTTTTTCTAGTAGCCGTATTTTAAGACGTAGAAGGAAACAGATGAAATCTCTTTCAATAAATTTTAACTCAGAATATCCAAACTATTATTTCAGCATATAATCAGTATAAAAATTACTATTTAATAAGCTGTTATATTTTCTTTTTCTTCTATTCAGCTTTTAAAATCCAGTATGTGTTTTACCCTTCCGTGAACATTTCAGTTCAGACTAACCATATTTTAGGAGCTAATAGCTGCATATGACTGTTGGCCACAGAATTGGTCCATGCAGCTCAGTTACCCTCAGCTGTAGGCCGTCTAGCTGTGCACTTGGCAAGCCCTAGTATTGAGCTAAAAGGAGCTACATGAAGAAGGTCAGCTGACCAGTAGTCACCAGGGAGGGCACTCCCCACATGGGCCATAGGACACTCCAGCACTTACCACCTTAGTGACTTCACCAGAGTCCTGCTCAGGTACCCACCAGTGGATGGGTATCTCTCCGAGTAGGCTAGCATGAATCAGATAGCATTAGCGTGCATGCGTGTGTGTGTCTGACACTTTGTGATCCCATGGACCATAGCCTGCCAGGCTCCTTTCTGTCCATGACATTTTCCAGGTAAGAATACTGGAGTGGGTTGCCATTTCCTACGCCAGGCAATTTTCCTGACCCATGGATTGAACTTGAGTCTCCTGAATTAGCTGGTGAATTTTTTACCACTGTGCAATCGGGGAAACCAGATAGCAGTAGACTGAAGCTCAATGTCAGTTATTTATTTAAAACAAAGCCATCAGCTATCGAAATCCCTTTCCTCTTAGACCTATATAGGAAGAGGGAGTTGTTTACTGCGTATTGAATCGCAGCACTGGAATTAGAAGTCCTCAGGCTAAGATAGATTGACTTGTTCATTCAACAGCTATTTATCAAATGCCTCTGTTCTGGGAAGTCAAAGGAAACCTAAGTTCTGTTCTGCCTGATGCTGTTGGTTGTGGGCATCCTGGCATGAAGAAGAAAGGACTGGCTCAGTTGTCAGATGGCTGCATCATCTTGCCTGGACAATGCTTGTTTTATTAGGGTTAAACTCTGATTCCTTAGGGATGTCAATGATGTCTTACTGGCCAGTCCCACTGGCTTTGGTGTCCATTTTGTGTCTTTTAGGTAAGTTTATCTTTCTCTGCCATTGAATACATGGTTACTTCTGGGGACAGGCTTATTTCTGAGAACTTGAGAGACCTGTCACTGAGAACCTTTCCTTCCCTCCACGTGTCACCTGGCCCAGGTATCACCTGGAGCAGTGGCTAGCTTAGCTGCATGGGAGTCACTGGGTGTCTTGTTAAAAATACAGATTTATTGGACCCTGCTTTACTGACATTCCAGTTCAGTGGCTCTAAGCCTCTTAGAATGTGTAGTTTTTGTGTACATACCCCCAAGTATAAAAGTGACATTTGATTGCTGTAAAATCAATATAAACAAATACTAAGGGAAAAGGGTCTCCCTTCCTTGGCAGCCCCACCTCCCTTGCAGATGTAACTATTTTTAACAAACTTTTTCATAACTTTTCAGATATTTTCTGTGCATATCCAAACTGTACATATCTATTATGTCTCAGTAGAAAATACCTAAATGGAAAGTTTTATACAGTTGATATTATACGCAGCTTGCTTTTTCATTAAAGATGTCTTGGCTCTCATTTCATGTCAGTATAGATACATGGCTGTACCTCATTTTGAAAGTGGCCATTATTTAATTGTACAGGTGTACTGGACTTCAAACATTTTCCTACAAAAAAGTCATGGTTGACTGATATTTTTCACTCTTATCGAGTGGTAAAACTGCTCTTGTATACAAATTCATGCGATGAAGTCCTAGAGGTGGGATTTGCTTGGGCAGAGGGTATGCATATTTAAATTTCTGATGGATGTTGCCAAGTCACCCTTCAAAAAGCTTGTTTTAGTTTGTAATCTTCCACCACTTGGTTATGCACATTGGTTTCTTTACAATCTTAGCAGTATTATCAAGTTTTGAATTATTGCTAATCTGATAGGTAAAAATATATCAGTGATTTTAATCTTTTATTTTAAACATTGTGGAATATTTTAAATATATAGAAAAGTACATGGGATTATACAGCAAACATGCAGGTATCCATTTACCACCCAGACTTAAAAAATATGAACATTTTGCCATATTTCCTTTAGGTTATTTTTTTAAGGGAAACAAAAACTCGGATGAGGTGCAAACCCCCTAAATTGCTTTTCCTTTCTTTCCCTTTGTTCTTTCTCAAATATGTACATATATGTTGAGAAATAATGTATAGTCTTTTTGAGTGTTATTAACATTTATGTTGGTAAATGATAGGTCATTTTGTGTGTTTTAAAAACATGTATAAATAGTATCATATCATACTTACTCTTTTGGAACTTTCTGCTTTTGTTCACCATCATGTTCAGTTTCATCCAAGTTGTAACCTGTAGGTGGGTCTCATTGATTCTTCAGCTTGTCTGCCTATCCCCCAGTTTCAGGTGTAAATTTTTTCTTTTTTTTTTCCTTTTGGCTGTGCTGGGTCTTCCTTGCAGCACTTAGGCAATGGGCTCCTCATTGTTGCTTCATGGCATGTGGGATCTTTAGTTCTTCTGACCAGGGATTGGACCTGCACCCCCTATATTGAAAGGTAGATTCTTAACCACTGGACCTCCAGAGTTTAAAAAAAAAAAAAAAGCAAGCCATAGTTTCTTTAGCCCCCTTCTACTCAGGGTCATTAGGTTTCTAGTGTTTTACTTTTACAGGTGATGTTTCAGGGACTGCCTGTGGACCTCCCCTGGGCACAAGCTTTTCTTTTGTGTATTTTACCTAGAAGAGGAATTGCTAGATGGAATGGCTTTAGTTAATGTACCAGGATGTATTTGAAAATGGTGGCTCTGACTTGAACACTCCTGTCCACTCTGTGATTTGTCTGATCCTTATCAGCTTTCGGTATTATCTGACAGAAATGTGCCCAATCTGAGGAATTTGAAGTGGTTATCTCGTTGTTTTTCTCATTGAGAAAAACATTTGTACTTTTTAGAGTTGGAATTGTTACAAGTCTCCCCTATTTCTGCTGGGCTCCCACCCCACCCCGTTCTGAGACACAGCCTGAAAGAGGTAGCTGTGGCTTGAGGGATTTGGTCTGCTCTGAGGGCTGTTCTGTCTGAGCCTCTCTCTCCGTGCATTGGTCTAGCCTGTTGGTTTGCTGTGGTCAGCTGACCTCTGACTCCCGTCAGCACCCTCCCCTCTCTCCCTTTTCAGTGCTGTGGTGGAAGGAAGGAAGGAGCAGTAGTAGGGGAGCCTGAAGGCCTGAGTTCGAGATGGCTCTGCCACTCTGATTTCTCTGGTATTGATTAAATGCCTCAGCTTCTGATATGTAACATGGAGGTTAGGCTTCTGGCCCCCGCAGAAATGCTGGGAAGGTCTTTATGTTTGGCAGTTAAAATCGTTTTGAAATGTTGTACCCATGTTAAAAGCCACACTGTTTATAAGAGCCCTAGATTAGAAACAGCTCAAATGTTTATTCATAGTAGAGTAAATAAATGTGTAAAGAGTAGAAATCTGTATGCAGGTCAGGAGGCAACAGTTAGAACTGGACATGGAACAACAGACTGGTTCCAAACAGGAAAAGGAGTACGTCAAGGCTGTATATTGTCACCCTGCTTATTTAACTTATATGCAGAGTACATCATGAGAAACACTGGACTGGAAGAAGCACAAGCTGGAATCAAGCTTGCTGGGAGAAATATCAATAACCTCAGATATGCAGATGACCCCACCCTTATGGCAGAAAGTGAAGAGGAACTCAAAAGCCTCTTGATGAAAGTGAAAGTAGAGAGTGAAAAAGTTGGCTTAAAGCTCAACATTCAGAAAACAAAGATCATGGCATCTGGTCCCATCACTTCATGGGAAATAGGTGGGGAAACAGTGGAAACAGTGTCAGACTTTATTTTTTTGGGCTCCAAAATTACTGCAGATGGCGACCACAGCCATGAAATTAAAAGATGCTTACTCCTTGAAAGAAAAGTTATGACCAAACTAGACAGCATATTCAAAAGCAGAGACATTACTTTGCCAACAAAGGTCCATCTAGTCAAGGCTGTGGTTTTCCCAGTGGTCATGTATGGATGTGAGAGTTGGACTGTGAAGAAGGCTGAGCACTGAAGAATGGATGCTTTTGAACTGTGGTGTTGGAGAGTCCCAACTATGGACTCTTGAGAGTCCCTTGGACTGCAAGGAGATCCAACCAGTCCATTCTGAAGGAGATCAGCCCTGGGATTTCTTTGGAAGGAATGATGCTAAAGCTGAAACTCCAGTACTTTGACCACCTCATGCGAAGAGTTGACTCATTGGAAAAGACTCTGATGCTGGGAGGGATTGGGGGCAGGAGGAGAAGGGGATGACCGAGGATGAGATGGCTGGATGGCATCATTGACTCGATGGACACGAGTCTGAGTGAACTCCGGGAGTTGGTGATGGACAGGGAGGCCTGGCGTGCTGCGATTCATGTGGTTACAAAGAGTCGGACACAACTGAGTGACTGAACTGAACTGAACTGAAAGAGTAAATCAAGTAGATGAATTGTGGCATCTTGATACAGTGGTGTACAGCAGTAAGTGAATGAACTAGACCAGCTACACCTGCCAGCATGGGGATATTTCACAAATATAGTGTTGAGCCAGAGAAGCAAACATAAACTCACACATGTGATATGATGGATATGTAAATAAAGTTCAAAAATAGATTAAAATGAATCTGTTATGTTTGAGAGCTGTACAGTGGTTATCCTTGGGGGTAGGTGGATGAATGACTGAAAGTGGGGCGGGAGGGAGACTCCTGAGGTGCTGGAGTTGTGTATCCACAGAACTGTAACCACCATGTAACCTGCATAGTGATTGTAACTGATGATCATGGTGATTGTCCAAGGAGGGACCTTTCCCAGTGTAGAGCACCTGAGTACAGGGTGGGTGTTTCCCGCCCAAGAAGGTGTGCAGATCTCTTGTTTGGTTTTGGAATTCCTTATTAACTGTATTTGAGTGTCCTGATTTGTGTGGAGTGAATATGTGCAGGCTTGAAGTCAACGCACCTCAATTTGAACCCGGCTTCCTCTGTGACCTTGGGCAAATAATCATGAACTTCAATTTCTCCATCTGTGAGATGGCAGTAACTACCTGCCTCAGAACTTTATTATATGAAATGCCCTAATGTGAAATGCTTAGCACAATATCTGGCCTACAGTAAACTCTTAATAAATACTAGGTCTTTATCTTGGAGACAAGAGCCCAGGCAGTCACAGAGCTTAGTTTTAAACTCAGCTGACCTCTGATGAACTGCAAAACAACTGCGAAACCAATAGACAAGGTATTGTCATTTTAAGAAACCTGAGTGAGTGACTTTTCTACTCTTATGTACTGCATTTGGGTCTCATACCAACATACTGACTTGGGGTTTTTAAGTCCTCTCTCTTAATACAGAAGAATCCCTTTCACTAGGGTTTGGAAGTCTATTGGTGAATTGGAGATTTTTTGCCTGCCAGGTTTTTGAAATAGCAAGATCTGCTATGGTTATACTCGCCAGACTGGCAGGGATGGACAATTACAAAATGCTTTAGGGGGAACGAAAGGGTCTTTAAATTTGTATATTTTAACTTGTGACCCCCTCTGCTGGTCCTTTGAAAATTGGTCTATTTGGTGGCAGAGCATGTCACGCAGGCCCCTCAGCCACTGTTGGGGTCTAGCCTGGTCATTCGTGTACCCTGTCAGATGGAGATTAGATTTGTGCAGCCAGGAAGGGCCTTGCCTCCTGGTGCCCCCATCCCCATCATGTGCACGCAGGTCACATAGATGATTTCACAGCTCTGCCAGCCCTGACTGCTGAGATTGCCAGACTGTTCATCTTGCTGTGCTCTAGCTGGTACATTAAAACTCTGGGCACTCGTCCTGCCTCTGCCACTAACCAGCAGGAGTCTCAGTTGTCACCATCTCTGAACTGGGGTTACTAGACATGTTGAGCCTTCATCAGACCCCTGGATATCCTTCAGAGCCAACGCAGAGTCATGTTCAGAGTATGTCATAGGCCCCAGCCTTTCAGAAAGCACCTGCTGTTCCACACATTGCCCCTCACCTTTCTCACATCAGAGCCTCCTTCCATTTCCTCATGGTTTTGCTGGGTACTAGACTAATCTGATAACTAAATTTCTTATGATTTGAAAGAATAAAACTGGCTCTGTAGATCCCCTGTTCTCTCAGGATATCTAGGTTTCACCTCCACTTCTAAGAAAGCTCTTATCTGTAGGTGTGGAATTTCAGAAACTGGGGGAGTTTGGGTGGGGAGATGTTTCAAGGTGAGATTCTGACACCAGGCTGCCTGTGTCCTCGATCACAGGCAGTGTGAACTCGACGTAATGGTTAAGTGAAAAGCAGAATGTTACATAGCGTGTGCTGCTTGGGGACAGTTACTGTAAAATAGTGCCCCCTTTTATGCTGAGTATTTTGATTATGGTTGTTGAGAACTTGGATTCTAATAGATTTCTCATATGGAGATGTCTGGAGCTTCTGGTCCAGGACCATCAGAAACTTCTGCAGAGACCTTTTTGGGTCCTCCAGTCCCCCCAGCCCCATTTTCTGCTTGGTAGAGTTAGGGAGGAGGAGCCATTCTGGCCTGAAGCCCACAGACTCAGTCTCAGTAGGAGTCCTGCTCCTGTTCATGTATAATCTGAGCTCTTCACAGATCTAATCTCCTTTCCAAAATGATGATGTAGAACTAGGTATGCATAAGAAAGGGCTCCTTCCTGTGGGGAGAAAAGCACAGAAACAGATACAGTGAGAACTTCTAAGCTCTATGTAAAGAATGCATGAAGTGCCATGGAAATACAGATTGAAATATTGGCCTGTAGAGCAGGGGCTGGAAGTTCCAGAGGAGGAGGTGACATCTGAGTTAGGCCTGAAAGGGTGAGGTTAGGTAGGGGGTGGACCAGGAGGCAGGGGACTAGGAAAGGAATCCCTATGCCAGGAACAAGCAGATCAGAGCTCAGAGTCACTGAAAGGAACAAACTGCCGTCGTCTGTCCCTGGGGTACCCTTCTGACTCTGGCCCTCGTGTGTTTCCTCTTCCTCAGCCAGGCCTTTAGTGACATACATTAATCTGGAAGGTCAGTTTAAATTTGCTTTTCCAAATGAGGCTTCTTAGAATACCAGAATCCATTTAGTAACTTTTCTTCCAGGGGTGAATTCAGACTTCCTTGGTGTTGGCTTTTAATTCTTCATAGGTGAGTTCAGTCTTGAGTAGAGATTTGGCCCAGAAAGACTATTTGAGGATCAAAGGGAACCTCACCTGTGCTTATTACCTATTGTTATGTCCATTTCGTTCATATTCTCACTCTGGGTAAACTTGGGCTAGGCTAAAAGGTGCCTTGGAGCACCAGAGTGGGCACTTCTTTGTCTGTACCTTTTCTTGTGGTGCTAGACTGACCTTCTCATAGAATCGTTCCCTCTCCCCTTAGAGAGAAGGGAGCAAATTGGGATGTAGATTATGGGTGCCTTAAAGAGACAACCAAAGAGGCTGGCTTAAGATGGAGATTAATTTATGTCTCTGGCCAAACTGTAGGCTTCCTACGGTGACTCTGCTATGGTCTGAGCAGTTGTCCAGGGCCAGCTTCCTCCTCAGCATCCCACCAGCCCAGGGTGTTGTTCTCTCTGCATGGACCAGCATCACTCATTATCTTGCCTGTCTTTCAGCTGCTTGGAAGGGAAGGGTGAGGCATGCCGCCTTCTTTTAAGGGCACATCTCAGAAGTGCCACACATTACCTCTGTTCATATCCCATAAACCAGGACATCTGGCTATCCACACCTTGCTTAGGGGAAGCTGGCAAGTATACCCTTTTCCTGTGGAAGAGGTGGAGAAGTGGGTATTGGGGAATGCATAGTAGTCTCTGCCATATGAGGTAAGGTGGAAAAAGCTAGGTCTTGAGGAAGGGGTTTAGTGGAGGGCTCCTTTGGGCCAGAATCTGGGTGGGATCCATGGTGGGGGACTGATGGGAGATGAGGCTGGAAAGATAGACAGATGAAGTGACGGTGTTAGGAAGCCATGAGACGGCTTCCTCTAATGGGTAGTGAGGATCCCTCTGAGGGCATACACACTCCTGCTCTGCCCTCAAGACGCCGTCCCCTCATGCAGGTGACAGCAGGCTCTGGTCACCTGTCCCCAGCATGTGCGGCGCTCTGTGGTGTACAGGCAGCTCTCCTGTGGCTGGAGGGTGATGTCATTTTCCCTGCTTCCCTCCTGGAAGCAGCAGGCTGGTGTCCTTTTGCTCTCACAGCACAGTGAGGGTCTGAGGAAGACGTAGGGAGCAGGCTGTACAGAGGGAGTGGGAAAGGCTCTGGTGTTTCTCCTGATGGCCACCTGCAGCCTGTGGGGAGGACAAGTGGCCCCATCCCAGAAAAGCCTGGCCCTCCTCAGGCGACAAGCTGCTGCCTGCTCCAGGGCCCTGGCAGGAAGTCACTCTTCGTCCAAGTCTGAGCTTTCGGGAAGAAGCCCTGCAGCCAAGCGTCTGTTCTGTGGGTCATGGAACAGTTGGTCAAGCTGTTCAGAGAGAGACCTGACCACAAATCAGCCCCACTTTCCAGGGGGAGAGTTTCACAGGCGAGGTAACACCAGCACCTGTTTGAGTCCTTGTCATGTGCCAGCCGCTGTTCTGAGTTCTTTACTTGTACTGTCTTACTTAATCCTCAAAGCAAACCCTATGAGACAGGTACTGTTGTGCCCACTTGATGGGTCAGAAACTGGTGCTGATGAGACGGATTAACTTGAACAGCATCAACACATCTAGCACTTGGCATAGCCAGGATTTGAACTTAGTTGCAGTGCACGTATTCTCCCCTCTGGGCCGTGCACCAGGGAAGGGTGCCCTGCTGCTGGGCCCTGCAGTGGGGAACAGAAGTGCCTCCTTGCAGGAGACTTCCTGTGCACATGGCTAGACCGAACGAGTGAGTTGTTCTTGTTTTCACCTTGTCTGTCCCTGTTCCTCAGGGACTCACCTGAGTTAGCCTAGTCCCTGCTGGACAGTTCTCCCTATGGGTTCTGCCACCTCAGGCCACGTGTGACTTGACAGTCTTCAACCAGGAGCTAGGGTGAGCCTATGAAGGCTTGCTCTCTTCCCTCTGTGTTCAAGAAACACAGATTCCTATAGAACAACTTTGTAAAATATCTCTTCTTTTTATCCTCATTGCTTACTTCTCTAATTGAAGCCTCAGGAGGGGACTCTTTAAGGCTTAATATGACCATATTTCTGAACAGCTGCAACACTTAGGATGCTTTTAGTTACAAGTAACAGGAAACCAAATTCAATTTGATTCTGCAATAAAGAGGATGTGTGAGTCCACGCTAATAGGGAAGTCTGGGGAAGGCATACTGCTCCAGGACTGTTGGTTGTCTTATCATGTCACCTCTCACTGCTGTTTTTATATTAAACCCTTGTGGTCAGAGGATGGAAGCCAGAAGCATTTAAGGCTTCATGCCACTTCCTTCAAATCTAACAGTAAAGTAAGAACATACCCTTTTTATAAACTTTGGACCAGAGTCCCAAGTTCGGGTTGGATTAATTTATTCCTGTACCTGCCTTATGAACCAGTTGGCTGAGGCTCAGATTGTCCAAGCCTATCACTGTGACAAGAGGCATAGGATTACTCTTACGTATTTAAGTGAGTGTGTGGTTAATCCTGTCCAGACTCTTAAATGCTGCACAGTGAAGGAAGGGTAGAAGAGATTCTGGGCTATACCTGTAATGTCTGTTGCACCCAGCAAGTCCACCCAGCAGACCCTGCACAGCCAAGGAGAGGGTGGCGGCGGCGTTGAATTGCAGAGCAGTTGGCATGCTCTGTGTTCATTTCCTATTTCAGGGACCGTGCACAGGGCCCACACATGGCCCAAGTACTCAGACCCATGTATCTGAGTTCATCTTTTCTGTATACTAATTTGTATGATCTTGCATCTTCCCTGAATTTCACTTTCTCCTCTGTAAAGTGGTAATCATGTTAAGATATAGATGTGTTTTGTTCAAAATTGAAGTTGATCAGTTTGAAGTTGTGCAATATAAAAAGCCTTATATATAAAATTTGAATTAATGCAAATCCTAGCAAATTGAGAAAAATCCATCAACCATATGATTTCAAAGCTGGTAGGCCAATGAAAGTGTGTTCATTATGCCTTTATTTTCTGGAAATATTAGTCATGAATTATGTGAATTTGAATAATGTGGGGTCTTCAGAAATCTCTTGTATATAATGAACTTCCCCATCTTTTTTCTTACAGCCTGTGTGTTCCCTAAAGGATGCAATGCTGTTTTATAAAATGTGAAATGCAAAAATTGTTGCTAGAGAAACCCAAAGGAATTCCCATAACTGGGCATGCCCTGGATTTGGCAGTTTATACCCTACTCTTGCACCTTTCCTTCTCAAGGATTCAGAACCTAGGTTGTATCTCTTCAGCCAGATCTGCTAGTGTTTGGGTTAATGCTGTTAGCATTACATTAAGCTAATGGATACAGCTACTTTAGGTCATTAAAACCTGAGTTTACAAATCAAGAACTGGATTGAGCAGTAGTTTTTATATGTGTATGGGTGGAGGTACATCAAATCGCATCAATCATTTGCTCAAATTCATAGTAAAGACCAATGTCCTGGTAAAGCATAAACTGTTTTATTTCTCTCGTTTCAGTGTTACATATTATTTTGTTTTCTTGTCTTATTGTGCTAGCTAGGATGTCTAGTACCATGTGAGTAGGAGTTTTGAGATGGTACATCCTTGCCTTGTTCCTTATCTTAAGAGAAAATATCCAGTTCTCAACATAAATATGAAGTTAGCTGTACGTTTTTTGTATCGGTAGATGTCCTTTATTCCTAGTTCTCTGAGAATTTTTATCTTGAATGAGTGCTGGATTTTGTCAAATGCTTTTCCTGCATCAATTGATATATTATTTTTCTTTTTTAGTCTGTTGATATGGTTGCTGTTGTTTAGTTGTTGGGTCATGTCCAACTCTTTGGGACCCATGCCATGCCAGATTCTTCTGTCCTCCACTATCTCCTGGAGTTTACTCAAATTCATGTCCTTTGAGTTGGCAATGCTATCTAACCATCTCATCCTCTGTTGGCTCCTTCTTCTCTTGCCTTCAGTCTTCCTCAGCATCAGGGTCTTTTCCAGTGAGTTGGCTCTTCCCATCAGGTGGCCAGAGTATTGGAGATTCAGCTTCAGCATCAATCCTTCCAGTGAATAGTCAGGGTTCATTTCCTTTAGGATTGACTGGTTTGATCTCTTTGCTGTCCAAGGGACTCTCAACAGTCTTCTCCAGTGTCACAGTTTGAAAGTGTCAGTTTTTTGGTGCTAAGCCTTATAGTCCAACTCTCATATCCTTAAATGACTCCTGGAAAAACCATAGCTTTGACTATGTGTACCTTTGTTGGCAAAGTGATATCTCTGCTTTTAATACACTGTCTAGGTTTATCATAGCTTTCCTTCCAAGGAGCAGGTGTCTTTTAATTTCATGGCTGCAGTCACTGTCCACAGTGATTTTGAAGCCCAAGGAAAGGAAATCTGCCACTATTTCCATTGTTTCCCCATCTATTTGCCATGAAGTGATAGGACCGGATGCCATGATCTTCGTTTTCTGAATGTTGAGTTTCAACCCAGCTTTGTCACTTTCCTCTTTCACCTGCATCAAGAGGCTCTTTAGTTCCTCTTCACTTTCTGCCATTAGAATGATATCATCCACATATCTGAGGTTGTTGATATTTTTCCCAGCAGTCTTGATTCCAGTTTGTGATTCATCTAGCCCAGCATTTTGAATAATGTACTCTGCACAAAAGTTAAATAAGCAGGGTGATAATATACAGCTTGACACCATCCTTTTCCAATTTTGAACCAGTCCATTGTCCACATCCAATTCTAACAGTTGCTTCTTGACCCTTAAACAGATTTCTCAGAAGACATGTATGATGGTCTTATACTCCCATCTCTTTAAGAATTTTCCAGTTTGTTGTGATCCACACAGTCAGAGGCTTTAGCAGAAGTAGATATTTTTCTAGAATTCCCTTGCTTTCTCCACGACCCAATGAATGTTGGCAATTTGATCTCTGGTTCCTCTGCTTTTTCAAAACCCAGCTTATACATCTGGAAGTTCTTGATTCACATTCTGGTCAAGTTTAGCTTGGAGGATTTTGAGCATAAACTTGATAGCGTGTGGAAAGAGTGCAGTCGTACAGTAGTGCAAACATTCTTTGGCATTGCCCTTCTTTCGGATTGGAATGAAAACTGATCCCCTTCATGGATCACAGCTTTCTTGTGGTGAAGGAGCTTGTGTAATTCAATGAAGCTATGAGCCATGCTGTGCAGGGCCACAAAAGGCAGATGGATTATAGTGAAGAGTTCTGACAAAACGTGGTCCACTGGAGGAGGAAATGGTGAACCACTCCAACATTGTTGCCGCAAGAACCCCAGGGACAGTATGAAAAGGCAAAAAGGTATGACACTGGAAGATGAGCCCCCCAGGTTGGAAGGTGTCCATAATGCTCCTGGAGAAGAGTGGAGGACAATTACTAATAGCTGCAGAAAGAATGAGGTGGCTGGGCCAAAGTGGAAATGACACTCAGTTGTGGAAATATCTGGTGGTGAAAGTAAAGTCCAGTGCTATAAAGAACAGTATTGCATAGGAACCTGGAATGTTAGGTCCATGAATCAGGGTAAATTGGACATGGTTAAGCAGAAGATGACCAGAGTGAGCATTGACATCTTAATAATCAGTAAACTAAAATGGACAGGAATGGGCAAATTTAATTCAGATGACTTTTATATCTACTTCTGTGAACAAGAATCCCTTAGAAGAAATGGAGTAGCCATCATAGTCAACAAAAGAGTCCAAAATGCAGTACTTGCATGCAATCTCAAAAACAACAGAATGAACTATGTTCATTTCCAAGACAAACCATTCAACATCACAGTAATCCAAGTCTGTGCCCCAGCTACTGATGCTGAAGAAGCTGAAGTGGACTGGTTCTGTGAAAATGTACAAGACCTTCTAGACTAAAACTAACATTAAAAAAAAAAAAGATGTTCTTTCCATCCTAGGGGATTGGAATGAAAAAGTAGGAAGTCAAGAGATGTCTGAAGTAACACGCAAGTTTGGCTTCAAAGTACAAAGTGAAGCAGGGCAAAGGCTAACAGTCTTGTCAAGAGAACACACTGGTCATAGCAAACACCCTTTTCCAACAACACAGAAGACAGTTCTGCACATGGACCTCACCAAATGGTCAATATTGAAATCACACTGATTATATTCTTTGTAGCTGGAGATAGAAAAGCTCGATACAGTTAGCAAAAACAAGACCTGGAACTGACTGTGGCTCAGATCATCAGCTCCTTATTGCATAATTCAGGCTTATATTGAAGAAAGTAGGGATAATATATACCCAACTGAATGCAGAGTTCCAGAGAATAGCAGGGAAAGATTAAGAAGGCCTTCTTAAATGAACAATACAAAGAAATAGAGGAAAACAATAGACTACATTAGTTGTTGAGCTGGCCTTCCTTTATACCTGGCATAAATCCCAGTTAGTCGTGGTATTTAATTCTTTTTATACAGTGTTGGGTTCAGTTTGCTATTTTTTTGCATTTGTGTTCATGAGAGAAAATGGTCTTTAGATTTTCTTTCTTGTAATGTCTTTATATGATTTTAGTATTAAAGTAATGCTGGCTACATAGAATGAGTTCTAGTGGGTATTGCAGAAATGAGTTGTTTTGTTTCTATTCCTGAGGAAGACTGTTCCTAGGATTAGAGGGTAAATAAATATTTTTGATAGCTTTTATGACATTTAGAAGACTTTTAACCATATCTTGCTAATTAATTGAATGATTTTGGCTAAGTCAACTTGTTTCTTTGGGCCCTGATTTTTGTTTGTTTTTGGCCACACCACAAGGCATGTAGAATCTAGTTCCCAGACCAGGGATCAAACCCATTCCCCTGCAGTGAAAGTGCAGAGTCTGAACCACTAGACCATCAGAGAAGTCCCTGGGCCCTATTTTCTTAATCATAAAAACAGTATTTTTGTAAATTAGACTGAGGTCTTTCCTCGAGTTCTTGTTTTTGAGCTTTGTTCCCCAGTTGCAGAGTATTTTAATAGGAAGGGAGCTTAGAGACCCTACCGTCATGTGTTCTTTAGCCAGTAGATTAACTTCTGCCTGTAAGGCTAGGCTTGCCAGCTGGGAGATGCAGCCCACTATCTTCTCTGATAGTTTCTGGATGTCTGATTGGGAGAGGGACTTGGGCGATAGTGCTGACTTGATGCTAGAGAGCCAGTTGAACTGTTTTTAAATGTCTTTATGATATCAAGCTGGTGTCTGCCTCACCAAACTTCAGTTTCCTCATCTGTAAAGCTGGAATGATACACACAGTTGGTTGTCAGGACTGAATGAGATATTTGCGATCGTTGCACACAAGTGCTCAGTTAAAATCAGTTGCATCTGGATGTTCACTCTATTCCACACTTGCTTTGTGATCCATCTTGATTCCACATCAGAGTCACTTGAAGAGTATTTTTAAAAAACCCTGATGACTTGAAAACATTTCGCTAGGTTAAAGAAGCCAGACACAAAAGGTCACATATTGTATGTATATGAAATGCCCTGAATGGATGAATCCACAAAGCCAGATGGAGATTGGTGGTTGCCAAGGGTTGAGGGTTTGGGGAAAATCTGCTTAAGGGGAAGTGGTTTTACTCTGGAGTGGTGGGAATGTTTTGGAACTAGGGTAGAAGTGGTTGCCAATATTGTGTACTACATGCTGCTGGATTGTTCCTTCTCAGCCACCACCCCTCAACCTTCCCCCACCCTCCCTACAGCTTTATTAAAGCTTACTTGTTGTTGTTCAGTGGACTGCATATATTTGTATTGTATAATTTAAATATGTACCTGGGCATTACCACAGTAAGATGGTAAACCTGTCGATTATCTCTTAAAATTTCCTTGTACCCTCTTTTAATTCCTCTTTTCCATTCCTCCCCACTCCCTCATCCCCAGGTAGTCACTATTCTGCTTTCTATTTTATAGATTAGTGTTTCAGTTTCTAGAATTTTATATACATGGAATCATGCAGTATGCACTAGATTTTATGTGACTCCTTTTACTCAGTATGCTTATTTCACTTATAAATACTTACTTTTGTTGTTGCATATTATTTATATGCAGCATATTTATACTTTTATTGTTGAAAGTATTTCATTGTATAAATACACCACAAATTATTTGTCCACTCACCTGGTAATGGACATTTGGGCAGTTTTCAGCTTGGGAGATTACAACTAAAGCTGTGGGCATTCATGTACAAGTCTCAGTGTGGACATAAGTTATCCTTTCTCTTAGGAGTGGGGTGGCTGGGTCAGAGGATATGTGTGTGTTTAAACATGTCTTAACACTGAAAAAGTAAAGCGTGAGCAGTTATTTGAAATGCTACAGATATGTTTGATAAGAAAGAAGAAACAACTGGATTTTTGCAATGGTGAAGCTATTGATAACTTGAAAACTGCAGCTTCAGTTGAGTGGTAGGTGGGAAGCTTTTTAGGTGGGAATTAGGAAAACTGAATTGAGAAGTTTGGCAGGAAGTGTTGATAACTTCAGAAGCTTTGCTGTGAAAAGAGTTGTGGCTTTTGGAAGGTGTGAATTGTTCCTTTTTAAATGGATATTTTTATATGGTGTGAATTGTATTTCAATTATTAAAAAAAAATCAGCATCATCATCAAGCAAACAAAATCCTGACGTTCAGGATTCAAACCAGTCAAATCAGAATCTGTGTGTGTAAGACCCGGGCATTTACTTTCTGAAATCTTCCTTGGTGATTGCAAAATGTAGCCAGTGTTCAGGAATAGTGATCTAAGTAAGGTTGGCAAACTTTTTCTGTAAAAGACCAGACAATAAGTATTTTCAGCTTTGAGGGCCAGAAGATCTCTATTTTTACTCCTCACATCTGTCATTGAAGCACAGCAGCAGCCGCGGTCAACATTTAACAGATGAGCATAGTGTATTTCAATAAAACTTATTTCCAATAACAAGCAGTGGGCTAGAGTTTGCCAGCCTCTAGTCTAAAGACTCAGAAGGGGCTTTAGAGAAGGGGCTGCAGCAGAGTGCTGAGGGAGATGGAAGATGACCTCCCAGGCAGTACCCAATCGGGAACTGTGTTCTTCTGCCCATTTTAGTTCTTAGTTACTTAAGCATAAATATCCTGGCATTGAAAACAGAATGTTAGAATTCCAACACTTACATGCTTCTATTTAATTCTAGCTGCAAAAGACAAGGAGAAGAATAAAGAGAAGAAATTCAAAGAGTTTGTGAGGGTGAAACCAAAGAAGAAAAAGAAAAAGAAAAAGAAAACCAAACCTGGTAAATTTTCCCCGGGGCATTTCACTTGGGTTTCCTTACAGGTAAGAGGAGTTGCTTCTTCATAGTCCTGCCTCTGAGGAGAGGCAGGGTCAGCAAGCCTGTAATGTAGCTTGTGGGATCGGCCTGACATGGGCAGTGACAGGGGAAGAGCCCACTTACCCTGGGTGCCTCAAGGCCGCACTGGCGTATAGAAAGCCCTCCCTCGTGCTGTGTTGGCCAGCATTGCCCTATCACAGTGAAAGCATCATTGTAGGAGAGGATATGCAGGTGAATAACTGTATTTGTTTGCATACACAACTCTTTTTTAGTTTTTATTGTATTTATTTGTGAACTTTTAATTTTGTATTGGTGTATAGCCAGTTAACAATATTGTGATAGTTTCAGGTGAACAGTGAAGGGACTAAGCCATATACATGTATCTATTCTCCCCTGTACTCCCTTCTCATCCAGGCTGCCACATAACATGAACAGAGTTCCCTGTGCTACACACTAGGACTTTGGTTACCCATTTTAAATATAGCAGTGTGTACATATCCATCCCAAACTCTCTAACACTTCCCCCATTCCTTCCCCCTGGCAACTGTAAGTTCGTTCTCTAATTGTGTGCACACACAACTCTTAAATGTACATTTCTGAACCCTTTTAAGAAAGGATGTATCTCTTTAAAAGTATGTGCCTAGCTCCAACAAAAATGCCGATTTTTTAAGAAAATCAGTGCTCCAGTCTTAGGAGCTAAAGGAATGCCACATTTTATTCTCAAACCATCTTCTGGCTTAGAGAAACAGTCTTCTTAGAAAAGGAGGGAGAAGGGTGGTGGTGAGGAGGAAGGCTTTGGATTTGAGGTTCTTAGAGGTAACTATAAGTATTAACCTTGTACTCTTTTGTAGCTGAATTCCTCCTGAGCATTTGAGCTGTTTGACCAGCAGAGCTGTTGGTTGGATGGTATTGATTCTGGAATGCCCTGATGATGTCTAGGGGTGCTAATTTCTTCTTGATCTTGTTCTTCCAGAATGCCCTTGCAGTGAGGAGGTCAGTGACACTTCCCAGGAACCTTCTCCACCTAAGACATTTGCTGTTACCAAGTGTGGTTCCTCACACAAGCCTGGTGCCCATATGAGCCCACAGATCCAAGGCGCAGAGTCTGGAAACCACAAAGGGAAAGTGAAAGTGTCTGGTAAGGAGGCTCTCTGCTGGCTTGACCATTTGTACGACACTATAGTCTGAGACAGAGAAGGCAATGGCACCCCACTCCAGTACTCTTGCCTGGAAAATCCCATGGATGGAGGAGCCTGGTAGGCTGTAGTCCATGGGGTCATGAAGAGTCGGACATAGCTGAGCAACTTCACTTTCACTTTTCATGTTCATGCATTGGAGAAGGAAATGGCAACCTACTCCAGTGTTCTTGCCTGGAGAATTCCAGGGATGGGGGAGCCTGGTGGGCCCCGTCTGTGGGGTCACACAGAGTCAGACACGACTGAAGCGACTTAGCAGCAGCAGCAGCATAGTCTGAGAATGCTGGATTTATGTTGATATTGTAGTCTACTCTTAGGCCTTCTGCAAGTAATTGTTAGATCTTTTAAATAAAAAGTATATCAAATAAATGGAGAAGAAAATGGCAACTCACTTCAGTATTCTTGCCTGGAAAATCCCATGGACAGAGGAACCTGGTAGGCTACAGTCTATGGTGTTAAAAAAGAGTTAGCAGCTGAAAAAAAAACAGACATCAAATAAAATAGGTCATTAGCTATACCTTTCCTGAATTTCCCTTCTCTCCAATTTTGGTCTTAGTAGAATGTCTCATAGGTACCCCTCAGCCAATGTGTCTATAACCAATTTCATTATCCCTCTTTCCCTTGCACACCTACCTCCCTGTTCCTTCATTTCTTGTTGGTGGCCTCTGCATATAACCTGGTTGCTTGGGGAAATCCGAGTCAACCTTGAAGCTTCCCCATCTTCAGCAACTCATAGGATGATCATGAGTTTAAAAATAGTTAATAAATATATTTAAAGTACTTACAACAGTGTCTGGTACAGAATAAGTGATCAGTAAATGTTAGCTGTAATTATCACTAATCAGGCACCCCAGACTAGATATTGTAGTTCTGACTATCCTTGGAATCTTCCCCTTCCTCATTCTCCAAGGTTTACAGAGTTTTGAAGGTGACTGTGGATACAGACTTTGCTGTAAACCAGGCCCTGGGTAGCTGGGGTGAGGTTGAGGAATATGTTGGCGTCATTAGGGATGATGATCTGTAGGGTTCACGGGGAGTTGCAATTTCTCTGCCATTGAGCTCTGTGACCTTGAGCAGCTACTTACCCTTGGGCTTCGGTGTCAGGAAAATGAGGAAAGGGAGCTCAGTTTACTGCCATGTAGCAGATATTGTTTGGGCTGTTAGTAGATGACAGGCCCAAGGAACTAATTGGAGTTCATATTTCCCAGCTCCGTGAAAGCTCACGGAGGAGAGGGTCTGTAAGGTCATTTGTTACAGGTCTTGGTGATCTAGGGTTGACTATTTTTTTATTTTGTGACTGTGGTTTTCCCTTTCCTCGTAGAAGAGGATAATCTGAGTGAGTCCTCTTCCGAGAGCTTTCTTTGGAGCGATGAGGAGTATGGCCAAGACATCGATGTGACCACTAATCCAGACGAGGAACTTGATGGGGATGACCGTTATGACTTTGAAGTGGTCCGCTGCATCTGTGAGATTCAGGAGGAAAATGACTTCATGATTCAGGTAGGTGGAGCTTCCAGGAGCCACAGGTCCAGAGAAACACAAACTGGTCCTTGGTGGGGATTTTGAAGGACTACTATTCAAGGCCAGCAAGAATCACAAGTCAGGTCAGAAGCCCCAGGTAGGCGGTACTTTCAGCACTAGGTTGAGTGTTGCTTACTCGTTCAGGTTTCTCTGCATCTCAGGCCGGTAAAATCCTATTAATAGAATAAGGGAGAACTTGAGGGATCGTTGAGTGTAAATCTCTCATGCTCTGCTTAGGCCAGCTGGGCTCACTAATGGGAAGGGCCTTGCCTGTGGTCACACAGTGAGGAGTTAAACAGTAGGGACCCAACACTCTGGAGAGGCAGTTTGATCTTCCTGTGGACCCATATCTTCTCTCTAAGGTAGATTTTCTTTAACCCTAATGAAATGGTGGCCAGTTTTAGAGCTTGTCTGTTTCTTACTCTTTATTTCCCTGGCATCTGTAGTTGTCATCTCCATTTCTGGGATGTGTCTCCTGGCGGGGGTGAATGGGGGGGAGTCCCTTGCCTGCTCTGGGAGACCGTCACTGGCTAGCACCTGCTTGCCTCTGCCCTTCTCTTGCTCTTAATCACAGTCGTGCTGGAGGTGACTGTTGCCTGGTTGACTCCCTGGACTGTCATAAATACCCTGGGTATTCAGGGAACCTGAGTTTTTTACCGAAGTCATGTGTACATTGGTTAGAACTATTTTAGGAATTTTTTCCTCTTGAATAGCCTTCATGGCAGCCCCTGGGAACTGAAGGTACGTGAATGGTCTCTAGTAGCTCCTGCTATTTATGATCTTTAGTGTGCATTAGGTCAGGCTTCCCTGGTGGCTCAGTCAGTAAAGAATCTGCTGTAATACAAGAGACCCAGGTTTGGTCCCTGGGTCAGGAAGATCTCCTGGAGAAGGAAATGCCAACCCACTCCAGTATTCTTGCCTGGAATATCCCATGGACAAAGGAGCCTGGTGGGCTACAGTCCATGGGTCACAAGAAGTTAGACATAACTTGGCGACTAAACCACCACCATGCGTTAGGTCAGTTGTTCTCAGACTTTTTCAGCATCAGAACCCCTTGCCCATGTAGACTCTTTCACAGAACCCCAAAATGTATAACAGGTAAAAGCAGTAGTTTTGAAAGCTCAGAATGAATAATTTTTACTTTGAAGTTCAGAAATGGCCTCTTTCAGTAAGGTCTAATATGCATTCAGGGTGGTGTGCTGGTTGCTGACTTAGAGCATTTCTGTGTCTCTGTTGTTTTCTTCTTTTTGTGAGATAAGCCTAATGAACATGGCCATTGCGTGGGCGACTTTTCCTAAATAGCATGCTATGTAGTCACTTTAATTAATCAGAGACAGGCAGAAAAGCTTTGTTTTAAGGACAGCATAATACTTAGTCTAACAGTACAGAATTATGTGTACTGTTATGGGCTCTTAACATATGTTGTCTTAACATTAAGCTTGGAGTGTACATTTTTTGCTTTATTTTTTCTTTTGAAATAGTCCCATTTAATAAAACACACCTGTGTGTAGAATCTGGGAAGCTCAGTGGAATATAATTCAAAAACTTACATAACATGAAACATCCCCCCACTGTTTTAAGCAGATTTTTTTTTTTAATTTGGTTTTAAAAGTATGTTGAAGATGGTTAGTTTTTATCCTGTCTCTCGGGGCATGTGCTCAGTTCTGGGCGTTGGAAGCCTGATTTGGTCCTCATATGTCCACAGAAATCATTAGTGGTTGAGTAATGAAGGCCTGTGCTGGCAAGGCTCTTCTGATCCACCATGGTACTTTCTCCATTGAGTTTTCTGTAAGTGGCAAGGATCATGGGGTGTTTGGGGGATAGAGCTTGAAGTACCACTTTTGTGCTATGAAACTAAGTTTGGAAAATTGAGGCCACATCAGCTTTCACATGGCTGAGTCCATTTTGTGCTTCCTGGGCTCCACTTCCAGCTCAGCCTCCCCTCAGCTCAGCTCAGCACTGTGGCTTGCTTTCTGGCATTGTGGTGGTGACAAGCTCACTTCAGAACACCGTGGGTTTTGCTGTAGAATACTTGGTGTTCACTTGCTGCCAGCTGGCTTTGTGTTGTAAAGGGACAGTTCCTGACTTTATCTGTCATCATGAGCAGGGTACCTTTTCTACTCAGTAATTTCAGCAAAAGGCGTAAATTTAAAGGAAGCTAATATGAACAAATGGGACTTCCCAGCTGGCTCAATGGTAAAGAATCTGCCTGCCAAGCAGGGGATATGGGTTCATTCACTGGGGATATGGGTTGGAAAGATGCCCTGGAGAAGGAAATGGCAACCCACTCCAATATTCTTGTCTGAAAAATCCCATGGACGGGGAGCCTGGTGAACTGCAGTCCATGGGGTAGCAAAGAGTCAGACACAACTTAGTGACCAAACAGCAACAGCAGCAGCAGGAACAAGTACAGTTTAAACCTTTAAAATATATTCATCTAGTTTTAAATATATTCATTGTCTAGGAAAATTCAAGTCATTTGTTCCCTTAAAATTTTAACTTACATTGATAATTTGCACAGTCATGAAATACATTTAGAATTTGTTTTGTAGAAGATTATTTTAGCGAAATAGTTTTCTTTGTTCATTTCATTATTTGGTATCAGTATTGCTCATGTATATTATTATTTGATTTTATTTACCAGTGCAAATTTAAATCACTGGAAGGTTAAAATCCTATTTAATAATCATGAATGTTTGAGAAATCTGGGTACCACATAAAAAATGAACATCAAGAAACTCATTAATATTTGAATTATTTTAATTGCTCTAGGGCAGGTTTGGCGAACTTTTTCTTAAAGGACCAGATAATAAGTATTTTAGGCTTTGGTCATTTGGTTTCTGTCACAACTGCGCAGCTCTGCCTGAAGCAGCCAGAAGTAGTACCAAAAAATGAAGGAGTATGGTTATGTTCGTGTAATACTTAATTTACCAAAATAGGAGTTAAGCTGAATTTGGCCTGTGGGCTATAGTCTGTTGACCTTTGCCCTAGAGCAACAAATATATAACATTAGGTGCCAAACCCCAGTGAAAATTGTATAGCATCTTTAATAAGAAGCCCATATAAAAAACTTGTTTGCTTTCCCTGGAGACAGTCTTCACCATGTTCTTGTGCATAACTCCAGAAACATTCAGTGGCAAAATAAGCAGTAATACATATATTCTCTCCATATTTTCCCTTTCTTTTTGTAAGGTGGCGCCAGTGATAAAGAACCTGCATACCAAGGCAGGATACCTGAGAGACGTGGGTTCAATCCCTGGGTTGGGAAGATCCCCTAGAGGAGGACATGGCAACCCACTCCAGTATTCTTGCCTGGGGAATCCCATGGACAGAGGAACCTGGCGAGCTATGGTCATTAGGGTCAAAAAGAGTTGGACATGACTGAAGCAATTTAGCATGGATGCATACATACCATAAAGTTTACTGTCTTTTTAAATTTTTTAAATTGGAATATAATTGCTTTACAATGTTGTATTAGTTTCTGTTGTACAAATGACGTCAGTCAGCTGTATGTTTACATATATCCCCTCCCTCTTGAGCCTCCATCCCATCTACCCTCTTCCCACCCTTCTAGGACATCACAGCACTGAGCTGAGCTCCTGTGTAGCTACTTGCCACTAGCTATCTGTTTTACACATGGTGTTGTAGATATGGCAATATATCTCTCAGTTTGTCCCACCCTCTCCTCCCTGTGTCCACAGGTTTGTTCTCTACATCTGCGTCTGTGTTCCTGCCTTGCAGATAGGCTCATCAGTACCATTTTTCTAGATTCCATATGTATACATTCAGTTCAGTTTAGTCGCTTAGTAGTGTCCAACTTTTTGTGACCCCATGGATTACAGCACGCCAGGCCTCCCTGCCCATCACCAACTCCTGGAGTTATCCAAACTCATGTGCGTTGAGTTGGTGATGACATCCAACTGTCTCATCCTCCATTGTCCTCTTCTCCTCCCACCTTCAATCTTTGCCAGCATCAGGGTCTTTTCAAATGAGTCAGCTCTTCACATCAGGTGGCCAAAGTATTGGAGTTTCAGCTTCAACATCAGTCCTTCCAATGAACACTCAGGACTGATCTCCTTTAGGATGGACTGGTTGGATCTCCTTGCAGTCCAAGGGACTATCAAAAGTCGTCTCCAATACCACATATATGATATTTGTTTTTCTCTTTCTAACTCTGTATGACAGACTCTTGGTTTATCCACATTGCTAATTTATCAGACTAACCATTTTTAAGTTTATGTGGCATTAAGTGAACTGGCATTGAGTACATCATTTACTTTGCTGTGCAACCATCTTTTTAAAAATTTAAACACATGTTATTTTAATACATAGTATTTTCAATATCTTTTTTCATTTAATAATATATAAGTTGAAGACCTTTCCATTTTCAAATCTCAGAAAGCTTCCCCAGTCTTTTTTATAGCTGCACAATGAACAAATCATCATTTATTTAACCTTTCCCTTATTGATTGACATTTAGATTGTTCCTAGTCTTAATAGCAGTATAATGAATGATTTTATGTAAGTATTCCTGTGAGACTGAGGTGTTGTTTTTCTGGACTTGTTTATCTCACAAGACCTCAAAAAATTGTCAGAAACTCACCTTTATTTCCCCTTGAGCCCACCTAACCCAATCTTCAGTACAAGACAAAAGGCTCAGTTGGAGCAGAAACAGGAACACCAGAATAAGAGTGAAACTGAGTTTTAAAGTAGAGTTTCTGGGCAAAAGTTTGTGTGCCTTTGTTATTTTGAGAAATACTGTTATATATTATTTGTCATAACAACACTATAGAAACCCTCCCTGGTGTACCAGGGGCTTCCCTGGTAGCTCAGCTGGTAAAGAATCCCCCTGCAATGCAGGAGACCCCAGTTTGATTCCTGGGTCAAGAAGATCCTCTGGAGAATGGATGGTCTACCCACTTCAGCATTCCTGGGTTTCCCTGGTAGCTCATCTGGTAAAGAATCTGCCTGCAATGTGGGAGACCTGGGTTCTATCCCTGGGTTGGAAAGATGCCCTGGAAAAGAGAACAGTTGCCAAATCCAGTATTCTGGCGTGGAGCATTCCATGGACTGTGTAGTCCACAGGATTGCAAGGAGTTGGACACGACTGAGTGACTTTTCACTCACTGGTGTACCAAGAACAGCCTTACCAGTGCCCTTGTCACTACAGAGTATTATCAAACTCTTTTTATCCTTGCTCTTCAGATAAAAGCAATCTTCTAGTATAGCTATTTTGTAATTTATTTTAAAAAATTTAAAAAAATTATGATTGTGATTTTTCTGTGTTTTCCATGAGCTACAAAGAAGAAAACAAGGATGACCCAGATTATTTTCACCCAGAAATAACCACTGTTATTTTTAAATGCACACATACAAATGCATATATAAATGAAAATTATAATCTATAAATAGCTTTTCATGAGACTAACACTTCTATGATGAAAGCAGTAAATGTTTAAAAATTTCAGGGAATACATAAAGGTATGAAGAATTAGTTGATACTTACATATAATCTCAAAATCTAGAAATACTAATGTGTATGCTTATTATTAGGCTGATTTGACTTCACATTAATTTATATTAATACAATTTTCTGAGAAAATTGTTAATTTGAACATCTTTTTAATGGTTAATTTGAACATCTTTTTGCTTATTTGTTTTTTTATAATGGTTAATTTGAACATCTTTTTACTTATTTTTTTCCTTTGAGCTGTCTATTCATGTTCTTTATCCATTTACTTGTTGGATGGTTGGTCATTTTCCTGCTGGTTTGTATAGGCTTTTTGTTGATATGTTTTTGTATCAGCTGTGAAAACGGTGACAAATATTTGTATCTGTTTGGTCATCTGTCTTTTGACTTATCTTATAGATGCTTTGTTTTTATGAGGTCAAATATATCAAACTTTTCTTTAATGGCTTTTGAGATTTGAATAGGAGTTGATTCCTCATTGGAAGTTCATAAAAGTCTACAGAAAACTCAATAAATGAATTTCTTCTGGTTTCTTCTGGTAGTTTTGAAGTTTCATTTATTTTTTAAAAACCATGTAAATCTTTGATCTGCCTGGAATTTATCCTGATACAGGATGAAGGCTCTCGCTACCCAGTTGTTCCAACACCATGCCCCATATTACAGAGCTACCTTTGTTTACTGTATTTCTGTATGTAGTTTGTTTCTTACTCTGGATTCTGTCTTCTTTTCCATTGATTGCTCTCTATATTTGCTTGTACAATTCTATTTTAGTTATTATGCCTTTTTAAATATGTTTAACATATCTGGTAGGGCTAGTACCCCCTTTTGTTTTTTTAATGAATTTCCTGGCTATTAGAATCAGCTTCTGTATAGTTCCAAAGCTATTAGTTTATTGTTTTATTGGCACTACATTATTTTTATATATTAATCCAAGGAAAGCTGCCATCCTTTTGATAATAACTCTTGCTATTAAGGAATAAAGTGCAGCTTATTCATTGACTGAAGTCTCTGTGTCTTTCAAATAATCAAAAATTTTCTTTATTTAGATCTTGCATGCTTTTATTCTTAGTCTTAGATTTATTCTTAGATAGTTTATCTTTTCTGTTACTGTTTCTAAACTTAAACTTTTTGGGAATGCCCTGGTGGGCCAGCGGTTAGGACTCGGTGCTCTCAGTGACTGAGGGTGGGGCCCTGGGTTCGGTCCCTGGTCTGGGACCACGATCTTGCAAGCCTCACAATGTAGGTGCTCCCCCCTAACCCCCACTCCACAAATTTTAAAAAGCTTTTTAATTATTTTAATTTTGTGGTCGCACTGCATGGCATGTGGGGTCTTAGTTCCCTGACCAGGGATCAAACCTTGTGCCCCCTGCATTGGATGTGCAGAGTCTTGACCACTGGACTGCCAGATTAAGTCCCCAATTTAAACTTTTTAAAAATGAACAATGTATATTAGCCCGACCCACATGAGGAAATTATTTTTAAAATTTCAGCTTAGCTGTATTTGATTCAATTTTGGTATCTCCTAGTTCTTAAAACACGAAGTCATTGGTGAGAGAGACTTTCATTCTTAATTATTCGTCTGTTTTCTGCTACCAGCTGCCTTTGTTGTCTCATACCCTTTTCTTTCCCTCTGAGCCTTAGTTTCCTTGTTGGAAATGGAAGAATCTAGATGACATCTGAAGTCTCTCTTTCAGCTCTGCCCCTTTTGATTCTGATATGATCAGCCCATAAAAGCCCTTTGATGCTGAGGCCTATCTGATTCCAGGTGGCTGTAGACTGTGAGCTTCAGCTTTTTTCCCTTGTGGCCAGGCCAGTGGTCTACCCTCAAACCATGTCAGAAGCTCACTATCCCCTTTCCAGAGCTGTTCACCGGTTCAGGGCCTGGTCTGGAACTGCTGGGAGTATCCTGGTGTCTCCCTTGGTGTCCTTTTCCACTCCATTCCTCCCCTGGACCTGAGCTCTCGGGCATCCTCTCCTCAGGCCAGCCACCGCTCTCCCAGTGCTGCCCTCACCCTCTGCTCCTTTCTTTTTGCTCTCTGCCTCCTGCCCCTTCTTCCTTTCCTCCTTCCCCAGGAAAGGCAGTGGAGCCTAGGGGTTAAAAGAGTGGTCCCCAGCCTTTTTGGCACCAAGGACAGGTTTTGTGGAAGACAGTTTTTCCCTGGACCTGGGGTGGGGAATGGTTTAATGATGATTCAAGTGCATTACATTTACTGTGCGCTTTATTTCTGTTAGTATTACATCCGCCCCACCTCAGATAATCAGGCATTTGATTCCAGAGGTTGGGGACCCCTGGGTTAAAAGAACTAGTCATGCAGTTAGTTGGGCTTGTGTTTGATCAACAGTGGATCCAACAGTGTTGATCCACTGTTGCCTCTTCTCAGCTGTGTGACCTTTGGTAAGGTTTAGAGAGAAGAAATGCAGAGTGCTAGCACGTGGTTGGGCTTCACTGCTGGCTCAGTGGTAAAGAATGTGCCTATAATACAGGAGACGCAGGTTTGATCCTGTGTTGGGAAGATCCCCTGGAGGAGGGCATGACAACCCACTCCAGAATTCTTGCCTAGAGAATTCCATAGACAGAGGAGCCTGGCGGGCACAGTCAGAGATGACTGAAGCGACTTAGCACATTCATAGCACATGGTTACTTCAGGAGGCATCACAGGAGGCCTGCCTTTTTGTAGTAGGAATAGGCTCTTTATACATTAAAGCTGTGTGCTGGGCTCCACGGTATGACACATGACCCATTGATTCCTCACTGACAGCCCTACATGGTCAGTAGGAATAGTATCCTGTTTTACAAATGGGGAAACTGAAGCCCAGGGTGGAGAAGTGACCTGATCTGCAAACTCACACAGCTAATGAATGTCTGAGCCAGAATTCAAACTCAGGTTTTTGTCTTTCGAACCTTCCTCTGAGGGCTTAAACAATTTTTCCTCTGTCTTTATAAAGTGATCAGAAAAGTATCCCTCTAGATATGGGAGGGAAAGTAGTCATTTTTCTGAGATCAAGTACTGTGTAATCTAAATTCTCTTTATCTGTGCCGTCCAGTACAGTAGCCTCTAACCTCATACAACTATTGAGCACGTAATATGTGGCTGGTGGGAAAAGGAACTGAATTTTTAACTTCGTTCGTTAATCTAAATGTTAAAAGCACAGGGTGGCTACTGTGTTGGCCAGCGCAGCTCTGCAAGTGGCTGCAGCTCAGCTCCCTTGTGAGTCCGTGGGGAGTGCCCTCCCTCCCTCCCACCTCCCAGTGCCCCTACCCCCACAGGTGGGTCTTATTTTTGGATGGAGGATTCCTTCTGAGTTTAATTTTTTTATTGCTTCTTTAATTCTAACAGTGTGAAGAGTGCCAGTGCTGGCAGCATGGGGTCTGCATGGGATTACTGGAAGAAAATGTGCCTGAGAAATACACCTGTTATGTTTGCCGAGACCCTCCAGGTAGCGATTTCTGGAGTCAGGGATCTTAACAGTATGTAGCCTTTTCCTTAGCACAGCGGGTGGTGCAGCAGCCTGAAGGTCTGGGGTCTTGAGACTCATTTCTTCAGTGTTGGCTAGACTCGGCCTCCTCGCTCTTGTTGCTAGCCACCTGGTGGCCAGCTGTCCTGAACTTGGCAGTAAGAAAGAGTGCGTGGAGAGGTTCACTTAGCGGAAGACCTGGCCTTGAACTAGAATCTTTGTGTGTGTGTGTGTGTGTGTGTATGTGTGTGGTTAAAAAATCATATAACATGAGCTCAACCCTGTTAACAAATTTGTAAGTGTCTGGTGCAGTGATTGTTTATAAAGTGCACGCACAGATCTCCATAACTTTCTCATCTGGTGCAACTGACACTCCGTGTGAACTGTGGGATGCTGTACAGGCTTGCATGTCGTCCCTTCGTGTGCTGGGCCACGCTGATCTTTTCTCTGTCATTCCAGTTTTAACATATGTGGTGCCAGAACGAACACCTTTTCCTTTTCTTGAGAGTTCATGAGGATGTGGGCCCTGACCTTGACTGCTCAGGGCTATTGAAGGGTTGGCAACCGGCCTCTGCTCCCTCTGGTGGCATCTGCCTTCCACTGCATCCTTGCCGCCTAGAAGGGAGATGTGCACTTGAGGTGGACGGGAAAGGTGTTTGCAAAGAGCCTGTCTGTCACCCAGAGGAGTGAGTTCTTTCCTTAGGATCAGTTTGTTTCATTGTTCATGACCGCAGGGCTGGCCTGTGGCTCTCGAGTGCCCCTTTCCAAAAATCTCAGTAATGGATTATAAATCTCTGTGGTTCTTGTCTTGCTGTCAGTGGGATGGGGACATTGTCGATGTGAGGTCTCTCCCCTTGGGTGCAGTCCCATGATCCCCTTACAGCTAGACAATGCTTGAGAGCCTCTGCTTCTGTTACTCCTTTTAGTAACAATGAGATGGCACTGGTAGGAGCTCCTAGTCCTATATTTTTGCTTATGAGGAAGAAAGTGATGCCCGGGGATACAAATGACTTTCCTAATCCCATGAAGCAAATTGGAATTAGAACTGACTTTTGGGACTAACTCTCTTTATTTTGCTGGTTATATAGGAAGGGCTACCACAGTCATTTTCCAGCAAGTAGGGCCCCCTGGGGCCTGATAAGGTCCACTGTGACACTGTGTCCTCTTGTGCTAGATTAGTCTATAGGCAGAGAGCAATCTGCCTCTACTTTTCCCTTTACCCCAAGGAAAGAACGTGGCCGGAAGAGTAGTCCATGAGTCATAGAATATAACTGATGTGTAGGATCTCAGAGACCACTTAGTTTAGCCTTGACATTTAACAGGCAAGCATCAGGTCCAGAAAGGGCATGACTGGCATGAGACCACTCAGTTAGTGACAGAAGATGAGAACTGGTGTCTCTGACCTTTGTCTTGTCAAACCGGTAATGCTGCTCTGAATCCTGCTGCTCAGGCCACCTCTGACAGCCGCTCTGAGGCTCCACACGTAGCCCCCAGGGCTCCTTTGGGGCATTGTTTAAAAAATCTCTTCTGTCTACTTTGTCTCTCACTCTCTCCTCCACTTTTTCCTTTTAAGAAATCATATACACCATCTTCATCAATCCCTAGGCGCTTTCTGGGCTTTTATAACTAAATTGCCAAGACTGGGAGTAGATTCCTCGAATTGAGCACTCAGTGACTGTCACATTTACTGTCTGTGTTTGATTCTGCAGTGTCTTGGGCCAGAAGTTTAACCTAACAGAGCTATTCTTTAAAGGTTACTTAACAGAGTGGAGGTGGATTCCCCACCATGTGTCTTAGTAAAGCCAGAAAGAGTCCAAGGACCTTGATAAGGATTGATTATTTTAGGGTTTTTAATAGCTATTGAGAGGTGAACAGCAGTCTGATTGGAAGCTGTTCCCTAGGCTTTTGCAATAGGAAACATTGGCAAGTCACATGTGGTTGTGTTTTCAGTCCAAGGATCCCTGTAGTGAACAGGACCACTGAGGCTGTTCAGTTCATTTGTCGTTGTTAACAAGTGGGAAACGGACATCCAGAGAAGGGAGCAGGGTGTTCATTCAGTCTGGTGGTAGGTGACAGTTGGAGGGGACTTGGGGCGTCTTTCCAGGTGATAAATTAATTCAAGATGGCTTTTGCTAGACACTGGCATGAACAAAACAGTTCCTATTCTGGCTCTTAGTGGGATTGGGGCCAGAAACAGATGTCAAAATAAGACATATAAACAAAAACATATTAGCTAGGGATGAATGCTTTGATGGGACAAAAGCCCTCGGACAGGAAATGACTGGGAGGCACCAAAGAGGCTGTCTTATTGGGAGGTAACTAAGGGCCTGTCTGAGGAGGCAGTGGAGAGCCAGTTCTACAAAGGTCTTGGGGAATAGCGGTCCAGACATGTGGGGGTGGAGTGCTGGAGCAGAGATCCTAAAACCAGAAGGAGCTTGATGTGTTCCAGAAAGGGTAAGGCAAGGAGGGGAGGGAGGAGCCAGGTCCTGCAGGCCTCATTAGACCAGAGTTAGGGCCTTAGGTTTTCTTTTGTTCACAGTAGGAAGTCACTGAAGGTTTTCAAGTGGGAGAGGGAATGAGAAATTCCCACTCTGCCTCTGGCCAGTTGCAGAGATCAGGACATTAATAAACCTTTCTCACTACCTTATCCCTAACACCTTGTAGAGAGCCCAGCATATAGTAGGTACCAGGTAAATGTATACTGGATGAATGAATGAACATATGCAAACAGCAGTAGTGTGATAACTGCGTGATGATGAAACGGTCTGGGTTTCCTTCAGACCAAGGATTAACTCTCTCATTGTCACTGCTGTAGGTCAGAGGCCTGGCTTCAAATACTGGTATGACAAGGAGTGGTTGAGCAGGGGACACATGCATGGCCTGGCATTTTTAGAAGAGAACTATTCCCACCAGAACGCCAAGAAGATCGTGGCCACCCACCAGCTTCTCGGCGACGTGCAGAGAGTGATCGAGGTTCTGCACGGCCTGCAGCTCAAGATGAGCATCTTGCAGTAAGTGTGGCACCTGCCGCCCTGGGGCTGAGTCTGATTTGGCGTGGGTGGAGGGCAGGGTGAATGTGAGAAACCGGAAAGCCACCAAACCGGAAAGCCACCAAACCAGTGACGAGAAGAGTGAGTTTGAGACCTGTATTAAAAATTCTCAGTGACATGATAAACATTTTTTTAATGTAACTCTATTGAGGTATAATTTACATATAATTAAGCTCACCTGTTTTAAATATTCATCTTTTAAAAATTTGTTTTTAATCAGAGGATAATTGCTTTGCAATGCTTGGTTGGTTTCTGGTACATAACAGCGTTAGTCAGCATAAGTATACATATGTCCCCTTCCTCTTCAACTTCCCTCCCACCCCATCTCTCTAGGTCATCACAGAACATTTGTTCGTTGAGTTTTGACACATGTATATACCCTTGCAAACACTACTAAATCAAGATATGCAGTGTGTATTTATAGTTTAGTTGGTTTTTTGTTTTGTTGTATCATTCTGAGTTTTTTGTTTTTTAAAAAATTGTGGTAAGATATACATAATATAGGGGCTTTCCAGTGGTGAAGTGGTAAATAATCTGCCTGCCAGTGCAGGAGATCCAAGAGAAGTACGTTCAGTCTCTGGGTGGGGATCATCCCCTGGAGAAGGAAATGGAAACCCACCTCAGTATTCTTTCCTGGAAAATTCCATGGACAAAGAAGCCTGATGGGCTATAGTCAATGGGGTTGCAAAGAATTGGGCACAACTGAGCACACACATATACATAGTATGCAGTTTGCCATCTTAACCATTTTTAAGTGTACAGTTCAGCAGTGTTAAGTACATTCACTCTGTTGCAGCCAGTCTCCAGAATTCTTTGTGTCATGCAAAGCAGACTCTGTACCCAGTAAGCAACTGCTCTCCACTTGCCCTCCCCCAGCCCCTGACAATCACCCCTCTACTTTATGTCTTTATGAATTTGACTCTCTCTGGGAACCTCGTATAAATGGGATTTAACAGTATTTGTCCTTTTGTGACTGGCTTATTTCACTTAGCATAACAGCCCTAAGGCTTGTCTGTATTGTAGCCTACATCAGAATTTCCTTCCTTTTTAAGGCTAAATAATATTCCAGTATTTGTAATACCATATTTTGTTTATCCATTCATCCTAAACATTCTTTTCTCTTTTTTTCTGGTCTTGCTGTGCAGCTGTGGGATCTCTATTCCCTGACCAGGGATTGAACCTGGGCCCCAACAGTGAAAGCCCAGAATTCTAACCATTAGGCTACCGGGGAACTCCCATCCGAAACATTCTTGGTTGGTAAACAAAGTAAAATTGAAAGCTGCTGGAACAGACATTGTTGGTAGGCCTGCTCTCTAGCATAATGATCGCTCAGTAAATACGTCTCTTGATAGTTTGCTCAGACAAAGAAGTTTTATGCCCTTTGGAGCTGGACTTCTGGTTTTTAATGGCTAGAATTTGGAGTGAAATTGAGTGTGAATTTCCTTCTGTGGTTAGATTCTACGTGTCAGATGACCCGAGTTCACGTAAGCTCTGAGAAAGAAATGTAACTCATATGGGGCTTTTATAATCTGTTCCCACTTTACCAAATAGGGCAGTTGGGCCTTGAGTGGGACAGCCCATCTCCTTGGTTTCCAGGGCTACAATTCAGGTCCCAGCTCCCATCAGGTCTTTGTCCGTATCTCTAACTGCCTCTTCTCAGTGGGTCTGTGAATTTTCCTCTGGTGGTAGCACAGGGTATGGCAGGGATGGAATCCTTAAGCTCTCCCATGAGCCTGCCTATAGAGCACCATTTTAATGAAGTCATCAACAGTGCAAACTCTAGTCCCACACATGCGTTAGAGCCCATGAGCCAGTCCCCGACAAGGTTTCCCTGGTGCTCATTAGTCCTGGAGCCCTCCTGTGCTACGTGAAGTGGAATGCCAGAGCCTGGAGATGACAGAATGAGGGTCTGTTTCCTCCTGCATTCTGGTGCACGGAGACTCGGCTTCCAGCGCTGGCGTGGCAAGAAGTGGTTGAGCAGAGCACATTTGGCAAGAGACTGTGTTGATTTGGGTAAAAGCCAAGCTGCTATAAGAAAGACCAAAAAAATAAAGGCTAAAACAAAGTGGAATTTTCTTTCTCACATAAAGCAGAGGTAGGCAGGAGCCCAGGCCAGGTAAGTGGCCTTTTGCCATGATTCTAGCTATGGACTTGGGGACTTGGGTTCCTTCTGTCTTATTGCTCTGACATCCCATTGGGTTTAATCTCACCTGTCTCATCCAAGAAGCCTCACCTGTACCTCATTTCTGCTCTAACCCCCTGGAGAGGGAACAGATGGTTTCGTGGACACACCTAAATGTAAGAGGCCAGCCAAGTGGCTGTGTTCCCTGCGCAGACCCAGGACTGAGTGTGGAGGTGGGTAACAGAAGGAAAGGATAGTTACTGGGGGAAGTTAGCCATTACTGTGACAGCCCCTGTTTAGGATGTTATAGACTGGGTGTTCCCTTACATTTTATAAAATCAGAAGACTTCATGTAAGCCAGATGAATTTCTTCTTAATGAGAAGCCAGAAATTGACTGAGACAGATGGAAGGTGCACAGAAACCTCAGATCCTGATTGTACATGTTGTGGCATTTCTTTTCATTTGAGGGTTCAATTAGATGTTTTTCTTTCTGCTCAGGGAAATATAAGTGCTCCAACTGGGTCCCATATTCCAGAACCTTGTTCCTTCCGAATTCCCGTTGAGATCCTTCATCTTAGTAGCAGTGACTTTGTACTGAAATTAAAACCTGACTTCTCCAAGCAGTTCAGGAGAGAGCATCAGGAGAGCTTGTTAGTCATTATAGGTAGAAGAGATCATGGGAGATGGGCAGGTGGTTCCTGTCTCTGCAAACCTGGATGGTCTCTGCTATCACAGGCGCACAGTCTTCATTCTCAAAAATTTTGTTCCTAAGCAACCCAGTGGATTCATTTTCAGAGGCAAACAGTAAACTGGGTGTAACTTCAGAGTATCTGTTGTCATTTAAAAAGTAATAGGCATGAATGTGCATACCTTCTTCATGATCGACAGGGCTTACTGAGAAAGGCCAGGGTTATCAGTAGCTGAGGCTTCAGATCTTAGCCGGGAGGGTGAAAATAGTAGGAGGGAGGAGGCAAAGACTTTTGTGATTTTCATGCAAGAACAGGTTCATACTATGGCTTATGCCCTCCAGGTGAACAGATTTCAGACTACAGTGACTTCCATTTCCTCTGTTGCAGTTATGATTTCAGAGGCATGTCTGGGGTCCTGGGGTCCTGGTACAGACTGCAGTACCCTATTGGAGGTGGCCAGGGACCCAGGCTGCCTCGATGCTGGTGGTCTCCTCTCCTGCTTCAGTGGATGGGAGTGGTACTGGGGATTGCTGGAGTGGGAGGGCTGAGTAAGCGTAGTTATAGCCCCTCATGGGCAGAATTTTAGGTTCTGTAAGCCCATTCCATGCTGTCGTAGTTATGATGTATTCCATTTCTTTTGGAAGGCTTCAGGAAGATGTGTGTGTGTGTGTGTTGGTGGTTGTGGAGGGACCTGTATGTGGGAGTTGCTGGTGAGTTCCTGCTGATGTGGCTTCAGTGATTCTCAGCTCAGACTGGTGAGGATAATGTATATAGTTATATCACGGCATAATTCTTTATATGTGTGGAATTGTACCAAGCGTTACAAGATATTTAGGATCCATGAATTCAATGAACTGAGTGCCAGCAGTCCATCTGTGACAATTAGCAGTCGTGACAGTCGGCAGGGTCCCCACGTTTCTGCACATCTGTGAACCAAACACGAGTAGCTCCTGTCTGTCTTCTCACTTGTTGCCTTACTTGGGGAGCCTGGTTTTTCTTCCTCTATCCTTTTTTCCTTTCCTCCTTCATTTCATTTAATGATCAAAGGTTATAATGGAAGTTCTGAGTGGTGAACAAAATGTTAAATGGTGAAGTTTATCTAGAGTAGTGGCTTTTAAACTTCAAAAAATGTACATCCCACAGTAAGAAGTACATTTTTTATCACATGTACAAAACATACTATAATTTCACAAAACACCTCCTCTTAGAATGGTGCAGTCTGGTATTTTTTGTTCTATTTTTCCTTCTATACAAGTGGTTATGAGTCAGTAAATTAAAAGATCTCTTGCGTCAAATCTCAGTGAATAATTATAGTCATACACAGTTTTATGTACACATATACATGTAGGCAGAAATTCTCAGAGGTGTCTGCTGGCCAGAAAGGGAGCAGAGTCCTTCTTTATTTTATTTTATTTTATTTTTTAAATAATTGCTTGCCCTAATCTAGTGAAAGTGAAGTCGTTCAGTCATGTCCGACTCTTTGCGACCCCATGGACTGTGGCCTACCAGACTCCTCCATCCACAGGATTTTCCAGGCAACAGTACTGGAGTGGGTTGCCATTTCCTTCTCCAGGAGAGTCCTTCTTTAATAACAAATTATCCTCTTTGGAATGGGGAGAACAGACGATTTTTGAAGAATGTTTAGAAACCTTGCTATCGGGACTTCCCCTGGTGGTCCAGTGGCTAGGACCATGTGTTCCCTGTGCAGGGAGCCTGGGTTTGATTCCTGGTCAGGGAACTGGGTCCCACATGCCACAGCTAAATGTCGTGCATGGCGCCACTAAAACCTGGCATAGCCAAGTAATTGTTTTCTTTTTAGGGGGCTTCTCTGGGGGTCCAGTGGTTAAGAACCCACTTTGCAATGCAGGGGATTTGGGTTGGATCCCTGATCCCACATGCCACAGGGCAGCTGAGCCCATGCTCCGCAGCTACGGAGCCTGCACACCACGACTAAAGAGTTGGTGTGCTGCTACCAGAGACACCGAGTGCCACAACTGAGACCTGACACAGCCAGATCAACAGATAAATCTCAACCAATGTTAAAAACAAAACACCGTGTTATTAATGGCTTATGCCTTGGTGACTTTTGGTTACCAGCTTCCTCCTGGGTCATCACTGAAAGTGTTAGTTGCTCAGTTGTGTCCAGTTCTTTGTGACTGCATGGACTACAGCCCACCAGGCTCTTCTGTCCATGGAATCCTCTAGGCAAGAATTCTGGAGTGGGTTGCCATTTCCTTTTCCAGGGGATCTTCCTGACCTAGAACTCAAAACCAGATCTCCCTCATTGCAGGCAGATTTTTCACTGTCTGAGCCACCAGGAAAGCATTCATTGGGTTTGTGTAATTGAGTGCCATGGCATGGCAGCGTTATCATGACTGTTTAGTCCTAAGTTAAGTTTAGTTTTAGTAAGTCACATTTGAAGAGCTCTTTACTGCCAACGAAATACTGGACTTCGGTTCAGATTAATTCACTTAAACTCAGTGGTTGCTGGCAGAGGGTTAGCCAGTTTTGCAGAGGAGGAAATGGGAATGAGGCTGGCAGAATGATTCGGCTCAGCTGTACTGTAATCAGCGGCTGAGCTGAAACGCAGCCAGGTCCTCTGACTCCCAGTCCACTCCTGCTCACTGCGAGTGATCCAGCAAGAGCTTGCCTGGAAGTGGTCTCCTCGGAGGCTGTGAATCTACAGTCCCTCTTGGTGGCTTGCTCCACTTGGCCCAGGTGGGAGGTCTTCCCTCTAGTGTAGGAAGCCCCTGCAGTGGTCCCAGGGGTTAGGGTTAGAAGGGTTAGAGCCCTTTCGGTATTTTCCCTCCCAACAGAAGCCGGGGACATCCTGACCTGCAGCTGTGGTGCCAGCCTTGGAAGCAGCATCTGGCGGAGGGGCGGTCTCATTCCAAACACATCCGTGTCACTGAAGCCAAGAGCAGGGAGGAAGCCCCAAGCTATAGAACTTTGAACGGGGCGATGGAGAAGCCCCTGCCCCTGCCCCCCTCCGTGGAGGAGTCCTATATCACCAGCGAGCACTGCTACCAGAAGCCCCGCACCTACTATCCAGCTGTGGAACAGAAGCTAGTGGTGGAGACCCGGCGCTCTGCCCTCGACGACGCTGTCAACCCCCGCCACGAGAACGGTGATGATTCCCTGTCTCCGCGCTTGGGCTGGCCTCTAGACCAAGACAGGAGCAGAGGGGACAGTGACCTCAAACCCAGTTCCCCAAAGGTACTGGCTCGCTTGTGCTTGTTCTTGTTTGATATCTTGTATCGTCTCCTCCCAGGGCTGAATGTTCAGTAGAAGATGTTTATGATAGAGTTGTGTTTATTTTAAAACTGCATATAAATCTGTTTATCATATTCTTTTTTTGTCTTTTAAAATGAGTACAAAGTCAAAAGAGCCCACTTAAACCCCAAATATCATTGGTTCTAGGAACTGTCGGCAAAATGGCAGAGTCAGTGGTGGTGGGGGTGGAGAGGTCGGAGGCAGCCAGAAGAAAAGGGTAATTGACCTGAACTTGACAAATGAAAACAAGTTAGGAAAATGAGGGTTTTTTTTCTTCAGTGCAGTTTATCATTACATCTGGGTGCTAATCCTTAGCAAGAGCAGAGAACGAGTCAAGTGTTTTGTTAGGCGTAAGTTTTTCAGTACAATTCTATGACAACTTTACTTTTAACTGTGCAGCCCTGGCGTAAGAACAATCCATTTTGTCCAAATGTTTGCTGGTTTCATCAGTTTTCCCGAGAGATACTCCCAGGTTCTTGTTACTCACGTCGTTCTCTTCTGGAGCCCTGTGTGTTCTCTTGCCAGTGTTCCCTAGTCTCATTCTTCCCATCCTCAGTTGTCAGTGAGGGTTTGGGTGATGAAAGCTTCCCCACCCTCGTCATACTTACTGTCACAGACTCCGCTGTGTGGGCTGATATCACCACCCTAAGTCCATCGCTGCCTCTCGCCGAGGGGGAGTAGCCTAGATTAGAAGCCCCTCAGCGTTCAGCCTGTGTCCTTGCCAGGGTCTAAGCAGGGCTGGGTAAGGCTGGTGAGGACTGTCTTTGGAGGCAGACCCAGTTTCAGGTCTGGGCGCTGCCGCTTGCTGTGTGATTCTGAGCAGGTCCCTTCACCTCCTCAGAGGTGTCTCCTTAGCCCCCTGCCAAGTGAAGCTGGTGATGGTGACCTCTCAGTTTACTGTGCAGCACACCTGTGAAAAGCTCTCAGCACGTGGCTCTGCACACAGTCACTCCTCCATAGATGTTAACTGGAACCTATTTCATTTCCAATCAATGAATGAAGGGTTGCAGTCACAAACCCCAGAAAAAGTTTGTGGTCTTGCAAATTATGCAAATTGCCTAGAGGCCCCTGGAACATGATGAAAAAAATCAAGAAGTCCTGGGCCTAAACCAGGCAGGTAGAGTTAAAAATCTCTTTCATGACTGGCAGGTTGACCACAAGCCAGCACTGTGTTTTATTCACATTATCCTATTTGATCCTCATGAACTTTTAAAGTAGGTTTTACTACTTCTTCTTTCCCATGAGGGAATAGAGGCCCAGAGAAGTGAAGTAACTCATCCAGGTGCATGCGTTCAGCAAGACATGGAACTAGGACTTAAAATTTGTTTGTCTACATATGAGCACCCACATACTAACACTCATCCACACTTGCCCTGCTCTACTCTGATCCCAGGTTTCAGGAAGCGGTTCTTTGAGGCCTGCTTCAGCCCTTAGGCATTGGGCATTCATTGGGAAGCAGTTGGGGAGCCTCCAAGCCAGAGGTCTGCACAGCCCTGAGGCAGTTGTTCTTGGTACGGCAGGCCCGCTTCTGCCTGGTGCCTGAGAGAGGAGGAGGGGGGCGGGGAGGTAGCGATTTGGACTACTCGAACTGCAGCTGGGTTCTCAAATGGGTGCAAACACTCGCTGGTTGGAAAAAGAGGCTGGGAACTGTCTCCATTCGGTAACTTTGATGCTCTTGCATCCCCAGGTGAGGGACTGTGTCTCCAAAAAGGTCCTACCTGAGGAAGCCCCTGCCCGGAAGCTGCTGGACAGAGGTGGAGAGGGGTTGCTGAGTTCCCAGCACCAGTGGCAGTTTAACCTGCTGACACACGTGGAATCCCTTCAGGATGAAGTCACGCACAGGATGGACTCCATTGAGAAGGAGCTGGATGGTAGGGCTCCCTCCTGGTCTCCCTGTCCTTGGCAGGCTCTGTGGGCCAATAGGAAGAGCTGCTTTCTGAACCCTTTGATTTGGGTTTCCAGGGATAGCTATGTTATTGCCTCTTCTATTAGTCCCCTCATCTCCATTCTCCCCTCAAGATGGCCAAGCCTGACTTTCAGTATCGACTGGGCACTTCTAAGGGCTGTGTGCTGTCAGGGGTCCAGCCTCACTCTCCCAGTCCCTTCTGCCCAGGAGAGAGCACAGTGGAACAGCTGGGCTCTGCCTGTGGGCGGTGTGTGTCCTGAGCAGGTCTTTACTGACCGAGTTCTGTGGGGAGCTGATACTTGGATGCTTTGAGCTTTTAGGATGTCTGAGGATTAATCTGAAAACCCCTTCTTTTCAGCCTTTCCTAAAATCTAAAACGAAGCCTTCTCCTCTTTATCAGCAGATATTTTAGAACCTGACTGAGTCACTTATGTTCCCCCCAGATATATCTCCCTGATGTTAAGTTATCAGATGGGCTTGGAGGACTGAAATGTTGATCCCCAGGGTGTTGTCAGTTTGGTTTTTGAAGGCAGACTTCCTCTTTCTTGTTCTCTTATTTCCTAATTATTATTATTATTTCATCCTTAGAAAGAAGGCTGATTAAGAAATAAATGTTTCGTTTGCGGATTCTGAGGATAGCTAGGCTATTATTACTATAATTGGGGATGAAATAACTCAGAAGAAAAATCCCATGTGTTATGTAAGCAAAGGTCAGAGGGTGTGGGTGAGGTCAGGCTAGAGAAGGACAGCTATCAAGAGGGGAAGCGAGAACAGGAAGGCTTCCTGGAGCTCCAGGGACTGAAGTGGAGCCTTGGAGAGAGCTGTGTTTCTTGCTACAGGAGGGGTGACTGAGGCAGGATGCTAAGAGGTGGCTGACTGGGAAAGGGATGGCCCTGTTGGAGGACAAAGACTAACGTGCCCACACGCTTCCTGGCCTGCCCCAGAGGCAAACTTGCTGAACTGGGGACGGCAGGCCAGTCCAGGGTCCATTGTGAGGGTGTTGCTGAAAGCTAGAGTGTTTCTCTCTCTCTTTACTCCTAAAAGGTTTCCTTGAGCTCCTTAGAACTATAACAGATACCAGGTCTATGGAAAACCTTGCTGGTAGAAAGCTGAAAGAGGGTCCAATGATGGACTGAAAATTGTGGAATTGACTCTGGGTCCCCAAGAAGAAGCTCAGGCACCGTAGAAACAGGACAAAGGTTCTGTTGTTGCCAAAGGAAGCGGCCCCAGGGGAGAGGCCAGAGCCTACCTACTTAATCACTGATGTACCCCCTCCCGCCCAGCTTGGGCTGCTCCAGCCCTGAGCTCACTGAGAGGACAGTGTGGCCAGGCCAGGATGAGAAGCCTGAGCTCCCTTCTCTGGGCTTTCAGAGGGCTCTTTATGTGTCTTACTCATTTGGGCCACATACTCCGTCTTGTATTCTTCAATTCCAGGCCCTGAGAGGTACCGGAAGCAAGAAAATCAATTTTTAAGTTTAAAGATTTTACTCACGTAAACCGATTTTGCGTTGTATTTAAGATTCTTCAAAATCCCATTTTATTTCTACTATCTTCATCTAAATACCTCAAGATGAACTGAGCTTTTATAGGAATTTGTATATAATATTTTTTAAAAATCTAATAAGCCGTTATATTGACTGATTATACTTTAACAAATGTCATTGTTTGAGTATTTAACCATTATTTAATAACTTATGTAGTGTGTGAACAGTCTTATAAAACTAAAAGATAAAGATATTTAATGAGCATGAAAACAATATTTTAGCATTAGATTTTTTTTTTTAATGTTATCTTATCTAGACAGTCTCTATCTAGATGGTATGGGGGAATATGTTTGAAATGAAACTATATTCTTATAACCTTCTCCCTTGGTTGCAGTCATATACCATTGAGCTTCCTTAAAAGAAAAACTTGGGGTTATGGACCAGCATCTGGTGTGGAGAGAAGGGCAGCAGGCTGGATGCTGGGGTCCAGAGGAGGTGCTGTTGGCTCCCACAGTTATGTGTCTGGTCTTCATTTCTGCATATCTAGAGAGAAGACTTCCCCCTTAGCGGCTCCAAACACTCCTCCTAACCAAGTTCATAGACTATGAGTGGCCTAGACCATGGGTCCCCAACCTCTGGGCCTCAGACTGGTGGTACCTCCTGTCAGATCAGGGCAGCATTAGATTTGAAATAGTGTACAATAAGTGTAATGCGCTTAAATCATCCTGAAATCTGCCCCCCTCACCACCCCTGTCCATGGAAAAATTGTATTCCACCAAGCTGGTCCCTGGTGCCAAAAGTTTGGGGACCTCTGGGCTAGACTCTTCTAGTCTGCACACTGATTGTTTCTTTCTCCCTGTGTGTGCCTACTGGGTCACCAAGGTGTCGGGGGACATCTTGGGTGAGCCTGAACCAGATCTGAGGTAGTTCTAGTGGCTTTAGCAGGGGCCTCTCAGCAATTGTGAGCTTCCCAGGTGTCTTAGTGGTAAAGAACCTGCTTGCCAGTGTAGGAAGACATAAAAGACATGGATTTTATCCCTGGGTTGGAAAGATTCCCCTGGAGGAGGGTACAGCAACCCACTCCAGTATTCTTGCCTGGAAAATTCCCTGGATAGAGGAGCCTGGTGGACTGCAGTCCATGGGGTCACATAGAGTCAGACACAACAGCAGCTGAGTGCACACACACAGGCTCAGCACTTGCGATGGCTTCTCTTGTTGCGGAGCAGGGGCTCTAGGGTGCTGGGGTTTTAGTAGCTGCAGCGTGTGGGCGCTGTTGCGGCTCCAAGCTCTAGAGCACAGCCAGTAGTTGTGGCATGCAGCCTTAGTTGCCCTGTGGCATGTAGGATTTTCCTGAACCAGGGATGGAACTGGGATCCCCTGTACTGCACGGTAAATTCTCAATCACTGCACCACCAGGGCAGCCCCATCCTATTATTTTAAATTACAAACCAGGATAAGTGCTCCAAAGGAGAGCAAGTGATAGCATAGCACCTGTGACTCAAGGACCGGACTCAGGTTACAGAGGGGGTGGGGTTCCCTGAGAAATAGCTTGCAGGGGACAAAGGGTTTAGAAATGTGGGAAGGAAGATGAAGGACTGGTCTGAAGAGGGCAGAGGAGTATGTGCAAGGCTGCAGACTGCTTGAGGAACAGGCCCTGCATGGTCTTCTTCTTTCTGCACCTCTGGCTTGAGGGTCCAGAAAGTTCTCAGTACAGGTTGGTGCACAGACTAGAAAGACTACAGGCAAGCTGGGGCAAACCTCAGGCCTGCCTGTGGGGGGCGGGGTGGAGGTGGCTCTTGTTAAAGAATCAGGGTTCCTGGATGACCTCTCCCCAAACGCCAGAGCTTAAGGGAGTGGCTTGGGAAAGAATAAATGTCTTTCTATAGAAAAATCATACTCTCAGAAGCAAGACAGCTTTTTAGATATTGAGCTAATGATAATCAACTGGTTATTACCTGGTTGTGCTCAGTAGTGTCCAGCTCTTTGTGACCCCATAGACTATAGCCCGCCAAACTCCTGTCCATGGGATTTCCCAGGCAAGCATAGTGGAGTGGGTTGCTATTTCCTCCTCTAGGTGATCTGCCCGACCCAAAGAGCAAACCTGCATCTCCTTTGCCTCCTGCACTGGCAGGTGGATTCTTTACCATTGGACCACCTGGGAAACTTACTACCTGGTCATCTTACATTAAACATTTAGCAAATGAAGTCAGAGTATTCAGTGCTACTCATGCTAGGAATCAGCATGAAACAAATCAATTTATGGAGATAAAAATAGACCTTTCCAAGTCCTGTTAGAGTCACTTTTCTTAACAGAAGGCTAACACACCAGGCTCTCTGATTTTCAATATGGGAAAGCCTTATGAAGGTACTCTTGCCTGGAAAATCCCATGGATGGAGAAGCCTGTAGGCTAGTCTGTGGTGGGCTACAGTCTATGGGGTCGCAGAGAGTCGGACACGACTGAGCGACTTCACTTCCACTATGAAGGTGGGGCAGTAACACTGAGAAAGGTGGGTATTTCAAAGCCTACTACACTATAGACTAATGCAGTAGTCATTAGCTATGTGTGGCTAATTGAATAAAATTTAAATTCAGTTTCTCAGTTGCATTTGCCATGTTTTAAGTGCTCAGTAGCTACATATGGGTAGTGGGGGTATTAGACAACACAGACATAGCCCATTTCCATCATCACAGAAACTTCTATTAGATGGCACTGCTCTGCAGCATTTAACTTTGTCTGAGGAGTAGTACTTCCCAGAGAGGGTGATGAGTCAGTGTTGCCTGAAATGGTCTCCCCTTCCCCCACCCCCGGTTAGTGGTCAGATGAGATAAAGTGCTGACATTCTTGCAAATCAAGTGTTGGGAACTCACCGGGTCCTGTCTCTCTTCTGCCCACAGTGTTGGAGAGCTGGCTGGACTACACTGGGGAACTGGAGCCCCCAGAGCCTCTGGCCAGGCTTCCGCAGCTCAAGCATTGCATCAAGCAGCTGCTGACGGACCTGGGCAAGGTGCAGCAGATTGCACTCTGCTGCTCAACATGAAACTGGGCACCCCAGACTAATGGGGGCACAATCCTGGGGTACCTGCAAGAGGAGCTTCACGTATTTAAATAAATAAACCTAGCATGCCGAATGCACGTGACACCGACTGACTTCAGGGATCTGGGCAGGGGTGTGATGGACTTGGACAAAGAGGTCATTTTGGCTGCTGGAAGGGAGGGCACTCTGATCTCAAAGCCTACCAGGAAGGTAGCAGATAGACTGTTGGGATTCCCTTCTTCTGTGCACATTGTTGAATGGAGAGTGAGTCTTTTTGCACAAACTTCACTTGAAATCGTGCCACTGATGATAAATGGAATGAGAGCCAAAAAAGTGTAGTTGAAAACAGTTGTAAATTCAACTTGCAGTTTATTTAATTGACTTCTCTGTCAGGTTGGGGCATATGCCAAGCCTTCTGGGTTTCTGCCTGGCATGAATTAGGCAGCAGGCATCATTTTCATTTTTCCAGCTTCGTGGGAATGTCGTGACTTCACCCTTGTGTGGAGGTTGGGAAGGAGTAGAGGCCTGAGCCGGCCTGCCTTCTCCCTAGAACTCTTCACTTTCTCACCACCTCTCTTGCATGACTTCATGGTACCAGGGATGAGTTTTGTATGCTTTCACCCCAGAATTGGCTGGGTTGTGTCTTTTGTTGCAAAATCCATACAGCCTATGGAAGAAGTAGAATCTCACTGTCATAAGAATCTAGGAGGAATCCCAAATGGAAGCAGACAGGGTCTGGAACCCGAAGGACAGCATTTTCTACCCACTTCTTAATATTGACAGCTTACCATTTCTATTTAATGTCCCCAGAATGGTTCTCCCAAATTTGAACTCTTTCACTGTAAAGATTTGCTACAAAGATGTGGTTTGGGGGATGACCTTATTTTATATTGTTGTAAAGAAACCAGATTCTACATCTGCCGCTTTTCTCCTTCCCTGAAGGGTATATGTTCAGTAGTCAGCATTTTCAGAATTGTTTTAATATACTTTAACACTTTAAATTTTCCTGTTTGTATTATTTTGTGAGATCAAGGTGATTATGCTGCTTAAGGTCCAGGTACAGTTTGTACCTTTGGAGACAATATTTGTTACTCTCGCAGGTTACGGTTCCACGTGTAATTGTTTTGTTTTTTCCTTACTAGGTAAAGTTAAAGAAACTGTTCCATGCTTTGAGGAATGACCCATTTTACCATTTAGTTTTCCTATCACTAAAGGCAAAAATCAAAGCACATTTGTCCATTAACACTCACGAGTTAATTCTGGGTTTATGGATCTGTAATGTTATATGCTGCAAATCTTTACTATGTAAACATGAAGTAGCCAATATCTCAATAGCAATGACAGGATCTCCAGTGACCTCCAGGATGGTTAGGCTTTACGGCACAGGTAATCGTGGTCACAAGGGCCTCTGTATCAAGATCTGTTTCAGGGAATGCTTTGTCTAGTGATTTAATTTGCCATTTGATATAAAATGAATACAGGGCAAGTTGACCTGCTGGAGCTTATCTATCAGAGGGAATACATGTGGCTACGACATCTGTGATAAAGCTGACACAATTCCTCTATGAGGTTGCTTCCCATTGCTAACGTTAGTACTTTCGGTGTGGGAAGAAACGCTCGAGGAGTGTGCATGGCATCTCTATTTTGTATAATTTATCAGATGGCCACATTTTAAGAACTGTGTGATGCTTGTCCGAAAAGGGAAGAAACAGGATGATTTTCTGTAGCCACAACTGTGAGGTACAGTGACTTGTGTTAATATTATTAAATTACTGATTTCTCTTTCCTGAAAACACATTTGACCATCACTTCTGGGGAAGCTGTAACGGTGGTCAAATCTCTCATCTTTTTCAAGATGGAAGAAGAAACTGAGTTACCCTAACTTTACCAAGTGGTCATTATTGGGTTTATTTTATGCTTTTTGTAAAGGAAATAATCCCTTTTCACTCATTGTGACTTTTGTCCTTTGGAAAGCGGGGATGACTCTGAAGTTCTGATGACTTCAGTGTGCTTCCCTAATTTAAAGCCATGTTGGAGGGGCTCCATCCTCAATTTCTTGGTCAAGTTGAATTAACCCCAAGCTGGAGCACTGGAAACTGTTCTTTGCAAATATTACTGTTACCATTTAGAAATATGTACACTACCTAAGTTTTCTTTTGAGAAAAACTATCCACCTATAAAAAACAAAAATTGCCTTGACAAAAACAGTTCTGGTTTGACTAATCATTTTGTTTCTTTAAGTAATGAGTGTATGCAAGGTGGACCCTTGATGAGCCAACATTGCACTGTGGATACATATCTATGTTTACGTGCTGTTAGAACAGAAGGCGCTGTATATAGAAATGTTGCTTTGAAGCAATATTTGCAGAACATGCAAACTTCTGTATCTGTATTTGGAAAAATAAAACAGGTTTTGTTGCTACGTTTCAGTCATTTGTTATCTACTCAATCTTTAATGTGCATTAATTTTCCATAAACACTACCCTTTACAGCAAGTCTGCTTCTACATTCTAAGTAGATTTTTCTTTGGCAGGGCGGTAGCTATACATGCATGCTCAGTCATGTCCAACTCTTTGTGACCCTGTGGACTGTAGTCCACCAGGTTCCACTGTTTATGGGACTCTCCATGCCCAAAAATACTTGAGTGGGCTGCCATTTCCTTCTGCAAGAGATCTTCCCAACCCAAGGATCGAACCTGGATTGGCAGGTGGATTCTTTACTACTGAGCCACCTGGGAAGCCCTGTAGGGAGGAGATGCAGGCTTAAATACAAAATTCCAAGGAAGTATACAAAATACTTTTGAATTCATTAAGTGTCTAATATTCAAAAGTAAAATGCCCCATACCACCCTCTAGCGCGGACTGACTCATGCTTTGTGGTGTGAGCTGCAGGACTATTACCTTTTTGCTTGTTGAAAGCAGTGCAGGGAAGACAGGTCTGGCCTTTGTTATATTAAAAGATGGCACCCATGACAATTAGGACCCTTCTGAAGACCAAGACAAACGACTCTGGACCCCAATCAGCTCCTTCCTGGTTGTGCAGAAGACTCAAAAAATGGAGTTATACTGCAGAGCTTCCCTATTATTTGCCAAATCTCTTCCCTTCCTAAACAATTATGCTTACTTTAGAAAGTTATGAGTAGCTCCAACAATGTAAATAATCCATCAGTTCACACCAAATCTGTTCCGGAAATCTTTCAAGAGGCCTAAAATTTGGTAAGAGAGGGGTCTGGAGGCTTAAACCAGAGTTCACAAGAACTAGCCTCTCTAGGTAAGGACCTGCAGTGAACACTTACCAAAACAGCCCTGTAACTTGGGCCTTTGGGGAAGCCTGCACCCACGAGGTAGGCTGATGGAGCAAGTTGAGGACAGTATTGTTATAGCAGCAGCCAGTTAAATCAGCACTTAGTTACAGTCACCTATTTGCCTGCACGACCCGCAACCACATACAAGATTGTACCACTGTTCTCTATCCGCTTAGACAGGAAAACAAGCTCAAATTCTAGCCAATGAAAGGTACGGGCGAATTTGGAACCAGGCTGCTGGAGTCCTCATTGCATAGGCTCCAACCAAACAAAGGAAACCCACGTGGGGCGCTGGGGAACGCGCAGGAGAAAAATTTCCAGATGTGGAAACCCATAGCCAACACATAATGATCCCACAAAAGCCAACGAAGGCCAAGTGAATAAGAAACAAAGGCTTTATTCTCATGGGCCCCCAACTTGGTTTCACAACTAGCCAGAACGGGTGGAAATAGGTTCGGGAAAATAAACACGGGAAAGGACGCATGAGATTGCAAGAACTGCCAAAACTCATTTTTCATTATCGCGTATTGGGGAGCCAAGCTCACGGTCCCGGACTCGATCATGGCTCCAGTCCAGAGAGTGCCTGACTCGGGTCGCCCGCAGCTCCGCCGCTCAGCCGGTGATGCGCACGTCGGTGCGGCGGCGAAGCCGCCGGGCCCGCGCCGCCTCGGGCAGGATGGCGAGAAGCTGCTCCTGCACTAGCATCTCCACGATCTGCTCCTTTGTGCGGATGTCGGGCCGCAGCCACTGGCGCGAGAGATCCCGAAGCTGTCGGAAAGCCTCCCGTGGGCCTGCAGCGTCTTGGTAGCGGAACTGCCGGAATCGCTGGCGGAAAGTCTCTGGGCCGGGCCGGGAGCCGCCAGGACCTGGAGGGGAGCGCGGAGAGGCTTCGGCAAGCGGCGCAGGGCCCTGGGGTGCGGGTCCGACAGGCAGGTCTAGGGCGGCGGAGGCCGCCGCAGGAGGCGTAACATTCGCTTCGGGGACCGCGGCGCTGGGATTGGAGGAGTTGGGGATAGATGGTGGGGCTTCAGGAGTCGAGGAGGAGCCCGCAGGGTCACCCTCCGTGCCTGAGCTCGGGCCGGCTCCTTCTTTCCCCGAGGATGGCGCGGGGCTTCCGGCTGGAGCCAAGCTTTGCTCGGGGGCCGCCATGACTCTGGCTCCACGCGTCGCCCTTTGTCCAGCCGTTGTTGGCTCAGCTCTGCGTCTGCAAGGGGGCGGGGCAAAGGAGACTTTTCCCCTACAGGGCGGAGCGCGCGACCCTGAGGGAGGCGGGCGGAGGGCACGCCGAGCTTACCAGCGCCGGCGAAGCGCCTGGGGCGGCCGGAAGTGGGCGTGCCCGCTGGCTTCTCTATGGGAAGTGGGCGTGCCCGCTGGCTTCTCTATGATGAGCTCTGCGCACGAGAGTCCGGAAGCCGGGTCTGGGCTCCCAGAAGCGGCGCCCCCTCGCGTTCCCACGTGGGGTCTGGAGGTGGCGGCGCCTGCGGGGCTGCAGACCAATCTTAGCTCGCCACGGCTGGCTCCGGATGGTGGCGCCTCCGAGCACCTGTTCGAAGAGAAGGAGGAGGAGGAAGAGTCGGAGGAGGAGTCGGAGGAGGAGTCGGAGTCGGAGCCGGAGTCGGAGTCGGAGCCGGAGTCGGAGTCGGAGTCGGAGCCGGAGGAGGGGTCGGAGGAGGAGCAGGTGCCGAAGCCGCCGCCCAAGCCGCAGGCGGCTCGCCAAAGCGTCTCGGCCCGCCTTGATCGCTTCAGCTTGCAGGTGACCTGTGTCCGTCCCTGCAAGCGCGCCTCTGTTTGGCCCTGGTTAGGATGGTGGCGAGCCGAGGACTTGCGCGGGCTGGCGCCCGGCTGGTGGCAGGACAACGGGACTGTGGTCAGGCACTGGGGGAGGGCCCAGCTCGGGAAAGTTATCTGGCTCAGTCGAAAGAGAAGGGCAGTACACTCACCTGGTTGCGGGTGGATGACGTGTGCAAAGTCCTCTACACATGTAGTAATAAAACTTGGCCGTCTTATGGCGCAGAGTAAATGCCCAAGAACTCTGTTGTTGTTGTTGTTATTATTATTATTATTATTATGCCTGTCTTCTGAAACCAAGAAACAGGTGGCTCTGTGGGTTCTGCTCTTAACTTTAGGATTACTAATGCGTAGCCTCATATAGTGGACTCTAGCCACGTGTTTTCGAGCCCTTAACATGTGGCAAGTCGGAATTGGGATGTGCTGACATGTGAAATACACACAGGCCTTAGTATGAAAAGAAAGTAATGTAAAATATCTCAATAATTTTTTATATTGGTTACATGTTGGATTTATAATACTTTGCACATATTGGGTCAAATAAATATATTGTTAAAATTCATGTCTGTCATTTTACTTTTAAATTGTGGGTGCCAGAAAAATTTGCATTCCATACATGGTTTTCATATGTATATTCGTTGTACAGTAAAAGCATGCTACCATGTGGGAGTCAGGCTGCCTTGGTGAAATCCCTGCAGGGTTTATTTGCCAGAGTTGTTGAGAGGATTAAATAGTAAAGACTTTGGAACAAATGAAAGTGTTAGTCACTCAGTGGTGTCCAGCTCTTTGCGACCCCATGGACTGTAGCCTGCCAGGCTCCTCTGTCCATGGAGTTTTTCAGGCAAGAATACTGGAGTGGGATGCCATTCCCTTCCTGGGGGATCTTCCAGACCCAGGGGCCGACCTGCATTGCAGGCAGACTCTTTACTGTCTGAGCCACAGGGAAAGAAAAGTCTTTTTAAATGTTTCTCTTCATTAAGTAAATTGCTGTCTCTGAGCTCTAGCTTCACTATCTGTAAAATGTGGATGTACTAGAACTTACTTCATTAGGAAGGAGAATTCAATGAGATGATGTAGGTAAAAGCATGTAGCTCCGACAGCGCTTAGGTAAGTGATAGTATATTCTGTTTGACAGCTGGCTCTCAAATATGTTTTGTATGCCCATTATAGGGCTTCCCTGGTGGCTCAGAGGTCAAATAATTTGCCTGCAATGCTGGAGATCCGATGGTTAGGTTAGGGTTCAACCCCTGAATTGGGAAGATCCCCTGGAGGAGGGCATGACAACCCACTCCAGTATTCTTGTCTGGAGAATCCCCATGGACAGAGGAGCCTGGGGGACTACAATCCATGAGGTTGCAAAGAGCTGGACATGACTCTTGACTAGGCACACACAAGCAAACTCACATGCCCATTTAAAGGCTTCGCAGATGGCTCAGTGGTAAAGAATCCACCTTCCAGTGCATGAGACACAGGAGATCAGCATTAGATCCCTGAAGAGGGAAGATTGCCTGGAGAAGGAAATGGCAACCCACTCCAATAGTCTTGCCTGGAAAATTCCAGGGACAGAAGAACCTGGTGGGCTACAGTTCATGGGGTCACAGGAGTCAGACATGACTGCACGCACACAATCATGCCCATTTTACAGACAAGAAAACAGAAAGACAGGGGTCCTTTATGAAAGGTTTTATATAACCCTTGTAGTTCCTTTGATTTCTGCACACAAGGAGTTGGCCTCTTTGATGATTGTCAGTGGCCCTGGTGTAAAACTTGCCTATCCCATAGGATGTGCTCTTGTAGTTGAATTAAAGGAGATCCCCACAGAACAGTGTTCACAGCCTGAAAACCTTGAAATTCGTCTTCCCAATGAATCTTTAATGTTTTAACGGGAGCCAGTCTCCTTCCTTTAGACAAGGTACTCTTTTCCAGTCAGCCTAAGCAAGAGAGTTCCAGAAAAACATCTATTTCTGCTTTATTGACTATGCCAAAGCCTTTGACTGTGTGGATCACAATAAACTGTGGAAAATTCTGAAAGAGATGGGAATACCAGACCACCTAACCTGCCTCTTGAGAAATCTGTATGCAGGTCAGGAAGCAACAGTTAGAACTGGACATGGAACAACAGACTGGTTCCAAATAGGAAAAGGAGTACGTCAAGGCTTATTGTCACCCTGCTTATTTAACTTCTATGCAGAGTACATCATGAGAAACACTGGACTGGAAGAAACACAAGCTGGAATCAAGATTGCTGAGAGAAATATCATATAACCTCAGATATGCAGATGACACCACCCTTATGGCAGAAAGTGAAGAGGAACTCAAAAGCTTCTTGATGAAAGTGAAAGTAAAGAGTGAAAAAGTTGGCTTAAAGCTCAACATTCAGAAAACGAAGATCATGGCATCCGGTCCCATCACTTCATGGGAAATAGGTGGGGAAACAGTGGAAACAGTGTCAGACTTTATTTTGGGGGGCTCCAAAATCACCGCAGATGGTGACTGCAGCCATGAAATTAAAAGATGCTTACTCCTTGGAAGAAAAGTTATGACCAACCTAGACAGCATATTCAAAAGCAGGGACATTACTTTGCTGACTAAGGTCCGTCTAGTCAAGGCTATGGTTTTTCCTGTGGTCATGTATGGATGTGAGAGTTGGACTGTGAAGAAGGCTGAGCACCAAAGAACTGATGCTTTTGAACTGTGGTGTTGGAGAAGACTCTTGAGAGTCCCTTGGACTGCAAGGAGATCCAACCAGTCCATTCTGAAGGAGATCAGCCCTGGGATTTCTTTGGAAGGAATGATGCTAAAGCTGAAACTCCAGTACTTTTGGCCACCTCATGAGAAGAGTTGACTCATTGGAAAAGACTCTGATGCTGGGAGGGATTGGGGGCAGTAGGAGAAAGGGACGACCGAGGATGAGATGGCTGGATGGCATCACAGAGTCGATGGACATGAGTCTGAGTGAACTCCGGGAGATGGTGATGCACAGGGAGGCCTGGCGTGCTGCGATTCATGGGGTCGCAAAGAGTTGGACACGACTGAGCGACTGAACTGAACTGAACTGAACTTGGTCCCCACCACTCCCTCTCCTTCTTTGAAGTAGAATGTTGTTTCATGTTACGTTAACGTTCAGAATAGTTGATTTACTATTGCTCTCAGGTTGTCACTTTCCTAAAAGCTGATATTTTTCTGTCTTTTCAGCAGTGGGAAAAACAGGGGCCTAGGGTTTGTTATACCTACCAGCTTCAAACTTCTAACTTCCTCTGCCATGACTCCTGGCGGCTGGGTTTGCTGCCCTGAGTGAACCAATAGTCCTGTTTCCTAAGTGGTAATAGGCAGTGGGTATCCAGGGCTAAGAAGCCTGTTGTGAGGATGAGAGGTCCTGAAAAGGCTTCACTGGGAAGCGGACCTTTAAACCTAGACTCAAGAAGAAAAAGGGTGGAATTAGGGGTGTTCCAGGCAGATGGCCCTGTGTGGACTAAGGCATAGAGTGAATGGGAGCGAAGCTTTGTGGAAACTAGGCTGAGGTGGGGTCTTGGGAAGTGATAACTGAGGTTGGAAGATCAATTAGAGATTGAATCCTAAACAGCCTGGAATTCCATGTTGAAAAATTGAATCCTTGTCCTCTTGTAGAGGGGAATGAACTCTTGTGGTGCTGGGAATTCCAAATGTTAGAGTTCTAGCCCATTTCTTTCATCCCTCTTGGAACCACAGAATATTAGAGACGGAAGGAGAGATCTCAGAGATCTACTAGAATTGTGGACCCTTAGAATGGAAGGGACCTTAGAGATTAAATCCAAAAATCAGATTCAGTTATTCTAAACTTTTAATGGGTCAATGAGCCCCCAAAATCTATTTTTTTAAAAAGTTATACTATCTCTTCCTAGAAGAGGGAGGTACTTATATACTTCTGCATACAATTTCAGGTAATTTCAGGTTTTCATGAACCCATCCAAAGGACTGAGGTTATGTTTGAAATGTATATTTACATGTATTCTCTTCTCTTAAATTTTGCAGGTCAGTAAGTCAAGATACCAAGAAGCAAAGGATTGGTTCAAAATCAAAAACCTAGTAAGTGTTTATCGGAGGACAGAATCCTTTTGACTTCCTAGTCCAATGCTCTTATCATATTAGCCATTTTTATTAGCATTGAATGGTTGAAAAGCATCACCGACTCAATGGACATGAACTTGGGCAAACCCCAGGAGATAGTGACAGAGAGGCCTAGTGTGCTGCAGTCCAGGGGGTCGCAGAGTTGGACATGATTTAGTGGCTGAACAATTAGCATTAGGTTGGGAGTGCATAGAAATGGATCATAAATCATTCATTTTGTATCAGTTAGCTTCCAACACAAGGCCTGACTCCCAGCTGACACTCAGTAAATGTTGATTAGAGGACAAGCAGTGGATTGCAGACCATCTCTGTGAAGAGAGAGCTCCAATATGATTTCCTGTCTCTTTCAGAGACTGGTGTCTTTTGATGGCACATGGTTGGGGCTTTTGGAACAGAAGCCTGGATACCTTTTTTTTTAAAAAGGATTTTATTTGGAAATAATCTTAGAGTCATAGAAAATTGCAAAAAGAATGCAGACTTCACCCAGTTTTCCCCGATGGTAACATCTTGTATAACCATAGTACGATATAGTTGTACAAAACCAGAGAGTTGGCATTGATATAATCATTATTCAGTGTTTGCCAGTTTTATATGCACTCATTTGTATCTGTGTAGGCCTGTGCAGTATTGTCCTGTGTGTAAATTCATGTAACTGTTCTGCCGTCAATATCTAGAAATGTTTGATCACCACAAAGATCCCTCCTGCTGCTGCTTTATAATCATGCGCATTCCTCTCCCATAGCCCGTATTCCCAACCATAGGTAACACTAATCTGTTCTTCATCTCTTTTAATTTTTTTCATTTCAAAATGTTATATAAATGGAATCATGTAGTATGTAACTTTGGGGGACTGGGTGCTTTTATTTTTTTGACTCAGAATAATTCCGTGGAGATTGATGCCTCAGAGCAGCTGAGTCTGTGAGCCACAACTACTGAAGCCCACGCACCTAGAGCCTCTGCTCTGCAACAGGAAAAACCCCCACAATGAGAGAGTAGCGCCCACTCTCTGCAAATAGAGAAAGCCTGTGTCAGCAGTGAAGACTAGCACTGCCAAAAAAATAAATAGTAAATAAAAGTAGTGTGTACATGTCAAAAATAAAACAAATACATTTATATATATATATATAAAAGATAAGTTATCAGTGGACAAGAAATTCAGATTTTCAACAAAATTTAGATTTAGTAATTCTATTTCACTTACATTACACCACAGACTACATACATTATTCCAGGAGCCCAGCTGTGCTCGTGGTGAAGAGAAAACAGGTTCAGCTAATGTGGTTTGAATAAAAAGCTCCTAGGTTGTTCTGTGTGTCTGTGTATATTTAGTTTTTTATTATGAATTCCAAGAGGCTTGCTCTGGTCTCCTACCGACTGTTAACTTCTTTTTGCTAACCTTTTTTTTATCATCTATGTTTGATCTTGGGATGCAAATCTATTTTATCTTTTGATGTTTTGCTGAACTGGAGAAGATAACTGATTTAGACCCTAGCTATGTAATTATGTTTGTAATTAACTCTTGTTTTTAGGGATTCTCATTCTCGATGAACCAGTGTAAATTCAGAAGCCTACATATGTCATCATCTTTTTGCTCCTTTCTCCTGTCACCGATCTGTATTCAATCGCAACCCTCCTAGTTCCCAATTTTAATGAAACTGTTTTCACTGTGGTGCTCTGCCAGTAGCTCTGTATTCCTTATTAAACTTCACTGATTTTAGTACTTAAAATACCGATGCATTCATTTGAATAGATTACTTACATTAATGTCTTATACACATATGTGATTTTACTTATTTCTCTTTTGAACTTACTTTGGCTGTGCTGGGTCTTCACTGCTGCTCAGGCTCTTCTCCAGTTGCGGTGAGCAGGGGCGACTGTAGTTTGGTGTGCGGGCTTCTCTCTGCGGTGGCTTCTCTTTTGCCGAGCGCGGGCTCTAAGGGCACGGGGGGCTTCGGTAGTTGTGGTTCCCAGACTAGAGTGCTGGCTCGGTAGTTGTGGCGCATGTGCTTAGTTGCTCTGCAGCATGTGGGATCTTCCCAGACAGGGGATTGAACCCGTGTCTCCTGCATTAGCAGGCGGATTCCTTACCACTGAACCAGCGGGGAAGCCCCATATTAATGTCTTTAAATATGCTTAGACATCTGTTTCTTGGTTTATCGGGTATAAAGGGTAACAAGATTTACGGCTATAAAAGTTGAAGAAACCCATGTACTCAGCCCTCCTACTTTCTCACCCTCTGGGTGTCTGTACTTTTTCGGTATATTATTCCTTGGTTCCCTTTTAATTACTCATTTCCAGCTCCTTCCCTTGCTTTTTGCAGTCTTATCCTCTGTATTCAGCAAGGCTCATTTCCTTTTTGATGTTTCTGAAATGACCTTCACTTGTAAGGCGTTTTTTTTTTTAAAAAGTACTTCATTTCCCAAGCTCTGCCAATGCCATCTCCTCCAGTTGCTCATCATCTCTTCTTTGAACTATTGGGTCTTTGCTTTGATCTCTTGCTTTAAAATTCATTAAGCCCTTTGAGTCCTTTGTTGTTCATGATTATTATCTGTTTCATGTTAATTTTTTTCTGGTGAGTGCCTTTCATTTAACATTTTGTTTTTTTTTTGTTCCCTGCCTCCATTTCCAGTTTTTCTGTAATATATTTATATAGGTCTGATGCTGTTTGTTTATTTATTTTATGTTTTTACTGTAACTCCCCTTTAAAAGAAGTGAGTTCTTCCTGGTCAAGATCTTTGTTGGAGTTGTGCATGGAGAAGGGACTAGAGTAGAATTACAGGCTGGCAGGAAGTCTTTTAAAGTCATTAATGGTTTAGTTTTTTCCTCATGCTAGCAGATGGAGCTTGACAGCTGCAGGGTTGCAAAACTGGCATGTCTGTGTCTGTGTGTTTCCCTGGTCAGCTCACATGCCTTGCTTTTCCTTGGTGCCAGTGGTATCAGGAAAGCTCTCAGAGCCAGCCCTTTCATCACGGCCCCAGTGTTCAAGAGAAGGTGGTGTTGGTTCTGCCTTCAAGATGCAGGACCTCTAGAACACTCTAAACTGCCAGCTCTCTCTCCCTGAGACCTCAGTCCCAGGCCTCCTCTATTGACTTGAATTCTCTGTGTCTTCTTGGTACCTGCCTTTTCTTCATTAACGAGATGAGTTCCCACTCTGAACACCTTTGCCAGAGGGCTTTTTCTGCCACTAGATTGCTCGGCCGAGAATGCTGGTGAATGAATTCAGAACTCAGCATTCAGAAAACTAAGATCATGGCATCTGGTCCCATCACTTCATGGGAAATAGATGGGGAAACAATGGAAACAGTGAGAAACTTTATGTTCTTGGGCTCCAAAATCACTGCAAATGGTGACTGCAGCCATGAAATTGAAAGATGCTTGCTCCTTGGAAGAAAAGCTATGACCAACCTAGACAGCATACTAAAAAGCAGAGACAGTACTTTGCCAACAAAGGTCCGTCTAGTCAAGGTTATGGTTTTTCCAGTGGTCATGTATGGATGTGAGAGTTGGACTGTGAAGAAAGCTGAGCACCAAAGAATTGATGCTTTTGAACTGTGGTGTTGTATAAGACTCTTGAGAGTCCCTTGGACTGTACGGAGATCCAACCAGTTGATCCTAAAGGAAGTCAGTCCTGAATATTCATTGGAAGGACTGATGCTGAAGTTGAAACTCCAATACTTTGGCCACCTGATGCAAAGAACTGACTCATTCAAAGACCGTGATGCTGGGAAAGATTGAAGGTGGGAGGAGAAGGGGACAACATAGGATGAGATGGTTGGATGGCATCACCGACTCGGTGGACATGAGTTTAAGTAAACTCCGGGAGTTGGTGATAGACAGGGAAGCCTGGCATGCTACAGTCCATGGAATCACAGAGTCGGACACGGCTGAGTGGCTGAACTGAACTGAATGCCTTTAGGAGCAGCCCTCAACCAATATGGCAGCTCTGAGGTGTAGGGAAGCAAAGTTTGCCACCCCAAAATGTGTCTCTTTGGCATTAAGATTAATCTGACTATTTTTAAGAAACAGAAACCCCAGGAACCTTTCTTTTTACCCCCACTCCCACCCCCACCCCCTTAGCTGCCTAGAGAGTTTAGATAAAGGACCTGGAATAGAGCTAATACCAGAGATACCTGCAATGAATATGAAGTGAGTGTGGTGGAGGAAAGTCAAAGGACTTTAGCAATCAGAGTCTTTTGCATGTTCCGTTGTTACCCAGTGCAAACTCACTTTGCTCACCGCACAAGAGGCCAGTGAATCCCAGGGACAAGGTGCTGAGGCAAGGAATATGACTTTATTTGGAAAGTGGGCTGATGGAGAAGATGACATATTCATGCCTCTAAATAACCAGCTTTTGGGGGGCCTGGATGTCAGGTTCTTTTATGGATCAGAGATGGGCCTCGGTGAGGAAACAAAGTAAAAGACCATTTAATTCTTGCGAATATTTATCTCCTAGCCTGGCAAGCCTCAGGCAGGCTTCTTTTCCTTACAGTCATTCACAGGTAGGCAGGGTCAGATCTCCTTGTGAACCTGAACAAAGGCACTTTAGTGTAAGGGTCATGCAGAGGGGGCAGGGTTCTCTGAGGCAGGCCATTATGTGTGATTATAACAAAATGGGCAAAAACAAGAGTTAAAGTAAAAATTAACCCTCCCTGGTTACACCATTGTGTGTGCAAGGTTGGCAAACGTGTTTATCAAATATTTGTTTTTTTCTATCTCCATATGAAATTGTCTTTCTTTTCCTTTCAAGTTCCAAATCACAGCCCCCAGCATCTTCTTTTTAAAAATTAATTGTTATTATTATTAATTTATTTGTCTGCAGTGGGTCTTAGTTGTGGCATGCAGACACTTACCTGTGGCATGTGGGATCTAGTTTCCTGACCAGGGATCAAACTCTGGTCCCCTGCATTGGGAGCGTGGCGTCTTAGCCCTTAGACCAGCAGGGAAGCCCCCCTAACGTCCTCTTTTGTTTTAAACTAAAGAAGCTGAAATTTAAAGTGAGGATTTTGGCCATTTTGGCAAATTACTCAGTTTCCCTGGGTTTCTTCTAAGTATACATGTTATTAAACTTTTGTGTAATTTTCTCTTGTTAGTCTGTCTCATATCAGTTTAATTTTTAGACCAGCCAGAAGAACCTCGAAAGGCAGAAGGAAATTTCTTCCTCCTTGAGAGGCATGTTCTGTGCAGTCTTGCTTAGGTCCCCAGCACGTTGGAGAGCTAGAAACTGAGTGACGTGTTCATTAATATTGTTTAGTTGCTCAGTTGTGTCTGATTCTTTGTGGACTGCAGCATGCCAGGCTTCTTTGTCCTTCACCATCTCTTGGAGTTTGCTCAAACTCAACGTCCATTAAATAGGTGATGCCATCTAACCATCTCAATCCTCTGTCATCCTCTTCTCCTCCTGCCTTCAATCTTTCCCAGCATCAGGGTCTTTTCCAATGAGTTGGCTCTTTGCATCAGGTGGCCAAAGTACTGGGGCTTTGGCTTCAGCATCAGTTCTTCCAATGAAAGGTTCGTTTCCTTTAGGATTGACCCGTTTGATCTCTTTGCTGTCCAAGGGACTCTCAAGAGTCTTCTCCAGCACCACAGTCAGAAGAATTGCCACAGTCAATTCTTTGGCACTCAGCCTCTGTCAGAAATGGTTTTTAAAAATATGAAGAAGATCAGATGATTTTTCTCCTTAGTCATGCTAACATAAATTATATTTATGGACTCTCTATTGACCCTCCTTGCATTCCTGAAATAATATGTTATTTTAGAATGTGCTGTTCAATTCTATTTGCTCAATTTATTTAAGATTTTTAAAACAATATTCATAAATGAGATAAATCTCTAGCTTTCTCTTTTTATGCTATCTTTATCAGGCCTCAGTGTCAGTTTCTCCTTACCTATTATTAATAAATAGAATTTGATAGTCTTCCTTCTTTTTATGCTCTGGAACAGTTTAAGAAACATCTGGTGGACACAGGGAAGAAGAGGATGGGACAAATTGAGAGAGTAACATTGAAACATATACATTAGCGTGTGTAAAATACAGAACCAGTGGGAATTTGCTGTATGATGCAGGGAGCTCAAACCTGGTGCTCTGTGACAACCTGGAGGGGTGGGATGGGCTGGGAGGTGGGGGAGGGAGGGTGAAAAGTGGGGGGGGACTCTTGAGAGGCCCTTGGACTACAAGGAGATCAAACCAGTCAGTCCTAAAGGAAATCAGTCCTGAATATTCATTGGAAGGATTGACTCTGAGGCTGAAACTCTAATACTTTGGCCATCTGATATTAAGGGCTGACACATTGGAAGAGATCCTGATGCTTGAAAAGATTGAGGGCAAAAGAGAAGAAGGCAGCAGAGGATGAAATGGCTGGGTAGCATCACATATTCAGTGGACATAGTTTGAGGAAACTCCAGGAGATAGTGAAGGGTAGGGAAGCCTGGCGTGCTGCAGTCCATGGGGTCCTAAAGAGTGGGAGATGACTTAACAACTAACCAGTAACAATGTCATGTTTGATCTAGTAGAAAAAAGTATTTTAGAACTTAAATACTGTACTTTTGGAAGGACCTCAGAATCACTGAGTTCCAGTCACCAAGTTCCTTTTGTTAAAAAAAAAAAAAAAGTTATTTATTTGGCTGCGCTGGGTCTTAGTTGCAGCGTGCAGAATCTTTAGTTGGGGCAGGTGGGATCTAGGTTCCCCGGCCAGGGATTGAACTTAGGCCCCTTGCATTAGGAGTGCAGAGTCTTAACCTTTGGACCACCAAGGAAGTCCCCCTCTAGTTCCTTTTAACACTTGGCGCACTCCATTTAGTTGAGGACTTCCAATTTGCTGAGTGTTCCTGATTTGCCAGTTTAATAAGGTTAAATTATTAAATTTAATAAATTATTGCTATGAGATAGTGCCACGTACTTACCCTCCAGGGTTGTCTCCAATTTCTAATCCTCAAAGTGGTCCCCAGGCTGAGATTTTGGATGCCCCTACCCCCATCCCGGAAGCCTCCTACTTTCTCTGAGCTGGCCGTGACTCTGCAGTCATTTAGCTACTTGGAGCCTCAGCCTCACATAGGGAGTGGGTACAAAACCCGTCACCTTGGAATAGTTGTGGGGATTAATTGAAATAATGGGTCTGAGTGCTCACTAAATGTTAGATTCCCAGATTCCGATTACTTCCCGTTACCCTGTCTTCCTTCCAGAATCTTCGAATGTGACATAAGGAGGTTCTGAGAATAGATTCGTTAGAACAAGGCTTCCAGCCACTGTGGTCGGGTATGAGGAATGGAGAGGAGCTCTTACCTTGCCACTGAGGGAAACTTTGATTTCTAGTATAACTGGATTCTTGGGAGAGATTTGTGGTCCTACCCTTGAAAGGCAAAGGGATTGCTGTGCCGTTTGCCAGTTCAGGAACCATGAATAGATATATGGTGTCCCATTCCTGGCAGATCCTGAGGAAGAAATTGGTGAGGAGTGGCAAGGGCCCTGGGAGGAAGAGTGGAAGATTGAACAGATAGGTATTTTGAAAAAGAGAGATGCAGGTATAGGAGGTGGCCTTGGATAAACAAGGCCACCCTGTACCTGTTGGAGTCGCAAAGGAGAGAGTTTCAGATTAGGCTTCAGAAAGACTGAATTCTCACCCCTGCCCTGCAGCCTGCTCTGCCCTTGGCATTGGCTGCACTTGGAGCCCCTGAGAACTGCTCTGAACTCGCCCTTCGTACTAATAGGAGATTCAGAGAGAATAATGCCCAGTGTCAGGGTAGGGTAATAGATTAAACTTACAGACTCGAGCCAGACTTCCTGGGCTCAAATCTCTATCACTGGGACTTCTGAGCTTCCAATGCAAGGGGCATGGAATCTTATCCTTGGTTGGGGAACTAGGTTTCCACATGCCACGCTGGGCGGCTGAATGAATAAATAAATAGATGCAACTTAAAAAAAAAACTGTTTAAAAACAAAGCAATCCCCCCAATCCTTATCACCTATTAGTCGTGTGACTAATAATAGTATTTGGCAGGTTGCTTGACTTGCTGTGCCTCTTTTCTCTTCTGTAAAGGGTACTGATAACATTAGTAACCTACTGCGCTGATTTATTGTTGAGGGTTCAGTAAGTCAATACATGTAACAGGCTTAGAATAGTGCCTGACAATGGCCAGTTGTATTCAATCAATATTAATTTTATTTAAAATTTTCATTATTATTTTTTTGGCCACACTATGCAGCTTGTGGGATCTTAGTTCCCAGACCAGGGATCAAACATGTGCCCACAGTGAAAGTGCAGAGTCCTGACCTCTGGATCACCAGGGAATTCCCAATAAATATTAAATTGTATTGATAAAGCGTTCCCCCATATTTCCTTTAGATATGTGATTTTTAAAAAAATTGTTTAGTTCCTGGGACTTCCCTTGTGGTCAGTGGTTAAGAATCCACTCTCCCAATGAAGGGGTCTAGATTCAATCCCTGGTCAGGGAACTGGATCCCACATGGTGCAACTAAGTTTGCATGCTGCAACTAAGACCCAGAATAGAAAAATAAATATTTTTAAAAAGTATTATTGTTACGGACAAAGTGCCTCACTGTCGCACTCCCTTTCTCACTGGCAATCACTTTCCAGAAGCCGATGTGTCTCTTTCCTGTCTGTATGTTACAATTTTATTACAAACGTGTGCATCCATAAGCAGCTGCCGTGTGCAGCTCATTTTTCAAAGTGGTTCATACATGGCAGCTCATTTCACCTTTTTTCTACTCAGAATTATGTGTTTTACCCGCAGTGACATAGACACACGCTAATGCCATGTCCAGTCCTGTGACTTATCGAATGTAGTTTTCTTATCTGTCCCTAACGTAGCTGTCACAACTGCTTGTTATGAACCAGGGGCCAGTCAAGGTTCATGTTTTGTCCTTGTTTGGAGTGTTACTAATCTAGGATATCCCTCATACTTTATTTTTTTCCTCCCGAGATTGACTTTTTGAGGAAACTGGGTGAGTTGATGTGGAGATTGTGTTATAATCTAGGTTTGTCTCTTTGGTGTTGAACTTGCTTCCCTGTTAGCCATGCTTACTTGGCAGGGAGAAGAAGACTCCCTTAATCCTCAGTTCACACTGAGATGGAGAGATTTGTTCTCAGCTCCAATTCCAACTTCCAGAGAAAAGACAGGATGGCCTCTCTTGGATTAGGTGCTATATGAGTTTTCTTTTTGGGGGCTGTACCACAGTTTAGTGACTGAGAACAACACACATTTATTTTTAATTTTTTGGCTGAAGGGAATGGCAACCCACTCCAGTATTCTCAGCTGGAGAATCCCGTGGACAGAGGAGCCCGGCAGGATACAGTCCGTGGGGTCACAAAGAGTCAGACACAACTAAGCGACCAACACTTTTTGGCCGCACTGTGCAGCATGTGGGATCTTAGTTCCCCGACCAGGGATCGAACCCGTGGCCCCTGCAGTGGAAGCATGGAGTCTTAACCACTGAATCACCAGGGAAGTACCCACAGCACACACTTATTATCTGAGGGAGGCTAGAAGTCTGGCACGTATTAAAATTCAGATGTTAGCAGGTCTGTGTCAGTTCTCGAGGATGGAAGAAGGAATTCATTTCTTTGACTTCTTGTCTTTTAGAGACCACCCACATTCCTTGCCTCAGGGCCCCTCTCTCTTCAGAGCCCACAACGTTGCATCTCCTTCAGATCCATCTGAGTTCAGCATGCAGGCTTTCCCCATCACCCCTCACTGCCTGTGGTTACTTGTGCACATTATTGGACCACAGTCGTGCCTGACTCTTTGCGACCCCATGGACAGTAGCCTGCGCCAAGCTCCTCCGTCCATGGGATTTTCAAGGCAAGAGTACTGGAGTGGGTTGCCATTTCCTTCTCCAGGGAATCTTCCCAACCCAGGGATCGAACCCAGGTCTCTTGCATTGTAGACAGACAATTTACCATCTGAGCCACCAGGGAAGTGAAAGGTTGTTGAATCAAGCCGCCAGGATTCTTGGCCCCCGGAGGAGAAGAATTCAATCCGGGGCCAGAGATGAGGCTTGATCGCTCAGAGCTTTTGTGTAATAAAGCTTTATTAAAGTATAAAGGAGATAGAGAAAGCTTCTGACATAGGCATCAGAAGGGGGCAGAAAGAGTACCCCCCTGCTAGTCTTCAGCTGGATGTTATATAGTCACCAGCAGTCTGTTAATGAAAGAAAGGAATGTCTCAAAACTTAGAATGGCACCAGGCCCCTCACCCATAAGATGTACTTTGGGATAATCTTGGCACCAAATGGTTTATCTTGGGCCATAAAAGGATTAACTTGAATCTTGAAGAAGGGCAGAGCACCATACAAATAGTTTCATTTACATAGATTAGAGGAACAATATCGGAGTATAACATACTGGTTTATCAAGTCAGAGACAGAGTTTGGGGTAAATGCATAGTACATTAGCATAGCTTAAGCTAAATATTTCCATAAGAAAAAGGCAATGGTTAACTTCAAGTGAAACCAGGTGTCTTTATGGCAACACAGAATTTTAAGAGAAACCTCCTTTTAAATTTGTATAGAGAAGGAAAAAATATCGCTAGTTTGTTTCCTCCTTCCGCTTAAGAGAGATAAAAATGTCTGACACTTGCAGGCTATTTCCTCCATTTGGAGACCCCTGGCCTTCCTGTCTGTTACCCTCTCAGAAGTCCAATTAAAGCCGGGCTGGTGAATATTTCAACGCCTGGCTCCTGGAGAGGGAGATGCCCCACTGATAATAGTTGCCAGTTTCTAGGGCATAAATACTCCCATACTGGTCAATTTCAAGCTACCAACAGGATTTCAGCAGACTTGAAAACTTCCTGAAGATGTAGCTATGGGTATAGCAGCAGCACTGCATTTAATCCTGTTGCATTTCACCTTGCTCAGCACTATCCAGCTTGCTGTTGGCTGTTGAAATCAGCTGGTTTCCAGGGATTGTGTTTGTTTTGTTTCCACAGCGTCTGTACCAGCTCTCCATGGACATCATCATGATGAACCGTGTGTGTAAAATGTTCCGTCAAGGCCTCAGGGGATTTCGGGAATATCAGATCATTGAGACTGCTCACAGAAAGCACCCTATCTTCTCTTTCTGGGATGTAAGCTGCTGAGCTTAGCAGGTTTATAAGAGGGTTTAAAGGGGTCCAACAAATAGCACCTCACTTCCCAGCCCTAGTTCTGAATCAACTGAGAGAGAAGACAAAGGATGAATCAGCTGGGAGAATACATTGGGTGTCATCAAGCCCGGTGGTTACCTAATGCTAAACCCCAGAATGAGACAGTGTTACCAACGACCCCAGTCAGGGGCAGTATTGGACCAAGGCAGGCCTCCACTGCAGTAGCAGGCTTTCCTGCCCTCCTTTCATAGCAGAGATGGGCACAGCGGAATGTGGGCTTGAAGGGAGGGAGGTGCGGGTGATCATGGTCTATTTCTTCTTCCAGATTCACTGGAGAGTTTTAGGTTACTCCCTCTCAATGTGAAAGGAGCAGGGCTAGTCATGTTCTCCTAGCACAACTCCCTCCACATGGAGAGAAGCATCAGGAGTGGGGAAGGAGCCGTCTCCCTTCCAAAGGAGATCAAACGACCAGAGGAAACCTGGGAGCCACAACAAAGCCAGGGTTTCCCACATCCCTTCCAACTTCATCTCGTCTGCCTTCTTTCCTTCTGTCCTGTCCCTCTGCCTGGACAAGGAGACATTTGCAGGGCCATCCTGGTGACCGTGCTTTCTAGGTTTTCTAGAAGGTCTCAATTTCAGACATTTTATCCCAGCAGTGGATCCTGAGGCCCTTTTTGGCTCAAAAAGATCACCTTTCTGTTAAGTTGTTCTGGGTCCCCAAAGGTGTGTTCATTACTATCCAGGGCTCCAAAGTTTCTTCATCCAGTTCCTGGACAAACCCTACCCAGAGTCCTGTTTGCCAAAAGTGACTAGACCCAGCCCCATCTCCCCCCCTTCATCTGGTGATTCCCTCCGAAGTATTTCCCAGCACAGTTTCTGAAGGCTAGCAGCCAAGGAGAGGGTCACGGGTTGGGGGGGGGGGGGTGATGGGGGACAGGGAAGTGTCTTAGATTGGGTTCTAAGGGGACAGCAGGTAATGTAACTGTGTCTGTGGCTGAGTTGAAGATGTAGCAGGAAGTAAGCACCTGGGGGCAGCTGCAGGAGAAGGATTTGCCCCATCAAAATTCATTCAAATTCACGTTTTGAAGATGCGATGCTGTGCTGCCAACAAGTCTGCAGCCAGATTCCGCCCTGAGATGAGAAGGGATAGAGTAGGAGAATCGTAACCTCAGGAAGGACATTCTGGTACATTCTGGTACAGGCTGTCACACGGTGGTGAAGGGAAGGGCCCTGGAGACCAGGAGTCTCTGGGTTACCAGAAGACTTGGGGTGATGCCTGGGAAGCTGGAAGCTGAAGACCAGATGACAGGCTTGTCATCAAGGGAGTGCGAGACTAAACTTAACAATGTTGCCCTGTCCGGATGGGCCAGCCTATGGCGGTCATACAGCTTCCGGGCAGGGAACCTGGCGGGCTGGGAAGGAGCGTCAGGCAGAGAGCCATAGACTAATTTTCAGTGAAATATATGAGTCCAGACCTCTCTGAATACTACATCTTTCTTTCATCAGCCTCCCTGAGAAGCACCAGATGGATGCACAAACTATAAATGGAGGGAGAAGACAGGGATCCAAGTGGGCTCTGGGGGAGGAGTGAGGTGTGCTCAGAGAAATGAATGAGGGTCCTAGTGTGGCTCAGCTGGTAAAGAATCTGCTTGCAATGCGGGAGACCTGGGTTCTATCTCTGGGTTGGGTAGATCCCCTGGAGAAGGGAAAGGCTACCCACTCGAGTATTCTGGCCTGGAGAATTCCATGGACTATAATCCATGGGGTCACAAAGAGTCGGACTTGACTGAGCAACTTTCACGTTCCCTAGTGTAACACAGGATGGTGGTCAGGGCCTTATTTGTCCCTGTTTTCCCTTCTTCTCCCCCATCATAGCATTTTCCCTCTTTCTCTGCCCCTTTCTCTACTCTTTCCACATCCTCCCTGCATCTGTTAGGAAATAGGGTTGGATTAGTTCTTCCCTAAGACCTCCTACACCTCTTCTTCCTGGCCATCCTTTAGGCCAGGACCGTTTCACTGTGTGATTCTTGGGCAACTTCCTTCACCCACTTCAAGTCCCCAGCGGGGCTGCTCAATACTACCTGCTATGTCCTGATGATGAAATGGAATAAGATAAGCCGTGCCTGGCTTGCTATAGGCACTTAGCGAAGACAGGCTTCATTTGTTCCTTCCTTTTTTTATCCCTGTTTCTATTCTTTCTCTCCCCTTCCATACAGTAAGTTCCCTACAAACAAACCTTCAATTTGCGAACTTTCAAAGATGCATACGTGCATCCCATCAATGTCAGATGTGAGTGAAATTGCAGCTGGCCCTGTCTCCTTCTGCTGACACCCTTCAGCTCTACCATCTCCCACCTCCTCTTCCTCTTCCAGTAGGTAACTCTTCTTGCCTGTTCACTCGATGCCAGCCCCTGTATGCCAGCCAAGACACTGTGCTGTCAGATTAAAAATGTTTTCTGTATTTTTTTGTTTGTTTTTTAGGCATTATTTGTGTGGAAAGTATTACATACCTATTACAGTACAGTACTATACAGCCAATGGCGTTAGTTGGGTTTCCAGGCTGTTTGTTGGACTTAGAACAAACGGGACTTACAAAGGTGCTCTCGGAATGTAGGGGACTTACTGTACTTCCCTCCCTTTCTCTTTTGCTTCTGTTTCCTCTTTTGGGTTCCCTTCCTCCCTCTCTGTCCCCCTTTCCCTCTCCCCACCCCTGCTCTCTCTCTCTGCCTCCATAATAACATATTGTCAGTTCTAGGCCCAAGTCTTGTGCAGAGTTGGGCTTTTGAGCAGAGGTGGACGTTTCTCAAGGCTGCCTGCCTTGCATGGTGGTCTAGTTATGCAGAAGGGTCTCAGTGCAAAATTCTAGAAGCAGTCTGGCTGATTCTCCTTCCTCTCCTTTTTTTGTTTTTGTTTTTTCCAGAAGAGGAAACAAGGCCGAATCACATTTGATACTATGGACTTCGTTGCAGAGTCGGTATGTATAGAAAGCTCTGACCTTCTGCTGGGAACTTTTTTTTTCCTACCTCATAGTCTCAGAGAAGCTGTGGGCTGGGTATCAGGATCGCTGGGTTCAGATCAGGTTCTGCTACCAATCCAGTGTGCCATCCAGAGCTAGCCACTTAGCTTCCTCACCTATGAAATAGTTGCTCTCAGTGGCTTCTTTCAGTTCTGGCATCCCAAGACTGTGAGCCCACCCCCCACCCTGAACCCATTGTTGCTTTATTTAATATTCACTATTTTTAAAGTTTTGCTTTATTATCGTTATTATTTTTTAATTTGTTTTTTGGCTGTACGTGGAGTGTTCTCTGGCAGCAATGCATGGGCTTCTCATTGCGGTGGCTTCTCTTGCAGAGCACAGGTTCTGGGCACTTGCAGTTGTGGTGTGCAGGCTTAGTTGCTCCCTGGCATCTGGGATCTTCTCTTCGACCAGGGGTCGAACCCATGTTGTCTTCATTGGCAGGCGGATTCTTAACCACTGGACCACCAGGAAAGTCCTCAGTGTTGCTTTATAGCTGAGCCGAACCAGCAGGGGAGGTCTCCTGCGCTTGGACCAGTGGGAAAGAGTGGAAGGCGAAGCAGAGGATGTGAGAGTTGCAAACAGAGGAGAAATAACCAGTGAGGCGGGAGAAGCCCTGGCCTGCATGAACTCCCCAGACTTCCCGAGAGGTGCTGGGCACCCCTGTCCTTGGCCTGGGCTTGGGTGGCCACCTGAGGAGGGGATGCCTCCATGTGACTTTGTGCTTGTTGTTCAGTGGTTCCGTCGCTCAGTTGTGTCCGACTTTGTGACCCCGTGGCCTGTAGCACGCTTCCCTGTCTGTCACCATCTCCTGGAGCTTGCTCAAACTCCTGGCCATCGAGTCGGTGATGCCATCCGACCATCCCCTCCTCTGTTGTCCCCTTCTCCTCCCACCTTCCATCTTTGCCAGCATCGTGTGGCTTGGCCTGTGCGATTTGCTCTCCGAATTTCAAGCATTATTATGTTCCAACAAATCCTGGACGTTAAATTAAAATTTGAAATTTAATGTCAACTTTAAAGGGGCTTCTCTATTTATAGGAAAGATCTGAAGTTCTCACCCCCATAGACCTGACTCAACCCTGGCCTGGAGCAGCCATGCTGGTTTTCCTCTCGGGAGGAGCAGGGAGCACAGAGCTTTCTAACAGGTACAGGACCACCTGGATCGCTCTGCTCCCCTCTCCTCCCTCGGAACCAAGGTGTGGCTTCTATTGCCTGCCTCCACTGGGCATAATCCAATTTCTCATGTCCCATTATGTATGAAGCACAATAAATCATCCAAATTCTGAGTTTCTTCAGATTTCAAGACCAGCCAGTGTCTGATGCTGGCCATGAAATACTACCCAAGTTTTGCCCTTCCGATGGGAGAAACTAGGGGTCTTTCAGAGGGCCACAGAGCTCTAGAGATGCGGGCAGTCTCGTGCATAGCAGCAGAGGGAGAGAGGAGGACGCAGAGGGGAAGTCCACCTTATAGGCAAGGCCTCTCTGGCTCTGTCTCCAACACGGAGATGGAGAATAACCCAGTCCAGTACTCTTGCCTGGAGACTCCCATGGACGGAGAAGCCTGGTAGGCTACAGTCCACGGGGTTGCAAAGAGTCGGACACGACTGAGCGACTTCGCTTTAAAAAAAAAAAAAAAAACCCTGCCTTTTTGTTGTTGATACGTTGCTCAGTCATGTCCGACTCTGTGACCCCGTGGATTGCAGCACGCCAGGCTTCCCTGTCCGTCACCATCTCCCAGAGCTAGCTCCGACTCGTGCCCTTTGAGTCGGTGATGCTGTCTAACCTGCCCTTTGAGTGACTGGTAATGGGTACCAGATTTCTTGTTAGGGTGATTCAAAGGCTCTAAAATCCATTGTAGTGATATCTGTACCACTCTGAATACACTAAAAATTGATCTGGACACTTTCAGTGGTGAATTATATATAAATTATACATCAGTCAAGCTGATACACATATTTATACATATATAAGCTGTCTCTCAGGTTAACACTTGAAAACTTAACTTCAGTATAGTCCATATTAGGACTCTACTAACACTAAACTTCTCAAAAAAATCTTAAGAATTATCACGGCTTAGAATCACAAACTCAATTATTATACCATTTGTGAGATGCTGGAAACAACAGGCACATTTCTAAAATGTAGTTTTGAGTGAAAAAAAGGCAAGTTGCATAAACAATGTCAGCAGTCTTGATATTTATGTAAATAAAAGCAAAATCATTCTATATGTACTCTGTAGGCACATGTATAAGTTTGTAATAATATACATAGGGCTTCCCAGGTGGCTCAGTGGTAAAGAATCTGCCTGCCAATACAGGAGACATGGGTTCGATCCCTGATCTGGGAAGATCCCACATGCCTCAGAACAACTAAGCCCGTGTGCCACAACTATGGAGCCCGTGCTCCCTAACGATAAAAGCCGCCTCAATGAGAAGCCCTCGCACTGCACCTAGAGAGTAACCCCTGCTCACTGCAACGAGAGAAAACCCACTCGCAGCAGTGAAGACCCAGCAGAGTGAAAAACAAATATAATAAAAAATAGCATATACAAATAATTAATTCCAGTGGTGGAGAGCAGGTCTGGATTAGGTGTGACCTGGTACGAGGGGATTTTAACTATCTATTGTTCTGGTTTTTAATGGAAAAATAGTCATTATATTGTGTTAGTTTCAAAAATTTTATGTATACATAGGAAAAAGGCAGGAAGCAAGAATGCCAGGTGGTACCGTGGTAAAGAATCCACCTGCCAATTCAGGAGATACAAGAGATGCAAGTTTGGTCCCCGGCTCGGGAAGATCCCCTGGAGAAGGAAATGGCAATCACTCCAGTATTCTTGCCTGGAAAATTCCGTGGACAGAGGAGCCTGGTGGGCTAGAGTCCATGGAGTTGTAAAGAGTCGGATACGACTGAGCACACACGTACACACACGTGTGCAAATGCCACATGTTAATGGCTAATTCTGTGCGCTGAGATTATGAACGGCCCCTCTTATTTTCCTTTATCCTCCCTGTATTTTAGAGCAGGAGTCCCCAACCCCAGAGTTGTGGACTGCTACCAACCATGGCCTGTTAGGAACTGGGCCACACAACAGGAGGTGAGTGGTGGGCGAGCAAGTGACGCTTCAGCTGCCACTCCCCATCAGTCCTCATCACTTGTGTTATCACCTGAACCATCCCCCTGACCTGGGCTGTGAAAAAAATGTCTTTCACAAAACCAGTCCCAGATGCCTAAAAGGTTAGGGACTGCTGTGCTAGAGGACCACAGTGAGGGAATAACTGGCCTGAAGTGAGTGAAATTGACAGTGCTGAGAAATGGTGTTTGAGAAACAGTCAGGGCTGTGTTTGAGTGATTTCCTTTTCTTCATTCCAGATATTTTTTTGAGCTCCTTAGGTAGGCCTTGGTCTGTGTCTGTGGTGGGGAATACAGTCAGCTCCCTGTATCTTTGTAGCAGGTTCCACATCCTCGGATCCAACCCACCGTAGGTAGAAACTATTCAGAAAAGGAAAATTCCAGACAGTTCCAAAAAGCAAAATTGGAATAAATAGTTGCCGGCAGTAACTATTTATTGTATTTACAACATTTATGTAGGGTTTACATTGCGTTAGGTATTTTAAGTAATCTTGAAATGATTTAAAGTATATGGAAGGACATACAAATACTACACCATCTTAAGGGAGGGACTTGAGCAACAGCAGATTTTAGTATTGACAGGGGTTCTGGAACCAATCCACTCCTCCCCGCCCCACCCGAGTGGATACGAGGAACAAGGATGACTATACCATTCACACTTGTCCTTAAGCAGCTAATAGGAGTTAAGGTGATGGAACTTACTCAGAAAGTTAAGTAACAATCTGTAGGAACCCACAGAAGGAGGTCTCAAGGGTTGAGGGTGGTAACAAGTATTTCCTGGAGGAATTAGGGCCCTAAGTGAGCCTGGTTCATAGAAGCCAAAGGCATCTGTGTTTTGCCAAAAATAGACCCTATAATAGAAGTCCTAATGGGTTATTGATAGTAAGAAGGAATGGATTCGGACCATAAAAGAGACTGTGACACTTCCATAACCCTTGCTCTGCATCAGGCACATTGTAAGCCCTTGACAATTAACTCTGGTTTGCCCATAAAGTTTCTGTTATTATCAGACAGGGAAACTGGGTCTCTGGGAGAAGAGGCTTGTGCAAGGACACAAAGCTGGCTGGGAAGTAGCAGGACCAAGTTCAAACCCAACATCTGGTCCCCAAGCCTGTGTGCTTTTAACCACTGTGCTACACTACCTTTCCGAGTGGATGCGCATGGCTTCCGATCTCCTGGTGTGATGACCAGAATTCTCATCGTGACCCACTTTCCTTTTTCTTCAAGACAGTTACTGTTGTGTAAGATGCCGGCATTCATCCTTACTTCTGTAAACATTCATTTCGTCAAGTGTCCACCACAGGTGAGACATTCTAAAAACGGTAAACAAGGTAGACGAGGCCACTGCTGTGTTTATCTTTTAAAAAGGTTTTCTTCACGTGGACCATTTTTAAAGGCTTTGTTGAACTTGTTACAGTATTTTTGCGTCTTTTTTGTTTTTTGGCCACGAGGCAAGTGGGATCTTAGCTCTCTGACCTGGGATTGAACCCGTACTCCGTTCATTGGAAGGTGAAGTGTTAACCACTGGACCACCATGAAGTCCTTATTGTGTTTATATTGGGGCTTATATTCTAGAACACCTTTGTTCAATCAAACTCTCAGTGACACGGAAATGTTTAGTAGTCTGCGTTATCCCGTACAGTAGTCAGCAGACTCGTGTAGCCACTGAGCACTTGTCACGAGTGGGACTGAGGGACTAGTTCTTTTATTCTAATTTTATTTATTCATGTATTGGCTGCACTGGGTCTTCGTTGCTGTGCCTGGGCTTTCTCTAGTTGAGTCAAGTGGGGACTACTCTCTAGTTGCGACTCGTGGGCTTCTCACTGCCGTGGCTTCTCTTGCTGCTGAGCACGGCCTCGAGGGTGTGGGCTCAGGAGTCGTGGTGCACAGGCTTAGTTGCTCCAGGGCATGTGGAATCTTCCTGGACCAGGAATCGAACTCGTGTCCCCTGCATTGGAAGGTGAATTCTTAACCATTGGACCACCAGAGAATTCCGGAACTAATTTTTAAATTTAAATAGCCACATGTGGCTGTTGGCTACCATATTGGACAATGGAGTTCAAGATTTGTGTGTGCGTGTGTGTGTGTGTTTATGGTGGGAAAATGACATAATATACACTTTAACAGAAAAGGGGGCTTCCTGGGTGACTCAAACAGTAAAGAATCTGCCTGCAATGCAGGAGACCCAGGTTCGATCCCTGAATCGGGAAGATCTCCTGGAGAAAGGCATGGCAACCCACTCCGGTACTCTTGCCTGGAGAATTCCATGGACAGAGGAGCCTGGCAGGCTCCAGGCCACGGGGTTGAAAAAAAAGTGGGGGGCTTTCCTTGTGGCTCAGCTGGTAAAGAATCCACCTGCAATGCAGGAGACCAGGGTTTGATCCCCTGGTTGGGAAGATCCCCTGGAGAAGGGAAAGGCTACCCACCCCAGTATTCTGGCCTGGAGAATTCCATGGGCTGTATAGTCATGGGGTTGCAAAGAGGTGGACATGACTGAGCGACTTTCACTTTCTTTTACTTTAACAAAAAAGAGTAAGATCATTTCAGAAAGTATTAAATGCTTTGAAGAAAATGATTCTGAGCTTACAGAGTGCTGGGAGGGGCCCTACTGTTTTAGCTCAGATAATCCAGAAGGGAGTCTCTGAAGATGTGGCGCCATATGAGCTGAGAGCAGAATAGGGGAGGAAGTGGCAGTCATATTCTTGTGAAAATCCAGGGGAGGAACATTCCAGGCAGAGGGAGCAGTCCAAGCAAAGCCTGAGAGACAGGAGTGAGCCTGGCACAGGCAAAAGACGAGGGGAGACCAGAGAAAGAAGGAGAGCGGCAGAAGGCACGGGTGGAGGGCAGTCAGCAGGTAGGGAGGCAGAACACGTGGGGCCCCAAGCTGTGGTAGGAGTTCAGATTTTCTCCTGGGACTTCCCTGGTGGACCTGTGGCTAAGACTCCTTGCTCCTGATGCACGGGGCCCGGGTTCGCTTCCTGGTTGGGAAAACTAGATTCCACGTGCCGCAACTAATAGATCCCACACATCACAACTAAGATCTAGTGCAGCCAAATACATACAAGTAAATATCACAACACTGTTTCCCTGGAAGGTGGGAGTGGCGAGCGAATGCCTGGATCTGCCCGCATCTTGGTCCATGAGTCCTGGCTTAGGAGGGTTAGCTGAGAGTCTCTGTAGGTTCTCTTTGTTCCTTAGGCTCCTGAGGCTTGCTGAGGTACAGGCTGAGACAAGGGACGTCTGCCTTGACCGAAGCGTGCAATGTATCGAATGGGCCCAGGGAGCCCCATTACTGACTGGTGGGGTCAGTGAATGGCAGTGGTTCTTGGTCAGTAGCTGGGGACACAGGCCTTGGCATGTAGCAGTTCTAGGTCACAATCCTGCCAGAGTGTCTGCATCTGTCAAATGGGGATAATAATCGTGCCACGCTTCTTTGGGCAAAGATGCAGCGAGATGGTATGTGTAAGATGCCTGTCCTGATACCCAGCACACAGGGCACACTCATCACATGTCAGCCACTGTTGTGTGGGAATGGGAAAGGGTGGGGCAGGAGCGTGGGGAGTTGCCCACCAGCCTCTGGGGGCAACTACTGGGTCCTCTGCATCACTTTGGCTCTCTTTCCCCCCAGGGTCACTTCCCTCCGAGGGCCATTCAGATCGCGCAGAAGCAGCCCGCTTGGAGGGCAGAGCACGAGATCCAGTCACTCTGCAACCTCTTGCAGGTTCTGGACAGTTACCGGAACTACTCAGAGCCCCTGCAGCTGCTCCTGGCCAAGGTCATGCGCTTTGAACGGTCAGTGAGGGGCTCACCCCTTGGCCCCTGGCCTGGGGCGGGGCCGTGCAAGAAGGGCCCGGCTGTGAAGGCCACATTGGGTCCACCAGCCCCTCTGTGGGGTGTCGGCTGTGAGAAACCGTCTGTCATTTCACCTTCATGCTCACTGTTATGACGACAGCATGCTGTATCTCAGCCATTTATTGAGAATCTGCTCAGAATTAAGGAGCCACTGAGTGTGGCTAGTTAGAACCTCAGAAAGGATATGGTCCAATTCTCTCTGTCTTCAGATGAGAAAACTAAGGCTGTGGGTGGGGGGGAATTTGTTGTTGTTGTTTTTCAGGGGCTTAGTTGGGTCCAACTCTTTGCGACCCCATGGACTAAAGCATGCCCAGCTTCTCTGTCTTCACTATCTCCCACCCAGAGTTTGCCCAAGCTTATGTCCATTGAGTCGGCATGCCATCCAACCATCTCATCCTCTGTCACCCCCTTCTCCTCCTGCCCTCAATCTTTCCCAGCATCCGGGCCTTTTCCAATGAGTCGACTCTTCGAATCAGGTGGCCAAAGTATTGGAGCTTCAACATCAGTCCTTCCAATGGATATTCAGGGTTGATTTCCTTTAGAATTGTCCTATTTGATCTCCTCATTGTCTGCAGGACTCTCAAGAGTCTTCTCCAGCACCGCAATTTGAAAGCATCAGTTCATTGGCGGTCAGCCTTCTTTATAGTCCGACTCTCACACCCGACTACTGGGAACTATAGGTTTGACTAGATGGACCTTTGTTGGCAAAGTGAGGGGAATGACTCATCTGAGTTCACCCCCTAAATAAGTAGCAGAGCTGAGACTCAAACTCAGGCCTTAAAAGCCAGAAGGGATCACAGATGAGGTGTACTTCATCCAGGTAGCAACAACTAGGGGAAGGGTCTGTGAACTTGGATGAGAAAAAATATTATCTCTTTTTTCATTACCCTCTTAAATTTATCATTACCTTCAGTCGTGAATGTAGGTAACAAACCACTACATAATTTTTTAAACCAAAAGAACTTAGAGATATTATCACATATTTAAGATGTTGCAGATTTCTCAAAAGCCAATTTTCATTTATCACATCTTTTTTATTTTTAAGTTTTTTATTTTTTAAATTTTAAAATCTTTAATTCTTACATGCATTCCCAAACATGAACCCCCCTCCCACCTCCCTCCCCATAACATCTCTCTGGGTCTTGAAAAGATGGTAGTTATTAGGTCTGTTGCTAGCTCTTGTTTTGCAGAAAGAGGCAGATATATTGCTGTATCACAAACTTAGATTTTTGTTAACTATAATTCTGCTATATTTTCTTTTATACATTTAAAACATTGTTTTGTGAAGCATTCACCAGATTGTCAGTTGGTCCATGGCACAAAGAAAGGACCGAGTAAGTCCCTTGGCGTAGAGAAGCCTGAGAGGTGCTTTTGTGGTATTTCCACATTATTTCCAGGAAATTTCAGTGTCCTCAGGGGGGCAGCCTAGTAGAGTATTTGAGGTAAGACCTGTCTTGAAACTCTAAATGTAAGCTCACTATAGGTTTGTGTTCTATCTTCCTTCATAGAGGTCACAGTCTAGGGCATAACCACCACTAACTAAATGGACCCTTCATTACCAAGGCAGGGTCCATCTCACAGATAATAAAAGCCAAGAAAGGGAGATAACCTTCCAGCTGACGTGGCCAAGGGAGTTTGACAGAAGAGGTGGTGTTTGAGCTGGTAGATTTGACAGGTGGAGATGTACACAGGACATCGCAGGCAGGGGGAACCATATTCTTTGCTCCAGTCCAGGCGAGAGGGGAGGGTATCACTGCTGTCTTAACTGTAAGATTCGATAGCAGGCAGAATGGTATCATTGTAAGAAAAAGAATCACAGGCCTAGAAACTCTGGAATTTAATGTCCCATCTGCCCTGGTGTGACCTCAGGCAAGCCACTGAGCCTTCCTGAGCCTACAATTCCCATGAAGACAATACTATGAAATCTCCAGGTTTTTTGTGAACATCAGGAGGTCATGATTATTAAAGCTCTCTGCTGGTTGCTTGTTATTTCTGAGACTGGGGGTTAGCAGATCAAATAGGATTCTTCCACTAGAAAGTGACAGAAAATCCGGCCTGGGGGAATGTGTTGATGGCTCATATATCTGAAAAGTCTTGGGATAGTCCTTCAGCTTCAGGCTCAGCTGGATCCAGGAGCTTAGTGTCACCAGTGACCCACAGTCTGTGTCTGTCTCTCTCCATCTCTTGGCACTTCATTTGCATAAGAAACTTATGCAAATATGGATGCAAAGGAGGGTCTCTGGCTGAGACTCCCACTTCATGGTAGCCGGCCTGCTACGACAGCCACAGCTCCAAGCTTCCATCTGTCCAAGTTCAGTCCATTGGGAAAAGGAGTTAGCTCTTCCCAGTCAAGTCAGAGCCTTGGGATTAGTTTTTTCTGAACCAGATTGACCTCACTCGAATCACCAATTGGTCAGTGATGTTCTGATTGCCTGAGAGTCAAGAAAAGGTGTTTCCCCTAAAGTAAAATCAGGGGCTGGACTTCCCTGGTGGTTGAGTGGTTAGGAATCTGCCTGCTAATGCAGTGGACAGTCTCTGTTCTGTGTGGGATCCCTGGTCCAGGAAGATCCCATATGCCGTGGAACAGTTAAGCCCGTACACCACAACAGCTGAGCCGGTGCTCCAGAGAAGCACACAGCAATGAGAATGCTCCACAGTGCTCCACAGAAAGAGAAGCCGCTGCAAGGAGAAGTCCAGGCACTGAGACAAAGACCTAGCACAGCCAAAAATAAGTTAAACAAACAAAACCAAAAATCAGCGGGTGCAAAAAGGTGACCAGATGCTTGACAGCAAAAAAAAAAAAAAAGAAACAGATATCTGCTATAAGAGATCTTTCTTCACCTCCCAAATGTTGGATGAGCTGGATGATCTCTGAGGGTCTACCCTGGAATAAAGGCTGGCCTACTGGACATGGAACAACAGACTGGTTCCAAATAGAAAAGGAGGACGTCAAGGCTGTATATTGTCACCCTGCGTATTTAACTTATATGCAGAGTACATCATGAGGAACGCTGGACTGGAAGAAAAGCTGGAATCAAGATTGCTGGGAGAAATATCAATAACCTCAGATATACAGATGATACCACCCTTATGGCAGAAAGTGAAGAGGAACTAAAAAGCCTCTTGATGAAAGTGAAAGAGGAGAGTTAAAAAGTTGGCTTAAAGCTCAACATTCAGAAAACGAAGATCATGGCATCCCGTCCCATCACTTCATGGGAAATAGATGGGGAAACAGTAGAAACAGTGTCAGACTTTATTTTTGGGGGCTCCAAAATCACCGCAGATGGTGACTGCAGCCATGAAATTAAAATTACTCCTTGGAAGAAAAGTTATGACCAACCTAGACAGCATATTCAAAAGCAGAGACATTACTTTGCCGACTAAGGTCCATCTAGTCAAGGCTATGGTTTTTCCAGTGGTCATGTATGGATGTGAGAGTTGGACTGTGAAGAAGGCTGAGCGCCAAAGAATTGATGCTTTTGAACTGTGGTGTTGGAGAAGACTCTTGAGAGTCCCTTGGATTGCAAGGAGATCCAACCAGTCCATTCTGAAGGAGATCAACCCTGGGATTTCTTTGGAAGGAATGATGCTGAAGCTGAAGCTCCAGTACTTTGGCCACCTCATGCGAAGAGTTGACTCACTGGAAAAGACTCTGATGCTAGGAGGGATTAGGGGCAGGAAGAGAAGGGGACGACAGAGGATGAGATGGCTGGATGGCATCACGGACTCGATGGATGTGAGTCTGAGTGAACTCCAGGAGATGGTGATGGACAGGGAGGCCTGGTGTGCTGCGATTCATGGGGTCGCAAAGAGTCAGACACGACCGAGAGACTGAACTGAACTGAACTGTGTTCTTTTTATCCCCAAAGTCTTCTTTCCTGGCTGAATATGCCTGCCTTCTCCAAACTAGTCACTGTTATCTGGGCCTCTCCTCTTTCCTCTGTTGATAAAGCCTCTGGTTTGTACATTGTCCCCTCTGCTGGAGCTTACTGCTGTTTCTCTGAACGTGCAGGCTTCCAGCTCTCTCTGCCTTTGGACATGGTGGCCCCTCTGCCTAGGAGTCTCTTCCATCTCTCTGTTGCCCTGGATGACTCCACTCACTATCCTAGAGGCTTCTCTGGTCTTCCTACACTGGGTTAAGTGCCCTTTCTCTGTGCTTCTGAATTAGCCTCTCCTAAAGTGATTTTCTTTTTGGCTGTGCCTTGCAGCTTGCAGGATCTTGGTTCCTTGACCAGGGACTGAACCCAGGCAGTGAAAGTGTGAAGTCCTAACCACTGAACCACCAGGGAATTCTCATTTTAAAGCATTTTAAAATCTTATTTAAAAAAATAATAAAATAAAATCTTATTTACTTCCTGTACTTAACTATAATTTTGAGAACAAGATTTGTGTCCTTTATTACTAAGCCTGGTAGATACCACTGGTATTTGTCTAACTTATTGAATGGATTAATAAATATTAAAAGAGGTGTGGTTTGAACTTGCATTTGAAATATAGAAACTATCCTCCTCTGAGCTGAAGAACTCTTAGTTTGCTTTGAACCTGGCTACCTCTGCTCTAGAAGTTCTTAGTTGGATAGTGAGCTATTAGGGATCATAATAAAACCGTTTATCCATCTCTTTCTATATATGCTCATCTCCATTTTACAGACAGGAGAAACTGAGGCTCAGGGAGGGGATATGAGTCACCTACTATCACACAGCTAAGGGCAGAACCAGGATTTGGATCCTAGTGTGACTCTAAAGCCAGTGCTGTTAATCATTTAGCTACTCACCCACTGCTTCCAGCAGCTCTTCATTCATTTACTCAATGACCATTCATTGAGCATTTACTTAGGTGCCTAAGCAGACTGACAAAGGCTGTATTCTCCTGAAGCTTCCGTCTAATGGAGGTGGGAACTGGACACATGTTAGTGAAGAGGTCAAGCTTGATGGAGCTGGGGCTCGACAGTTCTGAGGTCCCTCGAGCCCCATCTGTGCTTTCAGGCACACGTGCATGCTCAGTCACTTCAGTCGTGTCCAACTCTTTGTGACCCTATGGACTGTAGCCTGCCAGGCTCCTCTGTCCTTGGAATTCTCCAGGCAAGAATACTGGAGTGGGTTGCCATGTCCTCTTCCAGGGGATCTTCCCAACCCAGGGATTGAACCCGAGTCTCTTAGGTCTCCTGCACTGGCAGGCGGGTTCTTTATCACTGGTGCCACCTGGGAAGCCCGTCTATGTTTTCACACTCCAGAACAAAGAGCAGGCCATCTAGATATCCTCCTGGCAGGGACCAGACTGTGTGTTGCTACCAGACCAACTGGCCACGGTCTTTCCCCAGGTTTGGTCGCAGGCGTGTGATCGTCAAGAAGGGCCAGAGGGGCAACAGCTTTTATTTTATCTACCTGGGCACGGTGGCCGTGACGGAGGACGAGGATGGCAGCAGTGCCTTCCTGGATCCCCACCCAACATTGCTGCAAAAGGGCAGCTGTTTTGGGGTGAGCGCGGGGGAAGGGTCTGCCCTCCTGGGGAGGGGTTGGGGGTGACAGGACTCCTGCTGGAACCTCCAGGCCCGGCCCAGTCCTGCCTTCTGCTTCGTACGAGTCCCTGCCCTGTCAAATGCTGATTGAGCTGGGCCTGGTAATGTCCAAGTCCGACCATTTCATCTGTGATGTTTTGAGGAGTATGTTCTCTCTGTAACCCTCAGATATGCCGTGAACCCTCAGCAAGGCCTTTCCAGCTTCCTTTCCCTGCCTTGGTCAAGCCTGGTTGCCTCTTTTCCACAGGCAGCATATGGCGGTGGGCGGTGGAGGGGCAGGGGGGTCAATCCACAGCAGCAGGGAGTGAGCAGGGGCACAGAATGGGCCAGGGAACCCGCATTCTGGGGAAGAGAGATTTCTGGGGGGAGATGGAAACGGGGAAGAGGTGGTCAAGGCTGCGGACAGAAAGCTCAGGGTGCCTCTCACTTGCCTGTGCTCCTGTCCATTCAACAGGAAATGGGCTCCCTCACCTCTACAGTGAGAAGGGCCACCGTGGTCTGTATGGAAGAAACGGAGTTCTTGGTTGTCGACCGAGAGGATTTCATGGCGAATAAGCTGGACCAAGAAGTTAAAAAGGATGCTCAGCTTCGGTTTGAATTTTTTAGGTAACTCTGGCAGCCAGCACCTTCCTCCTGTGTTTCGTAGGCACCTTTGTCCTTGGCCCGGTGGGGAACACTGGGTGCCATTCTCTCTGCCTGAAATGCTCTTTGGGACCCACCTCCCACCCAACTTCAACTTTTGTCTAGCAAACTCCTACTATACCTTCAGGTCGCAGCTCAAATATCCCTTTCTTAATGAGCTGGTAACATGCTTTGCACACTTGTTGGGCTCAGCCTTTTGTACCACCCACTTTATCTAATGTGAACATTCAATCCCACCGTGTTGTTTCTCATTCTCCCCAGTTCATAGTGAAGGAAGCGAAGCTCAGGATGGTGATGTGTCCAGAATGTCTGACTTAGAAGTCCCCAGGCTTCACTGCCTCACCTCCCTCACCAAGGGCCACCTCTCTGCATCCCAGAATAGAGTGGGTGCCCCCCTCAGTGCTCTATCACACCCTGTGTTTCCTTAAAGCCCCATCCAAACTATAGTTCTTGCGCCATCAGACAGTAAGCAAGCAGCTCGGCGGCAAGGACAGGCCTGCCTTTTTCACCATCATCGTCTCTCTGCTGTCCCAGTGCCAGGCACAGACAGGTGCTCATCCAGTTATCTTTCGTTCCTCGCCTTGAGGAAAAGAGTGAAAATCAATTGCAGCATCCATGCTGGCACCAAGAATACAGGTTGCAGGGATGCAGAGGCAGAGAGAAGTGTGATGGGCAGAGGGCTCTGGCCTCTGTGGGCTGGAGCTAAGAGAGCCACCCCCATGAAGGGGCCGCAGCCCTTCAAGGGCGGACTCAGTCCTGAAGGGAGGGGCAGTTCATATTTTCATACAGTGGAAGAAAAATAGGGCCATGTTCTAATCGCAGCTCTTGAGTTTATCCGCCACAGGACTCTCAACAGGTCACTTCACTTCCCTGGGCTTTCATCTCCTGCCTTGGAAAGTGGGGATCAGGATTCCTCTCTCCAAGGTCATTGTAAGAATCCAATGCCATGTTCATGGGAAGTGTGTGGCCCAGTTTTGGCCTAGGAGGTGCTCCTTCTCTGGTCGCCCCACTTTCCTCCTTGTCTCCAGACCCCTCTCCTCCTTGTACACAGTGCCGACCCTGTTCCCCTTTGATGCCCCGATGGAGCTCATTGCCCCCACCCCCAGCTTGAGGCCTGAGTAACCCGAGTTCTGAGCTCATAATTTGGAGCTGAGAAAAGATCTGTGATGCTTATTAGCAGCCCAGTGGGGCCACCTATGAAAGCCCATGATTTATGGTATACTAGGTTTGAGGTCAAAGAACCGGTGGTCATCGCAGGGTGGGCCTTCCACCGTAGGGCACCAACAGGCCAAAAGAAGAGGGTCCTGACCTCCGCCATCCCCTGGCCCAGGGCTGAGGACTGGCAGTCAGTAGACTGGAGGAGGGAGACAAGGGTTGGAATGAGCTGCCCAAACCAGAGGCAGGGCCTGGACTGCTGGTCTGGGGGAGAGGACAGCTAAAGTGAGGAACTCTTGGGTATTCCTTGGAATGGGAGCAGTTTAGTGGTCGCCAGGTTAGTGGGGGATTCAGCTGGAAGAAGCTTCTGGAGGGAGGATCGAAAGAGAACAAAGCCCCAATAGCTCGGGTGCCTCTGAGGTGCAGTGAGGGGAGCAGTTGGAGGGTAGGGCCTTGAGAAGAAGAGGGCAGGGGAGCAAAGGACAAGTGACAGGAGGCCGGCTGCAGGCGGGGCTAGCGAGCAGGACGGGTACGAAGTCATCCACCTCAGGCCTCTGCCAGAGCAGGAGCACACACTCCCTTTCCAGGAATCGCCAAGTGCTAGGCCTCTGCCGTGATGGACAGTGAGGAAGTCTCACAGGCTTTTCCCCTCAGGAAGATGGACCTGTTTCACTCCTGGTCCGATGAGACGCTCTGGAAGCTCGTAGTCCTGGGGAAGGTAGAGAAGTTCTCCTACGGGCAGCTGATCTCAAAGGACTTTATAGAATCGTCCTCCATCATGTTTGTCTGTGAGGTGAGAGGTCTGGGGCGGGGGTGGTGAAGCTAAGGAGACCATGGCTAGTCTGGCATCCTGTGGCCAGGTGACCGGGGGGAGCCCTGGTTTGTCATATGTCCTTTTCTTTAATTTTTTTTTTTTGACCTGGACCATTTTTTAAAAGTCTTTATTGAATTTGTTACAATAGTGTTTCTTTTCTTTTTTAATGTTTTGTTCTTTTGGCCATGAGGCATGTGGGATCTTTGTTCCCTGAGCAGGGATTGAGCCCCTCCCCCTGCACTGGAAGGTGAGTTGCTAACCACTAGACCACCAGGGAAGTCCCAGCACATCCTTTTCTGAGCACCCACATCCTGGTTGCTTGGAAAATTCCTTGGACAAAGGACCCTGATGGGCTTCAGTCCATGGGGTTGCAAAGAGTCACAACTGAGTGACTGAGTTTAAAAAAGCAAAGGACACTCTTTGGCCTCCCACCATCAGAGGGTTTCTGTGATCGTTAAGATACAGAGCTGTTCCATCAGAAAGAAGGCAAGTGTTGGGGGAGGGTTCTCTTTCCCTGAGCTCATCTATGTGTTTATTTATAGATACATATTTAAATTATGCATTTGGCAATTGAATTTTAAGGATTCCAGATCACTTTTTAAAAATTATTATCTTAAAATTGTAAAAGTGATAATGACCGTATTATAAAAATTTCCAGGAAGAGGAGACAATGAGCTCATCACCTGGGAACAGATTTTCAAAAGTGATATTTCTTAAAATCACCGTTTTTTTGACTCTCAGAGCAAATTGCTTTCCAGAAGGAGGGCTCCACTTTCTCTAGCTCCCAGCAACATACCGCTTTGTCAGTGCCACCAACCTCTGCCAGTCGCTCTCTCAAAGGTTTCTTTAATTTAATAGGTGACAGTTATTACCTCTTTGGGGATTTAACTTATATATACTCTTTTATATTATTAGCGCGATTAATCTTGTTTACTATATAAATTTTGTCTTTTCCAATAATTTCATAGGTACGGTTACTACCTCTTTGAGAATTTAATTTACATAATTTTTCTGATTACTAACGAGATTAATCCTATTTGTTTACTATCTCAATTTTGTATTTTGCGAATTGCTTTATGTCCTTTGCCAACTTCTCTGTTGGTTGATAATGAAAAGAAAAATTTAAATTTATTGTGTGTTTACTGTGTAACCAAAGGATGTTGCTATTGTCATCATTCCTGTTTTATAGACACGAAAGGGACGGTGTTAAGTGGCTTGTTCAAGTTCACGCAGTTGATCAGGGGCAGAGGCAGGGTTGAACCCAGGTCTGTCTGACCCCAAGGCTCCTTTTCCCAGAAGCTGGGGCTTGGGATTGACTTGAGTCCATCTTTCTGTCACCTGTTGACTCTGCTCAGACCCCTAAGTAGCTCGTTATCACCACCAACATCCTCATCATCAAAACCACCATTTCAGCGGGGAGAGGCTCTTCACTTCTGGGCATCATTAATCTTGTTTTGCATTACTTTGGAATAGGTAGTACTTCACATGGTTCAAAATTCAAAATACTCACAAGAGTGATGGCTCCCTTTCCCCTCTCTTCCCCATTCTATCCCTCCTCACAGACCACCCCTGGCACCAGTTTCTTACGTCTGTTCTGCACACGTTGTCTGTGTACACAGGCAAATGCATGTGTGTGTGTTTTCCTTTTTTTTTCATAAGTCGCATCACCGTATACAGACTCTTCTGCACTTTGCTGTTTCACTTATAAGTGTTTCTATAGGTTGTTCCATATCAGTACCTAAAGAACTTACTCATTCTCTCTTAACATTATGTAGTATTTTACTGTATGGTTGTATTTTAATTTATCTAACCAGTTCCCTAATTGATGGATATTTAGGTTATCTCAACACTTGCTTTTTCAAACAGTGCTTTGATGAACAGCCATGTATCAAGTACTATTCCACCATAAATCTTCACCAGAGCTCTACCAGGAAGGTATTATTATTCCAAGTTTATAGTTGAGGAAGCTGAGGCTAAGATGCCTTAGGAAAGGCCACCCAGCTAGCCAGTGGCAGAGCCAGAACTCTGCCCCCGGACTTTTAGTATCTCCCATAGACCTATGATTTACATGTTAAACCAAGACAAACATTTGGCAAGTTTTTGCCAAGGTCATGACACATTGGTTCAGGCCCTGGAGGGATACAAAGGTGGAAAAGGCTGGTTCTCTCTCCTTATATATATATTCTCCACTAGATTCTGTGTGTAGACAAACAAAGTTGTCAGTGCCAGTTACCGAGCAATTAGTGCAAACTCTGTGAATTATAAGAATTCAGGATAGGAAACTCTTGAAAGGCTGAAGGCTCTCAGGAGGGCTTCCTGGAGAAGGTGAGGTGGGGGATGAGCCTTGAAATATAGGGCCCTTAGACAAAAGCAGCAGAGAAGGCAATGGCACCCTACTCCAGTCCTCTTGCCTGGAGAATTCCAGGGGCGGAGGAGCCTGGTGGGCTGCCATCTATGGGGTCGCACAGAGTCGGACAAGACTGAAGTGACTTAGCAGCAGCAGCAGCAAACAAAAGCAGGGGTTAAGATTGGTTGTGTGCTGGAGCTGGCTCCTCCTGGCCGGTGAAAGCTGATTGTTAAGTTCTCAGGAATTTATTCAATTTATTTAATTACAATTAAATTTATTATATTGAAAACAAGGCTATTAATACTGGAAAACATATCATTCCTGAGCGTTATTGCATTTTACTATCATCTGTGCGCTCGAGGTGGCTTTTGCCTGTCATATCCGTGTGGTGGAAATCTAAACACTGTGCCCATCTCTTCTCAATTCCGTGTTCAGCGACTTCCCACTGGTAGCTGAAAATCAGCCGTAGTGGAAGCATGTATGCAAGGGAAATAGGCAGACACTCTTAAGTCAGGCATTGATTTATGACCTTGCTGACTGTCTTAAGAAAGCTATACAGAAAATATTTATAATGCAGATTAAATTCCACAGTGGGCTGGGTGTCTAGCTGTTACGTTGTAAAGAGAAAAAAATTAAGGAAATGTTTTTCCAGTATTTAAGAAAGACCCATCATAGATTCATCCTAAAAGTCCTCACTGATGAAGAGGTGAAGTTCTGATATGCACAGTGTTGTTTAGTCTCAAAGCCACGTCCAACTCTTTTGCGACCCTCTGGACTGTAGCCCACCAGGCTCCTCTGTCCATGGGATTTCCCAGGCAAGGATACTGGAGCAGGCTGCCGTTTCCTTCTCCAGGGCATCTTCCCAACCCAGGGATCGAACCTGCATCTCCTGCGTTGGCAGGTGGATTCTTTACCATTGAGCCACCAGGAAAGTTAATATACATAGTGTTAAACCTGAAAGAGGTTTCAGTGTAATGAATATAATTTATACGAGGGTGAAAAAGAGTTTACCAGTGGATTACAAGTCAGACTTATTAATTATTTGGGGAAAAGAGTAGTTTGGCACGTAACTTAATTTGTCAAATCATGGTTGAACTGTGACTACAGGCTAGCCACAGGCATATGAGTTCAGCCAACATCAACGAAAGCGTTCTGTGAGAATCAGTTGGCTATATAGAATTTCCAATAAGAGTGTGGTACATTTTGAAAATGAAAGTGAAGTCGCTCAGTCATGTCCGACTCTCTGCGACCCCATGGACTGTAGCCCACCAGGCTCCTCCCTCCATGGGATTCTCCAGGCAAGAGTACTGGAGTGGGTTGCCGTTTCCTTCTCCAGGGGATCTTCCTGACGCAGGGATTGAACCTGGGTCTCCTGCATTCCAGGCAGACACTTTAACCTCTGAGCCACCAGGGAAGCCCATTTTACTACTGTTTATAAGTTGTGTGTAACGCACCCTTCATAACAGTAAAATGTATAGACATGGATACACTTTACCCAGGAGCAGGTTGTTTGAGCATCTCCAGGAGTATGTTTGTGTTGTGATTCTGTGTTCAGTCCGAGAGAACAGTCAAGTCTAGCTAGTGTAAGCAGGAAAGGGATTTACTGTAAATGGGATGTTAAATGACTAACAGATTTACTAGTGAGGGGAGACCTGAATAAACAGGCTTTGGACTGAAAGTGACTCTCACATAACTTCAGACCAGAATCCAGAACTGGACTGTCCCTGATACTTGCTGCCCCTGCCAAGTTTAGGAAGCCACCTTTACAACCACTGTCTCCACTGACAAAGTGGATGTCCCTCAGTTCCATAACCAAGCCTTGCCCAGCTTCATTGGATTGGTGGAAGCTAAATCACATCCAGGGACTTCCCTGCTGGTCCAGTGGTTAGGAATCTGCCTGCCAATGCAGAGGACATAGATTCTATCCCTGGCCCAGGAAGATCCCACATACCGCAGGGCAACTAAGCCCATGTGCCACGCCCACTGAAGCCCACCCCCCTGAGAGCCTGTGCCCCACAACAAGAGAAGCCATTGCAACGAGAAGCCCGCACACCGCAGCTAGAGAAAGCCCGCACACGGCAACAAAGCCCCAGCACAGCCCCAAATAAATAAATACAAGAATTTAAAAAAAAAAATCACATCCAGAGCCTGAGCAGCAGGGGAGCATGGGAAATGTAGTGTTTGGCTGCTGGCCTCTACACGCTTAACACTGAAGGGGAATTCAATGCACAGAATCTGACCCAGAGAAGGGTGAGGATGAGGGTGAGGTCCTTGCCAGTGGAGGGCGGGGAATGGTTTGGTAAGTTTGGAGAATCCTATGTGAGGAGAGGTGGGAGAGGGCCTAGAGGAGGAACTGGTAGGGGAGAGCCCTGAAGGCCAACCTGTGTGCTGAGTCGCTTCAGTCGTGTCCGACTCTGTGCAGTCCTTGGACTGTAGCCCACCAGCCTCCCCTGTCCATGGGATTCTCCAGGCAAGAATATGGAGTGGGTTGCTATTCCTTCTCCAGGGGCTCTTCCTGACCCAGGGATCGAACTTGCATCTCCTACATCTCCTGCATTGGCAGGCGGGTTCTTCACTACTAGCGCCACCTGGCAAGGCCAACCTCAGTAATTTACCATTCCTTCCCCTCCCTGATTTCTGCTTCCTCTTTCCTAAAATTTTGGGGTGATCGCCTCCAAAGCCAGGAAGGCCATGTGTCCCCCCAGTTGACTCTAAATTCTTTTGATACTATGTAAGCAGGAAAGATGAGGGAGATGTGTGGCGAGGGGTATAAATTCAAGACTTCCTTTAATCAGCATGATAATGACATCCTGACTAACAGAAAGTTCTTACTCTGGTTGAGCCTTCATTTCTTCATCTGTAAAATGAGACTGTGTACTTACTTCATAGTCTGTGAGGATGAGATTAGTTTAGCACAGGCTCACTCTACTCAGTCATCTTCTAATCCAGTGGTTCTCGAAGTGTTGCTGCTGGACCAGCAGCATCAGCATCACCTGGGAACTCACTAAAAAATTCAGATTCTTAGGCCCACACAAGAGCTAGTAAACCCAAAACTCTGGGAGGACAGAGCTCAGTACTCTGTGTCCTGGCAACACTGACCTGTACTTCCAAGTGATTCTGATGTGCACTAAAGCTGGAGGGCCCCTGACCTAGGGGAAGAGTTTTTAAATTTTGGTATGCATAAAGAACTCCTAGCATGCTTCTTAAAAAAGGCAGAGTCCTGCCTCATCCCAGAGACTCTGCTTCATTAACTTTGGAAATCTGCTTCTAAATAAGCGTCACAGCTGATTTCTGATGCTTGAATTTCATTCTGAGAAAAATAATACAGATGTCACAAAGTGACAGCAGGTAGAGGGCCCCTTGACTAGCAGATGAGTTGACTAGTCCCTTACAGTCTTCTGTTAAAACCCAACTTATGGGACTTCCCTGGTGGTCCAGTGGTTAGGAATCTGCCTTCCAGTATAGGGGACATGGGTTTGACCCCTAGTTGGGGAACAAAGATCCCACCTCAACTACTGAGCACACATGCTCTGGAGCCCTGGAGCCACAACTAGAAAAGCCTGAGCAGACAAAAGAAGCAGGACCCCTGATTCCATTGTTAATGTGAAGACTCTATAATACATGAAAATTCTGATCTCTGGCTTCTTCTGAATATTCAGAAGATCAGGCAACACCGGGGTGTATTCTGGTGTGGCCCTTCTGGCTGGAGTTGAAGAGCACCTGCCACGTCTAAAGGGGCTACTCTGTTTCCTCGTTTTTATTTCCCACTTGGCCAGCTGTTTGAACAGTTGTCCCCACTCTGATAGTTTACTCTTATTGCCACTAGAGGGAGAAATCGGCCTTGGGTGGCTGGGTGTCCTTGGGGCCTGGGCAAAGTTGGAGAACATGATTTCTGCTAGCATTGCAAACATAATTAATGCCCGTAATCAACTCATTTTGAACAGTTTATCATTTGGGAACACATGGTGAAATTGTTTTCTCCACAGATTCAGATGCGATTAAACACCCATGAGAATCTTTCCAAAGAGAACTGCTCATGTGTATTTTTCTAGTACCTGCAGTTCCCGATGGATAAATGTTTGTTGAATGAATGTTGAATAAAGCTCCTAACACAATGCCTGGAATATAATAAGGGCTTATTAAAATGTTTGATCTCTTCAACAGTAATCTATCTTGAATATTAATCCTAATGGGTCTCTTAGAGTTCCTACTAAAAAAGATTAAGATTGGGAATTCCCTGACTTTCTAGTGGTTAGGACTCCATGCTTACACTGACAAGGGCCTGGCTTCAATTCCTGGTTGGGGAACTAAAAGTCCACAAGCTGTGTGATGTGGCCAAATTTTTTAAAAAAATTAAGGTCTAATAAAGATATGAAATGCATATGAAAAATGACAAATCTTTCTTATCTCTCGGATTAGGAAAGATTAAAAGGGCTGTGAAAACCAAGTTGTCAGTGTATTACACAGATGTATTACAATGAGTTGTGTTATGCACTATTGGGGAGAGTGTAAACTTATCTAACGTATCTAGAGGGTTGGTTGACAATATATATCAAATTTTAAAATATGTATAACATCCTTAATGGTGATTTTTTTTTAGTTCTCGTGCTGTTTAGCTATTTGAATTTTTAAATTATGAGTAGATAGCATTTTCAGTTTTAAAAAGGACCTTGAACCGCTTGCATGAAGCAAGTAAAACAAAAAAGAGCTTATCTTCAAAGCCTGTCCTGCTTGGAGCTGGGGTTGACCCCTCTGCTTGTGTCCCTTACGTGTCCAGGGCATCTGTGAAGTCCTGAGGTTGATAGACCTTGAGAGCTCGCCCTTCTACCATAAGTGGATCTGGGAGCATCTGCAGCTCATAGATGACGGACCTCCAAACATCCACCTCAAAGGTAAGCCGACATCCACATCCGGCGGCCAGCAGGGGGCGCTTGATCCTGCAGCTTCCTGATGCCTGGTCCACCGCATCTTGCAGAAACCTAGAGCTAGAAAAGCCTGGCAGGATAGACAATCTTCTACCAGCTGTGGAAACCGGGTCCACACGGCCTCCAGGTGAGGCTTCTGCTGATCCCTGCAGCCCCTTTCAGCCTTTCCCCTCGGCCTCAGGTTCTTCTAGGGAGAGGGGTGGAGAAAAGATAGTCTGGGGCTAGCCAGAGCTGGGTGTGAGTTCCGCTGATTAGCAGGGCGACTTTGGTGAGTACTCAGGCCTCTGGGGCTGGTGTCTTGGAGCCTGTCGCTGTGTGTTGTGGTTAAGAGCATAAGCCTAGGGTCCTTCTCTTACTCGCTGTGAACACTGGGCGAGTGATTCTGTGTGCCTGCACACTGATGCCCTCAGAGTCTGTAAGGCAGACCCTTGTATCTACCATGTAGGCTTGTTATAAAATTAAGCAAATGAATATATAACACTCTTAGAACACTACCTAGATGTGTTAGTACATAGATGGTGTTCACTGTCGTTATCACAGAGGTTGCTACTGAATGAGGGGAAATCTTGTATGCACAGTGCCTAGCAGGTACTCAGTAAATTTCAGTTCTCTTCTCACGTCTGTCCTTTTTCTCTCTTTTCCATTGCTAATCCACCAGAGAAAAAGCTACATCTCTCACTTTTTCCCCCAATTTTTTCTTTTTAACTATGGTACAATACACGTAACATTAAGTTTACTATCTTTATTTTTAAGCACACAGTTCAGCAGTATTAAGTACATTCTTTTTCTCCCCTGCCTTCTTTTGGATTATTTTATATGATTCCATTTCATTTTCTGTGTTGGCTTATTAGCTCTGTCATGTTGTTTTAGTGGTTGCTTTGTAGTTTGTTGTATATACCTTTAACTTATCGCAGGCTGCTTTCAAGTGATATTACGCCGTTTCACGTATAGAATCGGAACCTTGCAGCGGGATACTTGTGTTTCTCCCCTCTCAGATGTGCTATTGTCATGCATTCTACTTTCAGATATGTTAAAAACCTTACAACACATGGTTATTATTTTTGCTTCAAATAATTGTATTTTAAACATTTAAATAATAAGAACAAAACTATTTTGTCTTTATGTGGTACCATTCCTGATTTTTTTTCATGCCTTTGTATAGATCAGATTTCCATAGTACCATTTCTTCCTGCCCAAAGTGCTTCCTTTAACATTTCTGTCAGCTTTTCTATGTTTAAGAATGATTTTGTATTAATTTTATAAATAAATTTCTTACTGGGTACAGAATTCAGGATTTACAGTTTTTGTTTTTGTTTTTTTTTTGCTCAATATTTTAAAGACTTGCCTTAAAGTCTGTCTTCTGGCTTACATTGTTTTCAGTAAGAAGTCTGCCAACATTCTTACCTTTGTATAATCTCTTTGCAAAACTTTTTATATCCTTTATACATACTATGCCTTTTTGCCGAGGTTGTTATTTTTTCTTCCAGTTTTATCAAAATACAATTGACATATAACACTATGTAAGTTTAAGGTAAACAGAAAGATGGTTTGACTTACAAATCATCATGAAATGATTACCACAATACATTTAGTGAACATTAATCATTTCATATAGATACAAAAGAAAAAGAAAACATTTTTCTTGTGATAAGAACTCTTAGGATTTACTCTCATCAATTTTCTTATATAACATAGAGTGATGTTAGTTATATTAATCATGTACATTGCACCTCTGTTACTTAGTATTTATCTTATAACTGGATGTTTGTACCTTTTGACAACCTTCAGCCAGTTCCTTCTCCCTTACACTCCACCTTTGGTAACCACAAATCTGATCTCTTTTTCTACGAGTTCGTTTGTTTATTTTTGAAGTAAAACTGACCCATAACAGTATGTTAGTTCCTGGTGTACAATGGAGCAATTCAATGTAAGTGGTAAAATCACCACCACTACCCTGCCCTGGTTAGTTTAAAATTTTTCTTTTATCAGTTTTAAGCAATTTGATTACATTGTGCCTTGGAAAAATTTTCATCATGTTTCTGTGCTTGGGGTTCATTTAATTTTTGGATCTTTGGGTTTATATTTTTCATCAGATTTGGAATCTTTAACCATTATTTTTAAAATGCTCTTTTTTTCTCCTCCACTTTGGAGACTCAAATCATATGTATATTGGGCTGCTTGAAGTTGTTTTACTGATGCTCTAATAATATTTTGCTGTTGTCTTTTTTCCTCTCCGTCATTTTAAATAATTTTTATTGCTATATGTTTGACTTTATCAGTCTTTCTTCTGCATTATCTAATCTACTATTAATCCTATCCAATACATCTTTTCATTTCAGACCTTGCAGTTTTCACATCTAGAAATTTGATTTGGGGCTTTAAAAAAATAATTTCTATTTTTCTGCTTAATGTACACAAAACTTCCTCTTTGGAATACAATGATAGTAACTATTTTAATGTCCTTACATACTAATTCTGTCATCTGTATCATTTCTGAGTCAGTTTCAATTCTTTGCTTTTTTCTCTTTATATGGTTCCTATTTTCCTACTTCTTTGCATGTTTGTTAAATTTTCACAGAATGCCACAAACTGAATTTTGGGTGCTGCATATTTTTAAATTCCTGTAAATATTTCTTAGATTTGTTTCTGGCATGCAGGTCAGTTATTTGGAAATATTTTAATCTTTTAAAAACTAGCACTTAGACTTTGGTAGGTAAGATCAGAGCAGTTAATCTAGAGCTAGTTTTGTCCCATTTATGAGACAAAACCGTTTTTACTTGTGAGGCTTTCTAATCTAGCTATTGGGAACAGGAACTGTTTCTGGTCTTTTGAGAACTCTGATGATTTAAACATCATCTTTAAACATTTTGGGTGTTTCTTTCCCCAGCCTTGGGTATTACTACTGTTACTACTATGCAATATCTATTACTGCAGAACAAATTATCCCAAACCTAATGACTTAAAGCAATACTTCTTATTTCTCAGTTCCTGGGGGTCAGAATTTTGAGCATGGCTTAGCCAAGTGCCTCTGGCTCAAGTTCTCTTGTGAGGTTGCAGCTGTCTTCCAGGGGCTGTGTTCTCATGTGAAGACTCAGTTAAGAGGGACCCACTTCCAAGGTCATTTAATGGCTGTTTGCAAACTTTACTTAGTCCCTCATCTTGTGAGTATCTCTACGGGGCTATTTTTCTGACACGGCAGCTTGCTTCCCCTGGAGAGAGAGAGAGCAACAGAGTATACCCAAGGGCGAAAGCCACAATCTTTAAAACCTCATCTCAAAAGTGACATCCTGTCGCTTCTGCTGTGTTCTCTCTGTTAGAATCAGCCCGCACTTAATGGGAGGACAGTACACACCTGTGTGGCCATTAGGAGGTGGGAATCATTGAGAGCAGTCTTAGGGGTTGCATTCCGCTGGTGGTTTCCTGACATTATATGTGTGTTGCTGAGCACTCAGCTGAGACTGAAGGAGACCCTTGGAAGATCTTCAGACCTCTCTCCTGAGCAGCCCTCTCTTCTCCGGAACTGTGCTCCGTGAACTGCAGCTGCCTTGTCTTCTCCCGCACTCTCGCTTCTGTCACGTTAATTTGGAGAGAGGGCTGGAGTCCTCCTGGGTTTCCCTTTGCCGCACCATCATCCAGAAAGCCTCCAGGTGGTCGGTTGGGGCAATAGAAGAGCTCATCCCATTTGTTTTCTATCTTGCAGGGATAATGATTCTTCATGGCCTGATGCCCAATGTCTTGAAAACCATTTTTTTTTCCGGTGTATTGAGCCCAGTATTTTCGGAGAAGGCAATGGCACCCCACTCCAGTACTCTTGCCTGGAAAATCCCATGGACGGAGGAGCCTGGTGTGCAAAGAGTCGGACACGACTGAGCAACTTCACTTTCACTTTTCACTTTCATGCATTGGAGAAGGAAATGGGTTCACTTTCATGCATTGAAGAAGGAAATGGCAACCCACTCCAGTGTTCTTGCTGGAGAATCCCAGGGACGGGGGAGCCTGGTGGGCTGCCGTCTATGGGGTCGCACAGAGTCAGACACGACTGAAGTGACTTAGCAGCAGCAGCAGCCCAGTATTTTATTACTTTCTGGTGAGAGAGTAGATCTAGTGGATCTAGTCCCTTTTACTCTGGTTGGAAGCAAAAATCTAGATCTGTGGTTCTTAATAGCTGAGTTTTATCCTCTTGTATGGACATACTACAATTAAACCAATTATATTTTACAAATACTTTGGGTTATTTTCTGTTTTTCGCTATTATCCTACTGTGGTGAATTTCCTGGTGTGTTTATCTTTGCATACTTGTGCACAGAAACATATTGGATAAATTCTTAGAATTACTGGATCAAGTGTGTACTGGCAATGCATTTAAATGTTGATAAATATTGCTACAACGTCTTCTAAATAGGTTGTGTTTAGGGTTTTTTTTTTTTTTTTTTAAAAAAAAACATGTGCTCTGTTTTTCCAGTACTACTCCTTGTGTAGTCTGGATTTACTTCTACTAACATTAATTTTAATTTTAACAATTAATTCTAACACTGGGGCTCTTTTTTTTTTTTTTTTTTCTACTTTGCTGATTCTAAGTGAGATCTTAGTTCCCTGAGCAGGAATTGACCCCCTACTATGGCAGTGAAAGCCTAACTACTAGGCCACCAGGGAACTCTCAGGAGATCTGTTTATTAAATTAATGTCATTAAGGTTCAATTTTCATAAAATAAAAGACACAAATTTAAAGTGTGTAGTTCAATGAGTTTTACCAAATTTACATCTGTTGTAACCACCACAACCAAGTTATAGAACATTTCTAGCACCCCTAAAATTTCCCTTGTGCCCCTTCCCAGTCAATCTCTATCCTTCACCCCTGGCCCTGGGCAACTACTTATCTGTCTTCTAATGTAGGTTCCATTTGTCTTTCCTAGGGTTTCATGTAAATGGAATTATAGAGTATGTACTTTTTAGTGTCTGGGTCCATTCACTCAGTATAGCATTTCTGAGTGGTATTTTCGTGGAAATCTTTTTAATAGTTCTCACAGAGGGCCTGTTATGGTGCAGGCACTGTGCTAGGCATAGCACATGCTCAGGGTTTTATGGCTGGTCATCTCTTTATCTTTTATTGCTACCCCTACCCCCAGTCATGTATGGATGTGAGAGTTGGACTGTGAAGAAGGCTGAGCACCAAAGAATGGATGCTTTTGAACTGTGGTGTTGGAGAAGACTCTTGAGAGTCCCTCGGACTGCAAGGAGATCCAACCAGTCCATTCTGAAGGAGGTCAACCCTGGGATTTCTTTGGAAGGAATGATGCTAAAGCTGAAACTCCAGTACTTTGGCCACCTCATGCAAAGAGTTGACTCACTGGAAAAGATTCTGATGCTGGGAGGGATTGCGGGCAGGAGGAGAAGGGGACGACCGAGGATGAGATGGCTGGATGGCATCACTGACTCAATGGACGTGAGTCTGAGTGAACTCCGGGAGTTGGTGATGGACAGGGAGGCCTGGCGTGCTGTGATTCATGGGGTCGCAAAGAGGCATACATGACTGAGCGACTGAACTGAACCCCCAGTCCCAGTTTGAAAAACCAGATCAATGTGATCTGTTAATGGAAAGACATGAGCTTGGAATTAGAAACACCTGAGTTCAAATTGAAGCTTTGGCCCTTTGTGCTTAGTCACTCGGTTGTGTCCAACTCTTTGTGATGCCTTGGACTATAGTCCGCCAGACTCCTGTGTCCATGGAATTCTCCAGGCAAGAATACTGGACTGGGTTGCCATGCCTTCCTCCAGGGGATCTTCCCGACCCAGGGATCGAACCCAGGTCTCCCGCATTGCAGGCGGGTTCTTTACCATCTGAGCCACCAGCGAAGCCCAAGAATACTGGAGTGGGTAGCCTATCCATTCTCCAGGGGATCTTCCCGACTCAGGAATTGAACCGGAATCTCCGGCATTGCAGGCGGATTCTTTACCTGGAAGCCCTTCGGCCCTTTCCTGGGTGTTAAATTCTGCTTCTCATTTTTCTCTCTTAAATCAGGCTAATGACATTCACCTGGATGTAATGGTTATAAAGCTGTAGCTCAGGGCCCAGCCCAGAGGGAAAATACGCAGAAACCACAATATTTTTCTTTTCTGTTTTTCTTAATTCCCCTGTGCATCAGACTCACCATGCATAAGACTATGATACACCTCCAGGCACCACCAGTTTTATCCTCATGTATGGAAAGAGTCATTAATGTGTTTTCCTGTGCTTTCTCTAACAGATTTATCTCCTATGGAGAGATTTAAGGAATTCCAGATCAGGTCATATCCTGTACAGGATTTTAGTTTTCTGAAGCTTTTTCATCTCCAGAAAGCCCAGGAGCAAGAAGGATCCAGCTTCAGTAGGAAGATTAAAACCTCAGGAAATACTCTTCCAAAGACCTTTGGCTCAAAAATCAAGTAAGCATTGCCCTTGACAGATTGGAGGGTTCAGAGTCTGGTTGAAAGGGGATATAACTTACAGGGCAGACTGTCAGGTATGCTGGGGGGAGAGCAGAGATAGCAATCACAACTTGCCCCCAAAGATTGGGGTGTCTGTAGAAGGCTGCCTAGGGGGCATTCCCTGGTGGTCCAGTGGTTAAGACTTTGCCTTCCAATACAGGGGGTATGGGTTTGATCCCTGGTTGGGGAGCCAAGATCCCATATGCCTTGTGGCCAGAAAACCAATATAAAACGGAAGCAATATTGTAACGAATTCAAATTCAAAAAAGACTTAAAAAAGAAGGCAGCTGAGAGAGGTCCTGGGTTTGATATTGGGGTCTACTTTCTCTGCCTCCGACTCACAGGGCCTCATCAGGCAGTTAGCTGCTTCCTTTCTCAGGGAGCCCATCTGAAGAAGGGGCTGCATACATTTTTTGCTGGTGACTTTCTGTCTGTGTATCACTCGGCCTTTTTGAATCTGAGCTTTTTCATAAAAGTCTACTCAGCTAAGGGAGTCAGTAGATAAGGGCTTTAGAGTCAGTCCAATCGAGATTTGAACCTGGATTGGCCACTTGTTTTATGGATTGGCCAAAAAGTTTGATGAAATCCTCCTCTCCCAAGTCTCCTCCCTGTTTAAACCTCTACAATTCCTGACAGTCAGTCTCTCCCAGGGTTGGATTTTCTGTTTTCTCACCACCTAGGAGAAGGGAGGGGCGATCTTAACATGCAGTAGAGCAAGGGCTGATTATCGAGAGCTTCGAGCGAGTTCTCTTTAACAAGCTGTCAAATTTCAGGTCTAGGTGTTCTCATCTGATCAAATGTCCCATGATCCAAACCAAGTATGGCGATCTCCCCAAGGAGGCTGCGGTGGGGGCCTACATGAAGATCCACACAGTGGAGCAAGGAGAGGTCTTGGTAAGTGTGCAGAGAGCCTTGTTCACAATACAGTGTGTAACATGATGGGCTGAGGGTGCTAGATAATGAGAGTAAAGGTGTAAAAACATCCTTTTCTGGATTTGATGATATTAAGGGATGTTGTTGACTTTTTAAGATGTGGTAATGTATTGTGGTTATGTTTTTTTAAAAGGTCCTTATATTTAAGACATTATATATATCCAAATATTTATAGATAAAATGATATGACATCTGGGACTTGCTTTAAAATAATCCAGGAAGAAGGCAAGGGTGTCTCTTCTCACTACTCTTATTCAGTGTTGTTTTGGAAGTCCTAGACAGTGCATCAGGAAAAGGAAATTAAACAAATACAGATCGGGAAGGAAAAAATATAGCTTTCTTTGTTTGCAAGTGACATGATTGTCAATATGGCAGTTCAAAAGAATTAAAAAATGAAACAAAATAACAAAATAAAGAATAAGACAAATAAACAAACAAATAGAACAAATAAAACCTCCTGAGCTGATAAATGATTATAGCAAGGTCACAAGGGTATAAAGCAATGAACAGTTGTAATTTGAAACAAAAAATGCAGTGCCATTTACAATAGCACCAAAAAATGAAATACCTAGGTATAAATATAACAAAATATGTTCAGAAACTATATGCAGAAAACTATATAACTATAATGAAAGAATTCAAAGAAGATTTAAATAAATGGATAAATATTCTATGTTTGTGGATTGGAAGACTGAGTATCATTAACATGTCAGTTTGTCCCCACTTGATGTATAGATTCAGTGCAATCCAAATCAAAATCCCAGTGAGTTATTTTGTGGATATTGACAAACTGATGCTAAAATTTATATGGAAAGGTAAATAAATATAAACAACCTGACAAATCCATACAGGGAACTGTTATTTGGCAATAAAAAGAAATTAGCAAACTATGAAAAGACGTGGCAAAGTTAAATGAATATTTCTCTTTCTCTCTCTTTTTTTTTTTTTTTGGCTGCAATTTGTGCCTTGAAAGATCTTAGTTCCCCAACCAGGGATTGACCTTGGCCCCGGCAGTGAAAGTGCCAAATCCTAACCACTGGACCACCAGGGAATTCCCTTAAAATATTTCTAAGGGAAAGAAATCAATATGAAAAGATGCATCACCGCAGCTAGAGAAAGCCCGCACATAGGAATTCCATTAGGAATACCCAGCCCAGCCAAAAATAGATAAAATTAACAAAATCTGTAAGTACAAATGAATATAATGCATACATATGAGTAAATTAATAAATGAGAAGACACAAATCTCACATGCAGAAGAATTCCAAATAATCTATGTAGATATGTGCCCTCACTGCTCCTTAGGCATGGATGGCACTTAGTGACTTCCTTCCGAAGAGTACAGTATGGGAAGGAGGAAGAAAAGAATAATTTTACAGAGGAGCAAGTACTGAAAGTAAAATGCTCCCTGAGTGAGGCAATCAAGGCCAACATCAGCAGTAATAAATCATGTTGATAGCATGGCCCTTCTTTATGAGATGATAAATGTGGGATGTGATGTGATGACGATGGTGTACTACAGTTGTCTTCCGATCACCTGTAACCCCCATCTAATGATGGGGAAAAAATCAGTCAGAATCTAATAGTGGGGCAACCCAAGACCTACCTGACTGGAAGTCCTCAAAACTGTCTGGATCATCATAAACATGGTAGGGCCGAGAAACTGCCACATCCGAGAGGAACCTCAAGGGACTTGACAATTAAGTGTAATGTGTCCTGGAGAGGACTGTGGAACAGAAAACGGAAATCTAAATAACTCATTGACTTCAGTTATTGATGTGTATCCATCGTGGTTCATTAATTGGAACAAAACTTTTACACAGTGTGAGATCTTAACTGGGAAACTGATTAAGAGGTACCATCTTCTCAGTTTTTCTGTTAGCCTAAAATGGTTCTAAAGATTATCCAGGGGCTTCCCTGGTGGCCCAGTGGTTAAAACCCTGTGCTTCCAATGCAGGGGATGCAGGTTCGATCCCTGGTCGGGGAACTAGGATCCCACATGCCGTGCGGTCCTGTGTGTGCTCAGGTGTGTCTGACTCTTTGCCACGTCGTGGGCTGTAGCCCGCCAGGCTTCTCTGTCCGTGGAATTTCCCAGGCAAGAATACCCAGTGGGTTGCCATGTCCTCCTCCAGGGGACCTTCCTGAACGAGGGATCGAACCCACATCTCCTGGTTTGGCAGGCAGATTCTTTACCACTGCGCCACCTGGGAAGCTCTAATTGCCACATGCTACTCGGCCAGGGGGGAAAAAAAATCCAACAGTGGACAAGAATGTATGGGTGAAACAAGTTTGACCCTGAACTCTGACCGTTGTGAGAGCTAGATGCCAGAAGATAGAAACTGGAGCTGGGAGAGGGTGAGCAGCACAGGGAGGGCGTGAGGCCTCCTGGTGAGTAGCCGTGTGCCTCAGTCTTCTTGGGGGTGGGGGCCCTGACTTCTGATGTGTGGTCAGTCATTGTCACCATGAATCCCCAGGGTCCTCTTCATACCCCTTCACCCCATGTGCTGATCTCCCGGCGCTCCTGCTCTGCTGGACTGTGTGCCTTGGGAGGCAGGGAGGCCAGCCCAGCACTGTCTGGAGCCCCAGGCCCTGGCCCAGCCCTCAGTCAGTGCTGAGTGACTAGTTTGCAGCTTTTCAGCAGCTCTTCCTTTTGCTCAATAAAACTCTGCCTCCTACAGCTTTTAACGAGTTCTTCCCAGCACCCACTGCACCCTACCCACCCCCCAAGAATAAACAGAAATCAGTTTCCTTGCCACATGATGGCCTCTTAGAATTTAAAGAATGCTGTTTTGTTTTTCTATTCAACATTTATGGAGCCAGGCAGCAGGCCAGTGCCCCGTTAATTATTTTCTTATTCAGGGAAAACATTCCTCCATTCCTGCAGCGTCACGTGATGTGCTTTCCAGCCCTCTCGCTTCCGCCTCCCTGCAGTTTCAGAGTCTCAGGGCGAGGTGCTCGGGACTGAACACAGGCCTCCTGAGGCTGGGCACCTGCCGTGAACGCGCCTCGTGCCGGCCCAGTGAGGGGCTGGGATGCCAAGCACCCTGAGTGAATGGAGGCACCAAGGCCAGGAAGGGCATTGCTTATTCTGGAAGAGAGCATGTGGGAAGCTGTGGCAAGTGGAACTTTAGACTTGATTCCAAGCTCGTGGAAGACTGTTTTTCCATGGACTAGAGGTGGGAGGGGATGGTTTCCAGATGACTCCAGTGCGTTACGTTTATTGTGCACTTTATTTCCGTTATTGTTACATCAGCGTCGCCTCCTGTCATCAGACATTAGATCCTGGAAGTCGGGGACCCCTGCTCTAGACTATCCTAGAAGGCGCTGGGTGGGAGCTCAGAGCAAGGCCTTCATTCTCCACCCATCGGAAGGCGAAGCCTTAACTGCTGTACCACCAGGGAAGTCCCACAAGTATTTCTTGAGCGTTTATCCAGCTTCGAGCTCGGCCCAAGTGGCCAGTGTGGGCAAGTAAACTGATGTCATTCTTGCCCTCGTGGGGCTTATGATCTAGTCTGGGAACAGGCAGTAAACAGATAGAGCAGCAAGCATTCAGAAAGTTTTGAATTGCTGTTGGGAACGGAGCAGGAAGTGGGGTTGAAGGGGGAGGTGGTCTTAAATGGAGTGGTCAGGGAAGGTTGCTCTAAGACAGTGATGTGTAAGCGGAGACCTGAATGACAAGACAAATGAGCTGTGGACAACCTGGGAGGGAGAGTGTTCCAGAAAGAGAAAGCATGTTGAGCCTGAGGCGGGAGGGAGCTTGGCATGTGGAGGGAACTGGAAGGGAGGGCAGTGTGGCTGAAATGGAGTGAATGAGGTGGGAACCTCACAGGGGTGAGGCAGCCACAGTGAAGAGCTTTATATGATCCTGGGAGCTTTGGGAAGCTGTTTGAGGACCTGACTCTGGCTGGAAAGTATAGGGTGGACTGGAGGTGAATAACAGTGCCTGCTGCTGGGCTGCCCTTAGTGAGGTCCTGGGCAGGCTGATGGGGTTGAATCCCACTCCATCACTTTCTGCCTTGTCACCTTTGGCAAACTAGTTAACGTCCTTGTGGCTCAGTTTCCTTGTAGCTAAAAGCATGGACTCTGCGGACTTCTCTGGTGGTTCAGTGGTGAAGACTCCGTGCTTCCGCTGCAGGGGGCACAGGTTTGGTCCCTGGTCAGGGAACTAAGATCCCACATGCCCCATGGTACAACCAAAATAAACAGATAAATAAATAAGTGCATGGACTCTAAAGACAGACCCACCTGAGTTCAAATCCTAGCTTTATTGCTTCCATGCTGTGTGATGTTGGACATGTTTCTTAACCTCAGCTCATCCTCTGTAAAATGATGATAATAAAAGAACTCACCTCGTGGGGTTCTAGTGAGGGTTATGTGAGTTAACACACACCAGAGAGCTACAAGAGGGCCTGGGATTTAGTGACTGCTCAATAAACATGAGTTGGTGCTATCATCACCATCACCACCATCACTGCCATCAGTATCATAGGCATCATCCTTATTGTAAAAAGATAAACGTGACTTTTGACAAGCAAATTTCCTTTGCCCAACCTCATTTTCCACATCTAAGACTGATAATCCCTATATCCCAGGGTGGTTGTGAGGATTAAATTTATATCCATGCTTCTCGAAACTGACTAAAGAGCAGCCATTCTGGCTTCTGTGCCAGGCCTGGTGCTGATTAGAAGGGGCTTCATGCCCACTGCTGTAAGCACAACTGAAGTGTGAGCATCTTCACATCTCCCAGAGCATCCTTACACACACCATCTTGTTTAGACCATCAGCAGCTCATAGGAAAAATGACACCTCTCCACTCCAGTCTTACAGGGAGAGACAAGGCCAGGGCTCAGAGCAGATGGTCATTCTTTAAGGTCTAGAACCCAAATTGTGGTGGTAGTGTGGCGAGGGTGAGGGAGGGGAAGGTTCCAAATCCTACTTCACGTCTCCTTCAGTTTGAGAATCCTTCAGAGACATGCGGGGCAGGTGTTCTCACCTCTGTTTCACAGGTGAGCAAACAGTGGACCAGGGAGGTGTAACTTTACCCAAAGTCACATTGAAACTGCTGGGTGGCTTTCCGGGGGCTCTGGGGAATTCCGGTCCTTTGTGTCTCAACACAAAAAATTCAGTGAGAAGTGATCTATTAGAATAAGATGTTTGTGAAGCTTACAAGCAGGCAGGCAAGAGGGTGCTATGCCCAGAGAACTTGAGTGGGCTACAGTCTTATAATCAAAGGAAAAGTGGGGAGGGGGAAAAACCACCTTCTTTCTCATTCCTGGATAGTCATCAGGCTTCCATCAGCAGTTCCTCCTCCAAGGTTGGGCAGGGGAGTTTTCTTACCGCCACATGGTCTAGCCAGGACTGTCATAGCACAATGGGAAAATTAATTTAGGTCTCAGTACAATGAGAGCCTTTCACTTTGAAATGCCTATGATATGCTGTGTGTTCTCAGTCATGTCTGACTCTTTGCGATCCTACGGACTATCGCCTGTCAGGCTCCTCTGTCCATGGGATTTCCCAGGCAAGAATACTGGAATGGGTAGCCATTTCCTTCTCCAGCAGATCTTCCCAACCTAGGGATCGAACCTGCATCTCTCGTGTCTCCTGCATTGTCAGGCGGATTCTTTACCACTGAACCACCTGGGAAGCCCAAAATTTTTGGTTGCGGCACACAGCTTGTGGGCTTTTAGTTCCCCAACCAGAGATCAAAGAGCTTGGAGTCCTATCCACTGAATCTGAATGATCACCTTTCCATAAATTATTGTTTCTGTGTGTGCAGAGAGCACGTCCTGGGATCATTGATTTACTGAACTCACCAGGCAGGATGTGGATCTCATGCCACCACTGTTTTATTGTTTTGGGGCGCATCATGTGCTCTTGTCACGTGGTTTTGTTGCTAAGCAAACCTGCTTTCTAGCGCGATCATTGACTCACAGGGGTCTTCATACCTTTTCCTTTACTTATGATCCTTTAGTGGGATTAACTATTTAATTCACCTACTTTATCCCTTTACTCTGTCCCTATGAACATGACAAGTAAACATGTGCATCTTCCTTCTGAAGCCTGCATTTTTCCCAGTCCCACTTGGCTTGCCTAGAGCAGACCTCTTGGTTTATGGCTGATGCCCTCTTAAGCCCAAGACAGCTGGGCATTGCAAGCTCTGGACCACTGACCTTCTCTCCCCTCCTTGCCAGAGTCTCAATAGCTGAGAGGCTGCGTGAGCACTGGACTTAAGCAGCCAGGACTCTAGTCCCAGCTTTGCTCCATCTCAAAGTGTCTCCTTACGAAGGGGAATACAGTCCCTGTAAAGCAAGCAGATGGGCCTGCTGACCTCCATCTCCCTTCCAGATATGATGGAGTAGGAATCCACACCAGAGAGCCCAAGGAGCAATGGGAGCTGCATAGCAGCCGCCAGTGGCCCCAGAGCCTGTGAGGGACAGAAAGAACTAAGGCTCCGTGGGGACAAGTGCTATGAACTTCCTGGAGGGAAGGGTCAGGGAGGGTGTGGTGGCAAAAAAGGGAAGATCTAGGAGGGTGAACTATTTGTCATCATCATAAGGAAGAGAAAATGGGCTGACCTGGCACAAAGAAGAGTTGAGACTGGACACCAGGGAAAGCTGGTAAAATACTGCTACCTGGCAAGCGACTGTGTGAGTACAAACCCTTTTGTAAAAAAAAAAAAATTATTTATTTGGCTGCATCAGGTCTTAGTTGCGGCATTTCATTGCTTCGCAAGGGATGTCCCTTGGCATGTGGGATCTTAGTTCCAAGACCAGGGATCGAACCTGCATCCCCCTCTTTGCAAGGCAGATTCTTAACCACTGGACACCAGGGAAGTCCCACAAGCATGATTCTTGCAGAGCCTGTTGCCTGGAGGTAGGACTATGGACAAAGTGCTCGGATGGTTCTTTGAGGACTTTGGTATCATTGGCAAAGAGAGCCCTGGACTTCTCCCTATCACTTGCTGAATGACCCCAGGTGGATTCAAGTCCTGTGTGGGGCCTTGCTTTTCTAATCAGGAAAATTTGCTTGTTGAGTGGATGGTCTCTGAGATTGAACTTTCTGGGACTTCTTTTCTCTAGGGCCTTCACCAGATCCTCCTCCCAGAGAGCCAACAGGACACACGGCCCTTGATCCTTGTGAGCCTGGGAGCTGAGGTGATACGGATCAGGAAAGAAAAATTTTGTGAACTGCTTGACAGTAATACAATAGAAAAATTGTCAAAGTTCAGTATCAAGTACCCCAGGTCAGTGCTGGAAAAGTGTGTGCATTCCGCCAGATTGAATGAACAATTTTTTACCTCTTATTTTAGTAAAAGAAAAAAAGTGATAATATCTAGTGCTGACAAGGGTAGAATGAAACTGGTGATTGCTGATACCCTCTAAATTGGCTCAATCCTTTTGATAATAATTTTAGATAATAATGTTTCAAGGGCCCAAAACTGTTTCTACCCTTTGAAGCAATGGTCTACCTGTGAATTTATCTCTATATAACTAAATTATAGGGAAAGATACCAAGATGTTTGTAGCTGCCATGTTCATAATAGAAAAACAAACCTCCCCCCCCCATCCACATGTGTCACACCAAGGGGACAGTTTAGAAAACAGTGATACATTCTCTTAATAGTAACTTTTTTTGAAGAAGCAAAAGTGAAATGAGTGATGCAATGCTACATGAAAAGGACAGGGTACAAAGTTGTATATATACTATGACTCGGGCCTTTGTAGAACACTAACATGAGAAAAATCTAGCAGGAAAATGAGCAAAAATGATAATTCTGCGGTATTGCCCAATTTGTAATGGTCATTCTTTCTGGAAGACAGGACTAAAAGGGACTTTCTGGTTATAGTTATATATTCCTCTAATGTTTGTTTTTGCAGTGAGTATATGTTTCTTTTTTTAAATTTATTTCTTTCATAATAAGGGGAAAAATGATATACTTTTTAAAGTTATTGTCAGAGTAGTAACATCCCAAGTGGGTTTTCCCCTTTATTCTCAATGTTTGGTAATGATGATATATTTATTTTATAATTTAAAAATATTTATCTTAAAAGATTTAATAAAAAGATTTCTATTTCCCTAGTTTCCAAATTTTCCATAAAAGTGAATACTTTTATAGTGTGAAAAAAAAACCACTATTTTTTACGTAAAAACTAATTTATTGCCTGGTCGCTGGTCACAGAACTGTTTTGATCTTACACTGCTATTACTAAAGAGTGTTTGAGTGCATACTCCCTAGAATGTATTATGTGATATGAGTAACATATGTTTATTTATTATCTGTTATATCTATATATGCTGTGTGTTGTCTACCTCCTATACATTATAAATATGCAAACATAGATCTTTAAAAAGAATAAGACTAAGAGGGAATTCCCTGGTGGTCCAGTGGTTAGACTCCCATGCTTTCACTGCTGAGGGCACAGGCTTGATCCCTGGTCAGGAAACTAAGATCCTGCAAGCTGCCTGATATGGCTAAAAATTTAAATTAAAATAAAAAAAGCCAAAGATAAATATAGATGAAGTCCTACTGTTTCAGTCACACAGCCCAGTGGGTCTCATTCACCTCCCTAGGTGACATCCCCAGCCCTGCTTCGGAGCCCCAAACCTGGCCTCTTGCAGCCATCTTAGCGTTGGTCTCCTGCCTCCGTCTTCTTTGCGCTGGATCATTTCTGCACACTGTGCTTTTGTGCTGTGCTGTGCTTAGTCTCTTAGGCATGTCCAATTCTTTATGGCCCCATGAACTGTGGCCTTCCAGGCTCCTCTGTCCATGGGGATTCTCCGGGCAAGAACACTGGAGTGTGCTGCCATGCCCTCTTCCAGGGGATCTTCCCAACCCAGGGATCGAACCCAGGTCTCAGGCATTGCAGGCATAGATTCCTTACCATCTGAGCCACCAGGGAAGCCCAAGAACACTGGCGTGGGTAGCCTATCTCTTCTCCAAGGGATATTCCCGACCCAGGGGAATCAAACTGAGGTGTCCTGCATTACAGGCAGATTCTTTGCCAGCTGAGCTTACCAGGAAGCCTGCACTGTGCTTTTATTAAAACTCAAATCTGGCCATGTTAAGCTTCTGTTTAAAACCTTTCAGTGGTACCTCACTGCCTATAGGACACAGTGCAGATTCAGTGCCGTGTAAACAGCCCTTCGTAGTCTGACCCTTCAACTCCCTGTAGCACTCCTGCTGTCTCTAACCCACTCTGGCAACCCAGGCAGATTGCCTCCTAGACCATTGCTTTGCCAGTGTAGACCCTTCTGCCTGCAACGCCATCCCTCAGTCCTGCTTCCAGCCTTTTATTCGGATAAACTTCTCATTCTTTAAGATTCATCTCCTCCAGAAAGCTGGGCTAGGTACCCCTCTCTGTTCACTCATGGTCCTACAGCTCTCACAGTGGCCACACCACGCTGTATTACAGCTGTTTAGAGCTTTGTAGTTTGTTTGTTTTTCTATAGTGTGGACCATTTGTAAACTCCTTATTGAATTTTTACAATGCGAGACATGTGGGCTCTTTCTCCCCGACCAGGGACTGAACCTGCATCCCCTGGCCTGGAAGGTGAACTCTTGACCACTGGACTGCTAGGGAAGTCCTTAGAACTGTGTAGTTTTTGCACAGTTCTTTCCCCACCACTTGGTTAATTTCCTCCTGAAGACAGGGTTTGGGCTTTATCCACCTCTCACCTCTAGCACCTGTACAGTACTTGGCACGAGATAGGTGCTTGATAAACGTTAGTGAATGAATGAGGCCCACTCACTGTGGAAAACTGGAAGAAGGCTGAACATTTAAGAAGGTGAAGACCGAAAGTGTTTGCATTACTCCAACAATCCCAATTAGCAATTTATGTATTTCCTTTCAGTATTTTTTTTTACTACAGGGATATGTGCCAAATATACATTTATCATTCATTCACACAAACTTTCATAAGAGAAACCATGCAGGTATAATTTTGCATCCTCCCTGCGTATTTCTTTTCTTGTGGTGGTGATGTGATCAGACATGGTTTTGTAAGCAGTTGTGGTGATTCCTGTGGTTGAGAAAGAGGTGAAGGCAAGCATATCTGTAAAGTTACTTCAACCATATCTAATACGCACAGGAAAGAATTTGACATGGACTCTGTATTACCATGGACAAGTCACTTACCCTCCTTTAGGCATCAGACTCCACTGCAAAACAAAACAATTAGAGTAGAACAGTTTCCCCAAATTATGGAACATCTTCTCAGAAGGCTTACAAGATGATTTGAAGTGGTCCACAGATTATAAACAGCTACATATTTATTTGAATATGAGTTAGAAAAACAGGACTAGTTCACTAAACCCTTGATTAGACAATCTTGTTGCTTTTGAACCAAGCCAAAGTAAATATTTAAGTGAAAGAAATTAAGCGGAATTAAGAAAAGCATTAATAAAAGAACAGGTGATAATGTAGCTATGATCCAGATTGGGGGCAGTTTTTACATGTATATGTATGGCTGAGTTCCTTTGCTGTTTACCTGAAACCACCACCCCATGGTTAATCAGCTATACCCCAACACAAAATAAAAAGTTTTAAAGGAATAGGAAAAATGGGGGGTTTTGTGGGAAAAAAAAAAAAAACCAACTTGGGAAACACTGATGGTTCCTTGCAGTTCAGCAATGCTCCGGTTCTCTGATACCTGTGGCCTATCAATGTAGAAAATAGCTATTTAGAGCCACCTCCTCAAAGAAGGATTTAAGGGGGAAAGAAAGGATTTAAGGAGGAAAGAAAGGGTTTAAGGAGCCTTAGCTTCTCACAGAGCGTCTGGTGCGTGATGGGTGTCAGTTAACGGCTGAATTGGGATTCAGAGAAGGTTTGTGCAGGCTTGAGGGTGGCAGATGTTGGGCCTCAGCGTCTGTGCTGCACAGTCAGCACTCTGCTACAGTCGTCTGCAATGCTGACAGACCGAATTCTGGCTTATTCATTAATTGTCGAACTCATGGTTTTCTAGACTGCTAAAGCAGGCAGAAAATATATCCATTATCTAGCTCAAATCCCCCATGTTTTAATTGAGGACTGTGATGCCCAGGAAAGGGGGACATGACATGCTGAAGATGGCACAGTCTGTGGGTGAGACCTGTCCCGTGGATGCCATGGGCTGGACTATCTGAAGCCTGTCCCCCTACAGATACAAGGAGCGCATGTAGAATATGAACAGCTGAGTTCGCAGGAAAAAAGGGAACTCTCCCATGGGCCCAAGTGAAGAACAACCTAAAACCAAAGCACTGAGTGTGATCTGGCGCTGGATGGCCAGGCGGATGTGGCATGGGGGTAGTAACTGAGGGCACCATGTCCTGGCATCCTGCAGGGACAGATGACAGTTGCAATTCCAGCGAGGCAGAGGGTGGAACTGGAACCCCTGCTTGGAGTGGAGGGCTTTAGAAGAGCTGCCCCCTTTAGTGAGAGACGAGACTAGAATCAACGTGGCCACCAGCATCAGGAGGTGACGCAGAATCGTGTCTGTCTCAACTTTTACTCTGGAACAACAACATCAAAAAGGTCTTCTAAGAATTTGTGGTCACATGCTTGCCCTCTCTTAAGTTTTGGTGAGTTCCTTAACCTCCTTGAGCCTTAGTTTCCACGTTTGTGAAATGGGGTGGTCATGAGGATCTGATGAGTTAACAAGTATAAAGTGCCTGGTGCATGGTGAGTGCAAAGCAGGGTTAGGTAGTGTTCTTTATCATGTGAGAGGTGGGAGTTAATGGGGCTCTTTAGGTCGAGACTCTCCAGTGGTATGCTGGGCAGCGTTCAACAAGCAGCTCTTTGGGAGGTGGGAGGTCACCTGACTGGAAGTGTTGGCCAGTTTCTATGGCACACATACTCCTCCACGGCCAGTTTTGAGCTACCAGCCTGTTGTCACTCAGCATGGAGCTGCTCTTGTGAGCTGGTAGGAGCTGACGCTGCTGAGACCTGAGGTCTCGGGACTAACTTGTAGCCCATTCTGACCTCTAGATTTTGGATTAAGCTGATCTCTGGGAATCAAAGTTGACTTTGTCCTGGTCAACGCAGTTTTCCTAAAGAATGCTCTAATGTGTTAGTGATTTACCAAGCTTGCCTCCTTGGGTGAGAGTATAGCTGAGGCAGTGAAAGCCAAACGGGCCTTCCCTTGCTGCAGTCTCAGGAGGAAATAAGCCAGTGAGTCCTGAGCCCATCCACTGTTGCCCACCTCTTTCCTTACCCTCATGTGCTATGGGGGAGGCGGGCAGAGTAGACGCAGGGCACCAAGACCAGCCAGGGCAGCTACCAGTTGACTTTCTATCTCGAAAGATTTGTCCGATCTGGACATTTGCCATAGATAGAACCATATATTAGTTTGGTAGGACACCCTGAATGAACTTTTTGGCCAACCCAGCGCATGTGACTGGCTTCTTAGCATAGTGTTTTCAAGGTTCATTCGTATTGTAGCCAGTTTTGGGTTGGCCAAAAAATTCATTCAGGATTTTTTCCATACAATGTTACAGAGAAACCCAAGATTTGGGCCAACCTAATATCAGTATTTCATTCCTTTTTATTGTCAAATAATATTCCAGTGCATGGACATATTATACTTTATTTATCCCTTCATCAGTCGAAGGACATTTGGGTGGTTTCTACCTTTTGGCTATTTTGAATGATGCTGCTAGGAGCATTCTTGTGCAAGTTTTTATGTGGGCATATGTTTTCATTTCTCTTGGGTATATATCAAGGAGTGGAATTGCTGGGTCATAAGTTAACTGTTTAACCTTGTGAAGAACTACCAGGCTGTGTTTCCAAGTCGCTGTATCATTTTCTATTCCTGTCAGCAATGTATTGGAACCCTCATTGCAATATCTCCACTTCTCCATTGACACTAATAAGTATTTGTCGCTTTAATCGTCATCATCCCAGTGGGCATAAGTGGTATCTTGTATGGCTTTGGCTTATATTTCCCTGATGGCTAATGATCACAGGTGTAATTTTAAATTTTTAATAGCCACATTATAAGAAATAAAAATAGAGGGGTGAAATTAATTTTAATAATATATTTTATTGAATGTAGTCTATCTAAAATATTATCATTTTAGCATGTAATCAACATAAAAATGACTGAGATACTCTGCATTCTTTTTTTGGTATTAAGTCTTTGAAATCTGGTATGTATTTTATACTCAGAGCACATCTCTAATTCATATTAATCACACTTCAGGTACTCAGTAGCCACATGTGGGTCCTGGCCGCTGCATGGAGTAGTGCAGGTCTAGGGGATGGGAGCATGGAAAGGTGAAGGAGGCAGACAGAGGGCCTGGGGAAGGGCGCAGAGGTGGGACAGAGCTCAGGGTGTTTAGGGACTGAAGGAGTGGCAGGAGGCAGGACTGGAGGGGCAGGGGGTCAGGAGGCGGTGGTGTGGGAACCCCAACACCTGTTCCTTACCTTCAGTGATGAAGATCTGTGCCAGAGGTTCCTCAAGGAGAACAACTGGAATATCTTCCGGAAGGACCTGGTGCGGCTACTGGTAGAGCCTCGCTGGCGTCCCCCATTCACTCCAATCCAGCCCAAGAAGAAAGGGACCTACAACCCCAGAACTGTGATGCTGGACCTGTATAGCTTAGACAAGAAGACTAAACGTCATCATGCCATTTTTATGGCACCCCAGAAATACCTGCCCCCATTGAGGATTGTCCAAACCATTATAGCACCCCGGTACAAAATCCAGGAGCTCCTGCCTCAGTATAAGAATGCAGGGGTCCTCATGTAGAATCAATAAAAGATGTTGGGTCGACCACCATGTTTCCTGAATAACCGCCATGGGAGTTGTGGGGCTTACAGTGGGGGGCCCTGGGGGCAACCTGGGGGTCTGGAGAGGTATTAGGGGGCACTGTCTCCCCTGGCACTTGTGGGGCTGAGTAGGGGACAGTCAGGAGTCTGGCGGTGCGGGGGTTAATCACTGGGGTGGCCTCAGGGTGAGAGGGTCTTATGACGTGGACAGGAGGCACAGAGGAAAGACAGGGTTGTGAACTCAAAGGTCTTGCAAGGCCAGACAGGTTGTCTGAAGGAGTGTAGGGGACTTCTCTGGTGGTGCTTCCACTGCAGAGAGCCTGGGTTTGATCCCAGGTCAGGGAACTAAGATCCATAGAACATTCATTCTATGACAGCCATCTTGCTAAAGCATTTGACTGGAGTCTTGTGACTTGGGCTAAGACCCACGTCCAAGGTCAGGGGTGGCAGACGAGTGGAGCAACCCCATGTCCAAGGAGTGGCAGCTGCGCGGGCGCAGGAGGGCCAAGAGGAGCTACTGCACGTTCAAAGTCAGGAGGGGTAACCTCGTCCAAGGTAAGGAGCAGCAGCTGCGCTTTGCTGGAGCAGCTGTGAAGAAATACCCCATGTCTAAGGTAAGAGAAACCCAAGCGAGACGGTAGGTGTTATGAGAGGGCATCAGAGGACAGACACACTGAAACCATAATTACAGAAAACTAGCCAATCTGATCACATGGACCACAACCTTGTCTAACTCAATGAAACTAAGCCATGCTGTGTGGGGCCACCCAAGATGACCGGGTCATGGTGGAGAGGTCTGACAGAATGTGGTCCACTGGAGAAGGGAATGGCAAACCACTTCAGTATTCTTGCCTTGAGAACCCTATGAACAGTATGAAAAGGCAAAATGATAGGATACTGAAAGAGGAACTCCCCGGGTCTGTAGGTGCCCAATATGTTACAGATCAGTGGAGAAGTAACTCCAGAAAGAATGAAGGGATGGAGCCTTGTGGATATGACTGGTGATAGAAGCAAGGTCTAATGCTGTAAAGAGCAATATTGCATAGGAACCTGGAATGTCAGGTCCATGAATCAAGGCAAATTGGAAGTGGTCAATCAGGAGATGGCAAGAGTGAACGTTGACATTCTAGGAATCAGTGAACTGAAATGGACTGGAATGGGTGGATTTAACTCAGATGACCATTATATCTACTATTGTGGGCAGGAATCCCTTAGAAGAAATGGAGTAGCCATCATGGTTAACAAGAGTCTGAAATGCAGTACTTGGATGCAATCTCAAAAATGACAGAATGATCTCTGTTTGTTTCCAAGGCAAACCATTCAATATCACAGTAATCCAAGCCTATGCCCCAACCAGTAACGCTGAAGAAGCTGAAGTTGAACGGCTCTATGAAGACCTACAAGAACTTTTAGAACTAACACCAAAAAAAGATGTCCTTTTCATTATAGGGGACTGGAATGCAAAAGATCCTAGGTCTGCTACTTATAATGGCTGTTGAGGATTAAAAGAAGCGGTACAAGTACGGCAAAGTAGAGGATTTTATTCCCCAAGACCCCTGGAGCCAACAGGGAAGTTGAGATGGTAGGCTACACGATGCAGCTAAGATTAAAGAGATAGATAGATGCATAGCAGACGGCCTGGGGAGGTCATGGGGGATGGTGGGGACTGGCGTGCACATTCCCCATGTCCCCATGCCAGTGGAGCAGCCACTCGGTAGCTCCAATCAGTTGATGCCATGGCAAGCAATAATGTGGATGCAATACGGCCAGGCTTCAGATTTTTTTCAGGAAAACCCAGAAACCCAGTGTTTTAGGTGATTCCTGTTGTTGTTCAATTGTTCAGTCACTAAGTCATGTTCCATAAGACACCATGGACTGCAGCACGCCAGGCTCCTCTGTCCACTGTCTCCCGGAGTTTGCTCAAACTCATGTCCATTGAGTTGGTGATGCTATCTAACCATCTCATCCTCTGCTGCCCGCCCCCCTTCTACTGGTTTTCAAATGTGAGCAGTGAATTCAAATTATTTTTGAAATACTGTTAGGCAAACAAAACACACACGTAGGCTGTGTTGGGCCCACATGCTGCCAGTCTGCCAATAGCTTGTCGAGCGGCTCTGTCTGACTGACAGGGTGTTGCCGGAGCCTGAAGTGAGGTGTGACCGTGGGGGCAGATACAAGGAGCCCGAGACAGATGGACAGCGTGACAGGAGCAGGCATCCTGGGTGAAGGATGAAAAGTCAGCAGCCTCAGAGGGAGGACACAGACCAGAGGCAAGGAGGTGCTCGGTGGGACTCACGGAGGGTTCCTTGGTCCCTCTGGCAGGCTCTGGAAGCTGCCAGTCACTGGTCTGGGCTGGCTTTACTTGTTGGTAGTGCTGGGCCTAGAACTCAGGGTTCCTGTCTCCCTCCAGCCTTGGTACCACAGACCCAGGACCTAGTCATCTCTCTCCCTTGGGAAACCCCATGGTTTAGCTTTGAGAGCCCCGAAGGGCCTGGAAGAGGCCACGGCAGCACAAAAGCCCAGCCTGGGAGAAGGCAGAAGCCCCTCTGCCAGTCCCCACCCACTCACCTACACCACCCCTGCAAGGAGCACTCTGAGGAACACCCAGACACTGAACTCTGGAGAGCCTGCTTCTGCTTGTCTCACGGGATCCCGGTAAGCGCCTTGGTCACCTGCAGCCCAGGTGCCCCAGTGGCACAATGAGCATGTTGGACAAGATGGACGGTTTCTACCAGTGAGCAAGAGGTGAGTGGAATCTGAAAAGCGTACTCGACATTATAATTTTGTGTGTTGAATTTAAAAGAAAACTGTGTTCATGGTGCACAGCAAAGGAGGAGGAGCAGCTGGACTTCCCTGGTGGTCCAGTGGCTAAGACCCCACGCTCCCAATGCAGGGGACCTGGGTTCCATCCCTGACCAGGGAGCTAGATCCCATATGCCACAGCTAACAGTTTGCATGCCACAACTAAAGATCCCACGTGCCACAACCAAGACCTGCCACAGTGTCGCCCTAATGGTCTGGGATTGGGCAACAAGAATGAAGACAGAACATGAAATCTTGTGCAATGGGTCAGGGGGGTGCAGCCCCTACTGGACTGAGGTGCAGAGTCCACTCTGAGGCCAGCTTTTATTCCTAATTGCAGGCTACAAAACTGTCTTTGATCTGTCTTTCCCAAGACACTACATTGACATAGCCCACATCTTGTTTTTACCCCAGGCCATTCCCTTCTGGGATAGTCTCAGGAACAATCAGCAAGTGTGTGGGCAGTGTTCATACCTAATGCGGACCCTGTGTTCCAAGGTCCATGCTTTCATGATCCCAGTCATACTCCCTTTTGGGTCTGGCCTTGGGGTTTGTAACAAGGCTGTCATTCTAAGAAAAACATGAAAAATAATCATCAACATGGTTTCTTAATATATGCTGTTTTTCTAGGTGGTATTCCTGTGAAATTTCTCAAGGCTGTGAAAGCACATTATTAGGAACTCCCACTTACATCTTTCCCTTCTTCTTTTTGCAGGAGTAGATATGCTATCTGAGCAACTTTTTTCTTCATCAGTTCTCAGATGGTTTCTCTCGTGCATCTGAGGACTAGACACAAAAGAATTAAAAATATATATCCTGATATTATAGTACCAAGTAATACTCCTCCTAAAGTTTTAATCCACATCATGGGGTTAAGTTTATGTAAGCTTTCCTTGATTTCTTTAAATAAATCAGTTTCTGGGAGTAATTTTATTTTATTTATTTATTTTTTCTGGGAGTAATTTTAAATGAACATTCTGCATAGTAGAAATAGTAGCCTGTAATTGGGAAATATTTAAGGAAAGATTATTACGAATGTGTCCTCTCAAATGTTTAGATAATTGATCCCAAGTATATGCACTTTGATTATACTTATGAGGTGTGACACAAAAGGAAGAGATATTTCAATCACACTTAAGATGAATCTGTAATTTAAAATTTTGTACTTTGTCCCCTAGTAGGAGAACTGAATTTTCTAAATCAATCAATTGGTCATTAGCTTCTTGGTCTATGTGGGTTTGACTTCCCCAGGTAGAACTTGCATTTTGGTGCTGCTGTTGTACAAAGGTAGTCGTTTGTATAGTTTGATGCAGAGCCACCCTGGCTACGGCTGCGGTTGTGGCTATGGCGATAATTCCCCACAATAGCTGTTATAAGGAGTCCAATAAACCTTTTGGAACGTTGCAGTACTTCCTTTATAACCTTTAAAAGAGCATGTATTTCAGGGGAGCCTTCCCAAGGTCTGGTTTGATTTCCTGGAAGCCATATTCGCAATCTCCTTCTTAATGTAACAAATGAGTGATGAAAATTATAAAGTGAAGAATTTGAGCAAGTATGTAATTTGCAGTCCTGGCAAGAAAGTGTTTGTACACTTTCACTGATAGAAATTGTTCAAGAGCACATAAGGATCTCTCACACAGCCTGAATGTAAAATGTCCTGTTTGTACCGGTATTAAATGTCAATGAATAATTAGTTTTATCAGAATAATGTCCACCCCAAATTTGGAATTTTTTAAGACTTAAAGTCAATCTCCAAATCTCTGTTTGCCCTCTTTCTTGATCCAGTTGTGGGAAGGGGGTGACATGCCACTACCATGCCGTATAATTGGATGATCTGAATGAGTGGTGATATTAGTATGGTCAAAGACTTTATGCACCTGCCAACGCAGCCGTTTGTGAGGACTGCAGGACTGATTTGATGAGAGCAATTAGAGACTGCATACCCCTTAGAGGACCAGTCCCATACAATTCCATAGGAACCGTTAATCAAAATTACTCCCTCAGTCCCGTGGCAATTATCCCACTGAATACAATCTTGTTTTTCAGATCTTGAATACAATCTTGTTTTTCAGAACAGCTTGCGATGTTCACATAAAGGTCTGTCTGATTTGGTGTCATTATTGGGTTCTGAGTCGTTATAAGCAAAACTCAGACCAGAGAGAAAATATAGTCGAACCTTAGTATAGTTATGATTTAAAGAATTAGTGAACAGCCAGGCTTGCATAGATAATTTAAGACATCCTGTATCTGGTCCTACACAAATTGGCCAGGATTCATACCCATAAGTAACACTGAAGGGAGTCACTTTCTCTTTTTAAACAAGAGGAAGGCATGTATCTTCAGGTCCTGATATCCAGGAAGAATCATTAACATAAACGGGGATCATATAATCCCCCCAGTTAATGAGTTTTAGTAATGGGGGGTTAGGTATATATGCCCAATAAGTATATATACCAATAAGTATAATTCTTTGCTTCTGCCAAAACCAAGGGTATACTCACTGTGATGGTTATCAGGGCAAACATAACCATGATGAGGTTGTCCGGAGTCATTGGTTGTTTCTGCTCAGTTTTAGTCTACGAGCTGGAATCCACACAGGTTCTAGACCTTCTCCTGGGGAGATGCAAGCAAACCTTCTTTCCCATGTAATTAACTTTCCCGGTGACCAAGCATTTGTTAGTGGATCTTGCCACCAAATCACAGTCTTAGTTGTATTTGTGGTTGTAGCCTGAAAATGTTGCTCAGCTACAGTTGCCATAGTTTGTGTACAAATATTCAAAAATTGAGAGTAAATAAAACTTTATTCAATATTGTTTATTGTCCTATGGCATTTTCCCTTTTTGTTTTTGTATTATATGTTTAAGTGATTGATTAGCCCTCTCCATTATGGGCTATTGTTATGGGTTACAGAGAATGTCAGTAGAATGTTTTATAGATCAAATTTTTAAAAATTGTTGGAATGTTCTACTGTTATAAGCAGGGCTGTTATCAGTTTTTCTAGTTTTTGGTAGTTTTATAACAGCAAAAGAAGCATATAAATGTCTGTGTATATGTTTTGTAGTCTCATTGTAGTCTCACTGGAGTGAGCAGTGGCCCATATAAATTGACAGAATGTATCAATAGTCATTTGTACATAAGTCAGTTCAGTCGCTCAGTCGTGTCTGACTCTTTGCGACCCCATGAATCACAGCATGCCAGGCCTCCCTGTCCATCACCAACTCTCGGAGTCTGCCCCAACCCATGTCCATCGAGTTGGCGATGCCATCCAGCCATCTCATCCTCTGTTATCCCCTTCTCTTCCTGCTCCCAATCCTTCCCAGCATTAGGGTCTTTTCCAATGAGTCAACTCTTTGCATGAGGTGGCCAAAGTATTGGAGTTTCAGCTTCAACATCAGTCCTTCCAGGACTGATCTCCTTTAGGAGTTTACCAGAGGAAGATATATGAGTTACATCCATTATAACTGTGGATTTTAAATGGAACTGTATACCATCATTATATCAGTCACACATTTGATAATGTAAGGGACAACATTTCTTGAAACAGGCAATAAAGAAAGCAATATAGTTAGCAGTAATAGTAAAATCATAAGTAAGAACTTAAGTCAAGAACTTTTATTAGGTGTAGCCCAGTGACATCTTTAAGTCATCTGACTTAGTCTGTTAAATGACTATAGCTTGTTGTTAACTTCCTGGTTCTGGATCCTGGAGCATCTGATCTTTATTTAAAGACTGGTTACTGAGATAAGTTTTAGAAACAAAGAGTGTCTTGTCAATGAAGGACCTTTTTAATTTAACTTAACGAAACCTCTTAGCAATGTAACATCAGTTCAGTTCATTCGCTCAGTCATGTCCAACTCTGTGCTACCCCATGAGCTGTAGCACACCAGGCCTCCCTGTCCACCACCAACTGCTGGAGTCCACCCAAATCCATGTCCATTGAGTCGGTGATACCATCCAACCATCTCATCCTCTGTCGTCCCCTTCTCCTCCTGCCTTCAATCTTTCCCAGCATCAGGGTCTTTTCCAATGAGTCAGCTCTTCGCATCAGATGGCCAAAGTATTGGAGTTTCAGCTTCACCATCAGTCCTTCCAATGAACACCCAGGACTGATCTCCTTTAGGATGGACTGGTTGGATCTCCTTGCAGTCCAAGGGACTCTCAAGAGTCTTCTCCAACACCACAGTTCAAAAGCATCAATTCTTCAGTGCTCAGCTTTCTTTATAGTCCAACTCTTACATTCATACATGACCACTGGAAAAACCACAGCCTTGACTAGATGGACCTTTGTTGACAAAGTAATATCTCTGCTTTTGAATATGCTATCTAGGTTGATCATAACTTTCCTTCCAAGGAGTAAGCGTCTTTTAATTTCATGGCTGCAATCACCATCTGCAGTGGTTTTGGAGCCCCCCAAAATAAAGTCAGCCATTGTTTCCACTGTTTCCCCATCTATTTGCCATGAAGTGATGGGACTGGATGCCATGATCTTCGTTTTCTGAATGTTGAGCTTTAAGCCAACTTTTTCACTCTCCTCTTTCACTTTCATCAAGAGGCTCTTTAGTTGTTCTTTACTTTCTGCCATAAGGGTGGTGTCATCTGTATATCTGAGGTTATTGATATTTCTCCCGGCAATCTTGATTCCAGCTTGTGCTTCCTCCAGCCTAGCGTTTCTCATGATGTACTCTGCATATAAGTTAAATAAGCAGGGTGACAATATACAGCCTTGACGTCCTCCTTTTCCTATTTGGAACCAATCTGTTGTTCCATGTCCAGTTCTAAGGAATTATCTGAGAAGTGAGTCTTAGTAAATATAGATCTTAATGAACAAAGCTAGAACTTAAGATTCAGTGAAACATTAGATGTCATAGGCCTGACATCAGTTGGGTGGATATTTCTTTTAGAGCTCCCCAGTATACTCTTGAGATTTTCTTATATGTCTGGAGACTTTTTTTTTTTTGCCTTGATGAGGCTGTTCAGAACCCAAATGTTTCTAATTTCTGGAGTGATGAGGCAGAGAGAAAAGAAAAATGTTTTAATCTTATCCACAAGTGTAAATCACTAAATTGTTTTAAACCATCAGTGACTTGAGAAGAGCTTTTTTATATCTGAAAACAAAGATTAGAAGCCAGTAATATGTCAGAAAAAAAGTCATGAAAATTGTCATATTTAGCAGTCTGTTCAATCTCAGGTAACCAGTCCCTTTGTTTTGTAGTCCTTGCCTGACAACCAAGGATGTCAGTAAAAATGACAGTCTCCAAGAAGTTTGTGAAGTTTTTTGTCAATGTCTGTACGACCTGTCCAGCAAAGTGGGTGTCCCAATCACTGGAGATCGCATAAAATGTATTTTAACCAATTTTTTTCATTGTGAAATATTAACCCTATAGCCAGGAAAGGCTTTATCTTATCAAATAAAAGTGAGGTTTGCCAGGGAGCCAGGAAAAGCCAAGCGGCCGTCTTGGACTTCCCATAGCCCTGACTGTTTGGTTTATAGCCATTATTTATCCATTTTAAATTTCCTGATGGGTTAATTTTGTAGAAGCAGTATGAGCTTTGTCTATACGTGTCACAGTCTCCATATATCATTGTGAAATAACACTCATTCACTTTATCAAAGTAGCAAAAAAGTTTAAAAGCAAGTATGAGTCACCTAAAGACAAAGAAATTTATATAGGCTGTTATCAAAAGCCATATTCCAAGAAGACTTTGGGTTTTTTTTTAAACAGGAAGAGAAAAATCAAACTCCAGATTGGTACCAGCTTATATTCATTGTGAAACAATAGTTATTCACTTAATCAAAGTAACAGTAAAAGATTTCAAAGGCAGTTTAGTGTCTTAAGAAACCTGTATCATGCACAAAACTCTCTTCCACTTGCCACAACCCTTTTTTACATTTCTGTATTCATCACTCTATTTGCCCATTCAGAGAACAGCCATTTGTATGTTCAGATGTATTTCCCTTTTCCTTAATAGAATGTAATTCCATTCCGTATACCTTTTTATTAGAAACACACATCTTACTTTTCTTTAGCAACCATGAACTCTTATATATTAGCATTTTATAGATTGGTGAACATAAGTACCAGTTTTAATTTTTTTAAAATATTTGCTTTTTTTTTTTAAATAGAAAACATCTCAGGATGGCACCAAACATATTTATTAATAGTCCAAAATCTCTTTAGTTTTTCTGTAAGAGGAAGTTAGTGTTTAGTTAACTAATGTCTTAAAATCTTATTTTGTTTGGAAATGACCTAGCTATTTAATAAACTTTTATCATTTAGTTTAGTACAACCCTAGAAATTTAATTTACCCCAATCCTCAGAGATTATTTTAGATAGATATTTCTAAAATATAATTATTTTTAATAGAGTTTATCTAAAAGTTTTCATTTCATTTATATATATTTGTATATAGTTACTTTTTTTGTTGACAAATTTAGTTTACCTTAAACCTAGGCACAGTAAAAGTATTACACAATGTTGATGACTTAAGACATGTCTTAATTAGATTAGCAAACAAACAGTAATGTTAGATATTTAATACTGAATATTTTTCAGTTCAATGTGAACCTGAATTTAAATAGAGCTTATTTATAAATTAACCTCATATTATCCAAAAACAAAGACACACACTGAGACACAGATAAATTTAGACAGACAGACAGACAGACAGACAGAGATCTCATAGTTTTCCACTTGAAATTTAAAATATCTTTTTGCCCCTTCTTTTTTTTTTCTTGGTTTGAGTTCTACCAATTTATTTATGGCTGGAGTCCCAGATAGAGTGGGCTGTGTATCCCAAGAACATGATAAGAGTTTACTTCAGGTTTTTTCCCAGGCCTGTTTTTGTTTCCCAGGCAGAACTGGAGCTCCAGAAAAGTATTTTAACAAGTCAACTTTTTCCGAACTGCACATGCAAGAAGAACCGGTTTTGCAATTTCAAAAAAGATTTTATTTTAACCAGTTTTCTCCGGAGTCTAAAGAATGAATATCATGGCCATTCAGTGTCAAAATGCCATTCAATGTCAAAAATCCATAAAATGAATGATATACGCAAGAGGGAATTGCTGTCGCACTGGGTTTAAAGCCTTGGCTACAAAATTTTGACAAATAGTGGGACTGTTAAGCATACATTGAGGTAATGCAGTCCATTGAAATCTTTTATGTGACTCCTTTAAATTAATGCAAGGAACTGAAAAGGCAAATCTAGGTTGATCATCAGGGTGTAAAGGAATAGTAAAACAACAACTTTGAGATCAATAACAAATGCCAATTTCTTAGAATCATACTAGGATTAGGTAGACCACCTCATAAAGCACCCACTGAAACAATAACAGCATTAACAGCTCTCAAATCAGTAAGCATTTTCCATTTAACAGATTTCTTTTGTATAATGAACACTGGAGAATTCCAAGGGCTAAAAGACTCAATAATATGTCCCTTACTAAGTTGTTCATTAATTAGTGTAAAGCCTCCAGTTTTCCTTGTTTTAGAGGCCACTGCTCTATCCACGGAGAAGGCAATGGCACCCTACTCCAGTACAATTGCCTGGAAAATCCCATGGACGGAGGAGCCTAGTGGGCTGCAGTCCATGGGGTCGCTAAGAATCGGACACGACTGAGCGCCTTCACTTTCACTTTTCACTTTCATGCATTGGAGAAGGAAATGGCAGCCCACTCCAGTGTTCTTGCCTGGAGAGTCCCAGGGATGGGGGAGCCTGGTAGGCTGCCGTCCACGGGGTTGCAGAGTCGGACATGACTGAAGTGACTTAGCAGCAGCAGCAGCAGCTCTATCCACACAGGGTGATCAGCTTTCCAATTAAGAGGTATAGGTGTGGGTGGAGGAAGATTAATACGAGCAGTGGCCCCTAGTGAAAATGGGGAGATTTGAAATCTTGAGTAGTCAAAGGATAATTTCTTCCTTGTTGATTTTTGCCCAGGCCCAATCTTCGTATATAACCTCGATTGAACATAATTTGACAACTGGCCTCGCTATATTGATTTTGAGGTTTTTCAAAAGAGTCATCATCACTTTCATCAAAAGAATCGGAAGTCTGCAAAGGCTCCAGTACTGACTTAATTAATGCTCATGTACTCCAAATAGAAACAGGGAGCGGAGTTCCTTTTGTATGTTCTTTCTTTAACTCGGCTCCAACCTTTTCCCAGACTTTTAAATCTAAGGTCCCTATTGACGGGAACCAACAGCAATATTTATCTGCTGTTTGTAACAATTCTAATAATCACCCTTCACTAATAGAAGTTCCTCCCGCTTTTAAGAGCTGTCTTAATAAATATATGGGTGATAGTGTTCTGCACTTTCAACATTTCCCATTTTAACCCTGATTAAATGCCTGAGGACTTACCAGCGTGAATTTTCAGAGGGAGCCCTCTCAACCGTCCCAGGTTCTGCTACACTGTATTTTCACTTTCGCTCCTAGTGGTCTTTCGCTTCAGCCTCATGTTGGGTGCCAATTGTTGCCCTGATGGTCCAGGAGTGAGCGATGAAAATGAAGACAGACCGTGAAATCTGGTGCGATGGGTCAGGGGACCTGCAGCCTCTACTGGACTGAGGTGCAGAGTCCACTCTGAGGCCAGCTTTTATTCCTAATTGCAGACTACAACACTTTCTTTGATGTATCTTTCCCAAGACACTATACTGACATAGTCCACGTCTCCTTGTTTTTACCCCAGGCCATTCCCTTCTGGGATAGTCTCAGGAACAATCAGCAAGTGCGTAGGCAGTGTTCATACCTAACGCCAACCCCGTGTTCCAGGGTCCATGCTTTCATGATCCCAGTCATATTCCCTTTTGGGTCTGGCCTTGTGATTTGTAACAAGGCTGTCATTCTAAGAAAAACATGAAAAATAATCATCAACATGGATTCTTAATATATGCTGTTTTTCTAGGTGGTATTCCTGTGAAATTTCTCAAGGCTGTGAAAGTACATTATTAGGAATTCCCACTACACCAGAGTCAAATAAATAAGTTATTATTTTTAAAAATGAATTAAAGGAGTAGGGAATTTATCTCTCAGAAGAAGATGTGGATAAAAAAGAGGAGAGAAGTAGTGCACTTCATCATCTAAACTTTTCTGACGATTCCAGGGGGTTGAGGAGTCTGGGACGTCCGTGGCAGTGTGGAAGTGCTGCCTGTGACCTACAAGGACAGGGTGGCATGGTTTGGGAACCAGGTAAGTTGGGGTTTCAGACTATATTTAAAGATCTTTGTGCATGTAGGGCTGTGGCTCCAAGATGAAGACATAGACATTTTGTTCATTCATTTGAAATATACTTATTAAGTACTTGCTCAGTAGCAGATTCAAAGGAGGATAAGAGGCAGTTTGCATTTTCTCTTATTCTGTAGGCCAGAGGTTGGCAAACTCTTTCTATAAAAGGACAAATACTGAATATTTTAGGTTTTGCAGACCTTACGGTCTTTCTTGTAACTACTCAACTCTGTATAGTGAAGGCAGCCTTTGTGTTCCAATAAAGCTTTATTTACCAAAGCAGGTGGCAGGCTAGGTCAGTTCAGTTCAGTCGCTCAGTTGTGTCCAACTCTTTGCTACCCTATGAATTGCAGCACGCCAGGCCTCTCTGTCCATCACCAACTCCCGGAGTTCACTCAAACTCACATCCATTGAGTTGGTGATGCCATCCAGCCATCTCATCCTCTGTTGTCCCCTTCTTCTCCTGCCCCCAATCCCTCCCAGCATAAAAGTCTTTTCCAATGAGTCAACTCTTTGCATGAGGTGGCCAAAGTACTGGAGTTTCAGCTTTAGCATCATTCCTTCCAAAGAACACTCAGGACTGATCTCCTTTAGGATGGACTGGTTGGATCTCCTTGCAGTCCAAGGGACTCTCAAGAGTCTTCTCCAACACCACAGTTCAAAAGCATCAATTCTTTGGCGCTCAGCTTTCTTCGTAGTCCAACTCTCACATCCATACATGACTACTGGAAAAACCATAGCCTTAACTAGATGGACCTTTGTTGACAAAGTAATGTCTCTGCTTTTGAATATGCTATCTAGGTTGATCATAACTTTCCTTCCAAGGAGTAAGCATCTTCTAATTTCATGGCTGCAATCACCATCTGCAGTGGTTTTGGAGCCCAAAAAAATAAAGTCTGACACTGTTTCCACTGTTTCCCTATCTATTTGCCATGAAGTGATGGGACCAGATGCCATGATCTTTGTTTTCTGAATGCTGAGCTTTAAGCCAACTTTTTCACTCTCCTCTTTCACTTTCATCAAGAGTCTTTTTAGTTCCTCTTCACTTTCTGCCATAGGGGTGGTGTCATCTGCATATCTGAGATTATTGATATTTCTCTCAGCAGTCTTGATTCCAGCTTGTGCTTCTTCCAACCCAGCGTTTCTCATGATGTACTCTGCATATAAGTTAAATAAGCAGGGTGACAATATACAGCCTTGACGCACTCCTTTTCCTATTTGGAACCAGTCTGTTGTTCCATGTCCAGTTCTAACTGTTGCTTCCTAACCTGCATATAGGTTTCTCAAGAGGCAGGTCAGGCGGTCTGGTATTCTCATCTCTTTCAGAATTCTCCACAGTTTATTGTGATCCACACAGTCAAAGGCTTTGGTATAGTCAATAAAGCAGAAATAGATGTTTTTCTGGAACTCTCTTGCTTTTTTGATGATCCAGTGGATGTTGGCAATTTGATCTCTGGTTCCTCTGCCTTTTCTAAAACTTCCAGCTTGAACACCTGGAAGTTCACGGTTCACGTATTGCTGAAGCCTGGCTTGCAGAACTTTGAGCATTACTTTACTAGCATGTGAGATGAGTGTAGTTGTGTGGTAGTTTGAGCATTCTTTGGCATTTCCTTTCTTTGGGATTGGAATTAAAACTGACCTTTTCCAGTCCTGTGGCCATTGCTGAGTTTTCCAAATTTGCTGGCATATAGAGTGCAGCACTTTCACAGCATCATCTTTTAGGATTTGAAATAGCTCAACTGGAATTCCATCAACTCCACTAGCTTTGTTCATAGTGATGCTTTCTAAGGCCCACTTGACTTCACATTCTAGGATGTCTGGCTCTAGGTGAGTGATCACACTATTGTGATTATCTTGGTCATGAAGATCTTTTTTGTACAGTTCTTCTGTGTATTCTTGCCACCTCTTCTTAATATCTTCTGTTTCTGTTAGGTCCATACCATTTCTGTCCTTTAGAGTCTATCTTTGCATGAAATGTTCCCTTGGTATCTCTAATGTTCTTGAAGAGACCTCTAGTCTTTCCCATTCTGTTGTTTTCCTCTATTTCTTTGCATTGATCTCTGGGGAAGGCTTTCCTCAGGCTAGATTTGGCCTATGTGCCATTGTTGGCTGACCCCTCTCTGAGCAACAGGGAGCCCTTGAATGGTTTTTTAAACATGTATTTATTTGGCTGAGCTTGGTCTCAGTTGCAGCATGCAGGATCTTCAGTCTTTGAGCAGCATGTGGGATCTTTAGTTGCAGCATGTGGGATCTAGTTCCCTGACCAGGGATTGAACCTGGGCCCCCTGCATTGGGAGCTCAGAGTCTTAGTGACTGGACCATCAGGAAGTCCCCCCTTGAAGGTTCTTGAGCTGAACTGACATGACCAGAGAATAGGCGGGAGGCCAATTACTGAGCATTTGTTTTGTGACAGCTATCTTGCTAAGCATCTAATGACTTGGACTAAGATCCTAGGTCTGCCACTTAGTGGCTGCTTAGGGTTAAAGAGAGGGCTCAGTGGGTAAAGAATCTGGCTGCAGTGCAGGGGACACAGGAGATGTGGGTTTGATCCCTGGCTCAGGAAGTTCCCCTGGAGAAGGAAATGGCAACCCATTCCAATATTCTAGCCTGAAAAATCCCATGAACAGAGGAGCCTGGCAGCTATAGTCCAGGGGGGTCACAAAGGGTCAAACACGACTGAGCGACTGAGCAGAGACACGTACAGCAAGGTGGAGGATTTTATTCACCAAGACTCCCACATCCAGCTTCCTGGGATGTGAAAGAAAAAGTTTCCAGTGTAGGGGCAGAGTATGTCTTCTAGGGAAGCGGTGGGTAAGAAATTAGACTAGGAGAACAATCTGGAAGCCAGAGTGCCCTGTGTGTGGGGGAGAGTCTGTGAGGGCTAGGCTTTGGGAAATCATGAGGGGGGCAGAGAAAGCCAGTACATGACAGATAAAAAAACTTGAGAACGAGAAATGCCCAGCGAGGTCTTCAAAGAGCTTTTCCATGCTCTGAGAACATGCTTCTCCTTCAGCGTGTTCTTGAGAAACCAAGTCAACATTTGAATAGCTCTTACTTATGATTTTCTGTAGTACTGCTGTTTCTTTGACTTCAGTAACCAAGCAGAGAGTGGACTACAGTCCATGGGGTCACAAAGAGTCAGACATGACCACGAGCCCTCCCCACCCTGTTCCACCCATTCATAACTAGGACATATGAATGTGTCCTAGTTATGTTCAGTTATACATATGAAGTCCCTGATGCATAGTACATGCTCGATACGTGTTACATGGTATTGGTGGCGGTGGTTCAGTTGCTAAGTCATGTTTGACTCTTGCAACCCCATGGATCGTAGCCTGCCAGGCTCCTCTAGTGCCTTTTGGATCAAGATCAGTTTGGCCATCCAGAGACTCTCTTCCTCCTTCCATGAAATGGGAAACAGAGGCTTTGGAAGGCTAAGCCTTCATAATCAATGATAAAGACCATCTCCAAGAGATTTGGGATAGGAGGGTCCTGGCAGTCATCTTGCCCAACCCCCCCACTCTTCAATCAGTTAAAAGGTTAATGTCAATATTAAGGGGCAGCCTTGGGAGCTAGCAGAGGCAGGTCACCAAAACTTTAACCAGCACTAAGGGTGAAAGTGAAAGTTGCTGAGTTGTGTCCGACTCTTTGCCACCCCATGGACTATACAGTCCACAGAATTCATTAGGCCAGAATACTGGAGTGGGTAGCCTTTCCCTTCTCCAGGGGATCTTCCTAACCCAGGGATCAAACCCAGGTCTCCCACATTACGGGCAGATTCTTTACCAGCTGAGCCACCAGGGAAACCCAAGAACACAGGCGTGCGTAGCCTATGTCTTTTTCCCAGCCCAGGAATTGAACAGGGTCTCCTTCATTGCAGGCTGATTCTTTACCAGCTGAGCTATAAGGAAAGCCTGCACTATGGGTGAGGGCGCTGTTTGAAGGAGGAATGGGTGGAACCGGGTGGGGTGGGCTTGTGATCCTGGGTATGTAGGAGCCTCAGAACCTGTGGGCTGTGGCTTCAGAATCCTCCCCTCCCCTGCACACACCAGGAATCAGAATCAGGCAGGGAGGATACATTAGGATTTATGTGGCAGAAAAGCTCATTCAGAAGGAACCAGAATGACACCCTTGGCACAAGCACTAGCAATCAGTATACATTTTCAGTGCTACGGAGGTTCTCCTCGGCCACCTGGCACAGATCCAAGGGCCAGCAAGCCCACACTGACCATCACGAGGGAGAAGGGCCCAGGCTCAGGCACGGAGTGGCCCCCGCCCCATGTGCCTGCACTGTGGGAGGCACTCTGCACAGGCTGTCACTCATCCTGAAAATACTTTCTGGCAACTAACCAGGTGGCACTAGGGTTAAGGCTAAGGCATTTGACAGATGAAGAGCCTGAGGCCCAGAGACGCAAAGGCCTGGCCTAAGCTCACTCAGGAGAAGGAAATGGCAACCCATTCCAGTATTCTTGCCTGGAGAATCCCAGGGATGGCGGAGCCTGGTGGGCTGCCATCTATGGGGTTGCACAGAATCAGACATGACTGAAGCAACTTAGCAGCAGCAAGCTCACTCAGCTACCAGGTGGTGGTTCCAGGAAATCTGAGTGCTTTCTCTGCTCCCCCCAGGCCCTCCCAGGCAGGCAGCATCGGGTGTGTGCTGTGACACCACCCTTACTCATCTATCCCAAATGAGCCACCTGTTTTCAAACAAATTCTGTACACACAACCCTGGAAGTGTGCTGGAGAAAATCCATCCACCCTCTGGGGTAGTTTCCCATATGTAAGCAAGCCTAGTCATACTCGGAGAGGCACACCCAGGCCACTCAAGCCAGAAATATAGCCCCCAGCACTGATAGCTCCCACTGTTTGGGGAAAAAGGAAAAAACCCATTTGAGAAACACAGGAGATATTGCCAGCATTTGTTTATAGAAAGTGTTTGTTTAAGAGCCCTTCTAAGGGTTGGAAGCAAAAAGCATTCTTTAAATTCTCTATCCCTTTTATGTAACTCATGGAAAAGTCTTGCCTTCCACTTATGGAAAGTCTAAGGGGTGAGACCGGTCACTCTGCCACTCCCGTGGCACCACCAGAGGCCATGTTGCCGTATGCTTTTCTGACATTTGGGGATTTAAAGGGTTTATTACACGGGTGCTGAGTTGCAGAATTTGCAATCACTGGCTCAGAGCTGATAATGAAGGCGAGCAGTATCTAGGTGGCTGAGAAGCAGCACCAAAGCTGGAACGAGGGTATTTCGTGGCTTCTAAAGGTTGTGGACTTTCGCCCTGGAGACAGAGCCTGTGGACATTGAGAGGGTGGCATATCTGGACAAGTGCTGTGTGACTTTCAGCCACGCTCCATCCCTTTCTGGAGCTTCACTTCTGTCCTTTATAAAATTTGCAGGGTCCGGTAGGCATTCTTAAAGTGAAAGTGAAACTGTTAGTCCCTCAATTGTGTCTGACTCTTTGGAACTCCAAGGACTGTAGCCCATCAGGCACTTCTGTCTTTGGGATTCTCCAGGCAACAATACTGGAGTGGATTGCCATTCCCTTCTCCAGGGAATCTTCCCAACCCAGGGATTGAACCCAGGTCTCCTACATTGCAGGCATATTCTTTACTGTCTGAGCCAACAGACAGTAAGCCTCCCCTCATTTCACCAGAAAATCAGAATCAAGAAGAAAACAGATTACCAAGACCCATGGTGAAGGACAGGGAAGCCTGGCATGCTGCAGTCCCTAGGGTCACAAAGAGTCAGACACCAGTGAGCGACTGAACTACAATAGGAAGTAAGGAGATGAGCCATGCAGATATCTTGGGAAGAATGTTCCAGGCAGAGAGACAGCACATTCAGCTTGACTAAATAAGAGCAAGAAAGCTGGTGTGGTTGGAATTGAGTCAAAGGAGAGAGAAACTGGAAGAGGGCAAGGGCAGAGGGGACTGGGGGCCAGTTCATGATCACGTGAAGGGAGCCTTTGGAAAGTTCTTAGCAGAAGAGTGATCTGGCTATAGACGAGGGGTTTAAGCCTGAGTGTAGTGTGGGATGGGGGACAGTTGGGAAGCCAGTGCCAGTGTCATAATCCAAGTAGGAGATTATTGTGGCTCAGCGGTGTCTTGAGGGGGGTGATATATTTTGATGGTAGGACCTGCCATGCATGAACGCTCAGTCATGTCCTACTCTTTTTGGCCCCATAGGCTGTAGCCTGCCAGGCTTCTCTGTCCATGGAATTTTCTAGGCAAGGATCCTGGAGCAGGTTACCATTTCCTAAGGATAACACCAAAGATTTTGGTTTGAGTAAGTGGAAGGATGGAGTAACCGTTTCCTGAATAGAGAAGACTGTAGAAGAAGCGTATTTAGGGGTGAGTAACACGAGTGTGGTTTTCAGCAGTTTTTTTTAAAAAAAAGGATTTAAGGAAGAAGTGACAACACATGTAAAGCAGTTAGAACACCAGCAGGCACTTCATGCACTCATGCAAGGTTAATATTATCCCTATTTTCACACTACCGGTTTTGTAGAAAAGCCAGGACTCAAACCAGGAATCTGGGGACTTTCCTAGTGGTCCAGTGGTCAGGAACCCTCCTTCTAATTCATGGGAAGCAGGTCTGATCCCTGGTTGGATAACTAAGACCCCACATGCCGTGGGGTAACTAAGCCTGGAGGAAGAGAGTGGAGACTCCTGCAAGCGGGCTTGGGTTCCAATTTTCCAGTCCCACTGTGACCGCAGCCCACTCACCTCACCTCTGCAGCCTCAGCTCACCTGTTACTTCAAGAGTTGTGAAGATTAACTATAGAATATGAAATACCCATCCTAAGGTAACTAAGCCAGAATACTGCAACTAGAGAAGCCCAGGCGCTGCAATGAACACCCAGTACAGCCTAAAAACAAATAAGCAAACAAACAGGTTTGTTTGGCTCCAAACCTGGGTTTGTTTTTTTTCTTAAACATCCTCAATCTTCCATGATCCCTTGTCCTTAACGTTTCATGCTGATACTGTCAGAAAGTTCTTCCTCCTGCTTAATGGCAGTCTGTCCTATTGCACTTAGAATCTGGTCCTCTGTTTGGGACTTTTGGGTTATTTCAAGTAAGGTGAGCAAGTTCTTGCTTTTGTTGGGGGTGGGGGTGGGGTGGGGAGCAGGTGGCAGCCCATGAGCTATTTGCCTCTTCAAGCATTATTGGTAGAATCATGAAATTTAAATTCCCTTTTCAAAAGTCTTCATCACAAGAAAGGTCATTCAGAACTTCACTGACAATAGGTAATTCCTAAACAATGTTTTTTAAAAAAATAGGCAAGTAGAAGGTATCGGTAGGTGGATATTTATCTGTATAGATATATTAGAAAAATTCTAAAGATGTTTTAATCTTTCATAATCCCCAAATTTAAATGTGTATAATGAGAACTGAAACATTTCCACTATTTCACCCATCTAATCTCATCTCTCAAGGATAACTCGACTATGAAAAGTTGGTACATAGGCTTTTCAAAGTTCACATACTCATACCCATTTCCTTATTTATTATTTTAACAACAGGAAAAAGAAAGATGTTATACCAGCGCTATCCAATAGAGTTTTCTGCAGTGATGCCAGTGTTGTGTCCTGCGAGTCCACCAGTCACACATGCCTACTGAGCACTTGAAATGTGGCTAATGTGACTGGGGACTGAATTCTTAAGTAATTCAAATAGCTCTAGGTAGTGGCTCTCATAATGGACAGTATTGTGTTACCCATTTGGGCTTTTTACTTAACAGTATCATGGACATTTCTTTTGTGTGTAATTTTACAAGTTTTGAAGTCATCTCACAGAAAAGATGTAGTAATGGTACAAAAAAAGTTTTTCCCCTGAGCCGCTGAGAGTAAATCAGGGCCGGATGCGTTCACTCACCTAGGTAATTTAGTGTTTATTCCCTCAGACAAGGACATTCTCTTGTGTAACCACAACCATCAAAATCAGGAAATTATCACTGACACATGACAGCCATTGACTCCTCAGAGCCCATCCGCATCTTGCCAGTTGTCCCAGGAACATCCTTCCTAACAATGGATCTAGTTACGATCCTGCAGTACGCTTAGCTGGCCCGCCTCTTTTGTTTGCTTCTTTCTGATATAGCTTTCTTTGACATTCATGACATTGATACTTTTGAAGATTATAGACCAGTTACTTTGTAGCGTGTTCTTTCTACAAGACACAGCTTGTTTGATGTTTTTCTCCTGATCAGATATAGGTTATGCATCTTGGGCAGGAAATCCCAGAAGTAATGCTGTGTTCTTCCCACCGGATGTTACCAGGTGATACAAGATTTCAATGGGCCCCATTATTGTAATGTTAATTTTGATTGTTGGGTTAAAATGGTGTCCCATTGTACAGTTACTCTTATGATTTCATTTTTATTTTAAAATGTATGTATGTTGTAGTTAAAATAAAAACATGAAGTTTACCATCTTAACCATTTTTAGGAGTATAGTTCAGGAGTGTGGAGTATGTACATTGTGAGGGGGATCACCAGAATTTTTTCATCTAGCAAATCTGAAATTCTGTACCTATTAAATGACTCCCCTTCCTCCCTCTCCCCATCCCCTGGTAACTACCTTTCTACTCTGTCACTATGAATTTGACAACTTTAAATACCTCACATAAGCAGAATCATACAATATTTGTGTTTCTGAGATTGGCTTATTTCACTAAGCCCAGTGTCCTCAAGGTTCATCCCAGTTGTAGCCTGTGACAGGATTTCCTTCCTTTTTAAGGCTGAATAATATTCCATGTCATGTATATATGTATGTATCTATATCTATATACACTGAATTTTGTTTATCCATTCATATGTTCTATTTCTGAGATTCTGGATCATCTTTACTATTATTCTGAATTATTTTCCGGGTAGATTGCCTATTTCTTCATTTATTTGGTCTTATAAGTTTTTACCTTGCTCCTTCACCTGTAACATATTTCTCTGTCATCTCATTTTTGCTGATGGGTGGGGCTGTGTTCCTGTCTTGCTGGTTCCTTGGCCTGAGGCATCCAGTATTTGCAGGCAGTTGGGTGGAGCCCAAGTCTTGGTGCTGAGATGAGGACCTCTGGGAGAGCTCACACCTATTAATATTCCCTGGGGCCTGAAGTTCTCTGTTGGTCTAGCAGCTTGGACTCAGTGCTCCCATCCCAGGGGATCAGGCCTGACCCCCTGCCTGCGAGGAGACGTGAGCTCCAGGTCCTCCTAACTATCTTGCCTCCACCCCTTCCATTTATCTGTTGACAGGGATGTGGGTTCCACCTCTTGGCTTCTGTGAATAGTGCTACTGTGGACATGGATATGCAAATATCTCTTTGAGACCTGCTTTCAAGTTCCTTGCATATATGCAGAAGCTGGACTGCTTGGTCATATGGTGGTTCTAGTTTTTATTTTTTGTTAGTTTATTTATTTGACTGTGTCAGGTCTGAGTTGCAGCATGTGGGCTCAATAGTTGTATCATGGACTTAGTTGCTCCTCGGCATGAAGGATCATTTTTTGAACCTGTGTTCCCTGTATTGCACAGCATATCCTTAACCACTGGACCACTAGGGAAGTCCCATAGTTTTGATGTTTTTGAGAAACTGTCATCCTGATCTCCATAGCAGTTGCAACATTTTAGGATACCACCAACAGTGAACAAGGGTTCCAATTTCTCCACATCCTTGTCAACTTTTGTTATTCTTTGTTTTTGTTAGTAGCCATTCTAATGAGATAGCTACAAGAAAAGACGTTCTTTTCATTATAGGGGGCTGGAATGCAAAAGTAGGAAGTCAAGAAATACCTGAAGTAACAGGCAAATTTGGGTCTTGGAGTGCAGAATGAAGCAGGGCAAAGGCTAATAGAGTTTTGCCAAGAAAATGCACTGGTCATAGCAAATACCCTCTTCCAACAACACAGGAGAAGACTCTACACGTGGACCAGATGGTCCATCACCAGATGGTCAATACCAAAATCAGAGTGATTATATTCTTTGCAGCCAAAGATGAAGTTCTATACAATCAGCAAAAACAAGACTGGGAGCTGACTGTGGCACAGACCATGAACTCCTATTGCCACATTCAGACTTAAATTGAAGGAAGTAGGGAAAACCACTAGACCATTCAGGTATGACCTAAATCAAATCCCTTACGATTATACAGTGGAAGTGACAAATAGATTCAAGGGATTAGATCTGACAGATAGAGTGCCTGATGAACTATGGATGGAGGTCTGTGACATTGTACAGCAGGCAGGGATCAAGACCATCTCCGAGGAAAAGCAATGCAAAAAGGCAAAATAGCTGTCTGAGGAGGCCTTACAAATAGCTGAGAAAAGAGAAGTGAAAGGCAAAGGAGAAAATAAGCATCTGAATGCAGAGTTCCAAAGAATAGCAAGGAGAGGCAGGAAAGCCCTCCTCAGTGATCAGTGCAAAGAAACAGAGGAAAACAGTAGAATGGGAAAGGCTAGAGATCTTTCAAGAAAATTAGAGATACCAAGGGAACATTTCGTGCAAAGATGGGCTCGATAAAGGACAGAAATGGTATGGACCTAACAGAAGCAGAAGATATTAAGATGTGGCAACAATACACAGAACTGTACAAAAAAGATCTTCACGACCCAGATAATCACGATGGTGTGATCACTCACCTAGAGCCAGACATCCTGGAATGTGAAGTCAAGGGGACCTTAGGAAGCATCACTATGAACAAAACTAGTGGAGGTGATGGAATTCCAGTTGAGCTATTTCAAATCCTAAAAGATGATGCTGTGAAAGTGCTGCACTCTATATGCCAGCAAATTTGGAAAACTCAGCAATGGCCACAGGACTGGAAAAGGTCAGTTTTCATTCCAGTCCCAAAGAAAGGCAATGACAAAGAATGCTCAAACTACCACACAATTGCACTCATCTCACATGCTAGCAAAGTAGTAGTGCTCAAAATTCTCCAAGTACGCGAACCGTGAAATTCCAGGTGTTCAAGCTGGTTTTAGAAAAGGCAGAGGAACCAGAGATCAAATTGCCAACATCCGCTGGACCATCAAAAACCAAGAGAGTTCTGGTAAAACATCTACTTCTGTTTCATTGACTATGCCAAAACCTTTGACTGTGTGGATCACAACAAAATGTGGAAAATTCTGAAAGAGATGGGAATACCAGACCACCTGACTTGCCTCTTGAGAAATCTGTATACAGGTCAAGAAGCAACAGTTAGAACTGGACATGGAACAACAGATGGTTCCAAATCAGGAAAGAAGTAAGTCAAGGCTGTATATTGTCACCCTGCTTATTTAACATATGCAGAGTACATCATGAGAAATGCTGGGCTGGATGAAGCACAAGCTGGAATCAAGATTGCTGGGAGAAATATCAATAACCTCAGTTATACAGATGACCCCACCCTTATGGCAGAAAGTGAAGAAGAACTAAAGAGCCTCTTGATGAAAGTGAAAGAGGAGAGTGAAAAGTTGGCTTAAAACTCAACATTCAGAAAACGAAGATCATGGCATCTGGTCCCATCACTTCATACCAAATAGATGGGGAAACATGGAAACAGTGACAGAATTTATTTTGGGGGGCTCCAGAATCACTGCAGATGGTGACAGCACCCATGAAATTAAAAGACTCTTGCTCCTTGGAAGAAAAGTTATGATCAACCTAGACAGCATATTAAAAAGCAGAGACATTACTTTGTCAACAAATATCCATCTAGTCAAAGCTATGGGTTTTCCAGAAGTCATATATGTATGTGAGAGTTGGAGTATAAAGAAAGCTAAGCACCAAAGAATTGATGCTTTTGAGCTGTGGTATTGGAGAAGACTCTTGAGAGTCCCTTGGACTGCAAGGAAATCCAACTAGTCCATCCTAAAGGATATCAGTCCTGAGTGTTCATCGGAAGGACTGATGCTGAAGCTGAAACTCCAATACTTTGGCCGTCTGATGCGAAGAGCTGACTCACTGGAAAAGACCCTGTTGCTGGGAAAGATTGAAGGCGCGAGGAGAAGGGGACGACAGGATGAGATGGCTGGATGGCACCACTGACTCAATGGACATGAGTTTGGGTGAACTCCAGGAGCTGATGGACAGGGAGGCCTGGCATGCTGCAGTCTATGGGGTCACAAAGAGTCGGACACAACTGAGCGACTGAGCTAGGGTGAACTAGTTGTATTTCCTTGCAGTTCAAGGGACTCTCGAGTCTTCTCCAACATCACAGCTCAAAAGCATCAGTTCTTTGGTGCTCAGCTCTCTTTATAGTCCAACTCTCACATCCATACATGACTCCTATTCATTCATTTATATTGGCATTGGCCTCATAGCTTCCTACTTTATTCAATGTGTTATAATTTTATTATCATTTTCTATTTTGATGCATAAATTGTCACAGATTAGGCCAATGGAAGCCGCTTCAAGCTTGCTTCTGGGCTCCTTTTGACACGTTCTTGCTATTCTCTGAGGCACTCTCTTGTTTTCTGCTGCCCTGGAGTAGTCCAGGCTGATTTTGCTTTCCTGTTGCAGCCCTTGGAATTAACCATTTCTCCAAGGACCTTGCTTCCTTTTAGTAGAGAATAGGATTTAGCAACTTCTGGCCCAGGCTCTGCTGTTGATGAAATGTGTGACTTTGAAAAGCCCAGCAACTGGAGAGGCCCAACAGCTCATCAAGCAGCTGGAACAAACCTCTCATTTCCAGAGAAGGGGACTGAGGCCCAGATGGGATCAAGGGGCCAACGTTTCCCAGCTGAGACAGCTTCAACGAGAGCTGAGGCATCTGACTCCCTTTCAGTGCTCTTCCCCTGGTAATGCATGCTGTTAGCTCTGAGATGTGATCCTGATGGGGTCTGCTCCTCTGTGGACTCCCTTTTCCTTTTCTGTCCACTGAGGGTTAGCTTTGCCCTGGGGGTCCAGGACTGCCCTTCTGAGGGCTAACCTTGTCTTTTTTAAATTTGCTTTTCTATTTATTTTTGGGTCTTCACTGTTCTGCGGGTCTTCTTTAGTTGCAGGGAGTGGGGGGTCTGCTCTTCATTGCAGCGCACGGGCTTAATTGCGGGGCATGGGTTCTAGAGCACAGAGGCTTCAGTAGTTGCGGCTCCTGGGCTCTAAAGCACAGGCTCAATAGTTTGGCACAAGGGGTTAGTTGTTCCACCGTATGTGGGATCTTCCCAGATCAGGTATTGAACCCAGGTGGATTCTTTACCACTGAGACACTGGGGAAACACCTAACCTTGTCTTTTAACTCTTTATGAGCCTACCTTCTCTCTACCCTGCAGACCTTTATGGGCAACTCTGCCTTAAATTACAGAGAGCTTCAGCTTTTATCCAGCTCTGTGGATTGGGCTGCAGACTGGTCCTAGGCTGAGATGAGCTGTCCAAATGCACCTAGTTCTCCCCTTCTAGAACAGGGGTTCCAGGCATATGTGCCTCCCTGAAGCCCATCTCTGTCAGCTAACACTTGTCTCTTAGGGGCAGCAACAGGAGATGACAACCGGGAGGGCCTCATCTCGCGCCCTCACTGGCTCCTGGCCCACCTGTTATACAAAAAACAGCCCCAGGGAAGCACTAGAAATGCCACCTCCTGACATTTGGAGTCGTGTCTCAAGTGTCACCCTCAAAGCCAGGTTTAAGAACCCCTCTGATATCCCATTAGAGAATGTTTTATGCCTGATTTGAGAGTGGGTGGTGCTCACCCTACCTTCACCCTCTGGTTGGGTCATCTGACAGGAACTGCCAGCCTGGGAAGCCCTGAATATTCAACCAGTGTCAGCAGCAGCTATACCGTACAACAAGGCAGTCTGAAAAGCAGAGATTTGGTCTCTTTTGTGTTTAATGGACACTGCCTAAGCACCTACTGTGTCAGGGATTGTGCTGCCCCGTGGTTAAGATTTAAGCCAGAGCTCAATCCACAGCAAACAATGACAATAGAAGTGGGTTCCATCCACAAGGGGCTGCCAAGGGAAAGTGTGTAACTTTGGACATCTGGTTCTGGCACTTTAATTCTGGGGTGTCAGATAAGACTGTATATAAAGTTTGAGAGGGCAAGGAAGAATGATTTTGCTAGACGAAAGATGGGGAAAGGGCACTGTGGGCAGAAGGAATAGCTTGAGCAAAGTTGGAAACGCCGCAAGAGCAGAGATACCTAGAAAAGCAAGACATGGGGTGGTAGAGGGGGGAGGTATATAAGCAATGAAAGGCCTCATTAGATGCCTTAGAGCCCAGGCATGAAGGATGTTGACACTATGTTCTATGGAGTGTGTATGCTAACTTTGCAAGAATGGAAACTTCATTAAGGTTTTTAAAATAACATTTATTTCTTAAAAGTTAACATATACATAATAGGAAACCAAAAAGCACAAGAAGCAAAAAACGAAGTCATTCATAATCACAAGCAGTTTACCGTTTGACATCTCCTTCTAGGTCTCATTTGTGTATTTTCACAACTAAGCATTCATTTTTATGTAATTAAGACCATACAGTTATGTATCATGCTGTTTCACACATCATGAATATTTACCATTTCAAAGTCCCAAAGCTATGAGTATTTTGATAACCAAGAATACACTACACCAACTCAATCTGGAAGGAAAAAAATGTAATCTTGCCTTTCTTGGCAACAAAAATTTTAAAGACAAAAATGGCAACAGGCCTCTAGATAAACATATTGGCAGAGCTATGATTAAAATACTACATTCCCTTAATGTTCAATTAAAATGAGACATAAAGCAACAGAGTACACAAAGTATAATAGTTCTAAGAGGATTCATCATCTGATCTAAACTATTAAGGTATTAGCAAGGAGGTATGTTTCTGCTGAATTATTTAGCAATGCATTCCTATAGGACAGCCAGGAGATGCACACACATCAATGGTTATCATCAAAATATAAACGCGAGCGCATCCACATACAGCCTTCCCTCTATACTTCCTTCCTCCCCTCAGCTGCCAACCTAAATGAACAAGTCCTGATGTACATTTCTCAGAGAAGGTATAATTCCAGGTCCAAGATGCTGCCTTTTTAAAAAAAATCAATTCTAACATAACAAAGATATTTACAAACTGTTAATTCACTAGTTCTACTTTATATCATACCTTGTCACCTCAGGACATCTAAAAAGCCTAGATGCTGCAAAGTAATGAAGCTTGTCCACAATAAACACAGGTACGTCACAAAAATGCACATACAGGCCTATAGTTAAAACCTAAAACTGTCTTCCAGATAATGGGAGATATTAGCCAAGAGCCCTTCCCCTCACCCTTCCTCTTACTCCTCCAGCATTTCAGCGACTAAGTACCAGACTACATCTAGTTCCAAGAGGTGGATTAACATAGATACTCCCAGAAGACACAGCCCTTCCTAAAAACCAACAAAAGGGCATTCATTAAGGGGTTATTTTACTACCTCTACTTTTAATACACTTTGGGCATTAGGACTTGCTTATTCTTTAATACACAGCAATATTAACTAAAATGCACAAACAGAACAACGGGTAGACAATCTGAACTTGTCTATGAAGACCGATGGGCACAGAGCCCTTCTCTCTCTGCACTTCCTTCCCTGCCCCCCCCTCCCCCGCCACCACCCAGTAAGCGTCAGCTTACTCTCCAAGACAACCCCACTACCCAAATAAAACCATTCCTATTAATTAACAGAAAAAAAACCCCCAAAACTTAAAAGGTGTTTAACTCTCTACTTTCAAAATAGGTTGTGTACTTTTACACATCTAAAAGGCTAGATGTTTCAAATAAGGATTTAAGTTTGTCCACTATACATACACACAGTAGCACTGAATACACTGTGTACAATGGCTATAGTCTCAAAGTATCATCTCAACAGGAACATGCTAGCCAAGGACCCTTCCCCTTCTCTATCAACCCAGTGGACAAGTCTAATAAGCATCTATAATGCTTAGAGGGGATTTTAACAATTTCACTTCTGCCAGTTGTTTTCAGAAATCTTGCCTATGAATTTTAACATCAAGCGTACACAATGTATTTATTGGTTATTTTTGTCATACACTGGCAAGCTCTTTAACATCTAGAAAGGCTAGATGTTGTAAATTTGGACGTTTGTCCCTTATATACACTATGTACACAGCTAAGTAAACCAAAACGCAGACACATACAGGACAATGGTTAACCATCCTAACATAAACATACTGGTATAACCCCCCCTTGTACTTTCTCCCTGAACCAGCACAAGTAAATTAATATGTACTGCTCTGAGAGGTGGTTTGATCATTCTGATCATTCCATTTCTAAACAAGTATTTCGTATGAATCTTAACAAAAGGATATATCTACAAATTTCACTACCTCTACTTTTAACATACTTTGTGCACTTCTAAACATCTAGAAAGACTAGATGTTTCAAATAAGGACTTAAGTTTGTCCGCTATATACACAGTAGTGTTGAATAAACTACACACATGTAACAATGGTTATACCTGAAGGCATCTTCTACAAAGGAACATTCTGGTCTAGAACCTTTCATTTCTTCCAATTCCTCCTTTTTGCCATCCATCCAACAGTGGGTGGAAGTACAGGCACATGTATCACTTAGATGTGATTATAATTTCACTTTCAAAGGTCCTTTTCAGAAGACAGCCTTTCCAATGAATTGTAACACAAAGTGTACAAAATGTGTTAGTTTACTAACCCTACTTTTGTCATACATTGGCAACCTCTTTAATATCTAGAGACTAGATATTATAAAATTGGGACCCATTTGTCCAGTATATACATAATATACACAGTAAAGTTAAATGAAATGTACTTAACATGTAAAGCAATGGTAAGCTGAAATGGTCTAGTACACACTAGCAAAACATCTTTTGCAAACTTCCCTCCCACCTCCCTCAACCCAATGAAAAAGCAGAGTATACTGTTCAGAGAGGAGGTTTAACAATTCCATTTCCAATTACAGTATTTGCCATCAGTTTTAAAAAGCTATTTACAAGAAGCATTATAACACTATGTCTACTGTAAAATGCATCAAGCACTTCTAAATATCTAGAAAGACTAGATATTTCATGTAAGAACTTACTTGTCCACTATATACACAGTACTGTTAAGTAAAATTGCACACAGGTAACAATGGTTATAATTTGAGGTATCTCCTAAATATGACCATTTTGGCCTGAACCATTCCCACCCTCACTTCCTTTTCTCCACCACCAATCCAGTGGACAAGTACAGGTATGTGTAACACTTAGAGGTGTCTGAATACATTCATATATAAAAATCATTTACAGAAAACCAGCATTCCTAGGAATTTCAACACAAAGGGTACAAAATGTGCTAATTTTACTACTTTGTCATACACTGGCAACCTCTTTAACATCTAGAGACTAGATGTCACAAAATTAGGACTCATTTGTCCATTATATACACTATATACACAGCAAAACAAAATGCACGTAATATACAAAAAATGGTTTCATCTGAAAATGTCCAGGTGCAAACAACTAGCATATTACCTTTTGTAATTCTTTCCCTCCCACCTCCTCCAAACCACTGAACAAGTGTAAGCAACAGTATACTGCTCAGAGTGGCTTAACATTTAACATTCTCAAAGACAGTACTTCTACAAATTTGAGCAAAAAGTTATTTACAAAGCGGTATTTCACTACCTCTACATTTAACATACGTCGGGCACTTCTAAACATCTAGGTGGGCTAGATGTTTCAAATAAGGACTTCATTTGTCCACTATATACAAAGCAGTCTTGAATAAACTGCCACATGTAACAGTTAAAATCTTGAAATTGTCTTCAAAATATGAGTATTCTAGCCTAAGACCCTCCCCTTCTCTCCTCTCTTCTCTCCACCATCATACCCAGGGGGCTATAATGCTCAAATTTTCAGAAGACAATCTTCCCTAGAAATTTTAACACAAAATGTACAAAATGTATTATTTACTAACTCTATTTTTGTCATACACTGGCAACCTCTTTAACATCTAGAAAGACTAGATGTTGTAAATTAGGACTCATTTGTCCATTATATACACTATATACACAGCAAAGTGAAACAAAACGCACTAACGGAAAAGAAAATGGTTACTCTCGCCTCACTATAAACACACTGGCACAGAGATCTGCACTTCTCTCCCCTCTCCCGACACTGAACCAGTGCACAAAACACAAAGTGTACTGCTCCAGAAAGTGATCTGGCCAATCCTCCCCCCGCCCCACCCCGCCCCCGCTCCCCAACATCATTTCATATGAATTTTAACAAAAAGGTATTTACAAAATGTCTTTTTACTACCTCGACTTTTAACATATATCAGGCACTTCAGAACATCTAGAAAGACTAGGTATTTCCAAAAAGTACTTATTCTCAACTATATATACAGTAGTGAGGAATAAAATGCACACACTAAAAAATGGTTATATAGAAATGTCTTCTAAGTATGACCAGTCTGACATAGCACTTTCTATTCTTCCTCCTCAAGGTCTTCTATTCGACGTCGTCCAACCCACTGAACAAACGGGGACTTCAGTGGCTCCGGAAGTTGCTTCTAGAGGTAATCAAACAACTCCATTTCGAAAAGTCATTTCTAGAAGACATTTCTTTTCTATAGTTTTCTTTTTTTTAAACAAATGGGCATTTACAAGACGCGATTTTTCTAACTATTTTATCATACGTCGGCAACCTCTTCACATCTAGGAGGCCTAGATGTAGCGAAAGTTTTCTTTTGAAAGGTTGGGGGTAAAGTTGAGAGCAGCTTTTTCATATTATATACACAGGCCTTTATCAGCGGCCAGTAAATCTTTCCAGAGGACGGCGGGCACTTTCTGTTGGCCACAAGGGGTATGTTATTCTACCATTTCTATCTTCCGACATCAATGTCTCGGTAGAACGACGATCACCGCCCGCTGGCCCGCTAACGTTCCACCCGCCGTCAACTGCGGCTCCGCTCACCTTGCGGGCCCGTTAAGGCCTTTGTCCGTCGTTGCCCGGACGAGGAGAGGTCTCGTCCAACTGGGACAGAGCGGCCACCTCAGGTCGCGGATCCGCGTGGCCCCAAGGTCTAAGGATGGACGAGCTGGCGTCCACAATCCTTCCCGGGCCTCCGAGGCTCTAACGGCCCTCCGCGGAGTCAGAGCGGCCGCCATTCTTCTAGTCCTGCCACGCCCGACGCCCAAAGGCGCCACGTTCTCGGTGACCAGGCGGAGGCTTCGCCTAAGCCCAAGCCCAAGCCCTGCAGGTCTGGGTGAAGAGACCTAGCGGTCGGCAGGATCCTGGTTCGGAGGGGCCGCCGCCATTAGGTCGTGGAGGTGGGGGGTGGGGGCAGGGGGAGAGTTTCTAGGCTGCTTCCAGTCTTGGGCCCTGCCAACTGCCGGCCTCGGCGACCGCTCTACAAAACACACCCGAGAATGTCCCGGGGCCCCCCAGTTCACCTACCGACCAGAGGCCGGAGGGCCTGGAGGGCCCCAGGGTAGAAGGCCACGATCCGCTTCTGTCCGCGCTCTCTGCCGGAACTGAGTTGGCAGTTCTCTTCGCTGGCTAGAGAGGAGGGGCACCGGAAGTGCCTTCGCGCTGGGATCCGCGAGCCAAGGTTCCGGGACTAAAACGTTCCGGCAGGGAGGAGGACAAGGGAGGTGTCACGTGAAATTGGGACTCCCGCCTGGCTTGCCCTTCCAAACGGTAATTTTTCAGAATTCCCCGAGCATGCGTATTTCTTTCTTGCCTCACACCCCCGACTGTTGGACGCTGAGGCTTCTTACAACCGTTCACTTATTTCAGTTCAGGCGCTCAGTCGTGTCCTACTCTTTGCGACCCCATGGACTGCATGCAGCACGCCAGGCCACCCTGCCCATCACCAAGTCCCGGAGCTTACTCAAACTCATGTCCATCGAGTCGGTGATGTCTTCCAACCATTTCATCTTCTGTCGTCCCCTTCTCTTCCTGCCTTCAATCTATCCCAGCACCAGGGTCTTTTCCAGTGAGTCAGTTCTTCACATCAGGTGGCCAAAGTATTGGAGTTTCAGCTTCAGCGTCAGTCCTTCCAGTGAATATTCAGGACTGATTTCCTTTAGGATGGACTGGTTGGATTTCCCTGCTATCCAAGGGACTATCAAGAGTCTTCTCCAACACCACGGCTCAAAAGCATCAATTCTTTGGTGCTCAGCTTTCTTTATACTCCAACTCTCACATCCATACATGGCTACTGAAAAACCCATAGCTTTGAGTAGACGGACATTTGTTGGCAAAGTAATGTCTCTGCTTTTTAATATGCTGTCTAGGTTGGTCATAACTTTTCTTCCAAGGAGCAAGCGTCTTTTAATTTCATGGGTGCTGTCACCATCTGCAGTGATTTTGGAGGCCCCCAAAATAAATTCTGTCACTGTTTCCCCTTCTATTTGGTATGAAGTGATGAGACTGGATGCCATGATCTTCGTTTTCTGAATGCTGAGTTTTAAGCTAACTTTTCACTCTCCTCTTTCACTTTCATCAAGAGGCTCTTTAGTTCTTCACTTTTTGCCACAAGGGTGGTATCATCTGTATAACTGAGGTTATTCATATTTCTCTCGGCAATCTTGATTTCAGCTTGTGCTTCCTCCAGCCTGGCATTTCTCATGATGTACTCTGCATATAAGTTAAATAAGCAGGGTGACAATATACAGCCTTGACGCACTCCTTTCCAAATTTGGAACCGGTCTGTTGTTCCATGTCCAGTTCTAACTGTTGCTTCTTGACCTGCATACAGATTTCTCAAAGGACTGGTCAGGTGGTCTGGTATTCCCATCTGTTTCAGGATTTTCCACATTTTGTTGTGATCCACACAGTCAAAGGCTTTGGCATAGTCAATAAAGCAGAAGTAGATATTTATCTTGAACTCTCTTGTTTTTTTGATGATCCAGTAGATGTTGGCAATTTGATCTCTGGTTCCTCTGCCTTTTCTAAATCCAGCTTGAATATCTGGAAGTTCACAGTTCACATACTGTTGAAGCCTAGCTTGGAGAATTTTGAGCATTACTTTGCTAGCGTGTGAGATGAGTGCAATTGTGCAATAGTTTGAGCATTCTTTGGCATTGCCTTTCTTTGGGATTGGAATTAAAACTGACCTTTTCCAGTCCTGTGGCCACTGCTGAGTTTTCCAAATTTGCTGACATATTGAGTGCAGCACTTTATGCTATCATCTTTTAGGATTTGAAATAGCTCAACTGGAATTCCATCAACTCCACTAGCTTTGTTTGTAATGATGCTTCCTAAGGGCCACTTGACTTCAGACTCCAGAATGTCTGGCTCTCGATAAGTGATCACACCATCGTGGTTATCTGGGTCATGAAGATTTTTTTTGTATAGTTCTTCTGTATATTGTTGCCACCTCTTCTTAATATCTTCTACTTCTGTTAGGTCCATACCATTTCTGTCCTTTATTATGTCCATGGAGTTGCAAAGAATCAGAAAGGACTGAGCAACTTTCATTCATTTATCACTTATTTATTGAGCACCTACTGTGTGCCACATAAGCACTGGGGGATGCAGCTGCAAAGGGGTGTGAAAATTTCTGCCCCCTTGAAATTTATACTCTAGTAGGGAAAACAGACAATCCTTAAAATGTGTGAAAGGGCAGAAATGGTGAAAGTGCTATGAAAAAATAAAAGGAGAATATGAGGTGTGCCTGTGGAATGTTTTACATGGTGCCCAGATGACTTTTGAGCAGACATATGGAGGTGAAGGAATGAACCAGCCAAGAGGATGTCAGGTGGAAGAGCCTTCCTGGCAAAGGGAACAGCCAATGAATAGGCTCTAAAGCTGAGGAATATGGAGATGGCCTGATCCAGAAACAGCAAATAGACTCGAGCAAGTTAGTGAGAAGTCAAAAGTGAGTGAGAAGTAAAAAGTGTAGAGGTTAAACCATTCGAGTATGGAAGTTGGTGTTTTTTTTCTGGTGAAATGGGAACTGTTGGAGGGTTTTGGCCTGAAGCATGGAAAATAGCTGATGTAGAACCAGAGGTAAAATCAGGGAGACCTAATAGACCATGGCTGTCAAGAGGGTGAAATTGGATAGTGGCTTGTAGCAGACTGATGGCAGCAAAGATGGCAAAAAGGTGAATTCAGGATAAATATAAGATCCAGCCTGCAGGATTTGCTGATAGACCAGATGTGAAGTGGGAAAGAGAGGATAACTCGAAGGCTTTTGGCCTGAGCAAATAAAAGAGGGTATTGCCCTTAAGTGAGATGGGAGAAACCATGGGAAGAGGCAATTTAGGGGAGACTATGAGGAATTCAGTTTTGGGCATGATAAGTGTGAGATGCCTGTTTGACATTCAAGTGGAAATGTCAAGTAGACAGTTGGATTTGTGAGTCTGGCATTTAGGGGAAAGTCTGAGCTGAATATGTACTTTTGGGAGTCATCAGAATGTATGTAGATTATCTTTGAAGCTATGAGGCTGCATGAAAGAACCAAGGGCATGGACAGAGAGAGAGGGAGTTCTCAGGTCTGAGTCCTGGGGCACTGTGACGTGTACAGATCAAGGTGATGAGAAGGAACCGACAAAGGAGACCAAGGAGTGACCAAAGGGGTAGGAGGACAAAAACAGAATGTGGTATCCTGGAAGGAAATGAAGGAAGTGTTTCAAGGGAGAGTTATCAACAGTGTCAAACACTGCTGATAGGTCATGCAAGATATGGTTGAGAAGTATATGTCTAGCTTTTATAATAAATGTCATGAGCAACATTCTTGTGGGTTCTCAAACTTTGCGGAGGCTTCTGATTTCCTTTGGATGCAATTCTAGAAATCTAAAGAAAGATCCAGGGTTGGTTCAGGCTTGAGACTCTTGATGCAGATCCACAGAGGATTCCTAGGAGGAAAATCCTATAGTCAGGAAGACCCTTCTGCTGGAAAGTGGAAAGCAGGAATGTTGAGAAGGCCAGGAGCTCTGGGCACTGAGGCTGTAGTCCACTATGAGATGACAGAGGCCTGAGCCTTGGAAGTGGCTATAGGAGCAGAAAACAGGTGGGGTGAGGCTTTCTAGATTAGCAAAGGAAGGAGCCCCCAGGCTCAATACCTGGAGAGAAGAGGGAGGAGGGGGAAGGAGGAGTCACAGATCATACACGGGTTTCGAACAAGATCCACCTGGCTAGGTGAATAGTTGGTAGAATAACCAAGACAAGGAAAAGAACAGTCTCAGAGTGGAGTTCCTGGTCCCCTTTCTGATCTCCCTCCCTTCTAAGCAGCCAACAGGCTGATACCACTGAAACCTAAAGATGATGAGGTCAACCATGTACACATTTTGGTTTCTACTTGATATCTCCACTCGATGTTCTAACAGTATCTTAAACTCCTCTTGTGCAAAAGAAAACTCTTGGTATCTCCCCAGAGCCTGCTCTTCTCCAAATCAGTAAATGGTAGTATCATCCACCCAGTTCTCAAATAAAAAACTAGGCCTCCCGGTGGCTCACCTGCAGGTGAATCCACCTGCAATGCAGGAGACACAGGTTTGATCCCTCTGTTGGGAAGATCCTCTGGAGGAGGAAATGGCAACACACTCCAGTATGCTTGCCTGGAGAATACCCAGGGACAGAGGAGCCTGGCGGGCTGCAGTCCATGGGGTGCAAGGAGTCAAACATGACTGAAGCAACTTGGCACACATCTTTGATACTACTCTTCTTTCACTCTCCATCCCCCAACCATCACAGGTACTATCTCTTTCCTAAATATTTTTAAGGTACGGCCTATCTCCTGTGCTGTCCAATATAATATAGTAGCTGCTAGTTACAAGAGGCTATTTTTTTTTTTAATTGAAGTATAGTTAACTTATGATATTGTGTTAGTTTCAGGTGTACAGCAAAGTGATTCAGTTATATGTTATATATATATTTCAGATTATTTTCCATTATGTTGTTACAAGGTATTGTGTATTATTCCCTGTGTTGTATGGTAAATCCTTGTTGGTCATCTATTTTATGTATAGCAGTTTGTTAATCCCATTCTCCTAATTTATCCACCCCCCTCTTCCCCTTTGGGTAACCATAAGTTTGTTTTCTATGTCTGTGAATGTTTTCTATATAGATTCATTTGTATAATTTTTTAGATTCCATATATAAGTGATATATGATTTCTTCCTCTGTCTGACTTATTTTGCTTAGTATGATATTCTCTAGGTTCATCCATATTGCCGCAAATGGCAATATTTCATTTATTTTTATGGCTGAGTAATATTCCATTGTATGTATATATCACATCCTCTTAAACCAATCATCTGCTGATTGGCATTTGGGTTGTTTCCATGTCTTGGCTCTTTGTGACCCAGGGACTATACAGTCCATGGAATTCTCCAGGCCAGAATACTGAAGTGGGTAGCCTTTCCCTTCTTCAATGGATCTTCCCAACCCAAAGATTAAACCCAGGTCTCCCACATTGCAGGTGAATTTTTTACCAGCTGAGCCACCAGGGAAGTCCATACATCACATCCTCTTAAACCAATCATCTGCTGATTAGCATTTGGGTTGTTTCCATGTCTTGGCTAGTGTAAATAGTGCTGTTATGAACATAGGGATGCCCGTGTCTTTTCAATTAAGTCTTTTCTTCTTTTCCAGATATATGGCCAGGAGTGGGATGACTGGATCATACAGCAGCTTTAGTTTCAGGTTTTTTTTTTAAGAAAACTCCATAATGTTTTTCGTAGTGGCTGCACCAATTTTCATTCCCACCAACAGTGTAGGAAGATTCTCTTTTCTCTACACCCTCTCCAGCATGTATTACGTGGAGACTTTTTGGTGATAGCCCTTCACTGGTGTGAGGTGATACCTCATTGTGGCTTTTTACATTTCTCTAATAATCAGTGGTATTGGAACATCTCTTCATGTACCTGTTGGCCATCTGTATGTCTTCTTTGGAGAAAAATCTGTTTAGGTCTTCTGCCCATTTTTTGATTGGGTTGTTTGGTTTTTTGTTATTGCATTGTATGAGCTATTTGTATGTTTTGGAAATTAACTACAGGAGGCTATTTAAATTTTAATTAATTAAAATAACCTGAAATTAAAAATTCAATTCTTCAGTTGCACTAGCCACATTCTAAGTGCTCAAGAGCCACAGATGGCCAGTGGATACTGTCTGAGCACAGAGCTAGATAGAACATTTCCACCATCTAGAAAGTCATAGGGCAGTGCAGATCTATAACCTAGTCTGAATCAGCAATATCTCTAGTCTGGGTGACTTGAATAGCCTCTTAATTGAAGTTCTGACTGTTTCTACTACTCTTCCCTTCAAATCCATGTTTCAACCTTAGTGGCTCTTTATTGCACCTTGAAAAAATGCAAACTTCTTACCCTGGCCTATTGCCCTCTCTTGTTACGTCCCAGACACACTGGTCTCCTTGCTCTTTTCTCTACTCTTCAAGCTCTTCTCAACCTCAGGGGCTTTACATATGCTGTTCCCTCTACCTGAAAGGCTTTGCACCTGGCTCCTGGCAAGGCTAAGTTTCTTCTCACTTTATAGGTCTCAGCTCCAATATTATTTGGAGTGATATCATGTAATATGTCTTTCATATAATAAAACATGTTATATGATATCACATATCAGGACATTTCCTGACCTCCCTGTCTCAAAAAGTTTTTTTCCAGTTATCATCAAGTGGCCTTACTTATTTCCTTCATTCATCCACCAGAATACCTCATCATTTTACTAGTAATTAACATGTCTGGAGGGGCCTTCCTGGTGGTAGAGTGGTTAAGAATGTACTTTGCAATGCAAGGGACACCAGTTCGATCCCTGGTCTAGGAAGATCCCAGATGCCGGGGGGCAACTAAGCCCATGCACTGCAGCTACTAAGCCCACACACACTGCAGTTACTGGCCTAGTTACTGCCCACTGGCCTAGAGCCTGTGCTTTGCAACAAGAGAAACCACCTTAAGGAGAAGCCCACAGACTGCAACAAAGAGTAGCTCCTGCTCATGGTAACTAGAGAAAGCCCATATACTGTAATGAAGACCCAAACAGCCAAATAATAAATAGATCTAAAAAAAATAAAGGAAAACATGTCTCAGGACTTCCCTGGTGGCCCAGTGGTTAAGACTCCATGCTGCCACTGCAGGGATCGTGGTTCGATCCATGGTCAGGAAACTAAGATCCCACATGACACACGGTGTGGGCCCCCCCCCCAAAAAAAAATTTAATTTGTGTACTTCTGTGCTAGGCACTGTACATAGGATTTGGCTATATGCTTTACCATATTTATTAATTTGCTAGTTTATTATTTTTTTTCCTTCTTGTTTTCTCCTTGTGACCCTTCCTGGCACCCAGTACTATGCCCAGCATACAGTGGACATTAATAATTGTTAGACAAATGAATGAATTTATTGGGCAGTTACTATGGGTCAGACATTGTGCTAATAACTGTCTCATTTAATTTGCACTGCAATTCTTCCTTCCAATTCTGTGAAGTAGGTATTACTCTCTTCCTTTTATGAGAGGCTGTGTCATTTATCTAGTTCTTTGGAAGAACTAGGATTCTAACCTAGGTCATGTGATTCCAGAGCTCCCTGGCACTAGAGAAGGTTTAGAAGCCTGAGTACACACCAGCCTGCAGCCACCCACAGTTCAGACTAGAAGCAGGGAAATTTAAAAAGACTTATTTCTTGAAGTACTTTCTATTTCAGATCAGGTCAGAGATTCTGGGGCATCACTGCTCAACCAGGAGGTAGATTCAGGGCCTGGGTCAAGACTCAGGATGGTGCAGAGTAGGGCAAGCTAAATACTCCAATGTAAGCATCCTCAGTGGGGCTGGAGAACTGGCCTACAGACCCCAGGCAAGACTCGGGGTGTACAGGGTCTGACTGCGGACTCCGGCCACGGCCGTGTCTCTCTGCGTGTCTCAGATGAAGGGTGAAACAGGGGAAAAAAGTAAAAATAACGAGCCTTCCTGGCACTTCTCCTCGGGAAACATCACATGTCAGGCCTGTGACATGGAGCGTGTTTGTTAGGCCAACGGTTCCCAGCTCATTAGTGGGAATGGTGCTGAACAGCAAGCCACCCACGCAGCTCGTTTGGGAAACACAGTGCCGCATCCATCCCTCCCCGGCCTGGGCATGCGCAGTTCCAGCGTTATCAACATCAGCACGTATCTGCACCGAGGCAGGTCTGCTTGGCATCAGGGCTCCCGGGAATGGATTGTGTGTGGGTGTGTCCCAGAGAGGCTGCTCGTAATCCTCATCATTATCATCATTGCCTCAATCTGAGACGGTTCTGTTTTAGTACAGAGTTTCTCAAACATCCCCTAATCAGCGTTAACAACTACCGCCATACCTTTGTACCATCGATACCAGTTTTTACTTAATAACGCTCTGTGAACTGACTCACTCAGCACAGTCATCACTGTGTTAGCCTTGTCCTCAGTGCTGTTTGTGAACTCATCAATTTGACATACACGTTATGTTTTCCTAAGATCTGGAATATTACAAATATACAGCTCTTTAAAATAAAGATCAGCTGAGTTCACTTGAAATTATCTTAGTGCAACCAAAATGCAAAACAGTTGGAGACAAAGGGACACAAGAGACATCCTGAAAGAGTTTCCAGTGGCGAAAATTGGAGCAATTTGAGCAAGAAAAGAAATAACACAGTACCAGATTATAGCCCAGAGTATAAATATCCATGAGTTCATACTGATGTAGATAAATAATGGAACAAATAAATAAATGGAGAAAGGACAAATCTTCCTAAAGAAAGTTTCCAAATAATTTATCCCCTCCAGGATATGGAGCTTAATCTTCTCTCCCGCCTCCCCCACCTGAAAGTGGGCTGCCCTTGGTGACTTGCTTTCAGAGAGTAGAAAGAAAGGAAAAACAAGAAACTCCACAGGAGAGAAGCTTGGTAAACTTTACCTTGGCCAGGCACTCAAGGTGATCAAGTCATATTAATAGCCTACCCCTGACATGATGCCAGGAAAAAGGCCACTTAACCTTGATGATAACCCTCACTGAAACCATGAGAAAAGCATCAGTGAAACCTAAATTGGGGGACATTCTATAAAATGATGAACACCAAAGTATTCCTCAAAACTGTCAAGGTCATGAAAAACAAGGAAAGTCTGAGAAATTGTCCCAGGCTGGAAGAGACTAAGGGGACATGCAGATTAAATGTAATGTAGTATTTTGGATGGAACCTTGGAACAGAAAATGGATGTTAGGGGGAAAGCTTAGTGAAATCCAAATAAAATGCAGAGTTGAGTTAACAGGAAGATACCAGAGTTGGTTTCTTAGTTGTGACCAATGCACCAGAGTCATGTTAAATGTTAGCAGTATGGGAACTTGGGGGAGGGGTACATGGAAACTCTGTGCTATAGGAAATCTCTATACTCTGTAAATCAAAGATTTACATTTGTTTCCTGTAAATATAAAATTATTTTAGAGTAATTGTATTTTTAGTGAGGGGGGTTGTGTACACATTAGTGGTTTGGAACATGAATTTTGAAGACTTGCAGATTTAGACCTGTGTATTTGTTGCCTGTGGCTGATGTAACAAATTACCACAAAACTGATAGCCTGAAACAGCAGAAATGTATTCTGTCATAGTTCTAAAGACCAGAATCTCAACATTAGATTTATTGGGCTGAAATCAAGGTGTTGAGAGGACCACGTTCCCTTCAGACTTGTCCTTGTCTCTTGCAGGCTGTGGCTGCCTGCATTCATTGGCTTTCTGGCTGCATCACTCTGATCTCTGCCTCCAAGGTTTCATTTTCTCCTGCTGCTCTCTGTGTGTCTGCCTGCCCCCGCACCTCCCCCCACCGCAGCCCTCTGCTTTCCTCTTGTAAGGATATTTGTGATGGCATTTCATGCCCACCTGGATAATCCTGGATGATCTCCTCAACTCAACATCCATAATTTAATTAATCACATCTGTAAAAACCCTCTTCCCAGATAAGTTAGTATCTACAGGCTTTAGGGATTAGATCTCTGCATCTTTGGGAGGTCATTATTCAGCCTACTGCAGCCTGGCTGTGTGAAATTTAGGACTTCTGTAGTATCAAAAAAGTTCCTCTAAAACTGAAAACAACAAAAACTGTGTAACTATTTTTAACATCTTCATTTGAGTTTCACTTGAAGTCATCTTAGTACAACTAGTGGGACCCAAGCAACACTTTGCAAAACAACTGGTATAAGAGTCTAGTCTCAGAAGTCTTAGAGGGACTTCCCTGGTAGTCCAGAGGTTAAGAATCTGCCTTGCAGTGCAGAGAATGTGGGTTTGAGCCCTGGTTGGGGAACTAAGAGCCCATATGCCCACAAGCCTTGGAGCAACTAAGCCTGAGCGCACATGTACCGCAACAGCAAGAACCCATGTGCTCCAACTAAGACCAGATGCAGCCAAATAAATATTTTTTAAAAAGAAGTCAGAATTAAATTCTAAATGGACTCCATACAAACAAACTTGTGACCTTGGGTAAGTCAGTATATTTTTTGAAGGGTATACTCCTCTTCTGTACAAGAGGGATGCTAAGCTTTGCCTAGAGGAATGCTGTCAGAACCCGTAGACCATGTAGCAGACGTACAGCAAACATTCAGTCAACCTCCTCTTCATACCCCCTCTACTTTTTAGAGTATGTTAGAGTATGTTACAGCTCACAAAATATTTTCTATATACAAAAATGTGTTTAATTGCCCTAAAATTTCACCCTTTTGTGGTGAGATAAAGCCAACTTTTCCTTCCCAGACTAGACAGATGGAAAAACTGAGACTTAATGTTAATTGACTTAGCCAACATCACCCAGTTAGAAGGCTGGAGACAGCAGGAGTCTGAGAACAGGATGGGCAGGAGTCGGGAGGCAGTGCCCCCTTTAGATGGGGAGAGTTTTGCATTCTGGTCACTTGACTTCTTTTAATGACTTTTTTGGCCCTTGTAGGCATTTGAGTTTATGACCCATGATGTGATTCTAACTGCTGGCTCACATTGCTGGAATTTGTTCAAAGATCTTTAAACTCGAAGCCCTGAGGCTCTGCCCATAGGGTTCCCGAGCGACAGCTTCCTGTGGCCTCTTGGCCCTGGGCTTCTCTGATCTCACAGGTTTTCCTTTCTCTGAACTCTATGAGATAGACCCACAGTTTGTCCCCTGGTTTGGCCAGGATCCTGGTTTCGATAGCTCCTTGTTCTGAATCCTTGAAGCAGAGATGAAAACAAGAGCCTCATGCATAGCGTTGGGTGTTTTTAAGGAGACCACGGAGGCCTTCTGAAGGTGACTCATCTCTGCCCTCCAAGGTCAGAAAGAAGGGACCAGAAGGTGTGCGGAGGGCCCAGGAGCCCATGTCAGGAGTTAGACTGCCCAGGATCCAATCCTGGCTCCCCACACAGCCCCTTGACTCTGGTCAAGTCACCAGCCCTTCTGTACTTGTTTCCCCGTTTGTAATAAGGAAACCTTCATTATTTCCCTCAAAAGAAAATTGTGAGGCTCGAGTGAATTATTGTACACGAAGCTGTTATTACAGCGCTTGGTACAAGATGAGTGTTCACCCTATTCATTATTAAGCCCAGAGAACCCTAAACACCTCTTTCCAAGAGCTGTTCTCCTGTTTCCATACGCGCCCTCTGACTGGGGAAATCTGATTCCTCCTGAGGGGCAACGCAGGGTTCAGGAGAGGTGGAAGTTCTGGGTCTCCGTCACTGTGTAGCTTGACGTGTGTCATTCCCGGGCTCCCCATCATTCCCCTCTATACAAGGGGAAGACAAAAGCGAGAGCCGCAGCCTCTGCCGCTCTGCGGAGAGCAGCCTGCCCAGGCTCGCCGCCCCGCCGCCCCGCCACTACGCGGCCGGGACCTCCACTCCGCAGGCACGGTGTTGGTGGAGCGGCGTTGAGGAAGGAAACCAGCGACTCCCGCCGGGTCCAAAACTGCCATGGCCACGCCTGAAGGCTGTCGGGAGGAGAGAACGAGGCCCCGCCCAGAACGAAGCCCCGCCCCAACAAGGTTCCGCCCAGAAAGGAGGCCTAGGGCCTCAGTTCCGGGATTCCGCGGAGACTTTGCCCCGGCTCGCTGATTCCGTCAGTGCCTGACAGAAGTGCCTCTGACTGGCCGACTGTGTCTGACTGACCACAGACGCCATCACTGTCGTCTATTTGGCTGTGTCTAATGAAAACAGATTTCGTGAATGCCTGATGGACCAAGACCGCGTGATCTGTCTGCCTGACCACAGTCGACTGACTGACTGCCCTACCTGGCTAATGGCAGCTGGGACCGACGGCGCGTGTCTGACTGAGTCGATCTTGCTGTTTCTGACTGACCAGATTCCCTCTGTGCTCAACAAGCTGTATCTGAGTGACCGAGGCCCTGTGTGATTGACTGACCGGTTCACTGATTCCTCTGTGCTGGCGTTTTGACCCCAGCTCAGCTCAGCTGATTCTAACTACACCCGGGCCTGTGCGTCTGCCCGAGGCCCCTGCGCTTCTGCCTGACTGGCTGGCTGATAAGCTGGCTGGTTATCCTGACTGCATTGGTCTCACTACAGCCTCTGTGCCTGGTGGGGTCCGCCTGACTGGCCATCTGACAGGTGGGATCAGCCCTCCTGAAGAGTGGACTGACGGCATCTGCCAGACTGCTGGGCTGAGTTTGCGGCTGGCTGGTTCTGGCTGACTGACTGAATCTAACTGTGTCTCAGTGAGCCAGTTTCTGTGCTTTTTTGTATTTAGTTAGGTTTTTCTTGGCTGTGCGGCATAAGGTTCTTAGTTCCCCTACCAGGGATCGAACCCGTAGCCCCTGTAGTGGGAGCACAGAGTCACTGGACCACCAGAGAAATCCCAGGGACTGGGTTTCTGAATGACTGAGTCTGCCTGACTATCCCTCCCTGACCACTTCTGCCCGACTGCTTTATGGACAGCGTCTGTCTTTGGCTACACCTGACTGTCGGCTGCCTCTTCTACATTCCATAATGTCAGTTGAATCAGATTGCTGCCTGCCTGAACTGTGGCTGACCAACTGAATCTGACTTGGCCTCTGAAATTCTCTCCCTAATGACCTCCTTCACTCCAGCTCCCCAACAAATGGCTTCTGAGGTGTTCCTTGTCCAGGGAGCTGGGGCCCAGATGTTTTGAGCTGTAAGTCTGGCCTTGGGGGTTCATAGCAAGGGCTTAGACACAGAAGAGAACGTAGGATGGGGCCTTTGGGGGATGGAGAGAGAAGGAATGGAGGCCATACAGGGAGCAGCTGGAAGAAATTGCAGGGGTCCTCAAGGTCCCAGGCTCGGGATCTGGTGATATAACAGATTCAGCACCTTGAGGAGACAGGCTGGCGTGTGGGAGCCACAATGCGGCATGACTCTGTTTCTTCACGTTTGTGGGATGTCTCTGTCAGTGTCTTGCTGCTCTGTCCCACAGACCTCAGATCTCCTTCCACATTCCTGAATTTAAATCTTTTTCAGTGTGTGTGTGTGTGTGTACTGGCCACATCAACTGCACAAAATGGAGAAAGAGGCTGTGTACCAGAATAAGGAGAACACAAATGGTCCAGTGGTTAAGACTCTCTGCTTCCACTGCAGGGGGCATGGGTTTGATTCCTGGTCAGGGAACTAAGATCCCACATGCCAGAGAATTAGATTTGGGGGAATTAAAAAAAGTAAGCATGTCAAGTGCATGGGTGTGCTATGAATTATAGCTATTAATAATAATAAATGAGAGTACCGGACTAGCTTATCTCGATCAAGCTCCAGCATTCTGAGATGCTGCCTTTCCATTAATAACAGAGGCCTAGCTGCCTCACTGATTTCATTATAAGCCAAGGGAGGAATGGGAGGAAATAAACCGCTCTGCTCCCAAGGGCTCTGTCTTAGTCAGCTTGGGCTGCGATAACAAAATACCATAGACTGAGGTTTCAAACAATGCACATTTGTTATTCAAAATTCTGGGAGTTGTAAAGTTCGAGATCAAGGTGCAGGTGGATTTGGTTCCTGATGAGGAACCTTTTCCTGGCCTGCGGACTGTTGCTCTCTCACTGTGTCCTCGCATAGTGATGAGAGAGAGCTCTGCTGTTTTCCTCTTCTATTTTTTATTCTACTGTTTGTCCATGCCACATGACATGCAGGATCTTAGTTCCCCGACCAGGGATCAAACCCATGACCCCTGCAGTGGAAGTGCAGAGCCTTAACCACTGGACCGCCAGGGGAGTCCAAGAAATTCTTACGGTAGGGCGTAGTAATCTAGGCTTTTTTAAAAAAAATTTATTTTGGCTGTTCTGGATCATCATTAGTTGCAGCGCTCAGGCATCTCAATGTGGTGGCTTCTTGTATTGCGACCACAGGCTCTAGGGCCCATGGGCTCAGTAGTTGTGGCACATGGGCTTAGTTGCCCCAAGTCATGTGGGATCTTCCCTGACCAGAATCGAACCTGTGTCCCTTGCATTGCGAGGTAGATTATTAACCACTGGATCACCAGTGAAGCCCGGTAGTTTATGTTTTAACAAGCCCTCCCAGTGTTGTTGATGCGTACTAAAGTTTCAGAAACACTAGGGGAATGATTGTGGTAGCTCTGGTGTCAGCCTGTCCACATTAGAATTTCAACTCTACTGATTTTGTGCAAGTTATTGAATTTCTGAGCCTCAGTTTTCTTATTTGCATAGTCAGTATAATTACGATCACTTTAAACTCTTGTTGAGAGTATTAGGGCATATGAAGCATATAATTTCAGTTCTAGGAATGTATCCTGTGAACCTAGTCCAGCATATGCTGGATGATGTATGTTCAGGATATGCACTGATTTGTTGTTTGTAATGGAAAAGAAACACCCTAAATATCTATCCATAGGGGACTGTTTTAATAAATCATGGTCCTAACATGCAAAGAATGAGGCAGCTCTTTGTAGACTCCTATGAAAAGATTGCCAGAATTTTCAAGTTAAAAAAACAAAGTACATGATGAACCTATTTGCAGGGCAGGAATAGAGGGGCAGACAGAGAGAACAGGCCTGTGGACACAGTTGGGGAAGGAGAGGGTGGGAAGAATTGAAAGGGCAGCATTGAAACATATATATTACCATATGTAAAACAGATAGCTAGTGGGAAGATGCTGTGTAATACAGGGAGTTCAGCCTGGTGCTCTGTGAGAACCTAGAGGGGTGGGATGGGGCGGGGGGGTTGGGAGGGAAGTTCAAGAGGGAGGAGCCATATGTACACTTGTGGCTAATTCACGTTGATGTATGGCAGAAACCAATACAACATTGTAAAGCAATTATCCTCCAATTAAAAATAATAAATAAAAAGCAAAGTATGTAATGGTATGTCTAGCATGCTCCCATGTGTGTACAAAAAAAGACTACACAATCTGTGAAAATGCACAGGTTATCTTTGAAAGCATACTCAGGATACAGTGAGAGAAGAAATGAGTGGCTGGAAAGAGGGAAAGGAGGGAAATTTATTTTTACATACCTTTATCTTTTTATGACTTAAAATTTGCAGTATGTACATGCATTTTCTGTTCACAGAAATGAAGTTTTACAAAAAAGACACTAGTTGGCATAGTGCCTGGCAGCGGTGGTGGTGACAGCCATTCCACAGCTCTAAGCAGATGAACCAATGCAGAAATGCAGCCCAGGGCGTCCAGGGTGTGGCTGCAACATCTGTTCCTTTCATTTCCTGTAGTCTGTGTTGCCCCATTAGAGAATCCTTGCATTTTAGAGATGGAGAGGGCTTTAAGATTCTCTGGCAGAACACTTTCATTTTAATGATGAAGAAACGAAGCCCTAGAGAGAGGCCATAACCAGCCCAAGCTTTCCCAGAGAACTAAGGCTCACCCTGGGGCCTCTTTCACAACATTGTAAGACTAAGCTTTCAATAATTCTGCTTTTAGAGCCCCATCACCAGTCTGCTTGGAAACTGGAAAGACTCCTTCACATGGCTGTTAAGACTAGTTGTGGTTCAGTTCCTAACCAAACTTTCCAACCAATTTTCCACCTTCTCCTATGTGAATTCTCTACCCTGGCCAAATAAGTCTCTTCACTGACCCCAGATGCTCCTGCTTTCCAGATACCACAGTCCGTGCTCTCTGTCTGAAATGCACCTCTCTTTCCTATTTGTAGAGATTCTACCTACACACTGAGGCAGAATCACATCTGAATCACACTTCCCCTAGGAAGTCTTCCCTCATTACTCTGGCTCATGGATCTCTCTGAACTAAATTAAACATTTCTTGTAACATGTCTACTTCTGAAGAGGGGAATAGGATGCTTCTCTGCGTCTTAAACAATGGAACTGAACTAGGAGAGAGCCGGTTCCTCGTCCCGACTCTCTGTTTCTGGAGGAAAGTGGGCACACGAACTTGGCCCTTCTTCCTGTCTCGGGGAAGCCCTGGGGGAAGATGCCCCTGAACCAGCCTGGAGCCAGGAGCCTGTCTGCAGAAACTGTTGGGCCTGTTCCTCCCACTGATGTTTACTTGGCCGGGAGGCCCAGCATGATGAAACCTGGCCCTGTTGCTGAGCACCTTGGGAGGCCTCCCTCCAGGGTCCCTCTGTGCTCAGACAGTGGCCCTTTGTGGAGCAGAGAAGCAGGACTGAAAGTGGAGCTGCCTCCGTTCCCCCCACCCCCCCGCCCCCATCCCCGGCAGTCGTGGACCATCCTGTGCCTGGGTGGCCTCTGTGCAAATCTGCGGCTGGCAGAGTGAGGTAGGTCATCCAGGCAACCAGCTAGACTGGAGGAGCGAGGAAGGGTCCTGCCAGAAGGGCCTGCTGAAACCAGACCTGCTGAGCGTCTAGTCCCTTAACTGCACAGAGGCTGCTGCTTCTTCTGGAGACTGGTCCCCCTACAGGCCAGAGTGACACTTTTCACCATCCTGTCTGTGTCTGTGTATGTGCTCAATCGTTCAGTTGTGCCCTGACTTTGCGACTCCACGGACTGTAGCCCACCAGGCTCCTTGTCCTCTTCCAGGGGATCTTCCCAACCCAGGAATCAAACCTGAGAATCCTGCATTGGCAGGCGGATTCTTTACTGCTCAGCCATCGGGGAAGGCCCTTCTCATCCCACCACTGCCATATATGCCCTAGGATTTACGGCAAGCCCTTCTAATGTGGGTTCTCCCTTCTGCCTCTGTTTCACTGGACCCTACACTCACTCAGCGGAGAAGGCAATGGCAACCCACTCCAGTACTCTTGCCTGGAAAATCCCATGGACTGAGGAGCCTGGTGGGCTGCAGTCCATGGGGTCTCTAAGAGTCGGATACGACTGAGCGTCTTCACTTTCACTTTTCACTTTCATGCATTGGAGAAGGAAATGGCACCCCACTCCAGTGTTCTTGCCTGGAGAATCCCAAGGACGGCGGAGCCTGGTGGGCTGCCATCTATGGGGTCGCATAGAGTCGGACACGACTGAAGCGACTTAGCAGCAGCAGCAGCACACTCACTCAGAGGTGGGGTTTGGGGGAATGGGGAATGGGAGGGCAGATTGGGAATCCTTAGATGTCATCCCAAACCTGGTGGGTGGAAATCAAGGGGAGGGACGACTGACTACAGGGAGGAGTATCTTGTAGCACAGGTGAAAACAAAGGGCATTTCCCTGACCTGGGGTCAGGAGGCTCAGGACTCCTGCTGAGCCACTGACTTGCTGGGTGACAGTAGCCAGTTGCTCTCCTTTTCTCTGCCCCTGTTTCTCTAGCTGGCCTCACTTTCCCAGCTGCAAACTTACGGAGGCAGAGTTGATGAATGTCAAGAATTTTTGCAGTTCTGATTTTTCAAAATTCTGTGATCACAGGGAGGAAAAGGAAGAGCGGGGGTGGGTTAGATGTAGGTAGCTGACACAGTGCTCTCTGGCTTCACCAGCAGTCACTGAGCAGCCTCTTCTCTGCTTCCATGATCCCATCCCCTTCTCGTTTCCACCTCACTTTGAGGGTTTCTTCTTTTTTTCCCGTATGGACCATTTAAAAAGACTTAATTGAATTTGTTACAATATTGCTTCTGTTTTTTTTTTTTTGTTTTTTTTTTTGGCTGAGAGGCATATGAGATCTTAGCTCCCCAACAAGGGACTGAACCCATATCCCCTGCATTAGACCTCGGGGGAGGTCCTCTTGACCTCTTGTGATGAGAGCTAGAAGCTGATTGGTATACATTTGTTTTATTCCATGTTTTGCCCCCAGAGGGACAGGAAGGGGGGCAGAAAATAAAAGACAGAGGAGGGACTTCCTTGGTGGTCCAGTGGTTAACACTTCACACTCCCAGTGCAGGGCACTCCATTCTATCCCTTGTCAGGGAACTAGATCCCACATGCTGCAACTAGGAGTTCACACGCCACAACAAAGAGTGAAGGTCCCGAGTGCCGCAACTAAGACTTGGCACAGCCAAATAAACAAATACAAATTAAATGTAAAAAACAGAAAGAGAGGTAAGGGTGGGATAGACAGAACTGATGAAAGAGAGCTCAAGGAGAGAAAAGAGGAAGGAAAAGGGAAGGTGGGGATGATGAAAGAGGGGAAGTAGAAGCAAGAGGAGGTAAGGCTGAAAGAAAAAGGGTGAAATGAGATAGGGGGAAGAAGGTAGGAATGAAAGAGAAAAACAGGAAGAGAGCCAGTGGGAAAAGACTGAAGCTTGGATATAGTGCACACGTGGGGATGTCTTGGGGTTTTCCAGGGCAAAAACAGTTCAGTTTGTTTGGAGCTAAGAGTGTGTGTAGGGAAGACAAAATTAGAACCAGGTTGTAAAAGGTTTTGAATGCCAGGCTAACAGATTTGGACTTTATGTCTACTATTTTCTGCAGCTCAAATCCCCTGGGTGAGGGCCAGAGAGGCGTTTTCATTCATCCATCCATTTAACAGGGGACAATGTCTTATCCAATGGTGTATCCCCAGAGCATAATACAATATTTGCACAGAAGAGCTAGTCAGGAAATGCCTAGAAAAATTGAACACTTGAACCGAAAGTGGAGTCCTTGGAGCTAGCAGGGGCTGTGACCATCTCACAGAGAGTGTAAGAATGTGTGTGTATGCTTATTCACTCAGAGCAACCCCATGGACTGTAGCCTGCCGACTCCTCTGTTCAAGAGATTCTCCAGGCAAGAATTCTGGAGTGGGTAGCCATTCGTTTCTCCAGGGGATCTTCCCAACCTAGGGATTGAACCCTGTCTCCTGCATTGCAGGTGGATTCTTTACCATCTGAGCCACGAGGGAAGTCCAGGTAAAAGAATAACCATAGTTTAAGCTAGCAACTGCTAGGTACCCTAAGAAAGGTCCAGATAAGTGTCATGGGAGATCAGAGGAAAGTGAGACAGCCCTCCCTGTTAACTTGCAGCATGAAAGTCCCAGAGAAGATTGTAATGGGGTCATTTTAGGTCACATACCCAACCTTGAATTAATCTTTGTGCCCAGGAAGATAAATCTCATTGGCGGTTACAGAGTTGTGTGTATGAATGAAGAGCAAAGAGTTCTCTAAAGAAAAGGGGGAGGTTATTGCCAGAAGAGCGGAAATTAGAACCAGGCATGGCTGCCGCAGCCTGCTGTAATGAAAAGAGGTGAGCCACGTCGGGAGGAGTAGGGATTTTATTAGGGTAGGTATCTGTACGAGATTGGTGGGGAGGCTAGGACACCTGAGGCTCCCCATGGGAGGCCCCAATGCAGGGCCTCAGGTAACAAGCTAAGGAGTTGAGACTTGTCGTTTGAGCTGGAGAGGGTCCTTGTTGGAGCTGTGCTCTGGAATATTTAATCAGGCCACTAAGGTATAGAATGGAGCAGAGGCCAGAAGGCCCAGCACTGATGGGAAATTATTCCAGCATGTTCTTTGATAAAATCCATATGCAGGACCTGTCACCCACCTCAGTGTGCTTTGTATTGTAACTTGGTCTGTTTTTTGTTCTCCTCAGTCTAGGTCCGAAAGCTCAAAAGGACAGAGTCACACCTCTGCTAAAAGGGGCTGTCCCTTCCTTCTCTCGGTGTGGCAAGCACTTCACCGGGGAAATGGATGCTCCAGAAATTTACAGGGGCAGGTGAACCCTCGTAAAGTGCTCACTCTCTGAAGATCTGGGCAGTTTCCAGCCAAACTTCTGGAGAGCGGCAGGATCAGCAGCCCTTGTCACTGGGAACCTGACATAATGATAAGAGAAGCAGCTGCGAGGGATCTTAACAGGTAACTGCAGGCTCCTGCTTTTGAGCAAGCCAGTAGCCCGGAGTCAGCCCTCGCCCTGTTCTAAATATCTCCACAAGGGGACTTCTGTGCTGGTCCAGTGATTTAGACTACACCTTACAATGCAGGGGATGTGGGTTCAATCCCTGGTCAGGGAAATAAAATCCCACATGCAACTAAATCCACACACCAAACCTGCTGAAGTCCGTATCTGAGCCTGCATTTCCTTGTAGGTAAAATGAAGGGAGGAACACCAACCACAGAGAGTCCTTGTGACGGTTGAATAAGTTAACGCTATTGGCAGAGTGCCACACAAGCCACAGGCACTGGGAAAATGTGAATTCTTATTCATCTTTCAGTAACAGAGCTACAGACTGTTAGAGCTCAAGGGGTCTTAGAAGGGACTGGTCCAACCCTTTCATTCCATATGGTGAGAGGACTCCTGATAGCTAATCTCTTTCCTGTTGAAGTATTTGCTGATTCTGTCTTCACTAGAAGCAGAGAGCTGATGTCCCTCCTACGTAAATCCAATTTGAGCTCTATATCTGCCCATAAAAGGATATCTTGACTCCTCCATTTTTCCCCAAGAACACTTGCCTATCATTTGCTCTTTGCTCTGCCAAAGGTGTGATCAATTAATGTACCATATTCAAAGTGATCACGATTATGTGGGAGGATTGTATTAGCAACACAGCGGGGGAATCCTAAACAAATCCAGCAGTCCTGGAATAGCTGAAGGAAATTGGTCGTATTTATTCTTGGATAAGCTAAGAGTTAAATACAATTACTTGTAATTTTTTCACTCTGCTTAATATTTTTAGGAATACAAATTGTTATTTTTCTTTTTTGAGGGCTTTAAAAAATAATTTTATTTTATTTATTATTTTTGGCTGTGCTGGGTCTTTGTGGCTCAGGCCTTTCCTCCAGTTGCAGCAAGTGGAGGCTACTCTCCAGTTGGGGTGTGCAGGCTTCTCATTGCTGTAGCTTCTCTGGTTGTGGAACATGGGTTCTAGAGCACAGGCTCAATAGTTGTGGTGCTCAGGCTTAGTTGCTCCTTGGCATATGGGAGCTTCCCAGATCAGGGATTGAACCTGTGTCTCCTGCATTGGCAGGTGGATTGTCTACTAGGGAGCCACCAGGGAAACCCCAAGAGGGCTTTAAAAAAATTTTTTTTTGGCTGTGCTGGGTGTTCCTTGCTTTCTGTAGCTGTGGTGTGCAGGCTTCTTTTGTTGAGGAGGATGGGCTCTAGAGTGCTTGGACCCAGTGGTTGTAGCCTGCTGGCTCAGTAGCCCCACAGCACATGGGATCTTAATTCCCCGACCAGGCATCGAAGCTGAGTCCCCTGCATTGGAAGGTGGATTCTTAATCACTGAACCACCAAGGAAGTCCCCAAATTGTTATTTTTATTGTGGCAAAATACATATAACATGAAATGTCCTATATTAACTATTTTTAGGGTACAATTCAGTGACATTAGGTACATTCACAAAGTTGTGTGGCCACCACCAGCAGTCCCAGAACTTCATCATCCCAAACAGAAATTCTTTACCCATAAACAATAACTACCTTCCTCCCAGTCCCTGGTAACCTCTAGTCTAGTTTCTCTCTATTAATTTGCCTATGCTAGAAACTTCATATAAGTGAAACAAACACTATGTATCCTTTGGTATCTGGCTTCTTTCACTTAGCATAATGTTTTCAAGGTTCATGTTGTGGCATATATCAGAATTTCATTCCTTCTTAAGGCTGAATAATATTCCATTGTATGAAAATTGGAGATATCAAGGGAACATTTCATGAGCGCGATAAAGGATAGAAACAGTAAGGATCTAACAGAAGCAGAAGAGGTTAAGAAGAGGTGGCCAGAATACACAGAACTATACCAAAAAAAAGTCTTAATGACCTGGATAACTACAGTGATGTCATCACTCACTTAGAGCCAGACACCCTGGGATGCAAAGACAAGAGGGCCTTAGGAAGCATCACTACGAGCAAAGATAGTGAAAGTGACAGAATTCCAGTTGAGCTATTTCAAATCCTGAAAGATGATGCTGTGAAAGCGCTGCACTCAATAGATAGCATATTTGGAGAACTCAGCAGTGGCCACAGGACTGGGAATTGTCAGTTTTCATTTCAATCCCAAAGAAGGGCAATGCCAAAGAATGTTCAAACTACCATACAGTTTCACTGATTTCACATGCTAGCAAAGTTATGCTCAAAATCCTTCAAGCTAGGCTTTAGCATACGTGAACTGAGAACTTACAGATCTATGAGCTGGGTTTAAAAAAGGCAGAGGAACCAGAGATCAAATTGCTGACATTCTTTGTTGGATCATGGAGAAAGCAAGAGAGTTCCAGAAAAATATCTACTTCTGCTTCATTAACTAAGCTAACGCCTTCGACTGTGTATATCACAACACACTGTGGAAAACTCTTAAAGAGATGGGAATACCAGACCACCTTAGCTGCCTCCTGAGAAACCTGTATGCAGGTCAAGAAGCAGCAATTAGCACCGGACATGAAACAATGGACTGGTTCAAAACTGGAAAAGGAGTACATCAAGACTGTATATTGTCACCCTGCTTATTTAATTTCTATGCAGAGTACATCATGCAAAATGCTGGGCTGGATGAAGCACAAGCTGGAATCAAGATTGCCAGGAGAAATATCAATAAGCTCAGATATGCAGATGACACCACCCTTATGGCAGAAAGAGAAGAGGAACTAAAGAGACTCTTAATGAAGATGAAAGAGGAAAGTGAAAAAGTTGGCTTAAAATTCAGCATTCAAAACACTAAGATCATGGTATCCGGTCCCATCACTTGATGGCAAATAGATGGGGAAACAATGGAAACAGTGACAGATTTTATTTTCTTGGGTTCCAAAATCACTGTGGACAGTGACTGTAGCCATGAAATTAAAAGACGCTTGCTCCTCAGAAGAAAAGCTATGACAAACCTAGACAGTGTATTAAAAAGCAGACACACACACATACACACACACACACAAAACAGAGACATTACTTTGCCAACAATGGTCCATATGGTCAAAGCTATGGTTTTTCCATAGCTTTGGTAGTCATGTATGCATGTGAGAGTTGGATCATAAAGAAGGCTGAGTGCCAACGAATTGATGCTTTTGAGCTGTGATATTGGAGAAGACTCTTGAGAGTTCCTTGGACAGCAAGGAGATCGAACCAGTCAATTCTAAAGGAAATCAACTCTGAATATTCATTGGAAGGACTGATGCTGAAGCTGAAGTGTCAATATTTTGGCCACCTGATGCAAAGAGCCCACTCATTGGAAAAGACCCTGATGGTGGGAAAGATTGAAGGCAGGAGGAGAAGGGGACGACAGAAGATGAAAGGCTAGGTAGCATAACCGACTCAATGGACATAAATTTGAGCAAGCTCTGGGAGACAGTGTAGGACAGGGAGCCTGGCGTGTTGCAGTCTAGGGAGTCTCAAAGAGTCGAACACGACTTAGCAACTGAACAACAACAAGGAGATTTCACTCTCTCTGCCTAATAGACTTCAATTTGGGACACTAGCCTTTGCTGCCTTTGGACTGAGATTACACTGCTGGCTGTCCTGGGTCTCCAGCTTGCTAACTGCAGATCTTGGGACTTCTTGGCCTCTATAACTGAAACAAGGGAAGGGGGCAGAGCACAGTCTTTCTAAGAATGACATAGTCATAGGACATCACAAAAACTGGTTAAAACCAATGAGGTCCAAGATGGCAGAAGATTCAACTTCCAGTAGACCTTGAGCCTTATTATATGCTCACTGTAATATATTAGAATCCAAATGGCACACCCACCAGTGCCATGACAGCCCCTTACTTGAAACAGTTGGAATAATCCTCTCACTCATTAGTCCATGAAATTACCCATCCAGGAAAAACTAACCACCCCATATTTTGGGGCCTCTCACCTTTTAAGATGGCCTACACTCTGTGGGGTGTGTTTCTCTTTAAATGAATCCACTTCTTGCTTTTGTCTCTCACTGAATACTTTCTGCCATGAGACAGAAAGAACTTGAGCTTCATTAAGTCCTGAGACCAGGTATGTGATCTCAATGAAGAGACAATGGGTTCTGGCAGAGTTCGAGTCCTTACCCATGAGTTCAAATCCTGACTGAGGTCTCACTCTTCCTGCGCGCTGGGGCGTCCTTCTCTTCACATTGAAGAAGGAATTCATAGGGCCTGGACTCCATCTTAGGCCTGTTCATGCTGATCATGCTTGGCCACCTTTCCAATGGACTCTGAACTCTGTGTTTAGACATATATGGTGCCATGACTCAGATTTAACCTGGCCGGAGCAACCTCAGCTCAGCCCCTGCAAGGTGAAAGCCAAGTGGAAGCTGAATGAGAGGAAAACCCAATGCAGAGGAAGTGACAAGAAGCCCAGCATGCTGAAAACTGGGACAGCAAAAACAAACAGCAGAAAGCTCACAGGGCTCAGTCTCAGATTCCAGAAGACCTCCGGTTAAGGTCAACAAGCTACAACATGCGGTGCCAGTTTAACAAGGATGTATAAAACTACACGACCGTGGGAAATATCACTCACCCTTAGATGGACACCACTATAAGGACTCTGAGGATTGCGATAAGCAAGAGAGGGACGCCCAATGCCCCTTGCTGTCTCAGCTCAGCAGGAAGTAGCCAGAGAGACCTTGATGCCCTATTCCCAAAGAATCGGGCCTCCCATCTCTTGAGGGGGGAATGTTAGGTAGTTAGAAAAGGAAAAAGGAGCCCAGAATGGCAGTGGCTAAAAGACAAAGAGAAAAACTTACAAAAATAGAACAAAGGAAGGTCCGAGGACTGCAGTGAGAACCTCAGGTGAAACAAACAGCCCTCCTGGCTAGCCCAGTTTACACAGGGCCGGCTCAAGGGGAGGAGAAAAATCATACAAAAAGAGGAGCCAAATTTCAGCGGGGGGTTTCTCGTCTCTTCGCATCTTTTGGGTCAGCCCGCCCTCACACCTCAAGGATGTATTTTCCTTTGCTTGCCAAATAAAACTGAGCTGTAACACGAAAAAAAAAAAAAAAATCCTGACTGAGTTGCACAGTTTCATAATCACATGGGTTAATTCCTTATAATAAATCTATCTCTCTATCGATATGCATGCTAAGTCGCTTCAGTTCTGTCTGACTCTTTGCAATCCTCTGGACTGTAGCCTGCCAAGCACCTCTGTTCATGGGATCTTCCAGACAAGAATACTGGAGTGGGTTGCCATTTCCTTCTCCAGGGGATCTTCCTGACCCAGGGATGGAACCCAAGTCTCTTAGGTCTCCTCCATTTGCAGGTGGGTTCTTTACCACTAGCTCCACCTGGGAAGCCCAATATAGTCTATATATCCTATTAGTTGTTTCTGTGGAGAACTCAGAGTAATACAATTTGTGCTTTTTATGTCTTGTTTAAGAAAGTCTCTTCTATCCTGAAGTCCTAAATATAATCTCCTTTAGTTACTTCCAAAGATTTTAAGGTTTTGCATTTCAAATTTAGGTCCTTAATCCAACGGAAGGTTATTATTGTGTGTGCTCCAAGGTAGAAGTCCAATTTTATTTTTTCCAAATGAATAATCAATTGTTCAGTATCATTTTAAAAGTAATCCATCTGTGTTAATTTCCCAGGGCTGTCATAACAAATTACCATAAATTGGGTGGCTTAAAACAACAGAAAATTTATTCTCTCACAGTTCAAGAGGCCAGGAGTCCAAAATGAAGGTATGGGCAGAACTGGTTTCTTCTGGAAGCTCTGAGGGAGAAAACATCCCTGCCTTTCTCCTAGTTTCAGGTGGTTCTAGCCATCCTTACCACTAAGGATTTTCTTGTAGACACATCACACTAGTCTCTGCCCCTACCTTCACGTCTCCTTCTTCTCTTTGTTTCTGTGGGTCTTCTTTTCTCACGTAGACACCAGTCACTGGATTTAGGGCACCGTCTAAATCCAGGTGTGTTCACCTTGAGACCCTTGACTAATTACATCTGGAAAGATCCGGTTGCCTAAGGTAGAACCTTTCTACCCTAAGGTTCCAGGTAGAAATGAATTTGGAGGAGATACTATTCCACCTGTGACACCATCCTTTGCTATTCTTTTGCAAATGTCATCTCTATTATATAACAAATGTCCATATAAGTGTGGGTAGAATAGTCATCTTCTCATGCAAACTTCTGATGAAATGGTTATACATGTCACAAGATCATCTTATTAATCCTCACAACAGTTCTATGAGGTAAGTACTACAAAAATCACGTTATTATTGTGATAACAACACCAAATCTCATTGTCTTTTAACAAAAAATTTTTCTCCCTCAGATTACACATCAGCAGCTGTGGGGCAGCTGTGGGTTGGCTGAGGCTCTGCTCTCTGTGTTGAAGGCTGTAGGCACAGGTGATGCCATTCCAGTGGCAGAGATAAAAGAGTTTGATTTTAGGCTAAAACATGCTATGGTTCTTCAGGTTTCTGCTTAAGACTGGCCTATAGTCTCCAACTCAAATTCCATTGGCCAAAGGGAGTCATGTGATCAAGTCTGACCTCGGCCTGGGGAAGTGTACTCCTTCCTTTGGAGTCACGTGGCAACTGGCTAGAATGTGTAATCTTACTGGGAAGAGGGAAAGCAAATAGTCTGAGACAATGATCTCTCCCACAGGGGTTAAGTAACTTGCCCAAGGTCAAAGAGCTGAGAAGGGTCAGAGCCAGGATTCAAACTCAGACAGTATTTCTCCACAGCCATAGTGCACTCCACACCTCCATGCCTGCTAGATGGTGTGCAAATCCATCTAAGCTTTAGGCTTTCTGCATGTGCGTTCCTATAGCCTGGAGTGTCCCTCTTCCTCTGCATGTTCAATTTACCTTTTAAGATCCACTCTGGTAACTCCTTTGTGAACTTCTGTCCTTGGAATTAATCACCATCTGCCCCCATCACTTTTTAAAATTTTGGCTGTGCTGGGTTTTTGTTCTAGCACATTAGCTTTCTCTAGTGTGATCTTTAGGGAGTTTTCTAGTCGTAGTTAATGGGCAGATGGTGACTGCAGCCATGAAATTAAAAGACGCTTGCTCCTTGGAAGAAAAGCTATGACCAACCTAGACAGCATATTAAAAAGCAGAGACGTTACTTTGCCAACAAAGGTCCGCCTAGTCAAAGCTATGGTTTTTCCAGTAGTCATGTATGGATGTGAGAGCTGGACTATAAAAAAAGCTGAGTGCCAAAGAATTGATGCTTTTGAGCTGTGTTGGAGAAGACTCAAGAGTCCCTTGGACTGCAAGGAGATCCAACCAGTCCATCCTAAAGGAAATCAGTCCTGAATATTCATTGGAAGAACTGATGCTGAAGCCAAAACTCCAATACTTTGGCCACCTGATGTGAAGAACTGACTCACTGGAAAAGACCCTGATGCTGGGAAAGATTGAAGGCAGGAGGAGATGGGGACGACAGAGGATGAGATGGTTGAATGGCATCACTGACTCGATGGATATGAGTTTGAGCAAGCTCCTTGGAAGAAAAGTTATGACCAACCTAGACAGCATATTCAAAAGCAGAGACATTACTTTGCTGACTAAGGTCCGTCTAGTCAAGGCTATGGTTTTTCCTGTGGTCATGTATGGGTGTGAGAGTTGGACTGTGAAGAAGGCTGAGCACCGAAGAATTGATGCTTTTGAACTGTGGTGTTGGAGAAGACTCTTGAGAGTCCCTTGGACTGCAAGGAGACCCAACCAGTTCATTCTGAAGGAGATCAGCCCTGGGATTTCTTTGGAAGGAATGATGCTAAAGCTGAAATTCCAATACTTTGGCCACCTCATACAGAGTTGACTCACTGGAAAAGACTCTGACGCTGGGAAGGATTGGGGGCAGGAGGAGAAGGGGATGGCAGAGGATGAGATGGCTGGATGGCATCACTGACTCGATGGACATAAGTCTGAGTGAACTCCAGGAGTTGGTGATGAACAGGGAGGCCTGGCGTGCTGCGATTCATGGGGTTGCAAAGAGTCGGACACGGCTGAGCGACTGAACTGAACTGAAGCTTCAGAAGTCGGGAGTTGGTAATGGACAGGGAAGCCTGGAAAACTGCAGTCCATGGGGTTGCAAAGAGTTAGACTCGACTGAGCGACTGAACTGAACTGAACTGAATGGGCTTAGTTGCCCCGAGCCATCTGGGATCTTAGTTCCTGGACCAGGGATCAAACCTGAGTCCCCTGCATTGGAAGGTGGATTCTTAACCACTGAACCACCAGGTAAGTCTCTCCAATCACACTTTATAAGTATATACTCTTTTGTACTCACTGCGCTATCCTGTCTGAAGGGTGGGAATGCATTCTTATTTCTCATGTGTCTCCTCTGCCCCGGGGCCTTGCACAGTGTCCCCTAAATGTTTGCAGTATTTGGGGATGAGATGAGTGCTGGGGGGGTGGGGCTGAGCTGCAATGGGGCCATGCTCCTGGGAATGAGAACACTTGGCCTACTTTTTCATCCCTCTAACCTAAGCTTAGCACCTGGTGCTTAGGTGACTGGCAGGTCAGCACCCCGTGACTCACTCTGTAAGCCTTTAGTACCTCGAGCCCTTGGGCTGGGGTGTGTGTGTGTTGATGATGGTGAGGGAGGAGGTGGGAATTAACTTTTGCCTTTCAGAAGCCCTCCCCTTCCCCTGCCCCAGGAAAAGGACAAGTAAAAGTCCTTCTCTTAAATGGTCTGGGCAAGTCCCTACCCATTAGGTGTAGGAGGCCTGGGGAGGCCTTGGAAGGTACAGGGAAGGGTGAAAGCACTGCTGGGTCAGAGGAGAGGAGCAGAGGAAAGAGTGTGAACTGCACCGTGAAAGCTTTACCTAACTTGTCCAAGTGATTGAATTTAACCTCTCTGAGCTTCAGTTTCCCCAGCTGTCATCTGGAGACCATCTTGCCTTCTTCCCTAAGCAGTTGTAAAAATATATAGTTGAATGTTAGAAGCCCTTAGGAATGCAGCCTTGATATTACACAGACTTGTATTGGAATCCCCCTCATAAATGATGCAACTGTGGGAAAAATGCAAAGCTCCAGGAGCCACGGTGCCCTCATCTATAAAATGGGGGTAATAATTAGAGCTACCTCCCAGGGTGAGAAAACTATGTAAATAAAGTGCTTGGCACATAGTGCTCAACAATACTGTTTTCATATGAGTTGATGACACTTATTATTTACGGAAAGGACCACACCTGGGAACGTTAAAAGGAAGGACATGGAGTCTAACTCACCCTGGAACCGACTGCTTCCTTTAGCCAAGTATGAGGTGTGGCTCAAAGGAATGAGGAAGCTGTTCAGGAGGTGACAGCACAGAGCACGCAGTCTTCACACTATCTCCTCCCAAGGGGGTGGAGTAGGGAGGTTAGCTGACCCACCCCAAAGATCAGATGTCCTTGTCCCCTGCCCACCCCAGCCCCACCACACACACCTACAGTCCATTGACTCGTTATGGTGCCTTCCTGCCAATCAAGTCATCAAATCTTACGGGGGCAGCCTTTGTAATAATAATGATTGTATGAGACTGGTGGTACTGTTACTCTGAAGCATTCTTCATAATCTCTTTCCCAGAAACAGAATCTGGAGTTAGGGATTTCCCTGGTAGTACAGTGGATAAGAATCTGCCTGCCATGGGGACATGGGTTTGATCCCTGGTCTGGGAAGATTCTACATGCTGTGGAGCCCATGTGCCTGGAGCCTGTGCTCTGCAATAAGAGAAGCCACTGCAATGAGAAGCCCGTAAACCACAATGAAGAGTAGACCCCGCTGGCCACAACTAGAGAAAGTCTGTGCTCAGCAACGAAGACCCAGAGCAACCAAAAATAAACAAGCAAACAAAAATTAATAAATAAAGCTATCGTGGGACTTCCCTGGGGGTGGGGGAGGGGTGGGGGGAAGAATCTGCCTTCCAATGCAGGGGACCTGAGTTCGATCTCTGATCAGGGAGCTAAGATCCCACATGCCATGGGGCAACTAAACCTGGGCACCACAACTAGAGAGCCCACGTGCTGCAACTCGAGAAGCCCTAAAGCCATGAAGAAGTGACATGCTGCAACTGAGACCAGTTAAATAAATTTAAAAAATATATAGATTATATGAAGAATCCAGAGTTAGCAGGGACTTGGAGATTATTCTGCATTTCACAGATGGGGAAACTGAAGTCCAGAGAAGGGAAGGGTTTACCCTGCTGCTGCTGCTGCTGCTGCTGCTGCTGCTAAATCGCTTCAGTCGTGTCCGACTCTGTGCGACCCCATAGACGGCAGCCCACCAGGCTCCCCCGTGCCTGGGATTCTCCAGGCAAGAACACTGGAGAGGATTGCCATTTCCTTCTCCAATGCAGGAAAGGTGAAAAGTGAAAGTGAAGTCACCCCACAAAAAGTTCATGGCAGAGGTAGGACTGAAACCTGTAGCTCCTGACTTCCAGCCCAGGGCCAGCGCTCCTGTCACCACACACCAGTCCTAGGCTTTCTTTTCCCACTGCCACCCAACCTATTCTCTAATCTTCTGGACCACTACAGTGGTCCCTAACTGGTCCTTCCTGCCTCTAGTGCCTTCCTATCAATTTGTTCTATATATTCAGCCTGGTGACTGTCTGGAAGCACAGCCTTGATCTTGTCTGTTCCCTCCTAATAGAGCTTACTCATTTTTCAGCTTGAAGAGTTATCTGATTCCTGGTTCAACCTCTAACTGAAGATCCAATCTTTGTTTGAATACATTTATTGACTCCAGATCCAGAAATTGTACCTGTGTCTCCTGCATTGGAGCTTCCCTGGTGGCTCAGTGGTAAAGAATCTGCCTGCAAGGCAGGAGACGCAGGAGACAGGAGTTCAATCCCTGGGCCGGGAAGATCCCTTAGAGGAGGGCATGGCAACCCACTCCAGTTTTCTTGCCTGCAAAATCCCATGGACAGAGGAGTGTGGTGGGCTACAATCCATAGGGTCTCAAAGAGTCAGACATGACTGAAGCGACCGAGTACGCAGGCATGCACTCTTGCATTGGCAGGCAGATTCTTTACCCCTGTTGACTGTTAGAGTTCTTTATAATAAGCTGAAATTCTCCTCCTGGATGTCCACCCACTGAAGCTGAGTGGAATTCTTTCACATCCATTTGCCAGCAAATTGTAGTCAGTGTTTGATATGAGCCAGGTCCTGGGGGGATTAGGTGCTGAGGGGAACAAGAAAGAGAAATTGGACATGGATCCTTCCATCAGAGAGTAGGGCTCAGGGCTTCACAGAGTTTTTTGTTTTGTTTATTAGGCCTAAAAAATAAGAAACCAATCAAATCCCCTTTCTATATGACAGCCCTTTAGATGTTTGGAGACAGCCTCTATATCCTCCTGTGCTTTCCCTTCCCCAGGGTATTTATTTAATTTGCCACAGAACATGGCATCTGGGTTTCAGCATTCTGGTCTCTTCTAGACATGCTCTAGTGTGACAGTGTACCCTTTGGAACGTAGGCCTGGAGCTGAGCTCTGTGGCCCATTTGTGATCAGCCCAAGTCAGCCCAGAGTCTCTAACAGAGGCTGAATTAGAACCACAGAGGTCTAACCTTCTGTTTCTGTTGATACAGTGTATCATGTTCACTCTCCTCCTCTTCCTTCCTTTTTTCTTTCCTCCTACCCTCCCTTCCTTCTTTCTTTTTTCTTTTTCTTTTTTTTTGCAGCCACCTATTGTTGAACTTGAGGTCAACTCAAACCTGTAAGTCATTGTCACTGAAACTGCTCTTAATAAGATTCCTTCTACCCTGTATTTTGGGCACTGGTCCAACATGGCAGCCACTGGCCCCATGTGACAATTTACATTTAAAGTACTTAAACAGAAAAAAAAAACAACAAAAACTTAACACTAATTGAAATTAAGATTTTAGTTTCTCATTTGTAGGAGTCACATTTCAAGGGCTCAACCACCACAATTGTCTAGTGGCTACTAACTCAGATAATGCCTATTTAGGACATTTCCATCATCACCAAAAGTTATATGGGACTGCTCTGATTTGGACTGAAGGGCAGGTATTTACATTTATCCCTGGTGGCACTTACTTCATCTTGTTAGTTCCAGCTCAGCTGCTGAGATCTTTTGGAAACTCATTTTGGTTTCCGGAGTGTTTGTGGGCCCTCCCAACTTTATGACAGCTGTAGATTTGATGAGCGTTTCATGCCTTCCTCTGCTTCATTTAAAACCACTGATAAAAATGTCCAGTGGACCAGAGCTGCACCAGAGCACCGCACGTGGCCCTCTGCACTGCAGGGTCACTCAGGCAGTAGTTTAACCCATGAGGCCTATATACCAGGCCCTGTGTGCCGGGCACCTGGTACACACGAGACAGACAATGGCAAGTAAAGAGTCCTGCTAGGAATTCAAATGCCTTTACCTTGCATTCAGGGTTGCTTCTTTCTGGCCTATAGTAGCTAAGTGCAGGCTTGAGAATCAGCTTCCTGGGTTTGGATCCTGATTCTGCCACTTTATTTATTTAAGAAAATATTTATTCATTTATTTTTATTATTATTTTTTGGCTGCACTGGGTCTTTGTTGGGGGCTCTCTAGTGGCTGCACGTGGACTCAGTTGCCCTGCAGCATGTGGAATCTTCTAGGACCAGGGATTGAACCAGTGTCCCCTGCATTCAAAGGCAGATTCTTAATCATTGGACCACCAGGGACGTCCTCTCTGCCACTTTATAGACTATATAATGTCTTCGTGTTTCAATTTCCTAAGAACCTCCATCCCACCATGTTGTTATGAGATTAAATGAGTTAGTGCAAGTAAAGCTCTTAGAACAGCTCCTGGCATATAGTAATTAATGTAATATTAACTATTATTTCTCATGCTCAGTCCTGCTTTGGGGTCTCAGGGCCTCACTTCTGTCCTCTTTTAGTTTGTGGATGACTTTTCAGGCCCAAATGAGGCCTGCCCTCCTTGATTTCTTATGTTCTTGGCTGCTCACCTGGCACTTTCTATCTCTGCTGGAGGGGTTACTGCAGTGAGGAACTCCAATAACTGTCAGGCTTCATCTTGGTTCTGTTCTGCTAGAGAGACCTAGGACAAGCTTTCATCTATAAAATGAAGAAATGATCATCACAGCTGCCTCACAGCACCACAGTCAGGGCTAAGTGAGACAAAGTAGATGCGACTTCCTGCCCTTAGCAGGCCTTTTCATCCAGTAAAGCCTCTGAAAGTGCGGCTTCTTCCACATTTCTGTGCTTTAAGTCGTGTCTAAGCAAGGAGGTCAGGCTCATTATTCCCTGTACTTCTGGAGGGCCTGCCCCTATCCCAGGAGTTCTGGGCAGGAATCCCCTGTTTCTTCTGTGGAATGTGGATCCCAAATGGGTTCCCTGCCTTCTCCTCCCTGCTGTCTCGAGCTTGCTGAACTTAGGTTAGTTCCTCCCCCCAAGCCTCAGTCTGTACTCAAAGTAGGACCTGACGGGGCACCTCTAAGGGCGGTGGTGATTTAAACTCTAATTTAGAAAAGCTCTTTACTTTGGGTGTGTCTGAGATTGTGGAGGGTGGGTGTTGGCGCCCCGAGACAGGGGCCAGCCCTTGGAAAGCACCCCTACCCCTGCCAGGGTTCGGAGGTACTGCCACCTGGGCTGAGCCCTTCCCCGACTGAGCGGCGCGCTCTTCCTCGAGCTCGGGTCGCGGGAACAATGGGAGGGCGGCTGGGAGGCGGGTGGGCGTCGGCCAGGTCGGAACTGGAGGTGGACCCGGCCGGCGAGCTGGGCGCCTGGGCTGTGGGGTTAGACCGGGGCACTGGGCCGAGAGCCGAGGCGTCTTAGCCAGGGAAAACCGAGGTCGGCGCTGGCGGGGACCGGGAGGAGGCAGGGGGCGGGGCCCGAGCCCACCAGGCTGGGACGGGGAGGGCGCGGAGGCCCTGGGTGGGGTCTCCTCGGGGTCTCCCCGCCACTCGCCCCGGCCTCTGAGCTCCGCGGCGACACAGATAGGCGCCCGGCCCACGTGGGGAAGCGGGCGGCGGGCCAGCAGCGCCAGGCGGGCTCGCGGGGCTCAGCTCCCTCCCTTGCTCCCCTCCCCGGGGGCCGGCGCGGCTCCTCCCGACGCGCGGCCCCGGCTCGGGCAGCTCGGGCAGCTCGCGCGGCGGCGCTCCTCCCGCTGCTCGCTCGCTCGTTCGCCCGTGGCGGCCGGGATCGCCGGCGCTTCGTGGCGGGGAGCCGGCCGGGGCGGGGCGGAGCGGGGAGCCCGGGCGAGGGGGGCGGGCGGGGAGGGGGCTGCGCCGCGGGAGAGAGGGAGGGAGCGGGCGAGCCAGCGAGCGAGCGGGGCGTTTGTGCGCAGCTCCAGTGCGCCTCGGAGCCCGCCGGGCGGCCGCCGGACACACCGACCGAGGACAGACAGCGCCCGGAAGCCGCGCTGCCGCAGCCAGGTTAGCCACCCTTGCCGCCTACTTGGGGCCCCGGGGACCCCGCCGCTTCTGGGCTGGTGGGCGTGGGGAGGGGAATCGCCGAGGGCTCCGAGCGCGATTCCCGGTCCTGGAGCACTGACAGGCGGGTTGGCAGGCTCCAGAGGCGGGGTGGACACCACCGAGGCGGGCGGCGGGCGCCCAGAGCCGGCGGGGTTGGGGGGACCCGGGCCTCGGTTTGTGCGTCTCAGTACTGGCGCCCGTATGTGTGTGTGTCGGGGTCTTCGTCGCCGGATGTGTGTGGGGTGTGAGCGCGCGTGTGCCCGTGGGTCCGTGCAAGTGGATGATCGGTGTGTGCGCGTGCGTGTGTGAGAGGGTGTGTGCCCTGTGTCTCCGCGCGTCCGGGTGGTGTGTGTGTGTGCGTGTGTCTGGGGGTGAATGTGTCTATGAGAGGGTGTGTCTGAATGTGTAACTGAGTGTGTGTACATTTGGATGAGGGTGTGTGCCGATGGCTTCGCCGGTGGCTGGAACCTGTGGCGGTGTGCGTGTGTGTGCGCGCGCGCCAGTGTGAGTCCCCGTGTGTGCGTGTGTGAGGGCGGGTGTGCACCCACGTAGCCCCGCGTAGCCCCGGTGTGCGTGTGCGCGGCTTTGTCTGCACACAGCCGGGAGGAAAGGGGTGGGGGAGGCTGCTGAGGCGCCGCCGTCGCCGGGAACCAGGCACCTGGCCTGGGCAGAGGGCGGCGGCGGCGGTGGGAGGGTGCCCTCGGGGCCGAGACTCCCCGCCGGCAGGTGGGCGGCCACGCCCGGGGGGGCCGGAGGGAGCCGGGGTGACAGCGGAGCCGGCGCGCCCGGCAGAGCCGGAGCGGAGGGCGTGTCCTGCCTGGAGCCCGGGGGTGTGGAGCCCGGGGGTGTGTGTGTGCGGGTGGCGGTGGCGACAGCGGTCCCTAGGTTGGTGACCCAGTCCGTTCAGGGATCCATTTCCTGTCGTGGCGCTGGGACTGTCGCCCAGAGGCAAACCGGGCCCTACCAGGTCTGCCACACACCCACCCTCGCCCCTCCCTGCTCCCTGGGGTAGAGCCGCACCTTAGGTGCCCTGAGGGGAGGAGGGAGATCCACTCTCTTAAAGGGCCAGTGCCCCAACTCCAAGGAATCCCCCTCAGGAGATAGCTACTCGGAGAGAGGTCTCTGGGTGTGTCTTACTCCTTTCTCCATCAGTTGGTGCAGCGCAGGCATTTGGAAATGTGTGCATGTGTGCGTGTTCTCTCTGTGTGTTTCTTGTGCGTTTGAAGGCACAGGTGTATTTCATCAGTGAACAGCGAATGAGGCATCTCTTGATGTCTATGTGTATGTGTTTTTCCATGAGCTTTCGTATATTTGTTTCTATGTATGTACACATAGCTGTTTGTGTGTTAGTGAGTCTGTGCATGTGGGTTTGCAAGAGAAGTGGCGTTTTGCTGCCAACTGGAAGAGGATAGAAAAATTCTGTCCAGGCCACCCTGTTTTAGAAAAACTGGGTGAAAAGGTGGTTTGCAAATTTAGCCTCTGGCTTTGCAGGTTTCAGATGCTGGTACTGAAATGTAGGTAGAATGAGATTAGACTAGCTAGGAGGATAGAAATGGAGACCCTTCCAAGAGGAAGGAACTGTTTTGGAAGAAGGCTATCCAAGTGTAAGAATTCACCCTTCACTTCTAGTTCTTCTTCCCTGGAACCTGACCTCCCCCTCTGCTGCTCAGCTTGCCAAGATAAAGTACACAGGATTTGAAGTATAAAGGGAGTGAGCTGGCAATGAGAAAAGAAGGAGGGTGGCTAGGTAATAGGATTGGGCCAACAGCAGATTTCTGCAATTTAAAAAATGTTTCCCCACCAAGTCAGCAGAAGTTGGGGGTAAGCTGAGCCTGCTGTTGTCTTTCCCAAATCTCCCAGGGCAGGAAAGGCTGGTCTGCAGCTCAGGAGCCCTGGAATTTGATGCAGGGGTCTCCTTTTGACTTTGGTCAAACCTTTCATGTACTTAGCTATTCACTCGACAGATTTTTTTGAGCTTCTCTTATATAAGAGTCTAAACCCCCTAAGCCTCAGTTTCCCTAGCTGAGCAGCTATTAGGCTGGATTCTGGGACTTTAAGGCCCCTTCCCTTCCTCAGAGTGCTAGAGTTTGTCTCACTGTTACTCACATTTAGGAATCTACCTTTCCAGCCCCTAAATGGGGGCCTCCCAGGTGGCGCTAGGGGTAAAGAACCTGCCTGCCAATGCAGGAGACACAGGTTCGATCCCTGGGTAGGGAAGATCCCCTGGAGGAGGAAATGGCAACCCACTGCAGTATTCTTGCCTGGAGAATCCCATGGAGAGAGGAGCCTGGTGGGCTATTGTCCATGGGGTTGCAGACAGTCGAACACGACTGAGCACAACACATCCTCCAAATATCCTGGCCATGGGTTTCACTCACTGCTCCCCCTTGCCCTCATATATTCCAGTCTAGAGCAGTGATCCTCAGAGTATGGTCACCCGACCAGAAGCAGCAGCAGGGTGACCTAGGATCTTGTTAGACATTCTCGGGGTTCCCACCAGATATACAGAATCAATAACTCTCAGGGTGGTGCCCAGCAGTCCATGTTTTAACAAACATAGGTAATTCTGATGTACACTAGAGCTCAAGAGAGGTGCAGACAGGGAGCTGGAACCTCCTAGAGGAGGAAACCCCTGGAAAGCATTTCCTGCCCCCTTCCTGAAATAGCTGACAGCCATAATTGTGATCTTGGACAAATTGCTGCTTCACCAAATAATGCAATGACTCATTGACAGTGTCTGCTCTGGGCCAGGTTCTGAGTAAGGGGTTTTCCCTGCTCTGCTTCGTTTCTCCACTTCTTATGCTGATCTACAAGACCCGCAAGACTGAGTCCCTGCCCACTTCCCTAGAAACCATCAGTCTGGCCTTCCTTTAGTTTATCCAGGCTCCAGGAGCTCATATGCATTTGGGATTTTGCACTTGCTGTTCCCTCCATTTACCACACCCTTCCTCTGCTGCTTGTCTTGGTTAACTCCCACTCTTGAGATTTCAGCTTTCTCGGGGGAGCCTTCACCCAGCCTTCACCCAGCAACTCCCTAAAACAAGTCAGTTTTTCCTGTTTTACATTCTTACAGCTTCCTGTATTTCGTAGCGCTTGTGAGAGTTTATAATTATACTTGAACTTGTTAGTTGGCTGTCTGTCTCCCCTCGCTGAATTGTGATGCCATCTGGGCAGGAACCTGCTTCTCAGTCCTTCTAGTATCCCACACAGTGTTTGGCTTACGATTCATGTTCGATAAATTTGTTGAATGGATGACTTTATAAAATGGAAGACGGTACTAAATGATACTTGGGGCTTCCCAGGTGACTCAGTGGTAAAGAATCTGCCTGCCAGTGCAGGAGACACAGGAGACGTGGACTCGATCCCTGGGTCGAGAAAACCCCCTGGAGGAGGGCATGCAAACCCACTCTGGCATTCTTGCCTGGAGAATCCCATGGACAGAGGAGCCTGGTGGGCAACAATCCATGGGGTCGCAAAGAGCAGGACACAACTGAGCAACTGAACTTGCAGTGTTCATATTAAATGGTACCTAAAGTGTCCTCTCAAGCCCTGATCTTCTAATATCTGAGCAGGCCTCAGACTTTTTATATATATATATTTATATGTATAGTATATATTTACATATATATATATAGTAGATTTATATATCTGTCTTATTTTTCACTGCTATGTCACCATAGATTTGGGACCTTAATGTGTGCCCAGGTCCATGCTGGGCTCTGCTTTAGGAGAGGTGGGAAAAAACTCTTCAGAAGACACAGTTTTCCGTGTCCTCCTGGGTTAAGTTCCTTCAAGAATGACAAGAAGAATGCTCATCTAGGTCCATGTCTTATTACATGACTGTGAGCAAGTCACTTCTTTCTTGTTTGTTTCCTCTTCTGTGAAATGAGGGTATTAGAATGGATGGTATACCTAGTATTGGTTGTTAGCACTGGCATTAGAGTATGTAGCACTGTCTTTGCCACATACTAGTCGAGTAGACTTGGGCAAGTGACTTCATCTCTTCATTTCCTCACCTGTAAAATAGGATCAATAATAATATTGGGTTCTGAAAATAAAATGAAGGAATATACATTCTTTTATTTAAAAATCCGTTAACCTGTTAATTTGTATTGGGACTTTTTTGCAGTATGCAGGATCATTGTTGCGTTCTATGGGATCTTTCATTATGGTGCACAAACTCTGTAGTTATGGCCTGAGGGCTTCAGAGCGAGTGGGCTTCAGTAGTGGCAGAGTGCAGGCTTAGTAACTCTGCGATGGTATATGGGATCTTAGTTTCCCGACTAGGGATCGAACCTGCATCCCCTGCTTTTGGAAGGCAGATTCTTAACCACTGGACCACCAGGGAAGTCCAAACAGTTCAACATTCTTAAATGCCTTTGTCCTGGGCCCTAGGCCTACAGAGACAGAAATGAATGCAGCATGTTCCCAGGCTGGGTATGTGGGGCGATGTGCGATGCCATGGTACAATGTCCAGGGTGTCAGGGTATGGCTGTTCATGGAGGAAAAGGCAGTGTTTGGGCTAGATTTTATTTTCCAGGTAGCTGGAGCAGCTCATGCAAAGGCATTGTGACTTGTTAAGGGAAATACAAAGAGTTCTATGTGGTTGGAGCAGAAGGTGGTGAGTGGTGGGGACAGGTGCAGTGAGTGGCTGGAGATAAAGAGGACATTTGAGGCCAGATCTGGCTGGGGCTGAAGAGCTTGAGTCCTACAGGTGCTGGTGGAGTTAGGGAAGAAGACTAAACTAGCCAGGAAGGATCAGATTTGCATTTCAAAACCACAGCTCTCCAGGTGGTGGGAGAGGTTGGCTTGGGTGGAGGGGGAGGATCGTTCACCTGGGGCTCACAGGGTGCTTATTTGCATGATGGAAGGGCCTGGTGGGGTGGATAGAGACCTGGACCACAGAACAACCCTGGTGGATGGAGACTTCAGGTCAGCCTGAACCAGAGTGGTGAAGTAGAGATGAGAATGACTCCTCCCAGGACCCCAGGCCTCCATTCACTTCCAAGGCTGCCTAGTGGGAATCTGAAAACTGGAATTTAAGAATTCCAGGTCTGCTGCTCAATGGACTCACCATGTATTAATTTCTTAGGGCTGCTTCATGAAATACCACAATCTGGGTGGCTTAAAGAAGCAGAAATATTTTCTCTGGCAGTGTGGAACTAGAAGTCAGAAAGCAAGGTGTCGGCAATGTTGGTTTCATCTGAAAGCTCTGAGCAGGGGGTCTGTTCTGTGCCCCCTCCTAACTTCTGGTGGTGGCCAGCAATCCGTGGAGCTCCCTGGCTTGCAGCTGCACCTGCCTCTGTTGTCACGTGGCTTTCTCCCCTTCCTCCCGGTGTGTCTCTGTGTCATCTCCTCTTCTAAGGACATCAGTCATGTTGGGCTTAGTGCCAGCATGACCTCATTTTATTTTAACTAATTGCATCTGCAAAGACTCTGTTTCCAAACAAGGCCACATTCTGAGCTTCTTTGAAGACATGAATTTGAGGGCGGACACTATTCAACCCAGTACATACAGGAAGATGGAAAAGAGTGCAGGCCTTGGGGTCCCGCAAGCCCAGGTCCAAATCCAGGCTTTGCTTTTTCTCAGCCTCAGTGTCATCTTCTCTGAAATGGGAACAGTAGCAGCTGGATTGCTGGGTTGTGGTAGTGAGACGTGGTCAAGGTAACAAATGTGGGGACTTCCCTGGTGGTCCAATGGCTAAGACTCTGAGTTCCCAATGCAGGGGGCCTGGGTTCAATCCCTAGTCAGGGCACTAAGATCCCACAGGCTACAACTAAGAGTCCACATGCCGAAACTAAAGATCTTGTGTGCTGTAACAAGGGCACAGTGCTGTCAAATAAATTAATTAATTAAAATATACTGACAAAATAAAACCAAGGACAACAGCTGTGAGTGAGCCTGGTGAGGTGGCACACAGCAGGCACCCAGGAATTATTACTTCCTCTTTGGCTCCCCTTTCTCTGCACTTAGTAGCCTGGACAAATTACCTAAATCTTGCGTCACTGTCCTCATCTGCCAAATATGAATAGTTATCATCCAGGTCTACCTACCTCACCAGATTGTGAACCCCAGGGGATAATAAGAAAGCTCTTTGTAAATTGCTTTTGAGTTCGTGGCTGTGATTTTTAATGATAATCGTCATCTCCGTGATAACCCTTGGCCATTGCCACATCCACGGCACTCTCAGCAGAGCCCAGCCCAGCCCACTCTTCTTCTGAGGCAAGTCCTTGTTGCCCCTTTGTGCTTCCAGGCGTCCTACCAGCAGGAGAGCTCTGTCAGAGTCAGGAGAACCTTAGAGATGCTGGTCCTCCATTGCCCTCATTAGCCAGAGGAGGGAAGCAGATTCTGAGGGAAGTGACACCCCTGAAGGTCAACAGCTGGTCAGGGGCAATTGGAACACCCTGTTTGTGGTTCCTGTTTAGAGTCTGAATGGTCCTTTTTCCCTGGCTGCAACTTTAGCCCCAGAAGCAGGACCTTGGCGCAGGTGGTGGCCTGGAGAGAGGATGACACAAGGCCCAGATTTGGGGACGCAGCGGGGAGAGTCCTGCTCAGTTAGGATCAGATTCCCCAGCAAGGGGGTCCCTGAGTCCTGAGTGGACGAGCGCTGCCTCCGCGCAGGCTCAATGGACAGGTCATTTTGCTCTCTGCCTGCTCTGGGGGTGGAGGCCGCGCGCCATGGGCAGGCAGCAGCCTCGTGGGGAGCCAGAGAGTGAAGGTAACCCAAGGCTTCAGTGTCCCTACTGACAGCCGGGGCAGTGCTTCTCAGCAGGCTGTGTACCTCTCAGCCTTGCCTTGGCCAGCCTGGGGAAGGCTCTGGAAAGAAGAGAACGCTTATCCTGTTTTGGCAGTTTCACCAAAGTCATATTCCTTCCCCCACGCTGGTAAGCCAGGCCCCTCCTCAGCCTCAACTGTCCTTTCCCTTCCTCCTCCCTCTTCTCAATTCCTTCTCACTCCCTTCTCCTGCCTTCTTCCCCTCTGCTTTCTCTCTCCCCATCATCTCTCCAGATTAAAGGTCTGAAGATAAAGACCCAGTTCTGGTGGCTGGCTTGGGGGTTGCTTGAGGCGACCTAAGAATTAGAAAGCTTAGAGTCTTCCTCATTAGAGGCTGGGCTGGTGACTGATAAACAAGTGCTTACGTTTATTGGCTCACCAGGTGCCAGGCCCCGTGCTAAGCGCTTTATGCGCCTTATGTCTTTTAATCCTTGCAGCTACCCAGTGAGGCAGGGATTATGATCCCATTTTATTAAAGGAGGCTAATAACTTGCCCAAGTCCTACCCAGTCCTCAGCCAGCAAGTGGCACAGCCGGGATTTCAATCCAGATCTATCCAAAGCCCACGGGTGCTCTTGAACGTTTCCTATACTGCCCTGATGGAGCCTTGGAGGATACTTAGGTGTCCGCAGAGGGATGCACACTTGCTCGAATCTGGAGAATAGAGACTGTGGATTCCACCCCAGGCTTCCTCTCAAGGTTTTGCTGTTACCCCATCAGAGACCAGCCTTCCTGTAGGTGCTCGGCCTCTGGTTCTAGGCAGCTGCCCACCTGCAGGAGAAATGCTGCGTCAGGGGCAGGTGACAGGGTAGGACTGAAGGCATTTGGCTTTTTATTTATATATTTATTAACTATTGAAAAAAATCCAGACTTCATTTTATTTATTAAAAAACAATTTAGACCATACCCTGAGGCATGTGGGACCTACATTCCCCAATCAGGGATCAAACCCACACCCCACACCCCCTGCACTGGAAGATGGAGTCTTAACCACTGGATCGCCAGAGAAGTCCTGGCTTTTTCTTTAGATGTTGTTTTGTCACTGGTTTTCTTAGTTTTTCATGGATTGCCCAGAGTGTCCCAGTTAAATAAGCTTATCATCTTTCAAAGCTTAGAAGAGTGCTTGGGGGCTTGGAGGTCCTCTATCAGCCTCAGTGATGGAGGGGAGAGAGGCAGAGGCTGAAGCCAGGAAAGCACACTTGTTCTCAAAAGGAAAAGGAAGGAAGACAGACCAGGCCGAGGGCCAGAGTGAGAGTCTGGAGAGAGGAAAAGAGCCTTTTGGCTGAAATCGATAGAAACCTTCCTCTCAGCCCAAGTTCAGCCCAGGAGTCCAGACTGCCTCCCAGTCAGGGCTGCTGATCTCAGAAGGTCACTTCAGAATCTGGCCAGCTTCAATCCACTTGCTGGGCCTCCACCCACCCCCACCATAACCTTGACCTTGACCGTGGTCAGCTTGAGCAGGTGGCTCAACCAGAGGGGACTTTGATTAATGAGCAGTGGCTTTAAAACTTCTAGCTATGGAGCCCTCTCTATATTCAATAGGTGAGACAGCTAAAAATCACTGTGACTCAGCACCCTGTGCTGGGGCCCTGGAATCAGCCTGTTTTAATCGGTTCCAGTTGAGGTGACTGGGACACGGAGGGTTCTCAGATTGTCCTCAGAGAACACTGGTCTCAGATGTTTGTGAACTTCTGAAATAGCATGCACAATTCTCAGAGTGTTCTTTGTTCTCCAGAAAGGACCCCTAGGCACCATGTGAGTCTTTGAGTCAAGACCCATAAAAGTTTAGAACTGCCGAGACAAGGATTGTTGTACTGAGTGGGAGCCTAAGGACTGGAGAAAGGTCACTAGGAGGTCATGGCAGAGGGGGGTGTTGAAGTCAGATTTCTCCCTCCTCTCAGCACATGGCTGGTTTTGCTCTGAAGATGCGAACCCGGCTCTTCCGCTATCAGGGCCTCAGTTTTCCCAGGTGTAAAGTGAGGTCTGGGCAGGATAAGCCCCAGGTCTCATGCAGCTTTGATCTGTGGTTCTAGAAGCCAGGCCTTCTGCTGTCCACTTCACATTCTTTGTCCCTTTCCTCGCTGCCTCCCCAGCTTCACCCACTTCTGATAGGACCACCTCCTCTCTTCAGCATCTCCCATCTTCAGAGCTTCTACGCAGAGCCTGGATTCTAGCCCCTTGAGCCCGTCTTGTCAGACCATGTGTCCAGGCACCCAGCCCTTTCTTCCTGTCCATGCCCACTCATCAGATTTAACCAGGTGCCTGTGAGTCTGGGGGCACTCATGGTGACCTCTCTTCAGGGCCGGATGCCTGGGCCCAGTGCCAAGGGGAGGAGCTGGTAGAGGGGATCTGCTGTGGCTCCTGGGACACACCCAGTGCTTACCTGTGTCTTTGCCCCAACATCCTGGGTTCATCTCTGCCAGGAATGCCACCCGCCTCCCTCCCTAGTCACTGCTGAAATCCTGCCTGCCTTGTCCAGGCTCAGCTCAGATGCTAACCTCTGTCCCCCAAAGCCTTGTGAGCCCTCTCATCCCCACCCCCACAGTGACATCTGTCTTTCCCCCCTCTGTAGTACCTTATCTGTTCCCCTCTGGGGACAAGGTCTGCTTGCTCTTTGATTTATCCTGGCACGTGGCTTGTCTCTCGTGCTAGATTGTGAGCACCAGATCGCTCGTGTAACCTTCTGTGCAGCCAGCACCTAGCACAGAGCTTTGCACAAAGCAGGTGCTTAATAGAAGGTTATGCAGTTTTATTTACTGAGTCTGCCTCTGGCGCTGGGGAAGGACTGGTTTCTCTGGAGCCCCCATGACCTCAGCACTGTCGAGTCACAACTTCTCACTTACCCCCTCTTTTATGTGTGGATTGGAGGGAGGCAAGTAGGGCAGTGGATAAGAACTGAAATTCCAGTCTTGACTCTGCCATTTCCTGGCCACGTGGTCTCGGACAAATCATTTCACCTCTCTGAACCTCAGTTTCCTCAGTTTAAAACAAAGGAGCAGGAATGACAATGGGGCTTGAGAGACTTAACTGAAAAGACGTGTGTTAAATGCTGAGATCCGAGCATTGTAAAGAATAAATGGTCAGTAAACAATTAAAATATATATATTTATTTATTTGGCTCCACTAGGTCTTAGTTGTGGCATGTGGGATCTTTGGTTTCAGCGTGTGAACTTTTCGTTTTGACATGTGGGATCTAGTTCCTAATCAAGGATCGAACCAGGACCCCCTGCTTTGGGAGCATGGCATCTTAGCCACTGGACCACCTGGGAAGTCCCTTAATAAGCGATTATAATTCATTATTTTTCAGCTAATGGTTATTACCCTTGCTGTTTCAGCAGGTAGCCGCTGTGTTCTCACCATGCTAGGGAGCAAGGGTGAGGGACAGAGAAAAGTCATTGCAAGGGGTCCTTGGTCTGCAGGGTCTTAAGGTCATGTAGCAGGGCTGGTAAGACTGTCTTCCAGGAAGCAGTGGCTGAGAGAGACACGGCTGAGAGAGTTGAGGAGTGAGTGTTCAGTGTAGACTCCATGCTGTAGGCAACATTAGAGCTGAAAGGGGATGAAGCAGGAGGGGACAGGGGGAGTCAGGGAGACAGCTATTCCCTGGGGAGATCAAGGAGACGAGTATCAGGCCAAAGATGGGAGAGTGGGCCGCAAGCTCGGAGAGTTGTGAGAAGGAAGCAGGAAAGGGTGGAGTGAAACAGGAGCGACTCTAGAATCTCCACTTCTCTGGTGAGCCAGTGGTTAAGAATCTGCCTTGCAATGCAAGGGACGCAGGTTTGATCCCCAGCTGGGGAACTAAAATCCCATGTGCCATAGAGCAACTAAGCCTCCACATGCCACAGCTAGAGAGTCTGTGCATCACAATGAGGCAAGAAGGATCCCATGTGCTGAAGCTAGGACCTGACACAGCCAAGTAAATAAACAAATGTTTTTTGTTTTTTAAAATAAAAATTGTTTTAAAAAAAAGGGCCTTAGGGTCAATGCTCCAGATGAAGGGTGAGCTTCAAACTTTGTCTTACCAAGAAGAAACTGGGGGAGTGATCACTCATGATGCTGCTGCTGAGAACGACAGAGAGAAGACTGGAAAGGTGGGGCAGGAAAAGAAAGTTGGGACTTTATGGAGGAGGTAGTAGGGCCCAGTGAGCATGGAGGCCCTTTGTCCCATTGCCCAGGCTTGAGCTGAGAATAGTCCGGGGTGAACTGGTGCTCCGGGGCTCTGCAGTCCTATCTCAGAATCTATCTCGTAACATCAATAAGGCTGCCTGTTTACCTGGCCAGGATCTGAACACTGGTCTGTCTGAAGTTAAAACTCAAATTGATCCCAGAAATGTCAGAAACTCTGAATATCAGGGGAAGCAATCTCTTAGTCCACCCCTCTCACTTCCTCGTTACACAGACCGGAAGCAGAGGTCCAGAAGGGGGAGCCCCTACCCAAGAACGCCCAGGGAACTGGCCACAGTGAGTTCCACACGAGCCTGGGGTGGGCTACGATCCTTTGTAGGTCTGGGTTAGGGGATGGGGGCAAGAGGGTGAGGAGGGGGCCCCAGGAGGGGTGTATAAATGACAAGCGAACGCCAGATGAGAGCAGTCCTTTGCTAGGGTGTGTGTGTGATCCCAGGTGGGTGGGATGTGAGTGGGCTGGAACCGTCATCATCCCGGGCTTTCCTTCTTCCCGGAAAGAAAAAAAGGCCACATAGGTGGGATCCAGGGGAATATTGGGATGTGGGGGAGTTCAGGGGGTGGCCTGAGAAGAAGAAGCTGTTGCCAGGCAGCGAGAGACATGACTGTGTTACAGCAGCATGGAGCACACCAGCAGCTTGGGCCTGGCCCCATGTAGCCCTGTACATGACACTGTAGTGTTATCCGTCACCCCTTGTTTATGGGGAAGATTGCACTACAAAGGTCACAGCTCGGAAGGGCAGTGCCAGGGCTGGGGGACTTCAGAGCCATTTCCTGGCATGTTCTGGGTGACTGCCCTCCCGGTCCTCAGCCCAGCTTGGTCTCAGCAAGGACCCAGGACAAGTCAACTTTTGCTTTCCTCCACCTGGGGCTTCCTGGGAGGCTCAATTGGTAAAGAACCTGTCTGCCAAAGCAGTAGATGCAAGAGATGAGGGTTCCATCCTGGGTGGGGAAGATCCCCTGGAAGAGGAAAGGGCAACCTATTCCAGTATTCTTGCCTGGAAAATCCCATGGACAGAGGAGCCTGGCAGACTACAGTCCATAGGGTCGCAGAGAGTCAGACATGACTGAGCGCGTGCGTGTGTGCAGGCGCACGCGCGTGCACGCACACACACACACGCACACACACACACACACACACTTCTCCTCTATCACCTCACCTGCTTATTTATTAATTAAGAATATTTATTGAGGGACTTCCCTGGTGGTCCAGTGGTTAAGAATCTACCTTCCTAGGCAAGGGACGTGGGTCCAATCCCTGGTTGGGGAACCAAGATCCCACATGTGAGGGGGGGAGTGGGGGTGGGTAGCTAAGCTGGCCTACCACAACTAGAGAGCCCACCTGCCACAAAGAAAGATCCCATGTGCTGCAACTAAGACCCAACACAGCCAAATAAATATTTTTTTTTTAATTTATTGAGTACCTACTATGTGCCAGGCACTGCCCCTGACCTTATGGAACTTACACAACCCCCCTCTAGTTGCCCCACACTGGTAGGATGGGAAGGAGGAGGTGGGTGGCTTTACTAACCACTTCTTTCTCCGTTTCACTCCAACCCCTTCCTCTCTATCCCCTTCCAAGTCCCCCCACCCCAGATGGGACTTTCTGCTGGAACTGCCTCCTGCTGAAGTGGAAACCAGAGTTAATTGTTAAACCTAATAACTGGTGAGAGTTTCGCCCGGTTAGGCTGAAGGGAGGGGGCTGAATGCTAGCCATGCTCCCCAGGAGACAAGTGGAACCACCCAGGTTCTTCTGGCCTATCCCTGCCACCCTTTCCCTTCTCTGGAATCTGCCTCCTGGGCCTGCTCCTCCCTCCTCCTAGGGGTGGGGGTGGACTGCCTCTTGGACCCTTTCCCTGGACTCCAGCTGAGGTGACCCTGGGAGGTGAGTACAGGCTCTGACCCTAGTCCAGGGGCCTCTGGGTGAGTGTTCTTGGGCAAGATGTCAGGGAGGGCATGGCAGCTAGCCTCAGGGGACCCAACCCAGAGGACAAGCAGCCAGTGGACCTTGCTGGCTTTGCCTCCTGCCAGGTAAGGGAGAGAGGGCTGGTGGGAATGATACCCTAGTGGCCTAAGCCCCACATACAGGACCACCGCCTAGTGCAGACCACGCTACTTCCTCTCCTTTAACCCTTAACTCCTGTTAGGGGACATTCTCTGGGCTTCCTTAGTGGCTCAGTGGTAAAGAACTCGCCTGCCAATGCAGGAAACTCAGGTTCGATCCCTGAGTTGGGAAGATCCTCTGGGGAAGGAAATGGCAACCCACTCCAGTGCTGTTGCCTGGAAAATCCCGTGGACAGAGGAGCCTGCTGGTCTGCAGTCCATGGGGCTGTAAAGAGTTCAGACGTGACTGAGCAAGTGAGCACATATTCTGCCACTAGACTTGCGGAGTTGGGGGATTTAGTGGTAAAGGCTTATTTATTCCTCTAGAAGTCTGTGCCTGAGACCAGGTCCCTGCCAGGCTTTAGGGACAGAGCTTAGGCTTCCGAGTCAGACAGTCTGTAGGTCACAGCTGAGTGACTTTGGGCTGGTCACCCATCTCTCTGAGCCCCCATGCCATCCTCCGAGCATGGGCACACTGATCCCTTTGCCACCTGCACCGAGAGTATAAAGGCACCTGAGGTAGATACTAACATCAGGCTCTGCAGGGGGTTGGAATGAGTAAATCCAGTTCTGTTGACATTCGACTTGACTTTAGGAGGCTCAGCTCTGGATTAGGGGCATGGAGGCCACCAGCCCCACCCTCTAGGACTTGACTGTTGGGACTTTGTTGTCCCATACAGTAGCCACGTGTGGCTATGGAGCACTTGAAATGTGGCTAGTGCCACTGAGGAACGGAATTTGTAATCGTATTTAATTTTAAAACATTTATTTATTTGACTGCGCCGGGTCTCAGTTGTAGCGTCACAGGCATCTTTAGGTGAGGCTTCCGAACACTTAGATGCACCATGGAGGGTCTAGAATCCTAACCAGAGATGGAACCTGGGCCACCCGTATTGGGAGCGTGGAGTCTTAGCCACTGGACCATCAGGAATTCCCAATCTTATTTACTTTTAAATAACTTAAAATTTAAACAGAATACTCCAGTTATTGGAAAACATCTGTGTCTGTTTGTGAACTTAGGTTTGTGAAAACACTTTTTCAATTGTAAAGGTTAAGAGACTCTAAATAACTGATGAAAATTTAGCGTCGGGTATACACTGGATTTAGAAGATTTAGTATGAAAAAAAAGATTGTAAAACATTTCAGTAATACTTAGGGGGTTTTTTTTGGGCAGAGGGAGCTGCATCGCATGACTTGTGGGATCTTAGTTCTTTAACTAGGGATTGAACCAGGGCCCCAAGCAGTGGAAACTCAGAGTCCTAACCACTGGACTGCCAGGGGATTCCTTCAAAAACACTTTTGATATTGTTAAATAAATATACCATTAAAATTAATTTCACCTGTTCCTTTGTACTCTTTTAAATGTGGCTACTGAAAACTTTTAAATTACATATTTGGCTTGCATTATATTTTGATTGGATAAAAACTGTTCTAGCCTGAGAGTTGAGTTGGACATGTTGGAATAATAATACAAAACTGCAAAGATTAGATACTTGGGGAGGTTTAGGGTGAGAGTAAAGGCCAGATATCCCCTTACTCACTGCCCCCCTATATCTGGGTCCACACCCCATGGTGGAATGTTACCCTGAATAACTCCACAGCCTCAAGAATAAGAGCAGGACTTCTAGTGCCAAATGAAGAGCCTGTGTCTGGGTGGCCATGCTACTCACTTGCTCTGAGTGTGACCTTGGGCAGATCACTTCACTTGGTTGAACCTTAGTCTCTCATCTGTAAATCTAGACTAAGGGTGAGATTTACCTCGTTGATGGAGGGGATTACTTAAGATAGAATCCAGGTGCAGCTCTTGTGCCAGCACAGTGCCTGGCACATATGTACAGTCGAGTCTTAGCTGCGACCGTGGTTGCTTCTACTGCTAGTCTTCAGAGCTATTGCTACTGGTATTGCATCCATGAGCTTGGATTTGGTGTTTCCTTTGGTCCAGATGGGACAGGGGCCAGAGGGAAAGGAGAAGTTAAAAGAGCTTGAGGGTGGGACTTGGGGTGGGCACTGCGGGGATGCTTTGTTCAGTACCTTGGGGGGATTGCTAGACTTTGGGGAAGCTCTTTGGTTCTTCAGGTTCCATAGTTGATCAGGCTAAAGATATGAGACCATTTTACAGATGAGAAAGGTGAGGGAAAGTGATCAGGCTATATAGCCAGAGGCTGAATGCAAGGTTTCCCATGCCTGTTGTGGAAATATGGGAGCCACTGTTAAGAGGCCCCCTTTGGGGGTTTGTGAGAGCAGAGCCTGAGCTAGAGAGTCTGGCATTCATGAGGAATGGTTATGACTAGTCTTCCATAGCTGGAAGGGATCTTGACACCATTCAGTATACTGTCTCCTTCTTGAGCTAAAGAAACAGAGAGCTGAGTGTGTGTATGTGTGTGTGTGTGACCTCTCCAGGATCTGTCAACAAGTTGGGGGCCAAGCTGGAACTGTGTCTGTTTGTTTAGATCCAGCCCTCAGCTCAGCCCTGGCAGGACGGATGGCCCTGCTTGTCAGCCTCTCCTCTCCTGCCCGGTCCCCAGTGAGGGCTGCTGAGAAAGAAGCTTTTGTTTCATCAGCTCCTTCTGGTTTCCTCTCAAGGTGGCTTCATCACCACCCTCTCTCCATCTGCCTGGTTTGCATTTGTCCCTGTTCCAGGTTTAAAGGGCCCTGAAATCTGAAGCTTCTACTTTCTTCCACCATCATGTCTACTTTCTGGATAACTGTAGGGGAGATCACGGGCTTTTCATCAAGAAGGCCTGGGTTTAAATCCCTCTTCTACCATGAATTCCCTCTATGGCTTTGGTCAAGTCATTATAATGTTTAGTCACGTCTTCATCTAAAAAGTAAGTGTTAGTCACTCAGTCGTGTCCAGCTCTCTGTGATCCCATGGACTGTAGCCCCCCAGGCTCTTCTGTCCATGGAATTCTCTAGGCAAGAATACTGGAGTGGGTGGCCATTTCCTTCTCTAGGAGATCTTCCCCACCCAGGGATTGAACCTGAGTCTCCCACATTGCAGGCAGATTCTTTACTGTCTGAGCCACAGGGAGGAACCCAAATGGTGAATGAGTGTATAACCTGGCAGGTAAGAACCTGAACTCTGGGTCTCACTCCAGCATGGATTCTCTAATGCTCTTCAGTGAGTCCTTTCACCTTCTGGGGTCCCAGGGTCCACATCTGGAAATGGGAGCTGCTATCTCCTGGGTTGTTGTGATAGGGAGCTATGCTGAGTTTTTCACAGGCAGCATCTCTTTGAATCCTCCCTTTAGCCCTGAAAGTGGATGCTCTTACTCCTGTTTTCCAAATGAGGAAACTGAGGCTCCCAGCCACTTGCTGGAGAGTGATAAAGCCAGAATTCAAACCAACTCTGTGTGGCTGCAGAAGGTGAAAGTGTTAGTTGCTCAGTCATGTCCGACTCTTTGCGACCCCATGGACTGTAGCCTGCCAGGCTCCTCTGTCCATGGGATTCTCCAGGCAAGAATACTGGAGGGGGTTGCCATTTCCTTCTCCAGGGGATCTTCCCCACCCGGGGACTGAGCCCGAGTCTCCTAGGTCTCCTGCATTGGCAGGCCGGTTCTTTACCACTGGTGCTACCTGGGAAGGTCATTTCTGGGGATACCACTGCTCAAAGAGCTCTGGAATCCAGCCACCAGGTTCCAGGTCTGCTGTCACCACCCCAGCCTGGGTCCTTATCATGTGCCCCCAGACAACCACAGCAGCCTCCAACTCACACGCCTAAAGCTGCTCTTGCCGGTTTTCAGTCCATTCTCAACCCTGCAGGTCAATGGTTTCCCGTAGCTTTGAGACTCTCGAGTCTGGATTCTTTACCTTACCCTCAGAGGCCCTTCCTGGCCTGGGCCCTGCAGGCCGCTCCAGTTTCATATTTGTTACTTTCCCTTTGGCTCCGCAGAGTCACACGGGCCTTTCTGTGTAACAGGTTCAGCAACTTCCTGAAGGTTCCTTAGAGAGTCAAATGCCAGCCTCTCAGTTTCCAACTCCATGCTGGGTCCACAAACTCAGTTCGGAGGTGCTAACACTGTCTGCTCCTTCCAGGTGTCTGACTGCCGTCCTTCCGCCCGGGGAAGCTGGTGTGGTCGGAGCCAGGGTGAGTGTTCCAGAGGCCCAGCCTCCTCTGCTCAGGTTGGACAAATTGACCTTTCAGCCCTCAGGTTATTTTAATGTATTTTACTGCTGGGGAGGTGGGAGTTTGTCTAGGCTACAGATTCCTGGTGGGCCTGAAAAACGGGGGCAGTGTTGAGAGTTCTCTCTGGTTTGGGCTTATTTTGAGGAAGGGACTGAAATGGGTATTCGTTAAGTGCCTCTGTGTTAGGCAGCGTGCTTTGTCCAAATCGCTTCTCCATCCACCATGCTTGGGGGCGAGTGACCTTGAACCTAGAAGCTAGATCCGCTGACCTGAGGCCCTGGTTTTCTTTTGCTAACCTCTTGGAGTTTGTAGACTAGATTCAGAAGGGAGTGTTTTCATTCTGGTTCTGCCACTGATTGGTACATGACCTTGGGCAGCTACCTCCCTCTCTGTTGGCCTCGAGGTCTTATATACATTGTCAGGGTAGGGCAGAGGTGGAGTCAGGGTGAAAGAGTTGCTTTGAAATCTTCCAGCAGTGAAATCTCCTTTTCAAGTGAACCCCAAAGAATCTCACTGTACAAAACAGTACAGGAGTTGCAGCCATCGTCAAAGTTGGGGTGAGCCTGGGGGACTCTAACTGGCTAATTCCTCAGCTTCTAGAAGCCCCCCAACAATGCCATGGAACTGTCCTTAGCTCTGTGCAAGATACTTCACAAACCACTGGCCTGGGGCGTGTCAAAGCCCCTTTCCACCTCCTGGTGACTCTGGCAGGGTGAGGTCGTGGAGAGGGAACTGAGCCAAGAAGTTATACTGGTCAGGGAGATCGCGGAGTAATAGGCAGGTGTCACTGTGGGGTTATTAGTAAGGCACAACTGTCAGGGTTGTGATGTCGTCATTCTAGAATCCTCTGTTTTCTTTGTGTGTTTTCTGGCCTCGCGCATGCAGCATGCAGGATGATAGTTCCCCAACTGGGGATCAAACCCACACCTCCTGCAGTGGAAGCGCAGAGTCCTAACCGCTGGACCACCAGGGACATCCCACTCTGGTTTTGATTTTTGATTAGACATAAAGCACCTCTGTACCCTTAGGGGAACTCCTGTGTGTGTGTGTGTGTGTGTGTGTGTGTGTGTGTGTAGGCAGCAGCGGCTGTGGGTGTTGAGGTGGGGCTGGACAGACCAGGGCAGATAGAATAAATGTCAAACAGAGCTGGGAGCATGTTGCTCCCAGGGGTGGCAGGGATTCAGGTGGCTTTAGCTCCAGTTGAAAGGAATGATTTGGCTCTTTCCGGCCAGCGCACGGGCCCCATGGAGGTCGCTGGGCAGGAAGCACTGGGAACAAGGAATCCTCTGTCTGCAGTCACAGCACAGCTTGGACAGAGGAGGTGGATTACGAGTTCCCGGGAGGCGGCCTGCTGGGCTTTGCCTGACATTTGGGCAAATGGGTGGGGAGAAGGGGAACTGAGTGTATGTGTGTATGGTGGAGAAGAGGGTCGAGTTTTTGTCGTAACATTTATTCCACAAGTTCCTTGAGCTTCTGGAAGCCCTCTAAGGAGCCATGTTCAGAGGCAGGCGGTCCTGGAGGGGCCAGATCTGAGAAAGGTGAGACTATAGAACCAGATGGCGCTAGTGGTAAAGAACGTGCCTGCCCATGCAGGAGATGCAAGAGTCTTGGGTTCGATCCCTGGGTGAGGAAGATCTCCTGAAGGAGGAAATGGCAACCCACTCCAGTATTCTTGCCTGAAGAATCCCATGGACAGAGGAGCCTGGCGGGCTACATTCCATAGGGTCGCAGAGTTGGACATGAATGAAGTGACTTGGCACGCATGCACTAGAAGATATTAACTGCCATCAGTTTACCAGAAGACACAGGAAGTATGAGAGATGATAGATTTTCACAGGCAGCCTGGTGCAGTGGAATTCATTCTGCCTGCGAGTCCAGAGCCCTGCATTCAAGTCTTTGCTGTGACACTGACTTGCTCTGTGACTTTGGTCTCATCACTTCCCCATTCTGGGCCTCGGTTTTCTTTTTTGGAGAATGGAGATGGACACATCAGCCTTAGTTACCTCTTAATGCTCTTTTGAGCATCCATTAGAATCAGGTATTTCACATCTTTGGAGGCAGCAGAATCCTGATATATAAGCATTTGAAACAGAACCACTGTGGTTGAGTTTGCAGCAGTTCCTTAGAATCTTGCTGCCCTCCTTACTGCCCTTTGTTCCATGGCTGTTTTGGTTTTTCTTTTGGCTGTGCTGGGTCTTCGCTGTAGCATGCCAGCTTTCTCCAGTTGTGGTGCTCAGGCTTAGTTACCCTGCAGCCTGTGGGATCTTAGTTCCCTGACCGGGGATTGAACCCACGTCCTCTTCATTGGAAGGCAGACTCTTAACCACTGGACCACCAGGAAAGTCTCTCTATGGGTGTTCTTGGAGGTGCCTCTGCAGGCTCCTAGGGCTCTGGGAGGCAGTGTCAGAAGACCATGGGATCAGGATGATTCATGAGAACATGCTTTGCAGACTGTCCTTTGTAGCGCAGATAATAAAGATTGTGCTGGAACACACAGGAGCAGCCTTAATACCGCTGCTGCCCTGCCCTGCCCACGGCCAGCTCAGACTGTGTCTTGGTTAGGGCCTATATAATTGGACCTGGCTTTTTTGGAAACAAGTGACAAAAGCTCTATTCAAAGTGACTTAAACCAGAAAAGGACTTGAATGGATCCTGGGCAGTTCATGGTATCGTAGGATGAGAAACCAGGTAGATGCTCCATCTGTCTCCATCACAGCTTGTCTCTCCTCTGTCCTTCTGAGGAACTGGCTGACCACTGCCCTAGCTTAGCAACCCAAACAGAAAGTTGTTGTTGTTCAGTCACTAAGTCATGTCTGACTCTTTGGGACCCCATGGACTACAGCACACCAGGCCTCCCTGTCCTGCACTATCTGCTGGAGTTTGCTCAAGCTCGTGTCTGTTTGATGCCATCCTACCATCTCATCCTCTGTTGCCCCTTCTCCTCTTGCCCTGAATGTTTCCCAGCTTCTGTGAAAGTGAAAGCTGCTCAGTCGTGTCTGACTCTTTGCGACCCCATGGACTATACAGTGCTTGGAATTCTCCAGGCCAGAATACTGGAGTGGGTAGCCTTTCCCTTCTCCAGGGGATCTTCCCAACCCAGGGATCGAACCCAGGTCTCCTGCATTGCAGGCAGATTCTTTACCAGCTGAGCTACAAGGGAAGCCCTCCCAGCCTCAGGGTCTTTTCCAGTGAGTAGGTTCTTCACATCAGGTGGCCAAAGTGTTGAAGCTTCAGCTTCAGCATTAGTCCTTCCAATGAATATTCAGGGTTGATTTCCTTTAGGATTGACTGGTTGGATCTCCTTGCAGCCCAAGGGTCTCTCAAGAGTCTTCCCTAGCACAATTCGAAAGCATCAGTTCTTTAGTGCTCAGCCTTCTTTATGGTCCAACTCTCACATCTGTACATGATTACTGGGAAAACTATAACTTTGACTATGTGGACCTTTGTCATCAAAGTGATGTCTCTGCTTTTTAATACACTGTCTAGGTTTGTCATAGCTTTTCTTCCAAAGAGCAAGCGTCGTTTAATTTCAAGGCTGCAATTACCATCTGCGGTGATTTTGGAGCCCAAGAAAATAAAGTCTGTCACTGATTCCAGTTTTTCCCCATCTATTTGCCATGGAGTTATGTGACCAGATGCCATGATCTTAGGTTTTCGAATGATGGTAGTTTTTCTACTAGGATCTATATATCAACCCAAGGGAAGGATTCTGATTGGTTCAGTCATTGTTGCTAGGGGATTAGGGCCATTCCCTATAGTGGCCAGGCCTGGGTTAAGTGCCTCCTTGTGTAGCAAATGGAGGAGCAGAGCTCTCGTTAGAAGAAGGAGTGGAAGGCTGCTGGCAGACAGAGCCATGAGAATATGCAAGCATATTCGTGGAATCTTGGGTTATAGGAGAGTGAGCAGCTTATAGGCCTGCACGGAACCATAGCCCCTCCTCTTCAGTGACAGGAATACAGATATCAACAATGAAAACAATAGGTAATGTTTATTGAGTTACTTTCCTTATGATGAGCATGTTCTATTCCCTTTCTTTTCTTTTTAGTATTTATTTACTTGGCTGCACCGAGTCTTAGTTATAGCATGTGAGATCTTCAATTTTCACTCTGGCATGAGGGATCTTTGGTTGTGACATGTGAATTTTTAGTTGCGATGTGTGGGATCTAGTTCCCTGACCAAGGATTAAATCTGGGCCCCCTGCATTGGGAGTGGGGAGTTTTAGCCACTGGACTACCAGGGAAGTCCCTCTATTGCTTTTCATGTGTAATTTCATTTAATCCTCCAGATGCTCCTTTGGGTAGGTACAATTACTCTCCCCATTTTATAGATGGGGAAACCAAGGCACAGCTAGTGAAGGTCATATACTGAGTAAGAGGAGGAGCTCGGGTTCAAGTTCAAGGAGTCTGACTTCAGAGCCCACCCTCTGATCCTATGTCCATTGCCTCTGATCAGAAGTTCAAGTGGCTTCTCTGTCTACTTGCGTGCTGCTCCGTGACACAGCTTGTGACCTGCAGAGGCAGCCAAGCCCAGATTACCCTGTACTGTGCCACTGGGAAAGGCTTCCTCAGGGTGCCTGCAGATCCACCTGCATAGAAATCCATTTGGTATATGGTTCTGGTGGCTCAGTCGGTAAAGAATCTGTCCACAGTTCAGGAGACCCAGATTCAATCCCTGGGTTGGGAAGATCTCCTGGAGGAGGAAATGGCAACCCACCCCAGTATTCTTGCCTGGAAAATTCCATGGACAGAGGATCCTGGCAGGCTACAGTTCATGGGGTCACAAAGAGTCAGACATGGCTGAGTGACTAAGCATGCATACGATTTTGTGGTAGGCCTTTCAGGAGATGCAAAGGAAAATCATTCATGAACCTATCCGAAAGGTCACCACAGCAAACAAGTCACGTTCCTGAGCTCCCACACTGTGCCAGGCTCTGTCCTGAGCCCTGAATGGTCACTGTCTCATTTAATTGCAACAACGCTATGGAATGGGTATGATTATTCTCACCATTTTCCAGAGGAAACTGAGGCTCAGAGAGGAGAAGTGACTGTCCCATGATCAGGTGGCTAACAAGTGGCAAAGGTGGCATTTGAGTTCATGTCTGTGAGCTCCGTGCCCCCCAGAGGGGAAATCAATGTGTGCAGGTGTGGCCGAGACATAGCCAAGAGTGCAGATCACCGTTGGAGAGGGATGGGAAACTGACACCTGGAGGAAAGGGGCAGCCTGGGCCCTGGGGCCCAGCAGCCAGAATGTGCTTCCTGGAGGAGAAGGCATGGCTCTAGGCTTTGGAAGGGGCTGGACTGGGGCAGTGGGTTCAGGGAGGGCTCTCCAGGAGAGGGAGCTGCTTGGGAAAAGGCGTTGGAAGGGAAAAGCTGGAGTGGTTCAGTCTGGCCAGAACTAAAGAGCTGGGGTGGGGCAGGGAAGCCAGCCATCTTTCAGGCTTCACAGAAGCCCACTCCCTCCCCATTCCGTGTTATTCTCTTCAGAGACGTGAAGAGGTCTGATCATCTCCAGTTGCGCCTGGATGCCCAGGTCCCGTACCTTTTCTCCCAGGTGCCATGTAGAGGGTGGGAAAGGCCATGTGGGCACCCACAGGTGTCAGTCCTTCATTCCTGGGGGCAAATGATGGGAAGAGTGCTCCCCTGCAGTCCTTTGCTCAGAGGAGAGGCTTCCCTCCAGGCAGAACGAGCTCAAGGAACGAGGACTGTTTCTGGAAAGAGTCTTGTGAGCAGTAGGACTCTCCATTCCCTCCCCATGGACCTCTATCCCATAGAGAGGCCTCTTTCCCTCCCCCTGCCCCTTCCACACACCGCGGATCTCATCCACCTTGTCAGCAGATGGACTATGCCCTCAGAGCCTGGGCTCTGTCCTGAAAGTGCCTTCAGATTTTTTCTTCAAATAACTCAGGTGGAAAATTGGAGGAAGATGATGTTGGTACCGGGAGTCTCCCAGGTTTCAAAGGAAGGGAGAATGACAGGCACATTTATTGAACTGGACTCACGGTGTGTCAGAGGCTTTATCACCCCCATTTACCAAGGAAGAAAATGACACAGCTCGAGTTGTCACATGAAAGGTGACATCATTGGTTTTTGCAGGAGGGATGGAGGTGGAGGAGACTCAACAGGAGGACACCCCTCCCCTGCCTGACCACCAACAGCCTCCTCCCTGCTCTCGTCCAGCAATTCCTGTTACCTTGATGGCTCAGAAATGCTGATTCTGGCTCCCCTGTCTGCCCCTCAGCCTCTTCCCGATGTGAATACAGACTGTTGTCCCTGGCTTGCCTGAGAGCTAGAGGGGCTGTCTCGGGGAGAGGGGCCAGGCTTCACAAATGTCATCCATACAGGACACAGATGTTCAGCATTCCTTCTGTGGCCCCTCTTGTCTCTGGGATCCCTGGATTTTTCCAACTCTTCTTGGAGGGATTCCAGCATTTCTCTAGGGGCAACAGAGGTGGAGAAGGGTGGGGGAATTCTTTCATGGGGCGGGACTAGGACTTTTCTATTCGTCATCTTATCAGATTTTCCCCATAATCCTGAGGGGGAAGGCACAGAGGCTATATTTATCCCCATTCTGTGGATGGGTTCACTGAGGCTCAGAGAAGGTAAGTGACTTCTCCAAGCTCACACAGCTAATGAGTGGCAGCAAAGGTAGAAGACAGAAACCAGTGAATCCTGATCTTTCTTCCTGTTGCCCAGTGCTGATGGCTCTAAGGACTGACTCTGGGACTCCCTTTTCGGCCCAAAACGTGGGAGTCATGTCCCCAGTTCACACATTCCCAAGCTTCCTGAGGCCCCAGAAAAAAACCTTCCTCACCAGTTCTAAATCTGAGCATTCCCTAGCCCAGCCCCAGACTGCTGTTCTTGCCAATCTCCGCTGACATAAGAGGTTGGCCTTTTTTTCCTGACAAGGTGGAAGAGATTAGCCATTTGTTAGGAGGGATCCCTCTGTAAGGTGTTAGAGGCTCACGTTTCAGCCTGCACGTGGGGAAACTGAGGCCAGGCACCTAAACAATCGCTGCATTGAGAGCAGCTAGAGAGACAAGGCTAGGAAGAGACACGGGCTTGGGCTGGCCTCATGTGTGGGCCCCTTTCCCAGACAGTCTGCAACTTTGTTTCACTAACTGGAACACAGTGTCCGCTGAGTGTTTACATTTTGCTCCACTTCTGCCACAGAGAAGTTCTTCCTAGGGGCACCCTGGCCTTTCCCAGAAAAGTGGCGTCTGGGCCAAACCAGGGAGGAGCCCTGTGTTCCTAGGAGCGCTGGGGACTACAGCTCGGGGCTTGCTAAGAATAACCAGGATTCTGGAATTAGTGGTGATGGTGGCACAACCCTGTGAATGCAGTGTGGGCACCATCTTTACCTCCAGACCTCCAGCAGGGCACGGAGACTGGCCTCCTGGGCTTTATGTGGTCCTGGGGCAGCTGTGTTGGCCTCTAGAACTCTTTACTGGCCAAGGTAGTTTCCTTGTTTGCTAAACTGGGAACTAAGACTAGGAAAGTGGTGGCAGTCGCTGGCCCTGGATGCAAAGGTGGGATTGGGTGGGGGGTGGGGGGGGGCAGCATTAGAAAACTAGAAGAGTAGACACTGCTTTCTTTTCTTTTTCTTTGTGTTTTGGCTGTGCTGGTTCTTCGTTGAGGGGTGTGGGCTTTCTCTAGTTGAGGCATGTGAGGGCTTCTTTAGTTGCAGCACATGGCTTAGTGGCCCTGTGGCCTATGGGATCTTAGTTCTCTGACCGGAGATTGAACCTAAGTCCCTTGTGTTGGAAGGTGGATTCTTAACCACTGGATCACCAAGGAAACCCCACACTGCTTTTTTTCATATGTGTGTTTTACATATGCACAAGTCTTGGGAAAGGTTTGGACGAATGACCTGGGCATGTCTCTTTCCCTCTCCGGGCTTCAGTTTCCCCCACTGGATCCACTCTCCTAAGTCCGTTATATTCCTGCGGTAGTATGATCAGTGGCCTAAAATACATGGTTGACAAGTTGTCCTGGAAGTCAGTTGCCTCATTTGTCAGACAGGGAGGACAGAATCAGCCAGTCCTACCCATGTCAGGGGTTCCTCCTACAAGGGTCAGAGAAGTGATCATATCACTTTGGGCCACAACAGGCTTTGGTAAATGGGGAGTAGCTTTAACAAGGCAACAGGCTTCCACCAGGCAGTAGAATGAGCTGGAACTCCAGACTAAGATAGACTTGGGTGTAGACCCCTGCTCCACCACCTACTGTGTGGATTTCAATGAGATACTTCATTGCTGTGTGCCTAAGCTTTGCCGTCTGTAAAATGGACCCAATAATAGTCCTCACTTCAGAGGTTATGGAGCTGAAATGGGAGAAAGCAGGCAACGAGCAGAGGACTGTGCCTGAGATACAAGTGTCCGAGTCAAGTGTCTCATAACTGATGTGTTATGTGTTAGTTGCTCAGTCGTGTCTGACTCTTTTGCAATCCCATGGGCTGTAGCCCACCAGGCTCCTCTGCCCATGGGATTCTCCAGACAAGAATACTGGAGTGGGTTGCTATTTTCAACTGATAGGTGTTAATTATTGTTGGTGGCAATAATGATGATGATCACTGACATTTAGAGGTTGGAATTCTCTATGACAACCTCTAAACTACATAGACTGTGTTAAAAAGCAAAGACATCACGTTGCCAACAAAGTTCCGTGTAGTCAAGGCTGTGGTCTTTCTAGTAGTCACATACTAATGTAAGAGCTGCACCATAAAGAAGGCTGAGTGCCAAAGAATTGATGCTTTCGAACTGTAGTGCTGGATAAGACTCTTGAGAGTCCCTTGGACAGTCAGGGGATCAGACCTGTCAATCTTAAAGGAAATTAACACTGAATACTCATTGGAAGTACTGATACTAAAGCTGAAGCTCCAATACTTTGGCCACCTGATACGAACAGCCAACTCATTGGAAAAGACCCTGACGCTGGGAAAGACTGAAGGCAGAAGAAGAGGACAGTGTATGAGATGGTTGCATGGCACCACTGATTCAATGGACATTAACTTTGGCAAACTTGGGAGGTAGTGAAGGACAGGGAAGCCTGGTGTGCTGCAGTCCGTGGGGTCGCAAAGAGTCGAACACGACTTGGCCACTGAACAACAAAGTTATCTGGAGGCCAGTGAGGCTAGTGATGACAATATTATTGTTATGAATAATCTCTTATATCTCTTTGGCAGTTTACAATTTACAAGGCATGTTCACATCCATCACTGTATATGACTTTCAGAGCATTCCCTAAAGGAGGGCAAAGAGGCATCACCATCTCTATTTTACAAATGCGGTTGTGAGTCTTAGGAGAAGTGGGTTGCCACTGATTTCAGCTCAAGTCCTCACGCTTTAGGAGCTCAACTCCTGGTCAGAGGTCCTGTGAGGATCAGCCTCTGGCTCTGGCAGCACTGACTGGCAAATGGGAGACAACTGTTACTGACACTGATTTTCAGCCACTGATTTTCAGCCTGTAAGTTTTGGAGAGCAAGGGAGCAAGTGACCGAATAAATGACAGAGTGGCTGGCTTGGTGGCCTTGCCAAGTCACAGGAACACGTACACAAGTCTTCAGGTCCATACGTTCGAGGTGATTGGGGGAGACCTGTCTCGCTTTGGGGCCCAGGATTTCTGAAGCTGTGGGCTCACAGTGTGCCTGCTTGTTCTACACAACCTGCTTGGATCCTGAGCTTTTTCTGCCTCTCTCTGCTATTTCCTGCTCTGCCACCCCCAGCTCTACTCCCACCCTCAGTGCTTGGGCCTCGGAGTGGATTAATTCCTCCATTGAGTCTTTTTTTTCCTTCCCCCTTTTTTTTTAAGTGGTCCTGCGTGGCTTGTGGGATCTTAGTTTCCTGACCAAGGATTGCACCCAGGCTCTTGGCAGTGGCAGCATGGAGTCTTAACCATTAGACTGCCAGGTAACTGCCCTCCACTGAGCCTTGAGTTGGCATCCAGTTTGCACTGAATTCGCGCTGTACTCCATGCACGGACCCATGTGCTGGGACACAGACGCGAACACAGCAGGTATACACGTGATCTGTATCGAACAGCAGAACTTTGTACCAGTCTCTGGCAGTTTCCAAGCAGTGGCGAGGAAGGTGTCTCTAGATTCCTCTGTGGGATGCATGATTTTGAATTTGGGAAATCATCTGTGCCCTAGGAGGCGGCAGGTGCTGGAAGCTCTGGGCTGGGGGTCAGGTCTGGGTGGAGGTTCCACCTCTGCCGTGGCCTTGCTGTGTGACCTTGGGCCGGTCCCTGCCTCTCCCTGGGCCTCCTTCTCCCCATCTACCAAGGAAGGGGATTGGTTGAGATATGAGAATTTGTTGTTGTTGTTTAGTCCCTAAGTCGTGTCCAACTCTTTGCAACCCCATGGGCTGAAGCACACCAGGCTTCCCTGTCCTCCCCAAGTTTGCTCAAGTTCATGTCCCTTGAGTCAGTGATGCTATCTAACCATCTCATCATCTCCTTTTGCCTTCAGTTGAGATATGAGGATTGTCCCCGACATTTGTGGGGCGCCTGCCTGACCCATGTGTCCCAAGATCAAAGGCCCAGACTGATGTCGGAGGTCCTTCTTGCTGAGAGTGTGGCTTCTGGGTCTTACAGGCCTTGAGAGTGGTTTCTGAACTGGGTTCTGAGCACTTGGGAAAAGTTGATAGAATGATCAATTCCCTCATACTCTGCCCAGGGGGCCCCACAATCCTGGCTGGCACTAGTGTTGACAGAACAGGTTCCAGCCAGGTGCCCCATGGCATAGAGGCCAGCCCCGTCCAGTGGGGGCCCTGCACACTGATGGGGGTAACCTCTTATGTTTTCCTTTGAGCAGGAGGTGGTGAGAGGTGCAGTGATGGTGGGGGTGAGAGCAAAATTTCAAGGCTCCCTGAAACGATGGAGTTGACCTAACGACCCCATGGGAAAGGCAGCAAGACTGAAGCCCCAGAGGGCAGATTTTCCCAGGTCCGCAAGAGTCTCAGGGCTCCAGAGTGTCTGGAGTCCCAGGGGTACAGAGCAGAGTCAAGTGTCAATAGTCTCAGGGCTCCAGAGCTACTGAGGCATGCCCGTGTCTTGACCTCCACCCCCAACAGTCATGACTTGTGCTCAGCTATCTCCTGGCACTTGGTCACTGCAGCTGGGGGGAGGGCAGGATGTCCCTTGAGAGCATGTGTGTCCCCGACAAGGCCAGGAGTGGCGGGACTTAATCCTGGTGGCTGTGGCTGGGAGGGGAGACGTTTTCCTGCTTCCTGTCCTCCCAGGTAAGTTCCTGGGTCTCTTGTCCTGGTGGCTCTGATAGCTTACATTTGAGTGTCTGGAGCAAGAGGGGGAAGCAGAGGGCAGGGCTTTGTGCCAGATGGCCAGCTGTGGCTGATTCTGGGTGACAGACTGGTTCACTGCTGGCCCTGGGGCAGTGCCCATGTGGCCTGGCTGGCACGTCTCAGAGGAGCTGCTCTGTGTCCTCCCTGTCTCTTAGCTCTCTCTCTTTTATTGACTGTGCCATGTGGGATCTTAGTTCCTCAACCAGGGATTGAGCCCGGCCTGCTGCACTGGAAGCGCAGAGTCCTAATCCAGGGAAGCCACCGTGGCCTTTAGCTCTTGGTGTCTGCAGCCTACCTGTGCCTCTAACTCTGTGCCCTGCCGCTTGCCCGGGCACAGGCACTGGTTTGGCAGGTTTTGCTGCACCCGCAGGCAGTGGGAGGGCTGGGAGCTGGAGAGGGGCAGGAGGAAGGAGGCAGGGCTGCCCTGTCCTTGCCTTCCTCCCCTGACCCCCCCGCACCCCCGCCAAGGCCAGCCTCACCTTTGTCCCCTTGGCTGTCTTTCTCAAGGGAGGCTGCGTGGCAAGCTCGTAAGCGGAAGCTGCTGGGACTCCTGGTTCTAGCTCCATCGCTTACTCAGCATGTGAACATGGGCACATCCTTTTCTCTTCTCGGACCTCAGTGTCTTCATCAGTACAGCAGGGTCTCAGCCCAGTAATCCTCAAACAGCCACGTACTATGATTCTAGTTCTAGCTCCGCCGTGTTGCCGTGTTCTCTCTACCCTTAGGCAACTCAGCATACCAAGTGCCTCTGGTTCTGAGGGACAGAATGAGGGCCACAAGCCTTGCTTGCTTCCTGGGGATGGTGATAAGATCAGCTAACATGCTAGCAAGTAGCCTGTCTCCATCCGAAGGGTTTTTCTCTCTATAATCTGGCCTACCCTTATCAGGCTCAAGCAGAAGGAGAGAATGTACCCAGAGGGGGGCTTACTCTAGCCACTGCCATCCTGAGCCTGGCTCATTTACTTCTTCTCTCTGTTGATTTAGCAAATCCTTCCCTATCCTAGGACCTGCAGGTGATGACTGCAGCCATGAAATTAAAAGACGCTTGCTCTTTGAAAGAAAAGCTATGACCAACCTAAATAGCACATTAAAAAGCAGAAACATTACTTTGCCAACAAAGGTCCATCTAGTCAAAGGTATGGTTTTTCCAGTAGTCATGTATGGATGTGAGAGTTGGACTATAAAGAAAGCTGAGTTGGACTATAAAGAAAGCTGATGCTTTTGAACTGTGGTGTTGGAGAAGACTCTTGAGAGTCCCTTGGACTGCAAGAAGATCCAACCAGTCCATCCTAAGGGAAATCAGTCCTGAATATTCACTGGAAGGACTGATGCTGAAGCTGAAACTCCAATACTTTAGCCACCCGATGTGAAGAACGGACTCATTGGAAAAGACCCTGATACTGGGAAAGATTGAAGGCAGGAGAAGGCAGAAGATAAGATGGTTGGATGACATCACCAACTCGATGGTTATGAGTTTGAGCAAGCTCTGGGAATTGGTGATGGACAGGGAGGCGTGGTGTGCTGTAGTCCATGGGGTTGCAAAGAGTCGGACACGACTGAGTGACTGAACTGAACTGAACTGAACTGATGCCTTCTGCTTCGAATTCTCTTTCCCTGGCTTTTTGCTGTCTGAGATCCTTCTCATTCTTTACAACTCACTTTGGTTAGTTACCTCCCTCCCCAGCCCCACTGCACTGCTCTCTACCTCCACCTCATAATTCTTCATGATACTTATCACAGTTTGTAACCACTTATCTTTTATTATATTTAAAAAAGCATTTGTTTATTTATTTGACTGCATCCGGTCCTAATTGTGTCCTGTGGGATCTTGGTTGTGGTGCCTGGGCGTCTCTCTAGCTAAGGTTCGGGCTCAGTAGTTGCGGTACTCAGACTTAGTTGCCCCGTGGCATGTGGGATCTCAGTTCTGCAACATGCGTCCCCTGCATTGGAAGGCGAATTCTTAACCACTGGGCCACAGGGAAGTCCCTGTCTTCTGTTTTTAACCTCATGTTCACTCCACATTGCAGGGCACCTAAAAGATGTTAAGTAGGTATGTGTTGGATAATTGAATGAATGAATTTTAGGGACACAAGATGCTAGTTAAGTGTTTAGCTCAGGGCATGACTCGTAGGAGGTGCTTAGTAAATGGCAACTTTTAGTGAGAACCAACACGGCAGGGTGGTAAATACCAGTGTATTGTGGTTAAAACACACATGCATGGGGACAGGGATGCAGGGAGAAATTAAGGTTGAAAAGATGAGCTGGTACCAGATTGTGGTGGTCCCCTGGTCCTAAGCCAGAGTTTTGACTTCCTGAAAAACATTGCTGAGGGACTTCCCTGGTGGTCCAGAGGCTAAGACTCCATGCTCTCAATGCAAGGGGTCCAGGTTCAATCCTTGGTCAGGGAACTAGATCCCACATGCAGCAACTAAGACCTGGAGCAGCCAAATAAATAAATACATGAAAATAAATTTATTAAAAAAAAAAAAAAAACATTGCTGAAAGTCAGTGATGGGCCAGTAATTTTAATTCCAGAGCTCTGCTCCTGAGCTGGGGACTCAGACTCTTTGTATACTTGAAGAGGTTGTGCTGTGTAGTTGTGGGAGTGCAGGGCTGGAGGCAAACTCAGACAGGAACAGGCTGGCCCTCCCCAGAGGCATTCGGAGGCAGGTTATTCCCAAAGGCCCAGAAGGAAGGGTCGCTGCTGGGGACAAACTGTGTTTTCTGTTCCCTACCATAGTGGCACTGTTCCTGGCTGTGGGTGGGGCACAGAGGATTGGGGCCACCTACGAATCAGATTTGCTGACAAACGTTCATGTAGTCAAAGCTATGGTTTTTCCAGTAGTTGTATACATATGGGAGCTGGACCATAAAGAAGGCTGAGCACCGAAGAATTGATGCTTTTGAACTGTGATGCTGGAGAAGACTCTTGAGAGTCCCTTGGACAGCAAGGAGATCAAACCAGTCAATCCTAAAGGAAATCAACCCTGAATATTCACTGGAAGGACTGATGCTGAAGCTGAAGCTGCAATTCTCTGGCCACCTGATGTGAAGAGCTGACTCATTGGAAAAGACTCTGATGCTGGGGAAGACTGAGGACAAGAGGAGAAGAGGGTGACAGAGGATGAGATGATTGGATGACATCACCGATTTAACGGACATGAATTTTAGCAAACTCCGGGAGATGGTGAAGGACAGAGAAGCCTGGTGTGCTGTAGTTCATGGGGTGGCAAAGAGTCAGACACGACTGAACAACTGAACAAAAGCAGAGTCAGATATATGGATCTCTATTCTAGCACCTCTCCTTGTCAACCATGTGACTTCTTCCAGCTTCATTCACATCTCAGATCCCATTTCTCTTCACCCGTAAAGAGGCTGCATTAAGTACCTGCCTCATAGGGTCTTGGTGAGGATAAATGAAGTAGTGCCTGCAAAGGGCTTAGCAGAGAGCCTGGTGCGCTCTCTGAAAGCACTGAGCTTTCAGGAAAGTCAGCTGTTATCTCCATCCAACGTTGGGGGCTTCAAAAAGGGCATTCCAGACAGAGGGAACCACAAATGCAAAGAAAAAAATACAGAGATGTGAAATAGGAGGGTGCTTTGGAGTGGCGGAAGTTTGCTGTGCACGCTGGGGACAAGAAGAAAAACAAAGGAGACCACAGACAGGCCCAGAACCTGCAGCACATGGGCCACGAGTTGCATCTTGTCTGGACGGCTATGAGGACCACTGCAGGGTGATGGGTTGGGAATGATGTGATCTGATTTCTGGAGGTGGGAGGATGGGTTGGAAGGGCAAAGCTGCAGCCCAAAGGCCAGTGGGCAGGCTGTTGGGTGGCCCTGCTGAGAAAGGATGGGCCTAAACTTGGGTGCCTGGAAGGACAAGAGGGAACAGATAAGAGAGTGGGTGACGAGGAGGAGTGGACCAAGTGCAGGGACTGATGGGTGTGGGGCGATGGGGTGAGGGAAGCAGCTGTATCCTGGAGGGCTACAGGGTTTCTTCCTTTTCGGTGGGATCTTAGTTCCCCATCCAGGGATTGAACCTGAGCCCTCTGCAGTAAAAGCTTGGAAGCCTAACCCTTGAACCTCCAGGGAATGCCCTTTTCTACTATCTTTTTTTTTTTTTTTAAGGTTTTTTTTGTCAGGTGCTTGAGGAATCACAGAGCTGAAAGCATAGTGAATGCACATAGGTTTGGACCCAATAGTTAGACTTTTCTGAGAATTAAGAAGCTTCCTGAAAAACCTCTCTTTTTGTTCTGACTCTCGATGTGGAAAGTCTTCCTGAAATCTCTGAATAATTGACTCCTCCCTGAGTGACAAGGGATCCTTCTATGGGGACATTGCACATACTTGTCCCTGCTGGGCTGGAGTCTGGATGAGGGAGCGGGGATGTTCTGGCTTAGCCTGGAGGTGGCTGAGCTGGAGGTTGTATTAGGAAGCTATTTTCAGAGTCCATCAGTTTTCTTATGATTTTCTTTCGTCTTCTCAAGGTGTGTACAAAGAGACAATTCCAGTGGATGGGAGTGTTTTATGTATTTCCAGACTCTGGACCAAGGGCCAGGCAACCTTGCTTTCTTTGTTTTCTTTTAACATTTATATTAATCTATTTGTTTGGCCGTGCCGGGTCTTAGTTGCAGCATGTGGGATCTAGTTACCTGACTAGAAATCAAACCTGGGCCTCCGGCATTGGGAGCTTGGAGTCTTTGCCACTGAACCACCAGGGAAGTCCCCCAGGCAACCTTTTGAAAGTAGTGTAAGTTAAGCTGCTTCCTGTGTCCTCTCCTCAGACATTTTTTGGTGAGTGTGGACAGGGAGCCATTCTTCCAAAGAACCGTAGGTCTTAGATTTTACACCTTACAGATGGAGAAAATGAGACTCCAGGAGGAAGCTGATGAGATGTGCTCAGATCCAGTTGTGAATTAGTGCTCGGGCTGGGCTGGGCCATGTGCCACCCTTCCTGGCACTCCTGTGGCTCCATGCCAGGCAGCTGGCATGGCCTCTTGGGGAGTGGTCTGGGGTGGGGGGCTTGATGTGCTGAGGCCACATAGGCCCCCGGCTCAACTCAGGGGCACACACCTGGCAAGAGAGGACCCCCGCAGATAGGCTGGTGGGTGTTGTTACTGTTAAGTTGCTCAGTCCTATCTGAATCTCTTGTGACCCCATGGACTTTAGCCCATCACTCTCCCCTGTCCATGGGGATTCTCCAGGCAAAATACTGGAGTGGGTTGCCATGCCCTCCTCCAGGGGATCTTCCCGACTCAGGGATCGAACCTGAGTCTCCTGCATTGGCAGAGACAGATGAATTCTTTTTTTTTTTGACAGATGAATTCTTTACCAGTGAGCCACCTGGGAAGCACCCCCTGCCCCCAGATAGGATAGGGCTCAACTACTGCCTTAAGCCCCCAATTTACAGGCCCATCCCTACCCCTCCTCCTGATCTGAGATGTGCCCAGAGGTGTGGCTGGAGGTCGGGAGCTAAAACCAAAAGGATGGGGTGTTTCCCTCCTTATAAGAAAAGGAACGGAGAGCCCTGAGTGAATGGGTGGAATATGGTCTGCATCCTATTCCAGCTGATTGCTGTGCTGAGCAGAGGCCTTTGTCTGCGTTGCCAGGGGAACCAAAGTTTCTGCCTCCTTCCGGGGCTGTGATTGGCTCCTGGTAGAGCCTGAGCTTTGGTGAATGGAGGGGCCTCCCTCCTGCCTACGTCTTCTCTGTCTTCTCCGTGGAAGTGAGAGACTAGAGCGAGACTGGGGTCCCCATGGAAGCGCTGCGTAGGCTTCTGTGCTCCTCTTCTTCAGCTCTGGAGGTGATGGGCCCCCTGGTTCATTCAGTATTCATTTATCCCAAGCAGCATCTGCTCCGGGCCCTTCATTCTTCCAGATCTGGGAAAACTAACCTATGGGTCAGGGGACCTGGTATGGCCACAGACTCACTTGTGGCCTTGGGTGGGTCCCTTCCCCTCCATGTACCTCAGTTTCTTTACCTGTAAAGACCAAGGCCTTCTAGCTCTGACTTCCCTAACCGCACAGCCCATATCGCCTCCTTTTCAACCTCCCATCCTCCCACCTGGCCTCTTGTTGAGCTCTGATCGTGTTCTTTTTTGTAGGTGCCCCTGTAAGATGCAGAGCAGAATGGGGCGTTGCAACCAGCTCTTAGCATTGTCTCATTTTTTCATTTTTCCTTTTCTAGAAGCCCCAAAGTTTGCAGCCCCCTCTTGTCTCTTCCACTTGGGCCCAGGCTTGGGGTTGTATGCCACGGGGTAGCTAAGGATGGCTGCCCATCTCTACTCAGGGCGGGGCGGAGCTGCAGTCAGGGCAGAGCACGCTGGGGCAGGCGTGAGGGGTTGGAAAAGCCATGGGACTCGGCAGTCCTGGGTTCCTGGCCTCATCTGGCTATGTGCCAGCGAGGTGACCTTGGCTGGGGTGCTCAGCTTCAGTTTCTGCTTCAATGACGTAGCAATAATAATGCCACCCTTGGGGCTGTGGCAGAGGTTGAACAAGATGGCACGCCTGCCATACGGGAAATACCGAGTCCCTTCCCTGGTCCCTCCTCTAAAATAGGCAGGGAGCTGGGGAAAGTCCAGATTGAGGAGGGCTGGAGGTGGCAGGGCCCGTGGTGCCACGTGGCAGATTGAAGCCGCTGCTCTTCCCCAGCAGTGCCAAAAAGCAGGCAGCAAAGCGTTGCCTTGGGCGGGTGATGTCTGAGGAGGGGAGGCCGCGTGTCAAAGCTAATGTTTGAATAACACTTTTAAGATCCTCCCTGGACTTCAAATGAGGCTCTTTCAGATGAGCTGAAAATGAAGCAAAGTAATAAGGCTGAGCTCACTGGCAGGAAAGGGGGCAGCTCATTGGTCCTGGCCTTGTCTCTGCCGGCCATGCTCACGAGCACAGGCTGACTGGGAGGGTGGTCCCCGCGTGTATGCTGTGGGCAGCCGTAAGGAAGGTCTGTTTTCTCAGAATGAGGGTGTCATGGGCGATCGCTGGTAGTGACTCGGCCCTGCTTCTTGTTGACTCGCTAGATTGAGGGTCAGAGGTGGCATCTTAGGTCACTGGCCTTCAGTGCCTGGTTTGGCATTTTAGCTCTCTGGCCCAGCCTCCCTCCACCCAGTTTGGCCGCGGCCTGCCCTGGGTGTGGCAGGAGGCAGGGATTAATGCTGGGGCTGGGACAGTGAAGTGGGATGTGAGTTGCTGGGGGTCCTTTCCTCCTCTTCTCAAGTTTGCCCAGGGTCTGTGATGAGGTGGGGGGACAGAGGAAGGAGGTTTTCAGGTGAAGAAAGCTGGCTGGTGATCTGACTCTGGGTGTGGGGGGTGTCTGCTTATACCAAGGAGGCCCAGCATCTAAGGATGGGCCTCAGAGAGGCTGAGGGAAGGGCCGAGAAGCGAGTGTGTGTGTGTGTGTGTGTGTGTGTGTGCGTGCGTGCCTGCCTGCCCCCGCGTGCATGCTTGTGTAGAATGTGATCCCCGTGGGAACAGGTGACAGAACTGGTGAGTGATTATGGCCCAGGAGGGCTTCCCTTGTAGCTCAGCTGGTAAAGAGTCCACTTGCAGGGAGGGAGACCTGGCTTCGATCCCTGGGTTGGGAAGATCCCCTGGAGAAGGGAAAGGCTTCCCACTCCAGTATTCTGGCCTGGAGAATTCCATGGACTGTATAGTCCATGGGGTTGCAAAGAACTGGACATGACTGAGTGAGTTTCACTTCATTTCACTATGGACCAGGAAGGCTTCCCTTGTGCCTCAGTGCTAAAGAATCTGCCTGCCAATGCAGGAGACACGAGTTTGATCCCTGGGTCAGGAAGATCCCCTGGAGAAGGAAATGGCAACCCACTCCAGTGCTCTTGCCTGGGAAGTCCCATGGACAGAGGAGCCTAGCAGGCTACAGTCCATGGGGTCGAAGAAGAGTCAGACACAATTTAGGGATTAAACAACAGCTGTCTCCTCTATGGCCCAGGAGAGCCTTGTCCTGGAGACAGGAGAGAATCCTGGCCAGGCTCTTCTGCCTGAGGCCTTCTCTGCTTTGCTCGAGCTGGGCTGGGAGCTGAGGGCCATGGGGTGGTGCGTCGCTGCTTCTCCTGGTGCCTAGTTTGCATTGGAAGGCCTGCTGCTCGTGGGGACACTGGCCACTCTTAGACTCCTCATTGAGGAATACGTGGGGGTGGATGGCTGATTCCTCTTGGTGCCTGGATTGCGTTGTGAATGCTGTTGGGGACATGGGGGCAAGCTTTGTGTCACCAGCGCCTCCAGGCCACACTGACCTTGGGGATCCCCACTTCCATCTCTTCCCTCATCTCCAAGACACCCCACCCTTCTTTTCAGCTTCCCCACTACCTCCCTGGCCTGTTCCCCCTCGTCTCCTTGACTGCTCAGTGTGGGGTCCTGAGGGCTCCATTGCAATTACTGAATTTTTCTTTTTAATAATCCTTTAAAAAAATAATCAAAGTAATAACAGTACAGAGATTTCAGAAAACAGGAAGAGGGGAAAAAATTGCTTTTGAGTACTGTTGAGAGTTTGGTGTGTTTCCTTCCAGCCATCATTCGCCCCAGTACATCTTCACGACCACCCTACGTTTTTCACTTAATGGTGTATGCAAAGCCCCCCTTTAGGGTTGTTCCAGAGGATTCCATTAAAGATGTTGATCTATTTGCCTCTGTTCTTGTTGATGGACAGCCATGTTGTTTCCAGTTTTTGCTCTTTTAAGTAACACAGCAATGAACATGCCCTAAAGTGTTTTTTTTCTGTATTTCAGATGATGTCTGTTAGGGTGGGGCCCCAAAGGGAGACTTTGGGTCAAATGCTGTGGGTGACTTTCAGATGGTAACTCTTGACCAACTGCTGTGCCACTTTGCAGCCCCAGCGTCCAGGGTGATGGGACAGGAACTGCTGTGGGTTCCTTGCAGGTCTGAAGAGCCTGTTCCTAGTGTCCAGGCCCTCATTCACTCTCAGATGGGGACAGAGTATGGCTGTGGAGTGAGGTTGCCTGGGTTCAAACCATGCTCCCTTCTCTACTGCTTGAGTCCATTTCCTTGGCTGTAAAATGGGTATGACTGGGGCTTCCCAGGTGGTCCACTGGTTAAGAATCTGCCTTCCAATTCAGGGGATGTGGGTTTGATCTCTGGTGGGGGAGCTAAGCCTCTGGCAACTAAGCCTGCATGCCGCAACTAGAGAGGAACCCACCACGTAGGGCCAGCCCACTGTAGTGAAAGATCCCATCTGCCGCAACCACAGCCAAATAAATAAACAAATATTTTAAATGGGCATGATGGGAGTGACTACCTCACAAGGTCATCATGGAGCTTTAGCATCTGTGTAAAGTGTGGATGCACTCAGCCTGGCACTTGAGAGCTGCTGAGACACGTGGACAGTGGTTCAGGGAGAGGAAGCTACTGAGTGATTCAGACTGAGCTGAGGCCAGCACCCAGGCTCCACCTTCCGGAAGTCTCTCCCTGCCTACCAGCGGAGCTAGCCTACCCCTGGGGACTGTCTGCTTGATGGGGACCGGTGTCCCTACCTGAGAATGTGGTCAAGGGGCTGAGTTCCTGGAGTGGAGCTGTTAGTTTCTCCTTTTCTCCCAGAACCATCCCTCTTTCTGGGGTGCTGTTTCCCCCCAGGTGCCTCTCTGGCCTGTTCCCTAGGGATGATTTGAGGTTTGTTCTAGGCCTAGGAATCTCCCTGACTGGCCCTTGAGAATTTCACTGAGGGCTTCAATCCTGGAGGGAAAGGTGGGCTCCAAGGCTGTATTAATTTTCTATTGCTGTTGTAACCAATTTGCCACACACTTAAGAGGCTTAAAACAACTTAAATTACCATATAGTTTTGGAGGTCAGAAGTCTGAAAGTGAGCCTTATGGGGCTAGAATCAAGGTGTTGACAGGATTGTGTTCCTTCTTGAGGCTCCAGGGGAGAATCTGTACCTTGCCCTTGCCAGCCTCTAGAGGCTGCCCACATTCCTTGGCTTGTGGCCCTCTCCTAGCAGTGGCATCACTCCAACCTCTGCTTCCACTGTTGCACGGCCTTCTCTGATACTCACTCCATGGCTTCTCTCTTTTATTTATAAGGACTCTGTGGTTACATTGGACCCACTTGGATAATCCAGGATAATCTAGCCATCCCTAAATTATTAACCTAATCACATGTACAAAGTCCCTTCTGCTATATGAGGTAATGTACTCATAGACTCTAGGGACTAGGACATGGTCATTGTTGGTGGGGGTGGGGGGAGCTTTATTCTACTTACCACAGTGACCAATAGCAGGGGTCTCTCTGAATTAGTGGACCCCAGCTACTGCTGAAATTATACCATCAACCTCTGTGATGGAAGAAGGGCCAGGGGGAACCCAGATCTAATTATGATGTAGTTGGGGAGGGGCGTGGAACTTGCCTGGTGACTCAGATGGTAAAGAGTCCACCTGCAATACAGGAAACCTGGGTTCCATCCCTGGGTCAGGAAGATTCCCTGAAGAAGGAAATGGCAACCCTCTCCGGTATTCTTGCCTGGAGAATCCCATGGACAGAGGTGCCTGGTGGGCTATAGTCCATTGGGTCACAAAGAGTCAGACGCGACTGAGTGATTAACACTTGGGGAGGGGCATAAGAGACTGTATCACTAGATTCTCCATGGTGGATGGCCCTTAGGGGAGGCAGTGTACCCTACTGCAGTGTGACAGCGGTGTCCCACAAGGCAGGCGTCAGAGAATGTAGCCCCTGGCCTTCACTGATAGGTGCGGCCCACTGGGAAGCATTGCCACAGGAAGCCAAGCAGCCCTGTCCATCCACTGCCATCACTGCTGTGTGTATACGTGTTTGTGTGTGTGTTCACTCATCTGCATCTCTGCAGCAGTACTCTTGGGAGGGGCCAAGAAACAACTCTTAAAAGGCCCTTTCTGCTCTTGTTCTAAGCAAAATAATTACACAAGTGACTAATTTTATCCCTAATCCCGTAATTACTTTATTATGTAGCTGGTGAGAGGGCTCTGAGCTGTGCCTATAGTGCCACTTTGGCTGCTGGCCCAGCTGGCCTGGTCTGCCAGCACGGAGCCCCGCCCTGCTCCTGCCCTGGGCCCAGGGTTGGCCGTTCCAAGTTCCATTCTGGCTGAAGCCAGCTATACTTTGGTATTTGGGGTCTGAAAGACCATTCGCCCTTTCTCCCAAATCCATGAACAGATTCAGCTGCCTGGAGAGTAAGGTCTCATGCTTATGGAATGAAGTCTGTAGGAGTCAGAAGATCTGAGTTCTGGTTCAGCTCTCTCATGCACTTCCCCCATGACCTTGAGCAAGTCACTTCCCTCCGGGTCTTGGTTTTTTTGGTGAAAAGCTTGAACAGTTCATGATTCCATGAGGGGAACTGAGAGAGCAAGAGCTTTTAGAAGGAGGGTGGCTCAGACAGTGAAGAATCTGCCTGCCAATGCAGGAGACCTGGGTTCAATCCCTGGGCCAGGAAGATCCCCTGGAGAAGGGAATGGCTACCCACTCCAGTATTCTTGCCTGGAGAATTCCACGGACAGAGGAACCTGGTGGGCTACAGTCCATGGCGTCACAAAGAGTCCAACATGACTGAGTGACAGACACCTTCTTGTTACCTGCAGGCAACATGCTCCAATCTCAGCGTTAAAGATCATAGCACTAACAGTAGACATCGTTTGTTGAATCAGCATTATACTAGTTCTTTTCTTAATTTTTCGCATTCTGTACCTGACTGTGTGAGGCAGCCTTTATAGAAGAGGAAACGGAAGCAATGAAACCGAAGGAATGATTGGTAAAGGGACTTGCCCACCAGAAAGTGGCAGAGCTAGAACTGTAAACTCAGCCCTTTTATTTATTTATTTTTTAATTAATTAATTAATTTGGCTGTGTCAGGTCTTAGTTGGGGCATGCAGAATCTTGGATCTTTGTTTCAGCGTGAAGGATCTTTAGTGGTGGCATGTGGGACCTAGTTCCCTGACCAGGGATCAAACTCCTGCCCCCTGTGTTGGGAGTGTGGACTCTTAGCCACTGGACCACAGGAGAAGTCTCTGCACTCTGTTCTTAGCTCCCATCTTCCATAGTCTTCTAATATATAAATGAATAGAGGGCCGTCCAACTGGGGAGTGGTGGAGTGGGGGTTTGAACTGAGGTCTGTCTGTCCCCAGAATTTTTGCCTTTCCTATAAGGCCCACCTCCCAGAGTTAGAGAGGTCACTGCTGCTGCTGCTAAGTCGCTTCAGTCGTGTCCGACTCTGTGTGACCCCATAGACGGCAGCCCACCAAGCTCCCCCTTCCCTGGGATTCTCCAGGCAAGAATACTGAAGTGGGTTGCCATTTCCTTCTCCAATGCATGAAAGGAAAAAGTGAAAGTGAAGTTGCTCAGTCGTGTCCAACTCTTAGTGACCCCATGGACTGCAGCCTACCAGGCTCTTTCATCCATGGGATTTTCCAGGCAAGAGTTCTGGAGTGGGGTGCCATTGCCTTCTCCAACAGAGGTGACTAAACCTCTTCAAATTTGAATATTTAAACTTGAAGTTGCGACAGCAAAGAAATAGAGAAGGCAAAATAGGAAACTCCTGTAGACCAGGGAGATGAGGGGCTCAGGGCTGTGTTCTAGCTTTGTCAGTGGCTTACTCAGCGACTTTAAGCTGGTCCCCACTTATCTCCAGGCCCCAGTGTTCCCATCTGTATGACAAGGGGTGGAATTAAGATGGTCTCTGAAGGCAATGGCAGCCCACTCCAGTACTCCTGCCTTGAAAATCACAGGGACGGGGGAGCCTGGTGGGCTGCCGTCTCTGGGGTCGCACAGAGTCGAACACGACTGAAGCGACCTAGCAGCAGCAGCAGCAGCAGCCAAAGGCCTTCCTGGTGTTGAGGCTCAGCAATTGTAGATCACCTGGGCCTGGAAGGTGCTGTGGGGCAGGGGTCAGTCCATGGTGGAGGCCAGTGTGTAGGTGAATTGGCAGCCCTGGTGTTTCTATGATGTCCAGCCCCATGAGAATGGAATCGGCTCAGACTGCGTCCCACTGAGCGTCTGCAGAGCCACCTAGGCAGGCCATGGCCTTAAGAACAGAGTGGAGGAGGTCATTTCCAGGATGTTCCGGCTGCTTCTGCAAGGTTCCTGCCCAGCCTGAGCTCTTAGCTCTTTCTAGGCTCTGGGTCTGGCCTCTGTTTTGCTCCAAAGGCTGCACTAGACTCAACCAGGGACAGGCAGTGGCTGCAAGTCTGTGTGTGGTTTCTGCAAGGGGTGACTAGAGGCCTAAACATAATGAATAATAAAAGTTGCTTTGGGTTTCCTAGCCTGACTGTGTGCAAAGCACTTTTCTTGCAGTATTACATTTGATTCTCTTAAAACCATATGATGTGTGTGCTATGGTCATCCCTACGTGACAGTTGAGGAAATACCCTCAGAAGATTAAGTAATTTTCTCCCCATCACACAGCTAGTGAAGGATAGAGTGGCATTTGGGATTCTTATTTCAAAAGCCACGTTCATTTTTTTTTAAGTTGGTGTACAGTTGCTTTATAATGTGTTCGCTTCTGCTGCACAGCAAAGGGAGTCTGCTATATGTATACATATATCCCTTCTTTTTTGGATGTCCTTCCCATTTAGGTCACCATAGAGAACTGAGTAGAGTTCCCTGTGTTATACAGTCAGTTCTCATTAGTTATCTATTTTATAGATAGTAGTGTATTATATATGCTAACCCCAATTTCCCAGTCCATCCCACCCACCCCTTTCTCCCCTTGGTATCCGTACGTTTGTCCTTATGTCTGCGTCTCTATTTCTGCTTTGCAAATGACTTCATCCATACCGTTTTTCTAGATGCCACATATATGCGTTAATAATACGATCATTATTTTTCTTTTTTCTGACTTCACTGTCTTTGACAACCTCTAGGTCCATCCTCATCTCTGCAAGTGGCACCATTTTGTTGCTTTTTATGGCAGAGTAATGCTCCATTGTATGTATATACTGCATCTCCTTTATTCGTGCCTCTGTTGATGGACGTAGGTTGTTTCCATGTCCTGTCTATTGTAAATAGTGCTGCAGTGAACACTGGGATGCATATATCTTTTTGAATGATGGTTTTCTTCAGGTTTATGCCCAGGAGTGGGATTGCTGGGTCATCAGAACCCATGGTCTGACCTTAACGTAGTGGTATCCCATGGGCTGAAGGAATAAGCATGAAGTTAGGAGGCAGCTGGTTTTTAAATCCCTGCTCTCTGTTTACCATGTATGTTTCCTTGGGTAAGTTACTTTATGTATCTGAATTTTCATTTCTTTCTCTATCAAATGGGAACATAAATGCCTGCCTGTTATGATGAGAGGTCACTGAGATGATGAGGTAGGACAAGGTCCAGGGTGTGGTAGGTGGTCCTTGAAGGCCCTTTACTGTTTGCCCCTTCTCTCCTTCCCATTTCCCTCTCCACACCAGAGGCTCCTGCCACCCTGGGTTGCTTTCCACATGTAGCACACGGCTCAGGGCCTCCACACATGCTGCTCTGCTGCATGAAAGGTGCCATCTCTACCTCTTATTCCTTCCTTCACTTCCTCTGGGCTTTGATCCTTTTCTGTTTCTCTGAGGATTCTGGGTAGTGGAGAGGATTCTCCCACAGGCTTGTGCTTCAGTGATGATCAGAACAGTGCCTTGGTGGGCACAGAATTGGGGGTAGAAAGTGGACCCTGATCATCCTGGAAATGCAAATCCCTGCTGGGAAGCCCTCTATTTATGCTCGATGGCTTTGCAAGGGTGTGCACGTGATGTGTGTGTCTCCTCTTTGAATCATCCCACCACTGTGTTACAATGCTGTCATGTTTTCAGTTCTTTCTCTTTCTCTAGCTTGGCCTCTTAGTCTTGTACTTTCTTTCTTGGTTTTTAGCCTGGCACTTTTTGTTAAACATTTGTTGTTGTTGTTGCGTTAAAATAGTCCTAACATAAAATTCACCATGATAACCGTTTTTAAGAGCGGGGTTCAGCACTGTTGGGAGCATTCATGCTGTTTTCCAATCATCATCACATCTCTCTCCAGAACTTTTATTCTGCAAAACTGAAACTCTATACCTATTAAACAATAATGCTTCATTCTTCTCCCCTGCCTGCTCTTGGTAACCACCGTTCTGCTTTCTGTCTCTATGATTTGATTACTCTAGATAACTCCATATAAGTAGAATCATAACAGTATTTGTCGTTTGTGATTGGCTCATTTCACTTAGCATCATATCCTTGAGGTTCATCCATGCTCCAATTCACCTGTAGCCTGTGTCAGAATGTCCTTCTTTTTTAAGGTCGAATATTCCACTGTATGTATATACCACGTTTTGTTTATCCATTCATCTGTTGTTGAATAGTTGTGCTGCTCCCACCTCTTGCCTCTTGTGAATGATACTGTGAACATGGATGTACAAACATCTCTTCAAGATCCGGCTTTCAATTCTTTTGAATAAACACCCAGAAGTGGAATTGCTGGATCATACGGTTAGCACTTCTTTTTAAAGCCATTGTTGTGACTTCTCTGGAGTTCCAGTGGTTACGACTCCGAGCTTCCACTGCAGGGGGCATGGGTTTGATCCCTCGTTGGGGAACTAAATCCTGCATGCCATGCAGAGCAGCCAAATAAAATAAAATATCTTTAAAAAAAAATAAAGCCACTGTTTATTGTGTGCTTACTATGTGCCAGGAGCTGGGTTAAGCGCTTGACATGTCTGGCCTCATTCAATGGCTACATTCACTCTCTATTGTAGCTGGAATTATCTGCAATTTGCAGCTGAGAAAATGAAGGCTCAGAGAAGTGAAGCTGTTTGCTCAGGCTCCCAGCTGGGAAGCACTGGAGCAGAGTTTGGAACTCTGACCTGCTGCCGGTCCGTGACCGTCGGGCTGCTCTGCCTCCCAAGAGCCTCTCATTCTCCCCTATCTAATCGCACTTTTCTGTGTCTGGCTGTGTAGCTTCTCTCTTGTTCATCTCACATCTTCATTCTCCTACCTTGTGTGTGTCCACCCTCTCTGGAAACTTTGAGTGACTTGAATAATGGACCTCTGATTCCTACGAAGTTTTTGTGACTTGGAAACCTACAGAGGCCTGTCATTTGCTTTCTAATCATAGTCCTCTGGATTTCTAGCTGCCTCTCTCCCAGGGACTGACGGCATCTCCCGTGTTGTGTGGCTTGAGAGCCTGCCCAGGAGGGTCGGCTCCCTGGGGGCAGGGGCGCTGTCTCCCACAAGGGGCAGTGTGAGAAGGCAGAGGGCCCAGTCAGTCAGACTGGGATTCTCCGGGCTCGCTGGTATCCTAGCAACAACACAGAGGCAGGAATTTTACAGGATGGAGAAAGAGAGGAGGCTACGATGTGGGTTCCAGTACACTTGCCTTTGCCTGAACTTCCAAACAAGTGGAGCAAAATATCCCCCAGTTTGGGTGATTTTACTGATTATCTAGTCCAGCCAAGGTGCTTCCCAGGTGGCTCAGTGGTAAAGAGTCTACCTGCCAATACAGGAGACACGGGTTTGATCCCTGGATCGGGAAAATCCACTGGAGAAGGAACTGGCAACGTACTCCAGTGTTGTTGCCTGGGAAATCCCATGGACAGAGGAGCCTGGTGAGCTATAGTCCATGGAGTCGCAAAAGTTTCAGACGCAACTGAGTGACTGAACAACAACAGTGAGTTGAGCCAGACTTAAAATTTACATATTCATCAGTCATTTTTCTATAGTCCTTTTAAACTTGATTTTTTTAAAAAAAATTTATTTTAATTGCAGTCTAATTATTTTACAATATTTATAGTGGTTTTTGCCACTCATTGACATGAATCAGCCATGGGTTTATAAACTTTCTTATTATGGAAAATTTCAGGGACTTTCCTGGTTGTTCAGTGGTTAAGAATCTGCCTTCCAATGCAGGGGATCCAGGCTGGATCCCTGGTTGGGGAACTAAGATCCCACATGCCTTGGGGCAACTAAATCTGCGCACCACGACTGGAGAGTCGGCATGCCTCCCCTGTGCCACATCTAAGACCTGATGCAGCCAAATACATATTATGGAAAATTTCAGTCAGAAGAATACTAGAGGGACTAGTATGATGAGCCTCCATGAACCCACTGCTCAGCTCTGACAGTTTTCAATAAATAGTCACAGCCCATCTATCCAATAGTGTGGAACTGAAACAGTTTATCATTCACATTCCTGACTCGGGGCTTCACACATAGTAGCTGCTCAGTAAATGCTAGATTACTACAAATCCTTTCCCCCCTCTGGGTCTCAATTTCCCTCTCTCTGTGGTAAGAGGGTAGGACCAGGTGACTTCTAAGAGATGTGATGTGGTGCAGTGGTCAGAACATACACTTTGGTGTCAGACACACTTGTTCAAATCTTGTTCATTCCTTAGCTGAGTGCCTTTAGGCAAATTACATCTCAGGTTCCTCATCTGTGAAATGAAGATGCTAGCTCCTGCTTCTCAGGGGTGGCTTTGAGCCCTGAATAAAGCAGCTGTTTTGTGGCTAGTACTTGTTACTGCTATTTTTACTATTAATATTATTCTAATGGGAAGATTCCATATATTTCAAGAATGCAAAAGTAAATTGGAATTGACCAGAATTTGAACCCTAGGATTCAGCTTTTTTTTTTTTTCGTCCCAGTCAGCAGACAGTCAGGAGCTCAAGAAAAGAACAGTGTAGCCAGAGCCGGTGCCCCATATGTGGAGCTGGGAGCAGACCCAGAGTGGGGGTTATGCTGGCTGATGCCATCTCCTCCCCCACTCCCCCATCACACGTGGGTGCCACAGCCCCTGTGAGAGGAGCTGCTGACTGCCCCTTCTCTCGGTGAGACAGGCCCAAGCTGGAAAGCCCAGAGGTGGCAAGAGAGGCGCCACAGGATGTCTTGTTGCTAGGAGACCTGAGGAGCCAGCAAGGACCCATTGCCAGAGCTGGGAGAGAGTGATGGACTGGTATGGAGACACAGGGCACGTGGCCTCAAATGGGCTTTTGTGGGGTTCTGGGCAGGGGGTGGTGGTGTAGCAACTATGAGCTCAGCTGGAAGGAGGGACTCTGTAGAATCTGGCTCCTTAGAAGTAGGCTCAGGGTAAGCTGTCCAGTTCTTCCATTTAACTCCTTCTATGTTGAACTCAGACCTGTACTTGAATCTGCGTCACTATGAGACCTTTGGCAGATATTGTGCTGCTATACTTGCTGGGCCCCAGTTTCCTCATCTGTGCAATGGGTATGATACTGCTTGCCTCACAAACCACTGGGCAGGTTCAGTGAAATGTGTTTGATAAAGTGCTCTGTAAGAAGGAACACAAAACATAAATGTGAAGGTTCACTACCACTCTGACCTTTGTTAATTATTATTTCTCTTACTGTAAAATGAGACATACTCTCTCTGGGTGAGATTCATGAACAGGGGGCCTTTGAGGAGGGGACTTCCACTGTGGAGGCATGTGTTAGGGGGCTCTGAGGAAGGACTGGGTGGGGCCCCCCAATTAGCGAAATCCCAGGTGTCTATGGAAGAAGGCAGCAAAGTTCAAAGCCAGAGGGAGACTTGGTAAGAGTGGTGGCTGAAGGGGTGGAGGTTCTGCTGAGCTTCCAGGAAGGGCTTTGATGGTTCAGCCCAGAGGCTGTGAGTGAGGTGAGGGTTATGGGCCTTTCTTGTTGCTTCTCTCATATAAATAATATATGTTCAAACACATATGCACACCAGAAGATAAACAGTGAAATAAAACCCAACCCAAACAAGCACAAAAGAAATTCCACTATCATAAAACAATCTCTGGGAACATAACTTTTTAAATATTTCCTTTCAGTTTTCTTTTTTTTATGTGTGTGCAGACATATTTTATATAAATTGGGTTACATGTTCCATATGCTTTGAAAAAATCTGTATTATGTTATGAACATTATTACATATGGTCATATAGATTCATGACATTATAGTTTAATAGCTATTTAGTATTTCAGGATATGTATTATCACTATATAAAATACCCACTATTTTTGGACATTTACAGTAATTCCAATTTTCCACTTTACTCTGGTAAATAAGACTCCTGTATATAACAGACAAATGTTCTTATAACTACCTCTTTGAGGATCACCATTGATCCCACAGATAAGTTGACAGAAGAGGAGTTTCTGGGTTCAAAGGTGTGCACACTTTTTAAAAAATTAATTATTAGATGTGGTGCTTGGGCTCCAGTGCACATGGGTTCAGTAGTTGCAGTGGGAAGGCTTAGTTGCCCTGTGGCATGTGGGAACTCCCATCCCCTGCTCTGAAAGGCAGATTCTTAACCACTGGACCACCAGGGACGTCTCCAAGGTGTGCACACTTTTAAGACTTATCATGCACTTTTCCAAAATGCCCTCCAGAGAGGAATTCCCTGGCTGTTAGTGGTTAGGACTTCATGCTCTTATTGCTGAGGGTTCTATCCCTGGTCAGGGAACTAAAATCCCATAAGCCACATGGTATGGCCAAAAACAAACAAACAGCAAAAACTCCTGCAGTTAAACCACAAGATGCCCTCCAGAAAGATGAAACCAGTTGATAGCTGCATTGATACCATCCAAGTCTGCCTTTTTAACTGGGCGGGGAGAGGGGGGTCATTACCATAATAACTAGAATGCCATGATTTAGGGGCCGAGTGAGTGGCTTACAGATAGACTGAGGACAGAAAGAGGTATCAACAGCCACTCTGAAGGGACTTGTGCAGAGAATGGCCCCCGTTGGCCTGGTGGCCCAGGGCTGGGCTGGACTGGGCTGGAAGAGGCAGTCGGTCTGCACTGACTCAAGCTGGGCGTCTTGCCCCTGGTGTGATCCTGGCCTCTTGCTGCTGTGATCAGCATGGTCACCAATCCAAGACAGTTGCTCCTGAAGCCAGTGCAGCCTCTCTGGCCATGCTGACAGATGTGGACGTTCGCATAGTGGGTGGTGATTCATCGGAGCCGGTGGCGGCAGCGGGAGCTCTGACGGGTGGAACTGGTCTCACCCGTCCTGTCACTCGGCCTCTAAAAATAACTCTTGCCTGTTCCAGGTGGCCTCACCACTGAGTGTCTGGAGGTGCAGTCCCTTCCTTGGCTGTGGCTGTGCGAGGGAGGGCATGAGTGTGGCTCTGTGTGTGTGTGTGTTGGGGGGGTGGAGGGTGGCATCTGGGAGCCTCTTTAGTGGTTGGCATCTGAGCCAGGGATTTGAGGCAGGGGGACAAGAGGCAGGCCAGCTCCTCCTCTTCTACCTTGTCGTGGCCCAGAGACAATCTGTCTACTCTTTGGGAAGTGCCAGAGACAGCTGGTGGGGACAGGAGTGTCTTTCAGGACTACATGCTCGCTCTCTGCTGAGTTGGGGCGGGGAACAGGAAGTTGGGGGAGACTGCCAAGGCAATATGACAAGGTTGGGGGTAGGCTCTCAGATGGATGCATACCATTTACCCCATCAACAGTTGAATCTTATGAAAGCCCATTTCACATCTCTTCTTTTTGGTGAAATTTTTTTTATCATAAGTTCCCTTTAGATTAGATACAAATACAGCTGACTTCTTATCCTGATGGCTAGAGGCCATCTAGCCAAGGTTTCTTAAGTGTCCATGGACGCAAGGGGTGAGCTATGCATGGGTTTCATGAGGTTTCCTGATGCTAAAATCATAATAAGGTTGTGTATGTCTGGATGTGTACCCATGTATGTTTTTCTGGGAGAAGCTCTGCAGTTTTTATCACATTTTCTAAGGAAACCACGACCCAGAAGAGGTTAAGAATCGCACCAGTCCAAGCCCCTCACATTAGAGGTGAGGAAATAGGATCCAAAGAAGAAAATGACTGCCCGAATTCTCACAGCCAAGATCAGAACCCAGGTTTCTTGACAGCATCCTCCCCCAGCTGGTTCCCTGAGTCAGGACTGAGCTACCTGCAGTAGACAGAATTCCAGGTACCATTTCAAATGGCCTTTAGGCTGGCATGGATCCAAATGAATTGAGGCTTTCAATAGCAGTGGGCAACTGGGCACTTTGCTCTGGAAGTTCCTATCCCCAGGTGGTTTTGTGAGAAAGTCTCCTGGGGTATCTTCTGACTTGTTTCCTTACGGGACATCCTAGCTCAGGACATTAAATCCATCTCTTGTGCCTTGACATTCTCCCCTGGTGGAAATGGCCCCCTGACACAGGAAATGCCCCTGCCTTCCGGGAGAAGAAATGACATTCTAGGCCTGGGGGGAAGTAAGTGGTAGGGTGGGGAGCAGGCCTAGGAATATTATTTGATGAACAGGCAGGTAAGAGACAGATGCTGGTCCATTGTCTGTGGGAAGAATTCAACTTTGTACCATCAATTCAGTTCAGTCGCTCAGTTGTGTCCGACTCTTTGCGACTCCATGGATTGCACCATGCCAGGCCTCCTTGTCTATCACCAACTCCTATAGTTTACTCAAACTCATGTCCATTGAGTCGGTGATGCCATCCAACCGTCTCATCCTCTGTCATCCCCTTCTCCTGCCTTCAATCTTTCCCAGCATCAGGGTCTTTTCCAATGAGTCAGTTCTTTGCAGCAGGTGGCCAACTTTAGCATCAGTCCTTCAATGCATATTCAGGACTGATTTCCTTTAGGATGGACTGGTTGGATCTCCTTGCAGTCCAAGGGACTCTCAAAAGTCTACTCCAAATCATAGTTTAAAAGCATCAATTCTTTGGCACTCAGCTTTCTTTATCATCTAATTCTCACATCCATACGTGACTGCTGGAAAAACCATAGCTTTAACTAGATGGACCTTTGTTGGCAAAGTAATGTCTCTGCTTTTTAATATGCTATCTAGGTTGGTCATAACTTTTCTTCCAAGGAACAAGCATCTTTTAATTTCATGGCTGCTGTCACCATCTGCTGTTACTTTGGAGCCCAAAAATAAAGTCAGTCACTGTTTCCACTGTTTCCCCATCTATTTGCCATGAAGTGATGGGACCAGATGCCATGATCTTAGTTTTCTGAATTTTGAGTTTTAAGCCAACTTTTTCACTCTCCTCTTTCACTTTCATCAAGAGGCTCTTTAGTTCTTCTCTTTCTGCCATAAGTGTGGTATCATCTGCGTATCTGAGGTTATTGATATTCCTTCCGGCAATCTTGATTCCAGCTTGTGCTTCATCCAGCCCTGTGTTTCTCATAGGAGTTTATTTACTTTTTAATATTTATTTTTATGTATTTGTCTGCACTGGATCTTAGTTGCAGCTCATGGTATCTTCTAGTGTGGCATGCAGACACTTTAGCTGGGACATGTGGGATCTAGTTCTCTAATCAGGGATCAAACTCAGGCCCTCTGAGCTGGATGCTCAGAGTCTTAGCCACTGGACCACTAGGGAAGTCCCTGTACCATAACAGTTTGGATGAGGTGGCCCATGAGGATTAAAAATAATTAACGTTCATTGAGCACTTACTATAGGCCAGGCATTCTTCTAAGAAAAGTACATGTATTAACTCCTTTAATCCTTATAAGACTGAGGCACAAAGGGATTAAGCACAGCTAGTAAACAGCTGAGCCAAGAGATGTACGACATGGAGCCAGGTTTTCTGATTGTAGAACTTAGAGGTATAGAGTCCAGAACCAGAGTTGGCTCCTAGCCTCTATCTGGGGATTGTGCCTCAGAATCAGGAGACAGCTGATGAAAGCACAGGCTGCTGCTCTGAACCCCCAGTTTCTGATTCAGTAGATCTGGGTGGGGTGGGACCTGAAGATTTGCACACCAAGAAGTTCCCAGGTGATGCTGCTGTTCTGGGGACCACACTTTGAGAACCATGGCTCTCTGCTTTCCTGCGTCCTGATAGGAAGAACACAGGGAACAGACGTGATTATTTTTAAAAGGATTTACTGATTTATTTTTATTGGGCTACATCAGATCTTAGTTGCGGCATGAAGGATCTTCCGTTGCAGCACACCGACTCTCTGCGTGGGGTGGGTGGGCTCCAGAGCTCACGGCCTTTGGTAGTTGCGATGCACGGGCTTAGTTGCTCTGTGGCATGTGGGATCTTAGTTCCTCAACCAGAGATCAAACCCTTGTCACCTGCATTGAAAGATGGATTCTTAACCACGGGTCCACCAAGGAAGTCCCTAATCGTGGTTATTGATCTCACCTGGGTTATTACAATACCTGCCCTGGGTCCAGGTCTCTCTCTTACCTCCAGGTACCTACTCCAGGGACAAGTTAATCTCCATAAAGCCCAGCTCCAATCAGTCTCACCTCTGCTCAGTGCCTTTTGGATTCTCTGCTGTGTGTTCCGGTGCCACCCAGTAGAACTATCTTCAGTGATGGAGATGTTCTGCACTGTCCAGTATGGTAACCACCATCACATGTCGCTGTGACTTTTATATTTTTTTTCCTTTTTAATTAATTTATATGTAAATAGTCATGTGTGGCTCATTGCCAGACAGTGCAGGAAACCCATTGGTGTATGCCATTTGAGGCTTCCACTGGGACTGTGTGCCCTTCCAGCCCCAGCCTCAGCCCTCGGCATCTTTTATTCTGGGTCATTCAAGTCAGTTTCCTGGGTATTCCTGGCAGTCCAGTGGTTAGGACTTGGCACTTTTACTGCTGGGGCCCAGGTTTAATACCTGGGCGGAGAACTAAGATCCTGCAAGCTGTGTGGCTTGGCCAAAAAGAAAAGATCAGCTTCCTGAGTCTACCTGGTACTTCCCAATCTGTGCCTGCTTCAGACTCTCTCCTCCATTTAGACTGTCCTTGTGCCCTGTCTTTAAGACTCAACCTAAATGCCACCTCTGCCTTGAAACTTTCTTTGACACCCACTCCCCTCTCATCTTTCTCTCCTCTGAGCTCCCAAGACACTTTCCCACTTTATGACAACCTTTAGTATTTTAGCCTTCTGTTGCTGTTGGCTGATATTGGTGTTTCCTCTCTTTCCCTAAATTTTCAGCTTCCTGAGACTTTTCTAGTCCCTCAACCCCAACACAGGTTCTTCCAGGCGCACAGAGGCGCTCAGTAAATATTGCAGACCCCTGTCCTAGTGCCTAGGGGAAACAGAGATGGATAAAGTGCCCTTCCTGTCTTCAAGCTGCCACATGCTCTCAGGAGAGTCTGATTCGTGCCCAGAGAACCACTGAAGCCAATGGTTATTTTGGGCAGAAAGACAAAAGCCACAGAGGGCCCCAGTTGGCCAGGAGAGTCCGGCAAGAACTGCCCAAGCAGAAGGCTGTGTTTACACACACAGACGGCTCCTCTGCCCAGCCTGGCCTGGTGTGAGGAGACGGGAACATCTAGACGTGGCTGCCTGGCCATCTCATGCAGTTGGGGATTAACAGTGAGGCAGCAGCTGGTCCAGCCGTCTGGGGCGGATGGGTGGATGAAGAGAAAGTTGCAAACACTGCAGAGCAGTGCTAGTTTTTGGAAATTAATTTTTGGTTAGGTGGCGCTTGGTCTGGGAATGTAAGTGTAAGAAAATGTTTGTGGTCTGAGCCATGAACAGCAGGTGAATTTTTGCTGGGTCTGACTTGGGGGTGTATGAGTTTTTCAGAACAGTCCCTGTTGAAATGGCAAGATGGTTAAAAAAGGAAAAATATAGTTTTCTAGTTTCAGACTCTAATATAAAGAGTATTGCACATCCCCCAAATCTCTAGCATAAATTCATCTCTGGCACAAAAACATAAAAAAAAAAAGTTTACTGAGGTTATAAATGCAGAGAAGTACACAGATCATAAGTTTACACACATTTATGAAACTACCCCCACCTCCCACCCCCAGACAGGAGATAAAATATAGCCGATCTCTCTGCAGTGAATTTGTGTTAAACCGTGTGTGTGTAGGATTAATAGTGGACAAACTGGCTGTGGAGTCAAGCACACCTAAGATTGAATCCTGGCCCCCTACCTACTAGCAATGTGACCTTGCACTCCTGGCTTACCTGCTCTGAGCTTCGGTTTCTTCCCCTATAAAATCAAGGTAGAATATATCACCTCTGCCTTACAGAGAAGGAAGAAGTAAAGAACTGAAAATGGATGCATGTTGTTAGGCACAGTGCCAGCACGTAGTGGGTCCCAAAGGCTCTCTGTGATGATGATGGTGATTGATGGTGTCTCTGCAGCATCTTCTGGCACAGAGGACCACAGACGCACACACAGACTTTCTTCTGCTGCCTCTCCCTGCTCCCAGCCTCAGTGTGATTCTCTCCAAGGTCTCTTTTGACTGCAAGAAATCTGTGATGCTGTGATGAGGCAAACCTCAGCTGACACTTCAAGCACCCGACGGGAGGCTGGGTGGATGTCTGAATCCAGTGGGAACGGGGCCAGATCTTTTATGTTCAGGCCCCAGGAGTATGGCTCCCAGACGTCCTAGGGGAGGGCTGACTTCCCAGGGGGAGCAGGAGTGTGGAGATCCATTAAAAATGTAGCCGAGGCAGAGTGTGGGTCAGCAGAGCTCAGCTTCAACAGGGTCCTGGCGTCCTGGGTGAACTCCTGGCTCCCTGGCCTCTGGCTCTGGCTCCCAAGAGACACACCCCATGCACCTATTTAGAGCCGAGGGCTGAGTGGGGCAATTCACACATCCCAGGACTGGAGGGCAGAGCGCAGGAGAAAGGGGAGGAGCCTTGAGGTTCCTTCTAGCTGGGAGCTGGGGTTGTAAAGAGGAGGGGATCAGGAAGGACTTCCTGAAGGATGGCTGAAAGCATGATCATGGGAGAGGGGAAGAGGGTCTCCCAGGTGGAGGAGGAACACGTGCAAAAGCGGAGAGGCAGGGCCCCACGTTTCGCAGAGACCTGAGGATGAAGAGGCAGGTGAGACCAGGCTGTGTAAGGTCTGCAGAGTTGGGCTGAGGGTTCCAGTCACTTTATCAGAGAACCCCTGGCTACTGAAGGTTCTTCCTGTGAGGGAGCAGGGTAGGTGCAGCTCCTCAGGGTGTGCACAGTCATCCTGACTCGCATCGCTTTGGGCCAAAGACAGTGGCCAAGTGGCCAAGCCGCTAGGCTATCGCAGCCTCTGGGCTGTGCAGATCTGTGCAGGAACATGTCTGTCGGGGTGGGGGGTGGGGGTGGGGAGGCAAAGACAGGGGGAGGGGGAAGAGTGAGGATAATGAGGGCACAGGCAAGGTTCCCACCTTTGACAAACTGCAGTCTTACTGGAGCGGCCAGAGAGCCTCGTGACAGCTGAACCCCAAATTCAGAAGTAGAGACGAGAGATGTGTGGTCCAGAGGCTAGAGGAGGAACAGGCTGGATGGTAGAAGCAAGGGGGCTGGACTTCCTAGAGGGGAGGTGACCTCTGGAGGCTCTGAAGAGACTGGGCATCTCACAGGTGTTCTCTCGTGTCGCAGGAGCTTGAAGAGGTGGTGCTGACAATATCCCCATTGTGTATACTCAGTCACTTCAGTCATATCTGACTCTTTGTGACACTGTGGACTGTAGCCTGCCAGGCTCCTCTGTCCATGGGATTCTCCAGGCAAGAATACTAGAGTGGGTTATCATTTCCTCCTCCAAGGGATCTTCCTCACCCAGGGATTGAACCTGGATCTCCTGCATTGCAGGCAGATTCTTTACCACTGAGCCATTGGGGAAACCCCATCGTACAGAGGTGGAAACTGAGGCCCAGAGAGGTTTGGGCCCTGCCCAAGGTCACACAGCTCCTGTGCTATTAATGAACCTCCTCTGTCCCTCCCCCTGTCCTCTCCCCAGAGATAACCATTGCCCCCCAGCTCTTCAACACTGTCATAGAAAGGATGGAAAAGTGCTTTGCACTGTGTGACCCTCCGTGTAGCTTCATCATTGCATGGCAGAACATGACCTAATGCAGGAATGCGTGGTTCCCACAGTCTGGGCTGGAAGGTTTGAGAGGATGGTGAGGTTCTCTGAGATAGCAGTTGTTCAAGAGGTTTCTTGGGGGAGACTGAAGGAGCTGCGGTAGGGGCAGCAGGAGCCAGGAGGTCCCTGCCAGGTGGGCATTGCTGCCCATCCACCCAGACTGCTCCCCACCCCCGGACACAGCTGCCCTGCAGTGCCTTCCAGAGCATGCCTGGGATTAGCAAGAACAGCCTTGTCAGGCAGAACTTCCCAGGCCCATCGATCACGCTGCTCTGGAAAGTCTGGCTCTGGTAATTTCCTCTATAAGCTGGCCCCACTGTCAGCTGCCTGGGGCTTCATTCAGCTCAGCCCACCCAGGCCCTTGGGGCTTCCCAGGAGGCGCTAGCAGTAAAGAACCCGCCTGCCCATGCAGGAGACATGCGACACAGGTTTGATCCGTGGGTCGGGAAGATCCCCTGGAGGAAGGCATGGCAACCCACTCCAGTATTCTTGCCTGGAGAATCCCATGGACAGAGGAACCTGGTGGGCTACAGTCCATGGGGTCGCAAAGAGTCAGACATGTCTTAGCACACACCCAGGCCCTGCTGCCCTCCTGCCCTGGTGCATGCCTTCCTCCCTAGGACTGTGCCTTTTACTCACTTTTGTTTTTTCTGAGGTCCATGGGCTGGGTTAGGGCTTCAGAGAATCTAAACTGGTGCTGACCAAAAGAAATCTGTGAGCCACGCGTGTTAGCCACATATGTGATTTTATTTATTTCTTATTTTTAAATGTGTTTATTTATTTACTTGGCTGTGCTGGGTCTTCATTGCTGCGCGTGGACTTTCTCTAGTTGAGGTGGGTGGAGACTGCTCTCTAGTTGTGGTATGAGAGCTTCTTATTGAGGTGGCTTCTCTAGTTGTGGAGCTCCAGCTGTAGAGCATGGGCTCAGTAGTTGTAGAATCTTGGAATCTTCCTGGACCAGGGATCGAACTGGTGTCCCCTGCATTGGCAGGTGGATTCTTAACCATTTGACCACCAGGGATGTCCCATATGTGATTTTAAATTTTCTAATAGCCACATGAAAAATAAAAAAAGCCAAAAGAGACAGATAAAATTATTCTAATGATATATTTTATTTAACTGAATACATCCAAAATAGCATTGCAATACAAAAGTTATTAAGGAGATACAGGACATTTCTTTAATTAAATCTTCAAAACCTAGCGTGGATTTTACACTTACAGCACATCTCAATGTGCACGAGCCACATTTCAAGTGCTCAGAAGCCATATGTGGGTAGTGGCTAGCTCATAGGTCAGCAGAGCCCTAGAGGCAGGGAGCAAAGCATAAAGGTTGAAGCTCAGCCCTTGGCCTCGGACAGACTGGGCAGACGCATCCTGGCCCTGCCATTTGTTAGCTGAGTGAACTTTGGGAAGTTGTTAACCACAAGCCTCAGAGATTCCTGCTATGAAAAGAGTTAATAATCTCAATGCCAGAGAATTGTTGTAAGGATTAAACAAATGAATGTGTGACCGGTGCCAGGCACAGATCAAGTACTCAAAAAGTGGTGGTGATTCATCTTACAACACCCTCTGATGTTCTGGTTTAGGTACCATTCTCTGCCGCTGGACTGACAGTGAATTCCAGGACAGAGGCTACCCAGTTCCTCTTGCCTTCCTGAGGCTCAGCGTGTACATCACTGTTTGCTAAATGAAAGATGCAATCCTTACACCAGCAGCGCCCACCACCCCACCCTGCCCACCCAGGAATCCAGGGGCCCTTGGTGACTGGGAGTCATGAGACCATTGTCTCCAATGGGGTGACCTTGGCAAGTTGCCACTTTTCTCTGAGCCTTGGATTCCTCATTCAAAAGATAAAAGAGGTGGGGTGGGAGGGACTCTACCTGAGTATTGGGTTTGGTCCCTGCCCCACCAGTGGGCTCTGGGGGGCTTTAGCTAACACCTCGTGTTTTTGCTCTCCCAGCCAGGGGTGCGAATCACTTTCATTCTATTCCTGGCTTTCCTGTATCCTAGCACTTCTGCACTATCAAGTTCCCTCCAGTTAAAATTTCAGAAGAAAGACTTTCTGGGAATTCCCTGGTGGTCCAGTTTGGATGGCAGGCTTTCACTGCCAGGGGCCCGTGTTCAATCCCTGATTGGGAAACTAAGATCCCACAAGCCATTCAGCATGGCCTAAAAAAAAAAAAAAGAAAGAGACAAAAATAAGAAGAAAGACTTTCTCCTGCCTCCCCAGCGGCCCAGAGAGGGGGAGACCTTCTTTGCTGCTGACATCTGCTGATCTTCCATCACAGCAACTCAAGGAGTAAAGCAGGAAGAATTTCTGCCACTTTATAGGGAATTAACTGAGGCTCAGAAAGATCAAATCATCTACCCAAGTAACATAGAAAGAAGTGGCAGAGCCAGAGCTGGAAGCAGAATTCAGAAGAGCCCTCTTTATTGAGGGAGGGGGGTGAGGTGAGGCTTCTTTTCCTCCACCTGGACGACTCGCATTTCTCCAAGGTTTGGTTCTCGGTTCGGTCTTGGTCCTGTGTTTCAGTTTCCCTGTCCTGGGAATGAAGGAAGGCAAGTAACTGGGGTAGTGATTTCAACTGATGCCTATAGGGGGCTGTTTGTTTTTCAGAGAGTGCCCTCACCCTAATCAGATTTCTCTGGAAAAGGTTATTGTGGGGTGAAGTGGAAAGTGTCTGGTCTAGAAAATCAGTGTTACTGGCAAGTGTGAACTTGGATAAATCACTCACTGCTCTGGGCCTCAAATTGCCTGCTTATAAAATGAGAGGGTGACAGTGTGTCACAGGATGTGAGCATGACTTCTGAAAGTACTTTACAAACTGGAAAGTTCTAATAGAAATGAGAGTCTCTTGGACAGCAAGGAGATCAAACCAGTCAATCCTAATGGAAATCAACCCTGAATATTCATTGGAAGGACTGTTGCTGCAACTGAAGCTCCAATACTTTGGTCACTTGATGTGAAGAGCTGACACATTGGAAAAGACCCTGGTGCTGGGAAAGGTTGAAGTCAGGAAGAGAAGGGGATGACAGAGGATGAGATGGTTGGATAAACATCACCAACTGATTGGACATGAGTTTGAGCAAACTCTCAGAGATGGTGAAGGACAGGGAAGCCTGGTGTGCTGCAGTCTATGGGATCACAAGAGTCAGACATGATTTAGCAACTGAACAACAAATAGAAATGTTAGAGACTTCCCTGATGGTCCAGTGGCTAAGACTCCACACTCCCAATGCAAGGGGCCCAGGTTCAATCCCTGGTCAGGGAACTAGATCCTACATACAGCAAGTAAGACCTGCTGCAGTCAAATAAATATTGTTTTAAAAGTTTTTTTAAAAAAGTTAGTCAATAATAATAATATAAGAAATAATAATGATAGCGGTAGAAGAAGCCTGGTTTTCTGTGTGGTCCCACTGACTTAAAGGGAATCGAGCTCTTTGGGTTTAAATCCAGAGTCATATCTGGGAATGTTCTGCCTTGGTCTTTGGAATGTAGCCTGGATTCTTCTGGGAAAGTGAGAGGCTCCATCTAGCTGAGGAGGGTGGGAAAGTGGCCCTGCCCCTGGGGAGAGGAGGGAAGGGGAGGGGAGAGGAGGGGAGAGCAAGGCTTCTTCCTGGGGAAAGAAAGGAACGGGAGGAGGGTTGAAGGGAGGAGGGTTGAAGGAAGTAGAGTTGAACTGGCCTGGCCAGGCAGTGCCATCTGGGCAGCTGGGTCTGGCCCATGGGAGCCCAGGGTTGGGGAGGGCAGCAAGCAGAGGAGGCTGTCAATTTGGAAGGAAAATATTTGCAGTAAGCAGTGAGAAAAAAATCTCTTAGCAGACGTGTCTATCAAAGAACGAATTCATCTGGTGTAACTCCTAAGTTTCACTGGTCCTTTCGCGCATTCATTTGAGTAAATGTGGTGAACTGAGCTCAAGCAGAGCACCCTAGTGTGAAAAAGTGACTTGCCCAAGGCCACACCCCCGAGGGTCTGGGGAGGTCCTGGGAAGAACTGACTCTGGGAAGCTGGGGATTGAAAAGTCCACAGACAAAAGAGGACATCTGTAGGGAAGTCCGCCCAGCAGGACTCCAGTCCTTCTGGGAGCTGGCCCCCGCTGGTTTGTGCATCTTCACGTCTCCTGTCTGGAGGGAGGGCGTGTTCTCTAGGACTCGGAGGAGCTGGTTGCCTTCTGCTCCCTGCTGTCTGACTACTGAGCCTAGGGGCAGCAGAGAGAGTGGAGGCACCGGAAGCTGTGTCTTGGGAACATCTGGTGAAAGAGCTGGTGATGTTTAACTTGGAGAAGAGAAGGCTTGGTTTGGGGGTGGGGAGAAGGGACATGCTTGCTGTCTTGGTTCTCTGAGAGGGGTTGGGGAGAGGGGCATAGCTTCATTCCGTGGAGGATCTAGGGTTGATAATAGAACCTGGGGTAGGTCATCCTGATGGAGCATCTGCCTTGGGAGACAAGAGTGGACGGAAGGAGCTGCCTGTCTCTGGAGTGTGGGAGTGCAGATGGATCCTGGTGAGGTGGACACTAAGGGATGCAGCCCATTGGTGAGGTGGACACTGAAGGAAATGCAGCCTGGGAGGGGCGGGCGGGGAGGGTGTGGAGGCTTGGTTCTCATGTGGGTGGCGTCCCAGCTTTGAACCTCCAGTTTCCAGTGTGGTGGATTCTGCAGCACCTAGAACGGTGGCTGGCATGCAGTAGGTACTCAGGAATGATTTAAAGAATGTGTATGTGTATGCCCGGGATGGTGGCGGGTCAGGGAGCAGGGGTCGTGTGGGCTGCAAATGTGGACCGGTGGGCAGAAATCTCAGGGGATCATGTTGTGGAGACAGGTACATCCAGCTCTTTCTTTCATTGGCAAAGTGAGGCCCAGAGCAAGAGAGCCATGTGCCCAAAGGTACTGGTTGACACGTGACAGGGCTGGACTGGAAGGCAGGCTGTTGGGGGTTTTCCTCTGTCTGGTAAGGTGGTCTGGACAGCTTTCTGAGTTCTAACAGCGCGGCTGGAAGGGAGGAGCCAGGCTTCACTTGGTTTTGAGCCAGGACCTTGGTGCTGCTGGCCTTCTGGCCACCCCCCAAGCCCACCTTCCTAGAGCCTGGATGCCTACGGCACCTCCAGAAACAGCTGTACACCGGCCAGGCCCCACCGTTACACAGCCATTTGTCACCGAAGCACACAGGAACAAATGCACACGTACACACACATGGGACCCCTGGGAGACGTTTGCGATACCGCCCCCCTGGTGGAGGAGGAGCGCTGGCTCCGGGGAAGTTCTGCCCCGCGCCGAGCTGCCAGGGAGGGGAGGTGAGGGTATCCGGCCGCGCTCGGTGGGCCGAGGCTGAGTCACCCCCTGTGAGTCAGGGCGCCTCTCCTCTTCCTCCCCCACTCCCCTCTCCCTCTCTCCCTGCCGAGCCCCCACGCGAGGGGACCAGAGGCTGGCCCAGGCCAGGGTGGGAGCCACGGAGCCCCAGGACTGGGCGGCCGAGGCACAGTCCCGCCGGGGTCCCGGGGACTGCCCGGTGTGACGGCGCCCCGGAGGAGGTGGCCTGGGAGCTTTCGGGAGCGGGAGAGCGGCGAGAGGGAGAGGGATACCGGCGGGGAGGAGGCGGAGGCAGGGGCCGGACCGCCGCGAGGGAGCAGGCGGGCGCGCGGCGGCGGCCCCCGGGCTGGGAGCGGAGGCCGGGCGGGGGCGGGGGCGGGCCGCGCGGCGGGCGCCAGGCCCGGGGCTGTGGGCACGGTGCCCAGCCCCCGGCGCACGCCGAGCCGCCGCCGCCGCCGCTGCTGCAGTCGGCATCCATCAGCGGGCGGGGGTGTCGCGGAACAGGCTGCTCCGCAGAGCCTGCCCCGCCCCGCGGCCTGCCGGCTCGCAGGAGCCGAGGGGGCGCCCCCCGCCCCGCGCGCCCGAGATGGGGACCCCCAGGCCCAGGTAGGCACGTGCGGGCGATCAGGTGGCACCGGAGGGGGGCGTGGGTGGGTTTGGGTAGGGGTGGGCCGGGGGCTCTTTACTCGGAGGCCCAGCCTTCAGCCCTGGGGGAGGACGAGGAGTCGGGGGCAGACCGGCAGGAACTGAGTTTGCAGGCTGTCGGCCCTCCGGCCAGTGTGGGGGCCGTCCTCGCTGGTCCTCCTGACCTCCCGGGTCTGCAGCCTTCCGGGAGAGAGAGGTGGGCAGGCGGGGAGCTGAGGCTTGCTCTAAGGATGAACGTTTGCTGGGTGGCTGCCGGGCTGGCCCACTCCTGTTCTCCCTTCTCGGAGACCACTCCTGCCGCCTCAGAGGAGGCCCAGAGCCCTCTGGATATTTCCTCCAGGATTCAGACGCTGCAAGACAGTCTCTTGACTGGAGCCTGGGTTGCTGGAGAGCTCTGGTCCTCACTCCCCATCCTACCTCCCTTCCATGTCTCCCAAAGCTAGGGGGATAGAACTTGGCTCTAGGGACACGGGGTTTCTGGCCTGGCATTGACACGTTAGAGGGAGAGGACTTGTGGGTCCCAGTTGTGCCTGGCACCTTCTCACTTGGGGGACGTCGGAGGGCCCGTGAGGGTGGGATCTTGAGGGGTGGGCATGGTATGTGGCTGCGGGGGGCTGGGGGGTGCACATGACTGCAACCACCAGGGTGCTCATCAGATCTAAGGCCACTGTCTGGCAGAGGTATGGCTTAGGAGGCTGGACAAGGACTAGGAAGGAGTACTGAGGATACTGGCCTCCTTCGCAGCTGCCGGTTGCGGTCCTTGCCCACCTCCTTCCCCGCACTCACCCCCCACCCCCCACCCCCGCAAGCTCTGAGAATACCTTGATGGGAGAGGGACACTACCATTTGCTCCTGCCATCACTTCATATCTCCTCCTCTGTACCCAGAGGTGGGAGTGTAAGAGGGCTAGGTTTATAACCTCTCCAGGGCTGGGTGGGATTACAGCTTGCCTCTCCCCCACCTCCCAGCATTAGGAGTCTTCCAGATTCAGTAGCCACCAGGCCAGGCTGAAGGCTCAGGACCTCAAATGATACCCCTGGAGGAAGTGGGGCTGTCTGTCCTGGGCAAGGGTGTGGAGAACAGAGGCGACTGTGTACCCGCCTGCCCACCCGTTCCTTCATATGGAGCCTGCGGCAGAGGCAGCCTGTGCCAGCCTCCTCTCTGAGCCGCCGTGGCCCAGGGAGGCTCTGCCAGTTCCGTGCAGGGATGAAGCTGGCTTCTCTTGGCTAGTCTGAGGTCATGCCTACCGGTGACCCCGTGTGCCGTATTTGTGTCCCTCGAAGCAGTCCTGGAGGAGATCAGTGCAAGGGACCTATTCCATTAAAACCCTTCCTGGGCCATGTGCAGTTCCCTGAGCCTGAGTTCAGTGGGCTTCATGGAGAGCTGCTTCCCAGAACCGGCATGAGAACCATGCCTGGTCCCGGAGGGCTCACTCAGGACATACTGAAACATTGACTGAGGCCTCGAAAGGAGGAATGACTTGTCCAAGGTCACAGGCAAATGGGTGTGAGAGCCAGCACTTAGGTACCCACAGCCTCTAATGAGTTCGGGTTTCTTGTAGCCCAAATGCCTGCCTCCCTGTTGCCGTGGCCGTTCCATACACAGGACTCTGATGGGCTGGCGTTATAGCCTGGAGCCTGAGTCTGCCTTCTAGAGAGGGTACATTGGTCTCCCAGCCCTTGACCCCAAAAGGTGAGAAGGCAAGGCCAGGTTGTCTTGGCTGCCAGGCTGCCTTGTCCTGGTTAAGGGGCAAGGGCTGAGGCATAGTCAACCTGGAATCCTGGTCCCTCTTGGAAGTATCCAGAGCCAAGAGGATGCTGGGTGCCCAGGCGTGTTCTGGGCCTGAGCCCCCAGGAGCAGTGGAGAGGGTCTCCCGCCTAGGCTGCTGAGGTGGGAGGGGCCTCTGTGTTGCTCCAGCTCGGTCGTCCGGGTGAGCCTGTCTGGGCTTCTGTGCCCCCATTTATTAAAAGTGGATAGTAATCTCCATCTGGAGTAATACCAGTGATTATACAATCAGAATGAGGATATTTATTGAGTATTTACTGTATGCTTTGCATTATCTCCCAACAACTCTGACAGGTAGGTGCTATTATTATCGTTTTTACACATGACTAAGACTCAGAGAGGTTGTGTCACCTTCCTAAGGTTGCACAGCTGGAAAGAGTGTGGCTGAGTCCAGAGTATCTCTGTTTACCTTGGCATTGTACCTGGAGCAAGTACAACCTGGAAGTACCAGGTTGGTGTCCAGCAGAACCAGAGAATTGATGTGCCAGGACTGGTCCTGGTGGAGAGTTCAAGGGTGGGTTAGGTTTTGTGAGGCAAGGGTGGCCTGAGTGCTCCTGGGGTCCTGAGGGGTAGGGGGCAGAAAGGTACTGGCCGGAAGCCTGAAAGAGGGACCGGCCCTGGCTTTCTGCTTCCTGGCCAGGAACCCCCAGCAGTGAGGATGCTCTGGACTCTGTGCTCCCATTGGCTGCAGGGGAAGACTGGGTGGCTCTAAGGCTGGCTGGCCCTGACACTCACCCCCGCCACACTAGACAGGAACCCAGTGACCAGAACATACAAAGGAGGGAATGCAGGTGCACCAGCTGGGACTGTGAGGAGGAGGCCTGGTGGGGAGGGGACTTGTGCATGGGTAGGCGGGTAGGGGTGGGAGCAGGCTGGCACCGCTTCCTCTGTGGGCGGGAGGCTTGTGGGTAAGAATAGTAGCAGCCAGCATTTATCAAGCACTTACTATATACCAGGCACCCGTTTTAAGGGCTTAACTGTGCCACTCATACAATCTTCACAAGCCCTTTGAGGCAAAAATCCTTCTTTCTCCCATTTTACAGATGAAGGGAACTGAGGCTTAGCAAGGGAAATACAGTTGCTCAAGGTCACACAGCTCAGGCGTCGGGGAGCCAGGATTCAAATCCAGGCAGTGTGAGGTGGAGCCACTTTCCCCATGGCCATGCCAGCAGCTCAAAGTTTCTTTTCAGAGGTCATTCTCGGTTTTGTTCAATTTGAAAAATATCCCCCGAGTACCTGCTGCTGATCCTATACGGCCTCTGGCGAAGCATCCTTATCCTCCCTGGGCTCCCAGTCTGGCCTGGAGAGACATAGACATGGCACAGAGAAGGTGAAGGATGAGTTATTGCCTCTGTAGGCGTGGATTCCTATTCTGGTGATCAGAGAAGGCTTCAAGGAGATTGCAGCCTTGGCACTGGGCACCAAACGCCAAGTGGAATTTTGATAGCTGTGGGGGGAAGGGCACACCCTCTCCTGGGTCAGAGGGAAGGGAAATCGGGACGTGTTTGAAGAATGGGTGGTCTGGTGTGCCTGCAGCAGATGGTGCAGGGGGCTGGGGGCGCTGGGAGGTGACTCAGAAAGTCAGCTTGTCTTTGGGTCTTTGGCAAAACTCTGGAATCTGCCAGGCCTGAGCTCTAGTTGCAGCTCCACTGTGTCCTAGCCACGTACCCTTGGGCTCTCACTCAGCTGATCTGAGCCTCAGTTTCCTCATCTGTAAAGTGCGGCCAAGCGCGCCTGTCTCAAGGAGGCCATGTTAGGGTTGTTACGTAAAGAACTTAGCGCAGTGCTGGCATGCCACAGGGACTCGGCTAACATCACTTTCCTCCCCAGGAGCCTGGACGCTCCAGGAACCTTTGCGGGTATTTGATCTGCATGGGGCCTGCATTGGGGCAGGACAGAGCCGGGTCTGGGAAGGCCCCTTTGGTGAGAACCACGAGGAAGGGACAGGCTCAGCTTTGCAGGAAAGACATTGGCCCTCTGGACCTGGAGGGCTGGGGAGGGAGGGAGGTTGAAACCACACCAAGCTGTCCCCTTGGATGGTTGCGGGAGGAGCAGCTTAGGGTGGGGAAGGCCATGGGGTGGGGGAAGGGCATGAATTTGGTTTGCAGCTTCAGAAGTTTCAGATGAAGGACTCATCTCCCTTCAGTCATTCTGAAGGTTGCGCAGCGTCGTCTTTGTGCATCTGGCTTTTTTTTTCCCTTTTGCATAATTTCCTTTGGATGAAGCCGCATCAGAGCTTCTTCCATAATAGCAGCAAATTGGGACTAAGTGCCCAACAATAGGGGAATGATTGAGAGCGTTTTGGAACATCCAGTGGATAAAATAATATGCAGCCATGAACAGCCGCAGAAATACTTACCCTCGAAGCGTATGGAGCTGTGTACTCGTCAGGTTCCTCGGCATCTTTTCTTTATTTCACTTCATGTTGCTGTGACAGAGGCGGGACAGGGGTTAGAGCCTTCCCGCACGTGAAGAGATTCAGGCTAGGCTGTCATCTCTTGGAGGGCAATGTTCATGTTTTATTCATTGTTCTGTCCTCAGCGTGTGGCTGAGTGGTTTGCAAATGCTTGTCTGGTGAAAGAATTGATGGAGTGGACAAAGCGGACGGCAAGTGACTTGTCCAAGGTCATGCAGGTAGGAAGACCAGGACCAGGGTCTTCTCAGCCCTACTTGGCACATTCTTCTCACTCACTGCTCAGTATCTGGGAGGGGAGTAGGATGGAGAGGTGTGCAGCGAGGACTGGAGACAGACCAGGGCATAAGTCTCATTTCTATCCTTAGTGACTGTGAGGACTTGGTAAGTCAGTTCATCTTCTGAGCCTCAATTTCCCCATCTGTAATATGGATAATCCAAGTACCTGTTTTTAAGCTTGTCATCAAGATTAAATGATTTCAGGTATGTAAGATCCTTAGCATAGGAACTAGCACACAGAGAAGTACCTAAGAATGTTAGATGTGATGATGATGATATAATAATGTGGAAATATTTCTGATACAGTAAATGTTTTTTTTTTGCCGAGCTGTGTGGCACGTGGGATCTTAGTTCCCCAATCAGGGATCAAACCCACCCCTCCTGCAGTGGAAGCTTGGAATCTTAACCACTGGACTGCTAGGAAGGTCCCTCGATACGATTTAATGTTAAATGGAAAAAAACCCCAGACCATGAGCACTCGGATTAAAATGATATAAAATTAGATCTGACCATAGGTACAGATTGGAAGAGAACAGGCAGAAATAGCATTACAGCAGGTACTATGGGAAATGAATGACTGACCCAGACAAAGCTTTTTAAAAATACTTACTATTTCTTGTTTTAATTACAGAAGAATTATGTGAAAAATCCTAATCATTCAGAAGCATACTCTCTCCTTGTTTTCCCAACCAAAATCCTTCTCTCCAGAGAAGCAGGATGGTGGCTAGAATTTTTTCTATGCCTACATAAACGATAAGCATACAAACCGGAATGGGACCATAAATTGCATTATTGTTTTACAAGTTAGATTTTTTTCATTCTATATGGCAACATCTTTCTATGTCAATGCATCTAAACCCCATCCCCAAAATGTTCACACTAGATACGTAATACTTTTGTAATTCCTTTTTCACAGGATAAATCCTAGTTCATTTGGCCATCAACAGGGGATTGATGGACATTTAAAGTTGTTTCCAATTTTACTCTTTTCTAAATAACGCTGACCATGAACTCTCGTAGTGTTTAAACAAGAAAATCAAGTGAGAGAGATTCAGAAACTGTGAGATTGCTCAGGGTTGCTGGGGAGGGTTCCCTGCTTCTCTGGGCTTCTTTCCCCTCCTCACCTCCCTTCTCAGCAGAGCCCCAAGGGGCAAGGACACTGATCCAAAGCCCATGTTTGTTTCTGCAGTTCCCTGCTCTCTCTCACCAACTGCTGATCAGTGAGGTCCAAGTGAAGTGATGATGATAAAAGGATCCTTTAGACTGTAAAGCACCCGGCACGTGGGAGGGGTTGATACTGCTGTTATTATTTCCAATCCAGAGCAACAGTAGCTTTGGTTACATGGCTGACAGCAAGTGGGATGTAGCAGGTTTGAGGAGGAAGAGCATGGAGCCGTGAGCCAGCAGACCTGGGTCCGAGTCCCTGCTCAACTCGAACTGACAAGTCATGTGACCTTGGCCAGCCCTGCCTGCTGGGGGAATAAACCCACCCATCTCATGTGTCCCTGGTGGAGCTCAAAGGTGACAAAGCCCAGAAGACAGCCAGCTCATGGTCCGGCTCTCAGAAAGGGTGTCCCACTCCAGGGAGGTCTCCTCTGCCTCTGCGGTCATCCGTGTGGACCAAGTAGGAGGCTTTTCTCTTTTCTGATGCTATTTACTCTGCAGTTTGGGCATGTCACGTGGTCCCCGGCCTGCAATGGCACATCAGTTTGTGGCTCCACGGTGGCATGTGAGACCTTTGGGCAAGAAGCCAGTGCTGACGGGTGGCAGCCTCTTCACATGGCTTGATTTTATTTAATGCGGTGCCCATGGGTACCGCCGGCCTCTGACAAATTGCCGTCTCCGCCCTGCCACATAGGAATGACTGCAGGCCCAGCTCCTGTTTCTACCCCTCGGGCTCCATCAGAGGCCTGGCTGGGAGGGCGGCACAGTCCCCCTCCTCCCTCCTCACGGGTGGTCATTTCATTCATGTCCACCTGGAGATTGTCACTCAAGGAAGTGAATGTTCTGCACCGGGGAGATCCCAATGGGAGTTAACATCATTCCCAGAGGGAGAAGAATAAATCTTAATAGCCTCTCTTTCTCTCACCGTATTTTTTCTTTTAATTCTTTTCTTTTTCTTTTCTGACTCTCAAAGTAGTACAGGCTCATAGTAGGAAAATGGTGTAACATAGAGAACCCCCTAAAAAGTCAAAAAAACAAAAGTCTGTAATTTCTGCTCTTGTTAACCTTTGAGCCTTTAGACAATAAGAATTTCTAATATTTCTTGAGTACTCACTGTGGGCTTTGGCTTGTAAGTGCTTTACGAGCCAAATTCAGTTTGGTCTAATTCAGTTTTCTTAGTAAAACTAGTAAATGGGTAAGATTATCATCGCGGTTTTACAGATGAAGACACTGAGGCCCAGTGAGATTAAGGGAGAATGCAGGGTTTCCCGGTTGCCTAGTCTATCCTTAACCATTTGACTATACTGCCTCTTTCCAATTTCTCCTCCCCTCCCTCTCTAGTTGGTGTATCTATTTACTGTCAGGTGGTATATCAGTCACAGGTGGCACTAGTGGTAAAGAACCTGCCTGCCTGCAGGAGACATAAGAGACTCAGGTTCAATCCCTAGGTCAGGAGGACCCGCTGGAGGAGGAAGAAATGGCAACCCATTCCAGTATCCTTGTCTGGAGAATCCCATGGACAGAGGAGCCTGGAGGGCTACAGTCCATAGGGTCGCAAAAGAGACGTGACTGAAGCGGCTCAGCACACAGCACAGTGTATCAGTCAGATTCTGGCAGAAAACTCAGATGCTTTAACTTGGAGATGTTAAGAAAGCTGTGGGCAGGGTTAAGGGAACCCACAAGGGGGACCCACAAACTCATGGTGACAGAGACTGTTAGCTCCCTTCGGCCTGAATGAACAGAGGGAGGGAATAGTGTTACTGGGCTTGTGCATGGAGCTGTCACAGAGCCACTCAGCCGCCACTAGAACCACAGGGAGGGCGACTGGGGAGACCTACCCCCTCTCTGCTTCCACTCTCTGACCTCCTGCCAGTGCCTCCCGTTGACCAAAGGCAACCAGAGGTCAGCAGGCAAAGGAGTTCAAAGGACAGTCCAAGAGCTCAGCCTCCTGGCTCTTTGAGTGGGACATGGTTCTGGGGGTGCAAATGGGGATCAACAGCCCAGGAATTGGTCCTAGGGGGATGGGGAAGATGTGCCCCGTGACTTCCCCAAAAGAAAGGATGATCTTGGTAACGGTGATCATTGAAAACATCTTTCAGAAGACTCTCACTTTCTGCCTAGTGTTCTCTTTGTTTTGGCGTTTTCCACGCCCTGTTCCTTCTTCCTCTCTGCACTCCTTCCTACTGTGAGTTCCTGCCTGGTTCAGAATTCCCACAACCGTCTGGATAGAAGTTGTCAGTGTCTCAGATTTAGAAGAGAGCCTTCGTGGCTGGGGAGTGATTGTTCATGACCGTGGATACTCGTGGCTGTGTGTGCTCTCACGTGGTTCCACTGCAGTGCATATGTATGCAAAGACATGCTTCTGGGACGCATGTCATAAACATCTGTGATACACGCTCCCTTGTCTTTAGCGTGACTGTAACTTTTGCATTTCAAAGTCCTTTTGTTCTCTGAAACATCCTTTTTCTCTACATGGCCCTGCTCTGAAGTGGACGATTAGGGCCTCTCCTCCCTGCTTAACAGATGGAGAAACTGATGCTCACAAAGGGGAAGTGACTCGCCCAAGACCCATCAAATAGGATATGGCAGAACTGAAACAAGAAATGGTGGTCTTGATTCTAACTTCAGCTCTTCTCAGTGTATTTGCCTTTTAATCTTAGGAAGTTTTTCCGTAGCCAGTTTTACCCCTGGGAGAAATTAGTACAGACAAACCCCCTGAAGCTGCTGGAATGTCATGTAGTGGGACGGACGTCAAAGAGTCTTGGCACAGCCTTATGACCTTGGGCAAATCGGTAGGCATCTTTGGGCCCGTGTGTCCTCATCAGTCAAATAAGGATGATAATATCAGGAGTTTGGATGGAAAAGTTAGCTGCTTAAGATCTGATAAGTTGTCAGGACAGGCTCCTGAAGTGAGTGCAGCCCAGGTCTTTTGACTCGTCTCAGTGCTGTTCCATCCACCCATCACCCATGTGTTTTTCCATTTATCCATCTGACCCCAGTGGGTTTGAATTCTGACACTGCTGTTTACTAGCTGCATGATCTTGGGCCAGTTAGTTCACTTCTCAGTGCTTTAGTTCCTTCTGTTGTGAAATGGAGATATTGAGAGTACCTATTATGGGTTATTATGAAGATTAAATGATGTAAAATGCTTAGATCAGGGCCTGGTAAATAGCAAACTCTATAAATGTTAGCTTTGTCATTGTTATTTATCAAGAACTGCTCTAAACCCTGGGGAAAATGGCAAATGAGACAGATAAAGGTTTTTTGTTGTTGTCTTTTGGCCATGCTGCACAGCTTGCAGGATCTTAGTTCCCTGACCAGGGATCGAACCCAGGCCCGTTGCGGTGGATACACGGGAGTCCTAACCACTGGACCACCAAGGAATTTCCAAGACATAAAGTTTTGTCTTTGTGGAGTTTACATTCTAGAGAAGGAGTAGAAACAATTTGTGAACTTATGAAGAAACACATGCTTGCTTCATGGGAATAAAGTTTCTTTTTGATGGGTGGTGAAATTTTTTGAAAGTAGGTAGTAGTGTTTGTTATACAACACTGTGAATGTAATTATTGTCCCTGAATTGTTACCCTTAAAGGTGGTTAAGATGGCAAAAACAGAATAAAGCAAAACCAAAAAACCAGCTATAACCAAAAAAAATAAAATAAAATAAAATGGAAAGAGGGACCCACTTTAGACAGAGTGGTCAAGAGGCACATAAACTGAGATCCGAAGGGTGAGAGCTACCAAGAGACAGGGGACAAGCCCACTGTCCACATAGAGGGAGCAATAAGGGCAAAGACCCAAGGCAGGGGCAAGCCTGGCGTGACTGCGGTGCAGACAGAAAACCTGTGTGGCACCACTGTCGCAGTGATGGGGGCAGTGGGGGAGCTAAGCAGAGGCCTTATGCAGGGACCTGGAGCTTTGGTAAGGAATTTGCATCTTATTTTGATGGGAGGTCATTGGGGGTTTTAAAGAGGCCATCCACTTGGACTGTAATTGGATCCTCTGTGGAGAATAAGCCCTAGGAGAGCCCAAGTGGCTAAAGGGACCGTGGAAGAGATGGAGCCGCCATGCAGACAGGAGCTGAGAGTGGCTTGGACCTGGGTAGAGGTAGGGCTGGAGAAAAAGAACAAATCCAATTTACTGGACTCAGAGATGCTGAGTCATGCTAACCCTGGTGGGGGAGCTTGAGGTATAAACCAGTCAATTCACTTTTAATGTAGGGGTACAACCGCAGGCCAAGTGGGCATTGCCTCTTCCGAGCGGAGACACCCTCTCCCTCTAGGCAGCCCAGATGGAAAGCCACAGTGTCTGAAGCCTGCTTAGTGCCCCCAGAAAGTGAGCCCGGGGAGCCAGCCTGTGGTTGCAGTGTTGAAGAGTGTCAGAGGCTGACAGGCTGCTGAGCTGGCCCCAGAGGGGGCCAGGCGAGCACGCTGGGCCTTACTGGGCCCCTCACCTCCAGACAGGGCTGGCGCAGGCACCGTCAGCATTTCCTTCTCTGGCTGACCTTTCCCTTTTCTAATCCTGTGCATTCGCGTTTTCATATGTTAGTGTCATCAGTCAGGCTTTGCTGGCCTCTGTCTCTCTCTCCATCTGTTCTGGGTAGGCACTTCTTTTTTTGTTTTTGTTTTTTTAGTTGTTGTTGGGTTTGTGTGTGTGTGTGTGTGTGTGTTTTGGCCTCCTCATGTAGCACGTGGAATCTTAGTTCCCCCACCATGGCCCAAGGATTGAACCTGTGTCCGCTGCAGTGGAAACGCCAAGTCTTAACCACTGGACCACCAGGGACGTCTCAGGGTGGGCACTTCTAAACCTCAGCTTTGCAGACCACTTCCCACTCTGGCTTCCCATTACTGCTTGTCATTCTGGATCTTCTCAGGATTGTTTTATTGGGTGCCTTCTTTATGCTATTTTCCTGAATTTCCATCACCCCCCTGAGAAGGAGGGAGGAATATCTCTGTGTTAGGGTTGAGATGACCTAAGCTCAGAGGAGTGAAGTCACTTGCCCAGCGTCCCAGAGGGAGCTAGTGGGGGAGGGTTCCGGGTCTAGGTCTCACTGACCTGGGTCTGCCTCTGGCCCTGCTGCCCTGCATGGAGGGGTCCATGAGATGACTCTCCATACGGTCTTTGACGCTAGGCCTGGCCTGCAATGGCTCGGTGACAGGAGTCTTACCCTTTGCAGCAGAGTAACTTTTCTGAGTCTTGCAAAGCTGCTGCCCCCCACACCGCCCCCCGACCCCATCCATCTCCAGCTTCTTCATTTCTCTGACTCAAACCTGTTCCTCCTGCCAGCCTGTGTGGAGCTCACATTTATAGGCTTCTTGTTCCAAGAAGTCAAGTTGTCAACGCCGGGACTTCACTGGTGGTCCAGTGGCTAAGACTCCATGCTGCCAACACAGGGGCCAGAATTTGATTCCTGGTCAGTGAACTAGATCCCACATATGCAACTAAGAGTCTGCATGCCACAACTAAGACTCAGTGCAGCCAAATAACTAAATATGAAAAAAAAAAACAAGAGGTCAAGACTCCCTGTCCTCTACACATCCCTGCTTGTTCCCACATCTGAGCATTTGCCCACATGGTGACCTAGTCCAAATGTCCTCCCTGCCATCACCTGTCTAGAGTCTCCCTTTTTTCAAAACCTAACTCCAGCTCACCCTGCACTTCCTACCCTATAAGTCTTCCTTGGAAACCCCAGACCATACTCCCAATCACCAGGTCCCAGAATCTTCTAGAGGCTGAAATGTACATGGGCAAATCTAAGTCACATCCTGGGTGAGTATCATCCTCCCATGTGGCCGGGAGCTCCACGGGAACCAGCACACGGTCCTCTGGGTCTGCTACAGTGCCTGGCCAGCTTGGCCGCCCAGCAGGTTCCATCAGTCTGTGCTGACCTGGTCCTGGACAGAACTGTGCCCATGTGACTGGCTGTGGCAGAAGCCAAAGTCAGGTTCTTGGCTCACTTTCTGGGCCCCAGTGAGAGAGTCATGCCATTATCCCCAGACTTGTGAGATGAAGAAGGTTCTCCTCATCACAGATTTTAAAAATAATAATGTGATTTTCTTTTTAATTCACAAATTTTCTTTTAGGTTTAAACAGATTTTATTTATCTCTGTCTCATCCTGTCATACCAGACCATGTGCACTGGAAACATTTATTTTTTGACTTCTAGTTATTTTTTTTTAAATCATTCAAGAAATCTCCAAGTGTAGTAGAGAAAAATGAGAACTACAGTTAAACAGAAAGAAGAAAAAAAAAATTTGTCTGCCCACCTTCTAGAAACAACCATAGTTAATACTTTGCTGAATTTTCTTTTTTCTTAAAATATTTATTTCTTTGGCTGCACCTGGTCTTATTTATAGCACTCGGGATCTCTAGTTACAGCATGAGAACTCTTAGCTGTGGTATGGGGAAAGCTAGTTTTCCGTAACCAGTGATTGAACCTGGTCCCCCTGGATTGGGAGTGCAGAGTCTTAGTCACTGGACCACCAGGGAGGTCCTCTGCTGAATTTTCTGTATCTGTATGTGTACATTAGTTAAGATAGGGTCGATCTGTACAAACTGTTGTGTGTCATGCTTTTTCACTCAGGTGTCCTCCATGATTTTGTACATCACCTCTTTTCACTCTCTAGAGCAGACACGCCATCTTTTGTTTCACCAGCCCCTGGCCACGGGATTTGTCTGTGGCTCATGCCGCTGTCTTGGCTCCCAGCCCGGGCCTGAGTGCTTTTTCCTCCTCTGAGATTCTGTTGAGGTTTGCCTGAGGCAGCAGAGTGCAGCGGGAAGAATAATGGACCTGGAGCTGGGGTCTGGGGAGTCAGGAGGCTGGGTGAGGAGGAGAGTGGGCGGGGGCGACCAGGGAGAACCTGTCTGAGGAAATGACTATTGCTCTAGCCCCTTTTGCTCTCTGGGTCTTACCTGTAAAAGAAGAGGAGGAGACTGAATTATCTCAGAAGCTTCCAGTTCCTCTCATCTGTGGTTCTGCCAGCACCAAGCAGTTATGCCAGCAGCCTCTGCTGGAGACCTGGGTGGTGAAAGCCTGGGATATTTATTTAAGATTACTTGGCTGGCTATTTCCAAGACGATGCAGGCCCTGGTGAAGGTTCAGCGAGTCCAGGCTGAAATCAGACTGAAGCAGAGGCAAGAGGAGATGTCCTGGAGCCTCTGGGCTGCCTGAATCCATGAGGGGTGTGTGGATTCTGCTTCTCCCAGCACAAAATATACAGATTAGTCTGTGGATTTTTTTTTTTTTGAAGCAAAATTAAGCAAGCATTTATTTGAAGAGTTCTTCCCTGTAGGCCTTATCTAGCATAATGCCTGATATCTCCAGTGCAGGCTTAGAAGAAATCCAGATCATCTCAGTTTGACCTCATGAGGCTGTGCGCCACCGCCCCCCACGCCCCCCTCCCCACCATGCCCCCACCCCCCAACCCCCCCGGAGCAGCTCTGTGGCTTTGTGTTCTGGCATTGAGTCAGCACTTAGCGTCATGTAAGCAACAGAGCTTTTATTTAACGATGGCTTTAAGTTATAACCATAAAGCCCAGGGCAATGATGTGAGTGGAAAGCATTTCTGGGTGGGGATGAGGCCACGTGGACCAAGGCCTTCCCTTCCTCCTCATCTTAACAACAGCATCCATAACACTAGACCTTCTCATTAGTGCAACAAGCTCCAGCTTATAAAGTGCTCCGCTCATTATCCATAAGGTGGGGATTGAGGATGCTCATGACCTATCTTGGGCCCTGGAGACATTGGGTGGCTGAGTGGGGCTGCTCAGGGCCCTTGACTTTCTGTTCAGTGCCCTTTGCTTTGGGCAAGGCTGGTGGCTCCTAGAAGGCAGTGGGGGAAATAAGATTGGGGCTTGGAGCATGTGCACAGCCCAGGGTGGATCAGTATCTGTCTGCATCTGCCCGTCAAAGGCCCCCAGGGTGGGTGGGGTGGGGGAGGGACCTGCCAAATCTCATCTGGATCTTTCTCTTTTAAAGTGATGGATTCAGAGGAAGGCTCTAGACTCAACAGGTGAGGTTTCCTGCTCATTTCTGTTTCCAGGTTTTCTCTCTAAACTTTTTTTTTTTTTTTTGAGAGGTGTGTTTTCACTGAAGGGGGTCAGAAATGGATTATTTTGCTTTCCTAAAAACAAACAACTTGTGGGTTAAATATATGTATATATATATGTGTGTGTGTGTATTTTAAAAATTATGCAAGTAATTCCAAAGCGTATGAAGTTAAAAATGAAGTTCCCTCTCTTATCATGCCCTGTGGAACTCTCTTTTTCTCCTCTACCTACTTCTGAATTATTGACCTCTCTTAACAGTTTAGTGAGTATCCTTCCAGATCTTTTACTACATGTGTACAAGCACTAAGATGTTGAGATTGTTGGGGTTTATAAGGACCTACTGCCCAGCTGCTCTTTGGAATAAGCAAATTGCAAAGAGAGAAAAGGAGAGAGAGAGAGAATGACATGGTCCCATTTATATTTATATATATAAAATTTATAATATAATTATATATAAATATATTACAAAATATAATATAAATTTTAAATATAACAACTATAGTATAAAATTATATATATATATTTTATACATATAAATGGGACCATGCCATTCTCTCTCTCTCTCCTTTTCTCTCTTGGCAATTTGCTTATTCCAAAGAGCAGCTGGGCAGTAGGTCCTTGATTCTCTGAAATCTCATTTCCTGCTTCAAGGGGAAAATGATAAGAATAGTCTGTCGCAGAGATAATTTCTGAGTCCTTCGCTTTTGGGATGAGTCCTAGTGAGAAGAACTGACTGCCCGTTTGTAGCAGACGTGGGGCCCGAGCCCAGATCTCCGTCTTTGACATCATCAGGGCTATGCGTTTGTTAAGAGGACCTGTCTTACCCCTTTAGATCCATCCTGACCGCATCCCCGTGGAGTCAGAGGGCAGGAGTTATTGAGGCTTGGGGCATGAGGAGCCTTGCCTAATGTCGGGGCTGGAAGGACTGGGAGCCCAGGGCTCTTTGGGTTGAGTTCAGGTTATCCAGCATTGGCTGAGGGGCTACCATGTGCCAGGTGCTGTGGTGGGAGAGACAGCCAGGCCCAGGGCCTGCCTGGAGGTAGTCCCTGACTGTCCCTGGGGCTCTTGGCAGAGTGGGGCCCCCTGGAGAGACTCTCCTTGTCTCCAGGAAGGGCCCTGATTCCAGACCTGGGCCAATAGACTGGAGTCCCTGAGGAGCTATATGGGCAAAGGGTAGTGGGTGGGGGTCTGTGACCTCAGCTGCTGCCGCTGACCCCTCACTTCTCTGGACTCTCTCCCCATCCTCCTTTTCTGTCTCTCCCTCCTCCCCCTTCTCTCTGGCTCTTTGTCCATTTGTCTCCATCTGTCTCTCTCGGCGTGTGGTTCCTGTCCCCCTCGCTCTGTTCTGTCGTGCCCTTGCTGCCCCTCTCCCTCATCACATTCTCTCTCCTTCATGCCAATGCAGGCGTGCTGGTCACCATGACAACAGAGACAGGCCCTGATTCTGAGGTGAAGAAGGCTCAGGAGGAGGCCCCGCAGCAGCCTGAAGCAGCCGCCGCAGCGACCACCCCTGTGACCCCCGCGGGCCACGGCCATCTCGAGGCCAACTCCAATGAGAAGCAGCCGCCCCAGCAGGACGCTCGGCCTGCAGAACAGGTGTGTGCCCGGGAGCGGGGAAAGAAGGGAACTGAGGTGTACTGTTGACCCACGACATGCCGAGCACTGTGCAGGGACCATCGTGTTCATTTTTACATTTTATTCTCCAGGACCTCAGGAGATAACTATTCATTTGCCCATGATACAGTGCGGGAAATAGAGCCTCAGCAGGATGGACTCACATTGCTATAAAGTGCTGTGTGCTTAGTCGCTCAGTCATGTCCAGCTCTTTGTGACCCCATGGACTGTAGTCCGCCAGGCTTCTCTGTCCATGGGGATTCTCCAGACAAGAATACAGGAGTGGGTTGCCATGCCCTCCTCCAGGGGATCTTCCCAACCCAGGGATCGAACCCAGGTCTTCCACATTGCAGGTGGATTCTTTGCCATCTGAGCCACCAGGGAAGCACAAAGTGACAGAAATGCAAGTCAAATCTGCATCTGTGTCTGTATATATATTGACCGCACTGCATGGCATGCAGAATCTTAGCTCCCTGACCAGGAATTGAACCCATGCCTTCTGCAGTTGAAACGTGGAGTCTTAACCACTGGACTGCCAGAGAAGTTCCAAGTCAAATCTAGATCTGGTGTTGAAAAATCTGTGTTCCTTCAACCTTATTTTCCTCTTCCCTCAAGCTGTCCATTCTAGCTGGGCAGGCCTGGTGTGACTCCAGAGCAAAATTCATCATCTAAAGAGACAAGAAGGGGCTTCGCTGGTGGTCCAGTGGTTAAGAATATGCTTTCCAATGCAAGGGACGCAGGTTTGATCCCTGGTAAAGAAACTAAAATCCCACATGCACAGACTAGCTAAGTCCACACTACAGTTAAAGAGCCTGCTCACTGCAACAAAGACCTAGCACTGCCAAAAAAAGAAAAACTTAAATAAAAGAATAAAGAGACAAAGGACTTGAGGCGGGGGGTGGGTCATCTAGCCATTGAATTCACACCTCCCTCAGTTCACAAGACTAGAGAGGGAAGGGGCCCAGCCAAGATCATTGAGGTTATCTGCTGCAGAGTTAGGACTGATATGCAGGGCTCTGACCACCCTTCCTTCCATTAGATCAGTCCTAGCCACAGGTGGCTCAGTGGTAAAGAATCCACCTGCCAATGCATGAGACTTGGATTCGATCCCTAGGTCGGGAAGATCCCCTGGAGAAGGAAGTGGCAACACATTCCAGTATTCTTGCCTGGGACATCTCATTGACAGAGGACCCCGGCAGGGGCTACAGTCCATGGGGTTGCAAACAAGTCGGACACAACTTAGTGACTAAACAACAACAACAGAACCTCATGCTTGACCCAATGACAGACTGGGAAGGAGGAGGCCAAGCCCTGATAACTCGGGCAGTGTTAGTTCTAAGGAGAAAGGATAGCGCCGGCCTCTGGGTTTGGTTCTGTGGGATGCTTCTGCCTGAAGGGGAGCAGTGGCCCCCTCCTATGAACCCACCCATTGTACGCAGTGCTGACTCTCCTCCTGCACCTTAGACAGGGGTGTCACCTGGGGGTGTTCTTAGAGGGCCATGGCTCTCATTTTGGAGTCTGCCTTAGCTCCAGCTGCTTCCTCATTGCATCTCATTTGGATGAAAGGCTATGGTTTCAAGCTCATTGACCAAATCCTTCCCTTGGTTGGACCTGCAGAGCCTAGACATGGAGGAGAAGGACTACGGGGAGGCCGACGGCCTGTCAGAGAGGACCACACCCAGCAAGGCCCAGAAGTCACCCCAGAAGATTGCCAAGAAGTACAAGAGCGCCGTCTGCCGAGTCACTCTGCTCGATGCTTCTGAGTATGAGTGCGAGGTGGAGGTAGGGAGCCACAGCCCAGCCCCAGCCCCAGCCCACTGGCCTCGGAGCCAGGACAGGCCTCTGGGCACTCAGCCTGGGCCAAGCCAGAGGGCATCCATTCTTAATGGAGGCCTGGACCGACTGCCGTGAGATGATAGGCCAGCCCTCCTTTGCCTAGACCTTGTCACTAAGGCCCAGAGAGGGCTCTTATGATTGCACATAGAATTAGATGAGGCCCAGGCCTGGCACCGGGAAAAGCCTTCTTAGGGTGGCTGTACCTTGGGTAGGATTCACTGTCTAGGGGCTGATCTGTAGCCTGGTAGGACCTGGCCTCTTCTGTCTCACCGTGTAGATACCGCGGTTTCGACTAGAATCATTTTCATGTATTTATTGGATGGGGAGAGGGGTTCTTCCTGTGAACCACCCTGTCCAGGGCTCCAGGACAAACTGGTCACTCGAGGGTTCCATGGTAAAGTGTCCCCCAGGCATAGGGAGGCAACGCATGGGAAGGACTGCTCTCCACAGGCTTTGTAGAAACCCCGTGGCATGGTTCTGTCCCCCAGTGGGTGGCAGGGAGGACACCTCTTCTCTGGGGTCAGCCCTCCTGGCCCTGCATTTAGCGTCTCCCTTTCCTATATTGGCTGGAACTCCCACTCGAATTCTGAACTCTGACCGCCCCCTTAGAGGTTCTGCCCCCGTCCACATGCCATTCCCGGCTTGTCCACATGTATGGAAAAGTCCAGAGGGTGGCCTTACTGCTGAGAGTTACAAGAGCCACCAGTTCCCCCCTACCCCACCCCAACCTCTGACTGGTCATAAGGGACTAACTTACTTCTAAGCCCTGGGAGGCTGGTTCTGTCTTCTTTTCAGGGTTGGGATTTCTGTCTTTTTTTTTTTTTTTTTGATGTTTATTTCTTCCATAGAAGGGTTGCAGGGTGGACACCCAGGGCCAAAGAGAGGGATATCCTCTCCCTCTTTTCTGCCCATGCCGGCTCCAGGGTGCTGTTTCAGCTGCCCTAGGAGAGTGTGAGGGTTTGACCGAGGCCGCTTTCTCTGAAGGCCTCCTTCAAGAGAGGAGGCCAAAACCCCAAAATTCCCCTTGATTTTTCAGCCGATCCCACAGTCAGGCCTGATCCCAGTTCCCAGTGACTCTGCCAGACCTTGCAGGGAGCTCACCACCTCCCTGGAGTCCCCTGCCTCTTTGGGTGGTGACCGCTTCACATGCCTCTGTTGGTGCTCGTCTTCACACCTGTGGGTTGGGTACCCACAAGTTCTGGGCTTTGTCCTTCCTAATCCTCAGGCCTGGATGGTGCCCAGAGAAGTACCACGTGTGGATGATGGGAGCTAGGGAAGAAGGTGACTCCCACAGTGCTGCTTCCATCTGAAGCTGATTTAAGCACTATGAACAACTGAAGAAACTCTTGCTGCTTGGATAGGGGGTGCCCCCTTGGTGTAAGGGGAGGGACCGGGAAGGAGAGTTACTCTGTGACACTGAGTTCCAGGCCCACCCCTCCTCCCCTGCCCACATCCGTGACTTGTCAGGCAGCTCGTCTCTTCCTCTCACATCCAAAGTTCAGATTTTTGGTTTTCTCCTCCTTGGGTCCAACTTAGACTGTTTCTCTTACTCACTGTACAGGAAGGAGAAGTCAGTCACACCCTGACCCCACTCCAGCTTCCCCCCAAGCAGATTAAGTGCTAGGAGGACCCCAGGAGGGCTTGGACGAAGGCAGTGGATGGGCTGGGATTAGTGTCCCCCCAGGGTCCCTTTGGACTCGGCGAGCAGAGCCCGGTGGGAGACAGGAGCTCTGAGATCCTCCCCAGACGCTGGAAGCCTCTTGGGGGTTTTCATGTTGTCCTGGTGAAGCCTGGGGCACCTTCCCACCCCACCCTGACGTGTATTCCAGCCTCATGGGATCTCTGCATCTCTCTCTAGAAACACGGCCGGGGCCAGGTGCTGTTTGACCTGGTCTGTGAGCACCTCAACCTCTTGGAGAAGGACTACTTTGGCCTGACCTTCTGTGATGCCGACAGTCAGAAGGTACCTGGGCTGGGGAGCGGAGTTGGCTGGAGGGTCTGCTGCGGGGAGACGTCTTCTCTTAAGCCCCCATTGGCCTGGCCGCATGCTATGGTTTCCATCAATCCTCAGACCTTCATTAGGCACCTTGTCTGTTTTGGGGGGAGGTGGACACGACTGAGCGACTGAACTGAACTGAGACCATTTTTAAAGTCTTTATTGAATTTGTTTCAATACTGCTTCTGTTTTATGTTTTAAAGGTTTTTTGGCTGAGGGGCATGTGGGATTTTAAATCCCCGATCAGGGATCTAACCTGCAACCCTGCATTGGAAGGTGACCTCTTAACCACTGGACTGCCAAGGAAGTCCCCACTAGGCACCTTCTGTTTGCGCAACCCCAGGGTTCATCCATCCCTGTCTATCCTCAGTTCTCTGTCTCCCCTGTGTGCCGGTCCTTCCTTGGGACCTGCAAGTCAACCCCAGATGTGTGACATAGCTTCCTGGGGAAATAACCCCAGTGACTCCTCCTCACCCTTGGGACACTCCTCTCTGCATTTCCTCCTTCTCACCCATTCCAGCTACATTACCTGTTCACCGTGCTGCCTCAGGGCAATGCCAGGCCCAGGGCCCCAGGTCTCCAGTCCTGTGTGAAGCCAGGCCTCATTCCCTCACCTCCCAGTCCCAAGGGAAATGACCCAGACTGCTCAGCCAGGGAAGGATGTTCCCTGCTGGGGTGCTGTCTGCAGGGCGTTTTAGGATATTTCTGTCTCCTCGCCCTACCCAAGTCCCCTCTCCCAGCTCCCTCTAAGGACCTCTTGTCTTTTCCTGCAGAACTGGCTGGACCCCTCCAAGGAAATCAAGAAGCAGATCCGGAGTGAGTGACTTGCCTTAGTGGGAACATGGTGGGGCCTGCATCCTCCTTGGGATAATGCATTCAGACCCATGAGTTCATTTGCTCTGCGTGGCAGACCTTAGGGAAGGCAGGGTATTATTGTAAAGATGAGGAGCCTGAAGCCTGGACAAGAGGAATCACTGTCTGGAGTCAGTTAGCATGTTAGCAAAGGAGTATTCAGGATGTCAGCCCTAGGCAGCCCAGGTCTGCAAGCCCAGAAGGGACTTACAGAGTCATCTAAGACAAGGGGGCAAACTGATGGCCCTCAAAACAGCCACCCTCCTGTGCCGGGCCAGTGTTGTCTTGGGTGATCAGTGACCTTTGACTCAGAATCCTTGTCCACACTGCACTCTAGGCTGCTGCCAACTGATCGGTAGTGAACATGTCCTGTATTTAATACTGGGTAACTGAGGCCCTGAAAAAGGCAGTTATTTACCCAAGATCACAGAGTGAGGTATTGGCCACGCCAGGTCTCCAGCCCTGGCCTCCCAATACCATCCTGCACTCTTTTCAAGGCCTGGAGCGAAGACAGATGAACAGGCCAACAACCTGTCTTTTCTGGCCCAGAGGGGAAAGCAAGGCATATTGGGAGGGACAGGGCAGCCTTCAAATGGCAGAAGGGAGAGGTAGGTGGCCTCAGCCAGGGGGATATGCAGTAGGTGGGGACTTGAAGCCTGGAGGCAGAGATGCCTCCACCAGGGGCTCCGCCCCCTTGGCTGTGCTTGGGTTCCCTGGTCCCCTGGCTGGAAGGCTATAGCCGAGTCTGTTGCCATGACAGCAGGCAGCTGGGTCTAGGGATGCCAGCTGACTATGCAGGAGGGGGCTTGAGGATTCTTCCTGTAGCCTCCTGTCAGTTGGAGACAAAGAGGCAGGCTCGCAGATAGTGCCCTCTCCTCTGGGGCCAGCAGGGTCCCAGGCCTGGCCTTCAGTCTCCCCCCAGGAATGTCAGCCCCGCCGGGAAGGCTGCCCCTCATGCCTGAGAGGGTCAGAGCACATGCCGGTGGCTGAGAGTGTTTGAGATGGACCAGAGCTTTGGAAGAGCGAAGCTGCTGATAGAATCTTTGGGTCTCAGCTCCCTCCCAGGGCAGGGAGTCAGGTCTCCTGAAGTTATTGCAAAGCAGAGCTGCCCCCTTCAATCCCTGTTCCTTTCCCCAGTTTCTACTCATTCATCTCAGTTCTGTCTTCCGGGGCTCCATGGAACAATTTGTTTATCCCCTTCTCTACCCTCCCCATCATGTGGCTTGTAGAATCTTCCCCAACCAGGAATTGAGCCCAGGCCTTCAGCAGTAGGGTGCAGAATCTTAACTACTGGACCACCTGGGAATTCCCTGTCCCCTTTCTTGATTTGTGACAGCCCCAGCCTTCTGAAGCTGGCACCTGAGTTCTGATGTCCTGGCCTTCAGAGTTTGGTATATTTCCTCCTGAATCTCAGTGCCCATCACTCAGGGTACTGGGGGTGATTCCTCTACTTCTCCAGATCCCTGCATCTCCCTAGCAAGTGGGTTAATGATTCCTGCCTTGCTAGGTGGGGATGAAGTTTCTATGATGTGGTATGGACAACAGCCAGCACAGAATAGGTTCTTCACAAAGTAGGAGGCAATCTGGTGTGATGGTTAAAAGGGCAGATACAAGTCAGACTGCCTGGATTTGAATCCTGACTCCATCACTACTTCTTGTGTTAGTTAATTGTTCTGTACTCATCATTTATAAAGTGCAGGTCACCCTTATAACTAGGGTTCTTGTGAGGATTACATGAGTTATTAGGTGTTTAATACCTAGAATGTGTCTGCACATAGTAGCACCCACTTGTTTTAGCCATTGTTATTATTATTGTTAATTATGCCATTATTTTTCCTCTTTCTCTCCTTTTTTTTTTTTTGGCTGCACGGCATCGCTTGCAGAAGCTTAGCTTCCTGGGCAGGAATTGAACCCAGTGAAAGCCCGGAATCTTAACCATAGGCCACCAGGGAACTCCTCCATTATTATTCTTGAGACAGGAATTGTTTCCCCTTGAGGAGTCAGCTGTGGTCAGGAACCTAAGCTGTGGGGTCTTGGGATCAGAGGCTAGATCTGCTTTCTACCACTGGCTGGCTGGGTGATCCTGGGAGGATGACTTAACCTCTCAAAATCTTCGTCTATTAAAAGTGTACCTCAGGATCATTATAAAGATTAAATTTCACAAACACATAGAAAGTTCTTAGCAAGCCAAGCAACCAGCACTTGGTAAGTTTGGGAGAAGTGAGAGCTATGAAGATGGTAATGGTCAGAGGGACAGGATGGTAGTGGCGGTGTGGTCACCAGCCCTTCCTGACCATGGCTATGCCCTGGATGGACCTTGCTTTCTCAGTTTGTCAGGGGTCCTTTTTTAAAAAATTGAATTAATTAATTTAAACATAAATTTATTTCTTTTGCCATGCCAGGTATTAATTGTGGCATACAGAATCTTTGATTTTTCACTGCAGCACGAGAACTCTTAGTTGCAGCATGTGGGATCTAGTTCCCTAACCAGGGATTGAACCTGGGCCCCCTGCATTGGGAGCATGAAGTCTTAGCCAATGGACCACTGAGGAAGTCCCTGTTGGGGGTTCTTTCAGAACTTGGAGCCCAAAATATCCCAGGGGCCATCTGACCATTGTTCTGGACTATGGCCTTTCATCAAGGCCTCCTCCCTTCCCACCCCCCGCTTCTTAAGTGGTCATCCCTTTTCTCGGCTCACAGAGCTTTTCTCCAGCTAAAACCTTGGCCTTTATTTTTCTTTACTTTTTAAATGTGTACCATTGATTTTTCGTAGCTAAATGTGGAGGTTAACATTTATCCCCGTGAAATGTGTTTTGTTACTTTTAGCCCATTATATTTGCCTTTCAGTCTCGTTTATAATCCATTTGAGATGGAGTCAACATCAGATAGGACAGAATTTTGCAAAGTCTGTTCTGAGAAACATTAATATGGAAGGAGGCCCTGTGACAAATGGATGCTGCAGGTCAAATTGGCTTTGGAAACTCTTGAATGCATGCCCCCCCCCCCCCTTTAAGAGGTGCAGGGCACAGCAGCAGAGTGAGAGCTCTGAGAAACCCAAAGTCAGGAAACCTGTTTAATGTGGTACTTTCTAGATTAGCTATCTTCCCAGTAATGTCCTGGGCACAGACTTTGGTGTAGAGGAGAGTGGGCTCTGTAGCCAGGTGGCCAGGGTGGGTCTGAACCTTAGCATTGCCACTTCCTAGCTGGTGACTTTGGACTGGCCATTTTGCTACCTGGGCCTCACCATCCTCGTTTACAAAATGGGGGTGATGGTAGAACTTGTTTACTGGGCTCTTGTGAGGTTTAATGATGTGATGTTTGTAAAGTATTTAACAGCATGTCTAGCATGTACCGCTGGTTTTTTCTTTCTACCTTCCTTCCCACTGCTAGTTCACAAGTCTTTTAATCTGGGCCTCAGTCTCCTCGTCTGTCAAGTGGGAGTAATGTTCCAGGCTTTCTTACGGGTTTGTCCTAAGATTACAGTCATGGGAAAACTTTGAAAAATTGCCCATGAGATGGTACATCCGGGCCACCCACTGGGAAGATGGGGCCCCTCTGATCTCTTCTCCCACCTGCTTCTCTCAGGCAGCCCCTGGAATTTCGCCTTCACAGTCAAGTTCTACCCTCCTGACCCTGCCCAGCTGACAGAAGACATCACAAGGTGAGGGCTGGGGAGGGGTGGTGTTGGAGGGGGATGGACATGGGCCCCTGGGAGACACGAGATGGAATATGGGTACACAGTGTGGAGGGCAAACCCAGATGCCCACTGAGGCCATGCAGACAGCATCCCCAAGGGAATCCGACTCAGTGCAAGAGAGAGTGATGCAAGCGTAGTGGTCTATGCAGTGAGTCCTTGACTTCGGAGGGGGAGGAGTCACAGGGTGCGGAGGGTCTCAGTGGGAATTCAAGAGGACAGAGCCCACCTAAAACGGTCCCTGTTCCCCTTGGCAATCACATGGGCATCGGACCCTATTGTTGGAGGAAAGCTAGATTTGAGAGTAAAAGACACGACTGAGCGACTTCACTTTCACTTTTCACTTTCATGCACTGGAGGAGGAAATGGCAACCCACTCCAGTGTTCTTGCCTGGAGAATCCCAGGGACGGTGGAGCCTGGTGGGCTGCCGTCTATGGGGTTGCACAGAGTCGGACACGACTGAAGCGCCTTAGCAGCAGCAGCAGCAGCAGCCACAATTTTAAAATGCTGGCGACTCATTTAAACTTTCAAAGCATATGATGTGGGCCATCTCTGGGTAGGATAAGCCAGACACATCTGAAGGCTGATGGGCTGGGTGGACCACCCGGTTTTGACTATGGGGATAAGGAGGGATTAGAACACAGATGCCTTTGAAAGTGGGAGTTTGGTCCTGTGTTTTGAAGTGTGGTAGTCAAATGGGTCGTATGACATCCCCAGGGAGGCAAGCCCAGGCTGCTGGAGTCGAATCTGGATTGTGGATGTAGGCCTTGTGCCTCAGGGCCAGTAGATAAGAAGGCTTGGTGATTAGAAGAGGGTGTGAAGCATCACTCACGGGGCTCAGCCTGCCTCTGGAACCCAAAACAAGGAGAGGACTTTCTCTTATCTAAGTGTGTTAGTTGCTCAGTCATGTCTGACTCTTTGCGACCCCATGGACTGTAGCCTGCCAAGCTCCTCTGTCCATGGAATTCTCCAGGCAAGAATACTGGAGTGAGTTGCCATTTCCTCCTCCATCTCTTTATCTAAGCCCCTTCCAAAGAGATAGTCTTACTTCTTGATATCCTGGGGCTGTGTCAAGCCTACCACAAATAGGATGTGCTTTGGAGCTACTAAGCCAGTCCCTGTCTCCCACTGGGTCCCTCTCTAATCTCTGCCACTTGCCAAGCAGTCAGCCAAGGTCAAGATACTGACTCTGGTCTTGAGAGATAAAACAGATGTTCCTGGAATAGATCAAATCTGAGGCCTTGGCCTCATTAGCCCTGCTCTAATTCCTGAGGTCAGCTTGGGGCTAGGGTGGCAGCAGCAGGGTCTAAACTTCATTCCTGACAGGGCTGAGAGCTTTAGACCAAGACAACCCCCACCCTTCCTTGTCTTGCCCACTGTGCCTCCCCTCTTTGTTCCTGGACATTGGGACACCAGGAAAGAAGTTAGCCCTGCCCAGTATGGATGGCCTCAGGTAGTAGCAACTATTTAGGTGTTTATTTTGGGGGGAGGGTACACTGCGTGGCATGCAGGATTTTAGTTCCCCAACCAGGGATCAAACCTGTACCCCCTGCAGTGGAAACCAGTGGACCACCGAGGAAGTCCCTGTGGCAGCTGTTTAACAAAAAAATTTAAACCCCAAATAAACTGGTTAAAATGACAAAGTGACTGGAATGAAAGACAAGTCTGTGTACTTGGCAATGATTTCTGAATTTGGAGACTTTTGAATGAAATGCCCATAAGCCCACCCTTGGTGCCTGTGATGTTTGAGCTGCTGTTGATTCTGAACCGCAGCCCTGCCTCTGAGCATACACTGAGGCTCCATGTACTTTTTGCCAGAGCTTTAGTTCTGACTGCAAGATCATGTCATGGAGCAATGCAAACTACTTAAAAATAAAAGCCACTTAAAAGATACAAGTAATTGGAAAAAAAAAAATGGTGAGACATGGCAAAGCGGTCAGGGAGGTACTGCAGGCTGAGAATGAACTGGAACATTAAAAAAAATACACAGTAACTTAAAAAGCAGTAAAAATTTGTTTGAAATGGTTCTAAAAATGGTAAAATCATCCAAGTGTGCATGAAAGTTACAAAAAGTCTTGAAAGTTATAAAAGTGGTTGGAAATGTTTCTTCTGAGCCAATTTGGTTTTTGCCAATTCATTTAGAGCTGTAGCCAAATTAAAAAGTTCTGAGAATACATCGGCAAACAGGTTTTTCCCGATGGTGGATTATGGTACCGAAGTTAAAGTGAATAAAATCAAGTCGCACGTGCTGACATGGGAAGGGCTCTAAGGCACCCAGCTGAGTGTGAGAAGGCAAGTGAGCTGCACAGTCAGATGTTGCATTTGCTAGATTTAGCTGCTAAAAACTCCCCATTAATCAAAACCATGTGCATTTTAAAACTTTATTTTATTGAAGTATAGTTTCTTTATAATGTTGTATTACTTTTTGCTGTACAGCAAAGTAATTCAGTTATATGCACACACACACACATGTATTTTCTTTTAAATGCTCTTTTCCATTATGGTTTATTTCAGGTAATAGTTCCCCATGCTATCCAGTAGGACCTTGTTGTCTTTCTATTCTGTATCTATTGATAATAGTTTCAACCCGTGAATCTGCAACTCCCATTCTGTTCCCCCTGTGCCACCCCTCCCCTTTGGCAACCAAGTCTGTTCTCTGTGTCTGTGAGTCTGTTTCTGTTTTATAGATAAGTTCATTTGTGCCATATTTTAGATTTCACATGTAAGTGTTATCATGTGGTATGTCTTTCTCTTTCTGACTTACTTTACTTAGTGTGATACTCTTTAGATCCATCCATGTTGCTGCAGATACCATTATTTCATTCTTTTTTATGGCTGAGTAGTAGTCCATTGTCGGAGAAGGCAATGGCACCCCACTCCAGTACTCTTGCCTGGAAAATCCCATGGATGGAGAAGCCTGGTAGGCTGCAGTCCATGGGGTCGCTAAGAGTCGGGCACGACTGAGCGACTTTACTTTCACTTTTCATTTTCATGCATTGGAGAAGGAAATGGCAACCCACTCCAGTGTTCTTGCCTGGAGAATCCCAAGGATGGGGTAGCCTGCTGGGCTGCCATCTATGGGGTCACACAGAGTTGGACACAACTGAAGTGACTTAGCAGCAGCAGTAGTCCATTGTATTTGGTTGGCCAAAAAGTTCATTTGGGCTTTTCTGTAATGTCCTGTGGAAAAACCCAAATGAACTTTTTGGCCAACCAAGTATACTACGTCTTCTTTATCCATTCATCTGTTGGTGGATATTTAGATTGTTTCCATGTCTTGGCTACTGTGAGTAGTGCTGCTATGAACATAGGAGTGCATGTGTCTTTTTGAATTATATTTTTTCTGAATATATGCCCTGAAGTGGGATTGCTAGATCATATGGCAACTCTATTTTTAATTTATAGAGGAAGCACCATACTGTTTTCCTTAGTGGCTGCACCAATTTACATTCCCAACCACAGTCTAGGAGGGTTCCCTTTTCTTCACACCCTCTCTAGTATTTGTTATTTGTAGACTTTTTAACGATGGTCATTCTGACTAGTGTGAGGTGGTACCTCATTGTAGTTTTTATTTGCATTTCCCTAATATTTAGTGATGATGAGCATCATTTCGTGTGCCTATTGGCCATCTGTATGTCTTCTTTGCAGAAATGTTTATTTAGGTCTTCTGCCCATTTTTTGATTGGGTTTTTTTTTTTTTTAACTAGATTATATGAACTGTTTGTATGTTTTAGAGATTAAGCCCTTGTTGGTGGCATCATTTGCAAATATTTTCTCCCAGTCCATAGATTGTCTTTTTGTTTTGTTGATGGTTTCCTTTGCTGTGCAAAAGCTTATAAACTTGATTAGGTCCCATTTGTTTAGTTTTGTTTTTCTATCGCCATGGGAGACTGACCTAGGAAAACATTGGTATGATTTATGTCTGAGAATGTCTTACCTATGTTCTTTTCTAGGAATTTTACAGCGTCATTTCTTATATTTAAGTCTTTAAGCTATTTTGAGTTTATTTTTGTGTATGATGTGAGGGCATGTTCCAATTTCATTGATTTACATGTGGCTGTCCAGCTTTCCCAACACCACTTGCTGAAGAGACTGTCTTTTCCCCATTGTGTTTTCTTGCCTCCTTTGTCAAAGATTAATTGACCATATAGGTCTGTGGGTTTATTTCTGGGCTCTCTAGTCTGTTCTGTTGATCCATATGTCTTTTCTTGTGCCAATATCGTGCTGTTTTGATTACTGTAGCTTTGTGTATTGTCTGAAGTCTGGGGAGGGTTATACCTTCTGCTTTGTTCTTTTTCCTCAGGATTTAGCAATTCTGGGTCTTTCATGGTTCCATGCAAATTATAGGACTATTTATTCTAGTTCTGTGAAAAATATCACAGGTAATTTGATAGGAATTGAATTAAATCTTAAGATTAGTTTGGCTAGTATGGCCATTTTAACAATGTTCATTCTTCTAATTATGAGATGTCTTTCCATTCCTTTGAATCATCTTTTCTTTGAATCATCTCTGATTTCTTTTATTAATGTTTTATAGTTCTCAGCATATAAGTCTTTTACTTCCTTGACCAGGTTTATTCTTATTTGTTTTATTAATTTTTTTGGATGCAGATTCTAAAGGGGATTTGGTTTTTTTACTTTACTTTTCTGATATTTCATTGTTAAAGTGTAAAGAAATGCAACCAATTTCCGTATGTTTATCTTGTATTTTGCTACCTCACTGAATTGATTGATCAGTTTCAGTAGTTTTTATGAGGAGTCTTTAGGATTTTCTATATATAGTATCATGTCATCTGCATATAATGACAGTTTTATCTCTTCCCTACCAATTTGGATACATTTTATTTCTTTTTCTTGTCTGATTGCTGTGATTAGGACTTCTATTCAATATTATGTTGAGTAGAATTGGTGAGGTGGGCATCCTTGTTTGTTCCAGATTTTAGTGGGAAGGCTTTCAGCTTTTCAGCATTGAATATCATATTGGCTGTGGGTTTGTCATAAATAACCTTTATTACGTTGAGATATGTTCCCTCTATACCCACTTTCTTAAGATGTTTCTTTATCATGAATGGATGTTGAACTTTATCAAATGCTTTTTATGAATCTATGAAGATGATCATGTGAAAATTACATACATTTCTAGATGTCCATGGAGGAAAAAGGTCTAAACACCACAGGGATAACAGGAGTAACCTCTGGGGGAGGGGATTAGGACTGAGGATGAATATAAAGAGGAAATTTAGAATTACCTCTAAAGTTTACACTTTTTCGCACCGTAAGTGTATATTAATTGTATAATTCAAAATACATCACATTTTTAAAAAATGGCTAAACCAGCAAAGCAGTCCTAATTTAGCTTGAAAATGAGTTCGAAATTGAAAATGTTCCCATAGTAGGAAAAATCCATCAAACTTAGAAATGAACAAAAATGCTTAACATTTCATGAAATGTTACATAACCATCTTCTAAGATATACCCAGAGCATTAACACATGACCTGCCAGTATTAACACATGGCATGTCTGGGAATATTCCTCTCTGTGCTGAGTATCGATTAGTTTGGAGCTGATGGATCCATATGAAGCTGTGGTTGGGAGCATCTAGGGAGGGAGTGGGCCCCCCCGTGCCCATGCCCGCTCTCCCCTATCTCCAGATACTACCTGTGCCTGCAGCTGCGGGCGGACATCATCACAGGCCGCCTGCCCTGCTCCTTCGTCACGCACGCCCTGCTGGGCTCCTACGCCGTGCAGGCTGAGCTGGGTGACTATGATGCCGAGGAGCACGTGGGCAACTATGTCAGCGAGCTCCGCTTCGCCCCGAACCAGACTCGGGAGCTGGAAGAAAGGATCATGGAGCTTCACAAGACATACAGGTGAGAGGACCTCCACCCAGGCCTCCCCTGGCTCCTCGGCCTATTGGCCAGAACCTTCCTGGCTAGACCCTAGAGGCTGTGCTGTAAGAACCCCACCTGCTTCTGCTGCTAAGGTAAAGTGTGTCTGAGAGCAGATTATCTCATCAGAGGGGAATGATGGTAACTCACTATGTGACCTTAAATGACTTCTGTATGGGTGCGATAATTCCCTGTCCTTGGCCTCTGAGAATCGGTCTCTTGATCGGCCAATTGGAGATAACACAGTAATAACTATTATGTGTCCCTGGGTAAGTGTCCTGATGTCTCCATCTTGGCATAAAGGTCAAATTTACATTCTAAAGCCAGACAATCAGGTTCACCTTTTGGCTCTGCCACTTTCTAACTAGGGCATCTTGGGCTGGTTGTTTCACTTCCCCTTGCTTTAGTTTCCTCATCTGTTCAGTGGGCACTAATAAAATCTACATTATAGGGTCCTAGGGGTGCTAAATGGCATATATTAGAGACTCACTGCATGTAATTGTTGCTCTGTGATTTGAGGGGTTGAGTCATTGATTGTGCAGTGGAAGACACCTTGTTCCAGGAGTTAGAAGATAGTTAACTAGTTGGGTGATGGTGGGCTGGCTATTTAACCTATCTGCCCCATTTTCTACCTGTATTTAAAGAAATTTTTTTTCCCACTTGTATTTGTAAGGACATAGATTATCAGTGTTTCTCAACTGCTGGTATTGGGGCAAAAGAATTCACTGTGCGGGATGTTTGGCATCCCTGGACCCCAGGCCCTAAATGCCCATAACACCCCTTCAGTCTTTGTAAAAACTGAAATGTACCCCCCATTTTCAAATCCCTGCCATGAAGGTGATACCCTCTCCCTGAGGGTCCCGTGGAATTAAATGGTCCTTTTAAGCTGGAAGCACTTTGGACTGCAAGTCCAGGCTTGTTAGGGGAACCCAGTGTGATAAATGATACGAAAGTGTTAATCACTCAGTCATGTCCGACTCTTTGCAACCCCATGGACTTAGCCCGCCAGGCTCCCCTGTCCATGAGATTTTCCAGACAAGGATACAGAGTGGGTTGCCAGGCCCTCCTCCAGGGGATCTTTCCGAATCCAACCAGTGTCTTTTATGTCTCCTGTGTTGGCAAGCAGGTTCTTTACCACTAGCACCACCCAGGAAGCCCCTTAGTTGAGACATGTAAGATCTAGTTTCCAACCAGGGATTGAACTCAGGCCCCCTGCCTTGGGAGCATGGAGCCTTAGCCACTGGACCAGCCGGAAGTCCCCAGCACTTCAGCTTTAACAGCTCTTTTGACTTAAAGCAGACTGACCTCTAGTGTCTAGGCATCCAAGCAGCAGCTCCCCAAGGTAGACGGAACACAGAAAACTGAGGATACAAGACGGATGGAAAAAAGTGGTTGGGAATACAACCACGGAGCCACATTGTCTGGATTCAAATTCTGACTTTGCTACTTAATAACTGTATGCCCTTAGGCAAGTTATTCAAGCTGTCTATGCCACAGTTTCCTCATCTATCAAGTGAGAATAGTGATATCTATCTTGTAGACGTGTTATGAGGATTCACATGAGTTAATACATGTTAAGTGCTAGGACTGGTAACCAGCTCATAGTACTCAACAAATGTTAGCCGTGGCTAAGTGCAGAGCGTGCAGTTTCCTGGCAGCCAAAGCCAAGAAGGAACGTGGTGAATTACATAACTCCTTTTTTCAGAGATTAGAATGTGCACCTGTTCTTCAAGGAAGATTAAATGGCTTCTGAGAAAAATAGCTGATGTGGGTAATAATTCAGGAGCCCCTGGGTGATTATAATGATCAGTGTCAGTCACAGTGGTTTCATTGTCGTGAAGAAACAGAATTTATGGTTCACGCTTAACCCAATGGCAGAATGAGGCAAAACTCCAGACTCCCAGCTGAGCCCTTGAATGCTTCCAGGAGGGCCCTGAGGACTGGCCCTGAGCTTTGGCAAGAGATGAGAGTTCAGTGGGCTGAAGCAGGGGGCTAGGGGCACACCATCTGGCACTGAGAGCAGAGGGGAGAGACCGGGAAGGCCCAGCTGCACTGTGCTCCAGAAAATTTTCTTTCTGGAATCCCAGGTTCTGATCATAGCCACCTTCAGCTGGCGGGACTTGGGCCCAGGCCTTTCCCATGGCCATCATTGATCACTTTCTTTCCCTTAGGGGCATGACCCCAGGAGAAGCAGAAATCCACTTCCTAGAGAATGCCAAGAAGCTGTCTATGTATGGAGTGGACCTGCACCATGCTAAGGTACGGCTGGGGGCCGGGGTTCCCCGGGCCTGGGGGTGCCCCCGAGGAGCCACCAGGGCCTTCCGGAGGGCTCGGTGTGCCCGTCTTTCCTCGTTTCTCACTCCTTGACGCCCCATAACCGTTTTCTTCCCCATGACCCTCTCGATTGTCCTTATTATTCATGAGCCTGTCTGTGCTGCCACTAGACTGAGAGCGTCATGTGGGAAAGGCATGGGTCTGAACTCACTTCTGTGTCCTGAGCACACAGCGTATGATCTAGCCTAGGCACCACTAAATGTGTGCTGGGTGAATGAGTGAGTGAGCGATTGGTGGAAAGTGATGGAACAAGTGAGTGGTGAGTCAACTACAAAATGAATGAACTGATGGCGCTGTGAGGGATGCATCAGGCGACTCCCCGTGGATGCTCAAACCCTGCTCCTGAGGGCTCGTTACAGGCAAGCCCGGAGAGGGGTTGTGGGGTGGGTGGCAGGCTGTCCTCAGGCTTGGACCCAGACCGTCCTTGCACGGGCCCTCCCACACAGGACTCGGAGGGCATCGACATCATGTTAGGAGTCTGTGCCAACGGCCTGCTCATCTACCGGGACCGGCTGAGGATCAACCGCTTCGCTTGGCCCAAAATTCTCAAGATCTCCTACAAGAGGAGTAACTTCTACATCAAGATCCGGCCCGGGGAGGTGAGCCTGCCTAGGGAATCCCTTCTTCCCTGGGATCAACTAAAATGGTGGGACCCTGGCAGCTAGACCTTGGATTTTTCCTTCCTGGGACATAGATGGAGGTGCTGGGTGAGGAGAGGGCCCTCTTTTGCTGGGGCTCTCTACATAGACATTACACTTTCAGTGTGTGCCTGCATGTGCACACATACAATAGTGTACCTATAAAGACAGCCACATAGGGACTTCCCTGGTGGTCCAGTGGTTAAAACAATGCACTTCCAATGCAAGGCCCGTGGGTTCAATCCCTAGTCAGGGAAATAAGATCCCATATGCCATGTGTGGCCAAAAATTAATAATGAAAAGATAACCACATATACTTAGGTTACACAGATCAATGAATGTATGCCCATATCTGGGCTTCCCTAGTGGCTCAGTGGCTAAAAACTCACCTGCCAATGCAGGAGATGCGGGTTCAGTCCCTGGTCGGGAAGATCCTTTGAAGAAGGAAATGGCAACCCACTCCAGTGTTCTTACCTGGGAAATACCATGGACAGAGGAACCTGGTGGGGCTACAGTCCATATAGGGTCTCAAACAGTCAGACGCAACTTAGCAACTAAGATAACAGCAGCACCATGTCCATGTTCCCATGTTTTGCTTACATGTGGTGCTCGAGCGTGTACACGTATGAAGGTACACACGCATGCACATGATTATACACACATGCAAACATCCCGTGCATCACAAACTCCACTTTGTTCTACCTCTAGAATTAGGGTGAGCCCTTCTGCCTCTGGCCCCCTGTCCACTGCCCTGGCCACCACCTCTCCCCTCCACCCCTCTCCTCTCCTTCCCACTGGTCCCCCGGCCTCCACAGTCACTGTAGGCCTTTTCCCTCACAGCTGCTCAAGAGTCCCTTCCAGCAGATCAGGACAAACCCACCCCACTCCCACTCCTCACTTGAACCTTTCGAGGGCTCTCTTGGCTCTTGGACTCAAGTCCTAACTCTTCTGCCCACCTGCCTCTCGCACATGTCTCTGCCCTGCTGCCCCACGCCAGTGGCACTCCAGCCGCTTGGGGCCTCTCTGAGATCCTTAAGTAAGCAAACTCTCACCTGTCCGAGCCCTTTGCATCTGATGTTCCCTCTTCCTGAGATCCTCTGCCCCTCTTTCTCACAGAGCTTTGGTTCCTTTCCCATCCTCCAGCTCTCAGCTCCAAGATCCCCTGTGTAGAAAGTATTCCCTGATAACCCTTTCTTTCTTTCTATTTATGTACTGATTTGGCTGCACCGGGTCTTAGCTGTGGCATGTGGGATCTTTGTTCTGCACAGCAACATGTGGAAACTTTTAGTTACCACGTGTGGGATCTAGTTCCCTGACTAGGGATCAAATCTGCGCCCCCTGCGTATGGAACACAGGGTCTTGGCCACTGGACCATCAGGGAGGTCCCTGATCACCCCTTGTAAAGTAGCACCTGACCCCCGGCCTGCCCAGCCATTCTTTGTCACATCCCACACCTCTGTCCATTCCCTTTGTGCCCTTATCAGTGTCCGAGATGAGCTTGTGGACTCAGTTATTATCGATCCCCCTGCCCTCCCCCAACCCCTGAGAATCTCCTGTTTGGTCACCATGGTGTCTGCTGCTTAGCCCTGGACCTGTCACAGAGTAAGGGCTTAACCCACCTGATTGATTAAATGAATGAATAAATGATATATACATATATCATTTATATATATATTTATATAAATAAGTAACCAGGGCAGAGTCATACAGGCCTGAGAAGAGGTGCAGAAAGCCCGCACTGGTGGTGGGAATGGGCCTAGGCCCTCCTTCTGACCCGCCCTCCCTGGTTTTGCAGTACGAGCAGTTTGAGAGCACGATTGGCTTTAAGCTCCCGAATCACCGGTCAGCCAAGAGACTGTGGAAGGTCTGCATCGAGCACCACACGTTCTTCCGGTGAGCCTGCGCCCGGGCGGGGTGGGTAGCTGGGGCTGAGTTAGAGGCCATGTGAGGGGATGTGGGTCGTGTCTGTGTTCTGTCCATAGAAGGAGCCAGTAGGGACTCTAGGAAAACCCCCCTCCTCCTCCTCTTTCCCCAAGCCTCTCCCCTTCTGGACCACTTAGAGTTGTAGGAGGAGAAGGGGGAGGCAGAGGATGAGACGGTTGGATGGTATCATCAACTCAGTGGACATGAGTTTGAACAAACTCCAGAGATGGGGAAGGACAGGGAAGCCTGGCGTGCTGCTGTCTATGGAGTCACAGAGTCAGACATGACTGAGCGATTGAACAGCAAGAGTTGTGGGACGGCTGGTGGGACAGCGGGATGGAAGGCCAGCTGTGGTCCAGCCTTGGGTCTGGCATTGCAGGTCTGGTCCTCCCTCCTTACCTCCACCCTTCCACCCCTCCCCTGCAGGCTCGTGTCCCCTGAGCCCCCACCCAAAGGCTTCCTGGTGATGGGCTCCAAGTTCCGGTATAGCGGGAGGACCCAGGCACAGACGCGCCAGGCCAGCGCCCTCATCGACCGGCCCGCGCCCTTTTTTGAACGTTCCTCTAGCAAACGGTACACCATGTCCCGCAGCCTTGATGGAGGTATGCCCTGCACTGGAGGTTGGGGGACAGGGATGTGTGGAGGGTACATCACACTCGATTTGCACCAGGCCTGGAGGCCCAGGAACACTCCTGCACCCAGTGCCTCTCTGTGAGTTAGTTTAGCCTCTGGGTTCCCCTCCTGCTGGAATGTGGCACTGCCAACTCTCTGGGCTTCCCACAACTTCCCTGAGCTGTGGCCTTTTGCGGTCCCAGGTTCACCATATGGTTTTCTGGGCCCCCTTCCTAAGAAGCTGAGCTGTTCACAGCTTGTCACCATACTGGAATGGTGAGGAATGTAACTGCAGTGAGGAGCTGGTGATGTCCTACCGGAGGCAGAGTTATTCCCAATCATTTCTTTGGTTCCACTGGGCTCTGGACATCTAACCACAGGGCACTCTCCACTGCCCCCATTTCTGTTGAGTTGATAAAGGCCCTTACTGTCAATGAGAATTGCCTGTATTGAGGCCCAGAGAGGTTGTGTGATTTATCCAAGGTCACACAGCCAACAAGAGATGGATTTGTGATTTGAACCGAGGTTCTAAAGGTGTGGAATCAGGAAAGGACCTGGGACTGGAGGCAGCTCAGTTGCCCTTGTATGAAGCAGACCAGGGTTTCTCAAAATGTAGCACCAGAACCAGCTGTAAGCTTGTGAACTTGAGGAGTCTCAGACCTTGACCTGATCCTACTAAATCAACACCCCTTAGGGCCCAGGACTGTCCCAGGATATGCACACAAGTTTTTAGGAGAGATTCAGGAGCCCTATGGGGCACTGGGAGTTAAGCAGATCTGAGTTCCCCTGCTTTGGAAGCACAGAGCCTAAACCAGGGAAGTCCCCCAAAACAATAACATTCGTGAGCCAACATTGATTGAATTAGCTCACTCAGTGCTAGCCACTTCTCTTAGACACGCCTCTCAGTTGTCAGAATTAGCTACTGTTTGTGGATGAGGCAACTGAGGCCCGGAGAGGTTGTGCAGTTTACCCAAGGTCACACAGCCAAGAAGAGATGGAGCTGAGATTTGAACCCAGGCTCTAGTGCGACAGAGTCAGGAAAGGAGCTGGGGCTGGAGGCCACTCAGGCACCATCCACGTGACCTGGGAAGGCCCACTCACTCCTCGGGGCACTGGCTCCTTATCCGCAGGGTGCTGGGGCTGTTTGAGTGTCTGCTCTACTCCAGGTGTGGCTGGGCAGGTGGTGGGCTGGCTCCCGGTCCCTGCGCCTGGGAGACGACTCACACAGCTGCTGGCCATTTCTGCCCACTTCAGCAGAGTTCTCTCGCCCAGCCTCCGTCAGTGAGAACCACGATGCAGGACCAGATGGCGACAAGCGGGAGGAGGACGGCGAGTCTGGAGGGCGGCGGTCCGAGGCTGAGGAGGGGGAGGTCAAGACCCCCACCAAGATCAAGGAGCTAAAGGTACGAGAGGCTGGCTTTCTCGTTTCCTCTGACCTAGAGGGTCAAGAGGCTGATCCTGGGTCTAGGCTCAGCCTTGGCCTTCAGGTACCCCCGCTGTGGCCAAGCACCTTTGCTGTGCGGTATGCCATGGACAGGGCCTTGCCCTTGGGCCATGCTCCATCCCTGGAATTGCCAGGTGGGGGTGGCATGTGCTGCCCCTGTACCCTTCCCCTCCTTTGGCCCTGCTGTCCCAGAGGGGCACTCTGCCCCTTGGTGGACTCTGGCCTCCTCTTGCTCACTCCTGATTTGCCCCTTTGCCTCTGATCTGAGTCTGCACAGCCTTCTTCCACCCATGATGGGGTGTCCCTGCAGACCACAGGGGTGAGGTTCAAGTGTGACACCTCCTGCTGCCACCCCGGTCTCCCACCAACCTGTGCACACGCTCATGCAGGCCCACATAGCCTCAGACTCACACGCGTTCACTCATAGTTGCGTACCCCTCTCGCCCATAGGGTTATGCACCCAGACGTGCAGACAGCCTGCATGCACACACAGGCACGTGCGCACACGGGTGTAGTGTGTTTCCATCACGCACCTCGGGGACACAGGCTCCTTAACACACACTGCCTGCAAGAAGCGTGACTTCCCAGAACCCCTATGTCCCATCGGCTGAGTGCGACTGCCCGCTTTGCCTCTGGTCCTCCCACCCCCCTTCTTCGCCTTCTTGGGCTCCCTGCTTCCTGCACCTTCTGACGATCTCACTGCCCTGCTGGCGGCCCAGCCAGCATCCCACAGTGCTCCGGGCTACCTGCTAGACCAGGGCGGTCGCGGTTGTCTCTAAGCCATTTGCTCTACTGATCCTGCTGGTTCCTTTTCCTCCTCCCATGTCCCGCTAGCCGGAGCAGGAAACCACGCCGAGACACAAGCAGGAGGTACTGCGCAGGGGCTGCCTGTCCCCACCCACCCAGCCATTCATCATTGGCCACCGCCGTCCATCCCAGGCTCATATCCCGGCTCACATCTCAGCTTCTTGTCCGCTCCTGGCCATCTCTCTCTATCACCCGAGGCCACCCACCATCACTCCCTCCCTGTCTTAAGCTCATGGATAGACTCCACGCCCCCACCCACCAACCAGCCATGCTCCCCTCTCTCCCTACCCCTCCCTCCCCCAGCTTCATGCTCTGCCTCTCTACCCCATGCTTGCTTCCCACCTGCTGACCATCCCCACTGTGTCGCCACCCCCATTCTTGTGATCCATGATTCCATGATTTTATTGAGCTCATCTCCACCCCTATTTCCCTCACCCCCTGTCCCAAACCCTTCCTTAGACTCCGCTTCCTCCACCACTGTCTCGTCATGCCTCCACCTCATCAGTGTCTATGGCATCCCACCCCAAAATGCTTTTTGTATCTATTGGCAACCGGATGTGGGGGGTGGGGTATGGGGGGGTGGAGCCTCAGAGCACATCTGTCTTCTCAGACCCCTGGCGCTCCTCCTGTCACCCTGGTGGGACCCTCCCTGCTCCAGCTCCACCAGGAAAGCTCCCCCCCCCCCCTCCTCCCCTTCTCTTCCTCCTCCCATTTTTTGATTCTCTCAACTTACTCCTCCTGTGTTAACCATGTCTCCTTTCTTTCACATAGTCTCCAACTCTCCCTTTGAAACTTAACTGCCAGAGAAGTGGGTCTGTTCTTGGGCTGCTGAGGGAAAGGCCAGAGGCTGGAGCATCAGAAGGGTCTGGCTTTTGGGGTCCCGAGATCTGGGTTTCAGCCCCAGTTCTGCCACTGACTCTTTGAGAGTCTTGGGAAAGTTGTCTCAGGCCCCAGCCCCCTGTCTGCACAGCAGGGCATTCAGATTAGGTTTCCCCCAGGCCCTTAGCCTTCGGGGATCCACCGCTCCCTCCAGCCTGGGGGAGCACCACGTGCGCACAGGGCCAGGGCAGCTGCTTCTGGATGGAAGGTCACCAGCCACGTCTTGGGTTCATGGCAGCCCGAGCCTGGCATCCTGTGCATGCTCTCTCAGATTTGATTGCTCAGACAGATGTCGTCCTGGGGCAGCTTTGCTCAGGAAGGGGTGCAGGAGGTACAGACAGATGTCTGGAGGGGAAGCAGAGCCTCCGTGGCATTGGTTTCCTTCCTGAAGTGACTTCAGAGTCAGTCCTAGTGGATCCTTGGATGTCAGACATAAGCCCAGGGCAAGCGTCTAGCCTTGTCCAAGGGCGAACTTGCCTCCCAGGCAGTTGTTCCAGAACCGATGATGCAACTTTATCATGAGCTGAGATTGTCTGTTTCTTGTCCTGAATCCTCAAACAGCTTTGCAGATAAGGGTCCATGGGCTTCCAGCCCACCTGCCCTGCCTCCAGAAGTGGGCAGACCACTTCCAGCTTCTCTGCAAAGGCTGGTCCTTACTTGAACTCAGGGAAGATTACTGCCTCATGCTGTACTGGCCAGAGCTCTGACCTGACAGTTTAATAAGGACACACCTCTGACTCCAGCTATACCAGGCTCGGTTCCTGTGCCCAGCCTTGGGACTTACCTCCCTTCTTCCTGGTTTCTAATGGTAGTCTTCCTGAACACCTCACAGAGCCCTGGTTTCTCCATCTGGCTGTGTCTCACGCTGTCTGCTCTTGAGGAGTGGGTGCCCACAAGGTATCTGGGAGATCCTGGGTGGTCAGGGAAGGTAGTAGCTCACAGCAGAGAATGCTGAACGTCATCTCTCCCCAGTCCCTGGCTTGGAAGCAGGATGCTTTTTCCTGGATGTCCTTGGCTTTAGAAGGGTCCTACAGGGCCTGAGCAGTGACACACACTGGGCTAAGAGGGGCCTAGACTGAGAATCCTGCTTAAACACAGTGGTCCAAGGCTTGGCCAGCAGTGGGGACCAGGATCCAGGGAATGACCAGAGCAGCCCAGTGAACAGAGTTGGTGAATTCTCACTGTGGCTTTAGTAGCCAGAGGAAAGGCGCACCTTATGAAACTAAACGGAACTTTACCCAGACCCATGGGATTTGAGTTGACTTAGGTGCTCTGAGGCCAGGAGCCAGTCCAGGGAGAAGAAAAGGTGGTACTTGGCCAGACGTCTCCTCTTCTTGATCTTGAGTGCTTTTTGTCCTTCTGTCTGATCCTGAGTGCTCTTTGCTCTTCTGTTTAAAATCTTGGGTGGTTTGTGCACCTGCTGGGGCTTATCATCCTTGCTCTGCTTGGCTATGGAGTGCTGTAAGGGTAAGGCGGGGCCATGGATGGGACCGACTTTGCTGATGGAGGGCGGTGATGGGGACCATTACCATCTTCACCATCTTCACCCACGCCTTGCGTCCTCCTCTTGGAGCTGTTTCTCTGACAGCTGACTGTCCTCTCCGTGCACCCCTAGTTCTTAGACAAGCCAGAGGACGTCTTGCTGAAGCACCAGGCCAGCATCAATGAGCTGAAAAGGACCTTGAAGGAACCCAACAGCAAACTGATCCACCGGGATCGAGACTGGGAGCGGGAACGCCGTCTGCCCTCCTCGCCCGCCTCCCCCTCCCCCAAGGGCACTCCTGAGAAGGTCAATGAGGTAGGTCTCACCCTGAGCCCCTCAACTGGTGGGGAAGGTTGCCATGTCCTGACTTATCACTCCCCTCCACACCCCACTGCTGCATAAGGTGGTGATGGGAATGGGACAGCGGGTTAAGCCAAGGAAGACAAATTTACTCTGTCTTGGACTCTTGGGCCTCAGGGACCACCTTGAAATGTTCTAAAGACTCACCGTAGCTGGGAGTATTTCCCTTCCATCAGCCAGAATATAATGGGGAAGGGGTGCTGGTTAGAAATGCAGGTTCTGGGGCCCCACATCGGACCTACTGAATCAGAATATTTGGTGTTAGAACCCTGGAATCAGCATTTTAAACAAGGAGATCCTCACACATATCCTAAGTTTTAAGAATCCTGGTTGCTCTGTCCAGTAACTGCACCTTTTTAAGCCTGTGGTGAAAACACGGCTAGGTGGTGGGGGCAGTGTTCCTTCCTGGGAGGATCCTCAGAGCCCACCAGAGGGGACCAGGTCCTCTAGGAAAGTCAGAGCTGTTCCTGATGCTCCAGGAAAAGGTCCCACTTGACCCGCCTGTCAAAGTGGAAAGCACGGGGTGTTTTTTCAATGAGAAAAGAGAAAGGTAGGCTCTTGAGAATTCCTGTATTTATAATCCCAAACCGTTATTTTTAGCACTGCTACATCTGGGCACTCTTTCCCCCTGTTGACATGCAGGTGTTTTCCCTCTAGTGCTGCTGCTCACTGATCTCAAACCCATCTGAGGTCTAGACTTAGAGTGCCTGGGTTTATTCAGTGGCTCTGCTGCCTGCTAGCTGGCTGACTCTGGGCTTGCTACTTAACCTCTCTGAACCTGCGTTAAGTAGAGATAATAAAAGTCCCTAGTTCCTAGGACAGTTGTGAGCAGCCAATGAGACAAAGCAGGGAGGGATCGGCTTGCAGGAGAGGACCTAGATGCTCAGTGTGAGTTACTTCTTTCATCTGGAGAACCTTGGGACAGAAAGTTAATTTCAAATCAGAATCCTTTCGAAAGACCCTGGAAACCTACTTGGTCCAAGGTCATCATTTTACACACGGGGCACAGAAAATCAGAAAGGGGAAGGCCTTGGACTTAATCAGTGTCATAGCTGCTAGAAGAGGAGCCGGAATCTGATTTTCTTGTGACCCAGGCCATTGCATTCGCTATTAAATCACAGCTGCCTGGGAGCAAGACCAAATCACATGAAGACCAGGACAGAGTCAGTTGTGTGTGTGCTGCCCTTTAATGGTTTGAAAGTCGGTGATGCAGCTGTGATCTAATAAGCGAGCCTTTGATTGAATCAGTACTCCCGTGGCCTTGACACGCGGGGTGACGGAGGGCCTCATCCAGTGAGGCTGCTGTAGGAGCCCCCTGGCTGGTGATTCACAAAGTCACGGATACTCTGGAGGCCTTTAGGTCTGGAGGAGGGTGCCTGTCTTCACCCCCTGAGCGCTTCTGTGGTCCCCACCGGCACCATCAAGGATGCTGCAGACCCTGCATGGGGCTCTGGGGCTGATCTGGTGATCCGGTTACACGCCCCTCTCCTAACTTCCCTGAGAGACTCTTGTCCCTGGTGGCCTCTGTTCAGTCCTGAAGTGGGTGAAGTGGATGCACAGCCTTCTGAAAGGTCGGACTCCAGCTGAGAAGGGAAGGCTGAGGCCAGAACAGGGCTCTGGAGAGTTGAGGTGCCTCTGAGGGGGTGGGTGCCCCACCTGCTGGTGACAGCTGGAACTGCTAGAAGGTGCATCTTACTAGAAGGTGGAGTCTGTTCTACCTCCCACCGCCCCGCCGCCCCTGTAAGAAGCATAGTGCCTTGTCTGGTCCAGGAGCTAACCTTGGAGCGATGGACAATTTAACTGGCTTACAGCTCTCACTGGCATTTAGAGGCCCTTGGAAATTTGGGAAATGGGAGGAGCTGTAGCCCAGGACTGGACTGGGTCCTTGGGCCGGTGACATCACCTCTCTGAGTCTCACTGCCTAGTCAGACCATCTAAAAGGGCACCAAAATTGCCACTCCACAGCATTGCTGGGAAGTTTGAATGAAATAATGGATATAAAGTGAAAGTTGCTCAGTCATGTCCAACTGTTTGCGACCCCATGGACTGTCCATGGAATTCTCCAGGCCAGAATACTAGAGTGGGTAGCCTTTTCCTTCTCCAGAGGATCTTCCCAACCCAGGGACTGAACCCAGGTCTCCTGCATTGCAGGCGGATTTTTTACCAGCTGAGCCACAGGGAAGCCCTAATGGATATGAAAAAGCACTTTATAAACTGGAAAGTGCTGGACAGTCATGGGGCCATTGGCTGACAGTAACTAGGATCCCTGGTCCAGACGTGGGCTTTCTGGGTCTATCCTGCAGGTGTCACTCAGAGTTCCTAGTAGCTTCTCATGTACTTTGGGGCCCCCATCTGGGCCAGTGGTAAAGTGGTAGGAACTTAAACCAAAATGGGGACCCCATACTATAGAGTTCCCACCTGCCAAAGCCAGGTTTTTGTTCCAAAGATAACTTTAAAAAAAAAAGCTTTCTGTTTTGTATTACAGTATAGCCAATTAACAGTGTTGTGATAACTTAAGGTGAACAGTGAAGGGACTCAGCCATACATATACATCTATCCATTCTTCCCCCAAACTCCCCTCCCATTCAGACTGCCACAAAACATGGAGCAGAGTTCCATGTGCTATAGAGTAAGTTCCAAAGATAATTTTTTTTTAAAGGGGCTGAAACCCAGACTGCAGGATTGAACCATTGCCTCCACCAAAGATACCCAGGGAAGACTTGGACTCAGAGTCCGAGTAACAGGACTCCAGACCTCTTGGATGAGAGTGGCAGGTGATGAGGAAAGGCCCGAGGTCTGGTGCTGGCTGGCAGCTGACCATGGGCCTCCCTCCCTTGAATGGCTCCAAGGGATGGTTCCTTTCCATCTCACCCCGCAGTCCCCACATGGCTCCTTCCTGACCTAAGGATGCAGGGTTTACAAAGCTGGGCTATTCACGGACTCTGTGTGTGTGTCTCTCCTGCTTTTTCTCTCTCCCTCTCTGTCTCTCCTTCCCTTCCTCCCTCTTTCCCTCTCCTCCGGCCCTGGGCCTCCCCTGCAGTCCCAGAGGACCCCGGACACCTCTCAGCAGGACTTGGCACCTGAGCCTGGGACGGCCATAGGCTTGGAAGTGTTCACTCAGAAAAGCCTCGCAGCGTCGCCTGAGGTTACTGTCATCACCTCCCTGCCCACCCAGAACCACCTTCATGGTCTTAAGAAAGCCCTTTCTCTGGGTTGAGGGGGTTGGACCAGGGTCTGTCCTGCAGGTGGGAACAGTGGGTACCCCATGTTATCCACATGCTGTGACAAGTTAGTGTCCCCCTTCCCAGGGATCCATAAAGGGCCAGCCCATCCCTCATCGTGGTTTCTCAGGAAGGACAGGACTGAAAGCATTCAAGGGAGACAGAATAGTCTGAGTCCCCTTTGGCTTAAAAAGGGCAGGCAGAAATGACCTCTCCAGCCCCACTGAGGCAGGTGACCTGGAGGCAGACTCTGACTGCTAGGCTTGGGATCAGGGGTTGTGGCACCTAACTGCTTTTGCCCTGAGGTCTTGTCTCTGCTCAGAGGCCTGAGTGAAGTCTAGCAGTGGCTTGTTAGTCATCCATCCCCTGCCTCCACCTACTCTAAACTCCACTTGGAGCTTGGGTCTGTCAGGGTCTCCAGGCAGGAAGAAGTGAGTGTCTTTCTCCAGAGAGCATCCTTGGGGTTGTAGGGATGTTGTTGAGGCAAGTATTCTAAACTAGGAGGGCATTACTTCTGTGCTCAGGACGACAGCAGGCCAAGAGCTCTCAGAACTTCCTGTGCCCCTGCCTGGAAGCCAGACAGAATCCAGGTCCAGGGCAGAGGGGTTGCGTCATCCCTCTCTACTAGAACTTCGTAAACTGACAGGGTTGGAAAGGATGACCAACTGATCATCTGGGCAAAACTTCCTTCTCCCCGATAGCCAACCCTTCTCTGTTGGCAGAATGTGTGTGGGTGCATGTAGTATTCTATACTCCCAGAGGAAAATTTTGTAGCTGCTAGAAATGTCCTGGAGCCGTAAAAGAGATGTGAGTCAGCTGCATAAATGGTAAAACATAACTCACAGTTCCACTCAAATTTTCCTCAATGTAAACGTAAAAACAAACCCAGGAACACTCGAGAGAAGTTGGACAGGAATCAACAGCATCCCAAGGTTAGGGAAGCAGTCATGTCTTGGAACACAGAGATGTGAGTGGACCCAAGCCCTAACGCCCTTGTTTGAGGCACAGCATGCATCCTTCACCAGCATCCCCAAAATGTCTGTCCAGCCTCTTCTACAAGGCGAGGCTCTCGCCATTCTTAACAGCATCCCATTTTGTCTTCAGTCATCCTTTGGCAAGTTTACATATTGAATTATAACCTGCCCTTCCGAGTCACCTGCCCACGAGCTGCTCTGCCCCCTGGCACCTGTAGATTGGTTTGCATCCTCCTCCAGGAGGACCCTTCAGAGTTGAGCATCCCTTTTACACCCCCAATTCCCACTTTATTCAGCAGCTTCTACTTTGGTTTCTAGAGGGTTCCTTGTCCTGGACCCCTGCTTGGGGCGGGGGCATTTCTTGTAAAGAGCAGGGCCCAAAATGTGACCTAGAGCTCCAGGTGGACCCTGAAGGGCCTGGAGTCAGCAGAATCCTGGCTGGAGATTTTCTTCCGGTGGGCTTTTGTGGAAACATAACTGCCCTGGCTCCCAGCTCCCAGCTCCCTGCTTCTGTCTCGGGGCCAGTCTTGTTGCAGTGGCCCCAACTGACAGCAGGGGGCGCTCTGAGCAGGCACTAAAGGTCCCCTGGCTCAGTGAAAAAGAATGGCTAGGGAGGCTATCCGGTGAATCCGGTCAGAGGGCCAAAGCTTTCCTCTTTTTGTGCAGTCTTTTTTTCTCTTCAGGATTTTTACTTGTTAGAAACAGAGTTTTCTCTTCCCTCTGGGAGCCTCAGTTTCCCCTTCTGAAATAAGGGTAACAGGACCTGCCTGGCAGGTCTCCAGCTGACATTGCCTGGCACATAGTAACTAAATATAAGGGCGTGTTTCCCTTTTTCTTCCTGCAGAACCTTTCTGTTCTGTGCTAGCTCCCACCCCATTCAACCTAGTTCCTAAGCTTCTGGTTTCTAGAAACTAGTTTCCAGTTAGACTTGGGGCAGGGATGCTCCAGAAGGGGTCTCATGGACTATCTTTGGCTATCATTGATTGCCAAGCTGTTGATGTCAGTACAAGCTGAAATGGGAGCAGCTAAAGCTGCCTGCTTCCCAAATACAGAAAGGAGGCTTTGTAGGCTCTCAAAGTTCTTCCCTCTGGGATGGTTCAAGTGCTGGTGTCCTGAAAGCTTAACAACCTGAAGGAAAATCTCAGAAACCGATGCAGACTTTCTCTGGACCCTCCCGCTTCCTTGTCTCTCTCTTTCCTGTTGACATTCTTTTCATGAAGTTTGATTCCCTGAAAGTCATGGAGATTTTGCTAAAGTGGATCTGGGGAGTGGAGGTCAGAGGTTGACCATGCTCCCTTGATCCTTCAGAATGCTTCAGATCTTCTAGGGTCTGACAGACTCCTCACCAAATGCTCACCTGCATCAGAGCCCAAGCTCCTGGAAACTTGCCCCCTTCTGTTGTTGGGAGCAACTTTCATCACATCTTACCATTGAGCTCTTCGTAGGATGTGGAGTCAGAGACTGGGTTCTAGGCCTGCCTTTATTGCTGGCTTACTCTTTGACGCAGATTACCATCTGAGCTACCAGGAAAGTCATTTCTAAGAATAGGCCTTGGTATTTGTTTTTTGGGGAATGAACCCCACAGAATTCAAACTGTTTAAACCATTATGGTGACTGGTACTGACCTCTAGATCTGGCCGTGTGGCAGTTTTCACTCTAATCTCTTTCCTTCCAATTAGCTCTTGCAGAAAGGTTTCAGGCTGTGGCCTGTGAAACTCAACTCAGTGCTTCCCCCTCAGTTGGACATTAGATTACAGTTTGGACCCATATTCTGTTGGCTGTAAGTTGGCCAAGCTCTCAGGCATCAAAAATCAAGCATTCTTTTCCTGACTGTACCATCAGTTGACTGTGACCTTGAGTAAGTAACTGACCTTCTCTGCTGCTGCTAAGTCGCTTCAGTCGTGTCCAACTCTGTGCAACCCCATAGACAGCAGCCCACCAGGCTCCCCAGTCCCTAGGATTCTCCAGGCAAGAACACTGGAGTGGGTTTCCATTTCCTTCTCCAATGCATGAAAGTAAAAAGTCAAAGTGAAGTTGCTCAGTCGTGTCCGACTCTTAGCGACCCCATGGACTGCAGCCCACCAGTCTTCTCCATCCATGGGATTCTCCAGGCAAGAGTGCTGAAGTGGGGTGCCATTGCCTCAGTTTACCCCGTTCCTCAGTACACGGAGAAAACTGGAGGGTCTTAGGAGTTCTTTTGGCTCTAACCTTCAAAGGTTCCACGTGACGTAAGCTACTTTCCCCTCTGTCACTGACAGTTTTATTATTAAAAGAGAAAGAGTCCTGGATCATCGATAGATCTCCATTTCCCCTTGGTTAACATGGGGAGGGTATGAGACCCCCACCCCATTTTACCAAGTTAGGGTGGTGGTTGAGGGGAGATAACATCAGTAGATAATTGGTTGGGTGCCTTGATGGGAAGTGTAGTGTTGATCCTTGATGAGGCTGACCAGCATTGTCATGCCTTCCTCTGCCCTGCCAGTTCTGGGGACAAGTTGACCTTGGCCCCTTCTTGCAGAGGGAAAAAGTGACGCGTTCTTCAGGTGCCAGATATTTCATGTTAACTCTTCTTGCTCCAATTGAAACGCAGGGTTCAGAGCACTGGGTATTTATAGAGAGAGAGTACATTAGGCCAGAAGAGCTCAGTCTCCTAAAAGTGACCAGCACGCAGCAGGAAGGAAGCGACTCAAGCCTCACCAGCATCCTTGCTGATGGCAGACTCTCCAAGGCAGACATCCTGGTGGACAAGTTCAAGGTGGAAGTGGCCACCGAAGAAAAGGTGGGAGCCAGAAGAGCAAACGCCCAGCGACCAGGAAGAATGATCGCAAGCCCTGAAGACTTCGAGTCCATGTGGGAGGAAGCCCTCTGGGCCAGGGGATGCCCAGAAAGGGCTTCTCTGGCTCCAGGTAGCACCCCAGCAGAAAGGCCCCCGGAGGGCTCCCAGTTCAGGGTGGATGCTGCAGCGGTAGCGGTCAGGAAGCCCCCGGCCTCCGATGATCAGCTGGAGGGCCTGGCAGAGCTGAGGCAGGAGCTGGAGGAGTTCCAGGCTTGCAGAAGACCCACTGCCCCGGGCATCCAACCCGCAGAGGGGTATGTGCCCTCTCCAGCCTCTGACATGGCAGGACTCCGGTCGTTTCTTCTGGACCCCACCCACACAGAAGCCAGAGCCGACTCGAGTGATGAAACCGATGCTTCCTTTGCAGAGGGAAGCTTCTACTTCAGCTGCGGAGAGAGAGATGCTGAAGATCAAGTCCTCCCTCCACCCCTGGAGGAGAGAGAAGAGCACTCAGATGCCCTATCCGAGTGGGAGACCAGGCTGAAGCTGGTAGAGGGGCTCACGGAGAGATTGGAGCTGGACTCCTCAGGCCCGTGGGGCTCTGCTGCTGCTGGGAACAAACACCATGGGGGTGTCGCCCCCTCAGCTTCCCCAGAGGACGAGGCGGGGCCCCCCAGGAACCACCGACCAGAGGACCTGGAGGTCTTTGATGAGCAGCTCGGAAAGGGACCTTCTCCAGGGCTGATGTTCGCTGAGGATGGGGACGCAGCTCAGTGTGGGGTGGAAGGAGAGGCCGCCCTCGCCTTATCCTCAGAAGCTGCCAAGGAAGAGGCCCCCAAGAGTGGAGATTTGATGGGAAAGGCTGAGAAAAGCCCCCCCGGAGAACGGAACCACTCACCTCACAGAAGAGGGGCCATGCGTCCAGATCCCCAGGTCTTTGCCCTTCCGTGGGCCATCCCTCCTGGCGACGTCGGGAAGCCAGCCAGGCCGGACAGAGGTAACTTCTTGCCCAAAGAAAGGGGACCGGTTCACACCCAGACAGGAGAACCTGCAGCAGAGGACAGCAAAGTCCCAGCCTTCCTTCAGATGGAAGTGATCACCCCACTCCCGACCTCCCCTTTTCCATCTGCGGCTCAGATTTCTCCAGAGGCAGCTTCTGCAAGCTCATCCCCTCATGGGTTAGGGGACCCTGTGCAGCTCAGGGACCCCTTTGGAGAACAGCCCCCTGTGTTTCTCAAATATGCCCATCCTTCTAAAGAGAGCCTGGAGCCCGAGCACCGAGTTGGGCTGGCTGGGACCCCGACAGATGGAGGGGAGCGCAGGGCCCCTCCCGTCGCCAGCAGGAAGCCCAGAATCATCTCTGAAGAGGCAGAGGGGTTGGTGTTCCCTGCAGGGAAGCACAAGGAGATGCCCTCTCTCCAGGCTGGGGGTCAAGAGGGCTCACTGGAAGATATCAGCAAGACCTCCGTAGCCAACAAAATCCGCATCTTTGAGACCCATGGAGCTGAAACTCGCCGGACAGGTCTGGGGGAAACCAGGGCCTTTGCCCATGAGTTGTCTTCAGAGGCCTCCACAGGGCAGGCAGAGCAACAGCGGAGTAAGCGTTTCGACCTGGGATGTGTCCAGTTCCAGCCCCTGGGGGATTTGGCTGTCCCCACAGTCACACAGCCTTCAACGACGCCGCTGGCTCCCAGCCGCCTCCAGGAGGGCGTCTCTACATCCTTCCCTCAGGAAGGACGCAAGGATGTTGAGCTCGTGTCCAGCAATCCAGGCTGTGAAACCACACTGGAGGAAGCCCCTGGGGGAACTGGCCACGTGAGCCCCCGCCCCCACCGCCGCCCCTGGCCGGGGAGCTGACCGCATGCTGTGTAGCTCTGTAGAAGCATGGTTCCGTGGCCCCTCGTCATTACCGCAACCAGAGGCTGCTTGTCCAACCCTATGAGTTCTCTTCCCTAAATGGGCCTGAGTGTGGCCCAGGCGGAATGACGGGTTCATCTGCTTGGCCCATGTTAGCTTAGCCACAGAGACCCTCGGCTTCTGGTGTGATCTGGCGCCCGGAGGGTCCCACAGCCCGGGTGGAGAAGGGGGCACCACCTCCGGCAAACTACACACTCGCTTTGCCTTGCTGCCCCCACCTGCTGGGTTCCTGCCATTTTGCTTGGCTTGGCCAGCGATCTTCCTTCATCCTCTTCCCTTCCCTGATGCTCCTGCCCGTGGGAAGCTGACAGTTCAGAGGTTTCCATCCTTCGCTTCTGGTTCCCTCTCGGTCCCAGTGCCAAGTTCCTTTCTGCCTCCTTAAGACTAACTGTCTTCTCTAATCCAGAACAAAGCCGGAGACGTGGTCAGGCAAGAGATGCAGGTCACCAGCCTAGCGGCGAACCCCTCAGGACAGGGGGGGCACCTGAGATTCGCCAGCCCCCCGGGCCCTCAGGTCTCTGCAGCCCCTCGGTGCCCTGATGACCTAGTCACCTTCACCTGGCCAGGGTGCCTCGCGACCTCCACACCCCCACCTGCTCTGGCAGCTCACCTCTGGCTTGTCTGGAATGTGTCCTCACACCTCTCAACCTTCCAGAAACTGGCTGAACGGAGGCTTGTCTCGCGAGTGAATCTCTAAGCCTACTGAGTCTCTAGAACCTGGAGCCAAGTACTTAAAAAAAAATATTTGGTGGATGTTAGATTGGTCTTTAAAAAAAGAATGTCGTAAAACAGCCAAAAATGTGTGTGCGGTGTTTAATCCCTGACAGGCCAAGTTGAGAGGTATGTATGTCAGACAAGAGTGGCTGGTCCCCCTCCAGCACTTCCTTGGCCTGCTGTTGTCAATTGCACTGATTTGACCAGAACCTCCACTCAGGGAGCTCAGGGTGAAGGGCTGTAGCACCCAGCTCCCAGGAATTACCCCGTGTGGCTCCTCCCTCTAGACGATGCTGACTCCACCCACCGAGACTCAGTGGAATTGACAAAACCGTGCTGGCTTCCTCTTTGTTCCTCAAAGCTCTTGGCTCCAGCCTTTCTGCCTCCCCATCCTGGGTGTCCCTGAATCCCTGGGCCTTCCTCCTTGGTTTCTGTCTCCTCAATGTCCGCCTGCACGGATGGGCCTGGGGTCCGGGTTCCCATCCCTGCCACGTGCGCAGTGCCGCTTCTGATAAACTCCCAGAGCCAAACCTTGGATGGAGCCTCCTGTCCAGGCCCAACTGGCAGGATGTTTGCTTTGTACTTGCTTTTGCCATCAGCGAGAGACCCTCGGAAAGGAGCGTCCTCACTCTTGAGAAATTTTCTGTGTGTGTGTTTTCTTTTCTTTTTCTTTTTTTTTAGCTTATTATGGTGTCAAAGAACCTTTCCGGGGGTGTTTTTCTTTTCCTGACCTGCTCTTCCATTTGGGGGCATCAGCTGGCCCCAAGATTTCTTCTGTCATTCACCATCTTGATTTCTCTCTTTCTCTCTCTCTCTCCCCCCATCCCACACCCCGCCATTCCTCTGATTTTATCTGGTCATAGAGAGCAGGGCTGAGGGAGGGCTCCGAGGAGAAAGTCAAACCACCACGGCCCAGGGCCCCAGAGAGTGACACGGGAGACGAGGACCAAGACCAGGAGAGGGACGCCGTGTTCCTGAAGGACAACCACCTGGCCATTGAGCGGAAGTGCTCCAGCATCACTGTCAGCTCCACGTCCAGCCTGGAGGCCGAGGTCGACTTCACCGTCATCGGCGACTACCACGGCAGCGCCTTCGAAGACTTCTCCCGCAGCCTGCCTGAGCTTGACCGAGACAAGAGCGACTCGGAAACCGAGGGCCTGGTGTTCTCCCGGGATCTCAACAAACGGGGCCCCAGCCAGGATGACGAGTCCGGGGGCCTGGAGGACAGCCCGGACCATGGGGCCTGCTCCACCCCGGATATGGCCCAGTTCGAGGTACAGTGGAGCGTCACCGGGACCCGGGCCCGCCCGGCACTGCATGTTCAGAGGGCCCTGGGCCACGCGTGAGAAGACTGAGCCGCCAGCCGGAAGCTCTGATCCGTGTTGCATGACCACCCCTCCGCAGAGCAGCATGGTTCTGTGCTCGCATGTTCGGCAGCTCGGTTTACCCCTAACGTGCACTCCCAGGCGCTTTAACCCCGTGACCCCATCTTTTGCCTGAGGTCAGGTGACGACAGGCAGTCTGGTCCGACTCGACTCCTCCCCTGCCTGCGTTGCATGGCACCTGCAGAGACTGCTTGTGGACTCATGGGGGCGCCTGTGGCCTGCTCTGAAAGCCAGATGTTTGTTTCTGATCCCTGCGCTGGCTCCTCTCCCTGGGGCCTGGGGTCTTGGGGGAACAGTGGAAACTCCTAGAGAAAAGGAAACGTCATTGCAGAAGGGGACTCGGGGACAGACTGGGTCTGGGCCTCCCTGCTCTCGGTGCTTCTTTCGGGGGACCTTTAGTCCCGATTCCTTTGCTTTTGCGTCTCTCCCAGCCCCAGCTGCCTCCCACCACACTGTCCCTTCCCCCACATTCCAGGCATTGAAATAGGAGCTCATCCACTCTGGTTTTTCACTCCGTGCTGAACCCTCTGGAGAAAGTTTTTTTCTCCCTTTCTCTGCCTTGCAAACTTGTCATGTTCCAGAACCGAGTCCACATATCGCTTAACAAGTGAATGCTTTCCTGACCACCCAGGGCAGAAGCGTTGCTCCCTGCTCGGCCCCCTTGCTCTGCTTGCTTCCGCTCCCATCATAACTACAAGTTGTCAGGTTACTGGCTGACAGGTCTGTGTTCCTACCAGGTGGCAACTCTACTAAGCTTGCACATACCAAGCACTAATAATGATTAACTGAATGAATCTCTAACTATTAAAAGAAGAGTTCCCTCTTACCAGCCTCCCAACCTGATGAAAACTGGCATTCATTCATTCTTTCATTCACATGTTAGCACCTGCTGCATGTATAGCCATGAACTAGGTTCGATGGAGGACTCAGAAGAAACTAATCATTTAACATAAGACTTCTAGAGTAGAGGCTGTAGTCTGTTTGCCCACGGGTGTTTTCTTTGACCTTGTTTTAAAAATCAGGACGATGAATATAAGATCCAAGGATTTTTTTTTTAATATCATTTAAAAAATCAGATAAGCCAGTCACTCAGACCAAACCTGAGTGGACCCCATATGCTCTCCAGTTCATCCCTGTCCTCAGCAAGCCCACTTCACTCGTTTACATCTGCTGCCTGCCCCTTCCCCGCACCCCCAGGCCTCCTGTGGACTCTTGCTCTAAAGAACAGACAAAGCAGCTGGGAGGTGGTGGCATCACCCCTGAAGTCATTCAGGATGGTGTATATCAGGAAGATGCTGGATGTGAGACCCGGCAAGGAGCATGTTTACTGAATAGTGAATGTTCTCTTAATGGTAGCCTGAAAACCAGCACCGACCACCATGAGGTTGTATTGTCGCAGGGTCCCAGGCAGCCTGTCTGGGTGCTGCTGATGGGTCTGGTTCCCTTCCCAGGCTGTTTGTCTGTGACATCACACCAGGCCTCTTTTGCCCTGGCCTGCATCACCCTCTGGAAAGTCAGCCAGCAGCAGGGGTTGGAATTCACCTGCTGACCGTATGTCACAGTTGCCTGTAAGCAGGAATCATGCTGGGGTTTGAGACACAGTGTTCCTCCCTCATCTCCCTACAGCCCGTGAAAACGGAAACCATGACTGTCAGCAGCCTGGCCATCAGGAAGAAGATTGAGCCGGAGGCTGTACTGCAGACCAGGGTTGCCACTGTGGACACCGCCCAGGTAACCTGTGCCTCTTCCTATGTGCCTGAGCATAGAAACTGGGCATTGGAGTGTGGCGTCCCCACCGTGGCAAACTCCCTTGGCCAGCCCTTGCCACGTTGGCTTCCCCCAGCGTCACAATTTTAACCCCGATGCTCTTCCAAGCTTCATTATCTTCCCTGAGCCCCACGGGTGGGTGATGGGATGGGCAGACTATTCCTCTTAAAGCTTCAATTTTCCCATCTGTAAAATGGGGATGGTCATGTGGCCTTTATTCTCCTGGGAGTGTTACATGGATAAGACAGTGGGTCTTATCAAGTGACGATGGGTCACTTGAAGGAGTTGGAGAGGTTTCTCGAGCGATCCCAGGGACTGCTTTGGGAGAAGAGAGATCCCAATTCAGCTTTAACCAGAGCTGCTCACAGAGGGTTTATTTATTTATTTATTTTTTAATGCAAGGGGTTCCACATCAAACTGACAGAATGAACAAACTGAGAAAAAAAAAAAAGATAAGTTATTTGGCTCAGCAAGATGTAAAAATACTTAGTACCCTGGAGAAAGTGTTAAGTCATTCAGTCATGTCCAGCTCTTTGTGACCCCATGGACTGTAGCCCACCAGGCTCGTCTGTCCATGGGATTCTCCAGGCAAGAATACTGGAGTGGGTTGCCATTCCTTTCTCCAGGTGATGTTCCCAATCCAGAGATTGAACCCTGGGTCTCCTGCATTGTAGGTAGATTCTCTACCTGCTTGAGCCACCAGGGAAGCCCAACCTGGAGAGGCTGTTGCAAACAGACCCAGATCATTACTTACAGTGCATTTCCTCAGCTCCTTTCGTTTTTAAGCTCTGAAAAGGGAGACTGAGGGTCTGATAAATTTCCTTTTGGTTCTTGCTGGCCAGAGGAACTGCAGTGCTGGGGGCTCTTTTGCCCTGGGGACCAATCTTTGTCTCAAGAACTTAAAGTAAGATGTAAATCTATACGACGTGGGCAACTCTGTCCTTTCCAGAACTTTTTCTCCATCTTTGATAACATGCATAGAGGTTTCTGAGGTGGCTAGTGCAGCTGTAAAAACCTTCGAGTTCTGGCTGTGTGACCCTGGGCAAGCTGCCCCACTCGTCTGTTTTGTTTTAGTAGTGAGTGTTGGCTTTGTTTTTATACAGAGAAGTAGAAAACTAAAAATGGCCCCACAGCTCCTATAACAAAATAACAACAAAATAGTCACAGTTATGAAATTCAAACAGAACAAAATGAAATTTTTCATGTGATTCTTCCCAGAAAAAGAAAAAATATTATGCATATACAAACATATGTGCTTACATCTCTAGATATTTAAATTTTTTACACAAAAGAGATTGTTCTCGTTTACATTTTACCTTTTTTCTTAATATTTACCCCGGAGATCCCTCCTTGTTGGCCCATGTGGACCCACTCACTCTCCTTATTCCCACTTAGGAGTGGATCCTGATTTAGCATGTATTTATCTCCCATCAATGGACCTGTGACTGTTTTTGTCTTTTGCAGCTAACACTGATGCTGCAATGAACTTTTCTCTTCAGACCCTGGTAAAACTTCAGTATGCATCCGAAGGGTGAATCCCTAGCAATGCGTTCCTCAGTCAAAGAATACAGGCTCTGAAATATGGATGGAATGTTTCAAATTATCTGGGATTGTTTTCCATTCCCGAAATAAAAGGATTCCAATGAGCCAGAGGACCTGTGACCTGGAATGACCTGAGGCCCATTTGTAGTTTGGTCTGTGATAGGGCTTCCCAAGTGGCGCTAGTGGTAAAGAATCCGCCTGTCAATCAAGAATAGATGTGGGTTCGATCCCTAGGTTGGAAAGATCCCCAAGAGGAGGAAATGGCAACCCACTCTAGTAGGAGAATCCCATGGACAGAGGAGCCTGGTGGGCTACAGTCTATGGGGCCGCAAAGAGAGTCATATACAACTGGTACATATGGTGTGTGGACATCCCCCTCCCCACTTCGCTCACACTGCCTGCCACTTGGTACCTGGGGATGCCTCCTGCCCAGGTGGCAGATGCTGCAGTCGTTTTCGGTACTCTTTTTCTCTCCCCCCCGCCTCTAACAACTCCTCCTCTGGCCCCCAGGTTGATGGGACTGCCCCAGGAGGGAAGGAGTTCCTCACAACTACTCCCTCCATCACCACAGAGACCATATCAACCACCATGGTAAGTAGGACCTGAGACTCGCCTCCCTGACCAGCCCCCTTGCCCCTGAAACAGCCAGATAACAAGCTGATCTCGCCAGGTGAGGCAGGAAGCCCTCATCCACCTCACTGTGTCAGGCATGAGACACAGACTCACAGTTTGAAAGTCTGGCCCATAGCTGCCATAGACAGCCTGTGAGAGCTCAGTTTCACAAAGTGAATAATGTGGGAGGTGGCATCCCCGAGTTTCAGTCATCTGGACCATCTGAGCTATGGCAGGGACAAAGAGAGGATGCTACTGTCTGATTAACTGATTATCAGCAACACAGAAGGATTGTGCCTATAAAATCCTTCCTGGATGAAGTCCATCCTCCTGGCACCTGTAGGTAGCCCAGGCCACTTCCTCACGTTGGTCAGTAGATGGTGTGTGGTGACTTTAGGCCAGAAGCTCAAGTCCTGAGGGAACCTGTGGTTCTGCTCTGAAGAATCACATCAGATTCTTCAAATGATGACACAGCATAGCTAGCATTCAGCCACAGGTTGTGGCTCCATGCAGTGCCCTCGGGGGGCAGAAAAAGAGCTGTGAGGTGGATGCTCTTTTTCCTCCACCCTTCACAGAGGAGGAAAATAAAGTTCAGACAGGTACAGTGACTTACCCAAGGTCACACCACCAAACACATGCTAGAGCCAGGTCAAAGCCAGGCATTCTGGGTCCTGAAGCCCCACTGTCCACCTCAACCGCTCTGCTCTGCTTCCCGATTATGACCGTTGTGAACAGTGGCCACATGGGGCTGGGGCTGGGGCTGAGCAGGCATCAGTGCCTGGGCTGGATCTGTCTTGAGCCAGGGGAGGTTGTTTTCAAATGCTTTCTCTTGCCAAACTCCTGATACACACATAGGAAGAAAATTATACATTAATTTAGGCTACTCCATAGGAAGGTTTTGAGTAAATAAAGACTTTAAAGATACATAAGCCTAAACCAGTGACCAGCTTGCACACTTTCCCTGGGTCACTCTGTTCCTCCTCTCCTGTCAACCCTTTGCCATGTGGCATCAGGATGCTCCTCGGGCTAAATGTAAATCTGTACCATGGTGAGCAGGCAGTTACATCATTCATTTACTCATCCATCCATCCATCCATTCATTTGTTCTAAAAACATGTATTAGTCTCTACTCTGCCTGGAATGGGGATATAGAGTTGAAGAAAAGACACTGCCTGTTAGAACTCATTCGTCCAAGTGATAATCACGGACACATCTAATGTTTAGGTCCTGGCACACAGTGGTGAACAAGGCCCGGCTCTCCCACTTTCCTGGCTGGGTGACCTTGGACAAGTTACCCAAAACCTTTTCAGACCTGTTTCCACTTGGAAAATGGGGTGGGAGGGCAACAATAGTATATCCCCCAAAGTGTTGAGATGAGGCTAAACTAGGGTAATCTATGCAAAGCCCTCCAAAGACTGCCTGGCACACTGTAAGTGGTCTGTAAACGAGAGTGGCCATTATATTTTCCTGCCTTCAGGGAATGGTGTAATAATGCTTTCCCAGGGAGCCCAGGGTATGGGTTGAGACTGCAGGAGCTGGGGAAGGCTTTCCCTAGGCAGTGACATCTGAGCTACCCTGGAGGATAAAATTAGGGGGCAGTCATGGGAGGAGGTTTCATAGGTCATGGTAACAACAGGTGTAAAGGCAAAGATGTCAAGAAGTGGAGCATTTAGGGAAAGGAAGTGGTCAGGGAGTGAGATGTCAAGTGTATGGACAGGGAGCAGGGGCAGAAGGAGCTAGAAACGAAGGCTGGGCTGAAAGGGCCTCAAATGTCATGTATGAAGTTCAGACTTCATTCTGGAGACCATGGAGATTCACTTCCATTTTAAAAATATTTATTTATTTATTTGGCTGTGCCGGGTCTTAGTTGCAGCATGTGGGATCCGGTTCCCTGACCAGGGACTGAACGCAGGCTCCCTGCATTGGGAGCACAGTTTCCCAGCCACTGGGACCACCAGGGAAGCCCTTCAGTTTTTTAAGTAGGGGCATGATGTCATCAAATATGTGTTTCTGTGCTTTAGAAAGATAACTCTAGCAACCTGTGTGGAACATGCTTGGGACAAATTTCCTTCCCTTGGGAGCTCGCATCCCCTTTTTTCCCCTTCTTCCCTCTAATCCTTCCTTCCTCCTTCCCTCCCTCCCTCTTTCCTTCCTGCAGCAAATATTTATTGAACACCCACGGTGTGTGAAGTAGTGTGAAGCCAGGCACTGTGAATCCAGCGCGGAGGGAGACAGCAGCGCTGAGCCATAGTCTGCTGGGAGAGACGGAAAGAGCAGGCGGAGAACTAGTTTAGGGGCTGGAGCAGGGCCAGAGTGAGAGGTGGTGGAGGCTGACCAGGGGGATGGGGTTAACGCTGTCTGGAGGCTGGAAAGTTCAGCATTTAGTCACTGATTGGACGTTCAGATGATGGGAGAAAAGATGGACCAGTGAGGCTGCTCAGTAGCATGGAGAGTCGCCCTGGAAATCTGCTAGAAAGGAAATTCTCAGGCCCCACCCCAGACGACTCGAAAACTACAGGTTGGGGCCCGGGGTGGGGGTTGTCTATGTTTTCACAAGTCCTTCAGGTGATACCCCTCAAATCTGAGAAGCACTTACACCAAGGAGGAGCACAGCAGAGGGTGCTCCTTAGCGGAAGGCATATGTTGGGGGTGAGGGAGGCAGTGAATTCCATTTGGGGTCTGATTGAGCCTGAGATGCCTGTGGGACATTTCCAGGGGAGAATATCACAGAGATGGTTGGTTTTAAAGGTCTTGGGTTCAAGAAAGATCTGAGCTGCAGATATAGGGAGAGGGGACTGTGGCTTTGACGAGGCCATAGAAGGCTTGAGTGGCTGAGGCGTCTCAGAGAGTAGTTGGGGGAGTGGGGGCGGGGAGAGGAGGCCCGAGTCTGGGGAGGAAGGACCTGGGGTGGAAATGGAGGTGTAGCCCCAGCCAGGGAGAAGGGGTGCTCCTCCTTGAGGCAGGAGAGGTGACTGGTTAGCTGGAGATCTGGGAAAGGAAAGTGGAGTAGCTGGCACCTTGCTTGGAACGACCTGTGCGCCCAGCAGTGTGAAGGTGGAGGTGAGGCTTGGCTAGAAAACAGGGATCCATACAGGAAGTAGAAGTTTGAAGGCCTGGAGGGATGGGAGGATTGAGAGGGGCCAGTGGCTGTCTCCCTGGCTGGGAGAAAGGAAGCCTGAAGCCCAGAAGGCTGCCCTTTCAGGCCTGCTGCTGAGCCACATTCTGGGACACTCTCTGAGAAAGTGGCTTGTGATTAGAATACCAGGTAACCAGGTTACCCACAGCTGCAGCTAGATCAGAGGAGGGTGGGGTGAAGGCAGAGGGCTTCTGTCCTCACCTGCCCCCTGGCAGACAGAGGTCCAGATCTAGAATCAGTCATGCACAGCCCAGACCTGAGGCTCAGCCCACTGGGGAGCTGCAGAGTGGACACAGCTCTGGGCCCCTGGATGGACAAGGCTGAACCCCAAGGTGGTGCAGGAAGTGGGAGATGGAGGCTGCCACCAGTAATTGTTGTTGTTTAGTCATTGTGTCTGACTGCTCTGTGACCCCATGGACTGTAGCCCACCAGACTTCTCTGTCCATGGCATTTCCCAGGCAAGAATACTGGAGTAAGTGTGGGTCAGTAAGCCTGGTTCCAATTCCAGGAATATCTAGGAGTTAGACCCCAAGGCTGGACCAGGAGAGCTGGTTCAAGGGCAGAGGGGCATGGCAGAAGGAGTTTGTTGAATCTGGAGTCTGACCAACTTGGATCTAAATCCAGGCTCTGTCACTCACTTGCACAGGGGCTTGAACAAGCCACTTAATATTCCCTGACCTTCCAGTTTCTCACCTGTAAAACAGGAATATTAAAACAATTTCCTAGGTGGTTCAGAGGCTTAAATGAGACCATGCATCCTTAGCACAATACCTAGCACCTCGTGAGTACTCAGAAAGCAATAGTCATCATGTTGTTAGTACCAGCCTGTACTCCTGTATTTACCTGACAGATTGCTGTTTGCAAAGCCCTTTCATCCTCTGTCAGTTTCATAACGTCTCTGTGCAAGTGGGACAGGGTCTCCCTTAAAAAAAATTTCTTTTAAGACTTTATTCTTTTAGAGCAATTTTAAGTTCACAGCAAACTTGAGAGAAAGGTCCAGAGATTTCTCCTAGACCCCTTGCCCTCCAGCACATACACAATCCCCCACCTGCATCTCATTATCAGCATCTCCCACTGGAGTGGGATGTTTGTTGCCACTGGTGACCTGTATCCTGCAGGGTCCTTTTATGTAGGTGGATTGAGGAGGCTTGGAGAGTGGAAGTGGGCCTGCCCCAGGTCACATGGCTGGAACATGGCAGGGCCTGGATGTCTCGACTCCTTTGTTAGTACTTCCAGGGAGAACATTGAGTCTTGAGTCTTGTTCACCACAGTGTCCCTAACGCCAGGCATTCAGTAAATATTTGTTGAATGAGTGGGGGTATGAGTAAGTGTGTAAGCATGTGTGTTGAGTGAGCAAGCAAGGGATGAACAGGAGCAGACTGGACTGAATGGTGCCTTCAGCTCTCTGCCTCTAATGTCGCTATTCAACCTTGTGGCTGGGAGAGCTCCATGGTCACGTGCTCCGGCCATCCTGGGGGCCCGCCCGCCTGAGACCTGGCCGTCTGAGCACTATTGTTTCCCCAGGAGAACAGTCTCAAGTCCGGGAAGGGGGCAGCTGCCATGATCCCAGGCCCACAGACGGTGGCCACGGAAATCCGTTCTCTTTCTCCGGTAAGTGGGCAGGGCCAGCTCAGGCTAGGGGACTCCACACAGAGCGTGTGGACGCGGGTCCACAGGTGGCCCAAGGCAAGTGCGGCGTGGAGCCTGGGAGGCTGCCCCTTTAAGGACAGCGCTAGGAAACGGCATCACAATCGGATGCCCACAGGGCTCCCTGGTCAGGGTCTCGTCCATTGCCCTCCCCATCAGCCCCCACGTACAAGTAGGGCAGTGGCAGAGTGGGATGAACTGGTCCCTCCCCTTGGTGATGCCTGTAATATCACAGCTCTTTGGCATCTGCTCTCCTTACTGACCAGGAGGAGTAATGGATTAGGAGTCCAGAGGCTTGCACTCTGGACCTGCTCCACCCTCAGCAGCCCGAGTCTGTCCTAAGAGGTCTCTGGCAGTGCCTCCATTCTCCCGATCTGTCGTCTTCATCATCTGGTCCCAGAAAGAGCGTCTTCCCCACCCTTTGCTCTGTTTCTGCCCTGGGATCCCTCTGTTCATCCTTCTCAAAGGCCAGGATTCTTAAATTTTAGGGTCTTGTTAGGCTTCGAGACCTTAGGAATCTCAGGTTCTAGGAATCTTAGATTCCAGGTTTGGGAATTTCATGGGTCCAGCCTTCTGAAAACTCCAGTATTCCTGAGTTCTTAGACTCCGTGACTCAAAGCATCTTGGCTTCCAGACTTCACCTTCATGGAACCACCCCCTTCCCCACTTCTCCCTTGGTTGGCCCCACCCCCGGCCCTTCCTGCAGACCCCAGCGTCCTCACCTGACCCCTGGGGTGGGGTGGTGGTGGTTATATTCTGCAGATCATCGGGAAAGATGTCCTCACCAGCACCTACGGCGCCACCGCGGAAACCCTCTCCACCTCCACCACCACCCATGTTACCAAAGTGAGTAGCAGCAGCAGGACCCCGTGTGCCCCCAGCCTGGCCGTGGGGCTCGGAAGCTCGCCACAGCTCTGCCTTGTGACGTGGATAGAGAAGACTGCAGTGTTCCCAGTTCTGGAGTGCTATGCACTTTGTTCTGTGCTAAGCATCATAGGCACCAACCTGCCCTTCATTGTTGACGGCCAGGCTGGGGGGATGGGACTGTCTCCTTGGAAGACATTGTGAACCATAGTGTTTGTGCCTTATGGAGCTTAAGTGCCAGAGGGATTTAGCGGGGAGCAATTTAAGGAAGGCTCCAAGAATGAGGAAGGGGCTTCTGGAAAAGGTGGGGTTTGCGCAGGGTCTTGGAAAGCCAGGGAGGACTTTTGAGGGAGGAGGCAGACGTTCTAAGCCACGTAAAAGATGGGAGCAGAAACCGTGTGTTCACTTATCATTCTCTGAGCAAATGTTAGTTTGTCACCCTCACGCTAGGGACTGCTGGAGGGCCTGCAAGCAGTGCACACGGAGAAACAAGATAAGCTGTCTCTGCCAGGAAGAAGCAGCATGTAGGGGCGGAACTGTGAGAAATTAGGTTGAACTGAGGGAGGGGGAAGCAGAACAGAGACAAGAAAGAGAAATCCCAGGACAAGGGTGACAACAGAGGGTCTGAGTCTGAGAGCCATGGAAAGCCATCAAGGTTTTTAAAGTGGGAAGGAACCCAGTGAAAAGGGGTTTAAGGAGAGGAGATGAGGTCCACCAGGATGTGCGGCTAGACGGGAGAAAGAAGAGAGTTGTGGAAGAGACTAGGAGTGGAGGGGGCGCAGCAGGGGTCCAGGAGGAAGGGGCGGGGCCAGAGGAGGGAGACCTTCCCGGGGAGGGGGGGTCAGCAGTGACTTACAGGATGGGACCTGCGGGCTTTGTCCATGCCTGAGTGGCCAGGAGGAAGAAAAGGAGGGAGCCCAGGGCAGAGATGCAGTCCTGGAGGAGAGAGGCCAGGGAGCCAGGCTGGCCTCTGTAGTGGGAGGTTCCGTTCAAGCATCGAAGGAGGAATCTGGTAGACAGCACTAGCCCTTAATAAGCAAGACCGTCCCAGCCCTGCCGTCACCCACACAGCATGGTCCCCAGAAAGAACCCATTCCTACCAAAAGCATCAGTGAGCAAGGATGACTTGACTGAAAGGTTTATGGGAAGGGGTTCCATCACACACCCTGCAGCATACAGTTCAAAAGTCTCTCCTGGCCCTGCCACCTGGGAGCCGTCTACTCTGTCCTGGGAGCCGTCTTCTCTCTGTCCACTCCTGACTCCAGCTGGGCCTTCCCTCCGCCACCACCTACCTTTAATATACCAAGCAGTTAAGTCCTGCCCCATCTTCTAAGCTTGCTCCCAGGCTCCACCCCTTCAGAAAACAGTGGCAGCTATGAGCTTATGTATAAGCATCATCCATGCAATTTTCTCTTCTAGTGTCGTTGGAAGTCATTTAAAGGAGAACCTTGTCACCATTCACATTTCATTCATGTGTTTCATTCAACAAATGCGCATTTTAGCACCTATCTGGCCAGGTGGGGCAGGGGAATGGGGGAGGAGGGGATGCAGAGGTGAACAAAAATAACAGCCCCTGCCCTCAAGAGCCCTAGCCTAGTGAGCAAGGCCAGGTCACACACACAAGGTCAGCACAAGACAGAGAGGCCCAGAACCATGAGAGATACGAACTTGCCGCTCGGGAAGTACCGAGGCAGGAAGGTGGAAGGGCAGCTCACCAGGGTGAGGGCCACAGCATTCGAGCCCGGCTTGGAAGAGCTAGAGAGGGCAGCTTGGTAGCTGGGGGAACAGTGGCAGTCAGGCAGGGTGTTCAGTCTGAAGTCCCAAAACTAGAAAAGGGAAAACCTGAGGGAGCCAGGAGAGAAGGCGACTGCTGACTCCAGCCTTGCCCTTGAGGGGTGCTTTGGCTCTGTCCCCTGTTGAGGCTGCTGCCCCAGCCGGACCCAAGGTTGAACCCGCCTCCCTCTCCCCCTGCAGACTGTGAAAGGAGGGTTTTCTGAGACGAGAATTGAGAAGCGGATCATCATCACCGGGGACGAAGATGTCGATCAAGACCAGGTATGCGGATGGGAGCGTGGGTCCCAGTGGCACTGCCCAGGCCGCCGGCCCTCCTGCGTTGGGTTACCTGTGGACGCCTGCGTGTGTGAGCAGAGAAGATATCCACTTCCTGCTGACTCTGTCCAGATGAGAAGCCCCCAAGGAAGGGGCACTGAATGGGAGGCAGAAGGAGCCAGAAGACCTGAACTCCACCCTCTCCCGTGAACTTGTGGGGGCCTCGCTGTGCACTGGAGGGGCTTGCTGGTCTCCGTGGCCTCACCGGTATTCAGTGTGCTCTGGCTCCTCACCCTGCTCTTCTTTTCCTCCAGGCCCTGGCTTTGGCCATCAAGGAGGCCAAACTGCAGCATCCCGACATGCTGGTAACCAAAGCCGTCGTCTACAGAGAAACAGACCCATCCCCGGAGGAGAGGGACAAGAAGCCACAGGTGAGGCTCGTGGGGCTCAGTAGCTGTGAGACAGAGGAGAGAACAGGGTCCTCCGAGAGGTGTTTCCATGTGAGGGCCCACCCAGAGGCTGGGTCCCCAGCACAGCTTTGATCACCACCCCCCAGGCTTTCTGATTTGGGGTTCAAAAGGAAGAAATCACTCCCCTAGATTTGATATGAGGACAGAGGGGAAGGAAGACTGGTTTCTTTGGGATTTTAGGCTCCAGACCCAGAAAAGTAAATCCAGAAGTGGTGAGAAGAGGAGAGAGGATTGGATGGGTGGATACCAAGGTGGGATAGACAGAGATAAGCAAAACCTCACTGGCCCATTGCCTATAAGCTGGAAGTCAGAAAAAGTCCTACCCAGCCCACGGTCATATTCCTGTCCCCAAGGCTCTGTCTCCATCACCACCCACTAGATGTCGCCAAGAAGGAAAGTTTTATAAGTTGAAGAATAGTTGAATGTTGAAAAAAGATAAAATTATAGTTTTATCTTTTATGTTGAAAAAAGATAAAATTTTTTTATCTTTAAAAAAATTGTATTTATTTAGGCTACTCTGGGTCTTCATTGCTTTGCATGGGCTTCCTCTAGTTGTGGAGAGTGACGGCTACTGTTCATTGCAGTGCTTGGTCTTCTCTCGCTGCAGAGCATGGGCTCTAGACACACAGGCTTCAGTAGCTGTGGTTCATGGGCTTAGTTGCTCTGTGGCCTGTGGGATCTTCCTGGTCCAGGGACTGAACCTGCGTCCCCTGCACTGGCTGGCGGATTCTTATCCACTGTGCCACCAGGGGAGTCCTAATTTTTTTTTTTAATTGAAGGTATATTTGATGCCAAGGAGGAATATGGGACCCAGAGTCCTTCATCGCATCTTTCTTGCTAGATTGGAAACCCTTCTGAGGCCACCTGGGGTCAGAATCTGAGGGGACCTCAATCCTTACTCTTTCATCTCGGGCCATCAGTGCCTTGGTGAATAACAGGAGGGAAATGGTGCTGGAGCAGACAGGTCTCCCCCCTGAACTTGGGGGAAGCTGGTGAGGCCCCTCTAGAAATTTACTGAATTTTATCAGATCTATAATAATTGAGTTGAGTGAAATGTTAGACACAAAAAGTACTTACAAATGGGTCCATTCATAGGAAGTTCAAAAACAGGCCGTACTAAAGATGCTCAAAGTCTGAATATTAGTTCCTGCTGAGAAGTGGCATTGACAGGGAATAACCATAAGGGAACCTTCGAGGATGCTGGAGGTGTCAGTGTCTTGAACTGGGAAGGCTGCATGGATGTGGACACATATAAAAATGTGCTAAGCTCCACACTTATATTTGTGTACTTGACTGACTTTTCACATTATACCTCACTGAAAAATAAATCCATTTCAAAGGCCCCCACGAGTAGCAGGTCTCCTTTCATCCTCTTCCTTGACGAAGGAAACCAGTGTTTTCTAGAAAGACACAGACTGTTTCTTTTACACCCTTTGATTACCACCCCCTTCATGTCACAAGAAAAGGCATGGAAGTATTTTCCTGCCACTCTGAAGCGTTGCCAACCCCGATCTAGACCAATGCTGTCCAATAGAACTTTCTACAGTGATGGAAATAATTTTCTGTGCTGTCTGTGTAGGAGCCACTAGCCACATGTGACTGTTGAACACTTGAAACTGGCTAATCTGAAATGAGATGTACCTTAAGGGTAAAATGTGTGCTGGAGTTTGAAGATTATATATGGAGAAAAAGAGTATACAATAGTTCAATAATTTTAATATTGATTACATGTTAAGTGATAATGTTTGGATATATTGGGCTAAGTAAAATACATTATTAAAATTAATTTCACCTGATTCTTTTTACTCTTTTTGATGTAAATTCAAACATTAGAGTTTTGCTAATATGGCTGGAAAATTTTAGAAAGCCATAAATTTCTAGAGCATTTAGAAAATATTGTCTAGAAAATCTATTATCTGAAAAATTTTCAATTCCATCTGTGGCTCATATTTCTGTTGGACAGTACTGGTCTATTTGTGTGCTTAATTTATTTATTCATGCCGGGTTCGTTGTGCCATGGGAGCTCTTAGTTGCAGCCTGTGGGATCTAGTTCCCGGACCAGGGAATGAACCCAGGCCCCCTGCATTGGGGGTGCAGAGTCTTAGCCATTGGACAACCAGGGAAGGCCCAGACAGGGCTGGTCTAGAAGCCACGTAAGCTGATCACAGGCAGGGCCTGCCTTCCTCAGACCTTCATGTAAATTGTCACTCTTGTCCCCTCAGTTGCTCAGTTATTGTTGCTTTTTGTTACCCAGGTCTCAGACGGGTAGAGTGTAGGTCACTAGCCAAGCTGGTGCTGAGCTGGCTGTATACCCTGGGAACACAGATAGTACAGAACTATTGTCATAGAGTCTGACTGAGAAGTGCTGGGTTAGGACCTGAGAATCTTTTTTTTTTTTTTCAGTTTTATTATTTTATTTATTTGGCTGCACAGTATGCGTAACTTCCCTGACCAGGGATTGAACATGTGCTGCTTATTTGCATTGCAAGCTCAGAGTCTTAACCACTGGACCAACAGGGAAACCCCCTGGAAATCTTTATTTATACCTTGGTCCTTAGGAAGTCTGTGTGCAGCCAAGTGTAGGAGCCACTGATGCAAAGAATTCTGTGCTGGGAATCTGGACCTGACTCCATTCCATCCACCCTGCTGACTTAGCTTCATAACCATCGGGGTCTCAGTGTGCTCATTTGCAAAATGAGGAGACAGGACAAGCCCTCTTGTAGTTATATCCAATCCTCTCGCTATTTATTTGCTTCCCTAGGTTCTTGTACCTCCTCCGTTCCCTGTCTCACTCCTCCTCGTCTCTCCCAGAAGCATCCCAGTCAGTCCCCCCGGGCTCCTGCCTTCCGTGTTCCCTGGCTGTTCGGTGCTCTCAGCTCTCACCCCAGCATCCACGTCCTGCCTGCCCGTGTGGTCTTTCGCGTCTGCCCACCACAGTGCTCCCTTTGCCATCTCGTTCCCTCCTCCTCCCCCCACCCTTTGCTTCTTTCTTGGTTGCCATTGTCCCCCATGTCACCACACACCCTCTCTACCTCTCTCTCTTCTGGATTCTTCTGTAAAGGTCACCTTGTTATGTTGCCCTGGAGAGACAGAAGTTTCTCCCTTGCCTTTTCTGCCCACCTTCCATCCCATTAATTGTCGCCAAGTAGGAACCACCTCTGACTCTTAATATAGTCAGACTCACTAATTCCTGAGGGGAAGTCTTCTCTGAATTAGGAAACTCTTTTTTTTTTTTAAATTATTTATTTTTGGCTGTGTTGGGTCTTAGTTGTGACATTCAGCTTCTCTCTAGTTGAGGCATGCAGGCTTAGTAACTATGGCACACCAGCTTAGTTTCCCTGCATCGTGGGGGATCTTAGTTCCCCGACCAGGGATTGAACCTGCATCCCCTGCATTGGAAGGCAAATTTTTAACCACCGGACCATCAGGGAAATCCTCTAAGTCAGGTACTCTATTAATTGATGAGAAAACTTAAAGTGAAGCCAGCACTGTAAGAAAAACTTCTCAGAAAGTAACAGAATGGAGTAGAAAGAACACACCCAGCTTTGGACACAGAAAGTGTATCCAGAGGAACCACCTGGGGCTCAGTTTCCTCATCTACAACATGGAGTTAATCTATACGTTGAAGCTGCTGTAATAAACCACATTTATGAGTGTTGGAGATTGCACAGGCTGCTGTAACAGAACAGAAAACTGGATGGCTTAAGCAAGACATGCTTAATTTCTCACAGTTCTGGGGGCTGGGAATTCCAAGGTCAAGGTGCCAGCCACTCTGGTTCCTGGTGAAGGCCCTCTTCTGGTTTGTAGACAGCTATCTTCTCTGTGTCCTCATGCAGTGGAAAGCAGAGAAGTCATATTTCTCATGTCTCTTCTTAGAAAAGCACGCATCCTGTTTATAAGCACCTCCTAAAGGCCCTGCTTCTGAATACCATTCTCTTGAGGGTTAGGGCCTCAACCTGTGAATTTTGGGGGGACACAAACATCGAGTCCATAGCAGTGACTTACGAAGGTGTCTCTCATGCCAAAGGGGCTTGGCGATGTGAACTTGCTTCCTTGTCCCTATAGTTTCGTCCTGTTGAGTGGTTGATGAGAGCCCTGAGCAAGTCAGACTTTAAACTTCTATCACCAGCCTGCTGCACGAGTTTCTGTTTCTGTGTGGGCATCCATCTTGCCAGTCTTCATTGCCTCTCCCCTCCCTGAATCCTCCTTCTGTCCCTGCTCCCGCAGACTTCCTTATGAAGTTCTTCCTTCTTGAAGTTCTTGCTGTGAGTGTGGAAATCACCTGCCTTACACAGTCTTCTCTCCCTGCAGCTCACAGACCAGCTGTGAGGCTTTGGCACTGTCTTTGCTCCACTGGCCCACCTCCTTCAGGCAGGATCTGTATACAAACACTGCCAGCAAGAGGGTGACACCCACCCAGCTTCCCAGAGCTTTCTTGCTTTCAGAGTTCTAATTAAATGGGGAAGGGGAGTGGGGAGGCAGGATTGACCTATTTCAAAGCAGGAGCCTTGGGTTCTAGTCTTGTTTCTGCCACCAACTTGCTAAGTCTTTGCACCCTCTGGGCTCAGTTTTCCCATCTATCAAATGAGCCAAGAAGGATCAGTTATCTACCACTCCATTAGCGCTTGCCCATGTAAGTGGTAAAGGACAGGGATGGCATGCCACCTGATAAATAGTTCTGGGTAGTTGCTATATGTCAGGCATGGTGTTGGGCTCTGGAAAGACAGCAATAAGTAAGAGACAGCCCTTGCCCTCAATGAGATCAGAACAGTGTGTGGTTAAGTTAACAACAGCAGTAGTAATGATAAGAACAGCCAGTATTTACTCAGCACTTACGCTGATCCTTGTCTTGAATCTTCCCTACAACTTCTGTCCATTTTACAGAGGAAGCAACTAAGGTCTAAAGAGGTTAGGAAACTCGCCCAAAGTGACAAGAGTTAGACCACGCAGTGGGATTTGACTTCAGATTGTCTGATTTCAGAGCCCAGACCCTTTAACCACTCAAGTTTTGGAGTCAAACTTGAGCTGGGATCCAGATTCCAGTTTCTTTTACTTAAACACTACTCTCTGGGGTTTAACCTCCAGGACACAACAGGCCATGGAAAACAGAAAGGAAAGACAAAAAAAAAAAAAAAACCCACCTCTGCCATCATGTCTAATATTTTTTAGATCTGAGAGCAGATAGGAAGACAAAATGAAACAAGTGTGATCTTAAGCTTTCAGGGAAAGCTAAGGACAAAGTTTCAAAATTTTCAGCCAAAGTGAAAGATCCTACCTGCGTGGAAACAGCCCAGCAAACATGCATGGACTTTGGAGTCAGACAGGTGGCTTCAAGAGAGAGTGAAGGACAGGAAAGCCTGGTGTCCTGCAGTCCATGGGGTCGCAAAGAGTATGACTGAGTGACTGAACAAGATGGCTTCAGTTGTCAGTGGCCACTTTATTACCAGCTGTGTGGGCTTGGATAAGTCACTCTGTCTTCCTAAGTCATAATCAAGGGCACACGGTAAAGAGAGTGGAAACAGCCATGTATTTAAAGATGAATGACAAAAGTTACTAACTCTTCTTGTCCTCTTCCTTCCTTTGCATCTCCCCTCTCCTCTCTACCCACCACCCCCCGACCTCTGGCTTCAGGAATCCTGACCTCTGTGAAAAGATGCTGGCGTTTCTGGTCCAACCCAAGCCAGAGAACCATAAAGAAGGGGCCTTCATCCTGGATTCTCCAACTCAACACTGACGTCCCAGCTGTGACGTACTGTCCCTGAAAGAGACTGGGAAAGGAAAAGCATATATATATAGATATATATAGATATAGATATATATACAGGAAACACCACGTCCTTGCACTGCTGCCGGGGCTGGCCGAGCATTCGGCCGACAGCAACAACCAACATCTGAACGCCTACGTTTCCTTTGCAGACAAATTGAAGAATTGGTGGGATTTTCCAGGAAACCAAACAAACAAAAATTGTAACAACAGTAATCCCTTGCTCCCCTCCCCACCCCACTTTGAAGCCCTGCAGAACAACCAAGGCAAGCCAGACCACGCTGATTGTAGACGTACAATGCCACCTGGGCCTACACGTTCCCTTCAGTGGACAAGCATCCCATTTCTTCTTTTCCTGCGTCTGTTGCCCACTCCAATGCAAAGGAAAACACTTTTGCAGCCAGTTAGAGAAGCTGCAGCAGCAAGACACGCCCCCGTCAACCGCTTTCCAAGAAAGAAAAATCCCCCATTCGGAAAGGAGGAGGAGGAACACTGGATTCTGATTTTTTGGGTCTTGACACTGGGCTGCAAAATCCACCTGCTTTTCTTCCGCCTCCTTTCCCCCTCAACACTCACACGTCTTGTTGTCATTTTCTGTCTGGGTTCCCTCCTCCCTCTCCCCAACCCCATGCCCCTCACCCTCTGTGTCCTGGTCCTGCCGAGGGCCACTGCAGATGACTCTCACTGGAAATGAGAAAAAGAAAAGAAAAGCAAGAACGTGAAACCAAGCCACAGGAGGTGAAGTAGACATTGTATGTTTATGGGTTCTCATTATGAAGGTGCCGCTTGTAGGAGATTTGTATGGATGTGCTTTAAGTTATGTATATTACATATAACAGGAAACAAATATTAAAATAAACAGTGCCGGTAAGTATGAAGCTGACGTTTTAAAATTATAATTATCTGACTGTGATTGATGTATTCTCAAGGTTCCTAGATCTCACCGAACCAACCCAGCCAAGGAGACCCGGACTTGGGCTGTGGGTCGCTCACAGTAGGAGCTGACAGTTCAGTGTAGAAATACAGTGTGTGGTGTTTGTACTTGGTTGATTGGTGGGGAGGGGTGGGGTCCCCATATGGAGAGGCAGGGGTTTGGCAAGAAGGAAGCGACCCGGGTGTGGTTCAAGATGCCTTCTCCCCCAGGCAGTAGCAGCCGGGACCTGGGCCGTGCTCAGGGTCCTGCAGCACAGATCCCCTAGCTCAGTCCCGCTACCTCCCTGGAAGGCTCGCCGCAGTTCTCAGTTGTCTCTGTGTTGTGCCGCGTGTCTTGCCTTTCCCTGACCGCAGTGTGACAGCTAACTCCTATCCCAAGGGAGGTGATGCCCCCAGCTGCCACGGAAGATGGTGGCTTCCACCTGGCTGTCTGATGTCCCCAGCTCAGTTCTTTCTTTTGACCACTCCTGTATTCTGTCTGAATCATTCTCTTCTTCCTGGGTCAAAGCAGCCGCGGTAGAGAATGAACACAGGGCAGGCCCTGACAGGTCAAGACTGGACTCCCAGAGGCTCCTGAAACAAGCCGAGGTGGACTGGAGGTGTTGCTGGGGCTCCACCTGCGAATAAGACCCTGGCTTTGAGACCTCCCCTTCAGTCAACATTTGCTCTCTGATCCTGGGCCCTAAGAGTCCCAGAAGTGGCCTGGAGACCACAGGAGCCCTTGGAGAAGGTCCCATCAAAAGCTTGGCATTGCCCTGTGGCACACGTGGGCTTTCCAGACACAAGCTGCTTTCCTGAGCTCAATGAGGCCCCTTCTGAAGGCATTTGCCCTTTAATTTCTCAGTCCCATTTCACTTCCCCCATCTTGCTTCTAAAGCAGTCGATAAATTCATTCAGCAATATTTACCGAGTACTTACTTGTGCCAGGCACTATTGTAAGGCTCAAGGAGAAAGCGTTGGGGGAGGGGTGATCAGAGGGACCTGGAAAGCTCCCTGAGCCAGCCTTACATCTCCAGCCCCTCTGAGAGCACTTCCGCCTTCTCTCCAATTATCAGACATCTGCAGATGCCCAGGCTTGCTTATCCGTTCCCCTGATGACACATGGTTCGCTGCTTAACTGGTGCTGACCTGAGGCAGAACGGTGTTTGCCTCTGTAGGTAAACATGTGATGAGGAGAGGCAGAGAGAGCCCTGCATCTGGGGCTCAGGTGGCGCAGCCAGCCACACCCCCTCCAACTCCCCCTGAGAGTGGAAGTGCGTCAGGTTCTTCTTACACGGAAGCCACAGAACTTCCTCCCCGTCCTCCTCAGCTTGAGAACCCCCACTCCTTCTGGGCCAAGAGCTGGAGTGGCTCTGCCCTCTCTGGGCTATCTGGAATCTGGCTCAGACATCCTTGTCTTTGCAGGAACCAGGTGTCCTAAGCACACTGGACATACCTCAGAGGAAGAATATTTGTTGTGGGTTCTGCACCTGCCTGCAGACCCTATGTGTGTGGCTTCAGGACAGGGAAGAAGTGACCAGGCTTGGTTTGTGGGCCAGCCAGGGTTTATGGAGCTCTCCAGTCCACAGATGCTCTGACCTTCCACAGAGAGGCAGGCATCTGCCAGCAGGGAGGAGGGGAGCTGCAAAGCTGAAATCTAGGGCGCTGTTTCCCTCCCATCCTCCTCTTCATAGGGAATATAGATGTTTTTCTTATCTGTCTTCAACCTACTTTTCCGTTTTACATTTCACATCCTTTCTGTGCCGCCTCTCCACCCAGGAGACCATGTAGCATAGTGGAAGAAGTCCTGGAGGGCAGTCAGGAGTTCTGGGTGGCCATCCTGGCTCAGCCTCTAACTCACCACGTGCCATTGAGCTCATCTTATCCTCGATTCGGGGCCTCAGTTTCCTCACTTGCAAAACGAACAGGAAAAGCAGATGCCCTCCATGGCTTTTGTCCACTCTGCCAGCCTGTAAGTCTTTGTTTTCCCCTATTTTGCCTTCTTGGGATCTTTTCCATCTGAGGGTACAGGAAGTGCCAAGACCTGTTTCAGTTTTTGAATCCTGTAAGCACATTCCAAGACTGGCCTGAAATTGCATGAACAACATCATTCTAAATTTTTTTTTTTCCAAAAAGCACCTTCCTAACCAACTGCGATGCTGTCCTGGTCCTTTTTACTCACACCCCACTCTCCTCTCTCGTCCCCGCGCTCCCCCACCTCAGTGCTCCGTGCTCTATGCGTGTGCTCTCTGTTCTTGTATACTCAATAAAAGTGAAATAAATGTGTTTGATGCTGAACCACAAACTGCCTTGGCATCTCTCTCTGACCTTGGCTACCAGTACAAGTTGGCATTGTGGGACAGGCTAAAACCGGGGTGGAGAGATCCCAACTGGAACATTTTTATTCAACCTACAGCACAATTCAAATATCTGCCTATCCCAGTGTGGACCAGGTCTTGGCTTTATGGGAACAACAATGAATAAGACAAAGCCCTTGCCCTCCAGGAGCTCAGAGGCTAGTGGAGAAACTGACAACAAACCAGGCGGGCGCTCAAAGACGATTCCAGCCAGGGTGATCAGCACCAGGAAGGAAATGCGCCAGCGGAGGGGATGGTCACTGAAGGAGACCACTTTAAATAAGGTGGCCCGCGATGGCCTCCCTGAGGACATCTTTTTGAGCTGAATGAAGAGAAAGATCCAGTAAGGTGAATAACTTGAGTGAGTGCATTCTAGGCAGCAAGAACAGTAAGCAGGTGGGCCCAGGACACAGAAGGGCTTGGTGTGTGGAGGCTCCTCCTTGGGAGTCGAATGGATAACGTACACAACAAGCCCCAACTTCAGCCTTTGCTCATCCACTTTGCATATGTTGCCATGTCTCCGTACGTGCCACCTGTCCCAATGTTGATATCATTTTTCTTTAAATTGACTCTCTGAGCAAACTCTGGAAGATAGCGAAGGACAGGGGAGACTGGCGTGCTGCAGTCCGTGGAGTCACAAAGAGTCAGACATGACTAAGTGACTCAACAACAACAACAAAAACAGAATTATTTGTAAAGGAAACTCTTATATCCACAAATGAAAAACTAGGGTCACTTGCCAAAGAAAGGAGGTCTTTATAAAAATAAATGCAAAAATACTAAAATTTGAAAGCCATCATCCATGTAAAATTTAAACCTGTCCTGTGGGCTACCTGAGATACACATACCAGCACTTTAATTCTACCAAACAGCTCACCCCAAACCCTTTCTTTATTATCCCAAATCTCATAAGGAACAACCATGGCTAAACTATTTGGTGCAGTTTCTTCCAGTCGTTTCTCATGTATAAGTATCTTATCAGAGTTGAAGTCACCTTGTACATGCCATTCTGCTGCTGCTGCTGCTAAGTCGCTTCAGTCGTGTCCGACTCTGTGCGACCCCATAGACAGAAGCCCACCAGGCTCCCCCATCCCTGGGATTCTCCAGGCAAGAACACTGGAGTGGGTTGCCATTGCCTTCTCTGACATGCCATTCTAAATACTTATAAAAACTTAAATCCTGATCTTTTCCCTAGAATTTGAAACACTAAACACCACATCTTTTCTTCTTTGTTTTTTGGCCACACTAGGCAGTATGTATGATCTTAGTTCCCCAACCAGGGATTGAACTCATGGCCCCTGCGTTAGGAGCTCAGAGTCTTAACCACTGGTCCACCAGAGAAGTCCTATGTCTTTTCTTTTTGAAGGTAATTCATTAAATGATATAAAATGCTGTGCTATGAAAAGCAATTCTTCTACTATCTCCAAACTCCTGTCCGTTGTCAGAAGCAATTGTGAATCCTTCCCCGTATTTTCCCTGTAGGTTTCCTTTAGTTATCTGTCATTCCTGGGATCCTGAAATAGGACATCGTTTGCAAACACTGGGTACCCACACACCCTGGATCTGTGTGTCTGTCTCCCATAAATACAGGGTCAGTCTCTGAGCTGTTAAGGAATAGTGTGGCTGATTCATTTAGATCAGTGATTCTTAACACGGGGGTATGTGTGATTTTGTCACCCAGGGAACATTTAGCAATGTCTGGAAATACTTTTGGTTGTCACAACTGAGGGATGCTACTAACATATAGTGGGTAGAAACCAGGGATCCTGCTAAACATCCTACAACACAAGAGGACAGCTGCCCTACAACAAAGAATTATTTGGCTCCAAATCTCAATAGTATCAAGGTTGAGAAACCTGATTTGAACAGACATGCAACCCACCACGTGAGATTCCTGGGCTAACATCTACGATGCCTGTGCCCAGAGTTCAGTGCCCCAGAGTCTCAGAAGATGGTGAGTTCAGCTGGAACAGGGAGCTTGTCATGAAAATAGACCATGATGCTCAGCGCCCAAGACCAGGAATGGGGAGGGGAGGGAGGGAGCTGAGCTTCTTCGTGCAGGAAATGGAACTGACATGACAGGCTGAGATTGACACGCATGACTGTGACTGATAGAGGCCATCTCTGGCTAATCCTGGGGCAGCTCGTTGTGATCCACCATGACTGCAGGGCCCAGTCTAGTCTGCAACCCACTAAGAGATGAATTTTGACTGAGACAGATGGGCATGTCCTGCTGTCACTGAGGAATTGTGACAGGCAAGCTAAAGAGCAGCAGCACAGAGACAAGAAGAGCCAGTCACCAATGAGACCTTGGTTTGCATTCTAGCCTGGCCTCTCTCTGGCTGTGCAACTGCTCGGAGCCTCAGTTTTCTCTTCTGCATGTTGGGAATACCGAGTCTGCTTACTAGGGTTAGTGCAAGGATTAGATATCATATACCCAAGGGGCCTGCCCTCTGGATTTTGAATTTCCTTAGGCAGCCCTCAGAATCACATAAGCCAGTTCCTTGTAATAAAGCTCTTAAATACCTCCCGCTGGCTCTGCTTCTTTGATTGAACCCTGAGTGATACAACCACCCAGCACAGAGCTAGGCTCCAAAATAGAAGTCACTAATTAATAAAGAATCACTGTCATTAATTAAATGCATAATATATGTGTTGAACTGGGTCTTTGTGTGGATTCCAGAAAAACAGCAGAGAACAAGACAGGTTCCCTGCCTCAAGGTGCATATACAGCCTACCTAAGATTTCATACTAGGCCTGCACTGCCAGAAGATATCGGGTGTTTATGGCAGGAAGGATCACTGTGGTGACTGCGGCTGTTAGACTGGGTCTTTCTGGCCTGGGTTTCTGAAGCTCTCCCCTACAGCTGAGTATGGTTGGAAGCAAGACCAGGTGATAAAGGGGCAACTGTGACACTCACTCTGATTGAGATCGGCTGACCAGGACTATGACTGAGCCTCTGACTGTGGCTACTGGACAGCTAGGACCTTGACCAGAACCTCAGAGACCACGACTGATTGAAACCGAAAAGCCGTGACTTGCGGATGTGTTTCTGTACCGGGATATAAAATGCATCGTTTGATGAAAGTTATTATCCACGGGTTCAAGAACTAAATCCAGTAACTCAAAGTAGCCAAAGGCAATGTTCCATGGGGCGGAACCTGCTGGCACGGGCCGTTTCTTCCGCGACCCAGGGACCCGCCCGGCCCCTTTCCCCTGTTGTTCCCGTCCGGCGCTAAAGAGGGAGAACTTCCGGTGCGCTTCTGCGATCCCTGGACCTGGGCGAGACATCAGTCGGTGAGTGCAGCCTCCTGTCCTCTTTCAACTGTTCTGCTTTCGTTGTCTGTGTGGTCCGTCCACCCTTCTTTCCGGCTGGGGATCGCGGAGGGCCTGAACTCGGGCACCGAGCTGGGACTGTGGCGTCCCGGTCTTGAGCCGGTGGTGGGACCGACCTGCCTCTTTCAGGTGGGTTACTCTTATTGCTCCCCTTGTAACCGTCAGATACGCCGTCGCCAGAACTTTGTGGGGGCACCTGGGAAACTTCTTTTTTCCTAACTTTAGAACTTATGGGCTCGGAGGCCTTGGCTCCGCCTGACGTGGTTCTAGTGTTCTCTATCTTCGGTAAGGTCTTTTCCACGAACCGAGCCTTTGTTTCTCATCTACAAAATGGATATCGTGCTTTTATTAAAAACAGATGTTTAGCCAGCGTCTAATATGTGCTAGAGGTACGAAAGACCCGCATCTCCTAGAGGTGACAGCCCTCTATTAATATTTGCGAACTTGCAGTTGTGATCAGTGAAATGGAAAGATAAAAAGCACTTTGAGAGCACATCACAGGAGATCTGACTTAGCCCCAGGTCGAGGAAGCGTTGCTGAGAAGGTAAATATTAAGCAGAGATCAGAAAAATGGTTTGAGACAGAGAGGAGGGAAGAGTTTTCTATCAGGGGAGCCTCTGTTTGAGGGTCTGAAAGAGTCAGTGTGGCTGCAGCAGAGCTTGGGGAGGAAGCATGATATGAAACAAGCTGGAGGAGTTTCCATGGACCAGGCCATACAGCCCTTGTAGGTCGCAGTGGGAATTTTGGTTTGCCAAGAGCCACGTGAGAAGTCTCTCAGAGGATGTTAAGTATGGGTGGTGACATGCTTAGACTGGCGGTTTGAGAAGGTCACTCCTGCTTTTGGATGGAGAAGGGATTGCAGGGACAATCTGGCTGAGGGACATGGTAGCTTAGATTAAGGATGTGGTGGAGAGAAGTGGGTATATGTGATTCTCTGTATCTCAAGGCATCTTCTTTGTGCCAGGTCATTTGCCAGCTGTGGAAGATATAGTGAAGAGAATTACAATCTGCTGGAAGTAGAAAGAAAGAAGTGGCATTATCAAAGAGGAGCACACAGATGCCACTGGGAAAATGGCTAATTGATGAGCAGTTATTCTAAATGCAATAGCTGTTCATTTAATAAATATATTAAGTGCCTTTTGAACTCAAGATTGGGGATAGTAAGATGATATAAATTATTTAGAGCAGTGGCTTTCAGACTTTTTGCACTGTGACCTACAGTAACGCATACATTTTACATGGTGACCAAGAGTCCATACAGACACACAAAGCTTCAGAAAACAGTACTTCGCTTTACTTCTTAGGATGTACTCTGATTTTTTAAAATTTTGCCCTTTTATTTTTTTTTTTTTTGTGGTTTAAATCTTTATATTTTAACCTGCCCTTTTATTTAAAAAAAAAAACAACAAACAATGTTGGTTGAGATCCTCTAAGTTGATCTTTTAACCCATTATCAGATTGTGACTTGCAGTTTGAAAAAAAATGTTGATTTAGAGTCATAATCATTTGTGTGGGTTTTGGGTAAAGACAATAAAATATGTCCTTTCCATATTGGGAAAAGTGTTGGTCTTCCTTTCCTCATGGTATTGTTTTGTTTGTTCAAATAAAATGAGTAAAAGGAATTAAACAGGCAGCTGGTTCTTCTGTTTGTGAAGTTTTGTGGTCTTGTTGATATGTCTGGCTGGATTGGAAGTGCCTGGAAGGCAGTAACTGTCTTCTTCATGATTATTTCTGTTCGTGTCTGGCAAAAATCCTGCAGGCTCTCCAAGGTTATTTGTTGAATTGAATAGGTAGGTGTCTTGGGACTAGAGAGTTAGACGTGTTCTGTTAAAATTAGTTCATGTTGGACCCATCCTTATAAATACAGAGACTATGTCTGTATCTTATCAGTGTGTCCTCTTGGGTAGTTCAGAGGTAGATAAAAATAAATGTTCTAAGGTCTTGGTCTTCTAAATACTGATCCGAGGCCAGCCATGCCACCTGGATCCATTTGGGTGAGCAGTCCAGAGGTGCTACTGACTGTGGACCCTTTGGAAAGTTGTTTCACTCCCTGGACTTTAGACTTCTTTATATATATATATATTTTATATGTATATTTGTATATATGCAGGAGAAGAGGGTTGTGGTTGAAAAGCTCTCCACTGCCCAAACCTTTTGTGAATTTTATTTTATTTTACTTTATTTTACGTTACAATACTCTTTTGTGAATTTTAGATGCTAAGCACCCCGTTTCCACTTTCTGTCCATTTCTGGGCCTCCGCTGAGGCTTATGGGAAACTGGGTGGATGCTTCTCGAATCTTCTAAGTTTTAGACAGAATTATAGTTGAAGACAGTTTAGGCACACTAATCCTTTAGAGTGGACCAACCAGGCATTCTCCACCTTCATCTTCTGTTATGAGAAGGAGATCTGAAGAGTGCACAGATCTGAAGGAGCTTCGGAGTGCACAGTGGGAAGAACGCTGGCCTGGAGGGCAGGGTACCCGGGTTCTAACTGGGTCCTTGTGTGGCCTTGAACATGTCTCTTTTCTTTAACTGGTGTCTTTCCAGCTGTGCAGTGAGTGTTCTTGCTCATCAAACTCAGAAACAAAAACCGTCTTCTCTTTGAGTGTCGTTGTCTTTACCTGTGATGAAAATTAAGGTAGGAAATTATGTCACTGGAAAAGACCCTGATGCTGGGAAAGATTGAGGGCAGGAGGAGAAGGGGACGACAGAGGATGAGATGGTTGGATGGCATCACTGACTCAATGGACATGAGTTTGAGCAAGCTCCAGAGTTGGTGATGGACAGGGAAGCCTAGCATGCTACAGTCTAAGGGGTTGCAGAGTCGGGCGCAACTGAATGACTGAACTGAATTGTTTCAGGGGTCTAACTCAGTATCTGGCACATAGAGAATGCTCAGCAAATGAAGAATCCTTCCCAAGGTTCTGATTAACTCTGACTTCTTTCTTTTTCAGCGGAATAGAAAAGTTTTCCTTTCGATCACTCACCCCTGGCCCCATGGCTGCCATGCAGATGGATCCTGAGCTTGCCCGGCGCCTCTTCTTTGAAGGGGCCACCGTGGTCATCCTGAATATGCCCAAGGGGACAGAGTTTGGCATTGACTACAACTCCTGGGAAGTGGGGCCCAAGTTCCGAGGTGTGAAGATGATCCCGCCAGGCATCCACTTCCTCCACTACAGCTCTGTGGACAAGGCCAATCCCAGGGAGGTGGGCCCTCGCATGGGCTTCTTCCTTAACCTGCAGCAGCGGGGGCTGAAAGTCCTACGCTGGGATGCGGCCCGGGAAGAGGTCGACCTGTCCCCAGCCCCAGAAGCTGAGGTGGAGGCCATGAGGGCCAACCTCCAGGAGCTGGACCAGTTCCTGGGACCTTACCCCTACGCCACGCTCAAGAAGTGGATCTCCCTCACCAGCTTCATCAGCGAGGCCACCGTGGAGAAGCTGCAGCCCGAGAGACGGCAGATCTGTGCCTTCTCAGAGGTGCTGCCCGTGCTCTCCATGAAGCACACCAAGGACCGGGTGGGGCAGAATCTCCCGCGCTGCGGCACCGAGTGCAAGAGCTACCAGGAGGGCCTGGCCCGGCTGCCCGAGATGAAGCCCAGGGCCGGCACAGAGATCCGCTTCTCCGAGCTGCCCACACAGATGTTCCCGGCAGGTGCCACGCCGGCCGAGATAACCAGGCACAGCATGGACCTGAGTTATGCCCTGGAGACTGTGCTCAGCAAGCAGTTCCCCTGCAGCCCCCAGGATGTGCTTGGTGAGGAGGAACACGGCTTTGAGAGTGGGCCAGGGGAGGGCTGTGTAGCCGAGCGGCTTGAGAATAGGGAGTCCCTCTTTGCTGATTTGGTCTAGTGGTTCCTAAACCTGGCTAGGAGGGGGACTTATCCAGGATGCTTGTTAAAAGAACAGATTCCCAGGGATTTCACTAGTGTTCCAATGGTTCAGAATCCGCCTTGCCATGCAGGCGGCTTGGGTTCAATCCCTGCTCGGGGTACTAAGATCCCACAGGCCACAGAGCAGCTAAGCCCACACGCTGCAGCTACTGACCCTGTGCACCACGACAAAAAGTCCTGCATGAAGCAGCTGAGACCTGATGCAGCCAAATACATAAACTATATATTTATTTATTTATTTATTTAGGCACAGATTCCCAGGCCTTACCCCTGGAGACTGATTCAAGAGATCTGGAGTAGGTTCCCAGCATTTTACCTGTGTGTCTGCCTGACAGGCAAGTGCTGTAGGTGAGCCTGATGCAAACAGTCCCATGTCAGGGAACCCATAGTGTGGCCTCGCCTGCCCACCACTACATTATACAGATTGAGGTCCATAGAGGGAAGGGATTTGACTGCTAAGTGATATAGCTGAAGTGAGACCAGAGCCCAGGGCTCCCGGTCCCAGGCCCATCGTGTTCCTGGGAGCCTTCCACCTGCCCCTTCAGTTTACTCTTGACTCTCAACCAGAACAGTGATTTTCTTTTAACTGTTACAGTCTTTATTGTTGTTTTTCCCCCCCTTATTACAAAAAATAACATATTTATCCTTAAAGGAAAACAAAAATGAAAGTCCAAATCCCACCACCTGGAAATAGCTGTCTTTGTTCACTTTGTTGTACTTTTCTTTCTTTTTTTTTTAACAAGAAACGCAGAAGGACATTATATAATGATGAAGCACCAGTCCACAAAGAAGACATAGCTATTCTAAATTTGTGTGCAACGGACCACAGAATTGCAAAATATGTCAATGAAAACTTGATAGAATTGAAAGGTGAAATAGATGGACCCACAATAGTTTTAAGTCTTCAACACTAAACTCAAAAATTGATTGAACAATTAGATTGAAAATCAGCAAATATTTATAGGAATTCAACAATAGCATCAACGAATAGGATCTAATTGATATTTATAGAACATTCCACCCAACAACCTCAGTATATACATTCATTTCAAATCCTTACAGAACATGAACAAGTATGACCATATTCTGGGTCTTAAACCTTGACAATTTAAAAGGAATTAAATCATACACAATGTCTTTAAGATACATACATATTTTTAAGGTACACATTTGTATGTATTTCTCAGTTTAATATGTTTCTGTTTCCTTTTAGTCTTTTTATTATGTATTTGTGTATATATGATATTTTACAAAAGCAGGATTACAGTATATTATCCTGTAATTTGCTTCAATATAAATACTATTCCATGTCACTGAAATGGACACTTCTCTTTAGTGGCTACTGAACTTCCATAGTTATTGGACCAGCCCCTGTTAATGAATCTTTGAAGATGTTCCTGGTTTCCATATTGTAAGTGTAAGAGTCTCCTGGTGTGCCCTTCTGCGTATTTTGGGGTTGAAATTGTTGGATCAGAGAGTGCGTGCTGCCAGGAGAAGGTCAGGCATCTTTGCCAGCTAATGAGGTTGTGGCCCATCACCTTTTGACATGGCGTTTGACACGGTGATTTAGCAAAGTCCTCTTCTGACTGGATGGTTGAAGAGTGACTTCCTGTTTCAGTTTATATTCTTTGATTACTAGTGACAGCAAACGTTTGTCACAGCTTTAATAGCTACTAATATTTTTGCTTTTACAAGTCTAATATTTGCATATTTTTCTATTGGAAGATCAGTGAGAATTTTGAATATAGGGCCTTTTATATAATAGGCTCAGCTGATAAAGAGGGACATTTTAAGGGTGTGTATCAATTTTCATTTAATAAGTAACACTTGAGATCCTGGCTTCAGAATGAACAGAAATCCTGTTTTCTACCTCCTAAACATTTCAGTTCTTCAAAGTAATCTTGTGAAAAGGTCTGTTGCAAGGATCACTGTATCTTTTTGACAGCTCTTTGAAATTATTTCTCATCTCAATTTAATTTTAGACTAAGCCAGAGATGTATAAATGTAAATGAATGCCCTAAATTCAGAGAAGCAGCTTGTATTTCCACAGACTAACCAGGTAAAGCCAACTGAAGAAGCAAATCATTAACCTCTGTCATACAGAGGAAACTTGACTATATTTTGAAAATATTAATCAAATGTCCAAAATGTCTCGACCCCGTAGCAATCTGCTCAAATCAAACTTAGTTCCACAAGCCTATGAACAGAGAACTAGTTTTTCCAGCTCTCCAGAAGTGACGGAAATTGGACACCATGTGTTTAAAGAGGTGTTTAGTGTTGAGTACATCTTTTTTAAAAAATTTTGGCCACGCCCCACAGCTTGTGGGACCTTACATTCCCTAACCAGGGATCAAACCTGCCCCTCCTGCTGTGGAAGGCAGAGTCTTAACCACTGGACCACCCGGGACGTCCCACATCTGTTCTTTTCATGGCCCATGTGTAGATATACCACAGAAGTCCCCCTTAAATTTGAAGCCAGAGAAAACATGTCTGATCAGCAACAGTGTATCTTGGCACCCAGAGACCCAGCTGCTCACCCAAGGACAATGGCTTCTGGACTGTCAGGTCTCTTTGCGACAGGGATCTGCTGGGAATGTGGGAATAATAACTGAGGTTTCTGGAGTGCTAATTTGCGCTGACATTGACATTGACATTGAAGTCGCTCAGTTGTGTCCGACTCTTTGCGACCCCATGGACTGTAGCCTACCAGGCTCCTCCATCCATGGAATTTTCCAGGCAAGAGTACTAGAGTGGGTTGCCATTTCCTTCTCCAGGAGATCTTCCCAACCCAGAGATCGAACCTGGGTCTCCTACATTGTGGGCAGATGCTTTAGCGTCTGAGCCACCAGGGAAGTCTAATTTGTGCCAAGTGTTACACTAAGTGCTTTATATATATTGGGCTGGCCCAAAAGTTTGTTTGGATTTTTCCATACGATGTTATGGAAACCCTGGCATGAATTTTGGGGCCAACGCAATACTGTATCGATTCACATAATCTCTACTGCATCCCTCAAATAAGGAAACTGAAGCATAAACAGATTAAGTAGCTTGCCCAAGGTCACACACCTGGGAAGTGGTGGAGCTGAGACTTGAACCCAGGCAGTTTGGCTCCAGAGCCCATGCTCTTAGCCACAAGCTGCTCATAGCAAGCAAATCGTAGAGCCCTATGATTAAACAAATAATTTGGCTGACAGGCTCACCCTGGAACAAGTATTTATGAATTTTCCTGTTCTAGAAGGCCCTAGAACCATTCCCACCCAATAGAAATCTGTTTTATCTTTCTGTTGTTCAGTTGCTAAGCATTAGATGTGTGACCTTGGGCAAGTCTCTTGACCTCATCTATACACTGAGGCAAATACCACCTTCCCTGACCACCTTATGGAGTTGGGCTGAGGGTTCCGTGGTGTTACACAGCCTTTCCCTGCCCCTGAAGCAGACCATGTGCATCAGATTCACCCAGGAAGCTTGTTAGAGCTACAGATGCCAAGGCTCCATCGTCTGTCCGCAACCAGGATCTCTCACAGTGAGGCTCGGGCAGCTTTATTTTTCCCAAGTTCTCCTAGTAATTCAGATGAGCAGCCAGTTTGAGGACCCACTTGGCGCAATGTCCACAGACCCATTTTGTTAACTTGTTAAATGCTAGGTAGATACTTGGTGTGCCTCTTCTCTTGCAATCTGATCTTACAGAAATCCAAAACCAGTTGAGTTTCTCACGGCTTGAGTTTATAGCAGTTCAGCAAATGTTTATTGAGCAGCTGCTAGGTGCAAAACCCCATGCCAGGCTCTGGAGGAGTGACAAGGCTAGACAGCCACTTCAGGCTGAGGTCCGGTGGCCCTGATGGCTTAGTCGAGTCAGCCAGCAACCCTCTCCCTCAGGTTGATCTCTCCTCTCTGTACCTCTCAGGTGAGCTCCAGTTTGCCTTCGTGTGCTTCCTGCTGGGGAATGTGTACGAGGCCTTCGAGCACTGGAAGCGGCTCCTGAACCTTCTGTGCCGGTCAGAAGAGGCAATGGTGAAGCACCACACCCTCTATGTCAACCTCATCTCCATCCTGTACCACCAGCTCGGCGAGATCCCCGCGGACTTCTTTGTGGACATTGTCTCCCAGGACAACTTCCTCACCAGCACCTTACAGGTGAGCGGGCTTCTGGCTGACACCCAAGTGGGTCAGAATGAAGGCCGTGGTGTGTGAAAGCACCCAGAGAGGCTTACATTTCTGTCTCTTGCTGTTCTTTCCTTGGGGCTTCCCCAGGGACTGAGGGGTAAAGAATCTGTCTGCCAATGCAGGAGACGCAGGTTTGATCCCCAGTTTGGGAAGATCCCCCAGAGAAGGAAATGGCAACCCACTCCAATATTCTTGCCTGAGAAATCCCATAGACAGAGGAGCCTGGTGGGCTATAGTCCAAGGGGTTACAAAAGAGTCGGACACAACTTGGCGACTGAACAACAGTGCTTTCCTGAGCCAAGCTTTCTTCATTTCAGTTTCCTAATCATAGACTATTCCCTGGTTCTCTTTCTCCTACTCAATTGTAAGCTCCTTAATGCCAGAGACCCTCTCTCTATACCCTCTTCTCCCTGCCTCACCCCAACATGCCTAGCAGTGGGGCACTTGGAATTTGATTCAGCCCCACCCTTTGAGCAACTGCACTCAAAACAGTTTTTCTTCCTCCCGGCCTAGAGCTGTGAGTTGCCGCAACCCAGTAGGACAGAGTTTGGAAGCTAGTTATTCCCAAGGAAACATCTGCAACTGCTTAGATCTCATTTAAGCACGAAAGTAACTTTGATTTCCTGTTCAAACAAAATGTGCCAGTTTCTGCAGAGATCCTCTGATAGAAAAAAGTGAAATTTGCTTTTAACTCAGCAATTAAATTTTCATTATGAGTGGTAATTAGGGAAGAAGCTTCAAACAACTTAAAATCTTCATCCTGCGCTATTTCCTCCCTTTGCAAACAGATTAGCTCCCTTTATGTTCTTGGGACAGCCTCTGTCGCTCACGTTTTGTAACTTTCTTGAGTGTAGAAGAGGCAGAGTTGCAGGCTGTCAGTTTCCATACTTTTTGTTCCAGGACTGCTTTCTTCTCCCTGTGTGGGAGACCCCCATAGGCCTACCCCTTAAAAGGGGGCCAGTCACTCATCTCCCACTCCCACGCATGGTAAGGGGAGGAATGAACAGTCATGAAATGCCTGTTGACATTTAATGGGCACCATGCTTCTCTGTTTATGTGAGTCCCCTCATTTAATCTCTCTGGAGCACCATAAGGCAGGGAGGATTATTCCCATTTTACAGATGAGAACACTGAGACTTACAAAGGTTAAATCATTCACATAAGGTCACAGAACTGGTAAGTGGCAGAGTCAGGATTTGTACCCAGGCCTTAGTCTTGATTTCAGGCCTGTGCTTATGCCCCTATGTGCTGAATACAGTGTCTCCCCCTCTGGAAAGAGTCTTGATTGACATTAATGGTGACACCATCAGGGGCCTGTTTCTCAGACGTAAAGAACACTTTTCTAAAGCCAAAATGCTGTCAGAAGAGTCCCTGTGATCAAGCAGCTGCGATAAAACTCTGGAAGTTGAAGGACATGTGCAGATGAGGGATGAGTCAGGCAAGCTGATGGTTTGAGCCTGGCATATTCCGCTTCATACAAGTTATAAAACTGCCCTTTTATTGGTTTTTGATGTAACAGAGAAATTAAATCCCTTTATTCTTCCTCTGCAGGGGAAATCCACCCCACAGTTACTGGGTTGTGGGTTGCAGAGCAGTAGGAGGCCGCAGCCTGCTAACCTGCCTCTGGCAGTGGCTGTGGCCCACGGGAATGCACACTGCCCTTGCGATGTGCATTAATGCTGTCGCGCAAACATAGGAGAGCCACACTGTGTCACTGGCCGTCCCAGCCATTGTCAGCGCAACCAACAGCTGAGCTCTAATTGCTGAGGCTTTGTTGCCAGCAATGATTTATGAAGCATAAAGGGCCCAGCTGGATTGCTCGATATCCAGGTGGGGTGTGCAAAGCTGATGGTTAGAGGCATTCTGTCTTTGGAGTTTTCACCAAGAAAATTCAGTGTCATTATTTGGAAAAATCCAGGACATGTGCCTTTTAAAAAATAAATCAGCGTCTGTTTTTGCGCATCCTTTCTTTACGTACAGCATTCTTCTGAAAGTGTTGAGGGACACATACGTGAGATAGCCTGTTTCTCAGAGGTACAGAACACTTTTCTGAAGCCACCATACAGTTGGAAGAGTCCCTGTTATCAGGTAGCTGACATATAACTCTGGAAGTTGAAGGACTTGTGCAGTGGCTTCACTTCATTGATTTAGCAGATATTTGCTGAGCACCTGCTGTATACAAGGCTCTGATCTAGGGTGGGAAATATAGCTTTGAGCAAGACATAGTCCCTTGGAGTTTATATTTTGGTGGGAAAGTAAACAAATGAATTAACCAAATGACTCCAGATAGCACTAAGTGTTTTAGAAGGCAGTACCATTTCCCTAACCCAGGCCTTTTGGTCTCATCTGGATTGCATCAGACTTTACCAACTTCCGTGTTTATCCCTGTTAATCTGTCTGTCTCGCACTCTGCCACCAAAAGGCACCTGTGATCCTGTCTCTCTGTGGTCCTTACTGCCTGCAAACCTAGGTCCCGAGGTCCATGTTGATCTAGCTGCTAACCTGTTCTCCAGCGTCTCCTTTCTTCCCCTGTTTCCCCATCAGCCACAGCGGCCGTGGTCTCCCTGCAAGTTGCCAGACCGGCCATGTTGTTTCATGCTTCCCTTTTATTTTCTTAACTGTAAAAAATACATAACGTAAGATTTACCCTCACAATAGTTTTTTAAGTGTGCAATTGTTCAGTCGCTAAGTCGTCTCCGACTTTGCAACCCATGGACTGCTCTGTCCTCTGCTGTGTCCTGGAGTTTGCTCAAAGTCATATCCATTGAGCTGGTGATGCTGTCTAACCATCTCATCCCCTGCTGCCCACTTCTCCTTTTGCCTTCAGTCTTTCCCGGCATCAGGGTCTTTTCTAGCAATTCAGCTCGTCACACCAAGTGGCCAAAGTATTGGAGCTTCAGCTTCAGTATCAGTCCTGCCAATGAATATTCAGGGTTGATTTCCTTTAGGATTGACTGGTTTGATCTCCTTGCAGTCCAAGGATGCAGTACAGTATTGTTAACTATGAATAGAGCGGATCTCTAGAACTTTTTCATCTGGTACAACTAAAACTTTATACCCGTATTTCACATCTTCTTAGCTGAATCTTGGTTTTCTCCCTGCCTGCTGTGTACCCCTCATCCCACAAGGTGTCCGCTAGGCGTCGCTCTCTGTGGCGCCGTGTCTAATCTCTCCCTCCTTGCCATACTCTTAGCCTACTTTGTACTTGTCACTATTAGATGGCGCAGGCTGTGTTTGCTGAAATGTATGTGCTGTCTGTCTGACTCCGCCACCGAGCCATGGGCTTTTTCCGGAAGCCTACTTTTTGTCCATCTGGTTATCTTCCACACCTGGTTGAGGGTTAGCACTTCTTTTACGTTGTGTTACTGGGTGTTTTTAGATGGGCACAGTGCATAATTCCTGTGACAATGTAAATAGATGACCATGCTACGATATTGTAAACAGTGAAGTCTGATCTAAGAGTATTAGGAGCACCAGAGAGGGTTGGTTGGTTGGTTCATTCACACTGGTTGAGATTTAAGAGATGGAGGATCAAGAAGGGCTTTTGTAAAGGAGGGGGCCTTTGGCCATGGGCTTGAAGGATGACACAGATTTCAACAGGCAAAATGTGGAAAAGATATTACAAAAGTTTTTCTTGCCTTTTCCATGGTGAGTTACATTGGTGCCATCTTGGCACTGAGACCCAATGCCCCCCACACAGGCACTCACCTCCGGTGTCTGTGAGGGAATGAATCAGCCCATAAAAGCCTCGCAGCCAGTCCCGTGCTCTCCCCACAGGTCGCCAAGTAAGTGGAACCAGCTTTCCTGCTTCGGAGTTTAAATGGCTGCTACCCACAGAGAAGGGCTAGTGTCTGTGTGTGAGCACTTAGACAGCCACATTAGCTTGTGTAAAATCAACCATGTAATGCCCTCTGCCATTAGAGGCCCCTTTCAATAGATGCCACTGGGATTTTTACAAATCCCGTGGATTTAGCATGAATAAAAATTATTTGTTTTACAAAAATAGATACAGTTTTTTCTTTTACTGAAAGCAACTTAAGTCATCATGATTTGTTTAAAGCCAATGAAAGGATAATCTGAATTTAATAGTATGTTATAAAGTGAGTTATGTACAGAATAAGAATTCTTATTGCTGATTGCATAGCATTTAGGCATATAGTCATGTAACCTTTTTTTTTTTTTAATACTTTTAGTCACAATAGGCCAAATAGGCTTTCCAGCTTCATTTCTTGTCAGTATTCTAAATACTGTCCATCTTTAACTCTCAAGGGAGAACACTAGCTCTGACAATGTCTATAGCACAGGCATACCTTGGAGATATGAGTTCGGTTCCAGACTACCACAATAAAGTAAATATCGCCCAAAGTGAGTCACGTGAATTTTTTGGTTTCCCAGTGTATATAAAAGTCATACACTGGGACTTCCCTGGTGGTGCAGTGGCTAAGACTCCATGCTCCCCACACAGGGGGGTCAGGTTCGATTCCTGGTTGGGGAACTAGATCCCACATGCTGCAGCTGAGGGTTCAAATGTTGCAACTGAAGATCCTGTGTGCCACAACTAAGTCCCGGTGCAGCCAAGTAAATAAATAATTTTTTAAAAGTCATATACTGTCGTATACTATAGTCTATTAAGTGTTTAATAGCGTTATGTCCAAAAACAACCCTAATGAAGAAATTCTTTATTGCCAAAAAATGCTAATCACCATCTGAGCCCTCAGTGAGTTGTAATCTTTTTGGTGTGAAAGGTTTGAAATATTTTGAAAATTACAAGAATGTGACATAGACACAAGGTGACAAAATGCTGTTAGAAAAATGGCACTAATAGACTTGCTGAATGGAGGGTTACCACAGACCTTCAATTTGTAAAAAAATGCAGTGCCCGTGAAGTGTAATAAAACATATACCTGTGTTTTATCATAACACCAGCCATGATAAACTTCACCTACCTGCTCCTGCACCTCCTGCTGACAGCTATCGCTTCTGCACATTTCCTGTACGTTATTTTGTTTAGCTCTCACAACAATTTAAGAAGTTAAGTATATAATCCCATTTTACTGATTTCCTTACTGATGAGGAAACAAATAATTTTGCCCAAGATTGCCAGACCTGGTGGATGACAAGGCTGAACTTTAATTCTGACTCTCCCATATGTGATTAGAGCCCCAGATAAAACATCCTAAATTCTTTAAATTGACCTTAGAAAGCATGATTGCTGCTGCTTTTTACCTTCTTGATAATCACTGTGAAGTGATAGTCTTGCTTTTAACACCACTTTCTTCTTCTGCAAGTGAAAATAAAATGTTCTACCTCTGGCTAGTTTCATTCTAAGTTGAATAATCATCTGGGAGTTTAAAAAATTAGAAAATTGCATCTTTTTGGTCTAGCCAAAAAAATAGGATAAGAAGTGACTCAGCTATCTACCGTGGCATTTTTAATTTCTCAAGGTGACCTGACTGAACTCAATTTGTTTAACTTGGGTTTAAAGGAAAGCTTTCACTTTTCTGACTAAAATAATTTACAATTTTACAATATATAGACTTAATGGTAGATGTATTAATACCTTTTTTTACATTTGAAGAAAAATCCCCAATGGGTTTGCTTTTAGTTTTAGATAAATACAGATGTTTATAAAATGTTATTTTTTCTATTTCAAAAGTATTTTTATAATATCCAGGGTTAATATTCCCATATTAAGGTGATTCATTTCTCAGTGATTTTAAAAAGTTTGCTGTTTCACAGTAACCAGATCACTACTAAATCTACATAAGAAGGCATACAATTAATCTAAAAACAAGAGAATCAAAGTAAATTGTCTAAACATCTGTCTCAATGTGAAACTGTCTAAATATCTCCTCTTCTGAATGGTGAATTTTGTAAACTCTTGGGACAAAAATAGATCAGTGTGTCCCAGGGGCTAGGGGACAGAGGAGGATTTGATCCCTAAGGGACAGCATGAGGGAATATTTTTGGAATGATGGAACTGTTCAGTATCCTGATAGTGATGGGATGTGGGCCTTTAAACTCGTAGAACTAGGTACCAAAAGGAGAAGCTATAAGCAGACACTTATCCGCCTTGATGATGTCGTATACTGGCTGCACAGGTATATTGTCTGTCGTTTAGTCGCTCAGTCGTGTCTGACTCTCTGCGACCTCGTGGCCGTAGCTCACCTGGCTCCTCTGTCCATGGGGTTCTCCAGGCAAGAACACTGGAGTGGGTTGCCATTTCCTTCTCCAGGGGATCTTCATGACCCAGGGATCAAACCCGGGTCTCTTGAGCATCTCCTGCATTGCAGGCAGATTCTTTCACCACCGTGCCACTGGGGAAGTCAGTGTATGGATGTATACATTCATCAAAATGAATCGAAATTTTAAATGGATGAACTTAGTTGTAAATAAATGATGCCTCAGTAAAGTTGGTTTGTTAAAGCAGTCAACCTGGACTGTGCCCTGGGTCTCGGAGGCCTACAGAAGGCACAGTTCCAGAAGAACCTGGTCTCCAGGCCCCTTGGCTCCCCACAGGCACTGCTGAAAATATCAAGGATGGATTAAGTCTGTATCAAGACAAAAGGAAGGTCTTGGTAGGGAAGAAGGATTTCAGTTTCCCTACTTGGACTGCATCTTGCTTGACCCGTATCACTTGCTCAGCACTTATCACCATCCTCATCTGTACAATGGGAATAGTAATTTCCTGTCCTCCTACCTCCAGGTTTGTAGCAAGGATTAGACTGACAGATTCTTCAAAAAGGACATAGCCCTTTTAAAATCTGAAGCCTTATATTTCAGACTGAAGGCTTCTGTTGTACCTGCCTAGAGTTGATGTTGCCCCGCTGGTGGTGTTGAGGGGGTGAGTGGGGAGGGTGAATGATGAGTCTGAGCCCAGCCTGTTCCAGTCCCTCGCTGTTGGCCGTTGCTGAATGCAGGGCGATCCCTCCGTCTCATTCATATCCATTCAGGGAGCATCCTGTGGGCTCTAACTCTGTGCCAGGCCCTGGGCAATCTGCCATGCGGGTCACGTGGATAATTAGGGAGTGACCTCTACTCTGAAAGGGCATAGATCACAGATCACTGTAATGCAAGCAGAGAGTGAAAAACGCTGTAAGGGAAGCTCAGGCATGGTACTGGGGAAGCAGAGGCTGGAGCTAAGTTCCTTTCAGCTTGGGCTTTTATAAGAGTCCTGTCACACAGAGGTGGCCTGTGAGCCAATGGCATTAGGGGCCTCGTAAATAAGCCACCTCCTCCCCAGGATTGAGTCCCTTGCTCTGTTCGGCACCATCACATAATTATTGAGCAATCATTTGGTGTAGGCATTGTGCCAAAGGAACCCAGAAATGGATTTTCATAGAACCTACGGTTGTCTTTTGTTCATTAAACATATCATGGGTCCTTTATATACGTCAGACTTTGTACCAGGGGAGCGGGATGCAGATATGTAAAGGAGTCAGTGCTTGGGAGTTCCTCCTCATCTCTTGGGAGAGCTCAGTAGTAAATGGATTACCACTGACTGAGAGTGAGGCTATGTCCCAGGTAACCCTGGGCACCAGGGGAGCGCAGAAGAGCACCTGGTCCATCCATGGTCTGGGAAGACATCCCAAGGGGGGTGGCGTCTGAGCTGAGTTTGGGTCACTAGTAGAAAGCTGTAGGTGCAGGAGGAGAAAGCAGGGGTGGAAGGGTGCTATAAGCAGAGGGAATCGCCTGTGTGCGCAGAAACGCAGAAACGATGGAGCGTCTTTGGGTCGCTGCTCAGGGCAGCTGGAGAGGAAGGACTGTGAAGTGAGTAGCCCAGTGTAGCGTGTAAGGAGTGGAGGCTTCTGCTAATTGAGCCATCAGGCCCCCCAGGACCCCTGGAGACAGACCCATGAGGGTGCAGGGCCTCCAGCGCCAAGGCCGTTTGCAACAAGGCTTCTCTGCCTCCTGTACCAGGCCCCTCCCCCGAGTTCAGCGCTCCAGAGCAAGCTCTATTAGCCGCCCGCAGACAGGCCGCCGGCTTCCCCGCTGCCCGCTGGCCACTGAGCTCACACAGCCCCTCTAATTAGTTATTGATCCCGTATTTTGTTGTGGCTGTGCTTCCTGCTCCTGTGTTTAGTCGATTCTCAAGTAATGAAACCAAATTCTGTAACCCCCCCACCTTCTGCTTCTGTTCCCCCCTCCCCTGTCACTTCTGTCCCTGCTCCCACCGGAACAGAGTGGCTGCAAACAAAGACTACAAACGTGAGCCTCCCGCCACCTGCCACCGGAAAGGCAGTGGAGAGGCAGGTGGGAGGGGGCTGCCTCTAGAAGCAGCTGAAGAGTCCACCTGTACCTTTGTCAGGTCAAGACCCCTGGAGCCCAGATCCCTTCCATGGTGGTCTACAGTCACTGGGGCACCAGGGTGACGTGGATCAAATTGCTGCTTTCACCCTCCTGCCACTTGTCTAGGGTGGTCTTTCAGGGAGCCAGTGAGGAGTCTGGGAAAACTACTTCCTTTCTGGTAATTTAGACCCAGGCATTTAACTCCCCTTAGCTTGTTTCCATAATAGAGTCGGACACGACTGAGCGACTTCACTTTCACTTTTCACTTTCATGCATTGAAGAAGGAAATGGCAACCCACTCCAGTGTTCTTGTCTGGAGAATCCCAGGGACGGTGGAGCCTGGTGGGCTGCCATCTATGGGGACGCACAGAGTCGGACACGACTGAAGTGACTTAGCAGCAGCAGCAGTGTGTCTTCCCAGGGCCTCATGAGGATCTATTGGGCTACTCTGTGAAACTTCTTTGAAAATAGTAAAATAGTGTGAGGAGGAGAAATGAGTTTGCTGTCATTCTTAGAAGGGATTGAAATCCAGGACAGTCTGAAATGGAGTTTCAGATGTAGAGAAAATTACTCGTTTGCCCCTGCCCGTGTTTCCACTAGTCATAAAGAACCCACCTGCCAATGCCGGAGATGTAGGAGACGCGGGTTCAATTCCTGGATTGGGAAGATCCCCTGGAGGCGGGCATGGCAACCCACTCCAGTACTCTTGCCACACCCATTTGGGTTGCTATTGTGAACAAACAAACAAAAAGAGAAAATAAAAGATGTTAGAGAGGTGTTGGATTGCTGATGGAAATGTGAAAACGGCACAGCCACTGTGGCAAACAGTATGGTGGTTCCTCAAAGCATTGACTAGAATCGCCTTATAATCCCAAAGTCCATTCTCGGTATGCACCCCAAAGAATCAAAAGCAAGGCTCCTATAGGAGATGCTGTTAGATTCATGTTCATAGCAGCATTATTTATAATAGCCAAAACATAGAAACAACCCAAATGGCCCTTGATAGACGAACGGAAAACGAAGTGTGGTATATACATAACAATGGAATATCATTCGGCCTTAAAAAAGAAGGAAATTTCTAGCACATGCTATATGAATGAGCCTTGAGGACATTATGCTAAGAGAAAGAAGCCAGGCACAAAAGGACAGATATTGTATGTTATGTAAGGTTATATAAGGTACCTGTTGGGGTTTTGTGATTGTTTTTTAGTCGCTAAATCATGTCCTACCCTTTTGCAACCTCTTGAGCTGTAGCCCACCAGGCTCCGCTGTCCATGGGATTTCCCAGGCAAGAATACTGGAGTGGGCTGCCATTTCTTTCTCCGGGGAGTTTTCCCGACCCAGAGACAGAACCCACACCATCTGTATTGGCAGTCGGGTTCTTTACCACTGAACCGCCAAGGAAGCCCCATGAGGTACCTGGAGTAGTCAGATTGATAGAGACTGAAAGTAGAATGATAGTTACGGGGGCTGGAGGAGAGGGGATGAGGAGTTAGTGGGTATAAAGCTTCAGTTGGGGAAGATGAAAAAGTTCTAGAGATGGCTGCATAATAATGTAAATATACTTAATGCCACTGAACTGTACTTTTAAAATGGTAAATGGTGTATAGTGTTTTAAATGATAATTTTTTAATGGTTAAAATGATATATTTTGTGTTATGCATATATTGCCACAATTTTTAAAAAAAATCAAAGACAGCTTTTAAGGAGAATACAAACCTCACATTGTATACAATGTGTACCCACACCTGGAGTCTATTTAGACTAGAGCAGCAATTCACCCTCAGCGGGTTCGGGCCTGGGGTTTTTTACGGGACCTAGGGGCTCATAAGCCCCCCACACCTTAGCACCAGCTGGTGTCGCTGCTGCCATTTTTCCTAAGTTCCTGCCCACGTGCCCAGTAGATCTCACCAGAGGGCAGGGCCGGGTGATGGCCCTGCTGGCCTTATTCTCAGTGGGGCATCTCTGCCCAAGACAGTAATTTTCCATTCTCGTCCTGCCCCAGCTTCTCATCTGGGCTTGGACCTTCTTTCTTGGTTTGGGGGAGAGCACAGCAGGTGTCCTGAGCCTGTGCCAGCAGCAGCTGATCCTCCCGCCCCGGAGAGCCGAGCACCCGGAGGAAATTTCCACCGCTTTCTCGGCCCCTGCGTGTTCTCAGGAGTGACTTCTCCTCTGTTCTCTGTAGGTTTTCTTCTCCTCTGCCCGCAGCGTTGCTGTGGATGCCACCCTGAGGCAGAAAGCCGAAAGGTTCCAAGCTCACCTGACCAAGAAGTTCCGGTGGGACTTTGAGGCGGAGCCTGAGGACTGCGCGCCGGTGGTGGTGGAGCTCCCCGACAGCGCGGGGACGGGCTGACTGGGAGAGCTCTCGGCCAGGGGAGGCCCCCTCCCCACGGCCGCAGTCCTGGCTTCTCCATCCACCTGTGCAGCTGGGACCTGCTGGGGCAGGAGCCCTGCTAGGTCCTGCAAAGATGAAGCCAGAATCCCCTCCTTCACCAGTAATCAAGTCCCTTCAGTGCCAGAGAGGCTGTTCCCCATCTCGCAGGCACCTTGTGGGTTCCCTGTCAGCCTGGTCATGGTGCTAACCCAACTGAATTCCACATGGGCTCTTGGGAGAGACCTGCCTCAGCAGCAGTCCACTTCCTTCCAGAAGAGAAGCTGTTGAGCCCCAAGCCCAAGAAAAAGGATTGGTTATTCCATAGAGTGGTTTCAGGAAACCCTGGAGTGCCCAGGAGTCTGAGATGTCAGTTGTTGACTTTTTAAAAGTTAAACACAGGGTAATAGGGAAATGAGCCAGAATTTCTGCCTGCCCCTTGTGGATGGGAATACATCCCAGAAAACATGGGCTTGTGGCCTCTCTGGAGCCCCAGGTTGAGGAGGGCGAAATAAGACAGTGGGCTAAATCTGGTGAGTGGTCAGCTCTTGCAGTCTCTGAAGTTCCTTGCTCCTGTCCAGAGGTCCCAGTGGATAACCTTTCAAGATGGTTGTAGCCCCTGACCTCAGAGGCCTCGCTAGTGCCACTCTCCTCCCACCTGTTCCATTCTGAGGCCTCAGACCCAGAAGTGGCCCTTGGCAACCCTCCTAGATGGGCCTGTTCCTCACCAGGGTCACCACGACTGTTTCTGATGACCTGGAGATTCAGCAACAAAGAGAACGGTTCTTGCTCTGGACAGGTTTCTTTGGCCTTGTAGTAGTTCTGCCTCTTTATCCAGAGCTCCAGAGACGACCTTGTCAACCTGGGTGCCCCTGTCCCTCTGTGGAGACCACAGGAGTAGATGATGGTTCCTGTTTCCTGGGTGTCCTGAGGGGCTCGCCCATCACGCACACAGGCCCTGGCTGACCTCACACTGTTGTGCCTTGATGAGGGTCCCTGTCCCACTGCCTCCCAAGGCTGCGGCTCACACCAGGTTTCTGAGTGAGAATCCCCGCTGGTTAAGATGTTCAGTTCTACTTGTTTCCTTGGAGTTGTTTTTCCAAGAGCATAATGTACATTAAAGTCTTGGCGCTGAGACCAAATCCCCTTGTGTGAGTCTCTTGCGGATGCACAGGGCCCTGCGCAGTCAGACGCTGTCCTGAGCCACACACGTCCTCCCTCCCAGGTGCCAGAAGACCCTGCCCACCTCTGCAGAACCAGCAGATTCACCTTGTGTGGGTTTGCTATTCTTTTTCTCCCTAAAGCCCACTCATCGGAATTACCTGGTGAGCTTGTTAAAAGTGCAGATTCCAAAGGAACGAAGCCCTGATCCATTCAGCAGCATACGTGAACCTTGAAAACACTGTGCTGAGTGAAAAAAGCCAGCCACCAAAGACAGTGTGTCCTATGATTCTGTTCGTGTGAATCGTCCAGAGTGGACGAATTTGAGGAGACCAGGGATGAAAGAGTGAGCAATGGGGAATGACTGCTAACAGGTACCAGGCTTCTCTTCAGGATGATGAACAGGTGCTAGAAGTAGATACTGGGGGTGGTGGTCCAACCATATAGTAAAAACAACTGAAAATGCACACTTAAAAATGATAGATTTTATGGTGTGTAAATTGTCATTTCAATTTTTCAAACTTCTAAGTCCCACCCTACAGAAACTAAGACAGTCGATGTGGATACGGCCTGGGTTCTGAGGCATGCTAGGTTTTGACTTAATACCTAGAAGTAACAGTATCGCAACTTAGTACCTGGAGCTCCACTGAGACTAAGTTGCTCCCGATGACCTTGTCAGGGCAACACCTGGAAGCCGGGCCATGTGACCTTGTTCTCTAACCTTGTTGGTCTTATGTCTATACAGACACCCCTCTCTGCCCACCGACACAAATGGGTTAAGGAAAAGTAGCTACAGTTTAGAAGTCCTCTGTTCTGTCACTTAATCCTCACAACAGTATGTGGCCAGTGCTCTTATTATCCCCATTTTACGGATAGGAAAATAGGCTCAGAGAGCTTCATTTTATCAGGGGCCCATAGCTCATAAGGATTGGGGCAGGCATCAAGCCAAGCCTGTTGGTGCCCAGAGCCCACGCTCTGCACTGCATCCACTAGGGTTTACTCCTTCCCTACCCTTCCCTATCCAGGACAGCCTTCCCCTCTCTCTGCATCCCCAGGTCTAACCCTGGCCCTGTTGACAGCCAGCTGTGTGACCTTGGACAAGACACGTACATTCTCTGGGCCTCAGTGTACTTATGTATAAAGTGAGAGGATTTGCTTGGGGTGGAGATTTCCGGTTTAGCTACTCCAGGCTCCTCCAGACTCCCTCCACTTAAAAAATGGACCCCTGTGTTATTTTAAATGTTTTCAAAGGGAAACTACATTCACACGAGGTAATACGGCTTAGCTGACAAAAAAACAACAATAGAACTCTTGTTTGGGGCTGGAGTGACATCGACACTGTGTCTTCCCCTGCTTGTCCCAGCTGGCAGTCTCTGTGTCTTTGATGAATAAAAAATGTGAAAACAAATTAATTATTACTTAACACTTGCAGTATTTTTGGAAGGCAGAAACCTTGAAAACCACGAACCAGTGGCATCACTGATCTCTAAGCTCCCTTCCAGTTCTAACACATTTAAAAGTGAAGCTATTGGCAGGACCTGGCCTGATTTTCAAATCCCCTCAAATGCAGGCCTCCTGGGGCCTGGCTCTTATTTGCCAGGCTGCTTTATCCTATTAACAGAATCAGCAGAGGTAGCGACTCCCCAGCGCCTTCCGCTGTCCCTGTGACAAACCCTGCTGCTCCGGGGCCCCACTCCGGCTCATTTCCCACCACTTGAGGAGGGGAGGAGTTTCCTGCCACTGATTGCCTCTTCCCACCAGTAATTACTTTCCCAACATCATCCCCTGTAAATATTATTTAATATTCTCAGGGCTCTGTGACTGTTGGTTTCTCCAACTAATCAGACTCTGGCTTGACCGAGATGCCATCCCCTGCTGAAACGGGGGCTGGAAAAGCAGAGGATGCCATGGCAAAGCCATCGCTGAGTCACAGTCGCCAAGACTGAAAGCAGCATTGAGCTGGGCAGCTCACCTGAGCTACCTGCTAATCCTGGAGGCGGTGTGGCCCTGTGACTCCGCAGAGCCACCGCCGGGGGCTACGGCACTACTTTACCCCAGAGCTCACCACAGCTGGTCCAGGCAGCCTTTGCAGTCGTTAGGCCCTTCCAGTCCCGTCTTCCTCTGCAGCATCCAATGTCTGTCTCTGGGGCTGGCTCGTTCTCACAAACCCTGGGCACCTGCTGTGGACTGGCAGGTGGCCTCCCCGCTGAGATGGGGGTTGAGGACCAAATGTAATGTCAGCTGCTCCCTGCTGGGGGGCAGGGGAGGAGTGTGTCCAGCCCCTCCCCCACCTGCTAGGCCTTCTGTCCTGTGTCCTCAATCTGGGGCTCACCTGCACAGACTCAATAGATGTCTCTGGAAAACAGGGATCCTCAGGGTTCTCAGGCTGTCAGTTAAAAACCCTTGGTGGGAGGAAGGTAGGAGAAGTCAAGAGGCTTCAGTGCAATGTCAGAAGGCCAGTTTCAAAGCAACTGCACAGGGGCATCTTCCTTGCACCTCTGTCTTGCTTCTTCCCTCCCCAGATCTCTCTGTTTTCCCTCTGTCCGCCTCCAGACGTCTTTACCTGGCTCAAATCTGGGCTCTGCATGGCCAAGGGGGATGCCGACAGATGGAGTTTCGTCTTGAGGAGACAGAGCTGTGGAATGAGAAGCAGTTGGAAGAGAAATGTGAGACCTTCACCCAAGAGCAGAGAGGCTGGGAGAGCTGTCTTGAAAGAGGAGCTCTCTGCATCCTTCAGAAGGCAGAGACCCCAAACTGCAGGAGGGCAGAGCTTGGCTTCCCTTCTTTACCCAACTCACACTTTCTGAGTGCCTACCCCTGGGCACTTACATTCCAGTGAGGTGAGGGTTGGGGACAACCGGCAATAAGTGTAATAAGTAGACTATAGATTACGTGAGTTGTGAGAAATGCTCTGGAAAAAGAGCGGGATGAAGGAAATGGAGAGTCCTGGCAGGGCAAGAGGACATGCTGCAATTTAAATGGGGCGACACTTGAGCCGAGGCTGGAAGGAGGTGAACAAGTGAGCCATGCAGGTATCTGGGGCAGGAGTGTTCCAGGCAGAATGAACAGTGAGTGCAAAGGCCCTGGGGCAGGAGCATGTCTGGCGTGTTAGAGAAGCACCAGGGGTCAGCATGGTGTGAGTGCAGTGATCAAAGCAAAAATGGAAGGAGAGACCATCTCCAACTGTACAGAGGGGTCAGGTTGTCCAGGGCTTAGAGACTGTGGCAAGAATGTTGCATTTTACTCAGTGAAATGGGATCCATTAGAGGGTTTTAAGCAGAAGAGTGCCATGGTCTGATTTTTGTTTTAACAGGATCACTAGCTGCCCTGTTGGAAATAGACTGCAGGGGGATGGGTGGAAGCAGCGAGACCGGTAAGGAGGCTGGTACAATGGAGGGGACGGGTGATGCTGACTTGATGAGGGTGGCATCATGCGTGCACGCTAGGGCTGGACTCATGACTCAGATCAGGGATGTACTGGATGTCTTTCCAGGGCTCTTCTACCCTGATAATCCCTCCTTCTCTAAAGTCTCAGAACCTGGGCAGAATACTGACTCATTGAGTCCCACACACACACACACCACGAGTCCCCTGTCAACTCTCCCATCAGGGATCTGCCAGCCCTGCCAGTTCCCAGGTGTCCATGTGGTACCTTAGGGCAGGTGGGGCGATGATCAAGGGCTGGGGAGGAAGCCACAGGGATTCTGGGCGGTGGGGTGGAGCAGGGACTCGACAGCTCTGTTTGGAAACCATAACTGAGTCAGCGCCCCGTAGGCTGCGCTTGCACTGCCAGAACCTGTGCGGCTGTTCTTCCTGCTAGTGCTTGACAAGGAGGGTCACGCTGGCTTCTCACAACTAACAGAAAGTTGAGGGTTGTTGGTATTAGTTTGCCCTGGACAAGAATCATTCAAGCACCCACTTCCCCCAGGGCATTTCCGTGGACTTCCAGGGGACTAACATGAACTGGCGTGGAGTTGGGGGCCTCTATCCTCACGGCTGGGAACGTGTTGGGAATGAGCTTCATCTTATTCGGGCGGAGCTTCAGGTCTTTGAGGAAGGTCTTATCATTCCTTATTGTGTAGACAGTTGTCAAGGTGAGAGAGGTGAGGCACAGGCGACCAAGTCTCCAAGCCCGAATCCCAGCCTGAGTCCAGCACAGCCCTGCCATCACGCAGCTCCTCTCCTTAATAAGGACGGTTACATAATCTGGGATAATTACCAGTGGATCCAAGGCTGCCAGCCTGGTAACTGGCAGTGTCAGCCACTTACAAGAGTGGTGGGCAGGTCCCGCTGGCCTCTTGGTTCATGACAGCTGCTCATGTTTCCTCCCAGACTTTTAGTGTCCGGATCTGGCCTTGGCCATGATGGACCGACTGGTTTAAGCGAGGTGGCACCTGGGTGTGGGAGGAGAGGGGGCAGCATTTGGTCCAGAAGAAGGCTGCTTCTAGCCTCTGCAGACCACTGGGGCCCCCGAGGGGCTGCTCAAGTCTGGGGTACACCTGAGCCGGGGCCTTTCCACCCTGTCCTGCTATTGATATTGAATTTGCAAAAGGTGTTTGCTTGAGAGAAAGATGCTTTGAGATGTGGGGCCTGTGAGGACCTGATAAAAAACCTGGACTTCCTCTGTGGATCAATAAGTTGTTCTGTTCCGAGTGTAGGAGCCTGAGGGCTTCTCTATTGGCTTAGAGGCTAAAGAATCTCCCTGCAATGAAGGAGACCCAGGTTCCGTCCCTGGGTGAGGAAGAGCCCCTGGAGAAGAGAATGGCAACCCACTCCAGTATTCCGGCCTGGAAAATTCCATGGACAGAGGAACCTGGTGGACTACAGTCCATAGGGTCACAGAGTCATCCACATCTGAGCGACTAACACACACATGTCCACACATACACAGAGGAGGCTGAAGATAAAGAACCGGATGTAGGGGATTGAGGGGGTGTCTCCGTGGAATATTTTGAATAAAGAAGGCTAGACCATTGTTCATGTGCCCTGTTAGAAACTGTCTATTTATGTCCTCTGCCCATTTTCCTGTTGAATCTTTTTAAAAAACTTTTTAATTTCTGTAAGACATTACAGAAAAACTCGAATGAACTTTTTGGCTGACCCAATAAAATATGCATTTATCTTATCATAATAGATCTTAACATTAGAAATATTTCCTGCAGTTTGCCTTTTAATTTTATGATTTTTTAAAATGTATACATTTTTATGTCAAATATGTTGAGCTTGTTCTTTTGATTTGGTTCTTTACTGCTTTAACAATTTTTCCCACTGCTTTAAATGCTTAAAAGTCCATTCCTGTATTAAGATGAAATATATACTAACCTATATTTAGGTTCTAGTGTTTCTCAGTGTTACCATTTTTCATTTTGTATTTTGCTGGAGTCAAAAATCCTGTTTCCTTGGCCTCACTTAATCCATCCCCGCTCCTACCTATCACACCTCACATCTGCTCTTGATTTTTCTCTCCAGATTTTAAGTCCTAACAACCATTTCATGCCTCCAACCTTGTCCTTTCCTTGGCCACCGAGGGCTTCTCAAAAGGCTTCCTGATCCCCTCAGAGCATTTACAGCCAGAACCACACCCATATCCAGCCCTCAGTATTACAGGCTGGTGACGTGGCATGCTTTTCTTGTTGCTTCCCAAGGCTAGAATTGTTTGTTCGTGATTCTGCACTGCCTTTTTCCAAGCATGGGGCTAATGGCATCAATGCTCTGTTGACTGAAAGATCACCTCTCCCTCTCTGAGAAGGTCCCATCGCTTACCCCAGAACGGCCAGTGGCTGCTGCTTTGTAGACTAAACGACCCATTTTTCTTCACCCCTCTACCCATGTCAAGCCTCCTTTGCTTTGAGGAAGACTTCTTCTATTCCACACCATCTTTGGTAGGAGTGCCAATCACAGTATCTCATTCCATCCTTCCACCCTCAGAGACAGACACACAGCTTCAGCTAGACCACTTGGCATCATCCCTGGGATGCTTCTTCTTCTAGAAGGTGCAAAAAGATAGCGCATACTTTTGGAGTTATGGTGTAGAGGACTGTTGGTTGGACCTAATAGGGATCATCATATCCATTAACAACAACAACAAAAAAAGCCCTTGCACCAGAAATGAGGATGAGAATAACACAGAAAGAAGCTGAATTGAGAGATGAGAGTGAGAAAGAGAGCCAACAACATCTCTGGAACACCTGAAACCAGCCCCACTTACAGCCCCTCATCCCCAGTATTCCTCCAAATGAGCCAGTATGCCTCCCCCTCCCAACCCCAGTTTAATTTTGTTGTGGTAGTCACTGCAGATGGTGACTGCAGCCATGAAATTAAAAGACGCTTACTCCTTGGAAGAAAAGTTATGACCAACCTAGATAGCACATTAAAAAGCAGAGATATTACTTTGCCAACAAAGTCTAGTCAAGGCTATGGTTTTTCCAGTGGTTGTGTATAGATGTGAGAGTTGGACTATGAAGAAAGCTGAGCGCCGAAGAATTGATGCTTTTGAACTGTGGTGTTGGAGAAGACTCTTGAGAGTCCCTTGGACTGCAAGGAGATCCAATCAGTCCATTCTAAAGGAGATCAGTCCTAGGTGTTCTTTGGAAGGACTGATGCCAAGGCTGAAACTCCAATACTTCGGCCACCTCATGCGAAGAGTTGACTCATTGGAAAATACTGTGATGCTGGGAGGGATTGGGGGCAGGAGGAGAAGGGGACAACAGAGGATGAGATGGCTGGATGGCATCACCGACTCGATGGACGTGAGTTTGGGTGAACTCTGGGAGTTGGTGATGGACAGGGAGGCCTGGCGTGCTTCGATTCATGGGGTCACAAAGAGTCGGACACGACTGAGCGACTGAACTGAACTAAGAACATTTAACATGAGACCTACCCTCTTAAGAAATTTTAAGTGTACAATACAGTGTTGTTGACTACAGGTTCAGTGTTGTACCACTTACTCATCTTGCTTAACTGGAACTTCATGTCCATTGACTTGTAACTCATTTCCACCTCCCCCTGGCAACCACCATTCCATTCTTTGAGTCTGTGAATTTGATTGCTTTTGATACTTCGCACTATTCACAATAGCCAAGTGTAGAAGCAACCTAAACATCCACCAATGGATGAATGGGTAATGAAATTGTAGATTATGCATACAGTGGAATGTTATTCACCCTTAAAAAAGAAGAAATTCTGCAATATGTGACAATCTGGAAGAGCCTTGAGGACATTATACTGAGTGAAATAATTCAGTCCCAGGAAGACAAATACCTTTTTTCTTTAGGCCCCTTTGTGACAGGTCCCTGGCCTTGTAGCCAAAAGATTCCAGACTAATTCATTCCTGAATGGTAAGGTTTTGGACTTTATTGCCTTTCTGTCTGCAAAACTCTCAAGGTGTCAGAGCTCAAAGGAGCACTAGAGACCAGAGGCTGACCCTGCAGTCAGTGAAATCAAGATTCCAGGAGAAAAAAAGAACTCATCTAAGCTTACATGGCGAGTTATTTTCTGTCCAAAAGGAAAACGGAGCTTGAACTCATTGGCCAGCAGCCTGGAACGTGCCGTGGGCCTCAGCCATGGCATCGGAGTGCCGAGTGGCTATTGATCTGTTGTCTTTGGATGCATTACCCAGACAGGATTGCCGCCACCCCACAAGCACACGTGCAGCCGAGGGAGTGCTCCAGGATGGGCCCGAACCAGGCTGGGGATGGCGTCAAGGGCTGCTGCTTGTGCTGCTCCAGACCCCGTGGCCCCTGTCGGGAGAGGGTGGCTGTGATCAAGGCTATGGCTGCTATTTACCGAGTGCTCACTACGTGCCAGGCTGCATCTTCGACAGTACAGTAGCTTTGCGTACATTCACCTTCATATGAAGCCTCCCAACATCCACATGAAGGAAGTGCTGTGGGAATCCCCGTCCTACCAGCGAGGAAACAGGCCCAGAGAAGTTAGGGAACTCTCCGATAGTCACACTGTAGTTGAGCCACATGCTTGGACTAGCTTCCCAGGTGGCTCAGTGATAAAGAATCTTCCTGCTAATGCAAGCAGATGCCGCAGATTCGATTCTGATCCCTGGGTCGGGAAGGTCTCTTGGAGGAGGAAATGGCAACCCACTCCATGTTCTTGCCTGGGAGGGCTGCAGTCTATGAGGTCACAAACAGTCAGACACAACTGAGCAACTGAGCACGCACTCATGCTTGCACTAACCCAGGTCAGCCTGACTCCAGACCCATGACCTTACCCTTTGCATCAGGGGAGGCAAACTTGGACACTGACAGGGGTCAGGTGGGCCCGTGGCTGAGTGGACAGGAGCCCACTCTGCTGCCATGTTCCAGCCTGGGCCGGCCAATTCAAGGCAGACTTGTTAAAGCTTCCAGTTTTTCAAGAGAAGCCCAAAACTCGAATTTTTACATGAAACTTCTCTATTTTAAAGCGTTGGCAACAAACTCAGATTTAAAAAAAAAAAACAACAACACTGTGCAAACCAACCAAAAGCCCATGGATTGTAGCTTTTCTGCTTTACTCTACTCTGTGTGGCTGGATGATGATATTCTAACCCCTGGGGGGTCTCTGTCCATCCCCCGGTGGGAGAACTGACATTGTTAAACTTGGCCTTTGCCAGGCCCGCACGCATTCATTCTTGAATGTGCCTCAGAGGCGAAGCAGCAGAAGTGGGGGCAGGGTAGGGGTTGTGTGAGAGCCAAGAGAGCAGACGGAGACGTACTCTTCAGTTTTATGAGCGACAATGGAACAGCACGTGAGGCAGCGTGAATGGGCGACACCCCACAGTAACTTGGCAAAACAGACATCGGTACTAGATCCGATGTCCTGAGCCACAGGTGTGCTGCGCTTACAGCCATTGGGGTAGAAAGAGGAAACACCTGGATTCTGAAAGTGGCAGCCTCCCAGCCTTGCTCATAATAATAGTACTAGGGGGAGTCACTGAAGCTTTCTGGGACTCGGTTTTCTCCTCTGGCAAGTGGGGGTATTAACCACCTCTCAGGATACAAGTGAAGAGCACACGAAGGACAGACTGGAAGCGGCTGGCACACAGTAAGTCCTTTTCTCCCCGCTCTGTTCAGGACACAGCCAAGTACCAGGAAGGCGATGGGAAGGCTCGCTCTTGCCCTTCCCTCTCGGTACAGTCCTTCCTGCCTTCACTCAGACGCTGCACTTGTATTCAGTCCGCTCTGAAGGCAGGTAGGCCTGGTCATCTGTTGAAATCAAGTAGAGGGGAAGGCGACGGGGAGCTGGCGGGGCAGCAGGCCTGTGTCACTGTGGAGACAGGCCCAAGATCACAAGCCAACTGGGCTCAGGACCCTCTGGGGGCAGGGCTGGGCCACAGCGCACGATGCTCTGGGTGCTCCTCAGAAAGAGGCTCAACGCGTTCCCGTGCAGCCAAAGGGGGTCCCTGGCGGGCGCATTCATGCAGGCTTCAGGCCTGTGGACTCACTGGACGCTGAGCCCCAGGGGTGGGGGCTCCTGGTGATAGATCCAGGCTGTGTGTGCCCCAGCGCACACACTGCCACTCCGGTCCTCACCCCGGGGAGATGCGACAAACTGATTGTGATGCCCTTTCCTTCTCAATGTGGTGCCCCAAGCAGCCTTGGCCAGTGCAGGAAACTGACGCACGAGGGGAAACCCGCTTGTCTTTCCTGATGCAGTTAAAGTGCCCTTGGCTTAGAGCAGGGACGAGACAGGCCCAGAGAGGGCAGAGCCCTGGTCCAAGGTCACCAGCATGCTCAAGTCAGGGCGGGCATGCCAGCTGCCCTGTGCAGCCGGGAGCACGGGTCCTGCGGGGCTGAGGCTGCTCAGTAGGACAGGTGTCCTGTGCCCTCATCTACCTGCCCCAAGCTTGAGATCTGCATTCTCACCTGTGTTCCCCACCAAGAGGCCACAGCCTTGCAAGAGGGCAGAGAATCTTAACCCTACCGTAATCCTTGGACAAGTTGGTCAGTGTCTCTCGGGGCCTGGTCTTCTCTGTCACATAGGGGATTGGCTGTGTCCCAGGCTCCTGGGAAACCCCAGTGCCCAGTCCTGGAGGATAGAAGGCTGTGTGCTCCCCACCTCCCCGAGCAGGACCCTGAGCCTACGACACTCACAGCCCCCTCTGGGCACTGCACCTGGAGCCAGGGAGTGTGTGTCCAGCACACACTGGTGGCACAAAGACACACCAGAGCAGAGCCTGTCCCCTGCTCAGTCCTCAGGGGCGGGGCTCCATCCCCGGGTCACCAGTCCTCAGTCCTGGGCCTGAAAGAGAGGAGGAGAGTGAGTGAGTGAATGGGTGGATGGATGAATAATATCCTAACAGCAGCACTCCTCCAGCCCCCTCTCTGGGCCCCTTCCTGCACACACACGTCATGGCTCATCCTGGTGGCAACCGTGTGCTGTGGAAGGAGCCACACCCCCTCCCCGTCTAATGTTCGCTATGCACACACCCTTCTCTCTTCACGCCGTGATGCCCAGAGCTCCCCAGAGGCAGGAACTGTCCCTGAGACCCCTGACCCAGGCCGGGCCAGGGAAGCCACCCCCAAGGTTCCTTCAATCCTGGTCTGGCAGGACCAGAAATGCTCATGTCCTCAGTTATGAGATCAGCCCCCAGCGAATGGTGAGCCCTTGGCCTCCCCGTATCTGCTCAGCTTGGCGTGTCTGTCTTGAGGGTTCTCAATCCTTCACCTGGCCTCAGAAACAGCCTCTTGGCCTAAGGGCCTGTCTCCACAATTTGTACTGACTTCCCCCGACCTCATCAGGAGAGATTAAAGTTGAGCTTCAGGGACCTCAGAGAGCAGAGCTGAGACCAGTGGGGCGAAGCTAAGAGAGGCAAGCCTAAAACCTCAGTATAAGGTAGAACTTAGAGTTAAACCTGCCCAGAATGCAATGAGCTCTTTAGAAGAAGTGAGTTCTCCATTCTTTGTTTATTGTTGGTCTGTTGCTAAGTTGCAACCAATTCCTTACAGCCCCATGGACTGTAGCCTACCAAGCTCCTCTGTCCATGGGATTCTCCAGGCAAGAATACTGGAAAGGATTGCTATTTCCCTCTCCAGGGGATCTTCCCAGACCAGGGACTGAACCTGCGTCTCCCACAGTGGCTGGCTGATTCTTTACTGCTGAGCCAGCAGGGAAGCCCGTCTCCATTCTTGCAAGTACGCAGGTGGGAAACCTAGGCGGCTTTGCAGGGCGAACAGAGAGCTCCGCCCAGAGAGCAGCTTCACTAGGCATCCACGAAGTTCCCTTCTGGGTTCTGAAATCTCCTTTTTTTCTAGGACCTTCTCCTTCCCTCCCACCCTCTAAAGACAAACAAGAGCAAGCAATAGCAAGCCCAATTCAGGGCCAAGGAAAGGGGGATCCAGAGGCTGAAGGAAAGTTGTTTGTGAACACACTGTGGGCTCAGGACCTGGGATCCTGGAACCCAGTTGCCTTTTTGCAGGGGCTTCACTAGTCCTCCCTGGATCAAGGCCAAGGCTGAGGAGAGACCCTAACCTCCAAGAGGTTCCCCTGATGTTGCTATGTGGTGGGTCCAGCCACCAGAAGGGTGTGGGGGCCAGGGAAAGCAATGGGGGTGGGGACCAGGGGCCCTGGGTTCAAATTGGCAAAATGTGGGGATACCTGGGGGACAGGCAACTTTTCAGGGGCCCAAGGCCATGGTCTCTGAAGGTGTGTATACCCACCTCTATGAGGGGGATGGAGGGAGCACTGCCCAGAACTCTCCGGCACCTGCCTTCCTCTCGTGGGCTCCATAGACACCCATCTGCCTCTCTCGCACACTCCACTCTGGGACAGGCACAGCAGCACTCACATCCAAACCACTCACACACATCAGACGGGCATCCATCATCCACGGGGACACCCACACGGAGACAGAGACACACCTGGAGCCACACAGGCACAAACGCTGGTCCACTGGCTGGGGAATGTGGGCAGGCCCCGGGGGTGGGGGGTGCGCTGGAACCTTGTTCTGAAGCCAGATTGTATGCAAGCCACTTCGTATCTCTCCCCTCGCCTGATTTGGCCCACTGGCAGCCAGCAGGGCTGGGGTCTGCAGGGAGGCAGGGGAGCAATTCAGCAGACTCTCAGGCCAGCTGACGTGGGCTCAGGCTTTAGCTCCACTACCCTTATCACTCTGTGACTCTGGCAAGTCACTGGACCTCTGGGCCTCTCCTTTCTCAGCTGGAAAATGGGTATCAACACAGCTATCTCTTAGATCCAGTAATCTCTGTAGCCTGCAGGCCTGGCACCTAGTGGATGTGGAGTAAATGGAGATGTTGCCGTTAGTTCAGGGAACAGGCTCAGCTACCAAATGGCCTCTCACTCCTTGCAGCCCCACATGTGGTGAGGGCTTTTATTCATGAGCTATCATTTCCACGGCCCTTTAGGGGGCTCCCTGAGGTCTGAACTCACGTGTCCCCCTTGCAGGGGCCCAAGATTAAGAATGTCTATTTCCCACTTAATGGAGACAGCTTCCAAGCACCTGGTCAGCCTCAGGGGCTAGGAGCACAATGTCCCCGGAAACAGTCTTTGATGTTGAACAGTGAGCAGCCCCACTCTAGAACCTGAAATAGAATCTTGGCAGTTTAGTATTATTGCACTCTAGAACTATGGAGTGCAAAATGCAGAAGCTTTGCCAGCATATTTTAGACTCTTAAGGACCTCAAAGCACAAATCTCAGAATCCAGAATCTCGAGCTATAAGGAGGCCTTGGAGATACCCGGTCCAGTGGCCTCACTCTTGGGATGGAATCCCAAACATGGAGATGGAAGAGAATGTTGAGGCCATTCTAGTCCAGTTTGATACAAGAGACAACTGAGGCTCAGAGAGGGGGAGTGATTGAGGTGAGGTTGCACAGCAAGTTAGTGGAAGCATTGAGACCAGAACCCTGGTCCTGGCCACACACGCTTAGACACAGCCCATCTATGGAGACCTGGAGGAGATGGGGGAAGGTGGAGGAGGAAACATTTGGACCCAAGCAAGGATTTTCCAGAGATTGTTTTTGAAAAATCAAACCAAAAAGAAAAATGGGAAAGGGTGCTGGCTTTCTTTTATTTTCTGCCTTGCCTTCCTTTGGGCACTCATTCTCCACAGCTCTCAGCCGGCCCCCAGCTCTGCTCACAAGCTGCTTCCAACCGCCCACAGGCTTCCTAAAACAGTCTCTGCAAGCTAATTCCAGAGGGTGAATGGCAGAGAGCAGGCCTGGGGGGTGGGGGTGGGGGCCCTTCCTTAACTAGCGCATGCGCAGGGAGGCTCCTTGGGCAGGTGCAGAGCAGGCTGCCCCCAAACCCAGCCCTCTACCCAGGGGCTTCAGCCCCTGCCCACCCTGCAAAACCCACCATTCATTCATTGCCTGAACTATCAGAATAGGCTATTGATTTTTCCTTCTTAAAAAATTATTTTTTAGGGACTTCCCTGGTGGTCCAGTGGTTAAGACTTCTCCTTCTAAGGCAGGGGATTTGAGTTCAATCCCTGGTCAGGGAGTTAAGATCCCACATGCCTTGAGGCGAAAAAACCAAAACATAAAACAGAAGCGATGTTGTAACAAACTCAATAAAGATTATAAAAATGGCCCACATCCAAAACTCTTTAACAAATTATTTTTAAAAACCATGCATGTAATAATATATGAAGTGAAGTCACTCAGTCATGTCTGACTCTTTGTGACCCCGTGAACTGTAGCCCCCCAGGCTCCTCTGTCCATGGAATTTTTCAGGCAAGAGTACTGGAGTGGGTTGCCATTTCTTTCTCCAGCTGTAATAATATATAGGTAATAGTAAACAGGCAATATCTACTTATTGTATAATAGTGAAGAAAGTGTGAAGAAGAAAATTAAGATCACCTATCATCAACTTCTCCCAATGAAACTATTAGCATCTAAACACATATCCTTCCAGACCTTGGCTCAAACACATATTATAGAAAGAAGGGCTAACTCAGTACATCATGTTCTAAAACCTGTTCTTTTTTTTCTTCCAATGATATATTCACAAACATCTGTCCTAGTCAGCAGCTGAACTTCTCCAGCATGATTTTTAGTGGCTGGATAGTGTCCTGCAATGACTACACCACATTTTGCTCAGCCAATCCCCAGCGCTGAAAATTTTAGCTTATGTCTAATTTTTCCCCATGAGAAGCAACGAATCATTGATTCTTATTGTTAAACCCTTGCAGTTATCCTAATTATTCCCTTAGGACAAGGTTCTGGAATTTGAATGACTGGTCAAAGAGTTTACATTAAAAAAAAAAGATAAATGCAAAATTATAACTGTATTCTTTCCTTCCAAAATGAATATGTTATGAAAAATTAGAAAATGCAGATAAGGAAACATTCCTTAAGTTCCCTGATTCTTACCACCAAGCTGCAGTTAAGAATTTTGCAGTAGGGACTTCCCTGGTGGTCCAGTGGTTAAGAATCCACCTTGGATGAAACTGGAGCCTATTATTCAGAGTGAAGTAAGTCAGAAAGAAAAACACCAATACAGGATATTAATGCATATATATGAAATTTAGAAAGATGGTAATGACGACCCTGTACGCAAGACAGCAAAAAAGACACAGATATAAAGAACAGACTTTTGGACTCTGTGGGAGAAGGCGAGGGTGGGATGATCTGAGAGACTAGCATTGAAACATGTATATTACCATGTGTGAAACAGATGACCAGTCCAAGTTCGATGCATAAAACAGGACACTCAAAGCCGGTGCACTGGGACAACCCAGAGGGATGGGATGGGGAGGGAGGTGGGAGGGGGATTCGGGACGGAGGGACACATGTACACCCGTGGCTGATTCATGTCAATGTATGGCAAAACCCACCACAATATTGTAAAGTAATTAGCCTCCAATTAAAATTTAAAAAAAAAAAAAGGAATTCACCTTGCAAAGCAGGGGATGTGGGTTCAATCCCTGCTTGGGGAACTAAGATCCCACGTGCTTCTGAGAAACTAGGCCTGGGCATTGCAACTACTGAAGCCCATGTGCTGCAACGCATGGCCAAAGAGCACGTGCGCTGCAGCAGAAAGAGCCCTGTGACAAAGACCCCGCACGCAGCAACCAAGGCCTGACGCAGCCAACGAAATTGACTAGCAATTTTTTTAAAAAGGGAGTCGCTGTAAAACACTAGGCTTTTTCATATGCGTGTAAAACACTAGGCTTTTTCATATGCGTGCGTACACATACGTGTGTATGTGTATGCACACACACGTGTGTGCTAAGTCGCTTCTGTCATGTCCAACTTTTTGTGACCCCTGGGCTGCAGCCCATCAGGCTCCTCTGTCCATGGAATTCTCCAGGCAAGAATACTGGAGTGTTTTGCCTTTCCTTCTCCAGGGGATCTTTCCCATCCAGGGATGGAACCCAGGTCGTCTGCATCGCCAGCAGATTCTTTACCATCTGAGCCACCTGGGAAGCGCATATTACTATGCTTTTACCCAAGAACATCTGCCATCACTATTGGACCCTGGGTCTGATCAAACGTGGTCCTCTTCCCACATCCCCTCTCCGGATGCTGCCAGGAGTTTGTGGGGCGATGGCGCTGCTGTGTGGCTACACTAGGCAGGCTCTCCTCTTCATCCCCATGTCAGGAAAGAGGCCCGTTGACACCTGTTTGCAGCCCCAGTTCCAGCAGCTATTCTTGGTCCTTTCCCATACCGCTCATCGACAGGCATTTTTCCCTCCTAAACTCGCCCTGCGTTTCCATAGGAACCGCTGGGCGGGTGGAGATGGAGGGAGAGTCCTCCCCCACGGAAGGGAACTTCATTTGGGGCTGTTGGGGAGCGGCTGGCAGCGCCTGGCGGAGCTTCTCCCACTTGCTCCTCTCCCCACTTCCCAGACCCCTCCCTGAACAGCGTGTTCCTCCGCCCGTGATTTTTAATACATTTACCCTGGCGCTTAATTTATCCCGCATTGTGGTCGGATTTAGCCGCGGGCGCTCTGCGCGCGGGCCGGCCTGCACATTCCTGAGCCGGTTCATTCATGCCGCCCGAGAGGCTGCCAGGTGCCGGCGCCAGGGGGCAGCGGGCCGGAGCTATGGGTCCCACCCGCGGCAAGGGCTCCCCGGGGTCAAGGGGTCAAGGGCCTGGGCTGAAGCCAGGCAGGTGGCCTAGAGTACAGCATGCAGGAGGAGTCACTGGGCGCAGGCTCTGGAGCCGAACTGGCTTTTAAATCCTTCTCTGTTGGTTGCTAATGAAGTGGCTTCACCTCTCAGTTTACTGTCTGCAAAAGGGACCAGTACTGGCACTGCCAGGGCTTCCCAGGTGGCGCTAGTGATAGAGAACCGGCCTGCCAATGCAGGAGACATAAGAAACACAGGTTGGATCCCCGGGTTGGGAAGATACCCTGGAGAAGGGCATGGCAATCCACTCCAATATTCTTGCCTGGAGAATCCCGTGGACAGAGGGGTCTGCAGTCTACAGTCCATGGGGTCACAGAAAGTCGAACACTCTTGAAGCGACTTAGCATGTACACTTTGGCACTGTCCTGGGGCACTGGAAGGGTTGCAAAAGATGATACATGTCAGTGATCACAGAGTGGGGTGGGAGGGGGTAGGAGTGGGTATAAGCAATCAACACCTTCCACCATCATCACGGCTGAGCGGTGGTTCATCTGTTCTGGTTCCCCAGGGAGAAATAAGGCAGCCGCTGGACGATGCCTGGGTCTGTTCTGGCCATGGAAGGAGTGGGGTGGGTGGTGTTTCTCCCCAGCCTGTGCCTGCCTGCTGATACCAGCTCCCCTTGACTGACTGTCAGGAGGCCAGTCCCCAGGAAGGCAGGAGAAGCCCAAGAAGCCATCCAGCCTCTGAGGAAAGGCCACAGGTGTGGATGTGTGAGCCCTTCCTGGGGCCAGCAGGTCCTCCTGAGGCTGGGGTTCTGGCAGGAGGCTCTTGGCTCCAGGCTCAAGCCCATGGGAATTTCTCTGTAGAGTTAGTCTGTTCAGTGTTCATTCTGTCAGTTTACTGATGCCAGCCCCTGCTGAATGCTGGGGACACACTTGTCCTCCAGGAGATCTCTTCCCATGAAGGAGGTAAGCTCAGGGTAAGAAATAGGACCTTCAGAGGAAGCCAGATCAACTTCCATGGAAATTCAGAAGAGGAATGGAAGAAGCCATCCCAGCTGGAGCATCAGGGAAGGCTTCCTGCAGGAGGTAGCGTTTAGGCTGAACCTTGAAAATGTGGCTATAGGGACCTCTCTGGCAGTCGAGTGGTTAAGACTTAACCTTCCAATACAGAAGATAGGAGTCTGATCCCTGGTCAGAGAGCTAAGATCCCACATGCTTCGTGGCCAAAAAACCAAAGCATAAAACAGAAATAATGTTGTAACAAATTCAATAAAGATTTTTCAAATGGTCCACATTAAAAAAAAAAAAAACTTGAAAAAAAGGAAAGAAAAGAAAAAGTGGCTGTAAAGAGATAGGATGGAATAAGAAGGACAGTTAGTGTCTAAGGGACAGCAAAGGGGTAGGAAACTCAGTTTGGGAGGTATCAGATGGAGCTGGGAGAATCCTGAGCCCCACTCAGAGGGGTCTGGACCGGCTTCAGTTCTCCCCTAAGACAAGGAGCCCAAGGGGGCTTACCTCTGTCTCTCACATGTGTGTGTGCACTGGGGGGTCATGTTCCAGCTTGCTGAAGAAAAGAGGAGAGCCCCCACCCCAACCCCACTCTCCTGATTAATCTATAATTAAATCAGCACAGAACCACGTTGTCATTGGAGGGCTGATGAGGGAATAGGCTTTTTCTGTGAACCAAGAGCCCTTCCAGGTATCTGTGGATCAAGCCATGCACAGGCAGCCCTCAGGGGCAGGGGGCGGGCACAAGAGGCCAGGGTTTCAGTCAGCAATAAGAAAGCCAGAAGCTCCCACTTGGCCATTTACAGAGTGTTCCCACCGCTGTCTTGGTTAATTGTGGTGAGGGTGGGGGTGGGGTGCTATTATTTTCTCCCATTTTACAAGTAGAGAAACTGAGGGGCAGAGAGCAAAGGGCTGAGAAAGCCTGGCTGAGAACATGGGTTTTAGAATCAGAAAACCTCAGCTTCAGAATTCCCAGCTGTGCCTCTGGCTGGCTGTGTGGTCTCAAGCAGATTGCTTACCCTCTCTGTTCCTCAATGTCTTCATCTGTGTATTGGAGACAAAACATTATGACTTAAAAATAGTATTGTAAGGACTGAATGGTGCAATCCACGCAAAGAATTTAGTACAGTGTTTGGCATTCAGCAAGTGTTGACCAAATGCTACTGATCATCACAATTTGTCTAATGGCTTATTTCTTTTAAAAAAGTATTTTATTTATTTATTTGGCTATGCCAGGCCTTAATTGAAGCATGTGGGATCTAGTTCCCTGACCAGGCATCAAACCCTGGGCCCCCTGCCTTGGGAGCACATAATCTTAGCCACTGGACCACCAGGGAAGTCCCTAATTTCTTATTTCTTGTCCATCTTTCTCACTAGAATGTGGGCTCCATGAGGAGCCCCAGCAATTTTCACTTGGTAGTGCAGGGCACAGCAGAGGATGAGATGGCTATGTAGCATCACCAATTCAGTGGACATGAGTTTGAGGAAACTCCGGGAGATAGTGGAAGGACAGAGGAGCCTGGCGTGCCAGGGGTTGCAAAGAGTTGGACACGACTTAGGGACTTCACATAATAACAACGTGTTTTGAAAATTATTCATATGTGAGCCGTCATTTGGAAGGCTACAAAATGCCAAATAAGTGTGAGATAGTCTTTCCTCTATATTCTGCCTCACTCTAAAAATGATTCAGGGAGACAAGTATTGTTACTCTTGTTATCTTTGTTATTATCACTGTTATGCCCCAATTCTGCTATTCAGAGCTGGCCCTTCCTGAAACAGATTCAGGAAAAGCCTAGAAAATACAAGAAGCCTCAATCCACAAATGGCTGCTAAGAGGTAAAGGAACAGCTTGCAAGAGACCTGGCTTCTGGAGGAGTCATATGGGGACAGCTACAGAATCTGTTATCGAATCAGGGGTCCCACTGCTCACCACTTACTAAATCAATACTCACAGATGTTGATAGAAAGGCAAGATGCCTTTAATCAACGTGGTCCAAAAACCACCCTAGAAGATTCTTCTCAGCTATGGAAGTTTTAAAGAGAGAAGGGAAGTAATCTCTGTTAATCATTGAGACAGAGGGTCAAAGTCGTTGCCATCCCCCACTGTGTGCAGGCTCGTGGGCTTCTTGTGATCTTCCCCTAGATTATCTTGTTCACACAATGTGGTCACACAGTTTGTTGGCGAGACGACTGAAGGGGAAGCTGGGAGAGAGATCTGTCTTCATTTCTACTTCTTTGATCTATGGAAAGAACCAACAGATTAGGCAAGGTATTGTGTGATCAAAAGATCTGAAAGGTGTGCTTGGCGGGGAGATGAGTAGAGCATGGGGGTGCCTGGTTTAAAAGTTAGTTACAATGTAACTTTGCTAAAACAAGAAAAGGGGCTGCCTGTGGAGGGTGGTTTCCTGCAAAGATCTGCCTATAAAACCTCTGAGCTACTCACAGCCTGGGAGAGGGCAACCTGGAAGAGCCCCTTCCCCCAGTCATCTGGATGTGCAGAGAGATCTGAGGGGCTGGAGCCTGCAGCCCACGTGAAGCAGGCTGGATCCAAGGGAAACAGACTTTGGGGATTCAGAGATCACTGGGAAATTATTATCTCTGTCCCGTGGGGCGATGGTTTACGACCTCTCCGTTGGGATCTGAGGTTTGTTATACAGACAACTGTTAAAGTCCTAGATTCTCCAAATGAATCACTTTAATGATCAATTTGAGGGGATTCAGAGTCATAGAATGGTGAGCCCCCACTCACTTGCATCCTTGAGTGAAAGATAAAGGAGCCTGTCACCTGTACCCCAAGCCGTGAGCAACTGAAGTCTGTTGACAGTCATTCCCCCATGACAAGAGGGCTCGTGTGAATATGGCGCTCTGGCAGGGTGGTGTGCCCTGCCCACCTCCCCTGGAGGTGCTGGTTGCTGGCCTCCTTGCCTGAAGGTGTTCTCTGCCATGGAGTGACACTCACCAGAAGTCCTAGGGCCTTCATGCCCCCAGGAGCCACTTTTACCCATGGGGACGGGGGTGGTGGAGAAAACCTTCCTCACCCCTCAGTGGGACAGACAGCCATAGCGGTAACTCAAGGATTAGCCCTGTTCTTGGCGTCCCTCCCTTTCCTGGCTCATTCCCCTCATCGCAACACAACTATTGCAGCTCAGTCCTCATCCAGGATCTGCACTGGGAGAAAACCTGACCCAAGACACTCTCCAATGGACATGACTTTGAGAGTTGGCTTTCAGAGAAGCCTGGAGAGCTGCAATCCATGGGGTCGCAAAGAGTCAGACACGAGTGAGCGACTGAACTGAACTGAACTGAACTGAAGACACTCTGCAAAATCGTGTGTGCTTTCCTGACCTAGAAAAAATTTTTGAGAGGTATCCAGGGCCTGTGGATACCCTTGGGAGTGCATCCATCGTGTGAGCTATGATGACTAGACTGCGGGGGCCTCTGGTACTAGAGTGGGACGTGCTGGTCGGCAGATGATTCTAGTAAAGAAAAGTGGAAAGCTGGGTAGCAGAGAGCTCTGTATCAGAAAAGGAGTACGTCAAGGCTGTATATTGTCACCCTCCTTATTTAACTTATATGCAGAGGACATCCTGCGAAATACTGGGCTGCATGAATCACAAACTGTATTGGGGCAGTTTGCTGTAAATCCTCGTCGGGACCCTGATGCAAATCCTGACCACAGGACTCTGTGCTGAACCTGGAAGTCTCTTGCTTTGCTTTAGTAATCACCAGTTAAGCACCGACTGCATGCTGAGGATACAAAAGGATGAAAACAAATCAAGAGTGAGCATCCTTGCCCCTAGGGATATCAGTGTTAACTGGGGAAGAGACATGTCAACATGTAGACTGAGATTAGAGAGGAGCGGAGAAGACTGAGAAATTCATCCATTTATTTGAGATACATTTATCGAGTGCTTAGGGTATACAAGGCACTGTACTAGGCTTTGTGAATGGAAGAGAGATGGGTTATAGCCATACTCTACTCAGGAGTAAGGAAAGGTAACTGACATTTATTGAGCTCCTACTGTGTGCCAGGCATAGAGCAGGGTGCCTTTCAAAGTGCTTATTTCTTCTCACAACAAACCCGGGATGAGGTAGCTATTCTTCTCCCCACTACACAGAAGAGGCCCAGAGAGGTGATGTCACTTATAAGACCACACGGCGAGCAAGTGGCCGAGCTGGGATTCAGCCTAGATCTGTCGGGTTCCTAGACCCCAATACTATTTTTTTCCCTCGAATCAGACTGTGGTTTTTGTCTTAAATACCTACTGAGTGAACCAGTTTTAAAAAGAACAAAACCTGGAAGCAAACCAGGCCAGTCTCAGATGGAGCCAGAACACGCTTTTGCTGGAGTCGAGCTCCTGCTCAGAAGCCCTGTCTCATCAACAGGGGCCCCAGCCTGGTCTTGACCCCTGTCTGTAGGGAATCCAGGACACCTGGAAGCTGACCTCATTCTACCCCCAAAAGTCAGGGAGGGAGAGCTTGGTAGAGGCCCGCTCCCCAAACCCACTGGACCTCAGATACGACTGTTGTGGGATTCAGAGCAGCTCAGGGCTCAGACCCAGCTCCCTCACCTCCCCAAGGGAAGTCAAGGCAGGGCCTGGATGTTCCAGCCACTATTACTGCAGAACAAATCACCCGAAAATGTAGAGGCACAATCTATCCATCTAATTATGTTCACAGTCTCTGTAGGCCAGAACATGAACAAGAAGACTTCCCTGATGGTCCAGCGGTTAAGACTCCACGCTTTCAATGCAGAGGGTGCAGGTTCAATTTCCAGCCAGGGAACTGAGATCCCAAATGCCATGTGGCATGGTCAAATTTTTTTAAGAAAAGAATATGAAAAGGGCACGGTGGGGAGAGGGGTATGCTCCTTCATGTTTGGGGCCTCCTCTGGGAAGGCTCAGCAGCTGGGGGTGATGTGACAGCTGAAGGCTGGAATCATCTGGAATACCTTCACTCACACGTCTGATGGTTGATGCTGGCTGTCGGCTGGGACCTCAGTGGGGCTGTCAGTCAGAACAGTTACGGGGGCCCTTCCATACCACCCTTTCTCAGACTAAACTGGGCTTCCTCACGGCATGGCAGCTGGGTTCTAAAAGCAAGCATTCCGAAAGGGCCAAGTGGAGGTTGTAGCACCTTTGATGACCTAATCTTGGCAATCGCATAGCCTTGTATCACTTCTGCAATGGATCACAAGCCCACCCAGTTTCAAGGGAAAGGAACATAGACCTTACCTCTCAATGGGACAGCATGTGGAACTGGAGACATTGTTGTGGCCGTCACTGTCACCTAATTGGCTATAAACATAGTTTGCTGCTATAGGCAGGAGGTGGGTGTTGGCTGTCAAAACTATGAGACCAGTTTGAGTGAGTGGCTGCTCTGTGTGGAGATGGAAGCAGCTTTGTGAAAGCTAGAATGGGCTGGAGGTAGGGGGAGGAGGAGTCTGAGTGGGTCCAAGAATAAGTAGCTTGATTGAGGTTTGATTTCTGAGGTCTAGGCAACAAGGCTGGTGGTAACAAGGCAGGGCTTGATCTGGTGCAGAGGAACAGAGATTATTTTATTTGTTTATCTGTCATCCTTCCGTCTGGAGAAGGAAATGGCAACCCACTCCAGTGTTCTTGCCTGGAGAATCCCAGGAACAGAGGAGCCTAGCGGGCTGCCGTCTATGGGGTCTTGCAGAGTCGGACACGACTGAAGCGACTTAGCAGCAGCATTCTTCCATCAGTACAGCCACTCTCGACCACCCATCCATCCTTTTCTTTTTTTTTTTTTTTTTCATTTTTGGCTGTGCTGCATGGCTTGTGAAATCTTAGTTTATTTTCCATACCAGGGATTGAACCCATGGCCCCTGCCATGGAAGCGTGAGTCCTAACCACTGGACAACGAGGGAATTCTAACCCATCCATTATTTTTTGATCCATTTACCTATCTCCTCTTCTATCTACCTGTGCTTTCATTTGTTCAACTGGACATTTGGATCATATGCGCATTGAGCTTATATAAATTCAACTATATCCTTAGGAAAACAGAGAGGAGGGAAAACTAATTTTAAAAGCACAATTGACTCTACCTGTCATTCCACTCAGTGGGTGTTTGCCCTTGAGGGAGTTTGAGCTGAGCCATGAGACTCTGCAGATCATCACAAAGGAGCGTGTAACCAAAGAGGGTGGTGAAAGCAAAACCACAAATGTGGAGAAGGAAATGGCAACCCACTCCAGCGTTCTTGCCTAGGAAATCCCATGGAAAGAGGAGCCTGGTGGGCTACAGTTCATGGGGCTACGAAGGGTTGGGTGCAATTTAACAACTAAACAAGACGATGCTAACAATATTTTCAAAAGTAAAGGATATTTTCTTACCTTCATTGCTGCTTTAAAAATAGCATAAAAAGATAAAATTAGTATGCCCAGATGTTGTTAATAAGAGACAAAAGGAACTAAAATATATTTTATATATGTGTATATATATATATATATGTTCTCTGGGAGACAAATACTATATATTTCTAATTTAAAATTGTTCATTTTGTTAAACATGATTTGACTTTGGTTGGCCTTTTATAGTTTACATAAAACAAAGTTGATTTTCCTCAATTCTGTGATTTAGATATTTCCCACACTGAGCAAGTAAGAAAATTTGAATTTAGGTACCGTGCATGCATGCTAAATTGCTTCAGTTGTGTCTGACTCTTTGCAACTGTATGGGCTGTAGGCCGCTGGGCTCCTCTGTCCATGGGATTCTCTTTGCAACCCCATGGACTGTAGCCCACCAGGCTCCCCTATCCATGGGATCTCCCAGGCAGGAATACTGGAGTGGGTTACCATGCCCTCCTCCAGGGGATCTTCCCAACCCAGGGATCGAACTCACATCTCTTCTGTCTCCTATATTAGGCAGGCGGGTTCTTTACCACTCGCACCACCTGGGAAGTCCTTATATATACAGTGGAAATGAAAGTGTTAGGCACTCAGTTGTGTCTGACTTTATTTTCTTGGGCTCCAAAATCATTGTGGACGGTGACTGCAGCCATGACATTAAAAGACGCTTGCTCCTTAGAAGAAAAGCTATGACCAACCTAGAGAGCATATTAAAAAGCAGAGACATTACTTTGCCAACAAAGGTCCATCTAGTCAAAGCTGTGGTTTTTCCAATAGCCATGTATGGATGTGACAGCTAGACCACAAAGAAAGCTGAACACTGAAGAATTGATGCTTTTGAACTGTGGTGTTGGAGAAGACTCTTGAGAGTCCTTTGGACTACAAGGAGATCAAACTAGTCAAGCCTAAAGGAAATCAGTCCTTAACATTCATTGGAAAGACTGATGCTGAAGCTGAAACTCCAATACTTTGGCCATCTGATGCAAAAAACTGACTCACTGGAAAAGACCCTGATGCTGGGAAAGATTGAAGGCAGGAGGAGAAGGGGACTTCAGAGGATGAGATGGTTGGTTGGCATCACAGATTCGATGGGCATGAGTTTGAGCAAGCTGCGGGAGTTGGTGATGGACAGGGAAGCCTGGCTTGCTGCAGTCCATGGGGTTGCAAAGAGTTGGATATGACTGAGAGACTGAACTGAATTGTGCCTGATTCTTTACAACCCATGGACTATAGCCCACCAGACTCTCCTCTCCATGGGATTTCCCAGGCAAGAATACTGGAGTGGGTTGCCATTTCCTTCTCCAGGACATCTTCATGACACGGGGATTGCATCCAGATCTGCATTGCAGGCAGATTCTTAACCGTCTGAGCCACCAGGTACCTTCCCTTATATACACTGCAGTTTGGTCATTTAATAATCAGGTATTGAAGAACTAAAATACTTTGTCAGCATTTAGCCACTTAGTACTGTAAGTATTTTGGATTAATCTTTAGTAATTTAAACAAGTCTAGAAAAACCAACTGAAGTTTCTGTGCGTTTTTAATTATGTTGAATATCCTGCTTGCTATTAGAATGAATAAACTGGTAAATTTGGTTCAAAAAGCACCTCATTATGGCTGTTGAAGATAGTGAGCTTACAAGCAAGCTAAGAAAATGACAATAGGAAGAAAAGATATTTTTGAGTGCTCAGACATTGTATAGATGGTTTATTTATTTGATCAGTCTTCTTGAGGAGTGTGTTGGAAGACTTAAAAATGCTTCTCAAATACATGTCAATGGCAAAAGACCGCTGGTGGTGGGATAGGAAGAACATGAGAGGAGTCCCATGTGAGTGCAGGATATAGGATATTTAAACAAAATCTTAAATGACAAGCTTAAATTTTTAAGATACTCAAGAGAAAGAAGGGCCTGCCAAGCAGAGGGAACAGCATGGTCTTCAGAGATACTCGAACACAGGATGTTGGGACTTCCCAGGTAGTCTAGTGGTTAAGAATCTGCCTTGCAATGCAGGGGACTCAGGATCCTCAAGGGAGCCTCAGTTTTGTTTTTTTTTTTTTTCAATTGAAAATTCAAAAGGTTCAAAGCATTCAAGAAACATGCTGCCCTGAGCAAGACAGAAGAAATCACACACTATGATTTCAGGGCTCTTAGATACAGTTGGACCTATTAATATATCTGTGGGGATTCACTGAAGACTAGATTGAGGGTGTTTTCTTCCAGGGAGGATTTAGTTTTGCTTCTGTTGAGCTCCTGGTATCACCACAGAATTTATTTTGTATTTTTTATACTTTCAAACATGGAACCATTTCCTACAAAAAGTAAAGTTCACAAGACTTTAGAGGGAACCATTATTTTTTTAAGTTCTACCATGACTGATAAGTTGTGAAACTTAATACGAATGGAATCATGCAGGATTCCTAATGTTGATGCAGTATTGACTGATTCATCCCTGCTGTTGTATGTAGTGACGATGTAGTATTCCAGTGTACGAAAAGACCATAGTTCATTTATCCATTGTCCTGATAATGGAAGTTTGGTGCTATTATAAATGAAGCTGCTGTGAACATCCTTGTGTATCACTTTTGGTGAACACAAGCACGTATTCTTATTGGATAAATACACAGGAGTAAAACTGAGTGATGGAGTATAAGGATGTTTGGTTTTAGTAGATACTGCCAAACAGTTTTCCAAAACAGTTGTGCCAGTTTACTCTCCCACGAGCCACATGTGAGATTTCCAGGTGTTCTCCATCCTTACCAGCACTTGGCCTTGTGTGGTTTTAATTTTTGCCATTCTGATGGGGATGTAGTGGTATTTCACTGTGGCTTTAATTAGTATTTTCCTGATGACTAATACTGTAGAACACCCTTTATGTTTACTGGCTATTTTGATACCCTATTTGGTGGATGTCCAAATCTGTTGCCTTCCTTTTTTTGAACTTAGACTTAATTGGAATTCACTGGAAATGTAAAAATGTTGCGAATTCCACATTATATTACACTTCCAGCAGAGTACATGGCAATAGTGCACTGATGTTGGCTCTTGGAAGTAAAAATAGCCTGATTCATATCATTTTCTGATTTCTGTGGTATAAATACTCCAGCCACAGTCGATTTCAAGCTACTGACTGAATAGCTCACAAAATTCCTGAATATTTAACAAGCAGCTCCCATGAGCCAGTCTGGATCGGCTCTGGGACACTGCTACGTCTGGGGTAACACCTCTTATGAAACTAATTGATATTTCTGCAGCAAAATATGTAAATATCCACACTAATTAGTATAAAACAGACTCACATCAGTTGAGGTCATTTTTTTTTGCCTGCAAATGAGTCAACCACCAATTAACTGTAAGAGAACTTTCAATTTACAGAGCTCTTTGGGTTTTCACGCGGCACATGAAAGGTGGTGGGTCTACAATTGCTTCGAACCCACTGTTTGAAGGTTTGCTGGTGCTGTTGGGCCATGTCAGGAAGTCCTCCTGGGCTTGTGTGCCCAGCAACAAACAGCGATTTTGAGCTAGATCATCTCTGCAGTCTCCTCTAGTCTGGGAAGTCTACAGCTGAACATAACAAGAAATATTCCATGACGTGTCCCCTTTGCTTTATTTATGTTTTAGCGTTGCTGTAGAATTATTGTTGTTGTTCAGTCATTCAGTCGTGTCCAGCTCGTTGTGACCCCATGGACTGCAGCCCGCCAGGATTCCCTGTCCTTCACTATCTCCCAGAGATGGCTCAAACTCACGTCCATGGAGTCATCTCATCCTCTGCTGTCCCCTTCTCCTCCTGCCTTCATTCTTTCCCAGCATCAGGGTCTTTTCTAATGAGTCAGCTCTTTGCATCAGGTGACCAAAGTATTTGGAGCTGTAGAATAGAGTCTTCCAAAACGTGACTTCTGGAACTAGAGAGTCCAGAGGTCACATAGCTTTGCCCACAGAAGGCTGTGGAGTCAGGCTGCCTAGCTTAGAATCTCGGCTCTACCATTTACCTGTCTAACTGATTCATTTTCGGCTGTGCCGCGTCTCCATTGCTGGCTGGGGGCTTTCTCTGGTTGCGGAGAATGGGGGCTACCCTTCATTGCCGTGCTCTGGCTTCTCGTTGCAGTGGCTTCTCTTGCTGCAGAGCACAGGTTGCAGTTACGGGCTTCAGTAGTTGCACACTCAAGCTCAGCACCTTGGGCACGTGGGCTTAATTGTTCTGTGGCATGTAGGATCTTCCCAGATGAGGGATCGAAACCTGCAATGTGTCTCCTGAATTGGCAGGTGAATTCTTAATCACTGGACCCCCAGGGAAGTTGTCTACTATTTACTTTCACATTAAACCCCTCTGTGCCTCAGTGTCCTCATCTGATCATGAAAATTGAGGTTACAAAAAAACAGAATTCCTTGGGACCATCTCGGAGCTGCCCGTTGGGGACTTCCAGGTTGCGTTGAGTATCTTGGACTAGTCAGCCTTGGTGAGTGCAGGGCGGATACTTCGTAACGGCAGCCCGAGGACCTATGTTGCCTGCGTTTGGTGCTTGGGGTGTTTCTCCATCTTTGCACCTTGCTGATCTGTGCCCACAGTGGCTGGTTAGGGCAGCTGCTGGGTCAGTGATGCTCAGGCCCAAGGCCACTCCCCTCCCTCAGAAAATCCTGTGCTTATCTGAGAAACATCCCATCCCAGGCCCCCTGCCCCCATCCTGAGCTGTCTCAGACCTGATTTCTTAAGTCTTTCTCTTCCTCTAGAGCCTGTCTGAAAGCCATGCTTTAGATCCATCTCCTCTCTCTGAGGGGCAGTGGATGCTGTAATAGACCCGTGTTCCATGCTGACCAGTCCAAGGGGAGCCCTTCTGCCCAGGGGCCAGGGGATGCTGGCTGAGCCTTTGAGGTGTGAGCAGGCCAGTGGCCCCTCTTGTCAGGCCTACATTGGTAAACTGTTCTGATGGGTTATTTTTTAAATTGGGTTGTCAGGACCTCCCTGGTGGTCCAGTGGCTCAGACTCCATGCTCCCAATGACGGGAGCCCAGGTACAATCCCTGGTCAGGGAACTAGGGCTTACATGCCACAAACTAAGAGTTTGGATGCTGTAGCTAAGAGCTGGTGCAGCCAAATTAATTAGCTATATTATATATATGTATATAATTGAGTTGTCTGTCTTTGTCTTCAGATTCATAGGAGCTCTTTGTATGTTCAGGATATGAGCCCTTCCTTGGATACATATACTGAAAAACCTCCTTTCTCCCAGTCTGAGGCTTGTCTTTAACTTCTCCTAAATGAAGAGTTCAAATTTAATAAAGCCTAATTTATCCTTTTTTTCTCTTATGCCTTTTCATAAATCTTTGGGAGATGAAGACATCTATCCACATTTTCTTCTAGAACTTTTATTGTTTCATTGTTCACGTACAGCTGTATCATCCACAATCTTGTATTGATTTCTTTGTGTGAGGTAAGGCTCAAAAACCTTTTCTTTTCTTTTTCATGTGGATATCCAGTTTTGACAGCACTATTTATTGAAAATACAAAATAAATATACTTTTTGGTAAATATTTTTGAATTGAAAAATGCATATCCTTCCCCCACTGAATTCCAGGGACAACTCGTTAGCCAGATGATCATATCTGTGGACCTCTGTTTTTTGGACTCTCTGTTCTGTATGCCTGGTTTACTCATCTATCCATGCACTGATGGCTGCTACTGCTGCTAAGTCGCTTCAGTCATGTCTGACTCTGTGTGACCCCATAGATGGCAGCCCCCCAGGCTCCCCCATCCCTGGGATTCTCTAGGCAAGAACACTGGAGTAGGTTGCCATTTCCTTCTCCAATGCATGAAAGTGAAAAGTCAAAGTGAAGTCGCTCGGTCGTGTCTGACTCTTCGCAACCCCATGGACTGCAGCCTACCAGGCTTCTCCGTTCATGGGATTTTCCAGGCAAGAGTACTGGAGTGGGGTGCCGTTGGCACACGGCCTTAATTACTGTAGCTTCTCTTTTATTAATTCTTTATTTACTTATTTTTTGTTGTTGAACCATACAGCTTGTGGAATCTGGGTTCCCCAGCCAGGCATTGAACCCAGTCCCTTGGCAGTGGGAACACAGTCTTAACTACTGGGCCACTGGAGAATTTCCTTCTTTTTTAATTAGAACTTTTAATTTAATTTTCATTGAGATATAATTGACATATAGCATTACATTAGTTTCAGGTGTACAAAATAACAATTCCATATTAATATATGTTGTAAATATAATTGAAAGTTCACATACAGTTGTAAGAAATAATAGAGAGATCCTGTGTGCTCTTTACCCAGTTTTTCCCAGTGGTAACATCTTACAAAAGTGTAATACGGTGTCACAACCAGGATGTTGATATTGATACAATCTATCAGTCTTACTCAGAATTCCCCACTGTGTGTGTATGTTCAGTTCTAAACAGAACCACACATGTAGGTTCATGTGTCTACCACCATAGTTAAGATAAACAAGGTTCATCTTCAGAAGAATCCCTTGTTTCCCATTTTTAGCCACACCCACCTCCCTCTCACACCCTCTCCCCATCACAGTAACCCTCCTTAACCCTGGCAATCACTAATCTATTTCCCATTTCTATTATTTTGTCATTTCAAAAAATGATGTATAAATGGAATTATATAGTATGTAATCTTTTAGGCCGGGTTTCTTTTTCTCTGTATAAATTCACCTAAATTGTTACAGTACCAATAGCTTGTTCCTTTTTATTACTGAATAGTGTTGCAGGGTGTGGATGTAGCCATTTGTTTAATCATTCATCCAGTTAAGGATATGAATTGTTTCCAGTCTGGGGAAACAATTATTAATAAAATTGCTGTGAACATTCCAATACAGATTTTTATGTGACCCTGTTTCTGTTTCTCTTGGATAAATGCCCACAAGAGTGCAATTTCTGGATTGAATGGTGATAGCATATTTAGTTTTTTTTGGATATATTGACTGTATTTTTTATAGCAATTTTGTATTCACAGCAAAATTTAGTGGAAATTACAGAGAATTCTGATGTAACTCCGGCTCCCACATCTGCACAGCCTCTCCCACTATCAAAATCTACCACCAGAAGGGTATATTTGTTATAATCTATGGACTACATTGACACATCGTTACCACCTAAAGTGCATAATTTACACTAGGATTTACTCTGAGTGCTATGGCTTTGGACAAATGCATGACCAATACGGTATCATATAGAGTAGTTTCACTGCCATCAAAATCTTCCGTGCTCAAGTGAAGTGAGTCAGAAAGAGAAAAACAAATATCGTATATTAATGCCTATATATGGAAACTAGCAAAAATGGTACTGATGAACCTATTGCAGGACAGCGATAGAGACACAGACATGGAGAACAGACTTACGGACACAGTGGGGGAAGGAAAGGGTGGGGCAAACTGAGCGGGTAGCATTGAAACATGGACATTACCAAATGTAAAATAGACAGCCGGTGGGAATTTGCTCTACGACACAACCTGGTGCTCTGTGACAACCCCGTGGGGGACACACGTGTACCTGCCGTGGCTGATTCACGTTGCTGTATGGCAGAAACCAACACAACACTGTAAAACAATTATGCTCCAATTCAAAAGAAATGAAGTAAGTCCTCTGTGCTCACGGCTATATTTAAAATGGATAACCAAAACGTCTAACTGTACAGCATAGGGAACTCTGCTCAATGTTATGTGGCAGCTTGGATGGGAGCGGGGTGTAGGGGAGAATGCATACGTGTGTATGTATGGCTGAGTCCCTTTGCTGTCCACTGAAACTATCATATTTTTAATCACCTACTCTCTAATATAAAATTAAAAATTAAAAAAAATCCTCTGTGCTCTGCCTGTTCATCCCTCCCACCTCCAACCTCTGGCAACCAGTGATCCTTTCACTGTCTCTATAGTTGCACTTCTTCCAAAAGTCACATAGTTGGAATCATACCGCATGAAGCCTTTACATATTGGCTATTTCACTTAGCAACTATCATTTAAATGTCCTCTATATCTTTTCAAGGCTTGATAGTTCATCTCTTTTTTTTTTCCATTGTGTGGATGTATCACGGTTTATTTATCCATTCACCTATTGAAGGACATCTTGATTGCTTCCAAGTTTTGGCAATTATACACACACACAAAGGTGCTATAAGTATTTGTGTGTAGTTTCTTTGTGTGTGGACCTAAGTTTTCAAGTTATTTGGGTAAATGCCAGAGAGTATACAATTGGTGGATCATGTGGTAAGAGTATGTTTAGTTTTAGTAAGAAACTGTCTTCCAAAATGGCTCTACCATTTTGCATTCCCACTAGCAATGAAATGAGTGTTTTCATTGCTCCATGTCCATATCAGTATTTGGTGTTTTCAGTGTCCTGGAATTTGGCCATTCTATTCATAATAGGTGTGTAGTAGTACCTTGTTGTTTTGATTAGCAATTCCCCAATGACATATATGGACTTCCCTGGTGGCTCAGACAGTAGAAGAATCTGCCTACAATGCAGGAGACCTGGGTTCAATGCCTAGGTCCGGAAGATACCCTGGAGAAGGGAATGGCAACCCACTCCAGTACTCTTGGTTGGAAAATCCCATGGACAGAGGATTACACCCCCTTTAGCCCCCTGGTGGGCTACAGCCCATGGGGTTGCAAACAGTCAAACACTGACTGAGCAACTATCCCCTGGACAAGAGAAAGGCTACCTACTCCAGTGTTCTTGCCTGGATAATTTCATGAACAAAGGAGGATACATACACATGTATCCATTCTCCCAGCACTCTGCTCCCATCCAAGCTGCCACATAACATTGAGCAGAGTTCCCTGCGCTATACAGTAAGACATTTTGGTTATCCATTTTAAATAAAGCAGTGAGCACAGAAGACTTATTTCATTTCATTTTAATTGGAGCAGGCTACAGTCCATGGGGTCACAAAGAGTTGGACATGACTGAGTAACTTTCACTTTCACTAATAACTTTGATGTTGAACATCCTTTCATGTGCTTACTTGCCGTCTATATACCTTCCTTGGTAAGGTGTCTGTTCAGGTCTCTTGCCTGTTTATAAACTGAGGTTTTCATTTTCCTATTGTTGAGTTTTAAGAGTTTTTCGTCTATTTTGAATAACTGTCCCTTATCAGATTTCTCTTTTTCATATACGTTCTCTCAATCTGTGGCTTGTCTTCTCACCCTCTTGACACTGTCTTTCACAGAGCAAAGGTCTTTAGTTTTAGTGAAGTCCAGCTTACTATTTCTTTCACAGGTCATGCCTTTGATGTATTTAAAAAATCATCACCATATCCAAGATCATCTAAGTTTTCTAATGTCATATAGGAATTTTATATGTTTACATATTACATTTGGGTCTACCTATGATCCATTTTGAGTTAATTTTTGTGCAAGGTGCAGGATCAGGGCCTGCATTCTCTCTTTTCTTTTTTTTGCTTGTGGACGTGCAGTTGTTCCAGCTCCGCTTTTTGAAGATTATCTTTGCTTCATTGTATTGCCTTCGCTCCAAGATCACTTGATTATATTTATGTGGTTCTATTTCTGGGCTCTCAAGTCCATCCTGTGGATCTGTTTATCCATACTTTCGCTAATGCTTGATTATTGCGGCTTTATAGTAAGTCTTGAAATTGGGTAGTATAAGTTCTCTGTGTTCTTCTCCATCGGTAGGAGTTGTTTACTCTGGGTCTTTTGCCCCTCCATGTACATTTCAGAGTTAGTTTGTCAATATTCACAAAATAACTTGCTGGGATTTTGATTGGTATTATGTTAGACCTGTAGATCAGGTTGGGAACAACTGATATCTTGACAATATTGAGGCTTCCTTTCCATAAATATGGAAGTCACTCCATTTATTTAGCTCTTCAGTTTCTTTTCATTAGTTTTATACTTTTTCTTGTAAAGATCTTATATGTATATTTTTGGATTTACACCTAAGTAATTGATTTTGGGAGATGCTAACGTAAAATACACTGCGTTTCTTAATTTCAGATTCCACTGCGCTGGTGCATAGGAAAGTGACTGGCTTTCTCTTCTTGGCTCTGCTGGGTCTTCGTTGCTTCACAGGCTTTTCTCTGGTTGTGGTGAGTGGGATCTGCTCTCTAGTAGTGGTGCACAGGCTTCTGATTGCAGTGGATTCTCTTGTTGGGGAGCATGGGCTTTGGGGTTCTCATCCCTCCTATATGGGCTCTGAAAGATGGGCTCTTTATCTCCACCTGTTGGGCTGTACCCCGCAGGCCTAGAAGGCCTGTGCTTGCCCAGCTTCAAGACTGACGAAATAGCCTGCAGTCAGCAACAGAGATATCAATGGTTTAATGAATGAGGGAGCTTATGCCTGAAGCAAGGTCCTGGAGCAGCACCCCGTCATGTGCAGTGAGTGGATGGCAAGGCAGGACATGGTAGCAGTCTTCCCTTGGCTCCGCTCTTGAAGGCTGTTGATTCTAAGGGTTCTGCCCAGGAAATTTTCTCATCTCTCGAGACGCCTTCTCTATGAATGACTTTGTCTGCTCCATGCCTTCAATCTCTCTGTCTCCAGCTCCAAACTCTCCCCTGGTTTCCCATTTTCCTGGACATCTCCTTACAAACCTCAGGGAGACTGGGAGGCCCTTTGGGTGCCAAAGAAAAGCCTTGATACTGAAGGCAGAATACCTAGTTACACAACCCACTTGGATCAATTGTTGCCTCTCTCTGAGCCTTGAATTTTCTCTCTGAGAAAAATGGTGTTGGCTTCCCTGGTATGCAGGTCAGGAAGCAACAGTTAGAATGGGACATGGGACAACAGACTGGTTCCAAATAGGAAATGGAGTACGTCAAGGCTGTATATGGTCACCCTGCTTATTTAACTTATATGCAGAGTACATCATGAGAAACGCTGGGCTGGAGGAAGCACAAGCTGGAATCAAGATTGCTGGGAAAAATATCAATAACCTCAGATATGCAGATGACACCACCCTTATGGCAGAAAGTGAAGAGGAGCTAAAGAGCCTCTTGATGAAAGTGAAAGAGGAGAGTGAAAAAGTTGGCTTAAAGCTCAACATTCAGAAAACTAAGATCACGGCATCCAGTCCCATCACTTCATGGCAAATAGATGGGGAAACAGTGGAAACAGTGGCTGACTTTATTTTGGGGGGCTCCAAAATCGCTGCAGATGGTGATTGCAGCCATGAAATTGAAAGACGCTTACTCCTTAGAAGGAAAGTTATGACCAACCTAGACAGTGTATTAAAAAGCAGAGACATTACTTTGTCAACAAAGGTCCATCTAGTCAAGGCTATAGTTTTTCCAGTGGTCATGTATGGATGTTAGAGTTGGACTACAAAGAAAGCTGAGCACCAAAGAATTGATGCTTTTGAACTGTGGTGTTGGAGAAGACTTTTGAGAGTCCCTTGGACTGCAAGGAGATCCAACCAGTCCATCCTAAAGGAGATCAGTCCTAGTTGTTCATTGGAAGGACTGATGGTGAAGCTGAAACTCCAATACTTTGGCCACCTGATGCGAAGAACTAACTCATTTGAAAAGACCCTGATGCTGGGAAAGATTAAGGGCAGGAGGAGAAGGGGATGACAGAAGATGAGATGGTTGGATGGCATCACGGACTCAATGGACATGAGTTTGGGTGAAATCCGGGAGGTGGTGATGGACAGGGAGGCCTGGCGTGCTGCGATTCATGGGGTCGCAAAGAGTCGGAGATGATTGAGCAACTGAACTACACTCACAGGCTGTTGAGGGCAGGGCCTGGGGTGGGGGCAGTTTCCCGGGAGTCTGAATTGACAACTCTTTATAAAATATGGAGCCCACAGGAGGAGCGGCATCATGTGCCCATATATACTTCACCTGGCTCCCAGGTGGGCCTTCCTCCCCTTTGCCTTTTGCCCAGTCCTCCCATCTCAAGGCAGTTCTATCAGCCACTCACACCAGAAACCTGAGGCTCAATTTTGCGTCCTCCCCTCCTGTGGCCACACAGCAGACTCCATCAGCAATAACTCTTCTTTTTCTTTTTAAATAAACATTAGTAACTTTATTTAAATTGCATTTCTTTTTGGCCCTGCTGGGTCCTTGTTGCTGCCCTCGGGCTTCCTCTGGTTGCACGGAGCAGGGGCGACGCTCTAGTTACAGCACAAGGGCTTCTCGCTGCAATGACTTCTCTTGCGGGGCACAGGCTCTAGGGCATGTGGGCTCAGTAGTTGCGGTGGTTGTCGTTGTTCGGTCGCTAAGTCATGGCCAGCTCTTTGCGACCCCATGATCTGCAGCCACGTCAGGCTTCCCTGTCCTTCACTATCTCCCAGAGATTGCCCAAACTCAAGTCTATTGAGTCAGTGGTGCCATCCAACCATCTCATCCTCTGTCACCCTCTTCTCCTCTTGCCCTCAGTCTTCCTGGACAAGATTCCCGGATCAAACCCTGTCCCCTGCATTGGCAGGCAGACTCCCAGCCACCGGACCACAGCAAAGTCTAGCAACAGCTGTTGATTCTGCCTCTTTGATGTTTCTCCCAACTGCCCCCTTTCTTTCCCTTCCACAGCTCCAGCCTAGTCTCGGCCCATCATCTCTCCTCCAGATGGTTGCAGTGGCCTCCTCCCTGGCCTCCCTGCCTCCTATCTCATGCTATCTTGAGAGCCGTCCTCTACACGGGCCACCATTGAACGACATGGATCACATCATCCCCATCCTCTAAACCCTGCACTAACACCTGTTTGCCTCCCAGATGAAGGTGAGCTGTTCCCCTGGTGCTCCAGGTCTTTCCTGACCAGGCCCCTGCTCTGGCCTCAGCTCCGCCCTCCACATGCACCCTCTCATCTGTTTGCTTTCCCTTGAATCCCCTGTGCCTCCTGCCTTTTGTTTATGCCAGTTTCTCCCCCCGAATTCCCCCCCCTTCTTCCCATGCCTGCTGCAGGGGTGACACACTCCTTGTAATAAGACCCGCACTGCAGAGCGGGAAACTGCAAGGTATACAGGCAGCATACAGGCGTTTTGATATGATAACGATCCTGCTTTTGCCAGAACTCTTTGGAAATGGCCTCTCCTCCCCTAGGCTTAGTCATCAGATGTGAGAGTTACCTCTTAAACCCAAGATTTGGACTAACGCAATCAACCAGATGCACTGCTTGGGAAAGGTCAACCAGAGGACACAAAGGTTTAGGGTTGACCAGATATCCACTGGGTGAGGCATGTCTGCGTAATGCTTTGCATGTGATTCACTACATACTAAGACAAATGGGATCTGGTTACCTCTTTCTAGAACTGGTGGTATCAGGTACTGGGGTGATGTCAGCCTTGGAGCCAGATCACGAGAACTGCTGGGGCTGAGAGAAAGGGGCTGAGACCCATCTGCCTGCATCCTTTCATCTCTCCCCACCCCCTACTCCAGGGTCCTTGAGCTGTCAGCCACCACTCCCTCCCAACCTCACAGAGGCACTTTGTGCAGGTCTCTGGGGTGGGAGTGGGCAGCAATTCCAGCAGTTTTAGCATAAAGTTTTACACTTTATGCTTGTTCCACCACTTTTTTCCCACTTATCCTTGGATAAGTGAATTAACTTCTTAGGGCCTCAGTTTCCTTTCTGAAAAAATGCGACTCTTAAATCCTACCAACTGCGGTATTCAGAGGACCAGCCAAAACAATCCTTCCAAAGCTTTTGGTGTACGCACAGGAAATACAATGTCCTTCTGCCCCTCCTGCTCTCCTTACACCCTATTTCAAGGGCAGAGACTTTGTTCCATTCGTAGCAGGCACTCCTGCTATTTCATGCGTGGCTCAGGGTGTAAGATACAACAGGTGTCCATGCGTGTTCCTGAACTGATCACATAAGGGAGGGCAACTTGGGGGCAGTGCCCTGCCCAGAGCATTCAGACATGGGGTCAGGGCAGCCCCAATGCACCTTCCCCTAATGTCATACCAGCTTTAGGTTTTGAACCCTATGGAGCCAGGTCCAAATACTGACGGTGCTCTCACTCGCTCTGAAATCTGGGCCATGTAGTCACTGGTCTCCAAACCTCAGTTCCTCATCTGAAAAGGAGTGAGGGGATCCCCAGGTGGAAGCAGTGTGACAAGAGTCAGACCCAACACACAGTAGGTACTCAGGAGATGGGACCCAACCTGTCTGCCTCCTCCTCCCTCTCTCCCTCCTTCCCTTCCTTTCTTCTGTGTGAGAGATGTCTCCAAGGAAACGGGAGGAATTATTTTAAGAAAAGAGCCGAGGGCCCTGGTGGGAGCAGATGGTGGCTCGGGCATCTGGGAGGCAGAGGCAGGAGGCTCTGGCCCTTCAAGGAGACAACGGAATCCAAGTACCTCCCCATCCCAGAAAGTACTAGGGCTCAGCCTGCAGGTGAATCTGTCCAATGGCAGAGAAAAGGCATTTCCGGCATCACAGGGCAGGATGGAGCACTGGGCCTGGCTGAGTTTTTGACTCACTTGATGACCCTAGAAAAGTCCCAGCCCTCCAGTCTATTGGCCTGTGAGCAAATAGGAGGCCCTACTCCAAGGGATGAGGCAGGGAGAAAGTAGGATTGGGGTCAGGGGGCTGAGTTCTGGGCTGAGAATCGTGTGAGAGAAGGTACCAAGGCACTCCTGCACTCAGCAGAATCTCATTCATTTGCTCACTTGTCCATTCATTCCATTTGTATCCTGAGTGCCTTCCTCAGCCAGGCCAGGAGCACACTTTATTTCAAGACTTCTTCAGATTATCCCTGATGTAATATTTTTGCCCCCACTGTACCTATGAGGAAACTGAGGCTCTGAGAGGCAAAAAGAATTTGCCCTGGTTCAAAAGAAAGTCAAAGCTTCTCCCCCAGTTTTGTCCTTATTTTCCACAGATGTCTTCCATGTTCATAGTCATTGGAAAAGACCCTGGTGCTGGGAAAGATTGAGAGCAGGAAGAGAAGGGGGTGACAGAGGATGAGATGGTTGGATGGCATCGACTCAATGGACATGAGTTTGAGCAAACTCCAGGAGACAGTGAAGGATAGGGAAGCCTGGCGTGCTGCAGTCCATGGGGTTGCAGAGAGTCAGACACGACTTAGTAACTGACCGACAGCAACCTCCACCTTCAGCTGGAAATCCTGATGCCTCGGGGTCATGATGCGGAATTGGCTAGACTCTGGCTTCATCTTTGAACTCTGAGACCTCAGCCCCAATGAGCTGCCCACAGTGGCTTGTGTTGACTTTCAGGAAAAAAAAAAAAAAGCACAACATGAGAGCTTCACATTAAGTTTTATTTGGGGCCCATGGGAGGACTGCAGCCTGGGAGTCAGCACCTCAGATAGCTCTGAGAGACTGCTCCAGAGACAGGGGCAAAAGACAGTACATAGGTGATTTTGGTAAAGGAGGAGTGCTTGCAATCAAGCGCATATTTTTGGTAGAAAGTTTCTGCTGGTCTCGTGAAGCTTCTGCTAGTCACGAGAAACAGTCGTCAACATGAAGGATTTTAATGCTTTTCTAGATGTGAGGAGATATAAGAACTGGGCTCATAAAATCAGCTTCTGAGATTATCTAACTATCTGAAGACCTGTCCTGCCAGTTTTCTGGGAGCACAGAGTGCCTCATTTCTGCTCTCCACCCTGAACTCCTTCGGGGGGTGTTGGAGGTCAGCAGCCGCTGTGGCACATGATTTAATCCTTGTATACATAGATGGCAAGCGCCCATGGCAAGTGCCAATCTGTGGTTGACACTTCCAAGGGCCCGACCTGGGCCCCAGGCTTTGGTATACGCTGTCCCCTCTTGCTGGAATGTCCACTCTGTCTTCACTTTGCTCATCAGACTAGGTGACGAGCACAGCTCGGGAGGCACTTCTTCTTGGATGCCTTCCTACACTCTGCTAACAGTTGGTCAGGGCCCCTCTGGAATGGTGGGTTTTCTTAGGTCTCCCCTGGAGCTGGCAAGACTCTTGAGGCCAGAGACATCCCTCCTGCATCGGGCATCCCTGGTGTCCAGCAGCATCTGTGAGCAGGAAATAAATAAATGAGTGAGAAAAGGGACACCCTAGGATTCCATTGCTTGTTTCACTCCTTTTTTCCTCCAGACATTTCCCAAGCACTTCCTCCATGCCAGCCCCGGGGACAACTCAGGCTTGCAATTTACTTTGTGGTTTACAATGAACTTCCATCATCAAAATCACATGCATGCATGCTATGCTAAGTCACTTCAGTCATGTCTGACTCTGTGCGACTCCATAGATGGTAGCCCACCAGGCTCCCCCGTCCCTGGATTCTCCAGGCAAGAACACTGGAGTGAGTTGCCATTTCCTTCTCCAACCATCCTGTAAAGTAGGTGTTCATGTTTGTGTCCATTTTCCAGATGTGGAAACTGAGGCCTAATGAGGTTGAGTGACTTGCCTAGTCACAGTCAGTGCGTGACAGAGCTAAGATCCGAACCCAGATATTTTCTCCTCCAGGGGATCTTCCCGACCTGGAGATGGAACCCGCATCTCTTAAGTCTGGCAGGCAGGTCCTTTACCACTAGCACCACCTGGGAAGCCCAGCAAATACACACTACTGTATATTAAATAGATAAACAACAAAATTTACTGTATAGCACAGGGAACTATATTCAATATATGGCAATAATCTACAATGGAAAGAATCTGAAAAAGAATATATATAGGGCTCCCCCGGTGGTTCAGACTATAAAGACTCTGCCTGTGATGCAGGAGATCTGGGATTGATCCCTGGGTCTGGAAGATCCTCTAGAGAAGGGAATGTCTACCTACTGCGGTATTCTTCTCTGGAGAATTCCACGGGCAGAGAAGCCTGACAAGCTACAGTCCATGGGGTAACAAAGAGTCGGACACAACTGAGCGACTAACACTTTCACTTTCATATAGATATCATTAACTCACTTTGCCATACATCTAAAACACACAATATTGTAAATCAACTATACTTCTAATATTTTTTTATAAGTCATCAGGCAGAAGAGTGGAGACACCTAGGTGCCTCCAGTGGACCAGTGTTTAGGAGCTGTTGACCTTGGCTACTGCTGGGCTCCAAGGTAGGCACCAAAAGCAGCTGCTATAACGTGTCTGAGATATGGTGTGTCTCTGCCATCATAAAGCGTTTGAGAAGTCTACAGATAACAATATCGTATTGTACAACTTGAAATTTGGTAAGAGGTTAAACCCGCCTCTTTATCTTTTGGCCACACCAAGCAGTATGCCAGATCTTAACTTCCCTGACCAGAGAGCGAACCTCACACCCCTGCAGTGGAAGCATGGAGTCTTAACCACTGGATGGCTAGGGAAACCCCAAAAAGGGATTAGGGGAAGTCCCTAAGTGTTCTCACCACAAGAAAAAAAAGGTTATTATTAATACGTGAGGTGATAGATATGTTAATAAACTCAATTGTGATCATTCTGCAATATAGGTATATATATATATCATATATATCAAAACATCAAATTGTACACTTTAAATATTTACAATTTTTATGTGTCAACTATACCTCAATAAGAAAACGGCGACCTCCTTCAACAGGGCCCATGCACAAATGGCCTCACTCAGTGCCCCCAACCCTGCGGCAGGGCACCACCAACCCATACCTCTGCTGGAGACTCCTGGACACTCACAGGCGAGTCTGGGGCAGTTTCTTCAAGAAAATTAGAGTTAACAAGGGAACATTTCATGCAAAGATGGGCACAATAAAGGACAGAAATGGTATGGACCTAACAGAAGCAGAAGATATTAAGAAGAGGCAGCAAGAATACACAGAAGAACCATACAAAAAACATCTTCATGACCCAGATAATCACGATGGTGTGATCACTCACCTAGAGCCAGACATCCTGGAATGTGAAGTCAAATGGGCCTTAGGAAGCATCACTACGAACAAAGCTAGTGGAGGTGATGGAATTCCAGTTGAGCTACTTCAAATCCTAAAAGGTGATGCTGTGAAAGTGCTGCACTCAATATGCCAGCAAATTTGGGAAACTCAGCAGTGGCTACAGGACTGGAAAAGGCTAATTTTCATTCCAATCCCAAAGAGCGCAATTGCACTCATCTCACGCGCTAGCAAAGTAATGCTCAAAAGTCTACAAGCCAGGCTTTAACAGTACATGAACCGTGAACTTCCAGATGTTCAAGCTGGATTTGGAAAAGGCAGAGGAACCAGAGATCAAATTGCCAACATCTGCTAGATCATCAAAAAAGCAAGAGAGTTCTAGAAAAATATCTACTCTTGCTTTTCGACTATGCCAAAGCCTTTGACTGTGTGGATCATAACAAACTGTGGAAAATTCTTCAAGAGATGGGACTACCAGGCCACCTGACCTGCCTCCTGAGAAATCTGTATGCAAGTCAAGAAGCAACAGTTAGAACTGGACATGGAACAACAGACTTTCCAAACCAGGAAAGGAGTACATCAAGGCTGTATATTGTCACCCTGCATATTTAACTTATATGCAGAATACATCATGAAAAATGCCAGGCTGGATGAAACACAAGCTGGAATCAAGACTGCAGGGAGAAATAACAATAACCTCAGTTATGCAGATGACACCACCCTTTTGGCAGAAAGTGAAGAAGAACTAAAGAGGCTTTTGATGACAGTGAAAGAGGAAAGTGAAAAAGTTGGTTTAAAACTCAGCATTCAGAAAACTAAGATCATTGCATGTGGTCCCATCACTTCATGGCAAACAGATGGGGAAACAGTGAAAGATTTTATTTTGGGGGGGGGCTCCAAAATCACTGCAGATGGTGACTGCAGCAATGAAATTAAAGGACGTTTGCTCCTTGGGAGAAAAACTATGACCAACCTAGATAGCATATTTAAAAGCAGAGACATTACTTTGCTAACAAAGGTCTGTCTAGTCAAAGCTATGGTTTTTAGAATAGTCACGTATAGATGTGAGAGTTGGACTGTAAAGAAAGCTGAGTGCAGAAGAATTGATGCTTTTGAACTGTTAGGTTGGAGAAGACTCTTGAGAGTCCCTTGGAGATCTCCCAAGGAGATCAAACCAATTAATCCTAAAGGAAATCAGTACCAAATTTCATTGGAATGACTGATGCTAAAGCTGAAACTCCAATACTTTGGTCACCTGATGTGAAGAGCTGACTCATTTGAAAAGACCCTGATGTTGGGAAAGATTGATGGCAGGAGGAGAAGGGAATGACAGAGGATGAGATGGTTGGATGGCATCACCAACTCAATGGACATGAGTTTGAGCAAGCTCTGGGAGTTGGTGAAGGACAGGGCAGCCTGGCATGCTGCAGTCCATGGGGTTGCAAAGAGTTGGACACAACTGAGGGGCTGAACTGAACTGATACCTCAATAAAGTTGAAAAAAAGGGCTTCCCAGGTAGCAGTAGTGGTAAAGAATCTGCCTGCCAATGCAGGAGACATAAGAGATGTGGGTTTGATCCCTGGGTCAGGAAGATCCCCTGGAGGAGGGCATGGCAACTCACTTCAGTATTCTGGCCTGGAGAATCCCATGGGCAGAGGAGCCTGGTGGGCTACAGTCCATAGAATTGCACAGAGTCAGACACAAGTGAAGCGACTTAGCACTTAAAGATGGGAAAAAAAAAAAAGATATGCTTGGTAATACCAAAAAGAAAAAGTCAAGTATTTGGGGGTGACAAACTGGGAATGGGGAGTGGCAACTAGAAGTCAGGGCAAGCTTCCCCAGAGCAGGTGACATCTGAGTCAAATTTCAAAGATGAGTATCCAGTTGGGGGAGAGGCATTCCAGGAAAAGGGACTTGCACAGGCTGAGGTGTGAAGCAGCTTAGCTTTGGGAGAACCTGCAGAGCCTGTAACTGAGTCATGGGATTTGACAGGAATTGAATTAGCAGACTCTGGAGAGTCCTTTGGACTCCAAGGAGATCCAAACAGTCCATTCTAAACAAGATCAGTCCTAGGTGTTCTTTGGAAGGAATGATGCTAAAGCTGAAACTCCAGTACTTTGGCCACCTCATGCCAAGAGTTGACTCACTGGAAAAGACCCTGATGCTGGGAGGGGTTGGGGGCAGGAGGAGAAGGGGACGACAGAGGATGAGATGGCTGGATGGCATCACCAACTCGATAGACGTGAGTTTGAGTGAACTCTGGGAGTTGGTGCTGGACAGGGAGGCCTTGTGTGCTGCAGCACATGGGGTTGCAAAGAGTCGGACATGACTGAGCAACTGAACTGAACTGCACTGAATTAGAAGAGGATGCAAAAGTCAAATGGTGAAGATTTTTGAATACAAGATTAACTCTGAATACCAGTTCAAACTTTAACAACTTCTCTGCTATATAACACAGGGAGCTCATCTCAGTGCTCTGAGATGACCTAGAAGTGGGAGGTGGGGTGGTGTGGGAGGGAGGCTCAAGAAGGAAAGGATATATGCATGCTTATAGCTGAATCACTTGTACAGCAGAAACTAACACAACATTGTAAAGCTATTATCATCCAATTAAAAATTTTTAAAAACTTTCACAGGTTCTGGGTGCTAGGGACAGTATATTAAAAAGCAGAGACATTACTTTGCCAACAAAGATCCAGATAGTCAAAGGCATGGTTTTTCCAGTAGTAATGTACGGATGCGAGAGTTGGACCATAAAAAAGACTGAGTGCTGAAGAACTGATGCTTTTAAACTGTGGTGTTGGGGAAGACTCTTGAGAGTCCCTTGGACTGCAAGGAGATCAAACCAGTCAATCCTAAAGGAAATCAACCCTGAATATTCATTGGAAGGACTGATGCTGAAGCTGAAACCCCAATATTTTGGCTACCTAATGGGAAGAGCTGACTCATTGGAAAAGACCCTGATGCCGGGAAAGACTCAAGGCAGGAGGAGAAGGGGACGACAGAGGATGAGATGGTTGGACCATCTCACCACCGACTCGATGGACAGGTGTTTGAGCAAGGTCCGGGAGTTGGTGAAGAACAGGGAAGCCTCGTGTGCTGCAGTCCATGGGGTCGCAAAGAGTCAGACACAACTGAGTGATTGAAGTGAACTGGCAGCTGATTCATGTTGTTGTATAGTAGAAACTAACACAACATTGTAAAGCAATTATCCTCTAATTAAAAATTAAAAAAAAAACACGTTTATAGGTTCTAGGTCCTAGGGAGCCAGCCAGTGCAGGCTTCTGAGCAAGAGAGAGGCATAGATCTGTTCTATAGAAAGATCTCTCTCTGTGGCTGGTGTGGAGGATGGATTGGAAAGGAAGAGACTGGACAGGAGTCCTGAGAGGAGGCTGGGGTGGTCCAGTCGGGGATGCAGAGGCAGAGCCAGGGTAGGGCCAGAGCGATGGGGCCGAGGGGCTAGACCCACAGTCTTTATAGGAGAGAGAAAGTTGATGTGTGCCAGAGGGTGAGGAGTCAGAGGCCACCCCTCCCTCCCTGCAGGGGTCCTTGGAGTTTCCCTCCTCTCCACTCCTCCCAGGGCCTGATCCAGCCTGACCAGATGCCTGGTTGACCTGAGGACCATACTGAGGTCACTTACTCGAAGATCTGATCTTGAAGGATTTGGACATTATCTGGTTTGGTCACAAGCCACGTCTCATAGGTAGATGTGGTTACTGCATGGATCTAGTCATTAGCAGAGCTGATCATTACCCAAGGCTGGAGGTTACCTGCTGCCATGTGGACTCTCTTCACTTGCTTTGAGTCATTCTGTCCTCTCCCAGGGTCTTTCCTGAAGCCTACGCCTCTGTGTGGTCTGAGCTGGTGGGCTGATGGCAGAGGTTGGAAGAGAATCTGACACCCAGGCTATTGCAGCCTTTCCCCCACCGTATCCTGTCCGGCCCCTGGGGTGGGCCAGAAAGGCAAACATCCTCCAGTCCCACAACTTCCTTCAGAGCCTGACTGTTCTGTGCTGTTTGGGTTATAACACCCTTTCCCAAATGGATCATACCTATCTCCAACTCTCCCCCTCCCCGTCTCTCTCAGTCTTTTCATCTCTCTTTGAGTCTCTACGAATAGTTTCTCTCTTTTTAAGTATGAGCCTCAGATGCACATGATTGAGTATCCTTAACAGCATCCTTGGCTCATGACACAGTCTCAGTAATGGTCCATGCACAGCTCTATGTATATAAAACAATACACTATAAAACAGAACATGATGTAATATATGTGCTTGTGAACCGCTGTCCATGCCCCTAGAACTAGAACAGAAGCAAAACCTGACATCCACTTCTGTGTCCCACCCCATCCCAGATCATTAATATTCTGAATTTTGAGTTTATCCTTCTCTACTTTCTTTGGTTTTATTACATGTATGAGTGCCTAAACAATTTATTTTTTTTCTTGTTTACTATTTTAAAAGGCATACTGTACATAATGCTCTCTTTAGAAAAACTCAGTGCCACGTTGAATGAGAATTCATCTGTGTTGTGTGTAGTTGATTCATTCATTTTGAGGGCTGCGTGTGTCTATCTCACAGCTTATTTATTTGTTCCTTCTCTCATCAATTGATAATTGGATTGTTTTCAGGTTTTCCACTCTTTTGAACAGTGCTGCTATGAATGAGTTGCTGTTTAGTCGCTAAGTCGAGTCTGACTCTTTGCAACCCCACGAACTGTAGCCTGCCAGGCTCCTCTGCCCATGGGATTTCCCAGGCAAGAATAAGGGAATGGGTTGCTGTTTTCTCCTCCAGTGGATCTTCCTGATCCAGGAACTGAACCCTCATCTCCTTCATTGGCAGGCAGGTTCTTTACCACTGAGCCACCTGGGAAGCCTGCTGCTGTGGATATTTGTGTGCATTTCTCGTAATGCTCCTCAAAATGTGTTGGCATCACCTGGAAACTTGTCAGAGACGTGGGCTCTCTAGCTTCGCCCTCAGTCAGTTTAGCCGCTCAGTCATGTCTTACTCTTTGCAACCCCATGGACACCAGGGCCTGCAGCACGCCAGGCCTCCCCGTCCAGCACCAACTCCCAGAGCTTGCTCAAATTCATGTCCATTGAGTTGGTGATGCCATCCAACCGTCTCATCCTCTGTCGTCCCCTTCTCCTCCTGCCTTCAATCTTTCCCAGCATCAGGGGCTTTTCCAATGAGTCAGTTCTTTGCAACAGGTGGCCAAAGTACTGGAGCTTCCGCTTCAGCATCAGTCCTTCTAATGAATATTCAGGACTGGTTTCCTTTAGGATTGACTGGTTTGATCTTCTTGCAGTCCAGGGGACTCTCAAGAGTCTTCTCCAACACCACAGTTCAAAAGCATCAATTCTTCGGTGCTCAATTGAACCAGAATCTGCCTTTGAGCAAGATCGCTGAGGGATTCCTATACACATTAAGGTTTGGGAAGCACTGGCCCAGGCTTTGTGTGCAGGGTTCTCTCGAGTGCATGTATCCAGGAGCAGATTTGCTGGGTCACATTGGTGTTGCAGTACAGAGGGCCGCACTGATATGCATTCTCACCCACACTTGGTGGTGTCAGACTTTCTCATTTTTCCTAGTCTAATAGATGTGAAGTGGCAGCTCAACACGGTCTCGACTTATCTGTCCCTCATGACTAATGAGATCAGGCACCTTCCTTATATTTACCAGCCATGATTTCCTTCTGTGAAATGCCCTGTTGGTGATTTTTGCTCTTCGGGCTCACTTCCTGGACAGGGAAGCCTGGCATGCTGCAGTCTGTGGGGTTGCAAAGAATCAGACACGACTGAACCACTGAACTGAACTGGGCTCACTCAGCTCTACCCCTACCTTTGCTCTTGCTGTTCTCTCAGCCTGAAACCCCTCCCTGCTTCACTATCCAGTGTCAGTTCTTCCCAGGAAGCCCTCCCTGACTGCTGCTCGGGTTGAGAGCCTCTTCAGCCCCACTGGCAGGAAAACTTGGTGTCACTGTCCCTTTGTTTCATCTCCTAAAGGCTCTTCCTCACCAAAGAGATTGCAAACCTTATGTCTTGGCCGCTACAGGGTTTTGATTTATTTTTTCAATTTAGTTCCATAATTTAAAATTCAGAAAATTTTGTATTTTCAAAAATCTGAATTGCTGATTTCTCCTCAAAAAATGAGATGTCACCCCACTGGGTCGCCCCACCTCCAGAGAAACGATCAGTTGGCCCTGAGCAGGGGCTGCCCTACCAGACCGTGTGTCACGGTCCCCCCTCCTCCGCACTCACAGCCTGTTTAATGACCTGTGTGGGTGGGCTCCATGGGCATTTGTTTGTGATGTTGCCTAAAGCACACCCGTTGTTCATTCCCCTAAATCTCTCCCATCCTTTCCCTCCTCCCAGTAACTCTGTCCCTGTCCCCTGAACTGTGACACCAGCCTCCCTCACCTTCTTTACTAGTCTTGCCCTCTCCAGTCCATTGACCACGTCACAACCCCAACTAAGAACCAGCCATGGCTCCCCATTACCTTTCCAGGCATCTCCTGACTTTCTCGGTGGCGGGGGGGGGGAAGCATTATTACATTATGAATATTTCACGTTCACAAAAAAGTCTTGAGAACAGCACATTAAACACCCATGTACCTGCCATCCAGCTTAAGAAATAAACCATTTCAAGTATATTTGAAGCCCTTATTACATTCCTTTCCCTTTCTCCCTCTGGGTCATTGCTCTCTTGAATTTTCTATTTATCACTGCAAGGCATGTTTTTATGTTAACACATTTGTATTACGTATGCATGTGTCCCTAAACAATATATAGTATCGTGTTGCAGGTTTTCAAACTTTATATATCCACGTCAAATTGCCTCCCATCTGCAATTTGCTTTTTTCATCTAATGATATATATTTTTTATTTTTTTCCTGGTACTGAAGTATAAAACTCATACAAAGGGTACACAAATCATAACTGTACAACTCTGAATCTTCATGAACTGAATCAACAGTGTAGCTTTTTTTTTTTTAAAGAAAGTCTTGCTATATTTTACTACATTAAAAAATATAAGCAGGGTCAAAAGACAAATAATTGACATGGAAAAAACATTTGAAACTCCTATCAGAGGCAAAAGATCCATCTCCCTCATATAAAAAGACCAACTAGATATCAAACAGAAATAAAACAGTGTTTCCTTGTTTTTTTGAGATTCATCTTCACAGAGGCATGTGGTTTGGATTCGCCTGTTTTGAAGATCATGGCATGGAGAATTTTCCATTGCCTGAATTCATCACTGTTTATCCTGTCTCTGCTTGATGGATAGCTAGGCTGTGTCCAGCTTTACACTCTTACTCATTGATGCTGCTATGAACATCCTTGTAAGAATCTTCTGGGGACCCCTGTGTGAGGTGTTCTCCAGGGCAAATCCTGCTCATCTTTGACTTGACCATATGTTGCCAGGTCACTGTCCAGCTCTTGGCTCTTGCTAGCTTCCAGCTCAGATAAGAAGGTCTTCCCAACTGCTCCAGGCAGTCCATTCTCTGTGGTCCTATTGACACTCTGCTAAAACGTAACCACCTCTTTGCCGGCTACACACTCTCCTCCTCACCCACCACCTGAACTCCAAACTCACTTCTTCCAGGGCCTGCTGAAGTTGCCTCCTCTGGGGAACATGACCTTATGGTGTCATCTCCTCTGAGTGACATCCTCTCATCACACTGTCAGAGTCCATGAAGATACCGACTAACCTAGAGCAGACAGTGGGAGGGATAAAGGGAGGCACACAGATGGGCTGAGAGGGGCTGCATGAAACAGGGATATACAACTAATGGCTTAGGGCTTTGATGGATGAATAGGAGTTTGTCAGGGAGAGAAGGTGGGAAGGCCTTGCAGGCTCAGGGAAAGGCAGAGAAGTACTGGAACAGACCTTTCTGAGATGAGGATGTGGGCAGTGTGGGTGGGTGATGAATGAAGCTGGGAAAAGCTGTGAGGAGCCTTGAATGCCATCCTTTAACACTATTTTGACTCTGTTTGCATTCAACTGGCATTCTGGGGAGATATTGGAGCCAGAGAGAGCAAGCACATTCATTTGACACTTACTGAATGCCAGGCACTAGCAAGGAGCTTACATCCATTATCTCTTTGCTTCCTCGATCCCTGCTGGGGATACTATACTGGTATTGTCCCCATTTCACAGGTGGAGAAACTGGGGCTCAGACAAGGCAGTCACTCCCTTTTGATCACAGAGCAGAGCCTCAGGAGAGGTAGGACGCAAACTCTCTGCCCGGTACACCAGACTTCGGGGATGGTTTTTAACCCCCATGCTGCCATAGGCAAGAAGACACCAGGGGGAGGTTTCTGCAGGAAACGGGTCACCAGAAGGGGGCAATGTTCTCAGCAGCAGGAGCCTTAAGTTCGAATCCCAAGGGCCTCCAGACTAGCACGGTACGAATCGGGCCAATCTCGTCCCGTGTGGGCCTCCGTTTCTCGTCTCCACGGGGCCGGCGCTCGGCAACCTAGGATGTCGCTGACCCACTCTGGAGCCTGGATTTCCAGGTTCCCGCGCTACCGCAGCCCGCGCTGTGTGACCTTGTGCCAGTAGCCTGCACTCTCTGGGCGGCCCACCGGGGATCTCTAAGCGCCCTTCCGGCTCGCGACCGAGCGTTGCCGGCCGCGGAGACCCTCCCCCTCCCCGTGGGGTTGCGGGGCGTGGGTGGGGGCGGGCGTTGGAAACGGCGCCCCGGACCCCCAGCCCCGCGCCGGCGGCCGGATCCGGGCCTGGTTTTGGGCGCAGCCGCGCGGCCCCCTCCCCCGCGCGCATCTCCCCGCCCCCCGCCCCCTCCCCTCCGCTCTCGGGGAGCCGGGGCCGCGCGGCTCCTCCTCCCGCAGCCGCATCTGGGGCGCCGCGCCGGCCGGAGGAGAGGCATGGGGTGCCCGCGGGCCGGGGCCGGGGCCGGGGCCGGGGCCTAGGCGGGCGAACCTGCGAGCGGACCCGAGCGGCGGCGGCGGCGCAGCGCAGCGGCCGAGCGGGCCAGAGGCGGCCGGGGCGCCGGGCGCAGGTGAGGGCGCGGGGGTGGTGCGCGGTAGTGCGGAGGACCCCCTTTCCGGGGCGACGCGCCCCGTCCCTCGGCAAGACCCCCAAAGCCGAGTCTCCTTTCGGACAGACCTCCGCGAACCGAGGGGTGGCGCTGGCGCAGAAAAGCCCCCTCCCCCTGCTAGTTCCGTCTTCTGAGCCCCGGATCCGAGGGGGCGGTTCTGCGTCTGGGAAGCCCCCCTTCTCTGGGTGGGATCCCCAATCTAGGTCTCCCCCCGCCCGACCCTCGAGCCGCGAGGGCGGGGGAGGCGGGGGCGCTGGGGCCCGGAACCCCCTATCCAGGGCCGGGCCCCCATTCCAGCTCTGTTTCCCGCGGACTCCCCCTTGTCAACGGGTTACCAAAGCTGAGAAGTCCCTCTTCCGAACCGACCCTCTATCCGCAAGGCGGCCAGGGTGTCAGGTAGACCCCTTCCCTGCCCACCAACCTTGGAGCCGAGAAGGAGGGCTCTGCCCAGTCGGCCGGCCCGGGCATTCCTCCATTCAGCCCGGCTCTCTCCGATCCCGCCTCGGTAGCCCTGGGGGCCTGCCTGGCCGGGCACCCCTCCTTCCCCAGCTCTTTTCCCGGACCTGGCATCTGGGGAAGGGGCAAGGGCAACACACACACACCTCCCACCCCAGAGCTACATAGCACCCCCTCCCTGTTTGCGAACCCGGGAAGGGTCCAAGCTGACCCGGGCACCTGGACTAGGGTGGGGGTGGCGCTCACATGGCTACGGGAGGCCCCCACGTGCGGTGCCCCGCGGTGAAAGGGGTTCGCGTTCAGAGAGGGTGGCAGGTGGACCAGGTGGCCAGTGAGGCCAGCTGGGTCCAGATGTGCCAGGGCTGCTGGGTAGGGGACCTGCGTTCCTGGACATGTGATGGCCCCTGGCCTCTTTGGACCGAGCCCTCTTGTCTCGGATCCCCCTCCATCCTTCAGTTCCTCTGTCCCTTCACCCCTCTCCCTTCTCCCTTCGCGCTGCCTGTGTTGCAGAGGTGCTGCCAGACACTGACTGTTGATGTGGTGGGGAAAAATGAAACAGGGGAAGGGGTTATGGGTTGGGGAAGGCCAGTTGTGGGGGTTGAGGGGTGAGGGGGGAGGTGGAGGAGGTGCCCCCAGGATGGCAAGCCTCAAGCTTGGAGGGCCGGGCTAATGGGGGGGAGGTTCCTGCACCCCCACCTGCCTGGAAGTGGAAATGACAGAGGGGGAGGGGGCTGCGGTCCCCACCTTCAAAGGAGACCAGCCGGCCTGCCTTTAGTGGGTTGCACCTCCCCTGCCAGCCCAGTTCCCTGAGGTCCTGGCTCTCTCCACCGCTGTGCCTCCGCGGGTGAGAGGGGGCCTGTATTTTCTGCCAGGCGGGAGGTGGTGAAGAGAGATTGTACAGGACTGTCTCAGAGAGTAGCTGTTGGAGGAGCCCAGTTTCTGTCCAACCGAGGGGACTGTGGGCTGCCGGGTGGCCTGCAGGGCCTGAGCCAGACTCCTGAGGGCAGCAGGACTGGGTGGGGCCGCGGAGCTGGTGGCCCGCTGGTTGCTGGAGTGCCGGGAGCCACCGCCAGGCCCCAGAGCCCGCTGCTGGTGGCCAGTCAGCGGCAGATGCTGGTTGTATTCCGAGCAGCTCCTGGAGACAGTAGCTGCGCACGTGGGGCGGGCGTGTGTGCTCCTGCCTGCGCTGTGGCAGGGGTGCCCCAGGGCTCCTGGGTCCTCCTGGAGCTGGGAGACAGCAGCTGGACTTGGGCGAGAGTGCTTGTGTGTGGTGTCCAAGGCCCCCGCCCCTCGTTCATTCACTGGAGGCCAGGCTGGGCCTGTGAGAGGTGCTGGAGACTTGGGATGGCCTGATGTGGTCCCCACCCTCCAGGAGCCCCTGATTTGTCAGGGGGAGATAGTGTGTGCTGAGCCCTGGGACCGGAGGACGAGGTCCAGACTGGAGAGGAAGCATGGGGTGGGGTGGGCCGAGGGATGGCTGTTCTGTGGGACCCAGGGCAGCACCCAGCTTGTGCCAGCCTTGCGATGGAGCTGCAGGTTTGAGGGCTGTGCCCTAAGCGCGAGGCTGCTTGGCAGCTTAGCTGGTATTTTTGAAGAGAAGGCTGTGCAGCCCTTGGAAACTAACGATAGACCGTGTACTTTGGAGCTTTCGGAAGACTTAGTGATGTATTGGACGTACCCCGGGCACCCATAGGCATCTCGTTAGGTTCTGGCTTCATAAATGCCAGTGTTTCTCCATGATGGGGAGGCTCTGAGGAATTATATGGGGCACTCTGTGTGACACAGGGCAGGTGGTCTCTACCCCAGCCCCCATCCATGATTGACTGATCGATTCATTCATTCAAAAAAGCATTAAAAAATAGCATTATCTGATTACAATGCATTTAAACACTTCCACTTGGGCTTCCCAGATAGCTCAATGGTAAAGAATCTGCCTGCCAATGCAGGAGACACAGAAGACACAGGTTCAACCCTTGGGTCGGGAAGATCCCCTGGAGAAGGGGACTGGCAACCCACTCCAGTATTCTTGCTTGGAGAATTCCATGGACAGAGGAGCCAGGCGGGTATAGCCCATGGGGTTGAAAAGAGTGGGATTCTATTGAGCACATGTGCACACAAACATGTTCACTCAAACATTCTGGAATGTGACTTCATAAAATCTTGAATGCAGATATTTTAAAAGTACACAGTAGGTACTCAATAATTGCTCACAGCTCCCAGGATGAAGCCCAGACTTCTTCCCCAACTTGCTACTCTAGCCACGTCTTGCACTGCCTCCCCGCCTCCCTCTTTGGCTCCAGTCCCCTTGGCCTGCTTTCAGTTCCTGGAATAGGCCAGGTTTCCTCCAGCCTCAGGGCCTTAGCACATGCTGGTTCCTCTGAACCTCCGGACCCCCCTTCCCCATTTGCCTACTTAACTACTACTCATCTTCCTTGGTCCCCAGGCCAGGTTGTATCTCTGTCACCACCTTTACACCCTGTGGGCCTCTGCCTTCACTGTGCAAGTCACCGTTCCTTATCATTACATGTCACTCTGTGTAGTTGGTATGGAGAGGGCCAGGGTTATGCCTGCCTCTTCATGCCATTCCCCTGGGGCTGAGGACAGATCTAGGCCATTCTCAGTCAAGGGCTGGGTGGTAGAGTGTTGGGACCCTTGGCCACTCCCAGTCACCACCCGGACCATCCCTGTGGGTTCCTGGCCTCCAAGTGGGTCTGCAAGCTTAGAGTCATTTGGCTGGGCTCTGTGGGAGTGACAGGCCTGTAGGCTCTAAAATCCCAAGACGGATTTCCCCAGTGGTCCAGTGGTTAAGAGTCTGCTTCCACTGCAGGGGGCATGGGTTCTATCCGTGGTCAGGGAAGATCCTGGATGCCGCTCAGCATGACCAAAAAAATAGAATGGTTAGTTCTTTAAAAAATAAAATCCCAGTACATCTAGGGGTCCCCTGGAGGCTCTACAAGAGGGTGAGGGGCCACACTTGGGCAAGACCCTACATCTTTGGGGGTATGTCTATGTGCCTGTCTTGCCAGAAATTTATTCCTGAATCAGTTCATCTCTTCCTGAATCAGTTCATCTGCTCATATTGTCACTCATTTACTGGTTCATCTCATCTTCCTTTCACTAGGCCACCAGCTCCTTCACCTCTCCAGTTTCTAATCCTCCATTCTGTCTTTGGGCCCTCAGGGCTTCCCGAGGCCTGCTGAGTGCCCAGCCCTGTGCCAGGTGCGGGGACTCAGAGTCCAGCCCACAGGGCCCTGCTCTGTAAACTCTCGTCATCCCACCAGGCGCCCTTCCGTGATGGAGGCTAGGGTGGCCCCAGCGCTGGGAAGGGGCCCCTAGCGTGGACCTGTGGGAGTGCTTCCTGGAGGATGTCCACTGGATCTGGGGTGGATTTTGGAGGATTAGAGGGATTTGGGTCGATGTAGGATGGCAAGGAAGGGCACTATTGGCTGAGAGAACTGCATGGTTAGAGGCAGCAAGGCAGCCAGCACTGGGCGGGCTTGGGGTAGGTGGGGGCGGCCTCCTGAAAGAGGTCGCCTCCTGAGCGGGCTGGCCATGGAGGTAGCCCTGGAGGTGGGCACTGTGCTGTCAGGGTGGGTGTCCAGTCGGTGCCAGGAGCCCCAGCGCTGCCTTGCTATGTGCTCTTGGACCAGGCATGACCCCTCTCTGCGCTCTCTTGGTAAAGTGAAAGGTGAGGCCTGGTGAACTCAGAGGGGCCTTGCGTCTCTACCCACAGTCTAGAGTCTGTGATCTTGACAGCCTGGGAAGGGAGTCCTCCGGGGCCCTGCCTCTTCTCTGGGTGTGAGGCGGGGTTGGTGGCTTTGAGGGGCCGTGTGTGAGGCTCTGCGGTTCCTTCTGAAGGAGGACCCTGATGGTTACCAGAGTGTGGTGGCTGGCTTAGCTTAGCCGGGGAGCCTTGCCATTCTAACTCTCACTGCAGCCCCTTTGAGAAAGACTAGCACGAGGAGGGGCTTCCTGTGTGGCACAAAGACAAGCCCACTCCCCACTTCATCAGACTCTTGTGAGGGGAGCCCTTTAAGACTCCAATGACTGGACTTCCTGTAGTTGTGAACTTTGGTGGGGATGGGGAGCCTGTTCCGCTCTCACGCCCCCTCCAGAGTTTCCTGGTGGTTGCCCCAGGCCAGGACTCAGGCCTCTAGGGTGTGTGCAGTACTCCACAGTTTGCAGAACGCTTTTAATCCCCGCCTCCATCTTCCAATCACCCCCAGGGAGGAATATGAATACAAAGGGATACTGTCTCCATTTGACAGAGGAGGAAACTGAGGCTCAGAGCAGTTGGTTGGCTGCTGAAGGTCACTCAGAGGGTGGAGATAAACCCACAACACAGAAGTCCCCTGCCACTGGGCTCCCAGGGCCCCCCTTGCTCACCGATTGCACCTCATTTCCCAAGCCGAGGAGTGGGGCCCAGATTCCTCTGTGCCGGTTTCGCAACGCCGCCTCCTCCCCGCGGAGCTCTCTGACGTGGCCTTTTCAAAAACCCAAATGAATGGAAGCAAATTTTGTTTGGAGAATTTTGCTACACCCTTCACCAGGGCTGGCTGCAAAACCAGGCTTGGGGATCCCTGCTGATGTCGATGATGATAATAATAATAACAAGGGATCATGGATGAACACCCATTCATTCTGCAGAGCCCCTGTGACGGCATCCCAGGAGCCGAGCACAGGGCTGGGCCCTCTGCTGACTGAGCAGCGGCTCTGAGCACTGTAAATCCTGCTTCTCCTCTCATCCCATCCCACCCTGTGATTACTCTCCCCATTTTACAGAGGAGGAAACTGAGGCACTGAGAGATGTAGTAGGTGCTCCAGGGCCCAGCAGGTGGTGACATGGTGGCACCAGGGTTTGAATCCAGGTCGGTTAGCGTTCAGAGTCTAGTCTTAGCCCCGTGTTCTGGAGATTCTAAAGTTACCATTTGATCAACAGAAGTGATGGGTAGGGGGCACGGAAGGTGGGGATTAGGCAGAGGAATCGCATGTGGCAGACCCAGATCCTGGTGTGAGGGCACCTGGACACACACTGGAGGCGGAGCTCAGCCTGGCCTGAGAGTGACGTCAGAGTGCCCATGGATGTCACTGGTCACTCAGCAGCGCCTCGCCTCCCAGGCCCTGCCCGCGGCCCCGGAGGAAGCCTGCTGTTAGTGAGAGCTGGCCTCTCCCAGCTCCTGTGGTCGCCACCAGCATACACTTATGGCTTCCGGGAGGGGGGATGGGGATGTGCGACAGGGGCTCTCACACACACCCCCACAGCCCCCAGGGCCCTGTCACAGGGGTGCAGACGCTCCCGAGAAGGTAGCAAAGCAAACCCAGTGTTTGTATTCCTCTCTTTAGCGTAAGGCCCGTGCAGGTAATCCATCTCCTGGAGTTTGCTTCAAAAATGGCTCAAGCGACATTTGGTACATGAGAGGGTCATCGTTAGAAAACACACGATGTGGGCGTGTTCTGTCTTTGACAGTGTAGAAATGAGGCCAGCATCCCGGCTTATACACGGAACACAAGACCCCTTATTGAGCACCTGCTGTGTACCTAGCACTGTGCTGTGATCCATGACGTGGGCTCAGGATCCCACCCCAAATAGGTGTATGTGATCGTGCAAGCGGGGTCTCTGCAGCCCCAGGTGCTGGATCTGGGGGGTGAGAACTGGGCCTCTGGTTCCGATGTGTTTCCTTCTTCAGTGACAGCTGAGCCTGTGGTGATAGAGGTGACTCCAGGAGGCTTTTGCTTCGCAGCTGCTAGGGGCCGGGGGCCGGGGATAGGAATGGTGAGCTGCCTTGCTGCTCTGTGTTGCCGACTGACTTGCAGCACCTCTCTGAGCCTCACGTCTCCATCTGTTTGTGGGGTGCTGGGGGTTAAGTCTCTGAGGTTCTCCCAACTCAGCCCTCGGTGACTCCAGAGGTAAACCCAGCCGGGAGGTGTCAGGGAGCCCTCACTGTGCTCACTCCTGCCCCCCACACCTGCCTTCCCTCTGCCCCCAGCCCCTGCCAGAGGGAGGGAACCTTCCCTTCCGCCCACTGTGGGCTGACTGCGCGCAGTGACGCAGCAGCCGCCGAGGGCTCTGGAGCGCAGCTTGGAAACGGGGATCCGGGTTTGCTAAAGACATGGGGAAAAAAGGTTCTTCCCACCACCCCCAGCTGCCTGCCTGCCTGCCTGCCTCCCTCCCCCGGCTGCCGCCAAGCCCTGGCACCTGCTTGGCTCTGCCAGATCCACTTCAGGGTGGGAGGCTCAGGGCTGGAGTTGCAGCCAAACAGAGCCCAAGTTCACGTCTCAGCAGGCTGAGGTCTTGCTGTGTGACCCTGGCTTGGTTGCCTGCCTTTTCTGGGCCAGGCTTTGGGGTTCTGAGTGAGGCTAAGCAGGCAGCTTTGCCGGGATGGTTCTGAGCGGGGTGTCCTGCCTGGACAGTGTCTGCTATTGGGGGTGACAGGGCCCTCTGCCGCCTGTGTTCACGTGTGCACCCCGCCGTGGAGCGGGCGCGGTACCGTGCACATTTTACCTACTGAGGCTGCAGAGCTGGTGGGCATTTGAGCGAGGATTTGAAGCCAGGTCTGTGTGACTCAGGCATCCAGGCAGGAGGCTGGCCCGGGTCTCAGCTTCTCCATCTCTGCAGTAAGAGCGGGATGGGGTCAGAGGGGTGGGGGCTGCCCTGGTCCACACTGGGCTCCCCACAGGCCGTGGTAGGAATTTTCCGAGGCTGCTCACCGATTTCTGGTCCTCGGTCCTCGAAGCTGAGGTGTGATAACAGGGAAGAGGTGTCAGCAGCTCACACCACTCCTCCAGTGGTGGTGGTGGGGGGCGACCTGCCACTTTTGGGGTGTGAGAAATTCCTGGAGGACGGGGAGAGTGCAGAGCCTTCCAGGGACAGTGTGGGCTGGCTGGCTCTGGGGAGCCTGATGGTCTTTGCGAGTCATGAGGCCAGGTCCACCTCTGCAGGTCTGTGCCTCTGCCTCTCATCTCTCTGGTTCATCAGGGGACTTGGGAAGAGTGTGGGCGTGGCCAGGGAGGAAGGGCTGCGCTCAGTCCCCTTCCCATCCCTGGGTGGGATACGTGTGTGTGTGGTGTGTGTTTGGTGTATGTGGGGAGTTGTGATGTTTGCCTCTGCTAAGGACAGGCCTTTTGTATATTGTTAGATCCTCCTAGCACTGCGAGGTAAATATTGTCACTCCTCGGGACGTCTCTTCCCTTCCTCCCTTTCTTCTTCTAAGTGTGCATTCAACAGACATATGGTAAATGCCTGCTCTGTGCCCACAGTGAAAGTGAGAGTGTCAGTCGCCCAGTTGTTTCCGACTCTGCAACCCCAAGGACTGTAGCCCGCCAGGCTCCTCTATCCATTGGGATTCTCCAGGCAAGAATACTGGAGTGGGTTGCCATTCCCTTCTCCAGGGGATCTTCCCGACCCAGGGATCAAACCTGGGTCTCCCACATTGCAGGCAGGTTCTTTACCGTCTAAGCCACAGGGAAGCTCATATGCTCAGAGTGGGTGCTGGGGGTACATCAGTGAGCCGAGCCCCTGGCCATCCTGTGGGGCCCACAATCCTCATGGGAGGGCAGCAGTCATGACCTAACCTCCGAGATGAGTGTAAACTCACATCAGAGACAGGCATGACTGCTCCAGAAGCACAAGGAGAACTGACCCAGATGGGGTGGGGGGTGGGGGCTCAGGGAGGGCTGGCCCAGGGAGGTGATGCTGGAGCTGAGACCTGCGAGCGAGGAGCCAACTGGTGAAAAGGCCCTGAGGTGCGGGCAGCTTGGGAAGTGTATGGGTCTCAAGCCCAGAGGAACTTGGAGGAGCTCAGTGTGAAGTAGAATCAGGCACGGCTGAAATATGGGGAAACTGAGGCTCAGAAAGGTGAGGCAGCCTGTCCAGGGGGGCTGGCCACTTGGCCAGATGGGGGTTGAATTGCTGAGGGGTTCTTGGGGGGAGCTCATGTTGTTTGAGCGACGTGCCAGAGGTCAGAGTGGAGCTGGGCCGCTCTTCCCAGCCCTCTCAGCCTCCCCCTGCAAGGGTGCTTCCCGCCGAGAGAGACTGAGGAGTCACAGAAGGTTCCAGAGAAGGGCAGACCCACAGTGCTCCCCTGGCCGGCCACGCCCCAGGCCTTCCCGGCACTGGCACAGAGTGTTGGCCACCTGCCTGCCTGCTGAGGCTGAGGCCAAAGCTGACTGACTCCGCTGACCCGGCGTGTCACCACCCTCTGCCGACACTGGACTGGGCAGGGGCAAAGGCGGCCAGCCGGCTGTTGGGAGCCGACAGTGGGCAGGGGCGCCCCACAGCCAGCAGCCCTGGGGCTTCTAGGAACCATTCGCCAGGCTGGGTTTAATCAATGACAAGTCTGTTCCTAGAGGCTGGAGGAAGGGAGGCAGCCTTAGGCTTGGAGCCCTTGGGGTGGGACTACGGGTGGCCACGAAGCAGAAGTTGAGCTCCTCCTCTGCCCCATGTCCCCTTCTCAAGCATCTTTTGACTCCAGCCCTTCATGGCCAGTGGCCATGGTGACTGTCCCAGCCCTTCCCGGGTCTCCTGCCCGTATACCCTCCTCACAGAGGAAGAGAGATTTATCTAGAACCACAGCCAGCCCTGACACCCTGTCATGGCCCAGAGCCCTGAACAGTCCACACCTCTGTCACCTGCCTCCCTGCACTCCCCTTGCCCCTGCTGTGCCCTCGCCTACGGCTCAGCTGAGTGACTTGGGACTCTCTGAGCATGTCATGTCCCCTGGCCCCCACCCTCCGCACTTACTGTTCCCTCCGCCCAGAAATCCCTTCCCCAAAGTCTTTCCTCAGGAACTCCTGGTTTTTACCACTTGGCTCAGGCCTTGTCCTTTCAGGCACCAGACCTCTTGTCCCACATGGGTTCTTCCTCCCCTACCAGATGGAGGCCCCTCCAGGTGGCCAGGCTGGCACCTCTTGGTTCCCCCAGTCATGCCCAGCCTGAGGCCTGGCACACAGTGGGTGCACAGCTCATGGATGTCAGCTGAGCACTGTTGAACCCATGATAGGATGTAAGGCCCAGTGACGAGGGAATGGCCTGTGCCCCCTCAGACTTCTTCCCCCAGGGATGTCCGGGCCGTACCCCAGGCCAGGTGGCAGATGCCTCAGACCAGAGTTCAGCCCAGACCCCCACTGTGGGCCTTGCTCCTTCCTTCCCAACTAGGAGAGGAGGTGATGGCTGCGCGAGCCCCTCTGGGGCACCTTGGTGTGCCCGGGACTGAGCCAGTGGGAAGTTAGCTGGTTGGTCTGTGGACCCACCAGGGCTGTTTTTTGACCAACCCAACGAGAAGCCCAACTGTTTGAAAGGGATACAGTTCTTATTCTTTAAGCCCCTGAAATTTGGGGCTGCCAGTCCATACAGAGTAACAATACCTACTGTGTGCCAGGCCTTATTCTTGGCACTGGACATAATGCTATTCTCCCCCAAAGGGCTTTTGGAAGAATTCAGTGAAAACTGATATGTGAAAGCCTTTAGTTTTGAGCTGGCACATGGTATGCTCTCTGGTTTAGAGGAGTTCTTTCAGGTCTGTTCTTGTGTCTGTAAATGGTTGTAAGAAGCAATCATACAGGGAAGGCTGGGGTTGAGGGGGGCGGGGAGACATGGGAAGAAGGCCCCCCTGCACGCCCAGCCTGGGAGCATACAAATCGCATCCTCTGAAATCAGCCCCAGTTGCTCTCTGCCCTCTCCTCTACCCTGTGGCAAGGCTGACCCTCTGTGTTATTAATAGTTATCTGGTGGTGTGTAACAAATCACCCCAAAACTTAGTAGCTTAAAAAGATAATAAACATTTATGATCTCTCTCTTTCATACACACACACCACACACACACACACATACACACACACACACACACACACACACACACACAATCTCCAGGAGCCACTCAGGAAATCTAGGGAACTTTTTATGGAATCTCGAGAGTCCCTGGGACTACAAGGAGATCAAACCAGTCAATCCTAAAGGAAGTCAACTGTGAATATTCATTGGAAGGACTCATGTTGAAGCTGAAGCTCTAATACTTTGGGTACCTGATGCAGAGAGCTGACTCCTTGGAAAAGACCATGATGATGGGAAAGATTGAGGGCAGGAGAAGAAGGGGGCAACAGAGGATGAGATGGTTGGATGGCATCAGTGACTCAATGGACGTGAGTTCGAGCAAACTCCAGGAGGTAGTGAAGGACAGGGAAGTCCAGCATGCTGCAGTCCATGGGGTCACAAGGAGTTGGACATGATTGAGTGACTGAACAATCATGATGATAAGTGATAAGTTAAACCAGAGTGATGCTAGCTGTTTGCTGTGAAACCTGGGCCAGAACTTGACCTCACTGTCTCTCCAATACCCGGTGACTCTGGATGGAGGGTGGGAAAACGAAGCCTGGAGAGGGAGAATGACACTGCAAAGGTCACACAGCTGGCAGCTGGTCGAGCTGGGATTTGAACCCAGACTAGCCCAGGCTCTGCACTGCGCTGCCCAGGGTGAGAGTGGACGAGGGGCAGGAGGGAGGTTCGGCTGTTTGGGGCCTGGTGTGTGCTTAGTCGCTCAGTCATCGCTCATTTGTGTCCAGCTCTTTGCGACCCCGTAGATTGTAGCCCGCCAGGCTTCTCTGTCCGTGGGATTCTCCAGGCAAGAATACTGGAGCGGGTGGCCTTTCCCTTCTCCAGGGGATCGTGTGCAGCCTTAATGCCTGCTTAAAACTGAAGCATTTATACCAGCGAGTATTTATGTCCAACTGCTTTAATATACAGGTATTTTTAATCTGGTTTTGCTTTTAATTGAAAGAACAAAACTGAGTGGAAAAGTAGCGACTGCCTCAGCCCCAAGGACCCAGGGAGGCTTTCTAGAGTCACAGGCTGACCTCCCTGGGTGGCCTCCAGTGAGCTAGTCCACCCACAGGAGGAAGTGAGTGGACTCTGTGGGTTGGCCCCAGTTTGAGTCTGGCTCTGTTCACCAGCTGTGTGACCTTTAGCAGGTCACAGGAACCTCTTTGAGCCTCAGTTTCCCCATCTGTTCCCCATGGGCTAACAGCATCATTGCCTGCCTTGGAGGCTTGGTGTGAGGGTGAGATGACGTCTTTGTGTTAAATTATCTAGGACGGGGCCTGGCATACAGTAGGTGCTCAAGAAAAAGTAGCTGATGTTGTGTTCTCTTATGACCGTTTCCCCCAACTGGACACACACACTCTGGAGGCTTCTAGTGTCCCCTCCCCACACCCCAGTCCAGATCTGCACACAAAAAGTTTGCCTGGGCTCCCAGCCTGGAAGGGAGGGCCAAGAAGTGGACACTCCAGTGTGCAGAGTGCCTGCACACACCGGAACGTGTGCTCATCTCCATGTTATAGGTGGGGAGATAGAGGCCCGGCAGGGCTTGCCTGAGGGCCTCAGTGGTGGAGATGAGACTGAAGTACAGTGTCCTTTTAAAAACTTTTATTTTTGACTGTGCCACGTGGCAAGTGGGATCTTAGTTCCCCAACCAGGGATCAAACCCATGCTCCCTGTAGTGGAGACGCAGCGTCCTAACCGCTGGACCACTGGGGAAGTCCCGAACCACGGAGTCTTGCCTCTGAACCTAGTGCTCTTTCTGCTCTCGCATCTGAGAGATCCTTGAGAGAACCTCAAGAAGCTAAGAGAATGCTAGAAGCCTTCAGGGTTTCTGGGAGCCAGGACCCTTGGGGTCTCTACCCCTCGCTGCCCCCAGCCCCCTGTGTGACCCTATGAAGCTGCCTCCCTCTCTGTGCCTTGGTTCCAGGGTGGCGGGGAGAGCCTGGACTCTGGACTGCCGGGGACCGAGGCCTCCTCCCCCAGGCTCCACTTGTGTGCCCTCCCTCCTCTGCTGGCCTGGTTTGTACGTGGCCCACATTCAAGGCAGCTGCTTTTGGGTAGGAGGTCAGGCTTTGGGAACCCTGCTTGGGAAGACCCACCCAGGCCCAGCCCTGAGTTTGGGCCCCAGATTGGACTCGCCCCCGCCAGGGCAGGGGGCCATGGGCCGGGCGAGTGCTCCAGAAAGCCTCCCCCAGCACTCAGGCCTACCGTGCCCCCTACTCCCTCCCTGTGTGTCCTGTGTTGGGAGCAGATATATTTAGACAGAATGCTCTGTTCTGTACAGATTCTACATCCACTGTGCCCATCGGGGATGGGGAGGCAGGGCCTGCAGGCAGCCACACCTGGTCCCTGGAGCTCTGGGCCCGGCTGGTTGGAGGAGGTGCAGCTGACTGTGGACACCTCCCTGCCTGCTAGGACCACATCTCTCTACCCTTGGCCTCCAAGCCTCAGCCAAATGCAATCACTTGCTCCCCTCCTGCTCTCTTGCCCCCCACTTCCTCTGTCCCTCTCGGCACAGGAACACTTTCTGCATCGTGTAGTCAGTCGGCAAACATGGATTCATTTCTGCCCTGAGCCACGCCTTTGCGGGGACCTGGGACATGGAGATGACCATGAGGGCCTGCCAGGTGGCCATGTTGTCACAGGCTAGGAGAGGGATCACAGGCCACTAAGTCATCAGCATCTGTGTCGCCATAGCGTGCAGCCCCAGGACAAGGTGTGGGGGGATGATCAGGGAAGATTTCTTGGAGCAGTTGTCCAAGCTGAGATCTGCAGGTTACGTGGGAGCAAGCAACTACTGGGGGCCGAGCAGGCATTCCTGACAGCGGGCGCAGCGTGTGCCAAGGCCAGGAGTTGAGTGAGGACCTGGCTGCACTGGGGAGAGTGGAGAGCAGGATGCTGAGCTGGGATGAGACCTTGCTGAGCCTTGAATGCCTGGGGGAGGTTCTGGCCTCCCTTTCCCTCGCACCCTGAGTGGTGGGGAGCTGAGGGAAGGTTTTGAGCAGGTCAATGGCCAGGTCTGGTGTGAGCGTTACGGGGTGGCTGGCCAGCGGTTCTACCCACCGAGCTGGGCCTGGTTCTCTGGCAGATGCGCTGGGCCCCGCCAGGTGGGAATCAGAAATAGCTCACACGTGCTCAGCGCTTGCTCGGTGAAGCGCCCCCCGCCCCCCAGCACATTTCATCCGTACTGGAGTCAAGGACAGCTCTGCTCAGTGTTTGCAAGCTGGGTGACCTTCTCCCTCAGTTTATTAATACATCTCCCTCTGGAGCTGCAGGCAGAGCTCGGAGAGTGTTGTAGGGGGCAGGGAGGGTGGCAGATGAGGGTCCCCCAGACAGGAACTGCTGAGGGGTTGGAAGATGGTACCTGTCCCCTGGAATAGTCTCCAGTCAGATAAACCCAAAGTACAAAAGTGAGAGTAAAAAAAATGGCCTGAAATCCACCGCCCTGTGGTGAGCATCGTTCACCTTTCGATGTCAACCTTCTGGAGGCCCCTCCAAGTAGACCGTCCCTGGCATGTGGATTCATCCATTCATTTTTCGTTCCTTCATCAAGTATTTGCTGAGTGCCCAGTTCTGTGGGCACTGTGGTGGGCAGAGGGGACTTGGCTCTGAGTGAAACACACTTCTTCACTTTTCTTGTTGTTGTCCAGTCACTCAGTCCTATCTGACTCTTTGTGACTCCATGGACTACAGCACACCAGGCTTCCCCATCTTTTACCATCTCCCGAAGTTTGCTCAGACTGGTGTCCACTAAGTTAATGATGCCATCCAACCATCTCATCTTCTGTCGCCCACCCCCCTCGCCCTGCCCTCCAACTTTCCCAGCATCAGTGTCTTTTCCAATGAGTTGGCTCTTCACATCAGGTGGCCAAAGTATTGGAGCTTCAGCTTCAGCATCAGTCCTTTCAATGAATATTCAGGGTTGATCTCCTTTAGGATGGACTGGTTTGATCTCTTTGGTACCCAAGGGACTCTCAAGAGTCTTCTCCAGCACCACAGCTCGAAAGCATCAGTGGTTTGGTACTCGGCCCTTTTCACTGTTAGGGGACAGAAAAAGCAGATAGAACAGAGATGAGGTCCACAGGGGTGGGTCATGGAAGCTATGGACTTAGATGAGAGATCCTAGCCCACGCTGGGGGTCTGGCAGGCTGCATGGAGGAGGTGACGCTTGGGCTGAGACCTGGGGAATGAGAGGATATTGCCCTTACAAAGAGGAGCGGGGAGGAATCATTCCAGGTGGAGAGAAGGGCTGATGGGCAAACCCTGTGGTGTGAGGGCAACATCATTTTCAGGGAAGAGAGGAAGAGGGGAAGCCACAAGTGATGGGGTGAGGAGGAGGGAGAGGTGAGGCATGAGGGGGTGACAGAGACCAGACAGTGTGCAGCTTCAGGGGCTGTGGTCAGGGTTTCGTTCAGTCGCTCAGTCGTGTCCAGCTCTGCAACCCCATGGACACAAGAGCATGGTTGCTGGTACCGTAAGGTCCAAGTTCAGATCCCACTCTACCACTTAGCTGTTTGACTGAAGCAAGTTACCTAATCTCTCTGTGCCTCACCCTTCTCATCTGTAAAGTGGAGCCAGTAAAGTTCCCTACCTCGTAAGTTGTGAAGATGAAATGATATTAAAAAGTGCTTAGGATGATGCTCGGTGTACACAAGTACTCTTATAAATTGTCACTCATAGTTTTGAAGTCATCTGCCGATGAAGTGCATATGTGTAGATGATTTTGCATAAATAGCATCATATAAGTCCTCTTTGTCTATAGCTACCTTTCCCCTTGATATTGGCCATCTTTCTGAGTCAATGACCACAGAATATTATTATATTTAAAGTTGTGTATTGAGGTGTGACCTATGTGTTGTGGAGTACACGAACCTTAATGTATATATATATATATATACAGTATGACTTGATTTGTGTATATATGTACATATACTGGAAAATACTGGAAGCAACCAAGATGTCCTTCGATGGATGAATGGCTAAACAAACTGTGGTACATCCATTTAGTGGAATATTATTCAACAGTAAAAAGAAATGAGCTGTCAAGCCACAAAAAGACACAGAGGAGCTTTAACCATAATTACTAAGTGAAAGAAGCTAGTCTGTAAAGGTTACATACTGTCTGATTCCAACTGTATGACATTCTGGAGAAGGTAAAACCATGGAGACAGTAAAAAGATCAGTGGTTGCCAAGGATTTGAGGGGAGGAAGGGAGGGGTGAGTAGGAGGTGGAACACAGAATATTATAGGGCAATAAAACTCTATGATACTAAGCCTATGGGTACATGACATTATATATTTGTCAAAACCCATAGAACTTTTCAGTTCAAAGAGTGAACTTTAACCTTGGACTTTAGTTAATAATAATGTATCAATATTGGTTCATCCACTGTAACAAAGGTACCGCACTGAGGCAAGGTTTTAGGGGAACTGCAAGGGGGCAAGGATAAAGGATCTATGGGAACTCTGTAATTTCTGCTCAGTTTTTCTATAAACCTAAAACTAAAAAACAAAGCCTATTCATTTAAAAATTAAAAAGTAAATTAAAATGTAAATTTTTTTTAAAAGGAAAAAGATGAAAACAAAATTCACTAGAGGTTTCTGCTGTAGTGTTGGAGATGGGTCCCGTTGGTTGTTTGGTCTGGGGACGTTTTTCTTCTCCATGGGAGATGACTCCAGAACCCCTCCATGTTTCGCTTCTGCTCCCTCTCTTCCTGCTCATTCTTATGGTGGAAGAACATCCCCCTATTACTTAAAACTCTTTCTAAATGTCATGTTTCGTGGCTCCCTAAAGTAGGAGATGATTTAGAATTCCAGTGACAGACTAGGAGCCATTCTATTTGTCCTTCCATGTTTGGAGAAAGGGATGGAGAGGGGATAATGGAGGGCTTCCCTAGTAGCTCAGCTGGTGAAGAAGGGCAGGTGAAGAAGGGCTGGTGCAGGGCAGGAGACCCCAGTCTAGTTCCTGGGTTGGGAAGATCCCCTGGAGAAGGAATAGGCTACCCAGTCCAGTAATCTTGGGCTTCCCGGGGGGCTTAGACAGTAAAAAAATCTGCCTGCAATGCGGGAGACCTGGGTTCTATCCCTGGGTTGGGAAGATCCCCTGGAGGAGGGCATGGCAACCCACTCCAGTACTCTTGCCTGGAGATTCCCCATGGACAGAGGAGCCTGGCGGGCTGCAGTCCGTGGGGTCGCAAAGAGTCAACACAACTGAGGTGACTAAGCACAGCACATACAAAACAATGGAATCCGGGGATCTCAGGTGATGGGTATTACATTTTAGGATAAATGGTTTAGAATGACAGCCTCATACCTGGTACCAATGCATCTCAGAATCTCAGTACAGTTATCTTCAAGTGACAGAATGAGGTATGTTTATATTCTGGAAATAAATGATCATGACTCTTTGAATAGATGAGACTTAACATTTCAAGACTCTAAAAACATTAGAACCTCTAAGTTGAAAAAACCAAAGTATTCTAGTTTGATCCTTTTTCTGCCTCTTTTTCACGTAACATTGATTTATTTTCCTTTTTTTGAAAAATAGCTTTTAATGACGTATAACTGACATACAATAAATCACACATAGTTAAAGTGTTCAAACTGATAAGTTCTAGCAAATGTATGTCCCCGTGAAACCATCACCATAATCAAGATAATGAACATATTCATCACTCTCGAAAGTGTCCTTATGGCCTTAGGTAAGCCGCCCTCTTTCTCCTGTTCCCTCTTCCCTCCCCGACACTCTACTATTGTCCCTCCCCGTCCACAGACAAGCATTTATTTGTGTTCCCTAGAATTCTATATAAATGGAATCATACATCCTCTTTATGTTTGCTTTCTTTCATGTATCATAATTATTTGGGGTTTCACCTGTGTTGTAGCATGTATGAATAGTTCTTTCTTATTGTGTTGAGTAGTATTCCATTGTGTGAATATGCTATAGTTTATTTATTCATTTACTCGTTGATGGAGATTTGGGCTTATTTCCAGTTTGGGGCTATTAAAAAGCTTCTATGCATTTTAGTGTACAAGTCTTTGCATGAACATATGTTTGCACTGTCTTGTGTAAACACATCCAGAGGAATGACGGGATGATTTGATAGGTGTGTGTTTAATTTTTTTAGGAAACCTATGGAGGTGTTTTCCAAAGTGGGTGCACCATTTAAAATTCCCACTAGCAGTGTGTGGAAGTTCTTCCACGTCCTTACCAATGCTTTGCAGAGTCAATCCTTCCAATTTTAAGCATTCTGATAGCTGGAGTATTTCACTGTGGTGTTCATTTGCAATTCCTTGATGACCACTGATGTTGAACACCTTCTCATGTCCTTAGTTGCCATCTGTATATTTTCCTTGGTGAAATATCTCTTTGTCTCTTTTGCCCATTTTTAAATTGGGTTGGTTGTTTTCTTATTCATGAGTTTTGTGGGTTCTTTTTGTATTCTGGATACAAGTCCTATAAAGGATATATGTTTTGCAAATATTTTCCTCCAGCCTATGGCTTGTCTTTTCAAAGCACTGGCATTTTAAAATTTGAATGAAGTCTAATTTATCAGTTTGTTCTCTTATGGATTATGTCTATTGTTGTCGTATCTAAGAAATCTTTACCATGTCCAAGATCATAAGGGTTTAGTCTGTGTTTTCTTCTTGAAGTTTTATAGTTTTAGGTTTTATAACTATGACGTATTTTGTGTTAATTTTTGTTACAGTGTGAGATGTAGATTAAATTTCACTTTTTGCTCATAAATATTTGATTATTCCAGCACCATTTGTTGAAAAAGAAAAACTGGCTCTGCTGATTATCTCTGCTCCTTTGTCAAGAGTCATATATATTCATATATGTGTGTGGGTCTATTTCTGGACTCTCCTGTTCCATTTATTTGTTTGTCTGTCTTCTGATACTTCAAAGCAGTGTGATACTGTTTTGAAAGCAGGCCCTCCAGCTTTACCCTTTTTCTTCAAAGTTGTTTTGGCTATTGTATATCCTTTGCATTTCCACATTAATTTTGTAATTAGCTTATCAATTTCTACAAAAGTGCCTGTTGCTATTTTGGTTGAGATTGGTTTGAATATGTAGGTCAGTTTGAATAGAATGAACATCTTAACAATATTGAATCTCCTAATCCGTGAGCAAGATATCTCAATTTTATTTAGGTGTTTTTCTAAAAACTTACCTCAGCAATAACTTAGTTTCCCATATCTAGTCTTTCACATTTTTATCATATTTATTCCTAATTATTTCATATTTTTTGATGCTGTTATACATGGTATTTAAGATTTTTAGTTTCTGATAGTTTGTAGCTAGTGTATAGAAAAAATGGATTTTTATAGATTGATCTTTTGGATAAAAGTAAGCTTAGTAAGCTTACTTATCAGTTGTAATAGCTTTGCTGTGCATGGCTTCTATTGGATTTTCTATATAGATGAGCATGTTACCTGCAAATAAAGATAGTTTTCTTTCTTTCTTTCTAGTGTGGATGCCTTTTGTTTCATTTTCTTGGTTAATTGCCCCGGATAGAAACTCCTGTGCAATGTTGAATAGGAGTGATGAGAATGGACATCCTTGTCTTATTCCTGGTCTTAGAAGGAAGACTTCAGTCTCTCACCATTAGATATGGTATTAGCTGTGGGGTTTTTGTGGATGCTTTTATCAGTTGGAGGAATTTTTCTTCTATTTTCAGTTTGCTGAGAATTTTAAAAATTAGGAATGAATGTTGGATTTTGTGAAACGCTTTTTCTTTGTTTTGAGACGATCACATGGCTTTTCTCTTTTAGTCTGTTATGAAGTACATTGATTAGTTTTCAAATGTTGAGCCAACTCCACATTCAAGATGAGTCCCACTTGGCCTTTTAATATATTATTGAATTAGGTTTGCTAAAATGTTGTATATGATTTTGGCATCCATATTCATAAGGGCTATTGGTCTATAGTTTTTGTTTATTGTATTGAGTTTGTCTGGTTTTGATATTAGGGCCCTATAAAGTGCAGTAGAAAGCAAAATATTTCCCTCCCTTCAGTCTTTTACAAGAGTTTAGGTAGAATTAACATACACGTGTTTGTCTAAAACCACCGATGAAGCCATCTGAGTCATGAGTTTTCTTTGTGGGAAAGTTTTATCTAAAAATTCAATTTCTTTCATTAATATAGGGCTACTCAGGTTACCTACAGCTTCTTAAGTGGGCTTTGGTAATTCATATGTTCATGGAAATTTGTTCATTTCATCTAAGTTGTCAAATTTATTGGCATAAATTTGTTCATCATATTCCTTTGTTATCACTTTAAAAAGTAACAGCTTTATTGAGTTGTAATTATATATAATACAATTTGCATACAATATAAAAATCAATGGTTTCAGTACCATTGTACACAGTTGTACACCAGTCATCACATCAAGTTTAGAACATTTCATCACCCCCCAAAGAAACTCTATGCTTGTTAGAATACCAACTTCCTTACCCTTAGTCCTGGGCAGCCACTAGTCTACTTTCTGTATCTATAGAGTTGCTTGTTTGAGACAGTTCATATAATATGGAATCAAATATATGGTCCCTGTGACTGTCTTTTTTCACTTACCATGAAGTTTTCAAGGTTCATACAAGTTGTAGCATGTAACAATACCTCTTTCATTTTTATTGATGAATAGTGTTCCATTGTGTCCTGGAGAAGGAAATGGCAACCTACTCCAGTATTCTTGCCTGGAGAATCCCATGGATAGAGCTGCCTGGCAGGCTATAGTCCATGGGGTCCCATAGATTTGGACACAGCTGAGCGACTCACACACACACACACATGCACACACACACATTCCATTGTATGGATATGCTACATTTTATCTATCCGTTCTTCAGTTTGTGGGTGTTTGTGTTGTATCTACTTTTCATCCATTACAAATGATGCTGTTTTGAACATTGTATATAGGCTTTCACGTGGACATGTTTTCATTTTAGTGGCTCAGTCAGTAAAATATCCGCCTCCAATGCAGAACCCAGGTTCAATCCCTGGGTTAGGAGGATTCCCTGGAGAAGGAAGTGGTAACCCACTCCAGTATTCTTGCCTGGGAAATCCCATGGATAAAGGACAGAGGAGCTTGGTGGGCTATGGTCCATGGGGTCACAAGAGTCAGACATGACTTAGTGACTAAACTACTGACCACACCATCACCATGTATCTAGAAGTGGAATCACTGGTCCCTATGTTCTGTATTTAAGCTTTTGAGCAACTTCCAGGCTGTTTTTTAAAAGAGGCTGTACCATTTTGTATTTCCACAGCAGTGTATGAGGGTTCCAATTTTTCCAGGTCCTCACCAATATTTTTAACTTTTTAATTTTAATATTTTTTTTTTGCGGGAGCGGGGAGGGCATGCCACACAGCATGTAGGATCTTAGGTCCCCAACCAGAGATTGAACCCACGCCCCCTGCATTGGAAGCATGGAGTCTCAACTACTGGATCCCCAGAAAAGTCCCTAACTGTATGTCTTTTTAATTATAGCCATCCTAGTGGATGTGTTTTGATTTGCATTATTTTCATGGCTTCTGATGCTGACCATGTATTTATTGACCATCTGTGTCTTCTTTTGAGAAATGTCCTCTCACATCCTTTGCCCATGTTACAGTTGGGCTGTTTGCCTCTATGTTATTAAGCTAGGAGGGTTCTTTATATATTTTGGAATATAAGTCTGCCATCAGATATATGATCTTCACATATTTATCCCAGTCTGTGAGTTGTCTTTGCACATTCTTGGGAGTGTCCTTTTCCATTTTGATGAAGTCTGACTTACCTATTTTTTCTTTTTAGGTGCATGTACTTTTGGGATCGTATATGAAAACACATTGCCTAGTTCAGGTTGTAAAGATTTACACCTGTGTTTTCTTCTAAGCGCCTTATAGTTTTAGCTCTTATGTTTAGGTCTTTGATCCATTTCGAGTTAATTTTTTTGTACATGGTGTGAGGTAGTCCAACTTCATTTTTTTTTTTTAATGTGGATATTCAGTTGTGCCATCACCATATGTTGAAAAGGCTGTTCTTTCCCCCATCGAATGGTCTTGGCACCCTTGTTGGAAATCAGCTAACCATAAATATGGGGGCTATTTTTTTTTTCTGGACTCCCAATTATGTTCTCCTGATCTATCCTTATGACAGTACCACCCTGACTTGATTACTGTAGCTTTGTAATGAATTTTGAAACTTACTGTTCTTTTAATATCTGTGTAATCTGTAGTGATATCGCCTGTTTCATTCCTGATATTGGTAATTTGTGTCTTCTCTCCCTTCTTTCTATATTTTCTTTCTTTGATCCATCTGGCTAGAGATTTTTTCAGTTCTACTGATCTTTCCAAACAACCTGCTGTTTGTGTGTCTGATGTTTCTTTATTGCTTTTCTGTTCTCTTTTTTATTGATTTCCCATTGAATCTGTATTGTTTCCTTGTTCCGACTTAGTTTAGTTTAATTTGTTCTTTTGGTTTCTTAAGGTAAAGGCAGAGGTCATTGGTTTGAAGCCTTTCTTCTTCACTAATACAGACATTTAATGCTATAGTTTCCCCTACGTACTGCTTTAGCAGCATCCCAGAAATTTTGATATGTGATGCTTTTGCTTTCATTCAGTTCAAAATTTTCCAATTTCGCTATTGATTTCTCTTTGACCCACTGCTTCTTTAGAAGTATATTATTTTGTTTCCAAATATTTGGGATTTTCCAGGGATGTTTTCTGTTATCGGTTTTTATATTAACTCCACTGTGATCATAGAATGTATTTTGTATGACTTGAATCTTTTGAAATGTATTGAAACTGGTTTAATGGCCCAGAATATGGTCATTTTGGTAAATGTTCCATGAAAAGAATATATATTCTGTTGTTAATTGGTGAAGTGTTCCATAAATGTCAAGTCAAGTTGGTTGATAGTGTTATTCAAATCTTCTATATCCTTATTTATTTTCTGTTTACATGTTCCATCAGTAATTGAGAGAGTGATATTGAAATCCCTGACTATATAATTGGGAATTATCTGTTTTTTCTTGCATTTCTATTGTTTCTTGCTTTATGTATTTTGAAGTTTTGTTATTAAATGTGTAAATATTTAGGATTATTGTTCCTCTTGATGGATTGGCCTCTTAATCTTTATAAAATGACTTTATCCTCTAAAACATTTTTTTCTAATATTTTTTCTAATAGCCCTCCAGTTTTCTTTTGACTGGTGTTAAACATTTTTCTACGGTTTTCTATATCTTTACTTTTAACCCACTGTTTTTGCTCTATAATTGAAGTGCATTTCTTATAAGCAGCATATAGTTGGGTCTATTTCTTTATCCAGTCTGAAAGTCTCTGACTTTTAGTTGGAGTGTTTAGACCATTTACATTTGATGTGATTGTTAATATGGTTAGGTTTCGATCTTTCCTCTTGCTGTGTGTTTTAGCTGTTAGTCTTTGCTTTGTTGGGCTTGCCAGGTGGTGCTAGTGGTAAAGAACCTGCCTGCTAAGAGAAGCAGGTTTGATCTCTCAGTTGGGAAGATCCCCTGGAGGAGGGCATGGCAACCCATTCCAGTATTCTTGCCTGGAGAATTCCATGGACAGAGGAGCCTGGCGGGCTATAGTCCGTGGGGTTGCAAAGAGTCAGACATGATTAACGTGACTTAGCACTTTATTTTGTTACTTCAGTGATTCCTGTGTGGTTTATAGTACACACCTTTAACTTAACCACTGTCTACTTTCAAATCATATTATATCACTTCCTGTAGAAGACTATCGCATTCTTATTCTATTGTTATGCATTTTACTTCTGCACATTTTAAATACAAAATCATATTATTATTGTCTAAACAGTAAGCTATCTTTTAAAGAGATCTAAATAATGAGAAAAATAATCTTATGTTTATTCGTGTAGTTACATTTTCCAGTACTCTTAATTCCTTTTTGTAGATCCAGGTTTCTCTTTCATATCATTTTCCTTCTGCTTGAAGGACTTTGACTTTTCTTTAGTGTGGGTCTGCTGGTGATGAATTTTTTTCGGCTTCTCTGCCTGAAAAAAGTCTTTATTTTTATCCTTCATTTTTGAAAGTTATGTTTGCTGGACATGGAATTCTAAGTTGACAGATTTTGTCCTTTCGACACTTTAAAGATGCTGTTCCTGTGTTCTCACTTGATTGCTTTTGGCCAGAAATCTGCTGTCATCCTCATCGTTCTCTTCTCTTTACCCTGATTTCTTTCAAGATTTCCTCTTTATCTTGGGTTTTGAACAATTTGATGAAGATTTACCTTGGTGTAGTTCTCTTCATACTTCTTGATCTTGAATTCTTTGAATTTATTGAATCTGAAGGTTCATAATTTTTCACATGATAGGGTGAGACTCAGGAATAGAGAAGAAGTATCAGGCCCAAAAGCTGGGGGAAAGCTACTTCTGACTCAGTTTGCCTGTCAAGTAGGCTGAGGGATCCTGCACATTCAAGGCATTCTGTTTTCCATGCAAGACTTGCTTCTAAGGTCCGAGTACACCATGACAGGGTGACTAAGGTGTGAGGTAACTGGATACGACCCTTAACTTGATGGCTCAGCTTCTCTTCTTGTTCCTTCTGTGTTGAGACATGGAGCTTCTAGCTGGAAGGACGTCAGGCCCCGGCCAGTCAGGCCCGAGATCCACACAGAGGCTAACAATACACAGTGAAAGTAAAGAAATATCAGAAACAGAGATGGTGCATCTTGTTTGCAGATTAATCTGGCAGATTTTTAAAACATAAGTCTGGCATGGACAAGAATATGGGAAAATAGGCCTTCCTAGACCCTATTGGCAAAGGCACAAACAGAAATTGAGACCGCCCCTCTATTTTGGGGAACAAGTTGGTATAGAATTTTTTAAAATTAAGATTTAAAAAGCTTAGAATTTTATATATGCTTGACCTGGCAATTCCAGCTCCTGGAAGTTATAAGAAAACAGTCCAGAGCCAAAAGATGTGAATTTGAAGACTGGACAGTGACCAGCTTTGTGATCCTGGACATATAACGTTACCTCTCTGAACCTCCATCTGCTTCTCTGTAAGACAGGGATTTTAATGATGGTATCATGGTTGTAATGAGGATGAAATAAGAGCATGTGAGGGTTAAATGAGATAATGTATACAAGGTACTTGGTACAGGGCCAAGCAGAGAGCAAATCTTATGCTGCTGGGTGATGTCTTGATGATTATTATATATGGAAAATAAAAGACAAGAATGACATGCCCAAAATATCAAAAACGGTATGACGTGCCCAAAATATCAAAAACGGTCATCTCTGGGAGAGGAATCATTTTATTTTCTAAATGCTTCTCTGTTTCCTTCCAGTTCTCTATAGTGAACATATATGGCCTCTGTAATGAGGGAAAAATGATGGCAGTTTAAATACAATATGCGTCTTTCTTCCCAAACTTCTTTTGAAAGGAGTGAGAAACCCTTTGAGCCAGGCCAGAGGTGGGGGTGATAGGGCTGGAGAAGGGCCGGGTGACCAGATCTCCACCTCCAAGGCCAGAGCCTAGGTTAGAATCCGAAAGGAGGCCAGGGAGGGAGGTGGTGGAGCGTATAGCATTGCAGGTCCGCTTCCTCACAGTATGCCTCAGTCAAGCACTTTTGCCACTCTGTGCCTCAATTTTCTCATCTGTAAATTGGGCATATAAGAGATTCTGTCTTGTAGAGTTGTTGAGGCGTCAGTGGCTGTTTAGTTTCTTGTTTTGTTTTTTAGAGGTCTGTCTGTTTTATATTTATTTATTTATTTGTCTGGCTGCACTGGGTCTTAGTTACAGCACGCAGGATCTTTAGTTGTGGCGTGCAAACTCTTAGTTGCACCAGGTGGAATCTAGCTCCCTGACCAGGGATTGAACCTGGGCCCCCTGCAGAGGGAGTGTGGAGTCTTAGCCACTGGACCACTGGGGAAGTCCTGACTGTTTAGTTTTGGCATAGTGCCCAGTGGACAGTGTGTCAGTTATGGTCACTGTTGTTACTTCTCTTCTTATTATAGTCATTCACCATTACCTCCAGGGCACGTGGTGAGGGGAGGGGACTGGTAGTCCAAAGAGGGGCTCCATCTCCCTCACAAGATGAAGCAGGATGTGAGAGGTGACAGCTCAACTCAGCTGGAGGTCCTAGAGCAGGCCACCCCATCTCTCTGGCCTTTGGTTCCCCCTCTCTCCAATGGGGACGCTTGTTTCTACATGTGATGGGTAAACGGGCACCCATGTCCAGTGCCCACACACCAAAGACACCTAAGATTTGTTCCCTGCCCTTTATGGATGACACCTGCATCAGGGAGAAGAGTAGGAGCGGCCACATGGCCAGGCTGGGTGGGGTCAGGCACCCCAAGCACCCAGTGGCTGGTGCCCTGAAGCCCCAGCTGTCCCTCCTCTGGCTCCCTGATGGCCGTGGTGGGAACAGGAGCAACATGGGGACATTAATCTGCCTCATTAACTCACTTTGCTCTGGAGTTGTAGCAATTAGCCCTGCATGCAGTCTGAGGAGCAGCCAGAGCCGGGCAGGGGTCACCCAGACTGCTGGCCACCTGCCTGCCCAACCTCTGCTGGGTACTCGCTCTGTCCCTGGGGAGAGGGGCCAGAGAAGGGGGTTTCTTAGGCAGCAGGGTTCCTTACATCACTGAAGACGGAAGCAGATGCTCACTTACTGACTCAGTCATTCAGAGGATGTTTCTAGAGCACCTACTACGTGCCAAGGAGACTGTGCGTGCTAAGTCGCTTCAGTCGTGTCCAACTTTTTGTGACCCTATGGACTGGAGCCCTCCAGGCTTTGTCCATGGGATTCTCCAGGCGAGAATACTGGAGTGGGTTGCTGTACCCTCCTCCAGAACTTCCCAACCTAGGGACTGAACCTGTGACTCTTAAGTCTCCTGCATTGGCAGGCGGGTTCTTTACCACTAGCACCACGTGGCCATGCTTGCCATGTTTAAGTGTGGCTGGGAAGAGTGAGGGGATCAGTAGCAGGAGATGTGGTCATGGAAACAAAGGGGCATATGGCTGTTGGATGGCAACACCGACCCAACAGACATGAGTCTGAGCAAACCCCGGGAGATGGTAAAGCACAGGGAAGCCTGATGTTCAGCAGTTCATAGGGTCACAAAGAGTTGGACATGACTTAGCGATTGAACAGGGCTTGTAGGAGGGACTTGGCCTTTTCCCTGATTCAAGCCAAAGTCTTTGGAGAGCTTGGGCCCAGGAGGTGAGGTGATCAGATTTGTGTTTCATGATACTTTTCTTCTGGAGGAGGGGCACTGGGAGGAGCCCAGCTGGGCCAGTTGTCCCAGTGGTGTGGCCACTGATCTGGGAGGCATTGAGGGCTGAGGAGTGCGGATGTCTTGAGGATGAAGGACAGATCATGGAGCTGGGCAGGGCAAAGGGTTCATGTCCTTCCAGTGAGTCCTTCCTAGGCTTTGAGTCTCACTCATCCTTTTCACCAAGAAGTGGGCTGATCTCCAAGGCATCTCTCCTGTCAGCCTTTCCCCTGCCTGGTCCATGCCTCATTCCACCCCACCCTCCCACCCCCAGCCTCAGCTGCAGCAAGGAGCCAAAGCCTACATGAGCATGAACCTCAAGGACTAAAATTGTCTTTCTGTGTTAGTGTTGACCAGAGGTTTACGTATATCTTAGCTCCTTTCATCTCCAGGGTGGGTAAACAGAGATCTTCCCATTTTACAGATCAGGAAACTGAGGTGCCAAGAGGTGATGCGTCTTGCCCCAGGACACAAAGCTAGTGGCAAGCAGAGCAAGGATTTGAATTCAGGTTGGATGACTTGCCAAACCCACCCTTCTTCATTGTTAATTGTTCCAGCGGCCCCTCCAAGCTCTGGGTTCTGTGATATAAGCACCACAAGTATTGGGCACCCAGTGTGTATCAAGTGCCATATTGGGTGTGTCACTTAGCATCATCTTCTGTCCTCGCCAGCCCCAGGATGGAGTAAGTGTCCCCATTTCACAGGTGAGAACATAGAGGCTCAGAAGGGACAAGAGTGAGTTGCCCAAGGTCAGAGCTGGCCACTGGGTCTCCGGTCTCTGTAGCGCCTGCTCTCTCAACCCTCCCCCCACCCCAGCCGCTGGAGTCAAGATCCCCTCAAAGCCGATGACCTCAATTTTCCAAGGTAAGGCAGCCTGTTAGCATCTCAAAGAACCCTCTGCCTGCCGCCATGTATATTCATGGAGCTTCAAAGAGGAAGCTCGAGACAGGAGACTCTTTCTTTCCTTCCAAGAGCAGAGTCTCACCCTCTCAGATGCAGGAAATGTCGTCTGCCTGGGAAAAGACTTGATTTCTTTTTCCTTTTTCACCCATTGGTAAAAGAAAACGGCTGCCTCCAGCTCTGACTTCTGAACAGGGTTGGTTCAGACTCTGCCTGGTTGGTTCTAGAAGGTGGGAGGGCCCCAGAGCTGCTGGCCAAGTAGTGTCCTCCGTCCTCCCTTCCAGGCCATCTGGTCTCACTTTGGAGTCACAGAGAACTGGGGGCAGAGTGCAGAGGAGGCCTCGGCATGCCAGGGTTACCTCCTCGCCCTGCTTAAAATGCACCCCGTAAATGCAGCTCTTTTCCCTGCTGTTGTGTATGTTTGAAAGTTTTAATAAGAAGAAGTTAATAAAGGAGTTATTTTTTTAAAAATACTAAAAGCAAAAAAAACCCCTGTTCTGCAGACTGGTGTCCTTCGGGGAGAGGGCCACCCCTTCTGGGCAGGGCAGCCCACACCTTTGCAGTCAGGCTTCTCCAGTGCTGGGGCTGCAGTGAGGGTCTGCTCCTTTACACAGCTCTTCACTCTTTGCATGCGCTTTCCCCTCTGGCCTCACAAACTCCTATTCATTTTTCAAAGCTTATTTCCCATGCCACCTCCTCTCTGAAGCCATCCCGGATTCCTTCAGGCAGCCACACCTGCCTCTCTCAGAGCCCCTGGTTCATTTTTGCTCATCAACAGCCCTCACCAGTACATGAACAGTGCTTTCGGCTCTGTTCTTTTTCCAGACTATGGCTCTGATGCCTCAGGCAGTGGTTCCCGTGCCTTCATGAGGAAACCTGAGGCTCAGAGAGGTGAGGTCGCTTGCCCAAAGTCACACAGTAATGGAGTGGTGGGGTTAGGATCCAAATGAGTGTGTGGCTATGTGGCCCAGCCGCCACACCCCTCCCCACTCTGCCCTGCATATGTATAACACCAGGGCACTTTGTAGCACAGGTCTTTCTGGCTTGGTCTCCCCTGCTGGCCTGGAAGCCCCCCAAGGATGGGTCCTGGGCTCTGGATTCTGTGTACTCAGCCCAGGGCTGGCACCAGGAAGACATCTGTCAAATGGGCGAAAACCTAGATCCAGAATCTTGGAGACCATTTATCCCACTCCCTGACATTATAGAGGCTTCCCTCGTGGTTCAGACGGTAAAGAATCTGCCTGCAATGCAGGAGACCCAGGTTTGATTCCTGGGTTGGAAAGATCCCCTGGAGAAGGGAATGGCAACCTACTCCAGTATTCTTCCCTGAAGAATCTCATGGACATAGGAGCCTGCAGGCAATGGTTTATAGAGTCACAAAGAGTCAGACACAACTAAGCGACTGACACTTTTTGCTGCCAGTATGGAGTGAAGGCAAAGGCTTGCAGGTCTCATGAACCACCTGTAGAGGCCTCAGGATCTAGAAACCTTGGGAGGCTAGAAAGTCACTGCCCCCACCTACCCACAGGGAGGACCAGATATTTGGGGAGCAGTGGTTCCTTGGACTGCAGGGGGAGGACAGGGCTCAGTGAACAGCAGGGGGTTCCTGTTGCTGGATCGTCCAGCAAACATTTTTTAAGTGCCAGGCAGAGTGGTAGACACTAAGGCACAGGGACAAGCAGACCCAACCTGTGCCCTCACAGGGCTCTCCTGTGAGAGGCAGAGGATGGCCAGACAGAAAATTGATAGGAATGCTACAGTGCTGAAAGAATGATGGGCGGGGCGGGGTGGAGTGGGGGCGGGCATGGCAAGTGTCTAGGCTTTCCGGAGGTGGTGTTGAGGCTAAGCTCTACCGGGTAAGGCAGCCAATCAGGGAGCTATGGGCTGCAGGATCTCCCAGGCAGACTGTGCAAGGGCCCTGCGGTAGAGAAAGTCTGGGCTCACCCAGGACAAGTTGGGCGTGCTCTCCAGGAAGGAGGAGATGCCAGAGGAGGTAGTAAAATCTGCATTTGGTTTGGGCTCAGTTGCTGGGGGCCAGATGAACATGGAGACCTCGGGTACAAGGCTGGTGCAGTTTCAGGAGAGATGAAAGTGGACTGCATCAGGACGGGCTGGGGATGTGGAGGGGAGGGGCCAATTAGATTTTGGTGGCCAGGCCTGTTGGCTTTGTGCTAGGCTGGGTGGAGGGAGGTGTGGGGGACACTGGCTAACTAGATGGGGGTTGGGACACGCAGCCAAAGTCCTCCTTGTGGGGCTCCCTAAAGTGGCCTGGGGGGAGCTGGGTGGTCCCTTTCTCTGAAGCCATCCCTTCAGTAGCCTGCATCTGGAACTGATGGGTCTATTGGAGGTGAAAATTGTGTCTCCTGCCTGGTCCCCAAATTGCCCCCTGGGGGCGGCAGAACGCCAGGTGCCCATTTTAATTCTCCGACAGTCGTACTGTTTTATTGTTCCTATTTGGGGTTTTATTATTATTGCTGCTAATGGTTTAAAAAGCCTTTTAATTAAAGCTGTAGGTTGGAGCTGGTGCCTGAGCCCTTGGGGCGGGTGGGAGGAGGCCTTGCTAAGTGCTCATTCCATGCCTTACGGAGCTGGGGGTTCTGTGCTGGGGTCCTTTCCGCAGGAAGGCTAAGGCAGGGGCCCCTGCCACTGAGACCTTGAGACCAGCCACTGGGGGGGATCAGGCCTCCTGTGATGCAACCAGAAAACTGTCCCAGAATGGCCCCCATGACTTCTGTTTCCTGTTGAGAACCTTCTGTGGCTCCCTAGTGCCCTCTCCTGCAGGAGGCTGGGGGCCTGTGGTGGAGAGCTTGTGGAACACATCTGGGTTTGAGTCTGGCCTTTGTGACTTAATTGCGACAGGACCTTGGGCCAATTGCTTAATGGCCCACAGCTTCAGTTTGTTCCTCTGTAAAATGGGAATGCTGAGTTCTTGCCTCATAGGTAGGGTTGTTAAGAAGAACACAGAGAATGGCCAAGCATTTGGCCCGTACCGAGCATTCTATGAATGGGAGTTGTGTGGTTGTGATTGTCAAGACTGTGCGGATTGCACATCAGGTGCTCTTTGAATACAAGCTGCGCTTCTCGCTGATGCTGCCGCTCTTTTCTCCTTCCCTTCTTCCTCCACTTGTCCTGGATCATGCAGGAGATGGAACCTGCCCTTTACCTTTGCATGGGAAGCCTTCCCTTCCTCCCCACTCTGGGTTCTCAGAGCTGCTTAAGCATCTCCTCTTAGGGACCTGGTCTTCTGCCTTTGATCACAGACTTACTCCCTGGAGTTGCAAACTGATGCCCGCAGGACCCAGCAGGTCAGGTCAAGAGGAATGCTGTGGAGGGAAGGACCACAGCCCTTTGGTGAGATTCCTGTTTCTAAGACCTGCTCCCATCCTGTGGCCGTTTCCTGCCTCCCCAGTTACCTTTGCCACTTCAGCCCTCTTTTATTGAACATCTACTATGTACTCCTGAGCTGTAAGGTATTACCTACACTGACTTCCTCCATTTTTGTCCTGGTGACCACCTATGGCATCTTTCTGTGCCCATCCGACTGATAAGGAGGCAAAAGCTACAGAGCTGAAGGTTTTCACCACCAAGGTCACCCAGCTGACGACCGCTGATGCTCCATCTGGTGTTCACTCTCTTCAGCAGTGTTGGCAGCTGCATCCATATCACATTTCTGCCCCAGGGTCTTTGCACTTGCTGATTCTTCTGCCAGAAACTTTCTGCCCCTGCATACTTACAGAGCTTCCCCCCTCGCTTCGTTCAGGCCTGAGTTCAGATGTCACCTCCTCAAAGAGCCCTCTATTCCACCTTTAATCCGGCTTCATTTTGCCTCGTGACAGAGGTCACATCCTGAAATATCACACAGTTGTCTGTGTAATTTCCATCTTTTCTGCTGGACTTCAAGGTCAGTAGCCACATTCATTCTGCTCACCTCTTATCTCCAATCCCCAGAATGGTGGCTGACATACAGTACCTGTAGGTTTGTGGTTGAGTGATTCCTTTGGTTTGCAGACTCTCTGTGTGGGTGGGACTGAGGGGGTGGCAGGCACTGGCATTCAGCAATCCCAGGGGCAGGAGAACTGGAAGGCCTGGCTCTGCCCCAGGGGAGGCCCAGCCATCAGCCTCTTCCCCCTGCTCTGGTTTCCTTTGCGCCTTCCAAGCAGGGCTGTGGCCCTGAGTCCAGTCAGAGTGGGCATCAGTCCAGCTTTGTTCCTAGTGGCTGGACCTTCCTTCCACACGGGGGTCCTGGCAGACCCCACCTAGACTCCTACCAGCACCTATGGTCTCTGTCTCTGCCCTCTCCCTGCTGCGGCCACATCTCTGCCTCCCCCTAACAGCTATCCTTTGGAAGCTTCTGGACTTGAGGATAAAAAAAGAAGGAAGATACAGCCTGGGGAGCTGGAAAAATGAGGGAGAGAATATAGGTGGGGCTCAGTAGCTTAGCGGAGAAGGCAATGGCACCCCACTCCAGTACTCTTGCCTGGAAAATCCTATGAACGAAGGAGCCTGGTAGGCTGCAGTCCATGGGGTCACTAAGAGTCGGATACAACTGAGCGACTTCCCTTTCACTTTTCACTTTCATGCATTGGAGAAGGAAATGGCAACCCTCTCCAGTGTTCTTGCCTGGAGAATCCCAGAGATGGGGAAGCCTGGTGGGCTGCCGTCTGTGGGGTCGCACAGAGTTAGACATGACTGAAGTGACTTAGCAGCAGTAGCATTAGCTTAGCATTTCCCCCATTCTGGATTGGATTGACCTATTTTACAAATTAGAAACTGAGGCCCAGAAAGGTTAAGTTATTTGCCCAATGGAAGAGCTCAGATTCAACACCCTACGTTATTCACATGCCCATGGAGGGTCAGACATGCTCCAGGCTTGAGGGTAAGGCTAGAACCCAAGTAGTGTTTTAGGGGTCACTGCCCAGTCACCCGAGAATCCACTTGAACAACTGCTAGTGTCCAGCACCATGCTGGGGGGCAGGGGGATGGGAGGGCAGTTGTAGGGGTGGTGGAGGCAGCTAGGTCTGCTGGGGGTAGCCTCCAAGAAAGGTTGGATTTGGGGCTTGAAGTATGAGCAGGCGTCCCCTGGCCAATGAGGAAGGAGGAAGGGAAAGCCCAGGTAAGGGTCAGGCTGGAGCCTTTCAGCATTGAATGGAGACACCCGAGGGGAAGGTGGTCAGCAGCCCCTTCTGCTTCAGGGCCACAGGGAGCTGGATGGTGGGATTGGGGCTCCTGTGGTGTTTCCTGGCTCTGGGGTCCTGAGGGTTGGTGGCTGCAGCAGAGGTAGGAGTTGTAGTGATCACCCCTCCCCAGTGAAGGATTAGCTTCTGTGCAGCATGTTTTAAGGCCAGCCTTCCCTTCCCCAATGTGTCCAGTGGTGGCTCAGTGGTAAAGAATCTGCCTGCAATGCAGGAGATGCTGGTTCGATCCCTGGGTTGGAAAGATCCCCTGGAGAAGGAAATGGCAACCCATTCCAGTATTCTTGCTTGGGAAATCCTATGGACAGAGGAGCCTAGGGGGCTACAATCCATGAGTCAAACACAACTGAGTGACTAACATTTTAGAATGTTGACTTTAGAGTCCCTTCCCCACTGTGTCCGGTGAGGGCCCACAGGTAGGCCCACTCCTCTACCCTCTGCGCCTCTTTCGACCTCTCCCAGGGGAAGAAGGCCCAGGCGGTGTTGCCTTCCACCTGGTCTAGAGTGTGAGGGGAGCTGGGGACCATGTCCAGCATCCAGAGGCCCTCACCCCACCCAGTCTCCCTTCATCCTCATCACTAGGCCACGAGGAGATGGGGATTGGCCTGTTCCAGGGTGGGGAAGCCGAGGCCCCGAGAGGGAGGGCTGGGTGTTTAGCAGGCCTGAGTTCCTGCCCTGGCCTCCACAGTTCGCATCGTGCAGACCAGCAAAGGCTCTGAACCTCGAGGACCTCGGCTGTCCAGGAAGTGAAAGGGTCAGAGGAAGGAGGCGGAGGCTTCTTCGGCTGCATGTGACATGGGAAGCATTGTCTGCTCAGAGCTGAGTGCTGGCGGAGAGTCAGCCATGAGTGCGAGGGGGAGGCAGGGAGGCCCATCTGGAGTCTGCTGAACAGTAGTAAAAATCGCCAATGTAATCAACATTTATCGGGCACCACCTGTATGCAGGGCCCTGTGCAGATTGACTTCTGCCCTCAGGGAACTGGTCCAGTAGGGGAGACAGTCGTCAAATTATCACAAAAACAAGAAAGTGGAACTGAGCAATCAAGTGGAGAGTCCTATCCTAGTCAGGGGTTGGGAAGTCATCTCTGGGGAGGTGTCACTTGAACTGGGCTCTGATAAATGACAGCCTCGCAGGTAGAGATGGAGGGCAGGGCAGGAGGAACCATACAGCACCGGTACTGAGGCAGGAAGAAGCAGGCCAAGTTAGAACGTGCGGAAAGCCTGCGAGGCTGGCCCACTGTCAGCCAGGGGAGTGGGAGTGAGAAGGATGAGGCTGAGAAAGGGAGCCTGTGGCTGGAGCAGGGAAGACAGAGGAACCTGGAGTCGCCAGCAGTGCCTGATTAGCATGTTCATGATCACGCCCACCCTCATGAATATGCTAATCACCTCCCAGAGGGTTGAGGAGGTGGCCTAAGATCCCAGCACCCTCTTCTGCTGGAAATGGAGCCCCAAGTAGGGGTGGGGGTCCCCGACATCCCCAGTGTCAGCTCCTGCCTTCTCCTGGCTGCCCGCCAGTCCTTGCATACCCGCTCTCTCTTGGGAAATTCCAGCTGTTCCAAAAGTGGGGATGGTACAGAAGAGGGGTGTCCCTGGGACACCCACACACACCCTGAGGGCCGGGCCTCGTCTTGTCATTCGCCTGCACATGGCTGGCTTCACTTGGGTGACTCACCCTCCCCAGGGGCACATGGAGGGTGGGAAGTTCAGGAAGGAAGCCCGGGCTCCCGTTACCAGTCCCATGCTCAGTGTCCCCAGTTTAGGCCAGGAGCCTCCACTGGTCTTGAGGCACTTGAGTCCCTGGTGGCCACACCAGATGAGAGGCACTGGTTGTGCCCCTGCCTATCCCACCCCCTGGTTCCGAGTCACCGGAGAGCAAGAGAAATATCAGGGAGAAGTTGCTTCCAAACGGGGCCCCCCCCAGCCTCCCAGGAGACCCAGGAGGGTCTTCCCGGCTAGGCCTGGTCCCTCAGGGGGCTGTCAGGGGGCTGTCAGGAGGCTGGTTGGGTGAGGGGGGTCAGGAGCCAAAACATTCTGATGCAGGTGCTGCAATCCAGTGGGTGGAGGGGGTGGTGTAATTAATTGTCACCGAAGTAGTGAGTCAGGCACCGCTTGCAGCTTTGAGTCAGCCCCAGGGGGTGAAGGGGAAGAGGACACGGTCAAGGTCGCTTGCCAGCAGTTTCGGCCAGGCCTCCCCCAGAGCCTCCCACTGCTCTCCCAGGTTGCTCCTGGAGCGTTCAGCCTGCTCCAAGGTAGCTCCTAGGAGCTGTTCAGTCGCTCAGTCATATCCGACTCTGCGAGCCCATGGATTGTAGCACACTAGGCTTCCCCGTCTTTCACCATCTCCTGGAGTTTGCTCAAACTCATGTCCATCGAGTTGGTGATACCATCCAACCTTCTCATCGTCTGCTGCCCTATTCCTTTTGCCTTCAATCTTTTCCAGCATCAGGGTCTTGTCCAATGAGTCAGCTCTGCGTCAGATGGCCAAAGTATTGGAGCTTCAGCTTCAGCATCAGTCCTTCCAATGAATATTCAGGGTTGATTTCCTTTGGGATTGATGGGTTTGATCTCCTTGCTCTCCAAGGGACTCTCAAGAGTCTTATCCAATACCACGATTCAAAAACACCAATTCTTTGCTGCTCAGAAAAATCCCATGGACGGCGGAGCCTGGAAAGCTGTGGTCCATGGGGTCGCTGAGGGTCAGACACGACTGAGCGACTTCACTTTCACTTTTCACTTTCATGCATTGGAGAAGGAAATGGCAGCCCACTCCAATATCCCAGGGAGGGGGGAGCCTGGTGGGCTGCCGTCTATGGTGTCGCACAGAGTCGGACACGACTGAAGTGACTTAGCAGCAGCAGCAGCAGCTTTCCTTATGATCCAACTCTCACATCCATACATGACTACTAGAAAAACCATAGCTTAGACTAGACGGACCTTTGTCAGCAAAGTGATGTCTCTGCTTTTTAATACACTGCTTAGGTTTGTCATAGCTTTTCTTCCAAGGAGCAAGCATCTTTTAATTTCATGGCTGCAAGGAGAGCCTGGGGCATTTCCCTCACCCTCTTTGCATAGAAAGGGAAACTGAGGCTCAGAAAGGGCACACACATGCCTGCTTACTCAGTCCTCTCTGCCTACACAGCTCTCTTTTCAGGTCTAGAACACTACACCCAGATGCTTCCTGACCCCAGGCTCTTGCTTAGCACTTTCCTGTGCCTGGAACCCTTCCCCCCTCCTTGTTATATATACGTCAAGATTCTCAGCTTACTGTCCTTTCAAAGGGGCCTTCTGTAACCCTGTCTTGGCCCTCCGGTTTCCTCTGTCCCCTGCCTTTGGAACACTTACCGTGATTTATAATAGCTTTTACCAGTTTTATCTCTTCTTTTTGCCAAGAGGTAAGCTCCGTGAGCCCCAAGTCCACATCCATCTCATTCAGAACTCTAACCTGGCATAGAGCAATGATAGTAGAAATAACCAGCATTTACTCCATGCCAGGCAGGCTTCCTTAGTGGCTTAGACAGTAAAGAATCTGCCGGCAATGCAAGAGGCCCAGGTTTGATCCATGGGTCAGGAAGATCCCCTGGAGAAGGAAATGGCAATCTACTCCAGTATTCTTGCCTGAGAAATCCCACGGACAGAGGAGCCTGGCGGGCTACCGTCCACAGGGTCACGAAGAGTTAGACGCGACTGATCGACTAAGCATGCTCTCCATGCCAGGCACAACACAGACCCCTCCAGAGGCCTTGATCCCTCGTAACGCTTTGAGAGAGGCAGTTTCCATCTCTCCCATTTTAGGGATGAGGAGGCTCATGCAGAAAGGAGGCTGGACCTGGTCTTGGGCAGTCCACCCAGAGCCCGCACTTCCATACAAGCCACTGGGCTCCCCTCTCCCTCACTCCCTCTGTTCCAGTGCACACAATGGGAGCTTGCTTGGTAGACATTGGCTTGGTGAACGGATAGGAAATTAGGCTTTTCCCGGGGCCACCCAGACTTTGAGGGAAGAGCCCACCCATCACCCCAGCTTCTGCCTCCCCAGTGTTTTCGGCTGCTGCTGGGATAGCAACCTCAGCCCCGGGGAGGGGCGCACCCTGACAGCTTCCTGCTTCCTGGCTGCTGGCAGTCCAGGCTCTCCAGGGACGCCTCTTTCGGTTTTCTCCTCATTTCTTTGAGCAGATTGAAGAGTGGCAACAGAGACAGCCTGTTAGACTGGTGTGCTGGGATGGGAGGTTTAATTTCCCAGGAGGCCCTAGCAGCTGGAGCAAGCCCCCGAGGTTGGAGAGAAGGGGCTGCCAACACAGGCACGACAGTCAGCTGGGGGCATAACAGAGTCACATGGAGCTGGGCACGTGGACCCCCCATGCCTTCTCGCTGGACTGGGCTCTCCCTGGTGAAAGGGGCAAAACAGAAGTGTTATGGCCAGGGACCTCCACACACTGCTGTGTGACCTTGGGCAAGTCACTCCTCCTCTCTGTGCCTCAGACTCCTTTTTGATAATGGAGGACACTGTGAGGACCTGGGCAGCTAAGCGGTGCCTCCAGAAGGAGTAATGGGAGTGTGTGTTAACTGGATGGGGAAAGGAGAGGCAGGATAGGCAGAGGGCTGTTGCTGGGTGGGAACCTGTCAGGACAAGAGGAGCCTGTTAGGGTCTGGGGTTTTGGCCTGGCAAGTTCCCTAACCTTGAAGGCCAGGCCTGTGTGCTCTAAGTTGCTTCAATTGTGTCCAACTCTTTGTGACCCCGTGGACTGTAGTACGTCAGGCTCCTCTGTCCATGGGATTCTCCAGGCAAGAATACTGGAGTGGGTTGTCATGCCCTCCTCCAAGGGAACTTCCCGACCAAGGGATCGAACTCATGTCTCTTATGTCTCCTGTATTGGCTGGTGGGTTCTTTCCTACTAGCGCCCCTCAGGAAGCCCTGAAGGCCAGGCCCAGCTCCCACCAAAGCCAGCAACAGCCTCGGTCTGACCGATGTTGACTAATGGCCACAAGGTGCCTGGGTGCCAGTAGCCGCCCCCCACATCGGTGGAATTAGCTGTGATTTATGGGATTGGAGCCCTTGGGGAGCAACTGTCTGAGCTCAGAGAAGCCTGAGGAAAATGGGCCAAGCAGGGTAGGGCCTGGATGGAGGCTACCACGGCCACCTAGAAGGGATGCCGAGACTGAGTCCCCTGACCAATGGTCCTGGCTGGGAAACTGAGGCCCACGGAGGGCAGGTGACATGCCCCAGGCTGCCTGGTGCACACGGTTTGTACCCCTGCCGTTTGCCAGCAGAGTCTTCTTCCTCTAACTAGCAGCAGAAACCAAGAGCCAGAGCTGGTATTTGGTGCTGGGAGGTCCTGTAGACTTCAGACTGGCCAAGAAAAGCCACTCAAAGCGGGCTGCATTTGGGCTAAGTCCTGCGGGATGAAAGGGAGCCAGTCGTGAAGGTAGGAAGAGAGTGAGCTGAGTGGAGCCACCCGCATAGGCTAGAGCTTGGAGGTGGGACAGAGGCTGGTGCATTTTTCAGGCAAGAGCGAGGAGGGCAGGGTGGTTCCAGGGGCTGAAGGGGAGGGGCAGGGTTAGTGATGCTGCTGCAAAGAGTGGGGCCTGATTAGACCCTGAGGGGTCTTCCAAGCCCCAGCCAGGGGTTTGAACCTCATCCTAAGCCCTCTGGGCAGGCTCTGGAGGTATGTGAACAGCTCTGCTTTCCATTTTCCAAAGAGCCTCCCTGCCCATTCATGAAAAGTGACCTGGAGAGGCACAGGGGAAATTGGGGAGCCTGGGGGTGGCTGCCGTCAACCCTGGGGCAAAGGTGACCGAGGATAACCCAACCCCAGAGCTGAGATTTGTCTCTATGATTCTACTTTAAACCTCTCTCCACCTTGGGGGCAGCGACCAATTCTAATGTCTCAGAACCATTCCAATCCATGATCCCCATGATGCCCCTCTCTAGGGCACAGGAACCCTGTTTTTCAAAATAGTTTATTTATTTATTTAGCTGTGTCAAGCCTCAGTTGCGGCTCAGGGGATGGTCAGTTGCAGCAGGTAGGACCTTTAGTTACGGCATGTGAACTCTTAGACGCAGTATCTGGAATCTAGTCCCCTGACCAGGGATCGAACCTGGACCCCTTGCATTGGGAGCATGGAGTCTCAGTCGCTGGACCCCCAGGGAAGTCCCAGGAACCCCGTTTAGTAGAGGTGGTACTGCATCAGACAGCTTGATGACTTGCTCAAGGTCACCCAGCTTGGAAGGAGCAGAGCTGGGATAGGAAGCCAGGTTTCCAGGCCCCACCACTCTTTCACACCTCCCCTTGCCCCTTACCCCCAACCAGAGATCAAGGCTGCACCTCCTCCAGGGTAGAAATTGGGGTTTTGAGGCTACTGGGAGCCTCCTGTTGGGTGGATTTGAACTTTATCTGCATGTGTGTATGTGTGCCCATGCTCCATCCAGCAGGAAATTTGGGACAGGAGCAGCTTGGGTGTATGTCTGGGTCTCTTCTTTGCTGGGAAACCAGGCCAGAGCTGGGGGGCAGCGGGGGTGGGGGGAGGCCTAGCAGCGTTGCCCTGGCCCCGCCCTCTCCCTGGCACTTAGATGCCTGCCGGCAAGGGCACTGGTGGACAGTGAGTGGCCACTGGCCCATGGCTGCAGCTGCCACACATTGTCTCTGTCCGCTTCACGTCTCTGCTTTTGACAGAGGACCCTCCAGCAGAACAGAGGTATCACCATGGAGGGAGCTGCCTGCCTGTTGTTCTGGCTGCTGTGGGCTTGGGGGTGTCCTGTTCCCCTTGCCAGGGGCGTTCTGGCTTGAAGCTGGGTGATGGGACCCTGGGTTTCCTGGGTCCCAGGTAAGTCAGGTCCCTCTCTGGTCCTGATCCACAGTTTTCCCATCTGGACGGTGGAAGTGGAGTGGGATGGATTCAGTGACTTTGAAGGCCCACAGGTCTGAATCTCTGCTCCCCACTTCACTTTCTGTGTATCTTCCACAACTAACTTCACTTCTCTGAACTTAAAAATGCCTGCATTCTTATCCTCATTTTAGTACTTACTTTGCAGGACTTCTGTGAGTAGAAGCAGGTAAAATTCTTGCAAGACCAGGTACAGAGCAGGCACGCAATTAAAATCAGCCTCACAAAGTAATAACACATACACCATCCAACAATAATAGCTAACATTCGTTGGGCCCCTCCATGCACCACGTAATTCATCTGCATTCACTCTTCACTGCAGAGTTTCGAGGTCAATACGCTTATTGCCCCCATTTTACGTTGGAGAAACTGAGGCACAGAGAGGTAAAGGGCCATCCAGAGATCACACTGCTGGAAAGTGTGGAGCCTGACTGGCCATGGCTCCCTGCTTGTCCCTAAGTGCTAATCTTTCCTCTTGAATTCCCAAGCCCCAGCAGAACCGGCTCCTGGAAGTGTTTGCCAAGGGGAACCCTGTCTTAGGAACACTGTTGGGGTTTCAGCACCATGGATAGAGCTCAGTGGCCACCAGGCGGAGGCTGAGGGCCTGAGGGTAGGAAACTGACTCTCATCTGTGCCTGGGACCCTGGATGGCAGGTGCTTTTTTAGGGGGATGGGACCCTCCACCTCATCCTCACCGTCTAGGGATAGCAGGGCTCTGGATGAGCCAGCAAAGGCAAGCGTCCACCGCATCCCCTGGCACAATGACTCTGCTGTACACGAGGTCCATCTTCCTGGAAGGGAAGGAGTCAGGCCACCACTTCCAAGTCCTGGAATCACCACATCCCCATCCTAAGCTGTAGGGTCACCATGGCAACAGGTGGCAGTTGCACACCTGAAGACGTGGCCCCAGGAACCTCAGGCTGACTTGGCTTTGGGAAGCCCAGGGGCCCTGAGTTTGAAGGGGTCACCACTGACTCTGCTCTCACTCCAACCCACTGTATAGATGGGAAAACCAAGGCCCAAAGGAAGGAAAGCTGGATTCCTGGGATGTGCTAGCTAGAAAGTTCCCAGGGATCGTCTGGCCCCACTGCCTCATTATATAGATGAGAAAACTGAGGCAAAGGGACCATCGTCAGGGAGATCTGCAATAGGTCCCCCTGCAGTTGTCTTCTGAAAGCATCGCTTCTTTTCCTCCCTTACATGTGCCATAATTTAAAAGTATGTGTTTTGTGTGTTTGGTGTCTCTTCTCTGCTGGCAGACAAATTGGGGGCTGTGGCTGTTGCTCACTGTGGTGTTCACCATGGCATGGACTCCAGGGCCAGCTGGCCTGGGTTGAGATCCCAGCTCTGCAACTTACCAGCTGTGAGACCTCAGGCAGGTCATTTCTCCGTGAGCCTCAGTTTCTTCACCTGTGAGATGGGGAGAATGATGGTTGCTTTGCACATTTGCTCAGTTGGTAGGAAAACTGAGCCTTGCAGGTGGCAGGTGCCAGCCAGTGTCAGCTGTTGTCTTTGTTACTGGTTTGTGGGCATTTGATGTACATTGAATGAATGAGTGAAATCCACCTGCCAGGCCCATCATGAGGACTTTCCTTGAGGGCATCACGGGCAGCTGCCTCCTGATTCTATGGCGTTTCTCATTCCTCATCTGCCTTGTCAGAAGACCTTGAAATTTACCACATACTGAAATCCCTTGGAGAAACTTGACACTGCAGATTGCTGGCCCCATCAAGACCCCTGGGACCCAACTCTCTAGAGGCAGTGTCCAGGGTCCAGTATCGTGAGCACCCTGTGCTTGTCATCAGTGGTGGGAGGCTGTTGTGGCTGCCTTGGGGGGTTCAGTGATGAACTGCCTGGCAAGCACGGGGCTGGTGGGCTGCTAAGGCAGTCCTGTTCAACCCCAACAGGGCCTGAGGCCTCATTCCACAGAATTCTGGACAAGGTGCTGATCTCAGTAGAGGGAAGGGTAAACCCTAGAGAGAAGCTATCAGGGAAGGCCTCCTGGAGGCAGTGGTGTGTCCATCGGGCCTTGAAGAGTGGGGAGGATGTTCCCTAGCTGAGATTGGCAGATGGTATCGAGGATGGGGGAGTAGCACACACAAAGTGGTGGGGGCAGGAAAGACAGGTTGTGCCTGGTGTGTGGCGTGGGATGAGCTAGTAGATGATACAGTCAGAGAAGTGGGTGGGGTTTATGTGAATCGTCAAGGACCTCGAATGCTACCTCTTATACAAGTCCCTTACCTTTCTCTTGTTTTCCTTCCTTCCATCACTACAAAATCTTAGGACCTATTCCACCTCTGATCCCAATTAGTCCCCTCCCAAGCCCCAGTTCTTCCCCATCCCCTCTCTCCTCTTTCTCACCCATATCCTGACCTTGAAATCAGTTCCCTATGAAATGATGCCTATTCCCTATGAAATGTATCCATGCTGAAGTCACAGAAGCTGAAAAAGGTTGATGACATTGGGGATGGGGGTCCCGGTGGTGGGGAGGTATGTCTTTTTACAGTTGTTGTTTAGTCCCTCAGTCGTGTCCGACTCTGCGACCCCATGGCTGCAGCACGCCAGGCTTCCCTGTCCTTCACCATCTCCTGGAACTTGCTCAAACTCAGGTCCATTGAGTCAGTGATGCCATCCAACCATCTCATCCTTTGTCGTCCCCTTCTCCTCCTGCCTTCAGTCTTTTCCAGCATCAGGGTCTTTTCTAATGAGTCAGCTCTTCGCATCATGTGGCCAAAGTATTGGAGCTTCAGCTTTAGCATCAGTCCTTCCAATGAGTATTCAGGATTTATTTCCTTTAGGATTGACTGGTTGGATCTCCTTGCAGCCCAATGGACTCCCAAGAGTCTTCTCCAACACCACAATTCAGAAGCATCAACTCTTTGGCGCTCAGCCTTCTTTATGGTCCAACACTCACAGTACCTTGTTACAGTACCTTAGCACAAAGCAGGGACTCCAGTGGTAAGAACTCAGACATGATAGAAGGACAGAGAGGAGGCCAGCATGACTGAAGTACCTTTTCATGGGTCATTATGCAGATAAGAAGTGATGAACATAAAGTACCCAGCACTCATCCTGGCACATAGTAGGTGTTCAGTGATTGATGTGCCCATGTCATGATTTTCCCAGGTCATTTCTGGAGTAACTATTAACAGCTTCCCTTTCCATAAGTTCCTGGTTTGGATAATAAAATATATGGTCATTGCATCTGTAAGCAAGAGCTATTTCTTGGGAAGCTTGATTCCCTAAGGTGTTTCTTGGAGAGCAGCAGTGCCAGCCTGTTCTGTGTCCCCAGGAGATGGGCCACCTTCCTCATATCGACATTCTCCCCCATCTCAGCCCCCACTTCCCTGCCCTACTGGGCACAGCGATGCTTGTGCCAGCCCCTCACCCCCAAGTGAACAGAGTGCCAGCATCTCACAGTTGGCACACTTTCAGCATGAGAGTCCTAGGTGGCTTCGTGATTTCCCCAGATGTGTCTCTGAAGGAGGTGCCTGGGAACAGGAAAGTGATCCACGCAGGGAGGCAGGAGGTTGGCATGTGCCCAGCATCTGTCCCCCTTGCTCAACTTGACCTTGGGCCTGGCTAGTTCCTTCCCACTCTTGGCACCAGTTTCTTTGGTGCTGGAGCGACAGTCCCCCTGTGGATGTGGAGGCACAAATGAAGTAGAGGATGAGTTTCTCAGGGTTTGGAGCCCTGAGCTATACGTGGGTTGTGTTGAGGACAGTCCCTCCTGGACAAGGCAGTGGGGTGGCCTCCTGTGATCTCATCCATCATCCTGGCGCTGGGGACAGTCTTTCCTTGTGCCAGTACCTGCCCCATCCTGACGCTTCTGAGACTCAGCATTCAACCTCTTTAGATTCCTGGACTGGAGACTTCTTTGGTGGTCTAGTGGTTAAGCCTCCATGCTTCCAGTTCAGGGGGTGCACGTTTGATTCCTGGTCAGGGAACTAAGAGCTACATGGCCCAGCCAGAGTAAATAAAGGAGAAATATTTGAAAAAATACAGTACATTTTTTTTTAAGTATTAAATAGCTGGATTGGCAGGTGCTTGACAAAAATGTGTGCCTCACTTTCCTGGCCTGTAAAATGGACCTGATATTACTCACCTGTTATTTCTGATGACTGGCAAGGGGCTTGCCAGCTCACAGCACCAGCAGGAGTGGCTGGTGATATCCCTTCATTCCCACAAGTGTCAGCACAGACCTCTGCATACAGTAGGTGATGACTCTGTGCCCCGGCCGCAGACAGCAGGGAGGTGATGTGTGTTGAGGGTTCCATCTCCCCTTTGCCGAGGCCAGAAAGGGCTGCAGTCACTGACACCTGACTCCTCCTACTTTGGGCGTGAGGACTTTGCTGCTCCCAAAGGCTGGTCATGAGGTTGGGAGGGGCACTGTTCCTCCCACCAGGAAGACCTCATCCTGCTATTATCTGGCAGCACCATGAGCCCCTAACTCAGGAACCCTGAGGACCTGGGAATTTGGATGCCAGGCCAGGGCAGCTAGCATTGGCGGTGGGGATCTGTGGGCCCAACCGATGTAAATTTTAATCCCAACTCTAATGCATGCTGGCCATCTGACCTCAGACAGGTACTTTCACCTCTCCGAGCCTACAGTTCCCTCAGTAAAATGGGGATGATAGAAAAGAGTTCTCAGAGTTAGGGGGACCTGATTACGTGGCACAGAGGAGTGAGTAGCGCCTGCTGCCGCTGGCATCACCCTTAGCCTTGTGCCAGCTCTGCCAGTTGGCAGGATCTGGCGTGTCGTCGTAACGATGCTATAAATGGCAGAAACCCTACAAGACAGGAGGGCAGGTGGTAGGTCTCACTCTGGTGAGACCTACCTATTTATTAAGTGCCTTCTATGTTCCAGGCATGAGACTGGGGGTTCCGCATACATCTGCAGGGAAAAGAGATACTGTCTTTCCTCCTGGGCTTACTTTAGGGATGGGACTCATTGAACCAACCAGTAGATATGAGTACTGCAGTCTGGGTGGCGACGCATTCTATAAAGCAGGACGAAGGGACAGAGTGAGAGTAGTGGTGGACTGCGGGGTCCAGGTCTAGGATGGTCTCTCTGAGGAGGTGACGTTTGGACAGACTTAAAGGAAGTGAGGGAGGGCGGGAGCCATGTGTGGATATCCAAGGAGGAGTGCTTCTGGTGGTGGAAACAGCCAGCGCAAAGGGCCTGGGGTGGGTACAGATTGTGGCAGGAAAGCTGGGAGATCAGTACAGGGGGAGCAGAGGGTTCTTGATAGGAGAGTGGTAGGAGGTGAGGGCTCCTGGAGGTCAGGTGTTTGGCCCTGGAAGCCAAGGCAAGGCCTTGGTCTTTTCGTTCCTGGTGAGACAGATCCCCGAGGGCTTTGAGCAGAGACTTGGCTTTTAACAGGATCCTCCGGCTACTGCGTGGAGATCAGGCTGAAGGGATCAAGAGTGGAGGCAGGGAGGCCCTGGGGAGGCTACAGCTCTGACCCAGGAGAGAGATGATGGTGGCCGGGACCAGGCGGCAGAGGTGGAGGTGGTGAGGGGTGGCTGGATTCTGGAGATGTTTTGGAGGTGGGGACGGGAGGGGCACTGACGGATTGAATGTGGGGAGGGAGAGAAGAGGAGGGAGAGGGGCAGAGAGAAAGACGGTGTTAAAAAGCCTCAAAGCTGTATGAGATTACCCGTGTGGGCAGAAGGCGGACTGAGCTATGGTCGCTTTGGGGAGCAACGCCTGAGTGAACGGAAATGTGTCTGGTGAACTGAAAATTAGGTTGCAGGTCTGAGTTATAACACAGACGTAAAGAAGAATAAAATCTTTTCTGTCATGAAAACTATTGGAAAGGGCCACAGGAATGAGCTGGGTGGTCAGGAAGCCCAGGTTCATGCTGCTGTCCCTCCCCCTCCCCACCCCCACCTTGTCTGCTGTGTGACCTTGCTTAGGCACCTACCCTCTCTGGGACTCTGATTCCTTTCGGAAGGTCTGGACTCCCTGACGAGGAAGTCATCCTTCAGGAATCTCCCGTGGAGGCTCTGTGGCGGCCGTGAGACTCCAGGGGGCTGCAGGTGTGGAAACAGGGAGGAGGGGTGGGCAAGGGAGCTAAGGGTGGGGAGAAAGCTGGCCTGGAGGGCTGCTTCCCTGGAGGGGGCTTGCAGACAGGGAGGCCCCAGCTGAGAATGAGGAGAGACTCATGCAGAGCTGTGACAAGTCCTGCTGGGATGACTGAGAAGGGGCAGCTCCCGAGAGAGGCAAGAAGGCCTCAGGCTGGGCCTTTGTCCCAGCGAAGTGCTGAGGCAGCGTGTGGCCAGGCTTGGCTGGATTCCCCAGGTGCAGAGCCTCCCGGGCCAGGCCTGAGACAGGAGGCCATTTCTCCTCCCCTTAGCCTCCTCTCCCTGCCCCATGGCCTTTCCCTGCTACTGACCTTCCCAGGGGCATTTTTTGTTTTCACCATAAAGGACAGAGGTATCTCCAGTAAGCACCTGGTCCAGGACCAGCAGGTGACAGCCACAAGGGGTCTAAGAGCTCACTGTACAGCTGAGGAGTCACCCTGACCCCAGGAGCTGGGGCAGAGCTGAGGTTTCACCACTTGCTGTTTCGAAGTCTGTCCTCCCCTCCCCACCCCTCCTGCCCTTCTCTTTTGTTTTCCCCACCCTATGTCAAGGGTCAGTGGGGAACAGGGAGCAGGCTCTTGAGGCAGGTTGACCTAGGTACCAAACTCGCTTCTGCTACTCGCTGTGTGACCTTAGTTGAGCCACCCAACCTCTCTGAGTCTCTTTCTCCTTGTCAGCCAGAGGGGAGATAATGATGACAATCTATCAGAGCCGTGGGGAGGAGCCAGTGGAACACTATGAGCAAGTGATTGACAGTCGCTCAGGTGTGTCCAACTCTGCAACCCCATGGACTGTAGCCTGCCAGGCTTCTCTGTCCGTGAAGTTTTCCAGGCAAGAATACTGGAGTGTTTCCATTCCCTTCTCCATGGGATCTTCCCGACAAATTCTTTACTGTCTGAACTACCAGATGAACACTGTAGAACTGGAAAAATAGGAGGCTGACAGGTGCCAGCCTCCAGCACCCTGGGCTGATGGGCATCTGGGTTATCTGGTGGGAAGTCATGCCTAGACCTAAAGTGAAGGTAGTGCCGAGCAAGTTCTCCCACTTGACTTTTTTTTCCCCTGACCTGATGTATTCGTTTATTTGGCCAACGCACAGCTTGGCTTTTGGGGTCTTAGTTTCCCTGACCAGGGATTGAACCCCAGACACGGCAATGGAAGCCCCAAGTCCTAACCACTGAACTGCCAGGGAACCCCTGCCCACTTGGCATATCACACAAAGCACTCCCAGAATTTGGGAGTGGGCTAAGGACCCTGTGGGGGAGTCAGGAGAAAAGGCCAGAACAACAATGCCTCGGGGACTAAGAGCTGTCCTCTGCCCCATTCAGTGCCGCCTCCTCCATGCCCAGGCTGGCCACACTTGAGATGCAACCACACCGTCTGTGGACAGTGGCCCGGGGCAGGTGGGGTGCCAACCGTGGGAGGGGCCGCCTCTCTCCAGTGTGAGCAGCTGGGTGGCTCACTGGGGTGTGGTGGCGCCCGTGACAGGCAGGTGGCAACGTTGCAGCAGCGTGTGGGGGCTCAGAGTGGCTGCAGCCCCCCATCCCCCACAGCCTCCTCCTCCCCCTCCTCTCCCACACCTAGAGTGTAGACCAGCCCACTGCTTGCCTTTGCTTTCTGCCCAGCCCCTAGCCTCCCTGCTTCCGTCCCCAGCTGAGTTTCTCAACAGTGCTGACTACTCACTGACCCCTGGTATCCCTCACCCCCTGCAGCCTGGATTGCCTCTCATCTTCCCATGGCCATCCTTCCCACCAAGGCCACTGGGACCCCCAGTGGTTCACCAGGTGGCCGCATCTCAGTCCTCAGCCAGGCTCTGGCCGTCGGCACACGCCGGCAGCACCCCTGATAGCTGCCCTGGCTGCTGCCTCTCGAGCTTTTGCCGGTTTCCCTTCCTCTGCTGGTCCGCTAAATATTTCTGCTTCTCAGGGCTCTGTGCTGTCCGCCTTCTGTCCTCAGGCCACACTCCCTCATGGGGACTCATAGGCTGCCCCCACTTCAGTGCCCTCCTGAACACCCACCATTCCCTGATCTCCAGCTCCATCCTGACCTTTCCTTGGAGCTCTCCTGGTTGGACTCCCGGAGTCCCAGAAGCACCTCCTGCTCAGCGCGTCCAGGGGCACCTTGGCGTTTGCCCTCCAGCCTACCGTTGCCTCCCTGTCCTGATTAGTGACCGGCACCACTGGTCACGTGGACGCTGGTAGCCATAGTATCCCCTTTGCCCCCATCAGCCTTTTTCAAAAAGAGCTTTATTGAGGTATAATTTACATACCCTAGAGTTTAGTTATCTTATGAATTTTGGTGAGATTTAGTAAGTTCATAGGGTGCAGAAATTACCACAATTCCAAAGTTCCCTTGTGTACACTTGCAGTCATTCCCACTCCCATCCCATACCCTAGGCAACCACTGATCTGCTTGCTAGTTTTTACCTTTTCTGGAACGTTCCTATGAATGGAAATATACAATATGTGGTCTTTGCATCTAGCTTTTCGCTTCCTCCAATTAGCATGTTGTCTGTTGATGTTTTAAACTGGGGTAGAGTTGCCCTACAGTATTGTACAGCAAAGTGAATTAGCTATGTGTTTACCTATACCCAGCCCCGTCTTGAACCTCCCTCCCGCCCCTCCATCCCACCCCCCTAGGTCACGCAGAACAGCAAGCTGGACTCCTGTGCTATGGAGCGGGTTCCCAGCAGCTATCTGTTTTACGCATGGCACTGCACATATGTCAATCCCGATCTCTCACTCGATCTCACCCACCCCCTCCCGGGCCCAATACATCCATTCTCTCTACATCTGCGTCTCTATTCCTGCCCTGCAAACAGGTTCATCTATACCATTTTTCTAGGTCCCACATATAGGCGTTAATATACAGTATTGGGTTTTGGACCTAGAACCTGTCATACAGAGTGAAATAAGTCAGAAAGCATATTCTTTATGCTCATTTACATTGTGGCACAGATCAGCACTTCACTCCTTTTTAGTTCTGAGTAGTAGTCCATCTTATGGACATATGACATTTTGTTTATCTGTTCACTACTTGGTGGAAATTTGGATTTGGGGCTATTATGAATAATGCTGCTATGAATATTCATTTTATAGGGACATATACTTTTGCTTTTCTTGCATTGCTCTCTGTATTCCACCATCGTGCAAGGCCCTGATTTTCACTGGGAAGCCATGAAGTTGCTTGGAAACTCTCTACCTCCTCAACCCAGGGATAGAGCACGTGACCCAGACTAAGCTAATCTGTGTGTACAGATTAGAATAGGGGCTCAAGAAATGTCTGTTTGTGGGGCACAGTGTCCCCTGCCTTCTGCTCCAAAGCTACCGTGAGGAATCAGAGGGGCTCCAGACTGGATGAGGCTTTGAAGGAGAGATCACCTGGGTTCAATGTTAACAGGGGAAGATGGAAGGCTTGGAACTGCCTGGGTCCTCCAGGCTGGAGCACCTTCAGGAAGTGCAGAGAAATGCCTCCCAGTATTCAGAAAAGGGAAAAGTAGGGCAGGCAAAAGGGGCCACGGCGGCGGGCCCTGGAGACTACAGAAGAGAAATGAAAGGGTTATGAGGAAATGACATTAAAATGAAGATCTTCCCTGGCCTCCAAAAGTCAGGGGGCCAAGAGGAGACCAGGTAGCCAGTGAGGGGTGCCCCTGGGTCCCATCAGAGTTGCCAGAAAGTTTAGGGACTTATGAGACTGGCCCTTTGGAGGATTTAGGGAACATTTGATCTCCCCATCCTGGATGGAAAACCCGCTTGGCACCAGCTGGCTGGGTCCTGGGTGAACCTTCCCCAAGAAGCTGCTATGAAGGTTTCAGGGAAGCTCTGGCCTTACACGCTGTGGGGTCTTGGCCTCCGCATGGCAGGGCATAGGGCTGGGGCCCAGCTCAGGTTTCCTTCCAGAAACAGGTGCTGATGTGAATCTAGGGCACAGAAAACCAGAAACCAGGCCAGGCCTGAACTCCCTCATGGGACCAAAGTCAGGAGCAGATGAGACTGTGGATGTGAACATGCCTTGCAAACTGTGAGGGGCTGTCACACCCTGTTGGTGTCTCTCCTCCGTGCAGCCTTCTCAGAGACTCTCCCAGCTGAGTGAGTCACCCTGTCCTCCCAGACTGTATATAAACCTCCCTCTTGGACCCATTTCCCTCAGTCACAGACCCTAAGGAAGGACATGTCCCTTCCCGCCAGACTGAGCTTCTTGGGGGCGGGGACAAGCGCATCATTCTTCCGCGTCTGGCTCAGTGCCTGACCCAGAGCAGGAATTTGGCAAGGAGTTCTTGAATGACCTTGACTTGTAGAGAAGCAGGTAACATGAGGGTGCCGGGTAGCCTCTGCTTGTGAAAACAGGGACCGGCTGGTACGTGGTAGAAGTCTTTCCAGTGAAACGTCAAAATGCTTCATCAGTTGTGGCTCCAGCAGTGTGACTGGCCAGAAATGCAGCGTCGAGGTTGAGGATGCTAAACGCCGTCTGGTCTTGTGCTGTTCAGTAGGGTAGCCCCGAAGCACCTGGGGCCATTTCAATTTAAATTTCATTTAAAATTCAGTTCTTTAGTTGCACTCGTCACATTTTGGGCTTTCAGTAGCTGCATGTGGCCCATGGCCTCTATTGGACAGTGCAGGGGAGAGCATTCCCATCACTGCAGAGAATTCTCTTGGACAGCATTCATCAATGCCTAGAAATTGCACGTCCATGTGTTATCTTGGGCCCTGATCATTTCAAGGGGCTTCCGAGATTTCCCTTGAATTGTAAGATCAACCCAGTCAGTTCTAAAGGAAATTGACCCTGAATATTCATTGGAAGGACTGATGCTGAAGCTGAAGCTCCAATACTTTGGCCACCTGATACAAAGAACCAACTCATTGGAAAAGACCCTGATGCTGGGAAAGATTGAGGGCAGGAGGAGAAGGAGGAGACAGAGGATGAAATCGTTAGATGGCATCACCAATTCAATGGACCTGAGTTTGAGCAAGCTCTGGGAGATGGTGAAGGACAGGGAAGCCTGGCATGCTGCAGTCCATGGGGTCACAAAGAGCCAGACACAACTGAACAACAACTGAGATTTCTGGGAGGGGGCTCTGGAGCCTGACTGACTTGAGTTTGGATCCTTGCTCAGCCTGAAGCAAAGGAATTTCCGCCGCCTCCTCTCTGAGACTCAGTGTCCTCATCTGTAGAATGGGTGACCGAATGCCTGCACAGAGCCATGAGGGTTGGAGTTGGAAACTTGTAAAGGGCTTCTCAGTGCCCTGTGCAAGAGCCAGATAACAGGATGCATGTGTCCAGAGCAGGAGTCTCCTGGACCCTTGTAGCTTGGAGCTTCCTGCCCCGGGGCAAGGCATGCTGGAGTTTCTCCAGACACTGGGGCCCGAACAGGGGCAATGGTTTGTGGGCGTGCCCAGCTGGGGACAGTTGGTAGGAGAGGATGAGCCTGGAGCTGGTGGGGCTGAGGCTGAGCTGGGACAAGGAAGCTCACTTCCAAGCCTCTACGCACTGAGGAGAGGGCTTTGCAGTCCGAGTTAGCTTGCAGTTCCTCTGTGTAAAACTCTCCACTGTCCACTAGCTGACTAGAGGATAGTAATTAATAATAATATGAACATACTATTCCTTGGACTGCAAGGAGATCAAACCAGTCAATCCTAAAGGAAATCAGTCCTGAATATTCGTTGGAAGGACTGATGCTGAAGCTGAAACTCCAATACTTTGGCCACTGATGGGAAAAACTGACTCATTGGAAAAGACTCTGATGCTGGGGAAGATTGAAGGCAGGAGGAGAAGGGGACGACAGAGGTTGGATGGCATCACCGACGCGATGGATGTGAGTTTGAGCAAGCTCTGGGAGTTGTTGATGGACAGGGAAGTCTGGCATGCTGCAGTCCCTGGGGTCACAGACACAACTTGAGTGACTGAACTGAACTGAACACACTAGCAGCTGTATTTACAGAGAATTTTCTGTATATCAGGCTCTGTGCTAAGTATATGGACATAGCACATAGTATGAGGGACATACTATGCAGATGCTTTAACTCATTTCCTGCTCACAACATCTCTTTATAATAGGCATGTTGTTCTTACCATTTTACAGATGGGGAACATTGAGGACATTTGTTCTAAGCCACACAGTTATGAGGTGGTGGAGCAGGATACTGACCCCAGGCTCCAGAATATATGCTTTGAATAAAGCACAGATTCCCCGGGGCATCCCTGGTGGCTCAGACAGTAAAGAATCTGCCTCCAGTGCAGGAAACCAGCGTTCAATTTCTGGGTCGGGAAGATCTCCTGGGGAAGGGAATGGCTACCCACTCCAACAGACTCCTAACCTGGTCTGGAAAGTCCCTGCAGAGCTGGCCTCAGTGAGTTTTTCTGCCTTCACTTTGGGTCACTCCCCACCTATCTGGTCCAGTTCCTCAGACACCCCAGATGTCTCCTTCCTATGCCTGTGCCCTTGTTCATCCCCTTCTCTCCTTAACGCTCCACAGAGTCCTGTTCATCCTTTGGGACCCAGTTCTAGAGTGAGCACATTGAGGCCAAGGACAGGGCCTAAGTCCTTTCTGTATCACAATGTCTGGCACGTAGCTTGGAGCATTGGAGGTCTTGGTAAATTATGGGTGGTGGATTGGAGGGTAGATGAGTGAGTGGATGGAAGGATGAGTGAGTGGATGGAAGGATGGGTGACGTCGATGGATGGTGAGTCACGGGAGAGTAGAAGTTGGTGGAGGTTGGGAACCTGGATGGGTGGATAGAGTGTGGGTGGACAGGTGGCTTGTGCTCAAATGCCCGTGGCTGCTGCACTGAGTGCAGGGGAGTGGCGTAGAGAGCATCAGTGATTTGAAGACATTTCAGGACACAATCAGCAGAGCTTGCACAGAGAGCTGAGGGGCAGGGAAGGGTCCAGAACAATGGCCAGGTTTCTAGCTTTTGGAGACTTGGGAGGATCATGGTGTTTTCAGGGAGGAGCAGGTTTAGGGTAGAAGCTGCCACAGTTGCTCCAGGCTGAGCTGGAGAGAGGTTTCACGTGTGGGAGCCTGAAGGGCCCATGAAAGAAAGGCCTGGGAGGCAGCTGGGAAGATGAGCCTTGGTCAAGTTCAGGGGCAAGGGCGGGCCTCACCGAGACTCGAGAGATCATATGGATTCAGGACTGAGGGCTGGAGGACAAGCCAACAGGGGAGGTGGAGGAACCATGGCCCCTGAGGGAGAGGAGCAGCCAGGAGGGACGCTGAAAGAGACGGGAGGGCCCTGCCATATTGCAAACCTCCATCAACCATTGTAGGCGGCGTGCTGTTGGGACCCAGTGCCAAGGTGGTGCAGGCAGGAGACTCCACGCTGGAAATGGTCCATGAAGGATGATGAGGTTTTGACCAGTCTGATGAGGGTTACTCTGAGCAGGGAAACTGCATAGTCCAAGGCAGGAAGCGAAAATAGGTTATGCCCGTGGCAGCCAGTCAGCTGCAAATAGGAGGCTCAACACCCTTTCTCTGCCCAGATAGCACACTGGGGTCACAGGCTCCAGGGTCTGGAAGGACTCTGGGGTAATCTGGGTGCTGTGCTACTTGGGACAAGTCGCCTCCCCTCTCTGGGCCTCAGTCACCTCATCTGGAAACCGGAATCAACACCACCAACCTGGTTTGCTGAGAGGAGTAAATGAGATGTGGGAGTGTGAGAAGCCCCCAGTTGCATGGGGCAACTCTATAAGTGCTATTTTTAAAAACTGTCTTTTCATTTCAATTTCACAAATATTTATGGAGCTAAAAGGTTCTGTGTAAATTAAATTTTTGTACGACAAATACTATTTTAGCTAGGCCTGGGGTGGCAAGATTGGGGAGGTTATCCATTATTTGAAGAGCCCTGAGTTGGATTCTTTTGAAAAGCCCTTGCTCGTGAAGTGAAAGTCACTCAGTCGTGTCCGACTCTTTGCGACCCCGTGGATTATACAGTCCTTGGAATTCTCCACACCAGAATACTGGAGTGGGTAGCCTTTTCCTTCTCCAGGGGATCTTCCCAACCCAGGGATTGAACCCAGGTCTCCCGCACTGCAGGCAGATTCTTTCACAGCTGAGCCACAAGGGAACCCGGAGCCCCTGCTTGTTTTTTTTTTTTTTTTTTTTTTTTTTTGAGTCAACAAGGATTTTGACTTTCTAGGCTCACAGAGGGAAGTTTTCATTTGTTCCTCTAGTGTTTTGAAAAGATTGTCCCAACTGATACAAGGTGACGGACCAAGGGAGACAGCAAGCAGGGCACTCACGGAGGGGACTAGTGCCATGGTCTGAAGGAAGGATCACGGTGACCCAGACAGGGGGTGACTCTGGGCATAAAGGGACTTCCCTGGTGGCTCAGCTGGTGAAGATTCCACCCACACTGTGGGAGACCCGGGTTTGATCCCTGGGTTGGGAAGATCCCCTGGAGAAGGGAAAGGTTACCCACTCCAGTGTTCTGGCCTGGAGAATTCCATGGACTATACAGTCCATGGGGTCACAAAGAGTCGGACATGACTGAGCGACTTTCACTTTCACTGGGCATAAAGGGAAGGGAATGTGACAGACAGTGCAAGAGGAGGAGGGTGTACAGGAACCCCCTGGCGTCTTGCTTATCAAAGGGGATGAGCTGGTTCCAGGTACCTGGTTAGATGATGCTATCAGAGGGCAGGGTCTCTGCAGAAGAGACCCTGACATGTGACGTGTGAGGTGTCCACAGGGCAGCGGGCAGAGCTGCCAGTGGGAATTTGGTTCTGCAGACCTGGCACTCCATGAGACATCCTGGGCTGGAGAGAGAAGTAAATGTCTGTGATAGGGAAGGAGGGGGAACCCAGAGCTCATGACAATTAGCTAATAAATATTTATTTGGCACCAAAAACATTTGTTGAGCGATGTCTTCCCTGAGCACCTCCGAGCACAGGTGATGTGGCAGGCACTGGGGACCTGGCAATAAGCTGCGTAGACCTAACTCTCAGCCTCACGGGGCCGACATTTTAGTGGGAGGAGCAGGGTGTAATTGGGATAAATTACTTATTTGCATATCCTGTTATAAAGTGATACGTGCCTAGGAGAACAATAAGGCATGGAGGGACTGGGAATGTTAGGTGGAGTGGCTGGGTAGCCATCAACGCTGTGCTCACTGAATTCATTTAAACCTCACAACTTTATGAGGAAGGTGCTGTAATTATTCTCATTTTAGGAATAAGCAACTGAGTCACAGAGATGTTAAGAAACTTGCCTACAGTCACTCAACTGTATAACTGGCAGAACCTGGATTTTTACTTTAAGTCCATGCTCTTCTGTTAAGAGTCTTAACTATTGAGGGAATTCCCTGAATGTCCAGGGGTTAGGACTCCATGCTTCCATTGCAGGGGACACAGGTTCAATCCCTGGTGAGGGAACTAAGATCCCACAAGTCACATAGCATGGCCAAAAACAAACAAACAAAAAGAGTCTTAACAGTTGTGCTGAACTGCCTCTCATTGACAAGGTCAGGTCTCAGCGAAGGGCTAAAGGAAGTGAGGGGACAGGCTCATGGACATCTAGGTGACAGACTTTCCAGGCAGAGAAGAGCAAGTGCAAAGGGCCTGAGGCTGAAGCGTGCCGCAGAGGACAGAGTAGCTGGGGCAGAGGGAGCGGGCCGAGTGTAAAGGGGAGATTCAGACGTGGGTGGGGGGGCACCCGTGGCATCTGCAGGGCTGTCAGCTTTTGCTGGAGATTAAGTGAGGCCATGGAGGGTCTAGGGCAGAGGAGGGGCAGGCTCTGGCTTGGGTTCCCAGCCTGATTCCTCTGGCGTTTGTGTCAGGAGCCAGAGCAGAAGCAAGAGACTAGAGGATGTGACTGATCCGGGTAGGAAGTGATGGTGGCTGAGCCCACAGCACTGGAACGCAGGTGGCGCCCCTGCCTCTTGCCCCGTCGTGCAGGTGGCTTCAGCAGGAGCAGCTGAGGGCTTCGATGTGGGAGCGTGAGGGAAGGACAGGCATCGAGGCTGACTCCAGGGGCTGAGCCCGAGTGGCTGGAGGGAGGGGGTTCAACTGATTGTGATGGGGCAGCTGTGCTGAAGCTGCTTTATGAAGTACCTTTCATGTCCATTAGCCCTGTTAATGACCTGGCTGCTCTCTGTGGTGGATGTTGAAACTCTCGGAGGTTGCTCGGAGGTTTGCTCAGGATCACTCAGCCGGAATGAGGTGAAGCCAGGACCAGAAACCAAGTGTGCATTGAAATTTTGATCCATTCGTCCAATCAGGAAACATTTCTGGAGCACCTTCTGTGTGCCAGGCTCTGTGCTAAGCATTGACAGTGATGGCCAGTGATGATGGTCCTGCCCTCAAGGAGCTCCCAGTCTGATGGAGGAAGCAGTGTCAACCAATGACCATAGTTATGACTTCCTCACATCAACATGATAAGTGGCGAGAAACTGAGGGAGTCCTAGGAACTGGGGACTTGGCCTGTCTGGGAGGTCAGAGAGGGCTTCCTGGAGGAGGTGAATGTCAAATGCAAAGGCCTTTGGGATGGAGGGTTCTGTGTTGAGGAATTCTTAGAAAAATGCTCCCTGATTTCCCAGGCCATAGTGGAAAAACCCCAAGGGAACCCCTGCCTCCCAGAGGACAGCTGTCCATTGGGAAGTCACAGAATCTTTCTTCTAGTTTGGTTTGTTCTAGCAGCTTTATTGAGAGAATTCAATAAAGAATTCTATAGACTATATAGAATTCTATACAATACTATACAATTCACTCATGTAAAGTGTCCAATTCAGTGGCTTTTAGCATATTCACAGAGCTGCGCATCCATCACCACATTCCACTCTGGAGCCTTTTCATTATCCTGAAAAGAAACCAGGAGCCCCTTAACTGGAGCTCTCCCAGTCCCCGCCCCCCACCACTGTCAACCACTCCTCTTCTTCCTGTGCACACAGAGTTGCCTGTTCTGGACATTTTATATAAGTGAAATCATGTACCATGTGGTCCTTTGTGACTGGCTTCTTCACTTAGCATAATGTTCTGGGGGTTCATCCCTGTTGGAAGAACCGGAATCTTAATCATCGTCAGAACGGGCGAGAACCTCAGAGGCTGTCTCGCGTGCTTCTCCCACCTGTTGTAAAGCGGGGAATCTGGAGGAGCCTTGCCCCCGCCCCTCAGAAGGGAAGCTGAGGGGCGACTCCAGGGCCAGCCGTGGGACCCCCTGCCCCTCCCTCAGCCTTCCCCTCTTTTCCTTCCACTCTGGGTTGCAGCTGACTTTGGCTCAGAGTGACAGCATGATCAGGCACACATCCTCCCCAGCCCTGGATTTTCATGTACTGGCAATTTTCACGCCTCATGGTTCATCTTGAAATCTTTTAAGAATTTGTGTCTGCTAATTCAGAATGTTTTGGAGTTCAGTATTTTCCCTTTCTGCTATTTAAACACTTCTCATCCAGATGGTTACGCCTGTTTTCCTGGGGTGGTGATTTCCCAACTTGGGGAGGCAGAGCCACGTTGGGTGGGGTTAAGCGCCAGGTCTTGAAATTAGATACTCTGACACGTCCTCAGTGGAGGGTAATTCCTGAAGCTCTCTGAGCCCCAGTCCCTCCCTTTGAAAAATGCAGATTACACTGTAGGGCTGTGAGGGGAAAATGAGGTCAAAAGAGGTGCAGACATAGGGAGTTTAGAGAGCGTGAGGGCTTTCTGGGGTCCTTTTTACACCAGGAGAAAAAGACAAGCCTCCTCCACCGTCCACTGCCCCTTTCTCCATATTCTTGCTGTGAACTGGCCCCTGGACCCCTCCTCCTGGGTCTGAGGGGAGGTCTGAGTTAGGATCCCAGCCCCACCCATTGGATTCTGTGTTCTCACATCAGCTCAGTGTCTCCACGGCTCCACCTGTAGACTGAGAGGACTAGGGCGGGGGCTTCCACTGAAACCTCCAGAGCAACCCAGAGGCTCCTGGGAGCATGGGTGTGGAACGCTGTGGGTGGGGGCAGCCTTTTCTCCTCCAGGAGAGCCTGGTTCCTGCTGACTTAAAGATCCAAGCGGGACCACGGCACCTGTTCAGCAGAGGCGGGTGGAAAGGGACACCTGGCTTCCCTGGGCCTCTCGTGTGAGACGAGATGAGACGTGTGATGTGGGAGGTGGTGGGGATGGTGAGGCAATGCCTCCTGCTCCAAGTGCAGGGGACAAGGACCAAGTCACCAGACTCGATGCCGGGTATTCTACCTGCGTTATCGTCCTAATCCTCACTGAAGCCCTCAGAGGAAGCACTTTTATTTCCCTTTGACAGGCAGGGACACTGAGGCTCAGAAAGGGGTAGCTGCCTGCCCACTGTCACCCAGCGAGCGAGGGCTCATCTGGGATTTGAATTCAGTACTGTGTGACTCTGGCCCCTTTCCTGACCACCCCCATCCAGGGAAAAAGAGGGACAAGCAAGAGGGGGAGGATCGGAGCCTCTGGAACCTCAACTTCCCAGCTGCTGTGGGATTTCTGTGGGTGGTGGGGAAAGCATCATAAATATGCATGACATGCAAATCTGCCTCTGATAAACAATGTGGGGACCCACTTGAGCAGGGATAGTGTTGTACAGACACTTGCATTTCTATCATGATGGCTGCATGGTGTCTCCCTCCCCGGCATCCCCGGGGTCCACCCAGGGGTCTCAGGGTCCCGGGATTACCCCTGGCCACCTCCTCATTGACGTCCCCCTTCATTCCTGCAGGGAGGCGTCCCTGGTGACTCAGATGGTAAAGAATCCTCCTGCAATGCAGGAGACCAGGGTTCGATCCCTGGGTCGGGAAGATCCCCTGGAGAAGGGCATGGCTACACACTCCAGTATTCTTGCCTGGGAAATCCTATGTACAGAGGAGCCTGGTGGGCTACAGTCCATGGGGTTGCAAAGAGTTGAACATGACTGAGCGACTAACACTTTCCCTTTCATTTCTGTAGGCACCCGTGCCTCCCCCTCTGCCAGGTGCCTGGTGGCCAGAACCTGGTCACTCGAGGTGCTGGAGGGCCCCATCCCACGCTGTTTTCCGCCAGCACCTCTGATCGTGTGCCCAGAGGATGTGTGTGCTAGCCCTCGGTCCAGCGCCTGCTCCTGAGGTGACGCCGCCAGCTGCTTTCCGACTGGTTCCCAATTTCCCTCTGCACGTAGCTCCCGGGTGGGTAAGTAACCACAGTTACAGCCTGGGCACTTGGAGTCAGGGCTGCTCACCCACCCACCCACGCTTGGCACAGTTGGGAAATGCCCAGTCTTCCCACCTAGCAGGGCCCATCTGCTGGTGAAGGGACCTCAGTGAGAGCTTCTGTATGTCTGTGCTCAATTTATAGTGTGACCCCCTGCCTCATCCAGTCCTCCCAACAACCCACAAGTTGGATGCAGTGATTTTGCCCATTTTTTACAAAGGAAATGGCCTTAGAGTGGAGAAACCACTTGCCCGAGGAGGCAGAGAAAGCCCAGTGCTATACATCTCCAGCTCTTTCCAAACCCGAAGGGCTGTGGGATTGGTGACAGGGGCTCAGGAAGGGAAGGGGAATAGCCAGATGGGCTGGAAGCCATGGAACCTCTGGGGCCCCTGGTGGGATGGGGGGCTGAGATGAGGTCCTCAGAGTTCCTAAATCTTGGGGAGCCACGTCATTCCTGCCCCTCTAGCCTGTTCCATTGGCACCCTTGCAGTGCCCATGGTGCCTGACCCCAACATGGACGAGGTGCCCAGCCCTGTAGCATCTCTGACATCCATCTGAGGATGCCTCTGTGCACCCACACCTGGTCCCATCACCCTTCCTGCAACAGGGACCCCGACAGGGTTACCCCACTTGTTGCCAGCCACAGCTCCAGGCACCCCCTTCCTGCATCTCACTCTCCTGCCATGTCCCCAGGCTCTGTAGATGTGACGAATTCACAGATGAGGAAATTGAGGCTCAAAGGTGCTCACGGGGCTCGCCCAGAGAAACCTGCTACCACTCACCATGACATGGGGTCGTTGGTTCACGATCGATTTCCTTGTCTGGTCTCAGCAAATCAAGGGATGGGAACAATCGCTTCCTTCCCCACGGGACAGTCAGCAGCTGGGCCTGGCACAGAGTGGGTAGACAGTAAATCTTCACGTCTTCATGGGAGGAAGGAGAGACAGAGAGGAGGGAAGACCCTCTTACCTCCCTCCACCCAGACCCCAGCAGGACCCAAGAGCCCACTGACGTTTGGGCAGCCACTGGTCCCTGCTGACTCCAGAGAGCTGGCGGTCCACTCAGACCTTCAGCAAGGCAGCCAGCCCCTCTGGTCCCCATTCTCTCATCTGCCAACAATTGATCAACCTCCTTAATGGAATGGTTATGAGAAGGGGAAAGACTCATAAATATGGATAATAGGCAAATATCATAGGCTAATGAAAAGCTGGGAAGTTCACTGTAGATAACATTTGTAGAAGTGCTTCTTCAGGAACAAGAGCCACACACTTGTGTGATGCCCACTTAGTACTAATGACCATGTAAAGGACCCTATTAATTTGCTAACCCCCAGCCCAGCTCCGCCGATCTGGCCAGGCTGTTGTAGTGACCATAGACAGCTTTTGCATTTGGTTGAGAAGCTGTCGCAGGAAAAAACATCCTAAGGCCACCTGGTCTGAGATCTGTGTCTGTGGGATTTAATCCTTTGCAGATACTCCTGGTGGTGCCCAGGGTCCTGCATGCCTTCCCCACGGACTAAGTATGTGACAGGTGCAGTCTGGATGACAGCAGGGCGTTTCATGAGCAGTTATTATGTGCCGGGCGTTGTGCTGGGCTTCCCGGGTGGCTCAGCGGTAAAGAATCTGCCTGCCAATGCAAGGAGACACAAGAGATGCAGGTTTGATCCCTGGGTCAGGAAGATCCCCTGGAGGAGGAAATGGCAGCCCACTCCAGCACTGCCTGGAGAATTCCATGGATGGAGGAGCCTGGTGAGCTACAGTCCGTGGGGATCACGAAGAGTCGGACATGACTGAGTGACTGAGCACCACATGGTGGTGGTGTGCTAATGCTTCGCTGTCTTCATCATCTTAGTTAAGCTCCTGGTGACCCTGTGGGAGTTTGATGGGGAGACTGGGGCATGGACCTGGGGGAGAGGACTCATCTGGCAGCCTTCTAGTCCTTCCCTCGAGTTACTGCGGCTCTGTGCCGACTTGCCCCCTCCCCCACCGGCCGGGCCCAGCCAGGGGGCAGGATCTTGGCCGCCAAGAACACAGCGTAGCTGGCAGCCCCTGGCATGTGTGGCCCAGTGACGAAGAACGGGATTCCTTGGCACAAGCTGGGAGCACAGCCGTCAGCACTGCGCTGAAAGATGGAGGCCTGGGTGGCAGCGAGGGAGGTGTTACTGCTGCTATTTTGCTAACAAGCTGGTTATTTAAAGAACAGCCAAAGCTAGAGTTGGGAAATGGATGGGGAGTCTCTGTGCCCAGGGCGGAGGTGGCCAGGGGTCCAGGAGCCTGGCTGGGTGTGGATGGGGTAGCCATGCATTCTTTTTTCATTTGCTTATTATTATTAATAATGGTAACAGGATCATAAAAATCTAGAAAGGGATTAGATTTATGAAGAAAAGAGGATATGAGAATTAAGAGTGGGCAGGAGGGGTTTCTTAGGGGCAAGCAGTGTTCTAGTCACTGATGCAGGTGGTTTTGTGATCATTTATTACAGTAAACCGGAGAAGGCAATGGCCCCCCACTCCAGTACCCTTGCCTGGAGAATCGCATGGACAGAGGAGCCTGGTTGGCTGCAGCCCATGGGGTCACTAAGAGTTGGGCATGACTGAGTGACTTCACTTTGACTTTTCACTTTCATGCATTAGAGAAGGAAATGGCAACTCACTCCAGTATTCTTGCCTGGAGAATCCCAGGGACGGGGGAGCCTGGTGGGCTGCCATCTGTGGGGTCGCACAGAGTCGGCCACGACTGAAGCGACTTAGCAGCAGCAGCAGCATTACAGTAAACATTTCTGTTTTATGTGCTTTTCTCTGTGACTTAGATTTCACAATATAACGGGTAAAAAGCAATTACAACAATAATGGTTAATACTTCTTGAGCACTTACTAAAGCCTGGCTCTTTGCAAAGCATTTACCTTATTTCATGAAATTCTCACAGATTCTATGATTCTACCCATCTTATAGAGGAGGAAAGTGAGGCTTTGAGAAATATAGTGTTATTTATTATATAATCAAAGGGCACTCAGCTGGGAGAGATGGGATGAGACACAGGACAGATGGACTCAGCCCCATATCACTGTCCTGTATTTGAAATCGGGGGCTAGGAAGTTCCCCCCAAAGGGCAGGGCTTCCTACATTTGTCCCTCAGGCATGCATTGACACCATTATGTTCTTAAGGCTTAGGATACCAGATGGGTGTCTGTGTTGTAGGCAACATGGGAGGTATCTGAGTCTGACGAAGGATCAAAGCAGAGCACTTCACCAGTTAATAAATGTTGACAGAGATTTCTCTGGTGGTCCAATGGTTAAGAATCCACCTTGCAATGGAGGGGACACAGGTTCAATCCCTGGCCAGAGAACTAAGATCCTACATGCCCACAGGGTGACTAAGCCCCACGCCTCAATTGCTGAGCCCATGAGCTGCAGAGCCTGTGCGCTGTGACAAAAGATCCCACGTGCCACCACTAAGACCCAGTGCAGCCCAAAACAAAACAAATTAAAAAAAAAAAAAGAATGATTAGTGTTGACAGGTAGGAATGGGTCTCCCTAGGAACAGACTAAGGGAGGAGGTTAGGGCTCACCTGGGAATCACTGAAGGTAAAAACAGGTCATCCAGGTGAGACAGGATCAGACTCCACCTCTGAGCTAACTGCACATAGTGCAGAACCGGAATTTCCTGAGGATCCACTGTGTGCTAGGCACATCCATTGTCTTCTTTCATCTTTAGAACAACCCCGAGAGATTAGTGGAATTCACCCCATTTTACAGATGAGGGGACTGAGGCTTCCAGAGAGGAGATGACTGGCCCAAGTCCACACCATCAGGGAGGGGTGGAGCTGCTCCATCAGCTTGGCCATCTCCAGGGCCCAGTGTCCTGTGGGTACAGTAAGCGCCACTCAGGGCAGGGGGTCCCAGCAGGGCAGGCACCTGACACAGAAGCTCCAAGCAACCCATGAACAGAGTCAAGTTCTAAGGCAGATCTATGGGTCCCCAAACTGGCGCTGAGGATGTGGTCCAGAGGGTGGCATGGCAGAGGGTGTCTCCAAGCCCAGAAGCAGAGACGCCTGCTCTACAGACAGGGCGCCAGCCCCAGCGAGATTTCTTTATTCCTGGGACATTTATTGAGTGCTGTGCTTTCATGCATTGGAGAAGGAAATGGCAACCCACTCCAGTGTTCTTGCCTGGAGAATCCCAGGGACAGGGGAGCCCGGTGGGCTGCCATCTGTGGGGTCGCACAGAGTCGGACACGACTGAAGCGACTTAGCAGCAGCAGCAGCAGTGCTGAGTTGTGCTAAGTTGTTTCAGTCGTGTCCGACTCTTTGCCACCCTGTGGACCTCAGCCCACCAGGTTCCTCTGTCCATGGGATTCTCCAGGCAAGAACACTGGAGTGAACTGCCGTGGTCTCTTCCAAGCGATCTTCCTGACCCAGGGATCGATCTCGCATCTCCTGTGTCTTCTGAATTGGCAGGCAGGTCCTTTCCCACTAGCACTGCCTGGGAAGGCCTTATTGAGGACTAGTCCCTGCTAGTCTGTGCCCCATGCAGAGCGCTCAGCCTTGGGGAGGGACAGATATTATACAGACACCCAAACAAATTAACTGAATAAGCAGAGACTCCATCATTGCACTGAAGGAAATGAATGGTGACATTATAAAGATGAATGGGGTAGGGCGCCTGCATAATGGCATCAGAGGCGGGTTGTGGGGCTTCAGCGAACTATAAGACATAGAAGTCTGGAACAATCCCGTTGCTGGCTCACTGGTGGCCACTGCTTTTCCCACTGTGACCTCCAGAGGTGATAGCTACCTCCTGTGTGCTCATCTGCTCATCACATCCTACCGGGACCCTCGATGCCAGCAGGTCCCCTTCCCCTCAGTTACTGAGAGACAGACCCAGGTGGGGGATGAGGCGCAGGGAGGCACACAGCTCAACGGGGTGCGCATGGCTGGCTGGACCGCATGCCAGCACCACCCTGGATCCCTGCACCCCAACTACATTGTCACCGACTCACTCGGGTCTGCCAATAAGCACTCTCGCCGGAGACACTCTTTTTTTTTTTTTTTTAAGTTTGTTTTCACATTCACATCTCTTTCGAATATAATTTTACTTCTTTATTTTTGGCTGCTCGGGGTCTTCACTGCTGTGCGGGCGCTCTAGTTGCGGTGCTCAGGCTTCTTTCGTTGCGGAGCGCCGGCTCTAGGGAGGGCTTCGGTAGTTGTGGCTCACGGGCTTAGTTGCTCCAAGGCATGTGGAATCTTCCCAGACCAGGGATCAAACCCAAGTCCCCTGCATTTGGCTAATGGATTCCCTGTGCCAGCAGGGAAGTCTCTCGCCAGAGACACTCTTAATGGAGATGCCCTGGATTTGCTTTTGTGATAACCATTTATCCTGCCTGGGAAGACAGATGCTACCTTCCAGACACTCAGAGAATCTGAAATCTCAAGCAGAGAAACTTACACTGGTGAAGTCAAACTCTCGAAATCATGGAATCTTAGTCATAAATAATCCAGCAAGAGCAAGCACATGCATTTTGCAAGTAAGCTCACTGCACCTTTCCTGAAGACAGTGATAAATTAGAAACCACCCAATCATCTATCAGCAAGAGATAGTTAAATAAATTACGGTCCAGCCAGACAATAGTGTTCTCAGTGGCAGTGAAGACAATGCCACAGATCTATGCTTGTTGACATGGAAACATGTCCATGGTGCATTGTTGAAGGAAAAATAGGAGATTATAAAATGGTGTATGTTGTATGATCTCATTTTTGTTAAGAAATATCAATATATGCATGCTCCTGCCCAGAAGGACAACCATTTCACTGTTGATAGTGGTTTCCTCTGAATGGTGAAATAGAGACAAATTCTATTTTTATTTTTGCTTGTATCACTCAAGTACTCTGTAGGTACAAGTGATAGAAAACCCAGCCCAAACTGGGTTTAAGGAAAAATGGAATTTATTGATTTGTGAATGTGAAGTCCAGAGGCAAGTTCAACTTCAGGCTCAGCTGGTCTCAGGGGTTCAAACCTTGTCACTAGGACCCATTTTTTTTTTTTACTCCTGGTTTGTTTATTTTAAACTTTATTTTATTTTTTTGGCCATGCCATGCAACTTGAGGGATCTTAGTTCCCTGACCAGAAAGCGAACCTGTGCCCCCTGTAGTGGAAGCACAGAGACTTAACTACTGGACCTGATTTGTAGTCACCGTGTCTCAAGTCTGCTCCCTTTGAGTTGTTCTTATGTTCTCATAGGTCTTGCTTGGGCGGGTAATAAGATGCCTGCCCAGAGGAGCATGCAAGACTTCTTCCGAGATAGCTCAGACACAAGTCCCAGAACAGAGTCTTAGTGTTCATCAGTCTCGTGTGTGGCTGTTCCCATTCCTCAGGCAGGTCCTCTGACTGGCATCCTGGGCCTATGCACCACCATCCCCCAGCTGGAGAGGGAACTGATACTAGAACTTTATCAGTGGAGAATGGGGAAGCATAGCTTCCTCAAAGGCTGGTCCTGAAGTAGACCCATGCATATGTGCTAAGTTGCTTCAGTCGTGTCTGACTCTGTGACCCTATGGACTGTAGCCCACCAGGGTCCCCGGTCCATGGAATTCTCCAAACAAGAATACTGAAGTGGGTAGTCATGCCCTTCTCCAGGGGGTCTTCTTGACCCAGGGATCGAATCCGGGTCTCCTGACTTAGCAGGAGGATTCTTTACCATCTGAGCCACCAGGGAAGCCCCTGTTCCCGCTACCTCCAGTTAAACATCTCCTACACAGGATCAAGTCCACAGTTCTGCCATTGCCTGAGGCATACCCAGAACACTGCCCATCCACCTGCCCTGAGGTCTGTCTCCTGCATGACCTGCTGGGAGGGCTGCCAGGGACCTATATTTTCAGACTCTAGTTAGTTCAGTCACTCAGTTGTGTCCGACTCTTTGCGACCCCATGGACTACAGCATGCCAGGCTTCCCTGTCCATCACCAACTCCCAGAGCTTGCTCAAACTCATGTTCATCGAGTTGGTGTTGTCATCCAACCATCTCATCCTCTGTCATCCCCTTCTCCTCCTGCCTTCATTCTTTTCCAGCATCACGGTCTTTTCCAAGGAGTCAGTTCTTCACATCAGGTGACCAAAGTATTGGAGCTTCAGCTTCAGCATTAGTCCTTCCAATGAATATTCAGGACTAATTTCCTTTAGGATTGACTGGTTTAATCTCCTTGCAGTCCAAGGGACTCTCAAGAGTCTTCTTCAACATCATAGTTTATTTCTTCGGTGCTCAGCTTTCTTTATGGTCCACCTCTCACATCCATACATGACTATTGGAAAAACCATAGCATTTTCAGGCCAGAGGGTTCTAAAGCCAAGGACCCCTGAGCTGTCTGCACATTGCTGGCAGCTTGAATGGAGAGGGGCAGGCAGACAGTGTCACATCAGTCCAATCGCAGAGGGGTGTTTAGGACAAACATCTGCCTCAGCAGTTCTCCAAACCCCTCTTTGCATTTTACATACAAGAAACCGAGGCTGAGAGAGGCCAAGCCACCCGTACAACAATACAGAGCAAGTCAGAGGCAAGTCTGGGACGTGGACCCAGTCTCTTTCACCCCTGCCTCCTCCATGGCCTTCCTTCCATCCTTCATTGAGCCCCAGTTACTTCATCTACTTGAACAGCTTTTTTTTTTTGGAAGTTCCTACCATCCCAGATCATCCTGATACCCTTCTAAATTCAGAGGCAGCCAGCAAAGTCTTCATTAATCACACTTTTTGTGTGTCTGATTATTGTGGCAGCAGCATTTACTGTTTCTGATACATCAGAGCTTCGACATGCGTGAACCATATTTTATGGGTCATCTCTAATACTTCATTGCCCCCCATGGTCCCCATTTAATCATTTCTTCTCACACTCAGACATTTGCTAGCACCTGCCTTGTGCCAGGTGCTTTACTAGACACCAGGCTACACCAGTGCCTTAGGGCAGCCCCTGCCCAGGGGGAATTCACAGTTCTGCTGGGGACAGTGATGCCTCCTTCACGGATGGCAGGTGACACATGGCAGATCAGAGGGAGGTGCCAATTACTCAGAGGTGTCTGGGGCGAGAGCACTGATTCTGTCCCTCTGAGCAGAGTCTTGAAGGATGCATAGGGGTTCTTCAGGAGAAACAACTGAGCAGGTTGAACCAAGTAAAAGAAGCAGCGAGGTCTGCAAAGACCTTGCCTCCTTCCTGCTAAGCTCTAAGGCCACCCGGGTGTGAAGGTTGGAGATGTCGTCCCTGGAAGGAAGGCTTCAGCTGTTGGGCCAGGGGGTTGCATTTGATCCTTGGAGTAGAAGGGAGCCAAGGGCAGGGTAGTTTGAGTGTTAGAAAAACTTGCACATTGGGCTGGTGACAGGGAGGCAGGGCAGGACCATGGCAATGGCTCAGAAGGGCAGTTAGCAGGGAGACTGAACAGGACTTGGGGACTTAGCAGGTGCTGCAGAATGGGAGGGGGAATTCATTTCAATCCTAGGAGGAGGGGGCTGTGGGACTTGGGGGCACTGTGGACCAGTGTGGAGGAGAATCCTGGCAAAGACTGGCTCAGTGTCAGTGAGATGGTCCCCAGGTGGGGCCAGTAGGAACCTCTTCCACTTTTGTGAGACTTAGAGGAGCAACCCAGTGAGATCTCCAGGGTCCCATGTCCCCGCTGAATGTCAGAGACAAGTCTCTTCCTCCCATGAAGCATAGCATCATTTTGCTTCTCTGTAAAATGGGCTGAGGATAGTCCCTCCCCAGGAACTGGGGGGAGGGTCAGAGGAGGATTTGGGAGTGGGTGGGCTTTGCACAGTACCCAGTACACATTAAGTGCTGCTGACTGGCGGCTGCCCTGGTTATCATGGTCGGGGGTGCAGAGATGGTCAAGGGAACTCTGGTGTGTCGCCTGCAGAAGGGAATCCAGAGACCTTGAGGGGGCCTTGCTCCCTGCCTTTCTGTCTCTGTGAGGGAAGGCAGGGGCAAGGTCTGGCTGTCAGACCCAGGGAAAAAGCTCCAGGGAAGGAGATTTCAGCTAAGGGTAGGAAATACTTTGGATACAAAGAATTCTCTGTAGATGGGCTAACTCAGATGATAGTGAGCTCCCTGTCAATGGGAGTATTCAAGCATCAGCTGCATCACAACTTGACCAAAACGTCTGTAGAGTATTTGTAATTCTGCTGAGAATCTGGAAGGTCCTTTCTAGCTCAGAGAGTCTTTGAGTTCATGTTTTTTTCTTCTCTGAGCCTCAGTTTGCTGATCTGTAATATGGAGGGAAATAGCAGCCCTGTCTTAGAGTTGATTGCAAAGTTTAAGTGAAATCATCCAAATAAAGTGCTTAACCCAGATTTGGCATAGAGCAAGTGCTCTGTGAGTGGTTTTCACCATTGTTGATGTTACGCTAAATTCCTGGGTGTGTCACTTCCATCTGATGACCTCCACTTGCAGTGTGTGGTCTGACCACCTTTCAGGATCAACTTTCTGACCTTCTCATTGCCACTGTCTCTGTCCCCAGCTCTTCCCCTCCCCCCATCCCCTCAGGGTTGGTAGGAATTCCAGACCCTTGTTGGGCCCCTTTTAGCTCCTGCTTGAGTGAGAGTTGGCAGGTTGGGGTGGCGGGCGCCATCCGCCTCCCATATGCTTCCTGCTATTTAGAGGAAAACTCTGCTCGCGTTCCTCCAACCACACGGGTTGACATTTCCAGACAGACGCTGGAATCAGCTCTTCGGGGGATTGGCAGATAAATTTGGCCCTGGCTGTTGGGAAAATCTTTAGCCTTTCCGAGGAAGCAGAGCCCAGGCTCACCAACTTCCGTCTACCCCACGACTCCTCCAGCCTGCTCCTTGGGGGCCAGAGCCCTGTGCTACAGCCTTGCAGATTAGGGTAAGTCTTACCAGCTGGGCCGTCCCCTCAGGAGAGCCCCTGGTCAGGAAGGGTGGCTTCCAACTTTGTGTTCAGAGGCAGCGAGAGTTTTCAAGAGGAAGCCTCCTCCCTGTACGCCAAGACCCCTGGGCATCGCCCAACTTAACCTCACAGAGAAGCCCGTTTCAGATTAGAGAGACCTGAACTCGAGACTTCTTGTATGTCTGTGACCTTGGGCAGATGTGGCTTCACCTCTCTGAACCTCTTTTTCTTCATCTGTAAAATGAGAATAATAGCATCTATCTGAGGAGAAGCCCTTAGGATGGTGTCAGGCTCATGCTAAAATGCTCTACAAATACTAGCAGCTGTCATCATCATCGTCGTATCATTATTATTTGATCTAGAACGATGCCTGACACATAGTAGGGGTTTAGTTAACACTGGTGTTTTTCTCTTCTTCTTTCTTACAGCTGTAGCTACCTAGGGAATATTGGAGCATCTCAAAATGAGCTCAGACAGAGGTGACCAGAGATAGACATGCAAGAAAAGGAACATAGAGAAGCTGCCACATCCAGGGTAGAGTGTTGGTGGCCAGACACTCCAGCACGTGCACGTGCATGCACACACACACACACACACACACACACACTCTCTGTCCCAAAGTTTCATTCACACCCTGGAGTCTGGGATGCCCATCTGTTTGAATTCTGTTGGGGCTGAGTTATAAGCAATATCCTGAGGGCATGAGACACATAACAGCTTGGCTTTGATGGACGGAGGGAGAGGAAGGCCTGGCTGGAGGAGGAGTCGGAGGGGAGGCTTTGGGCCTCGGCAGCAATAGGAAGGTTCAGGGAGCCTGAGTAGTGCTGTTCGGCTGGAGTAGAATGCGGGAGGCGGGAAGGTGTAGGAAGCTAGCCTGAGCTTCATTCAGCACCTCCTGATTGAGCTCGAGTACTGGGCCTCGTGCCAGGCATGGGTAGATGGGTGGAAAAGATGGGCCTGCTTCCTGCCCTCAAGAAGCTCTGGTTCTGGTGGGGCCAGGGGGGAGGGTGTAGATGGCAAACAGCAAATTAACAAGATTGTGTGTGCTGAAACTGACCAAGCGGCTGAGAGAGAAGGGTGTGCTGGCTGGTGGTGGGGGGTACCTACTTGAGGCAGGTGGGCAGAGAGGGCCTCACTGTGACCTGAAGTTGGAGCTGACCTGAAAATACAGGGTATGGGGGCAGGGGGCAGAGGGAACAGTAAGAGCAAATGTTGGGGAGGAGCCAGATCCTAGGGGCCTTGAACACTGGGTGCAGTCAGAACTGCTCTTGAGGATGGTCACTCTGGTGGTAGGCGTAGGATTCTGGTGGGGAAGAGATGGGAACCAGGAAATGTGCCTGCAAAGACTGACTGACAGCTTGCTGTGTGCACTGCTGGAGGCAGTCAGCAGCGTCAAGTTTTGAAGGGAGGATCCAAACCTGTGTTTAGCTGGCAGGTGAAGTCAGTTAAGAGAGGAGACATCGGGGAACTTAAAGCCAGACACCAGAGCAGTCAAAGGAGAGCCAAGTGCTGGGTGTGAGATATCGGGCCAGGACTGATAGCACGCAGGTGAGGGAGTGGGCATAGGCTGAAGCGCTGACTCACACTAGACCTAGAGGCCAGTCCAGACCTGTTTACCTGCTATGTGACTTTGGGAAAATCTCTTGACTTCTCTGAGCCTCACTTATTGTAATACTGAATCAATTGGAATTGAATATGGCTGCATTTAACAGAAGAAATAAAGTAATAGTGATACAAACATCCAGGAGATTATTCTCATGTAACAAGGATCCTAGAAGCAAGCCAGGGCCAGTATAGCACTTCAAACAAGTGATCAAGGGCCCAAGTCTCTGCCATCCTTGGCATGTGTCCTTTGTTCTCATGGCTGCAAAGTGGCTGCTCCACCTCCAGATGTTGTATCTGAATTCCAGGCAAAACAAAGGAAATAAAGATCGTACGCTTTCTGAGTCTACCCTTTTTATCAGGAAAACAGTAGGTTTCCTAGAAGACCTACTCAGTGGACTTTTGCCTACATCTCATTTATCAGTGTGGTCACCTGGCCATGCTTGCCTCAGGGGAAGCTGGTGGAGTGAATAAACGGTAACTGGGCACTTCTGCCAATTAGGCAAAAGGAAAAATGGCTAGCAAGATAGGTAGCAGCATCCACTTCAAAGCGCCCACCTCATGGGAGCTGTTGGGAAGATATTAATGTGTATAAAATAGTTAGCACCTGGGAGTCCACTGGTTAGCAGCTTGCCTTCCATAGCAGGGGGTGCAGGTTCAATCCCTGGTTGTATAGGTAAGATCCCACATGCCCCTTAGCCAAAAAACCAAAATGTAAAACAGAAGCAATACTGTTAACAAATTCAACAGTGACTTAGAAAATGGTCCACATCAAAAAAGGTTTTAAATAAGTTTAATATTTAGCACCAAATAGAGAACCCTCTCCGGAGAAGGCAATGGCACCCCACTCCAGTACTCTTGCCTGGAAAATCCCATAGGCGGAGGAGCCTGGTAGGCTGCAGTCCATGGGGTCGCAAAGAGTCAGACACAACTGAGCGACTTCACTTTCACTTTTCACTTTCATGCATTGGAGAAGGAAATGGCAACCCACTCCAGTGTTCTTGCCTGGAGAATCCCAGGGACGGGGAAGCCTGGTGGGCTGCCGTCTATGGGGTCGCACAGAGTCGGACACGACTGAAGCGACTTAGCAGCAGCAGCAGAGAACCCTCTCAGTATATGGTGGCTGTCTTTATTATACTGCACTACTGAATTCATTGATTCAGCAAGCATTTATTGTATTCTGGACACATATATAGTCTTGGAGACGTGATGGGGCAGTCCCTACCCTTCTAGTACCCAAAATGAATAGGGAAAATGAGCAAGGAAGCAGGCAGATTTATTCCAATCGGTGTCACGGGAAAACTGGAATGTCCATTTACTTATGACTTTTTTTCCCATTCAAAAACTTTATTTATTATCTTTGGCTACACTGGGTCTTCAGTGCTGCACATGGGCTTTCTCTAGTTGCAGCAAGCCGGGGCTAGTCTCTAGCTGTAGTGCACGGGCTTCTCGTTGCAGTGGCTTCTCTTGTCGCGGAGCATGAGTTCTAGGGAGCAAGGGTTTCAGTAGTTGCGGCACGCAGGCTCAGAAGTTGCAGTTCCCAAGCTCTAGAGCGCAGATTCAGTAGTTGCAGTGCACGGCCTTAGCTGCTCCTTAGCCTGTGGCATCTTCCAGGACCAGGGGTTGAACTCATGTCCCCTGCATTAGCAGAAAGATTCTTAACCACTGGACCACCAGGGAACTCCTATCTATTTTTTCTTACTGCTGTGGTCCCACCACCAACAGCAGTGCTTGGCATACATTAAGAACTCAATAAAGCATTCTGAATGAAAGAATTTCAGAAGTGTTCGTTAAGGGCCTTCTGTGTGCATGGCTCCTTGGGTCATATAGAGAAAATGGGTGACACGTCACGCGTTTCCACAGGAAATTGCTACAGGCCAGGCCTTGAGGTGGATGCTAGGTACCTTGGAGTGTGCAAGCGTGCTGGACGCTTGCCCCCATTGACCCGGCAGTCTAGGGGCAGGAGCAGAAGTCTGGAGGCGTCTGGGGTCCTGAGATCACATCTGTTCATGTGTCCTGGAGTAAGTTCTGCCCCTTGCTGGGCCTCAGAGTTCTCCTCCGTATGACAGGTGTGAGGGGCTGTATGTGGAAGTTCAGGGATGCTGGGTGTATAAGCACTACACAGGCAAGTGGGCTAGTGCCAGCTTGCCACATTAGGAGAAAGATGGGAGGGGACTGCATCTGAGACCCCCGAAATCTCCTGGGAGGGCAAGGGGTATGGGCTCTGCCTCCATCCTCTCTTGCTCCACCATCTGGGACCAATAGCTTGATAACTGCCAAGGAAGGGCATGGAGCTTCCAGCACTGTATGTGGGCAAGTAGCAAGTAGGCTATACTGGGTCCCCCAGGTGAGAAGTAAGTATGATTGTAGTTACCAGAGAGCTCCTGGAGATAGGGAAGCAGCCTGGAATTTGAAGGTGAAAATCTGATTCTGTCATTTGGTCGGTTGTGTGACCTTTGGCCTATTTCTTGACCTCTTTGAGCCTTGATTTCCTTATTGACAAGATTGGTCTAATAATCCTTGCCTTCTCTGCCCCTGAAGATCTTGACCCAGCACCTGGCATGTAGTAGGCACTCAGTATTGGTAGTGATCCTCATTCAGTTCAATTCAATTCAGTCGCTCAGTCATGTCCGACTCTTTGCAACCCCATGAACCACAGCACGCCAGGCCTCCCTGTCCATCACCAACTCTTGGAGTTCACCCAAGCCCATGTCCATTGAGTCAGTGATGCCATCCAACCACTCATCCTCCATCGTCCCTTTCTCCTCCTTCCCTCAATCTTTCCAAGCATCAGGGTCTTTTCAAATGAGTCAACTCTTCGCATCAGGTGGCTAAAGTATTGGAGTTTCAGCTTCAGCATCAGTCCTTCCAATGAATATTCAGGACTGATTTCCTTTAGGATGGACTGGTTGGATCTCCTTGCAGTCCAAGGGACTCTCAAAAGTCTTCTCCAACACCACAGTTCAAAAGCATCAAGTCTTCAGTGCTCAGCTTTCTTTACGGTCCAACTCTCACATCCATACATGACCACTGGAAAAACCATGACCACTGAAAAAAAACTAGATGGACCTTTGTTGACAAAGTAGTGTCTCTGCTTTTCAATATGCTGTCTAGGTTGGTCATAACTTTCCTTCCAAGGAGTAAGCGTCTTTTAATTTCATGGCTGCAATCACCATCTGCAGTGATTTTGGAGCCCAGAAAAATAAAGTCAGCCACTGTTTCCACTGTTTCCCCATCTATTTGCCATGAAGGGATGGGACCGGATGCCATGATCTTAGTTTTCTGAATGTTGAGCTTTAAGCCAACTTTTTCACTATTACCTTCATTATATCTTCCTTCTTGGGAGGAGGAATGGAAATTGACTAAGCCCCTATTGTATGCCAGGCTCGTGTTGGACACACCGCCTCATTTTATCACAGCTCTGAGGAGATGAACTTCTTCCTGTTTATCAGAGGAGGACACTGGTATTGTTTTGTGGACTCATCTTCCCCTCCTGCTGTCTTAGAAGGATATTGCTGGCTTTTCTGGGGTCCCTGGTGAACGGAGGCCCTGTAGGTCCTTGAAGAAGGGCCTGAGGCAGCTCATGGTGCTTTCTCTGAGACCATGTAGGTGGCCTATGAAGTCAGACATGGAGGTGGGCAGGGCAGGAATCTAGCCCTCATCAAATGGGCAAGGAGCCAATAAAGATGGACTCAAGGGTGAGTGATGTGGGAGGAGGGGAAGGGGACAGGTATCTATTCCACTCAGAAGTGCTTTTCCTCTTTATTTAGCATCTTGAACAGGGCAGCGAGCCCAGCCCTTGAGGTGAGGTGGCAATGGGCCTGGCCCTTGCTGCCACTCTTGGCTTATGACACTCTGCCCAGTGGCCATCACTAACTTGTGTCTGAAATGAGGCCAGGAGTGAGAAAAAGAGAAGGCTTGGGAGGCTCTCCTGGCCTAGGGAGATGGGTTTTCCCAGTCAAATACCCCTAGAAAGCCTTCTTGAGGTACCTCAGTCATTGGGTGAAAAACAGGGAAACAGGCCAATGGCAATAAATAACTACATATAGGGACAGGAAAAAAGAAAAGAAAGAAAGTAGCCTGTTCTGGGCCTTAAAAATAGAGAAACAGGTAACTAGCTGAGTAAAAAAGAGGCTTTCAATGCCACCATAGCATGGGCAGAGGGGGTTTTTTCACTGACCTTGGCGCTGGGCTATCTAGGGTGAGCACGATGTGGTTGCCCTCTCCTTGAGGGGGGCTAGTGGAGTGCTGTCCATGGTACTGAAAAGAGGGTTTGGCTCAGTCCCAGCAGCTGGGGACGCTGTCCGTGGTTCCGTCTTCAGAGACTCTCATGAATCATTTCCAGGATTGCTTTACTGGGAACCCAGTTAGGAGATCAGAGTCTTTGGCCTTGGCATTAAAAAATCCTAACAGTATCTGAGGTGGAATTTGGGTCCATATTATTGTTTACACATTTTTAAGAACTAAGAAATGTATTATGCTGTTTATTTCCAAACATCAAGCTACAGGAAAGGTATTAACATGTATCCCCTCCCCATTCTAGATGTGAGCTAACTGAAGCCTAGAGAATTTAAGTGAACTGAGAACTCTGTCTCTCTCTAGCCTCTGTTTCCTCAGTCATAATAGGAAGGTTGCTGGTAGCACTACACAGCCTAATGGGTGGGGCCAGGCTTCGTAAACTGATATGTGGAGGGGTGACCTTGGTCTTACACACAGAGGAAGGCATGAAAAAATATAAGCTCTTAGAATCTCGTGGGGTTCTCCTGAATGGTATGTGTTATATATGAGCCAAATCTGAAAGAGGGACTGTATGGAAAAGGGGGGCATGGCAACCCACTTCAGTATTCTTGCCTGGAGAATCCCATGGACAGAGGAGCCTGGCAGGCTACAGTCCATAGGGTCACAAAGAGTTGGATATAACTGAAGCAACTTAGAATGCTCACATGGAATCACTGCCTTACAAGGGTGGGTTTTTTTTGTTTTTGTATTTTGAGAATCAGAAGAGACAGTGGGTGGAAAGGGATGACAGTTTAGTCAGTAGAAATAAGACCCAGAGAAGGGAAAGATGCCCCCTAAGGCAGCACAGCAAGCATTAGAATGTACTTAAAGAAAAGGGCCTAGCCCTGCCACCCTGAACTACCCAGCAGGACTGGCAGCCAGGCAGGGACAGCACCTGGTGGCCCCAGCTGATAGACCTTCCTTCAGGCAGGCAGACTTGGGCCTCAAAGCCAAGTGTCCCTGTGGGGGTCAGTGGCTGGGCCAGCTCTGGCTGCTTCTCCACCAGCCACCCTAACAGCTCCTAGCTTAATATGCCTCACAGGATTGCTGTCACGCCCAATTAATCTGTCCGCCGCCACCCTCTCTCCAGGGCCCTGTTGTGGTTGTCTGAGGCTCTGGACATGATCATGGCTGCTGTCCTTGGCACCTGTTTGGCTTTTGTGACAAGGTGTCCACCCGCTCTTATGACCACCTGTCACCTTAGAGTATTACTGCCCAAGCCCAGGCAAGGAGAGATTATCTTCTGGACCCAGAGACTTGGCTGCCCTCTCCCGCCACACTTTACCCTCGTTCCCAGGGACTAAAGCAAATGAAGAAGGAGAGACGGGTGGGGGTGACAGAGGACATTGGGAAAGGAAGACAAGGAACTTCACGCGCTGGCCACTCTCCTTGGTGACCCTGGGGGGGGGGGGTGTCAGCTGATGCACTGTGGAAGACACAAGTTCAGCTCATCCACACCCTCCTGGAGAGCTCTCAACAGCCTGGGAAGCCGGCAGGACATAGGATCATGTCCATGTCACAGACCCCAAGAGCTATGTGACGTGAGGTCTGCAGTGAGCACTTAGTCTAGGGGCAGGCTCATGGTGGGATGCTCTGCAGGGCAGGGATTACAACCTGGGGCCTTGGCCTAATCTCCAGCACCTGTCAGCACAGAGCAAGCATGTCACAGGAAGGGAGAGAGGGACGGTGAAGGAAGGGAGAAAGGAAGGAAAGGAGGAAGAAAGGGGAGGAGGGAGAAAGGGAGGAAGAGAGGGAGGAAATGCAGAAAGTCTTTCCAGGTATTAGAGGGAGCTTTCACAAACCCAGGCTCACGGGCGTAATTTGAATGACTTTCTTATATAAATGATGTCATAATAAGTGAATTATCTTTGTATTTTGCCTTCTTTTGACATCTATCCAAGTACAAGTGCTTCTGTGAGTTCATTCATTTCTTCTGCTGAGCAGGATTCCATTAGATGTTGATGCCGCATTTAGCCCATCCTCCCGCTGGTGGGCATTTCAGCATCTCCAGTTCTTCATCTTAAGCAGGATTGCCGTGAACTTCCTTGTAGACGTGTTTTCGTGTTTCCCTGGAAGCAGGGTATTCTGTTTTAACAAACACTGCAAATTGCCCTCCAAGGTGGTTATGCTGCGTTGTGCTCCTATTAGTGATGTATCTGAGTTCCCATTTCCTCAGCACCTCCCCATCAGTTGATTTATCACTGTTCAATTTTGCCAGTCTGCTGGGAAAAAGCAGCTATCTTCGTTAGCATCACCCGATTATCAGAGAGGCTGAGCTTTGTTATGTGTTTAATAGTCATCTTGGAATTTCCTCTTGTGCAAAATGCCTTTTCATGTACTTTGCCCAGTTTTTTTCTTTTTATCTTTTCTTATTCACTTGTTAGAGACGTTTATGTATGTGGATCTCAGTCCTTTTTATGTTTGTTGCAAATATTTTCTCTCAGTGTTTTGCTTTTCTTTTACCTTTGTGTCTCTTTCACTTAGAAGTTTAAATTTTGGGTGAAATAAAGCATCATTTTTTTTCCTTTATTTGCTTTTATTTACAGTTTCCCCAACCTGAGGTCATAAAGATATGCTATGTGTGTGCATGCTAAGTCTTATCTGACTCTTTGTGACTGTATGGACTGTAGCCCACCAGGCTTCTCTGTCCATGGGATTCTCCAGGCAAGAATATTGGAGTGGGTTTCCATGCCACTTGGGTCTTCCCGACCCAAGGATTGAACCCGCCTGTCTTTCATCTCCTGCGTTGGCTGGCAGGTTCTTTACCACTAGCGCCACCTGGGAAGCCCCAAACTATCTGTGTGTGTATTAGACTCAGTTGTGTCCAACTCTTTATGACCCCATGGACTGTAGCCCACCATGTCCCTCTGTCCATGGGATTTCCCAGGCAGGAATACTGGAGTGGGTTGCTATTCCCTTCTCCAGGGGATCTTCCCAACCCTGAGTTCAAACCCAGGTCTCCTGCATTGCAGGAGACTACCATCTGAGCCACCAGGGAAGCTCAAAACTATCCATATAAACATGAAATTAGGCTCCCTACCTCCTACCACATGCAAAGATAAAATTCCAGATGGATCAAAGGCTTAATTTGAAACATAAAGGAAAACAAACCTTTAAAATTATTAGAAGGAGATACGGCATATCTTTGGGGTTTCCCAGGTGGCACTAATGGTAAAGAACCGCTTGCCAGTGGAGGAGATGAAACAGACTTGGGTTTGATCCCTGGGTTGGGAAGATCCCCAGGAGGAGGGCATGGCAACCCACTCCAGTATTCTTGCCTGGAGAATCCCATGGACAGAGAAACCTGACAGGGTCCATGGGGTCGCAAAGAGTCAGACAAAACTGAAACAACTTAGCACCTGGATAGTTTGTACCAGCAGCTTTAGAAATCCTCCATCCTTTTCTTGCTAATTTGAAATATCATCTCTGTTTTCTGTTAAGGTGCCTGTGTATTTATGGATCTGTTTCTGGGAGTTCTGTTCCGTCTCATTGATCTCCTTGTCTTCCCCTTTGTCTATGTTAATTCTGCACTAATTACTGTATCTCATTCTTTTTTCAGCAGGGACTTGGAGTAGAACTTGGCATTTGGAGTAGGACAGTTCTTTTTGGGGCTTGACTACCCAGCTAGTTACAGATTCTTTAGGATCCTGGATTCAGTCCTTGGTGCTCAATGGTGGTAGAACCGCTCCCTTGTCCCCAGCCATTGTTACAATTGAAAATGCCCCAAGCATTTCCAAATACACCCTAAGAGCGCAATTTCACCTGCTGTTAAGAACCACCACAAATAACTGTTGACTGTGCTTTGATATCTGATAGGAGAAGCCCCTGCCCCCTTCTCGATTGATTCTTCTTTCTCATAATCTCTTTCCACTCTGCTTTGCTGCCAGGAATGGAATCCATAACATGATGCTTTGTCAGGCACCTCTGGAGTTTCAGTTGGACACATTGGGTTAGAATTCCTGCTCCCTTACCTGTTAGCTGTGTGGCTCTGGGAAAGCCAGTTAACCTCTCTGTGCCCATTTATTAAACGGTCCTCTGAGGCAAGGACAAGGTCAAGAGAGATATAAAGGATTCGGAACAGGAATCCTTAGTCCTGGACCTAATGGGATTGCCAAAAAAATGATAGCTCTTAACGTTATTCCTGTGATTATTCCTAATCCATAGTCACTGATTATTCCATCAGTGACTCTCATCATGGTCACTGTCCCACTGTCCCATGTCCATCCAGCGCTGAAAGGAGTACCTGGGTGGGCTCTGGCCAGGGCTGAGACCACCATGGCCTTTCCTGTCTGGAAAATGGGATGGCAGGATTTGCTGCTGGGCTGGTTGTGAGGATGACAAAGCAGAGTCAAGGCTGAATCCAAGGTTTGGGTCTGATCAGTTAGGAGGGTGGAGCTACCAGAAACTGGGATGGGGAGACTGGGAAGAGCAGATTTGTAGGGTCAGGGTTGCAGGTTTGGTCATGTTGAGTTAGAGATGTCAGTTAGATGTCCAAGATGCTGAGTGGACAACTGGGTACATGAGTCCAGAGTTCAGGGGAGGGATCCAGGTGGAGATGGAAAAAGATCTTTCCTAGATCTTTTTCTCTGCCTTTGCATAGGTGTTTTATTGTCTTCCTATCTCATAAATGGAACCATACTTATAATTTATCTGCAGCCAGCTTTTTTCATATATCCTATGGTTTGGAGATTTCTTCTCAGGTCAGTACTTAGAAATGAACCTTTTGCTTTTTCATGGCTGCATAATATTCCACAGTGTGGCTGGATGGAAGTTATATTCCCAGTCTCCTACTGTTGGAGACTGGGTGTTTCTTGCCTTCTTCTCTCACTCACTGTATCATGAGCAATTTCACAGAGTTCTCCTTGTGCAAGAGATGGAATTTCTCTGGCTCACCTTGTAGCTAATGGCAGCTCCAGGCTCACATTTTTAATATTTGGCCTCTACCCGAGGGTTTAAAGTTTCTTTGAAAAGTTTGAAAGCAAATATTTGAGTCAGGTCTTGAACGGGGCCTGAGTTCAAGCTGCAGGGCCACCTGAGGACCCCTCCCACCTAGAGGTTCCACTGTTCTGTGGCTGGGGAAATAAGAAAGCACGGTGGTTAAGGAGACTGGTTTGGGAGTCAGAGAGTTGAAGTTGCAGTATTTGCTCTTTCTCACCATGGGTCCTGGGGCAGGTTATTTCCTGTCTTTATGCTTCTGTTTGTCCATTTGCAACAGAGAGATAACAGGTATACCACCTGCCCCTTATGGGAATGGTGAGATTAGAGGAGATAGTAAGTGCCGAGTCATAGGCTTCGCTGAGTCCTGCTGCTGCTGCTGTTGCTAAGTCGCTTCAGTCGTGTCCGACTCTGTGCGACCCCAGAGATGGCAGCCCAACAGGCTCCCCCATCCCTGGGATTCCTGTCATGGGCAAAACACTCTTACACTCTGAACTAATATTTATCATTTACAGCTAAGAGTCTAAGGTATTATTTCCCAATTCATCCTTGTGTTCCTTTTCTTCCTCTCTCCTTTATCTTTTTAAAAATTTCCTTATAGAATTAAGAAAAAGAAATAAGAGATCAGAAGAAGAATGAGTAGAGACAGAAATGAGATAATTCCAGGTTATACTTTGCTAAAGGGAGGCTATGCATTTGCCTCTGACCTTCTTAATAGACAAAGAAAAAAGAGAAATACAAGGAATAGCATGACTCACATAGCAGCCTTGAAAGAGGAGGCAGTTAATTGCTCGGGTATGTACGGAATGACCATGTGTGCGATGCCATTCGTACGACGAGTGTAGTAACCATGGGCGCTGCTACAGCTCCAGTCTCTGAAGGATCTGAGGGGCTGGGGACCATGGCTGTGGGACCCTGAAGGCTAGGATACCAAGGGGTGGGTGGTGGATGGACTCTGAGCTCTTGGGCTCCCAGTCTGGTGGGGGAGACAGCCAGGACCGCACCCACCCTACTGCATGGCAGAGTGGGCTCCAGGCTGAAATGGGGGTTCAAAAGCATGCAAACTGACCAAGAGGCAGTGAATTTCAGTGGGGAATGTCTTTTTTTTTAACTTTTCATTTTTTATTGGGGTACAGCCGATTAACAATGTTGTGATAGTTTCAGGTGAACAGCAAAGGGACTCAGCCAAACATAATCATGTATCCATTCTCCCGCAGCCTCCCCTCCCATCCAGACTGCCACATAACACCAAGCAGAGTTCCATGAGCTAAACAGAAGGTCCCCATTGGTTGTCCGTTTTAAGTACAGCAGTGTGTACATGTCCAGCCCAAACTCCCTAACTATCCCTGCCCGTGGGGGAGGTCTTCATGGAGGAAGTGGTCTTTGCTCTGGGGCCTCTGAGGCCAGCTCAGACTTTAACCAGTGGGGGTGAAGGTGGTGGAGCTGAGAGCCCCACCAGGTCCTGCCCAGGGAAGCAGTGCCCATTTACGGAGTCTCACAGATAAAGAGAATGTAGAGACCTGAGTTCAACTGCCCGCCCCGTGAAGGGAAAACTGAGGCCCAGAGAAGGCAGGGATGAGCCTGAAGTCACACACAGAGGCAGGGACATTGCGGTCCTCAAAGCCAAGCCTCCTGTCTCCTTGGCCAAGGCTAATTCTCCCCCTCCCCGCACCCCCACCCCTCATGGCGCCTTCTCTGGGTTCTGACTCGCCTTCTACAGGGTCATTAACCACCTACTGCCTGTCACGTGGCATCCCCTTATATTTAACTTTCACGTTGTGACTTACAGAGACCCAGAATAGCAGCCCTGAGGAGGGGCATGCCTCCACGGCTCTCCCCTCTAGGCTAGCTGAATTTCTTATGGGCGCAGTGCCTTCCCTAAGACAGAGTGGAGTTCTGGATCCCGGGCCTCGGTGTCATTGCAGAACTGGCTTGTCTTTCAGTCAGACTCAGATATGAGAGGTGAAGTACCACCTCCCCGAAGAAACGGGGACTTCCCCGGCAGTCCAGTGGTGAAGACTATACACGTCCAGTGAAGGAGGTGTAGGTTTGATCCCTGGTTGAACAACTAGGATCCTGCCTGAGACGTGGTGCAGCCAAATAAAAGGAGTGAAGTACCCACTGGAGGGGTCCTGAATACACACCGAGGCCCGATTTTGATCCCAGTCGATCTCTTCACCCTAGCCCCACACTGGGAAGAATGAACCCTGATCCCTTCTCCAGACTGAGCTCATGGAGAGCTGGGGTCAGCCCTTCTGCCCATCACTGCCAGAAACTCAGCTGAGGATTCCACGCCCCGCCCCAATAAAGGCAGTGGTTCCTGATTCAGATTGTGCCCCCAGGGTTCTGTCTCAAAGACCTGCTCCCCATACCCTGGCCTTGGCCTCAGTGGCCTGGGCACCGGTATCCATGGGTAATGGACAGGCCATTCAGTCCCGTCTGCTCTGACCATGAACTCTGCATCTCCAAACAGGCTGCCAGCACAGCTGAAGCCCTTCCTCCCCTTCCTCCTAATTTGCCTCCTAGCTAATTCCCCATACCGTGTGATCCATGTGAGGGCTGAGATATTCATAAAATCTGTGTCCTTCATGATCAAGCCAGCCTCAGGGACCAAGGCCAGAGCCGCTCTATTCATTCTCCCAAGCCCCCAAGCTTCAAACCATCCAGCGCAGAGGCCTTCATCACAGTCCAGCTGAAGCCGTAGCTCCTGCATTTCACCTCTCTCAGGCCCTACCAGGCTCAGGAACTGTTCCCAGCAGCCGCCAGCCCTGCTGGAGTGGAAGGGGCAGGGCTAGGGAGGCAGGCAGCAGCTCCCCTTGGGTCCCGGTGCACCTGCCTGTGAGTCACTACCCCTCTCTCAGCGCCCGGCTCTTTGTCTTGCAAACGGAACATTGGCCTCCTGAGTCCGTGGGCTGGGAGTGGGGTTCAGTGAGGGGCAGAGTGCTCAGTGCAGGCCTGGCAGAGATGATCTGCCTGGCGTTAGACGTGTTCCCCCCATGACCTGTGCCACGTGAGCAAGTGGACAGGCCCTACTGTCCCTTCCCACAGCCTGTCACAGGGCCTGAAGGTGAATCGTTTGGGTTGTCTAGAAATCTCAGCTAAAACACGGATCATCCCAGGAAGGAGGCAGCTTAGGGCTCTACTTCTGATGAATTACAGAGGCTCCTGACTTCCTGTGGTGGGCTTCAGGACTTGGGTGACAGGAGGCAGTGGCCTGAGGTCATGCCCCTGACCGGTCCTCCATAGTAACCCCACCTTCACCAGTAAGTCAGAGGTCTCAGAGGTCTTCCAGGATACCTCTTCCCAGGGTAAAAGCCCCTCCTCAAATTTCCACCAGCCTCCCTCTGGCCTCTGCTCGCATTCAGGTTCGCCATCTCCTGGGCAGCTCCTTGCACCATTGGGATTTTTCTTAGATTGTGCCCAAATCTTTCTCCCTGTAACTTCTGCTTTCTTACCCAGATTCTTCTGCTTGAAACAGTGATTGTTGAACCTAGTCCTGTGCACTGGGCTCTAAAGCCCCATGGGAAAAAGCCTAACATGACCCAGCTGTTGAGGAATTCATAATCCACCTTTAGAGTCAGATGAACTCATCTCCTAATCCCAGCTCCACGTGTTACTTGCTGTGTGATCTTGGCAGGTCACTTAACCAGTGTCCTCATCTGTAAAGTGGGCGCTGTGCAGGTTACAGGAAGTGATATGTGCAAGGCTCTGAGGACAGGAGCTGACGTGCATTGGGAAAATGATAGTGGTTAGGTTGGAGGGTACAGGCTGAGGGCAGCCTGGCCCAGGCTGCAGTAGACACCCGCCCAGGGAAGGGAATATCGGCTCCCAGTTGGTCAGGACAATAGCTCTTGAGAAGGTGGGGCAAAAGTGGGCTGTGATGGGCCAGGCGGACAAAGGGAAAGTCTTTCCTGGTAGCAGGCACTGCTGAATAGAAGGTCTGGAGGCATGACACCCACAGGCTGTTGTGGTGGCTGAAGCCTAGGTGTGCAGTGGCAGTGGAGGCTGGAGAAACTGCCTGAGTCATGTCACAGAGGACCCTTGTTACTGGGACATGGAGTTTGGGCTTCAGCCTGTGGTCACTGTGAAGCCAATGAGGGGTAAGGAGGCATGATCAGGGGGCGTGACTTGAAGGAGCCTGGCTGCCTTGACCCTTCTGACAGGTGATGGCAGCCAGGTCCAGGGCTGAGACAGCAGTGATGGAAATAAGCAGGTAGATTTGAGAGGTGGCTCAGAGAGGGCACCACCAGATTTGGCTACAGAAGAGGGGACTTTTGAAGCATGAGAAGGGGAGCAAGGGCACCTCAGTGTCCAGCTCAGGTGCTGGGGGCTGCCACTGGGATGGGGATGTGGAAGGAACAAGTCTGCCAGGGGAGATCTGGAGTTCACATGTGTTGAGTCTCAGATGCCGGGTGGACATGTAAGGGCAGGCGGCCGGGAGGTGAGGCATCCTCAGGGCCACTGGTCATTCACTCACTCATTCATTTATATGTTCATCCACTCAACGTACACTTAATAACCACCTCCTGTGACCAGGGACCATATCAGACTCAGGCTATTGAAATGGACAGGACCCAGCCCCAGCTCTCGAGGGATTCTCTATAGTGGAAGAAACAGACAGTAAGCAAAATAAATGAACAAGTGCTCTGGAAGATAGTAAACCTGGGTGACATGGGAGTGGGGGAGTGGTTGACACAGAGCAGGGGAGGCCTCTCTAAGGAGGTGGCATTTGGGCTGAGCCCTGAATGGAGGAAGGGAGGAGCCACATGAAGATCTAGGGAGGAGCACTCCTGGTGGGGGGAACCGGGTGGGAGGGGCTGTGGGGCGAGGACGGGCAGGAAGGAGTTTTGTGACCTCCCCGAAAAGAGATGGAAATTCAGGGGCAGGGACTCCTCTGGTGGTCTAGGAGTTAAGACTATGGGGGGCACAGTTTGAAGTGGCCAAAAAAACTCCTCAGGGACAAGGGGAGGGTGGCACTTGGAGCTGGGAGTCATCAGGGCAGAATGCCTGATGAAAATTCTGAGGGGCACCAGGTGCGAGACGGGAGAGGGGGTCTGAATGGGGAACACCGGCCTGGCCAAGAGCCTGAGGAGGCCTGGAAGTGAGAAGAGCTTGACTTAGCACCGCGATCCCCGGCCTGGGCAGGTCCCCCTTCACTGAACCTCCTCCTCTGTTAGATGGGGGCACTAATCCTTGTCCCCAGAGAAGGGGGCTCCTGAGCTGTGAAGGGCTGTACATTTAGGGGGTGCCCTGGTGGCCCGGAAGCCCAGGTCCTCTGACTGAGCTGGTGGACTTCCCTGGTGGCTCAGAGGTTAAAGTGTCTGCCTGGAATGCAGGAGACCAGGGTTCGATCCCTGGATCGGGAAGATCCCCTGGAGAAGGAAATGGCAACCCACTCCAGTACTCTTGCCATGGAGGGAGGAGCCGGGTAGGCTACAGTCCATGGGGTCGCAAAGAGTCGGACACGACCGAGCGACGCGACTTCACTTCACTGGTGACCCGGAAGCCCAGGTCCTCTGGCTGAGCTGGGGAGGCAGAGCTAGTCTGGATTGCTATCCTTGTTCCTGCCCCCAGGTCTCCAGAGGTGGAGACCCCAGACAGCCCTTGGGGAGAAAGCCCAGCTTGGCGTGCCTAATGGAACCAGTCTGGGCGGGCTGGCCACTGTGAGCATTGACTGGGCTAAGCTGGTCCCATCTCCAGCCTCAGACAAGACTCCAGACCCTTTAAGGAGCTGGGGAGCAAAGTGAGGGGGGAAACCAGCACAGAAGAGAGAAGGAAACAGGCGATAGGCTTCGTTTTGCCAAGAGCTACCACGTGCCTGCACCCTTCGGGGCACTTTAAACGTGCCATCTTGAATTTCAGCATGGTTGGCGTCTCCATTGTCCAGATAAGGAACCAACAGTCAGAGGGGGAGGTGACCTGCCCAAAGCTGCACAGTGAATGGGTGCATTCCAGCCCTGACCTGTCTCTCTGCCAGCTCTGGGCCCTGCACACACACAGGGAGGGATGACTTTAGTGGTACACAGCTCTGTCTCCCATGCCTTCTCTCTGTTTCCCTAAACCCGTGATTCTTTCTCTAACCCCAGGACCTTTGCACACACTGTGCTCTGCCTGAAACACACACACACATACACGTACCTTATCCTGTCAATTCCTACTCATCCTTCAGACCTCAGATTGAACCTCACTTTCTCCAGAACCTTTGTTACACGTTCTCTCTTTTTAAATGCGCTCTGTGATCCACCTATTCCTTCTCTGCAGGTCTGGTCAGTGTTCAACCATCTCTGTAGTTTATGTTTATGATCTCTCTCCCCGAGAGACTCTAAAGGCAGGGACCAGGTTTCTCCTGGTGCCCATGGGGCCTAATGCAGAACAGAGCGCCAGAGCTCTGATGGGGGGCTGCCCAGCACCCCAGCCCTGTGGGGAAGCAAGGCTGCAGGGGTACAGAGGAGCCCTGTCCCTGCTGGTCCCACTGGACACCTGTCACCCATCCTCCTCCTGAGACAGACACCAGGCCCCCGTCTCCTCCGGGGCGTGACGTCAGTCATTAAGTGGCTCCTGAGATGAGCTGGGATTGTGTGGGTTCTGAGGTGCGTGTGTGTGCACATGGCCCTCGGTGCACACACACGTGTGCACACGGGCCTCCGTGAGTAATTCCAATGGGGCTTCCGAATACCGTCTCCATGGAGAGGCCACCCCCGCCACCCCAGCCCCAGGTGGCTTGCCTCTGCCACCCTAGCTAGCTCCCCTCCTGGCTTCTCCACGACCCAGATTCGACCCGCCTCGCCTCCCGCATCCGCAGGGGTCTCACTGCTGAACGCTTGGCGTTCAAGGGCCTCTCCCCAGACGCGCCTCTCATTCAGGACCAACCACGCTCCTGGAAACCATGTGGAGAGTGGGAGCTGGCGTGCGACTGCCTGGGCTGGAACTTCTTCCCCCACCCCGGTGAACGGCCAAAAAATGATGCCGGCACACCCAAGGGACCCAGTCACGGGACCCTCAGGATCTGTCCTCCTCTGCACACTCCGCATCGCTCCTCCCGCCCTTCTGACCCCTCACAGTAAGCCACTCACCCAGCACACTCACACACTCTGACACCCACTGTCTTGCACTCTCTCTCACTCGCAGCGCCAGCTGCACACCCACTTAGGCACCTGCCATTCCTCTACCCAGAATATCCTTTCCCTAAGTATCCACAGGCTCTCCCCTCGCTGCTGCCCAAGCACCACTTTTCCAGAAAGCCTGTCCTGGCCACGCGTCACACCCATTCTTCTTTACCGTCTCTGATCAGGTTCCAAGAAGCTATTGTTACCTGAGTTACAATATGTCCATTTCTCTGTTATTTGCCCATCCATACCCCACCCCGACCCCCACCCCAGGATATAAGGTCTATGAGGACAAGAACTTGGTCTGTACTGCTGAACCCCAAAGTCTCGATGGCCTGGCGCTTAGTAGGTGCTCAGTCGGTATCTAATGAGCCGACTCATTAGAGAAGACCCGCGTGCTGGGAAAGACTGAAGGCAGGAGAAGGGGACAACAGAGGACAAGATGGTTGGATGGCACCCCTGACTCAATGGACATAAGTTTAAGCAAACTCTGGGATGTGGTGAAGGACAGGGAAGCCTGGCGTGCTGCCGTGCACGGGGTGGCAAGGAGTCGGACACAAATGAGTGACTGATCAACAACAGCCAGTATCAGTTAAAGGGACAAATGAGTGAACTTACAGCCCTTAGGCCAGAGGCCGGCCCCTGGTGATCGGGACTGTATCTCTCATAGCTGATGCCATTCTTCACTCTGAGTGAGTGTTGGTCGGCTCTGTGCTGGGCATTTACACACACCTTACTGCCTGTGACCCTCACAGTCAGCCCAGGAAGAGAGGCTCAGATGTCATTATCCCCACTTCTGAGAGGAGGCAGTAGGCTTCTCGAGTTGCCACAGGTCCCTGAGGCTGGCCGGGCTGTTGGAGCCCAGGCCTGCACAGTGCCAGCTCCAAGCCAGTGCTTCCTGCCAACCCCAAGGTCACCACCTGCAAACGCAGCAGTCTTGGGAGCCCCATTGATACAGCATCCTGGCAGTGGGCACTACAGCCCTCGGAGGAAGGTGGTGGCTCTGTGTCGAAGAGAAAGGTGGGCCCCGGAAATGGGAGCCCCAAATTCTGGTCCTAGGTTGACCTCCTCATCGCCAGGTGACCTTGGGTCAGCATCTGCCCCTTTGGCATCTCGGGAGGCCACTCAGCCCACTTGAGACCTCTTTTGTGTTTAAGAGAATGACCAGAAAGTGTGGGGCCAGGGGCCTCCCAGCTCTAACCCCCTCCTCCAGCACATGCGCACGCGTGCACACATACAAACACTCATTTACACACACCCCAGGACCCCACGAGGGCTGGGGACTTCAGCTTGAAAAACACTGACATGGGAAGTGGAATGGTGAGTAGCTGACACTGTTGTCCCCACGGCACACGTTCTCCTGACTGACTACAGTCCTCCAGCACTGAGCCCTGGGCGAGCCTGTGCCGGACCCAGTGATGCCCCCAGCATGCGAGGGACGCAGACGTGGAAGCTAGCAGGCACTCCCTCCCTCCCTCCCACCTTCTCTGGGTTTATTCTGATGTTCTTTTCTCACTTCTTGACTTGGATGCTTATATTATTTTGCAGTCTTATTTTTCCTTTTCTAGTGTTAAGAGCTTAAGCCAGTGCATGTCTTTCTAGGTACTGCTTAGCTGCATCCCACAAATTTGATACATTGTATTTTCATGATCACTCCGTTCTGAATACTTTCTATTTCCCTTTCGGCTTCTTCCTCAATGCATGAGTTATTTGGAAGTATGTATTTTTAAATTTTCAAACATGCAGGTGATTTTAAGTTATCTTTTGTTACTGCTTTGTGGGTTTTTTTTTTTTTTAATGTATGTATGATACTGTTTCTTTGGTACTTGTTAAGACTTGCTTTCCCAATGCAGTGGGCATGAGTTTGATCCCCGGTCAGGAAACTAAGATCCCATATGCCTAAGGGGGGTGGGGAAAAAAAGGAGACTTGCTTCATGACCTAAAACATGGCTGAGTTTTGTAAATGTTGCATGTGTGTTTGAAAAGAAGATACATTTTCTAATTATTGGGGTCAGAATTTTCTACATCTTCAGTAGCAGTTCTGGTATTTCAGAGAACTGAGGGTTGTGGGAACCAAGAGGAGACTCCTGACACAGCCTGTGTGTCTCAGCGAAAGCCTCCTGGAGGAGATGCTACTTAAAGATGTCTTAACCTGGTAGGCAGGACAGGAAGGGCATTCCATCCAGAGGGAACAGCATGGGCAAAGAAGAGGAGGCAGGAATAACTTGCAGAAAAAAAAAGGAAACACTGATAGAACTTGCTAGGAATCCAGGAGAGAGAAGATGAATCTGATTGAGGTGGCAGGGTCAGGGAGTGATGTTTATAGGAGGATATATTGATCTTAAGATGGTGGGATGAGTCCAGTTTCAACTAACATAGCCATGTAGAAGGGAATGTCAGGTAGCAGGAACTCTGAGAGTAATAATACTAATTCCGGCGAACATCTATTGAGCTCTCACTACTTGCCCAGCACAATGCTAAGTGTTCTATGTAGATTCCCTCATTTAATCCCCTGAACTGCTGCTAAGTCTCTTCAGTCATGTCCGACTCTGTGCGACCCCATAGACGGCAGCCCACCAGGCTCCCCCGTCCCTGGGATTCTCCAGGCAAGAACACTGAAGTGGGTTGCCATTTCCTTCTCCAAAACATGAAAGTGAAAAGTGAAAGTGAAGTCGCTCAGTTGTGTCCAACCCTCAGCGACCCCATGGACTGCAGCCTACCAGGTTGCTCCATCCATGGAATTTTCTAGGCAAGAGTACTGGAGTAGGGTGCCATTGCCTTCTCCACAACAGTTCAGTGAAATAGATACCATTATCATCTCCATTTTACCGATAAGAAAACAGAGACCAGAGAGGTTAAGTAATTTGCCCCAGGTCACCCAGCTCCAAGTGGTGGAGCCAGGACTTGAAGTCAGCCAGGTACACTGTGACTGTAGCTCCCATGCAATCTTAGCCACTACACTGCTGTTTCCCAGGGATGATGGGGCTATAGGGGAATGACTGTGGCCCACTGTCGCTGGTCTTGGATTACCTGAGATCGGGTGGAGCTGAGCAGCACAGGCTGGACAAGATGAGGGTTTTACACTAAAAAAAAAAAAAAAACAGGGTTCTGGGACATCTGTGGTGGTCCAGTGTTTAAGACTCTGTGCTTCTAATGCAGGAGGTCCAAGTTCGATCTCTGGTCAGGGAATTTTCATGTGCAGCCAAAAATAAAAAAGTAATAATAAAAATAAATGTTAAAAAATTAAAGTCTTGTTATTATTAAAAAAAAACAAAGCAGGCTTCCATTGCTGACTACTTCCCAGCTCTGTAACTCTGGGCAAGTCACTTCTACTCAAAGACCCTTGGTTTCTTTATCTGTAGAATGAGCCTGCCTCACAGTGGTATGTAAGGATCAAATATGATCCTGTGTGCTTTGCAATCTTTAAAGTGCTCTGCACATGTGTGTCATTGGACCGATTCAGGGAGAGCTTAGGATGTCAGGCCAAGGAAGCAGAGCTGCCTTCTGTCAGTGGTGGAATGCCTTGGGTGGGCTTTGAGCTGAGGAAGGGCGGGAAATCCTGAGCCTGAAACTGAAAAAGACCACTCAGATCCTCCATCCAGTCTGTCGATTCAGTAAATATTTGTAAGAGTTGAATGAGTTTCTACGCTGAGCCAAGTTTCAGCTCGTGAGCAGATTCCAGTGGGTTACATAGAGTGCCAATTTGAGGATTCAGCAAGGAAGTGAACTTTGGATTAGCCATGTCTGCCTCAGATGCGGGAAACAGCAGTGGCGGCGAGCTATACATCTGCCATTCAAGCTCTAGTCCAGAGGCTCCCAAGGAAATGGCTCTGCCCTCCAGGGACCTTTCTTTGTTGTTGTTACCACAGGTTGTGCAGGCACTGCTAGCACTTAGAGGGCGGAAAACAGGGAATGTTCTGGTCAGCCCCTCACAATGAAGAATTGTCCCACCTACATCCCATGTGACTTTCAAATGTCCTACTAGTCATTCCAGGCTTCCCAGGTAAAGAATCCACTAGCGGTAGAGAACCCACCTACCAGTGCAGGAGACCCGAGAGACACAGGTTTGATCCCTGGGTCGGGAAGATCTCCTGGAGGAGGGCATGGCACCTCACTCCAGTGTTCTTGGAGAATCCCATGGACAGAGGAGCCTGGCAGACTACAGTCCATAGGGTTGCAAAGAGTCGGACACGACTGAAGCGACTGAGGATGCACGCGTGCACTGGTCATTCTAGCAGGCTGAAAACTGTTTCTAATTCACTGAGCCTGTCCCCTCACTATATTTCATATACATGCATGAAGTATTTTCTGCACAGTTTTAACATACCCTGAATTTTCCAGGAAGGTAACTATCACATCTACAAAGGAAATGATACGCTTTGCCAGCTTGTTCAGAACTTTGCCAAGAGTTGGTCACCATTTGAGAAGAATTTCACTGTCTCTAGCTTTTGGTACATGTAGGATTTGAGTAACTGATTCAACAGCACATTTCTCTCTGTCTGCATTCATCGCTGTCACTGATTATGTATCGGTAGGTGCCGGCATCCGATTCCTTCATTATGCCTTCTAGTGGAGTTGTGGCCCAGCATTTATGCTTCATAATATACTCTATTATAAATTACTTGCCTTTCATGTCTCCATTATATTTCAGTTAAGGCTTTGTATTTTTTTTTTGGGGGGGGGTCGCACCATGTGGCATGTGGGATCTTAGTTCTCCTATTTCCCTGTGAGTGTGTGTGTGTGATGTTGATCAGTCGTGTCTGACTCTTTGTGACCCCCTGGCTTGCAGCCCACCAGGCTCCTCTGTCCCTGGGATTTCCCAGGAAAGAACACTGGAGTGAGTTGCCATTTCTCACTCCAGGGAATTTTCCCAACCCAGAGATCAAATCCACGCCCCCAACAATGGAAGCACAAAGTCCTAACCGCTAGACCACCAGGGAAGTCCCTGAATTTTGTTTAAATTATGTGTGTAGGTAGGCAATGTTATCTATGAATTTCATTTCAGAGATGATAAAGGGGGACATTACCAAATATTTGCTATAAAAACGGAAATTGGGGTCTGATTGGTTTGGATGATGCTGAGAACTACTGCTGGAGCCCAGCCCTTTCATGGGGAAACTGAGGTCCAGGGAGAGAAGAGGCTCGCCTGTGTTTATATGGCCTGTGGGAGGCAGAGCTTGAAGCTCATGCTTTAGGAAGATTTATCTCCCTTTAGAGTGGGGTGAACAGGGAGGCAGGAGATCAACAAAGTGCCCGAGGCAGAAGAATGGGAGTGAGAGGAGGGCTGGCTGGAGCAATGGAGATGAGATGCAGAGTGGAGAGGTGGCTTGGAGGCCAGGCAGGCGTGTGTCACAGGGCACTGGGTGGGGCGAGGGGGGTGGGGGGCAGAATGTGCTTTTAGTTCTTTCTTGAGGAATTCCTCCCTTTGCTGGAAAACCTGGCCGTCTCTGTCTGGGAATGCCAGAGGAAATCAGGCCACCCCATAGAGAGGCAAGACAGATCTCCTCCTGCCAGCCACCCCCAGAGCAACCAGAGACTCAAACTGGGCCCAGCCAATCAGGCAGCCTGAGGCCAAACCAGCTCCCACCCAATCCCGGGTGGCAGAGGCTTCTGTTCCCTGGGAAAATGATGCGTCTGTTCCGAGAAATCAAATATCCTACAATGAATCCAATTAGATTTCACAGGCACATGAAAACACGATCCATCTCAAATGTCCTCTGCAAACCTCCAGCCACAGATAAATATTTCATTTCGTTCCAAGTGGTCCCAGGCAGAATATCAAGCAGCATCTAGCCATCTCCCTGGTGGGTCCAGACAGTCCTGGCCAAGACGGTGGTTTGAATGGAGAGATGGAGCCCTCAGTCTGTGCCATGTGCTGCTGCCTTAGCCCTCCGATGACCTCAGACCCGCCGCTTTTCCTTCCTGGGAACTGCACGGCCTCACTCGCAAAATAGACTTACAAAACCGCCTCTCCGGCTTGTATCCTCCCCCACAGAGTGCTGACCAAGGTGCTGGGCACACAGGAAGTTTGTGTTTGTCGTCAGACAAATGGTCAGTGAGTAGCTCCTGTGCCCAGCATCGTGGTTAGTGGTAGGAAACACAGCTGTGAAGAAGCCAGGCTGATCCTTACCCTTGCACAGTTCGTGATCAGGGAGGAAGAGGCAGAAGTCATCATGGAAACCAACATCACTTTTACAGGAGATAAGTCTTGCCAAGAATACAGTCAGGATGCTGTGTTGGAGCACATACTTTAGACTGGAAGGTTGGGGCAGGTCTCCCAGAAGCCAAGTTCTGGATTGGGAAAAGAATTCCCAACAGAGGGCTCAGCAAGTGCAAAGGCCCTGAGGTAGGGAACCCCTAGTGAGTCTGAGGATCAGGAACACCACTGTGGCTGGAGCCAAGTGAGCAGTGGGGAGAGAGATGTGAGAAGATGCTGGACACAGTGCCAGGGCCGAGTGGGATGTCAGAGTCATGCTACATCTCTGTTCAGCAGCTGAACTGTGAGGCTGTTCACTGCTGTGACTGAGCAGGGCCCAGAAGACTCGCTTTACCCCAGTGGGAAGAGCACTGAGTCAGTGCATTTTGGGTCCAGGTTTCCTGTTGGGGCTGTACTGATGAAAACAGGCTAGCAGAAAAGAACTGCCCCTTACCCAAGATCTCTCTCGACCTGGGCAGTTGTATGGGGTTCACATCTCAGCTCCACCACTTACCAGCTGGGCAGTTACTTCACTTCTCTGGGCTTAGTTTTCCTCTGAAAAATAAGGTATGATCTCACCTTGCCTGCAGGACTGTTAAATGGGCTAATGTCTGTGCCCATGAATGAAATAGCTGGTGTTATTATACTGTTATCATCATTACATTAACTCATGTACTCCTGCTAGTGAGCCATGGTTACCCTGGAGTCCCCGTGGGGCACCAAGATGGATTGTAAGATGTTCCGCTGAAGGCACCATCCTTAGACACCAGGTTACATCTTATGTGGCAAAGGGAGAGTCTTACGGGCAGGTGTACTTCCCCGGTAGCTCAGTTGTTAAAGAATCTGCCTGCAGTGCAGAAGACCCCAGTTCGATTCCTGTGTTGGAAAGATCCCCTGGAGAAGGGAAAGTCTACCCACCCCAGTATTCTGGCCTTAAGAATCCCCGTGGACAGAGGAGCCTGGCAGGCTACAGTCCATGGGGTTGCGAAGAGTCGGACGCTTTCTGAGCCACTTTCCCTTTCACTTTCAGGCTGCAACTGGCACATTCCTCCACTGCCCCAATCAGCAGTGATCAGCTCCTATATCTTCCGTCTCCTCTTCTAGTGCTCTGTTTCTGAAGGCTTCTCCAGAGAGACAGTGTATGAAGGGGCGGAGTGGAGTAAAGGTGATGATGGGACATTCCCCTATGCAGAGGGCATGCAGAGATGATGCTCTGTGTGTGAGATGTTGGTCTCCCCATGAGACAGCTCTGCTGGTGAGAACCGGCCTAGCTCCTAGGAGATGTTTACAAATGTTTGTTAAGTGAATAAATGAAAGAGATACAGGAATGAGTACACTGCCACCCCAGCTTGTGGGGAGCCCCTGGTCCAGAGGGACCCTGACAGCTCATTCTGGAAGATGCAAGATGTTCCAGTAGCCTCATGCAAGAGCTCCTGGAGGGAGAGACAGCTGACCAGCCTGCAGGCAAGAGGGGTGGTGGGGAAGCAGATCAGGGAGCACCTCTGGAGGACTGACATGTGAGCCAGATCTGGGGGAGGAGGGCATTCAAGGCAGAGGGAACAGCACACACAGCAGCCTGGAGGGAGTGTGTCCTGGGAAGAGCAGGTGGCGTGGGCTAGAGATATGGCTACAGAAGGGGGCAGGGGCAGGACTGCAAAGGGCCCTGCGTGCAAGGGGAGTAGGGCAGCCAGGGAAGGGTCTTTGGTAAAGGGAGATGTGATTGGAGTCAGGAAGACACGTAGAGTCACTAAGAGCAAGGACTCTGGACTTAGATGGCCCGAGTTCAAGTCCCAGCCCTACTACCAACTGGCTCTGGGACCTTGGGCACCTTCTTATCTGTAAAATGGAGGTGCTGATAATAGTTAAGTGTCACATGGGACAGCCAGAGATTAAAATGAGTTAGAATATGTGCTAAAAGTGCTTGAAACAGAGTCCAACCCTTGGTGAGGCTGTTTAAGTGTTAGTTATTGTAAGTATTGCATACACGTGTGAGAGAGACAGAGGCCATTTCTGAAAGACCACGTGGGAAATTCCATGAGGGGGTGTAAGTTGGGGGGAACTTCCTGTTTGTTTGTTTTTTTGCACATCCTGGGCAAGTGCTATTTTCATAATGATGGTGGAAGAGCCAGGAAGGTCAGATGGGACTGGGGAATGGTTGGACCAGAGCTGATGAGGGTCCAGTCATGCAGAGAATGTGGGAGACAGGGAAAGGGCTCAATCAGGGTGTTAGATGCTGCCACCCTAGAACGGCCTGATGGCCTGTTAAATGTGGAAGACAGGGGGAGGGTAGAGTGAGCGCACCCCAGGGTGGATGCAGCCATATTGGCCCATCTAGATCCAAATGGGCATCAGGCCAGGGGTCTCCACGGACGGGGTACCAGGGAACATGCCAGGCTGGTCCCCAAGAGAAGGGCCCAAGGTAAGAACCGCTCATGGGGCCCAAGGAGGCTTCCTTGAAGGTTTGAGAAAAATAGCTGAAGCAAACTGATGGTGTCCACAGGGAGGCTGGGTCTCCCGGTGAAGGTCATGGAGGTCACTGTTGGGAGCTGGATCCACAGTGAGGCACTCACCCCCTTGTCCTACCTGTTCTGCCCCTCATCTTGGCAAGGGATCGAGTGGCGGTGAAAGGTTCACGGCCAAAGTCATGTTGGATGAGTCGCCTCTGCACTGGAGGGCAGAGACACCCTGTTTGTCTTGGTCTCAGAGCTGGAAGGGATAATGGAGCACCTGTTGGGGGAGTGTAGCTCACAGATGGTTCTTGACCCTGGAACACCATCCCATCCCTGAGGGAGGAGGGGAGAGGGCCAGATCCCCTCCACCCTGGGCAGTCAGCTGGAGGACACTGGAATCTCAGGCTATGAGTCTTAGATACCTCAAAGATTTCCTATTCCAGCCAGCCCCCATGGTGTGCAGATGGGGAAACAGAGGTCCAGAAACCACAGGGGCCAGCCTGAGCTCACATCAGGGGTTAGGGGCTCAGCCAGGGCCAGACGCAGGCTGTGCCCCAGCTTGCTAGAGGGGGGTTGGCGGTTGAGGGGGACAGTGGAAAGCCTTCAGGAGTCAGTAGTGCGTGAGCACATGCTAAGTTGCTTCAGTCGTGTCCAACTCTTTGCAACCCCATGGACTGTAGCCTGCCAGGCTTCTCTGTCCATGGGATTTTCCAGGCAAGAATACTGGAGTAGGTTGCCACGCCCAAACCCTGGTCTCCTGCACTGCAGGTGATTCTTTATCATCTGCGTCATCGAGGAAGCCCCATTCGTTCATTTTCTAGGCTTTTATTATGCACCTGATCTATACCAGGCTCTGGGAGGTAGATCAGACTCAGGAGTGCCTTTACCCTCAAGAAGCTCACAAGACATAGGAGAGAGGAATCCAGATTTGCTGGAGGGGTGACTAAAGGACCATGTGCCCAGAGGGTCAGAGAAGTACTCCCAGAGGAGACAGTATTTGGGCTGGGCCATTGAGATGAGCAGGAGTTTCCTGGGCAATCAGGGAGAGGGGGGCACTCCAGGCAGAGGAAACAGCAGGTGCAGAGCCGTGGACATCTGAAAGTATCGTGTTCGGGGCACCCCAAAGGGCCTTTTGTGTGTGCCTCCTGGGTGGAAGACAGGGATTGGTGTGTGGACAGCCTGTGAATAAGGCCATGGGCCTTGATTTTTAACTTGGTTGATGTTTTTCTGAAGATCCAGTGATAAGGATTGTAGGGAGATCTTTTGCAGGTGATCCTAAGAAAGCCTCATTGGGGTGAGGAGTGGAAGAAAAGGCAGTCAGTAAAGGATTGCTATCTAGGCAGGTACTGCTGTGGACAATGGGGGACCGTGGGAGGCTGAGTAGAACACATATCTCAGAGTTACCAGCACCGGAGGGTTGAGGAGTCTGGGGGGTTTATTGCACCCACACCCCATCCATCGTGGGTTGATGCTATTTCTGGGGGCATCTGCTCCCAGATATGTCTTGCTTGCCTTGTGCATGGGCTGAGCTTGCTCCTATAGACAGAGTCACAGTCTTTGCAGGAGGCAGCCTTTGGTAGGTGGAGGTGAGTGCCAAGCGGATATGGGCGGGGCTCTGACAGCATCTACGGCATGTCTCATCCTTCCATTATCTTCTGGGGGAAAGGGACCAGCAAAGTGCCTGTGCCAGGAAACCCAGCTCTCGGGTGCCACTTGCACAGCCCGGGCTCACCCTCCCACAGGCATCCAATGCTGAGGCTCTGTCCACTTACCCTTGGGTCAGGTCATGCCAGCTCAGAAGCCTTCAGACCACCCCTCGGAGCTGCAGTTTATTATTTTTAAAACAGTTTTGGGATAGATAATATACTCACCTGGATCAGAATTCTAAAAACTAAATGCAATGTGATATCCTGCATGGGATCCCGAAACAGACAAAGGACATTAATGGAACCGGTGAACTCCAGATAAAGCCTGGAATTTCATTACTAGTAATGTACCTATGTTAATTTCTTAGTTTTGACAAATGTGCTATTGTTATGTAAAATGCTAACGTTAGGGAGAACTGGGTGAGGGTTATACAGGAACTCTCTGAACTCTCTTTGCAACCTGGATAATCTAAAATTATTCCAAAACAAAAGGCTTAATTTTTTTTTTTTTAATTCTCAAAAAACATAGTAGAAAAGCCCTCCTCCTGCCTTTTCCTCCATCCGTTCTGTTCCTAGAGTTTTGGGTACCCATCGCAGATAAGCGAATTTGTCGCCTTTTCAGGCAGTCAGTCAGTGCGCTTCTGTAGCACACGCCGTGGGGGCCCTGCCCCTACCGTCTCATCTCACTGTCTGGTTCATGTCAACTGCTTCCTCCTGGAAACACCTGCAACTCTCCAGCGGAGGGGTTTCCTTCAGCTTGCACAGAAAGGGTGGAAGCACTGGGATTTTGTGCCCCCAGGCAGCCCTCTTCTAGGGCTTTAGGAAGTGGGGAGTAAGCACCCCAGCTCCCCTGGCCCTCTCCTAGGAGCAGAGATTCTGAGATGTGAGTTCTCCCTGTTATGCAGGGTCCTGCACTGAGTTGCTCACTGCATAAGAATGAATCCTTGATTTTCTTTCCTTGCTTCCCACCCCTTCACTGTGCTTCCTGGAATCACCTTCCAGATAGACCTAAATCCTTGGCTAGGGGGTCTCCTTCTGAGAGAACCCAAGACAGACAGGCCCTTGCTGTTTCCACTTACTGATGCATCTTAAAGAGCGTTTCATGGCAGTACTTAGAACTGCCCCGTTCTTTTTCATAGCTACATAGCATTCCTTAGTGTTCAGTTCAGTTCAGTCGTTCAGTTGTGTCCGACTCTTTGCAACCCCATGAATTGCAGCACGCCAGGCCTCCCTGTCCATCACCAACTCCCGGAGTTTGCCCAAACTCATGTCCATTGAGTCGGTGATGCCATCCAACCATCTCATCCTCTGTCGTCCCCTTCTCCTCCTGCCCCCAATCCCTCCCAGCATCAGAGTCTTTTCCAATGAGTCAACTCCGCGCATGAGGTAGCCAAAGTATTGGAGTTTCAGCTTTAGCATCAGTCCATCCAAAGAACACCCAGGACTGATCTCCTTCAGAATGGACTGGTTAGATCTCCTTGCAGTCCAAGGGACTCTCAAGAGTCTTCTCCAACACCACAGTTCAAAAGCATCAATTATTCAGTGCTCAGCTTTCTTCACAGTCCAACTTTCACATCCATACATGACCATTGGAAAAACCATAGCCTTGACTAGACAGACCTTTGTTGGCAAAGTAATGTCTTTGCTTTTTAATATGCTATCTAGGTTGGTCATAACTTTCCTTCCAAGGAGTAAGCATCTTTTAATTTCATGGCTGCATACTAGATCATAATTTGCTTATTTAGTCCCCTGGTGTGCATCTGAGTTGTCTCCAGGCTTTTGCTAGTCCAGCATTTTAAGGAGAACCCTGTGGGGAATTACCTGGTGGTCCAACAGTGAGGGCTCTGTGCTGTCACTGCAGAGGGCTTGGATTTGATCCCTGGTCGTGGGACTAAGATCCCACAAACTGCATGGCGTGGCCAAAAAAAAAAGTAAGAACCCTGGGCACCCCCATGTCCCGTGCATAAGCCTGGGCTGCTGGATAATCCCTGGAAGTGGAATTGCAGGTGACAGTGGCCTTTGGGGCCCTGCTCTGTTTTGATGATCGATGGTCTATGGTCTAAGCCTAGGGCCCCTGGGGTTCAACAAGACCCCCATGATCTGGCCCCAGGGATCTGCCTTCCCACCCCCACCGCAAGGACAACTTGCTGTTTCCAACACTGCCTCCATCTCTCCTCTCTTGACTATATCTAGCGTATGCTTTTCCCTTCTGTGAAATGCTCTTTTCTACACTTTCCTCTGTTGAAATCTTTCTTGTCCTCAGAGATCTGGCTGAAATGCCACCTCTTCCAGGGAGCCTTCGGGTGCCCCAGTGAGTATTAATGCCTCCTTTCACTCGACTGCACACTCTGGCTTTGACGCTTCTCGGAATTTATTTTTATGTGTTGTCTAATTGCCATGTGTATTTCTGCCTCCTGCACTTGGCCACATGCTCTGTAAGGGCTGGAACTGTCTGAGTCACAGAGCAGGCTCCATAAATGTTGAAGGAATTGAATTAAATGTGCTGGCAATTGCTGCATTCTGGCCATTTTGTTCTGTTGTTTGCCAACACGACCTTCCAGGATGGTCCCTCAGCGGGGCCCAAAATGAATCAGGCTGAGGCAGGTGAACTCTGGGGCCCACATGCCCACAGGCAGGCCTCGGGAAGCTGGAGAACAGGGCAGTGTGTCCCTTGGATGACCTTCTCCTAACAGACCTCTTCCAGGAGGGTCATGGTGAACAGGCGGTTGAAGGGTGTGTCCCCTGATCCCAGCTTGGGGCTCCGCGAGGTGGTGGCACAGGGGACATTGTTATCTAAAAGCTGAGAGGTAGCTCAAGGAGGGGGCTGGAGCGACAGGCTCTAGAGCCAAACTGCCTGGTTCAAATCCCAGCTCTGTCATGTCCCACCTATGTGACCTTGGACAGCCACTTCTTTCTGCGCCTTCTATAAAGTGGGGCTAACAATAGGATGCTCTTCCAAGGGCTTACTGGAGGCTCTAACAAGACAATTCCTATAAAGGGCTTGTGCATATGTAGGAAACACCTGATAAATAAGCTTCAGAAAGGTCTTGAAAGGCTGTTGGGGGTTCCCATACCAAGCATGTACCAGAAACTTTTGTGGGTACTCTGCAGGCATGCTCTTGCTGAAGCTCCATACATACCCTATAAGTGAAGTATCTTAATGTATTAAATTGTGGTAGGATACACATAAAATGTACCATTTTAACCGTATCAAAGTGTGCGATTCAGTGGCATTAAGTCCATCTACTGCATTTTATAGCCCTCACCACTGTTTTCTTTTGTCTATACCGGTCTTTATTGCTGCACACCGGCTTTCTCTTGTCGCAGTGCTTGGGGACTTCTCTAATTGGTGGTGCAAGGGCTTCTTGCTGCAGAACACGGGCTCTAGAGCATGCAGGCTCAGTAGGTGCAGCGTGTGGGTTCAGTTGCCCCACAGCATGTGGGATCTAAGTTCACTGACCAGGAATCAAACCTGTGTCCCTTGCATTGAAAGGCAAATTCTTAACCACTGGACCACCAGGGAAGTCCCCCTTCACCACTGTCTATTTTTAAAACTCTTTTATCACCTCTAAGAAAAATCTTGTACCTATTTAACAGTCACTCCCTGCTCCTCCTAGCCCCTGGCAACCACTAATCTTCTTTTTGTCTCTAGTAATTTACCCAGTATAGATATTTCACATAAAAGGAATCATACCATAGCTGGGCTTTTGTGTCTGGCTCCTTTAACTTAGTGTGATGTTTTCAGGGTTCATCCATGCTGGAACATGGATCAGTACTTTGTTCTTTTTATGGAGAAATAATATTCCACTGTAGCAAGTGAAATATCTTATCCGTGCTTCCTAGGCAAAGAAAATGAAGCTTGGAGAGGCCAGATGACCTGCATAAGGTCACACCGCTGGGAAGAGGTAGTGCCAGATTCAAACCCAAGTCAGATGAGATTCAACTCTCTTAGCACCTCCTGGTGGACAAACACTCTCTTAGCCAAATTAATCCCATTTGTCGCGTCACAAGGGCCCCACACAGTTGGGATAATCATCTCCATTTTCCAAATGAGGTAACCAAGGTGGGAAAAGGAAGATGACTTGCCTGAGGCCACATAGTGAGTCTGCCAGAACTGAGAGTCCCGGGCCCAACCAACACAAGGAATGTTTTGACATGGCAGCCACGGGGGCTGTTGGGGTCCCTCTAGGCCCTTCTGGAGTGGGATGGGGAGAAGATGAGTTCTGCCTTTGCCCCCTTCTTAGTCCTATAGGCATCCCAGTGCAACCTGGGGAGCTGTCCGTGGTGCTGACAGGCACCTGCTCTGCAGCTGTGACCAATTGTCCCCTGCCATCCATCCCAGAGTGGTTTTTGGCTTTTGTTCATCAGCAAAAAAAAAAAAAAAAAAAAAAAATCATTTCTGTTTACCAGCATCTCAGTCAAATTGCTGACTGTAGCCTGAGCAGCAGGGCGCTGGGGCACAGCAAACCCAGAGTCAGGCGACCTGAGCCCCTTGAAGCGTCCACCTGCCATATGACCTTGGGTGAGTCCCAGCCTCTGCCCGAACCCAGTCAGCAAAGTGTATCCTGAGGAGGTGGGACAAGATACAACAGATTCAGAGCTGAGCATTCCACAATTAGTGGGCTTCAGAGAGGCTTCTGTGGGCATTGCAAAGGGTGAGACCCCATCTTATCCCCCTTCAGTCCCACATAACCTTCATGATCAATAACCACATGGAGTGATCCAGTTCCAGGCAGCACTCGCTGTCCCAGCTGCCTGTACTGGTGGAAATGGTCTCTATCTGCACTGTGTGTGTGGTAGCCACTAGCAAAAACATGGCCATTACACAGTGGAAATATAGCTAGTGAGACTGAGAAGCTGAATTTTCATTTTTATTTAATTCTTTTTAAGTTTAATTAAATGTCTAGAGCTCGTCTAGACAGTTGGGCTCTGGGGATATGTGGAAGGGAGAGGGCCACTCAGAAAGTGCCCACAGGCCAGGACACACCCAGCTGTTGTTGCTTCTTGACCTCCAGAGTGCACTGGACTAGGAGTCAGAAGCCTGGGATCAAATCACAGCTATCACAAACATGCTGTGTGATCCGGGCCAAATCTCATTCCCTCTCTGAGCTTCTAAGTAGCTAAACATGGGTGGTGTCCAGCCCTGTCTGCTTGTGGGTGGGTCCTGTTGATAAGGACAGTGATAGTGATACATGCAGGACACTCACCATGCCTGGTGCTGTGCCAAGCCATCTGACTATATTATTAATAACTTCATTTATCTTTCCCAACAACCATTTTAGGATGCCAGACTCAGGGAGGTTCAGTAACCAGCTCAAGGTCACATAGCACCAGGCTTCAAACTTGGGGAGGCTGCCTCCAGAGCCCACATTCTCAGCTTCCATACTGCACTGCCTACAGGGAGAGGACTATCCTCAATACTCCCTAGGACATCTCAAGGAGTGGCTGAAGAAGGGCAACAAGGTTTGAAGTGCCAAGTGGTAGCCCCTTGGTGAAGCCTGGAGGAGGAGGGCAAGGGGAAGTCATGATAATCACCCTTTCGTCTCCCCAACTTGGGGTTTTCCTAGGTGAGGGTGGGCTGACCCTGATTCCCCTAGGATTGAGGGGGTCCTGGCTTGGGAAGTTGGGGCAGAAACTCAGATCTCATTTAATCCATCTCAGCCACAGACACGGCTTCTTTTGCCGGTGTCCCCATGTTTCTTCTTGCATGGGGTAAGCATATGATTCACCGTTTAAACCATGACACTTATGAGAATCAAACAGGGAGACTAGCCATCAGGGATTCAGGATAATAGCGAGAATCTGAGTAACCTCAATGTGTGTCACCCTCTTCATGCTTGAACATGTATGGGACCCAGCTCTGTGCAGGGTCCTGCTTCAGGCCTAGAGAAACTCTCAGGACTGCCCACGATTCCTTAGGATGGTGGCTCGCATCACTGGGGAACCCAGAGGAAACCTTCCTTCTCTACCTGTAAGGTCAGAGAGGACTTCCTGGTGGAGGAGGTATCTCTTCTGAGCCTCGAGGATATTAAATAGGGAAGGAGGTTAGGAACAGAGCATTTTTCAGAAAGGTTCTAGGGACTAGAAATAGACCAGCCTATGTGGGACACAGGCATGGAGAAGAAGTGGGAAAGAGGAGCGAGTTAAGCCAATAATCAACTCCCTTCTCGCCCCTTGGGAAGCTCCAGCTCTTTCCAGCTACCCTCCCTCTGAGGCTCTGTCTGTCCAACTACCTCATTTAACAACTGCGCATTGTATACCTACTATGTGATGACTCTGTCCTTCATGCCGGGGATACAGTTGAAAATGAAATAACATGGTCCCCGCCTCCTCCCCTCTCAGAGCCCACAGAGACTGGGGAGACAGATATTAATCAAGTACACAGGGAATCAAGCAGGATAGCTGGAAACCCTGATGAGTGCTTTGAAGGAAATCAAGAAGAAGGTCAAGGGAGAGGAGGGTGGGACGGAGGAACTGTCTTGGACACAGGAGTCAGGGAAGGCCTTATGCAGAGATTCAAGTCAATAGAAATAGCTGGTATGTGAAGATTTGGAAGGAAAAATTTCCAGTCAGAGGGAACAGCATGTGTAAAGGCCCTGTGGCAGGAAAGAGCTGGGGCTGCTGGAGAAATGCTGAATGAGGGGGCCAGTGTGGCTGAGTCAGGATGAGGAGGATGGGTTGTTTTGGGGGGTTGTTGGTCTTTTTGGAGGGCTATGTCTGGTCTTAGTTGCAACAGGCAGGATCTTTCATTGCAGCACATGGACTCTCTAGCTGTGGTGCATGGGCTTAGTTGCCCATGGCATGTAGAATCTTCCCAGACCAGGGTCAAACCCACGTCCGCTGCATTGGAAGGTGAATTCTTAACCACCAGACCATCAGGGAAGTCGAGGGATGGGGTTTTGCTCGAGGACCAGGGGAAACCTTGAAAGGAACTGGATGAAGCTATTCTATTCTATCTGGGATTTTGATAGGATGACTCTGTTGTGATTCGTCCCCTGTAGTCCCTTTGTTCTGAGGCTCTAGGTTATTTCCTTCTGCCTTTTCTGTGTCTGCCACACAAAGTTGGGTGCCAAGTGGGGAGTGTGCTGGTGACCTCTGAAGGCCCTGCTGAGAAAGGCTATTTAAATGGGGTACAGTCTCAGAGAGGCCTGGTTAGCAGTCCTGTCCCCACAGAGCTCCTCAACTCCAAATCTGTGCCCCTCAGCTCAGAGGAGCTCAGCACCCACATCCCGGGCCCTGGGTCCAGAGTTCACCACCAGGATGGGAGGCATAGGAATTTGGCTTTGAGCAGAGGAGGGGACCTAAGTTGGGGACAGTGTCAGCCACATGTCCTGAACGGCCCCATCCAGGGGAACCTGCTGGAGCCATTGCCGGCTATCTTGTTGACCAAACAACCAGCTGATTGAATGTCATGCTTTCTAAACAGTTGCTATGGACACAGACTTAGGCTGGAGATAATTCTGACCTTGAAACCATCGGGATAACAGATCCTTCATAGATGGGGAGGATCCTGGAACCTCAGCCTGGAATGTGGGCTCAGTAGTTGGACTGATTTGCACCAGACTCTGACCTCTACCAGCTATGGGGTCTAGAGCATGTGACTTTAGCCATCTGAGTTCTTTGCAAACATGGATATACTAATATTAGTCACCTATTTCTGTGTTAAAAAAAAGTTTTTTTTTTATATGAAAACCTGGCAGTGGCTTTAAAAGCAACCAACATGTAGAGACTTCCCTCGTGGTCCAGTGGCTAAGACTGTGTGCTCCCAATACAGGGGAGGCAAGTTCAATCCCTGGTCAGGGAACTAGATCCCACATGCCACAACTAAGTGTTCCCATGCCACAACTGAAGATCCCGAATGCTGCAACTAAGATCTGGTGCAGCCAAATAAGTAAATATTAAAACAAACCAAAAAATGTATTATATCTCACACAGTATCTGAGAGTCAGAAACAGCCTCAGTGGCCCACAGTCTCTCAGGAGGTTGCAGTCTAGGTGTTCCCCGGGGCTGCAGCCATCTGAAGTCCTAACTGGGCTGGAGGATCTGCAGCCACTCATGTGGCTGGAAAATGAGAGCTGGCTGTGGGAAGGCTGCCTTAGTTCCTCCCACATGGACCTTTCCTTAGGGCTGCTTGAGTGTCCCCACAACATGGCGGCTGACCGCCCCAGGGCCGGTGGTCCAAGAGAGCGAGAAAGAAGCTGCAGTGTCTGTTCTGACCTGCCTCAGAGGTTATGCTCGGTCATTTCCACAATATCTTGTCAGTTGCACAGTCAGCCCTGTTCGGGTTGGGGTGGGTTGTACACAAGAACGTGAGCAGCAGGAGGTGGGACCCCCGGAGTGTATGTTGGAGGCTCACTACCACAGTGGGCTCATTATGCCCACCAAGAAGAGCTGCGCTGAGGATTAAATGAGCTCACAAATGGGCTATCCTGCTATCCAGAAAGCATTCGAGGAAGGATCGTTTTGATGAGCTGGAGCTGAAAGCTCACCACCCTGTGGCTGCCTCACTTTCTTCATCGCTTCTGAGCATCCCCAAGACCTTTTGCCGCTCTTTTCAGTTAGCAGAAGCCTGATGAGTCTCCACTGGGTCCAGGCGCTGTGCTGGGTGCAGGTGACACAAGAGTGACAAAGACAGGCCCTGTCCCTGCTATCTCAGGCTCCATGGGACCTAAAGCTGGGCGATACAGAAGGAAGGGCTGGCAGGTAAGGGGCTGGCCTCTCTGTGGAGGCAGCCTGTGCACTGAAATCTGGATAAAGTGAAGGAGGAGTCACATGGTCAGAGGGGGACAGAGCATTTCAGGCACCAGTAAGGGCAAAAGCCCCAAGATGGGGGGTTTGTGTCCAAGGAGCGGAATGAAGGTCCAAGGGAGGGGGCAGGAAGTGAGGCCAGGAAAGCAAGAAGTAAGAAGAATGAAAAGCGGACTTCCCTGGTGGTCTAGTGGTTAAGAATCCATCTTCCAATGCGGGGGATGTAGGTTTGATCCTGGTCAGGAAACTAAGATTCCACATGCCCCAGGGCAAGTAGGCTCACGTGCCAAAACCCTGCAACGAACAGCCCACATGCCTCAACTAAGATCTGATACAGTCAAATAAATAAATTTAAAAGAAAAAAACAAGAGTAAAAAGATTATCTTTGAGTTTAAGGGCAATGGGAGTTTAAATTGTCTGGGTGAGATCCGATAGGGGCCTGGCCATGGGCAGGGCAGTAGGGGCGGGGAGAAGTGGTGGGATTTTGAAGGATTTGCTGTTGAATGGGATTGGAGTTGGGAGGAGGCGGTAAGAAAAAGGTGAGTCAAGGATGATTCCAAGGTTTCTGACCTGAGCAAGCAGGAGGATGGAGTTGTCATGAGCTGAATTGGAGCGGACTGTCAGCGGAATGGGTCAGGGTAGGTGGGAGATCAGACATTCGATTTTGGACCTCCAGGGCAAGATGTCAAGGAGGCAGTTAGAGATGTGAGTCTGGTGTCTGAGAGAGATTGGGTGGAAGATGTAAATTTAGGAGTTGTCAGATATAGGTGGTGTTTAAAGCCACAAGTCTGGATGAGATCAGCAGAAGAGGGAGTGTAGGGACAAGCGGGGAGCAGTTCCTCTAGCATTTAGAGGTCAGAGGAGGGGAATCCAGCCAGAGATAGAGCAGGAGCTGTGGCAGGAGAACGGGAGGGGTACCCAGAGATGAAGTCACAGTGTAACACAGCCTGCCTCTCTCTGCCTCCAGCCCTACCCCAGGCCACATCGAGGCCATCCTTCCCCTTCCACACATCAGCCCTTCAGAGGCTGAACACAGTGGCTGCACCCTCCATGGACTTCCATGAACATCCCCAGAATATCCAGCCATCATCCATACCATTTCCAGCCTTCCATCACTCAACTCACTCTCCCATGTCCCACTCTGTCTGTCTCTCTCTTAAGAACAGGACTCAGCACTGAACAGAAGTATCCTCTCCCTTCATTTAGACTCTTTCTCTGTTAATGCGACCATGGGCAAAACCAGTGTTTCAGGTAGCACCAAATTCAAAGATGTAGATAGGAAATAGTGAGGAATCTGGGCTGCTTAAAGGGAGGGACTGTGAAAAGGGAGATGGGAAATGTTGGAAAAGATGCTTAGGGTTAGATCATGAAGGGCCTTTTTAATTTTTTCCCCTCTGGCCTCATCATGTGGCATGTGGATCTTAGTCCCCCAACCAGGGATTGAACCCCTGCCCCCTGCAATGGAAGTACAGTGTCTTAACTGCTGGACTGCCAGGGAAGTCCAGTAAGGGTCTTTCTTGATTGCTGCACCAAGGAGTTTGGACTGAGGAGGGAAGAGGATCCAGAGAAAGTTCTAGATTAGGGAAATGGCTCAATCAGGTGAGTTTTGCTTCGGGAAGGGCCATGCTGGGCTCTGTTCCTGGCCTTGTCTGTCATTAGCTCTCCCATGCTCACTGGCCAACTTGGCTCCAGGGTGAGCTGGGATAGAGCAGGGAGGAGCCACTCTGTGCAGATGGGGGTAGCGGCTGCAAACACAGAGGTGCCACTGAGCAGGCAGGGCTCTCGGGGAGGCAGCAGCTCTGCTGGTTCCTCCATGTTTCCAGGAGGGCAATGAGGCTTATATTAATGAGAGGTAATTATGGGCACCCGGATGGGCCTAAGTATAGCTCGAAGACAAAGGCAGCCAGCTGCTTCCCCTGCAAGGCCGAGGCCTGCCTATTTTAAGACTTCCCCAAGGTGAGGCTCCTGCCACCCCTGGGTGCTGGGTGACTGAGAGGTTGGCACCCAGTGTTCCAAGAATCCTGGCCAAGAGAGCTCAGGGTGGATCCACGTGGCCAGATCACCCTCAGCAAACCCTAGAGGTGGAAACTGAGAGGGACCCATCCAAGGTCGCAGCCAGTACGGAGCAGGGCCAGGACTGGCATCTGGGTGCAGCTGCCTGCATCTTCCACTCAGCTATGTGGCCTCCTACACTGGATGCCTTGGCCTGCCCCTAAGAAGCATGGTGAGATGAGGACCAGAGCACTACTGATATTTATCAAGGGCCTAGAGGCTTTCTATCTGACGTCATAATTAATCCTCATCATAGTCTTGAAAAGTGAAGATCTTCATACCCATGTTATAGAGGAGGAGACTGAGGCTTAGGAGGGATAATTAGATCACCAAATGACCCGCAGTAAGAAGTGAAAGAAGTAGAACCCAGCTACACTCTGGCTTTGGGTCAGATTCCCCAGGAAGTAGACTCTGAAGTTTTCCTGGGAAGTCTCTTGGGAACACCTGTGACAGTCGAGGGGCACAGGATGGGGCAGTGTGAAGAATTAGGTGGAGATGCAGTTACAACAAAGGCCTCGGTTAATCCCAGGGGAAGCTCTGGAGCTGGGATGGCCCATTTGTTCTGAATGGGGCAGGAAAGCCAGACCTCGGTTCTGTGCACCCATCAGTGACTAGACACAGGCTGCCCCTGGAAAGAAGCGTGACCTTGACTGAGGCATCGCCCTTTGGCAGAGAGCAAGTCCTAACAGGTACCTGGCCATGAACTGTCAACAGCCAGTGCCCTTGGCTGCTGGAGATGGAGGTGCCTCAGTTCTGAAGTGGAACTGAGGCTGCAGAAGCTGGTCGAAACTAGAGCATGCTGGGCCTTCTAGCCCTCCACTCTTCACTGAGGCATCTCCTCACTCTCTACTCCTTAGCTGGTGATCTAGCCCCAACACAGTCCTCTTCCTTTGCAGACCCTCTAGTGCAGGAGGACCAGTGGGGTTATGAGTAAAGAGCCTTGGGTTCCAGGCTGGAGTGACCTTGCCATGAGGCCTTATGCTGTCTCTTTCCCAGGCTGACACTCTTTGTCTCACAGTTGCTTTAGCTCCAGCATGCCACGTGGCTGGAGCCTAGGGTCTGCAGAGACTAGCTCTCCTCAGTGGCCTTGAACACCCGGCCAAGAGCCATGGGGATGGGACTTCCCTGGTGGTCCAGTGGTTAAGAATCCACCTTGCAATACAGGGGATGTGGGATTGATCCCTGGTTGGGGAACTAAGATTCCACCTGAATCTTAGTGGGGTGGGGCTGTGGGGCTACTGAGCTCCAGCTAGAAGGTCCGTGTGCCACAATGTAAGATCCCCTGTGACATAGTGAAGATCCTCTGCATTGCAACTAAGACCTGACGCAGCCAAGTCAATAAATAAATAAATTTAACAACAACAACAAAAATCTTTTTTTTTTTAAATAAAAGAACTTCGGGGAACCACTGAAGTGGAAGGACGCTACTGCTTTGGCATTTTAGAAGTATCATTCCAGTTGCAGTTTGCATCCTGGATTGCAGGGGTCTTAGAGTGAACATAGAGAGAGCAGGGAGGAGATATGATTTTCCAGGTGAGCGGTGGGAGTGACACAGACAGAGGATACAGAGAGGGGATGGCATCCGAAAATATAACTGAGGTGGAGTCCCTGGGGCTATCACAGTTGGGGTTCCTCAGAAGCATGACCAAGATAAGGATTCAGGTGCAAGTACTTTATTGGGGAATAGGCAGCACACTGTGGGAGGAGGGAGGTAAGGCAGGGAAGGGCGGTGGCCAATGGAAGGAGCCTTATCAAGCAAGTGACCGCCCAACTGGAGCTCGCTGAGGACCATAGAGCCCACTCCTGTAATCCCAGCCAAGGGGGAAAGAGCCAGGATATTTATACACCAACCACGCAGAGTCAGTAGCTGAGAGCTGCAGCCAGAAGGCGCGGTGGGGAGGGGGTTGTTAATTCTCCCGCAGTTCCTGCCAGCCACATGTGAGCAGAGAGCACTTCAGCTGCTAGAAAAAGCCCCCGCTCCCTCCAGCAGGGATGCAGGCGCTGACAGTTGGAAGTCAGCCTGTTGGGCATCACAGTGAGATATGGGTCGGGTACCCACAGCCACTGCCGTAGTGACCAACTGGACATGAGTTCAGTAACAGGCTCTTATTGAAAGACGCAGAAACTCAAGTCAGACTTAAGCAAAAAGGCTCTTAACTCTCATATCTAAGATGTTAGGCAAGATCTTGACAAAGGACTGCAGGCTGACACTCAGATAGCAGCCTGAGGATGCCTCTTTCCTAAGAGTTCAGCCGTAATCCCAGGGCTGCCTCTCACTGGCTAACAAAGATCCTGTTTCTATCTCAGAGCCAATCAGTACTCGGGGATGCAGGACTCTGATTGGCCACGCCTGGGTCACGTGTCTACCCCTGGCGCTCTGGAATAAGGCCGATTCCACCTAGACCACAAGAAGGGAGTCTGAATCATTTTTCAGGCACAGTGGGAACACTTATTAGGGGAAACATAAGAAAGGTCGGGAGAGAAGTGCTCGGGGCTGAGAGGACGAGTGCAGTGTGTGCTTCTGGGGCAGGACTGCAGCTGTCTTCTGCTCCTGGTGGCCAGCCCGCTCCACCTCTGGTATTTGGAGGGAGTCAGGCCCCTGCAGAGCCAGCGAGCAAGCGGACTGTGTTTGCAAACTCTTCTGCGTTTTCAGTATCATCGACCTTACTTGAGTGGGCACCAAGGACAGATTGCCACATACACAGTTCTCCAGCTGGAGAGCCGAGGAGGCTGGCCCCTGAGCCCAGGGACACTGCAGCGCTGAGGGGCTGTAAGGAAGCTTGGCCAGGAGCAAGAGGGATCCGGGGGTGTTTTTGTGCCTAGAGGGAGCTGCTGCTGGCTGGAGTGGAGGAGGATACTGGCCTGTCTGGCGCACTGATGGGGTGGGTGGCTGAAGTCTGAGTTACTTACTCACTTTGGCTAGAGTTGCTTCTCCCAGCCTCAGTTTCCCCATCTGTAAAGTGGAGATGATGGTCCTCCACCTCATCTGGCGGCTGTAATGAAGGTAAAGATGCGAATCAGCAGTTCCTCTCCAGGCTGGGGATAAAGGCGCTGACAAGTCACCTGGTAGAAGCAGAGATGCTTCCAGGGGGGCTGTTCAGTCACAAGGACCATTATTGACATGCTCTGGACTTCAGAAGTGGGGTCCCTCAGGCTTCTAGAGGCAAGGAGAGGTTCTGGCAAAGAACGGGGAGAATTCCACCCAGTGGACCCTGCGCAAGTCTCAGGCTGAGGGGCTTGAAGCACCGTTGGTCGTGAAAACAGCCAGGTCCAAGGATGGCAGGCCTGCTTCTAGGGCCAGCACAGATCGTCCCATGGTGGTCTACACTGCCAGTGGGACCAGCCCTAGGGATGAGGGGTGGCTGTTTGGGGGGCATGTGGAGTGAGCGTGCATGTATGGGGCTCCTTGCGGTGAGGAACAGTCATGCAGCCGTGGAATCTGGAGGAGACCCTGGTGGCTCTGTGCTAAAGAATGCCTGCAATGCAGGAGACCTGGGTTCGATCCCTGGTTAGGGAATATCCCATGGAGAAGGGAATGGCTACCCACTCCAGTATTCTTGCCTGGAGAATTCCATGAACAGAGGAGCCTGATGGGCTACAGTCCATGGGGTCACAAAGAGTTGGACATGACTGAGTGACTAACACACACAAGAAGTCTGAGTTTGAACCTGGGTTTCCAGTTTATTGTGAAAATATATTCATCAAGATAGGAAAATAGAACATATTTTAACAGTTTGCTAGCCTGAGCTGTCGCTTTTATTTTCATATATGGTGAGTGGGTCTCCATTTTACTTTTTTTTTTTAATGCTATCATTTGTATTTGAAATTTTAAAAATGATATAAATGAACTTTAAAAAATTCCTTGTTTACGTATAAATTTTAGAATAAGCTTGTCAATGAAGAATATATATAATTTTTTTTTGGCCGTGCTGGGTTTTCATTGCCCATTTTACTCTTGATCTCAATGCACAATGCTAAGGGCAGGCCAGGAGTCTTCAGAAATCTTCCCAACCTTGAGATCTGTGGGGAGTCTGGGCTAGCCTTCGCCTCCAAATCCAGCTGACGCCTGTCTGTCTTCTCTCCCCAGGTCAGCTGCTGCCCGGGAGAGGCAACCCGGGCGCCCCGCTAGGGGGACGGCTCCTGCCCCGAGGGCCGGGATCATGAAAGGCCTCGGTGACAGCCGCCCCCGCCACCTCTCCGACAGCCTGGACCCACCACACGAGCCCCTGTTCGCCGGGCCTGACCGCAACCCCTACCTGCTGTCGCCCACAGAGGCCTTTGCCCGTGAGGCCCGCTTCCCCGGGCAGAATGCCCTGCCAGGGGATGGGCTCTTCCCGCTCAACAACCAGCTGCCACCGCCGAGCAGCACCTTCCCCCGAATCCACTACAACTCCCACTTCGAGGTGCCAGAGGAGAGCCCCTTCCCCAGCCACGCCCAGGCCACCAAGATCAACCGGCTGCCTGCCAACCTGCTGGACCAGTTTGAGAAGCAGCTGCCCATCCATCGCGATGGCTTTAGCACGCTCCAGTTCCCCCGCGGGGAGGCCAAGGCCCGGGGCGAGAGTCCTGGCCGCATCCGCCACCTGGTCCATTCCGTCCAGCGGCTCTTCTTCACCAAGGCACCCTCCCTGGAGGGCACGGCAGGCAAGGTTGGTGGCAATGGTGGCAAGAAAGGCGTCCTGGAGGACGGCAAGGGCCGGAGGGCCAAGAGCAAGGAGCGGGCCAAGGCCGGGGAGCCCAAGCGGCGCAGCCGCTCCAACATCTCAGGCTGGTGGAGCTCCGATGACAACTTGGATGGTGAAGGTGGCGCCTTCCGCAGCAGCGGCCCAGCCTCGGGACTGATGACGCTTGGCCGCCAGGCAGAGCGCAGCCAGCCCCGCTATTTCATGCACGCCTACAACACCATCAGCGGGCACATGCTCAAAGCCGCCAAGAACACCACCACCGAGCTAACCGCCCCGCCACCCCCGCCCGCACCCCCGGCCACCTGCCCCAGCCTTGGGGTGGGCACCGACACCAACTATGTCAAGCGGGGCTCCTGGTCCACTCTGACCCTCAGCCATGCCCACGAGGTCTGCCAGAAGACCTCGGCCACCTTGGATAAGAGCCTGCTAAAGTCCAAATCCTGCCACCAGGGTCTCGCCTACCACTACCTGCAGGTGGGTCCCTGCCAAGGTCAGGGGTGGCGTGAGGGGTTGTGGGGAAGGCACCAATTTGAGACCCAGCTGTACCACAGGTTGACTTGGAAAGTTGTTTCATTCAGGCCTTGGTTTACTCACCTAGGAAGTGGGTGGCCAGTGGTATCTTGCTAATAAGAAGATTCTTTCCATTGGTCATGTGCTCAAGAGCCATTGATTAAGACCCTTCTGAGACTAGCCCTGAGTAAGGACTAAAACATATCCCTGCCCCCCCTTTAAAAAAAATATTTATTTTCTTTTTTGGCTGTGCTAGGTTTTCACGGCTACACATGGGCTTACTCTAGTTGTGGCGAGCAGGGGCTACTCTTCATTGTGGTGCATGGGCTTCTCGTTGCGATGGTTTCCCTTGTTGCAGATCATGAGCTCTAGGCGCACGGGCTTCAGGAGTTGTGGCATACAGGCTTTAGTTGCTCCATGGCACATGGGATCTTTCTGGACCAGGGATGAATCCTTCGTCCCTTGTGTTGGGAGGTGGACTCCTAACCATGAGACCACCAGGGAAGCCCATATGTCCCTGCTCTTGAGAAGAAAAATCTGAAAGCTGTGCCATCTATCCCTTCCTAGAACCAATTGCATGGCATTCTGGTGCCAACCTCCTACCTGGTACTGCCACCAGACTGGGTGCTCCTTGAGGACAGGGACCATATCTGGTGCCATTCTGTGTCCCCAAGGCCCAAGACAGTCTGTCATAGAGGAAGTGCTCAAGAAACATGAGAGGAGAGAGGGGTAGATGAGCAGATGAGCACTTAAGTGAAGAGATCAAAAAATAAATAAGACCTATTCCCAATTATCAGGATGCTAGGAGGAAAAAGGGGGCTTCCCAGGTGGCTCAGCGGTAAAGAATTCGCCTGACAGTGCAGGAGATGCAGGAGATATGGGTTCGATCTCTGGGTCAGGAAGACCCCTTGGAGGAGGAATAGCAACCCATGGACAGAGGAGCCTGGCGGGCTACAGTCCATAGGGTCACAAGAGTCAGACATGACTGAGTGACTGAGCATGCACGCTGGAGAAAAAAACACACGGACAGACAGTCCTGTCAGTGAGAGCAGAATGTGATGTAGATGAGCAGGGAGCTGCAGGAGCCCAGAGGCCTAAGTCCTGTTGGAGGACTAGCTTTTTTCTTTCAGACACTAGAGTTGATTGAGGCACTTATTATGCACCAAGGTCCCACTGCTAGAAAGTGGCAGAAGGCTCAGAGACATCTCTGTTGCTACACATGCACTGGCCTCCTCAAGGGCAGGGTGAGTGGCTGTGACCTGGGGAGCTCCCAGCGCCAGAGCCCAAGCTGTAGGTGAAAATGACAGGAGTAAATTTTCTGTTCACTAGATGGGAGGGGCTGCTTCAGTAGGTAGCGAGTGCCTCATCCCAGAGGGCAGGTCGGCACAGGCCTGGCCAGCCCTTGGAAACACATTAGATGCATTTTGAACCAGATGAACATCAAAGTCTGACAGATGCCTGCATTCTTGTCATTCTATATAGAATTCTAAAGACAGTGAGACTATGGAGGGGAAAGATTCTTTTTGTTTTTCCAAAGGAGGGAAATGAAGTCTAGGTAGGATTTTATATATTTAAAGCTTTTGTGGCTCTCAATCTACCTTCCTTAGTTTAGAATATAGGAGAGGGTGGCGTGAGACCTAGCTCCCTCTCAGATGATGTGGTTTAGTCTGATCATGTGAAAATGCTTCAGAAACACCATGAAAGAGTGGCCCTGTGGGCGCTGGGTTAGTGCCAACTGTTTGCTCCACAGGAAGTAGGTGGGGAAGAGCTAGGGAAGCAACAGGTGTTGAGCAGGGGTATACAAAGCCACCTTCCCAAGGGACAGGTAGGTGGAGGAAGAGAGGTTGGACTAGCCAATGGTTTGGGGTGGAAAGTACAGAACAGTCGGCTGGGGAGAAGGCATTAATGAGAAGTCTGCAGGGGGGACCTGGGCTGGGAATCTCAGGCAGGGACCTTCCCTCAGCCAGGAATCAGCTACCAGCAATGCAGGGGCCAAGAAGAATGTGGACTCTGCAGGCATGGTGATTTGGGGAGTGTGTGCATTTGTGGATGTGGGCAAGAATCGGTGTGCTGTGTGCACTGAGAAACATGTGTACCTGGGTGTACCTGGGTGTCCACGGTGACGTATAGACCCAGCGAGAGTGTGTGCTCTGCATGTGTTGAGGCCGGGACACAGTGAGGCGGGGACAAGCTGAGGTGGGTCCGAGGTGCACTGGCGGCTAGTGTGCATGTGAGAAGGCATGTAAGCTCTGTGTTCACATCATGTGCTCACTGAGGGAGCGGCACACCTTGAAGTAGCTGGGGTGTGTCCTTCAAGAGGCGGGAGTGGGGGGTTATGCCTGCTCTCTGAGATGAGTGTACATGGCACGATGTGTTCACCCTGTGCTGGGCTGAGGTACAGCCATACTCCGTCACATGGTGACCATCCACTGTCGTGGACATGTCGGTGGGTATCAGATGAACGAGGGCGTAGACTGTATTTCCTGGAGCAGCTGGCGGATCCTGGCCTCAGAGGGCAGGAGGGGTCCCCTCAGTTGGTTTGCCATTGTAACCACTGGGGTCAGAGCTGCCCTCACAGCTGCAGCCTCACTTGCCCTTATCACAGCTCCCTTCCACTGATGGGGTCCCTGGGGTTCAGATGGGAACACTGAGCCCTTTTTCCAGCTCACCACATGGCTGCCCAACCCAGGAAAGCCCCTCTGCTCTCGGTACCTCAATTCACCCATCTATGGGGTGAGGAATGCTGGTTGGTTGGCCCCGGAGACCTCACCCCCATCCTTCAGGTGAGGTCCTCTGGCTGGGGCCCTCTGACTTGTCCTCCCCCACTACCCTAAGGTCTGGTGGCCTCTTTCAGGCCTGCGGCTCTCATCTGTGCAGTGAGATCTCCACTGAGTTGATGGGGGAAGGGATAGGAAGGTATAGGTGCTCACACTGTAGCTGGGCTGGAAGCCATTGTGAACATTCTGTCTGGGTGGTTTGGCTGGGGCACCCAGCCTGGGATCCTCGGAAAAATCTAAGGCCAGGGAAGGCCACATAGTGAAACTTCCCAGGATATCTTTCGAGGTAAGGCCGAATTCTCCAAGATGGGAGAGCGAGAGAGCTTTAAGGTCTTGGGGATGGGGGTTCCATCCCGCAGCTCCGTCCCCAGATGATGAGTCCCATCCTGGGTGGCCGGTGGCGCTCTGTGGGTGTGCACTGCCCACCCGCAATCCCGGAGCCACCTTCGCTGAAAGCGGTCCATCCCCAGGTGCCCGGCGGCGGCGGCGAGTGGACCACCTCGCTTTTGTCCCCGCGCGAAGCGGACGCCACGGCCGAGGGCCCCATCCCGTGCCGGCGAATGCGCAGCGGCAGCTACATCAAAGCCATGGGCGACGAGGACAGTGACGAGTCCGGCGGCAGCCCCAAGCCCTCCCCCAAGACGGCGGCGCGGCGCCAGAGCTACCTGAGGGCCACTCAGCAGTCGCTGGGAGAGCAGAGCAATCCCCGCAGGTGAGCGCACAGCCCGGGCCCCTAGAGTCGCTCCCCTGCCCCCGGGAGCCCCGCACCAGGAACCCTGGCCACTCGGAGTTCGGCTCCTTAAAAGGACCACTCCCTTAAAGTGAGCCACGCCCCCGCGTGGGCCACGCCCTCCGGTTATCCCCGCCTCCAGGGGCCCCCGCCTACTTGTGAGTTAGCCTCTGGGAAAGCCTCCTTGCTGCTGCTGCTGCTGCTGCTAAGTTGCTTCAGTCGTGTCCGAATCTGTGCGACCCCATAGATGGCAGCCCACCAGGCTCCCCCGTCCCTGGGATTCTCCAGGCAAGAACACTGGAGTAGGTTGCCATTTCCTTCTCCAATGCATGAAAGTGAAAAGTGAAAGTGACGTCGTTCAGTCCTGTCCGACTCTTAGCCACCCCATGGACGGCAGCCCACCAGGCTCCTCCGTCCATAGGATTTTCCAGGCAAGAGTACTGGAAAGCCTCCTTACCTGCTTGCAACCCCCGCTCCAAGCCTCGCCTTCCAGGTGAGCCCCTCACAGGTATGCCCCACCCCTGAGAACCTCGCCTTCCTCCTCTTCGACCGCCGGCTGTCGGGAAAGCGCAGCCCCACAGATGAATCCTGCCCTCCAGCTTCAGACTCAGGTCCCCTAGGTGAACCCTTCTTCAGTTTAGCCCCCCTCCTGAGATCCTCCTCCTTAGGTTGGCCCCTGGTCTTTGATGAATTGACTCCGGACAGCGCCGCCATTTGGTGAGCTACCCCACTACCCCCCTCCACCCCAGTTTAAGTCCTGGCCACAGGTGAGCCGTATGCTCTGATAAGCGTAAGGGGAGTCTCTCTAGAGAGACTGGCCCAGGTAAACCCTGCCCAGAGGAGCCACACCCCCAAGGTGGTTTCCACTCCCACAGCCCCAGGAACTGCTCCAGGGGACCCTTTTCTTCTGGCTAGAAAAGCCCTGCCCTTTGGAGGATTAGGGAGAATCCAGAAGTCAAAGGGAGTGATACACAGCCTTCATCTGTCCATTACCTTGCCTGGAATTCCTGGAATGGGGCCCAAACCTATTGTTTTAAGGCTTGGAAGAGTTAGTGAAAGTGTGAAAAATGAAATGCACTCACACAGAAAACAACAATTAACATGCTAGAGAAGTCAGCTTTCACGTGCAGAAGTCACAGTGGGAATGAGAACAGAAAAGAATGAGTAGAAAACAGGTGAAAGTTGCTGCAGGCGATTCAGAACCCCCTGAGGAAGAGAAACAAGCCAGAAGCAGACAAAAGGCACGGAAGAGGTAAAGGAAACAGGGTTAGTCCTAGTTCTTCAGTTCCTGGGGGCAACAGCCAAGGCTTCACGGAAAAGGCAGGCTGGGAGGACTGCAGCCGTGGGAAAAGAGCAGAGCAGATGACAGGAGCACCGAGGCAGGGAGTCTCCTTGGCCAGGACAGAAGGCAGGGAATGGCCTCCAGGTGGGAATTCAGGACACCGTGGGCTGTTTCTAGGTCTCACCCTCTCTGAGCCTTTTCCCCCTAGCTTTAAGGAAAGGAGGCTGAGCTGGATGATCTCTAAGATCCCTTCTAGTCCTGACCTCCTACAATTCTTGAATGATCTGTGGGCATGGATGGGGGAGAGGTGGGCAGGACCAGGGTACAGGCCTTGAATGAGAGCGAATTGATAATAGTAGTACAGGCATACTTCAAACCACGGTAATACAGAGAATATCGCAATAAAGTGAGTCACATGGATTTTTTTGTTTCCCAGTGCATGTAAAAGCTATGTTTACATTCTAGTCTATTAAGTGTGCCATAGCATTATGTCTTTTAAAAGGTACATACCTTAATTTTAAAATGCTTTATTGCTGAAAAATGCTAAGCAACACCTGACAACTCAGGGTTGCCACAAACCTTCAATTTGTAAAAAATAATTTTGCAGAGCACAGTAAAGGGGATTGCAAAAAAAGGAGTATGCCTGGAGTAACAGTAACGGGGGCCATCTGTTAGCAATTGCTGCTCTCTGGGCTCTCTGCCTGCCCCAGTGCCCTTTAACCTGCATCTCTGAAACCGCCCCACAGCCCCAGCAGACAGGCACGGTGACACCCCCACTTAGAGGTGAGGAAACTGAGACTTACGAGGTGACAGCTTACCCAAGATCACCCCGGGAGGAACCTGGGTTCCAGTCTAAGTTTGTCTATATCGAGGGCTGAGCTGTTGGCAGCTTGGACCTTATTTTGAGAGCAGCGGTGCAGAGGAGGCCTGTGGTCAGGTAGTTGTGAGAAAGACTGAAGCACCAACACTGTGGGGGGAAAGTGGTGAGTCTTCAGGAGCCTGGAGGAGGCTGCCTGGACATTGTGTCAAAACTGATGACTTCCGGGCAGCCCTAGCTGGAGGTCAAGGGTTGTGGAGCTTGACAGTCTCCTCTGTCCAGCCCCTGGAATTGCCCCAGGCTTGCAGAGGAAGGCGCTGTAGAATTGAGCTGTTGTGGAGTGCCTCTGGTTTGAAACAGTCAAAAGCGAGCTTGTTCTGCCACCTTGTGGCTGCAGTGGACATGACAGGTGAAGGCCGCCTGCACCCATGAGACTCACAAGGCCTCCAAAAGTTGGAAGCTTTCCCCTTGCTCATCACCCCTCATACTACCCAGGCTGGCAGTGACTTCCATTTTCCCTTGTACCACTGGATGACCTTGGCCAGTTTTCCCACCTCTGGGCCTTAGTTTCCCAGGGTGAACAAAGAGGAGACTGAGCCCATTCTGCTCCCCATCCCCTCCCAGGAGTCTGGACCGCCTGGATTCCGTGGACATGCTGCTGCCCTCCAAGTGTCCAAGCTGGGAGGAGGACTACAACCCCGTCAGTGACAGCCTCAACGACTCCAGCTGCATCAGCCAGGTGAGGGTGGTGGGCAGCCAGAAGGCCGGTGGACTGGAGAGAGCCCCGACTCCCACCCAGGAGAAGGACCAACATCTGGGTCCAGCCTCCGCTGAGTGGTCCCTGAATGTCTGCCCTGTGCTTCTGTTCAGTCTTTGTTCCTGAAGCTGTCTGTGCATGTCTCTTCCCCACTGACTGTCCAGTGCCTGGAGAGCAGCCCCAGGGCCCGACACTGATGGCCTGAGCTGTGGGCACAGAGGGAGGGTTGCACTACTGCTGTCCACCCAGAAGCCCCGAGGATGTGGAACTGGAGACCTGGCTTTGCGTCCCAGTCTTGCTGCTGACAGTGTAAACCCAGGTCAAATCCCCCACCCCCCCTTCCCGGAGCCTGTTTCCTGACTTATCACCAGAAGGTAATCATTCCTATTTGAAAGGGTTGTGAGGAATCAGTGAGATGACAAACACAGTGTGCTCAGCACAGGGTAGCTACCTTGATGGTTAGTGCTGCCATCTTGCTGTGTGACTTCCAGCAAGTCGCTGCTCCACTTGACCTCCATGTCCTACCTGCTTGGTGGATAGCTGGGCTTCCAGGACTCGGCCAGTTCTGCCAGTAATAGTGGTAAGCGCGCTGTTCCGTACTATTAACTCAACCATCAGCTCCTGGATCCCTCACCACCACCCCAGAGGGTCCATATCCATATCCCCATTTCACAGATGAGGAAACTGAGGCCCAGATAGGTAGGATCACACAGGGAGGAGGAGGAGGCAAAACTGGGCAGAGAGGGACTGTCAGGCCCAAACCTGGACCTCAGTCCCAACTGTGTTGTGCACAGTACTTTACCATTTGCAAAGGGATAGCCAGGCAAGGCTCGAGCGCTCCCTCCACAGTGTGAATGTGGGGACAAGGCCCAGAGAGGGCAAGACACCTGCCAGTGGTAGCACAGTGCGGCAGTAGAGACAGTCAGGTGCAGACCCAGCTGCCTCTCTAGGCAGGAACAGGCCCCGGGTCCCACTGTGTGCAGCCCCACTGCCCAGGCTAATGGACTGCTTAGAACTTTTGGACCCCAGATCCCCACCACACCATTATTCCTAGCCTGGCCAAGCTCTCCCCAGCCCCCAACCCTCAGGACTGTCATTCCCAGACTCCAAGGAGACCACCTCAGATGGGGGGAGAGGTAGAGCCCCCCCACCCCAGCTAGGGGACCCTCTGCCCCTCCCATCCTCCAGATCCCACCAAGTCTCACCTGAACAGTTGTGCTGGCCTCCATGCCTGTCACCTCCAACCTATTCACGGTGGCCAGAGGGAGCTAGCAAAAGGCAGAAGTCAGATCACGTCACCTGCTCCGCACCCTCCCATAGCTCCTGCCTCCCCCCAGGAAAGCCAGACCCGCGAGGCCTGGCCTCCGTCTCCGACGTGATCTCTGACATACTCTGTCGCTGGCCCTACTCTTGCCACACTGGCCTCCTTTTGCTCCTCGCATCCCTCATTCCTGCCCCAGCCTCCCTGCGCTTGTTCCTCCCTAGGAGCACTCTTCTCTCAGATCTTTGCACAGCTGGTTCCTCTCTGTGATCCAGGTCTTGGCTCACATGTCACCTCAGAGAGACCTGCAGTATCACTTCCCACCTCAGGGGTTCCCCGGGGCCCCGTTCCCTTACCTTGCTTCATTTTCTCAACAGCACCTCTCACGATCAGGAATTATACTTGTTTGCTTATTTACTTGGTGTCTGTCTCACCCTTAAGACTGGGAGCTCCCTGCAGACGGGGCCCTTGCTGTCTTGTCCCCACAGCGTCCCCAAGCAGGTGGTGCAAGGCGTGAAGGTGTTTGCCGGATGGACAGCGCCCTTCCTGTCTCTCCCATTCTGTCTGTTCTCTCATCCCTCAGCCGTCTTGTCTGCGTCCCTCTGTTTTTCTCTCCTCTCATTCACATTTTTCTCTGATTCTCTCCAGTGTGTCTCATCTCCATGTTTCTCTCTGGGTCTGTCTGTCTGTCTCACATGTGCCCTCTCCATCCCTCACCTGGCCTTGGCACTGGAAACACACTTTTGTCCTTTGGCTACACGAAAGGGTATATGGAATCAGCCAGGCTGGGGACCCCAGCCAGTCTCTCCCACTACCCCCTGCCCAGCCCCAGTTCTCTTCTGGCCTAGAGTCCTCTGAACCCCAAAACCCTCACCCCGTGAAGCTTTGACATATGTGGCATTAAAGTCAGGGATGTCCAATTCTGTCTGTATCTCTGAGTCTCAACTCCTGCCAGGAGAAGCTCCCCTCCCACCAGGCACTGGATGGGGTAAGCCCTGACCAGGGAAGAGAAGCCTCCAGGTTCTGCCCCTAATCTATAGATCCTGGGAGGCTATCTGCCCAGCTGACAGGCAGCAGACAGGACCTCCATGGTTCCAGAAGCCAACCCAGGAGAAACACTTATAAACCCAGTCCCAGAAGGAGTGAGCCTCCTATCCCTGGAAGAAACCAAAACCTCCTAGTAACTGGGCCCCAGCCAGTCTGGGGAGGAGGTTAGACCAGCCCCAAGTTCTCTTGTAGCCAAGCCTGAAGACTCCACCCCAGCCCCCAGCTTCGATCTCCCCGTAACCCTCCCCATCTCTTTCCTGCAGATTTTTGGACAGGCCTCCCTGATTCCCCAGTTGTTTGGCCACGAACAGCAGGTCAGTATGTTTCCCATTCTCTTGCTGCCCCATCCCAGAGTTCAAGGCTGGGCCTAGGCATCTCAGTGTCCTGGCCCCTAACCCGGACAGGTGCAACCAGAGCTAGCACCAGGAAAACCTCCTCCAAGGAGGATGGAATTGGGGTTCATGTTGCCACCTGGACCTTTCACTGCCTGGCCCTGTCACTTTACTTCTCTGTGCCTCAGTTTCCTCTTCTCAAAAATGGAAAAGAATGAGTTAGCTTCCATGGATGAGGCAAGAATAGCCCCAGGACATTAGGATAGCATTGTAATCAACTCTACTTTTAAAAAAAGAGTAGCCCTAGGATAAGGGAAGGTATATCCTGAGAGATTCTAGCTTCTTCCTTGTCTTCTCCCCCAAGGCCTGGGAAAGGCCAGGCAAGATCAGGGGCTGGGGACATTGGCCTCCATGTTCTAGGCCCCAGATCCTCTGACTTATCTCTTTTCTTGGGTTCCATCAAGATTTTTAAGGATGTTAGGGTTCTGGGATGAATGCAGAGACTTCTCAAGTTTACCAAAGTTGGTGAAGATGGTGCTGGTATTGGCACTGGCTGCCTGTCCCAAGGGTGCCCTCTCCCACACACACATCCTACCCCCGGAAGTGGTCCTTTCCTCCCCTCATCACCCAGCCCCAGCCCCAAGGCCACGTGGTCTACAGAGTAGAGCTAGAACTGGCCCTACATCTCTTGATTCCAGCTGGGCATGCGTCATGCACCTCCCACCTTCATTTCAGAGTTCCTCTTGGTCACACTGATGCAGAGGGTCTTTGGGGAGCCCACAGTGGGCCAGGTGATCTCTTCCTTCCTTCAATAGCCTCGTGAAAAGGGTGTGATGTTTCACATATAAAACCTCCAGGGGAGGTTCCCTACACACAGTGTACCCTCAGTGGTACACATACCAACAGCACTAACCAGCTGGCCTCTCCCCCAAGAGCTTGGGAGCATCTTAACCAACACTCACAAATCCTTGCAATCACCCCACAGAGCTGCCTGTAATAACAGGTACAGGTTATCAGCTATTTACTTTCCCCCCAACACACTTCAAAGCATGCGATATGAATTATCTCATTTAATCTTGACCACCATCCTGTGAAATCTGGTCTCTAATTAGCCCCCATTTTATAGATGGGGAAACTGAGGCACAGAGCAGTTCAGTGACTCGCCCACATTCATATTGTGAGAAAATGATGGACCTGGCAGTGAACCTCTGGCCGTCTAGCTCCAGAGCTGGGCCATTACTCTGCAATCCCAAAGCAAGACCTCATTGCCGTTGGCAATCACAAGGGTCTCTCAGTATACCTCCCTCAGGTTGCAGTTTTGGAGGATAAACACCTATCTCTTTAATACTCCCTCCAGGTGAATTCATGGTCTACGTGTTAATTTATCAGTGCTGATAGAACCTGGTGATAATTAGAAATGTTCTATAATCCATGCTGTCCAATAAAGATAGCATGAGCAAGTGCAACGTGGCTAGTATAATTAAGGAACTGAAATTTTTTTAAATTATATTTAACTTGACCCTAGATAGCCACACACGGTTAATTACTACCATATCGAACAGAGCAAATTTAGACCTCTCCAAACATATACTCTAAATTGGGTGATGATCCCTCTGCCAATTTATCTGGTGCAGGACCTGATAAGTTCACAGGCGTTCCACTTCATTTAGAGGAGGAAACACTGGTCTAAAGGGTTGTGCTGGCCTGAGGTCGCACAGCAGGTCCAGGGCAGAGCTGGCCCTAGGCCCAGCCTCATCTTTTCCTCCATGTGGTGGAGGAAACTTTTGCCCCCTGCCCTCTTGCCCAGGTGTCTCCCAAGACCCCTACCCAGTGTCCACCTTTGGCCGACTCACTCCTCAGCTCATACTTTGTGATCCCCAGATAACAAGATGGCCTGAGACGTGGGTCAGACAGACCCTTCCAGAACTCTCGGAGGGTATATGTATGGTGAGGCCCCGCTATGCTCACAACTCCAGCTGCAGATTTGTAGGATCTTGAATGATTTTCTCTAGAGGGACACTTAGAAACCATCCAGATGAGGTTGAGCTAAATGTTGAGGTTGAGGCAAATCACACACATACCACCATTCTCCATACCGTGGCAGACATCACTAATTGATCCTCACTGCCACGACCCTCATTCCAGTTTTATTTTCTCTCACCAGACTATTGCCTCGCTTCGTCTCTGGCCTCTGCCTCCATTCCACACCCTCCATCCAACATCCATTCTGTATCCCAGGGCTAGATTAATCTTCCTTAAACACACATTTGGAATACTGATTCTGCTACTTCCTCACCGGGTGCACCTGGCAAGTAGCTTCCCCTCAGTTGCCTTCAGTTTCTTCGCTTATAAAAATGAAGGAATTGGACCGTAAGATGGTAAATGTCTAGCACACCTAGTGCCACCTCCCCATTCCAACCATCAGGGCAAACATTACTAATTGAGTATAGCCTTCTTTCTGGTTGACTTCAGATGTGACCTCAAAATCTATTAATCAGTCTGAACGCACAAGATATAACCTAGTTAACAACCTAGAAAGTACACTGAACAGTTTCTCCTCCATCTGAGAGATCAGAAAATTGAGGCCCAGAGAGATGAGAGGGGCTGTCTATTTCTTAAGGGCTCCCTCTGCCCATCCCATGCCCTGAGTGAGATGGGAGCAGGAAGGTGGGCTGAGTTGCAGCACCAGACTCCAGCTCTGCCACTGAGCCGACCACCAAGCACCCCCATCCCTCCAGAATGGGCGGAGATGGCCCCTGATGCCTGCTTTTGCCCGGACAGGTCCGGGAGGCAGATCTGAGCGACCAGTATGAGGCGGCCTGCGAGTCAGCCTGCAGTGAAGCGGAGTCGACTGCGGCTGAGACTCTAGACTTGCCACTGCCTAGCTACTTCCGCTCCCGCAGCCACAGCTACTTGCGCGCCATCCAGGCGGGCTGCTCGCAGGAGGAAGACAGTGTTTCCCTGCAGTCCCTTTCCCCACCGCCCAGCACCGGCAGCCTCAGCAATAGTCGCACGCTTCCGAGTGAGTACCGAGGTGGGGCCGGGACTTGTTCATTTGTTTTGCCAGGGGGCCCCTGGGACTGTGCCTGGTGGACTGCAGATGGATAGGAATCCATAGTGGGCAAGCCAGGAGTGGAGGGGTGGTTAGGCAAAGCAGGAGCCCTTGGGGCTGAACTTCCCACCAGCTGGTAAACTGGAGCTCAAACAGGGCGTGGAGGAAGGGGTCACAGAGAGAGATGTCAACACTGGGAGTGGAGTGAAGGAGTCTAGCTTGTGAGATACTTGGTGGCCCCTGGGTCTCTAAAACCCTGATTCAGAGCAGCCTCCTGCTGGCAGGCAGAGCTCACTGAAGCCCTACTTACCGGTTTGGATTAGTTCATGTAGGCAAACCTGTAGGAAGAGTGGGACCCTGCAGGGAAAAGAATGGGATTTGCATTGAGCCATCTCAAAGGGGTGAGTTTGCAGGTGTCTCTCATATTCACAATCAGGGACAACCTGTCCTTCCTGATACCTGTTCTGAGTTCTCTGACAATAACCCAGGGATGATCAGAGGAAAGGGGGACCCTCTCTCCCAGAGCAAGCCATGATATCAAGACCAAGGAAAATCATAGTACAGTTTCTAGCTTAGTAGACAGAACTTTGATCTCACTCTAGCCAGCAACTTTTCCTCTCCAAGCTTCAGTTTCCCTGTCTATAAATTGAAGCATAAACCAGACCCCAGAGAGCTCTCCAGCAGATGAAGTAAGTCTGTGCTTAGGGAGGCTTAGGTGGGTGAGGCCTTGCATGTGGTAGGAGCTGACAAGTGTAGTTGTTATTACTGGTTCTCAGTCTTGACTCGGAGCCTCCTGACAATCAAAGGCATTTGGGGTTGGGTTATTGTAGGAGAAGACACTTGTTTCAAGTGCTCAGTTGGTGTCTGATGTGAACAAATGAGCCTGAATCTCAAGGAATTCTATACACAAGAAACCAGCTTATTGACTAGAATGAACTTGGCTGGGGACAGAGCAAGAAACCACTGTGTTTCACTATTGCCTTTCAAGTCATGGGTGATATCTGGGCAGGTTCCTGAGCTTTCTCTATCCCTTTTAGACCTTAAGGAACAGTCTTGTTTTCAGATATTGAGAGTCCGGCCTCATTTCAAAACACCAGGCTCATCCACTTCAGACCTCATGCAGCTGGCAGCTAGGGCTTGACTGGCTGGAAAGCCCACAGTGTGGAGCTGGGCGTGGTGGTCCGTGTCTCCTGGGCTCCTTGTTCACAGTGGCCATTGCTGGTTCTTCCAGTGGGAGGGGAAGGTCGCTAGTGCAGGGCTTGTCTAGCATCAGGACTTTTCTATGGGACAGACGCCACTTGCAGCTCTTTCTCTTAGAAAGAGGGCCTGAGGACCCTCATGATGCCTTCTCTCCTGGCTTGGGAGCCCCCCTCCAGGCCACTGCTGCTTATTCCCCTCAGCTTCTCCAGCCAGTGGTCCCTCTCCTCCCCACTCAGCCTCTTTTTGCCAGGGGACCTGCCCCTGCCAGGCAGGCTTCTTGGACAGACTCCTCTGAAGACAACTCCAGCCCTACTGTCTCCCTCAGCTCGACTTAACCTATATGACAATGGGGCCTGTGCCTTGAAGAACTCTGAAAGTGCAGGGTGGTCTGCTCCACCCTTCTTTCTAGCTAACCCTACCAGCCTCTCCATTTTAGGAGTCTCAAGCAGGCACTGGGGTCTACATTGTTTGGCCTCCAAATCCAGGGAATCTCTCTGCCCGAATCTCCCAGGCACTCCATTCCAGTCCTCTAAGAGCCTTGGGTGGAAGGGTCAGATTTTCCACATCACCAGGCCCAAAGGAAAGTTCTCTCCCTTTTTTTTCGGTGGGGGTGGATGTGGGGGCATGCTGTGTGGCTTGCAGGATCTTAATTCTCTGACCAGGGATCAAACCCATGCCCCCTGCGGTGGAAGCACAGAGTCGTACCCACTGGACCACCAGGGAAGTCCTGTAAGGGAAGTTCTCTAAGCAGAAGGTGAGCGTGGGGAATCAAACAGCACCTCCAACGATTTTGTTCAAATAAACCTTCATTCACCAATCTCCCCCTACCTCATTCACTCATGAATGGGCTGAGGTTGGGTGATGGGCTACATGACTCAGAGCTGTTTGGAACCCTGTATTGGTCAACTATTGATATAACATTGCTGCATAACAACCACCCACAAATGAGGTGTAAAAAAAAGTACCATTTATTTCTTTTACCCACCTTTGTGGTCAGCTGGAATGTGCTCCACATGTTTCTCACCCTCTTCCTGGGACCAAAGTGTCCTCCTGAGATCAGTGGCTTTGGCAGGGCATGTTCTTCTTGTGGTGATGGCAGAAGCGCAGGACAGCAAGCCTAGCTACACAGGCACATTTCAAGGTCCCTGCTTGCATAGTATCTACAAAAATCCTATTGGTTGAAGGGGGTCATATGACTAAGCTCAACAACAAGGGATGAAGAAATACCCTCCCACCTCTGTGTAAGAAACTGATTTATATGGTAAAGTGTGAGGATTGAGGAAGGGGTGACGAGTCCGGGTCAGTAATTCAATCTATTGTGGTCCACTTTCTTGGCCACCTTTATTCCGGTCCCTCTTACAGAAAATACCCTTATCCCAAAGATCCTGAAAAGTCTCATTCAACCATAACATCAGGATGTCATGGTACACCTGAAATTAACACTGAAAGTCAACTATCCTTCAGAAAGGAAGAAAAAAGATCTCATGATCTGTGTCAAATTTGGATTTGGCTCCTCTTGATTGAGGAACCTAAAACCTAAAAAAGAAAAAAAGGTATCTACCTGCCACCTCCCAAACACCCCCCCGCCCCCCCCCCCCCCCACACACACACAGCATGCATTGGTGAAACAGGGACAGGATGACTTGCAGGTCACATTCTTGTTCAGAAGGAGGGGGAAGGGGCTCAGAGACTTACTTATCCATGGCCATTGTGAAGTCCCTCTTGGCAAATACTGGGCACATACTCTGAGAGAGGGAATATCTCTTGATGAGGCCCAAGGTCTTGCTCCCTGGGGTTGATTCCCTAAGCCATGTTTTTCTATAGCTCTCTGGAAGCCCTTCCTTTTCCATTAGCCTTTTTTGGCCATGTCTAAAGGAAACACTGGAGAATATAGGTCTTTGGGTAGTTGACGAACTGTTGTTGCCAGCTTCCTGCCTGAAGGAAGTTAGGGACCCAGGTGTCTTTTTACACCTTGAATGGTCTCAGTCTCCTTAGCCTAAGCGATCATTGTTTTGGCCACACACCTCCCTCAAACACTTTATGGGTTTTCTGTGTATTGTATTCCACTTAACTTCCATGTTGCAAAAACTATACCATTAATTTTTAAGTTATGACAGTCTCTCTCTACTCAATTATGACTACTTTGGGTACATCAGGCTTCTATGGGGCCATGCTCTAAAACTTTCTGGAAGCCCTTTTGAGCAGCTGAGAACATCTACTAAATGGTACCTTATTATTTTCAAGTATTAATAAAAGATTTTGTAACTGTGCTCTTGATTGGATCTGGCCCACATGTTATATCTTAACTGGCCATGACCTTGGTTTGATCGTTGTCCCCAGGCTGCATATTAATTTGAGACTGATTTACTGGCTGGAGAAGCGTTGACTGATTTATTTTCCAACTCAGCCAAGTTCTGGGCTCTCTGTATTCCCTCTAAAAACTCAACACTCCCTATATCTTTTATGAATTCCACTCTTTCTTGTAAGCCCTTATCAAATTCAGCCCAGAGGCACCAGCTCTTGCTTTCAACATTTACTTGGAAACCATCTTGCCCAAATCCATTGGTTCTCTTCAAATTCCTATAGATGGACAGTTTTACCATGCATTTTGTCTCTCCATAATGCAAGGTCACCTTTTTTCAAGCCTCTAGTAACAACTCACTGTGCACCACTTGGTCCCGGAGACAGTGCTACATATTTTTATTTTTATTGCTCATAGACCCCACTCTTGGTACCAATTTCTATCAACTATTATCACAATAATGCCGTGGAACAAGCAAGCGCATCTAATTTCAGCGGCACCCAATAATACGCATTTGTTCTCATTCATGAGCTTTCCAGTCACCTGGTTTTGCTCCCATGTCCTATATCTTTCTCCTCCTGGGACGAAAGTGCATTCCTAGAATTAGTGCCCAAGCCATGCCATGTGCTTCCCACAGAGGTGGCAGAAGTATAAGAGGGCTAAGCCCACCATACAAGCACATTTCAAGTCTCCTGTGAACATCTGGTTGGTTAAAGCAAGTCACGTGAGCCCAAAGTCAAGGTCCAGGGAAATACACTCGACCTTTTGTGGGAGAAACTGCAGTTATGTAGCAAAGGGCATGAACACAGGGAAGGGTTGAGGACTGAGGCCAAAAATTCAATCACAGCCCGTTCAGCACCTCCCATATGAATGATCCAGCATTTCTGGCTTTAAATGTAGGGATGGCAGGGAGGAGGGGGGAGGGCTTCAATTATTCTCAATTTGGGGACTTAAGCCCAAACTAAGATACTCAGGAATGTATGGGAGGACTTCCCTGGTGGCCCAGTGGCTCCCTATGCAGAGGGCCTGGGTTCAATCCCTGGTCAGGGAACTAGATCCCACCTGCCAAAACTAAAGATCTGGTGTTCTGCAACTAATATCCGGCACAGCCAAATTAATTAATTTAATTAATGTATTTTTAAATTAAGAAAGTATTGGTAGCAACATCTGATACCTACCCAGACATGTGTGCACATATATACCTATTTGTGGACATATATAAGATTCTATACCCTTAGACTTCTCTCCATGAAAACATATAAAAGCATCTGCACATTGGTGTTCTCGCATGTACGCACACACATCCACCTAATCTCTACCTGCAGTTGCACAGATGCTCTCATATGTGTGTGTGTGTGTTCTTCAAGGCTCATGCCACCTCCACACCAGTGAGGAAATTGTGCCCCTACCAGATTGGAGCCACCAGAAACATCTCCCCCCTCCCCGCCACTCTGTTTCCCCACTCAGCCCTCTATCCAAAGTCTCCATAGTGACCACTACATTCTTGCTTCTCTCCACTCCAACCTCTGACTCCCTCATGCTCAGCAGGTAAACTCACCTGTCTTGCAGGGAAAACCAGTCACCAGATTTTCAGACCTCTGCCCAGAGCTGCAGTTGGTCCCTTAGATACCTTAGTGCTGGGTTAAGAAAGACACTTAACTGTCATCTGTTGCAAAATTATCATGTCACACAATTTTTGTTAGGCTTAGATCCTGCACTGCCATCTGCCACAAACATGTCATAATAAATGTATATTCAATTATGTCTATGTTATGAACAGCACCCTCTCCTATATGTGGCATCCTTAATCTGTGTACAACCTGTACCACCGTACATGGCAGTCTTGCCCGCCATCACCTCCCTCGTTACAGACACACCCTAATATGCACAGGCACACCCTCCCGCAGCCGCTGTCTCCCTGCAGGGGTCTCCTGCTCAGAAGGCTGCCCCCTGTCCTCAGCATATGTCTCCAAGAAGTGAGCCCACCGAGGGCTCTTCTGAGCCCCCAACTTGCCAAGGGGCATGAAAGCTCTTTGTCACTGTCACATGGGCACATATGCTCTCAGGCCATCAGCCGCGAGTGGGAGACGTGGGGTCAATTATTGAGACAGAGCCTGGCAGGGGCGGGCCCCTCCCCAGTGGCCATGGGCAAGGCATGGAGCTGCCCACCCACCCACCTACCCGCTGGGAACTGGCCAGCTTCCCAGCTGCCAGCGCTGCCTCCACAGACACCCCCTCTTTCCCTCCCCCTTTCTGACCCAGATTCCACATTCCGGAAATAGCTCTGGCAGGTGACTGGCAGGCGGGGGTCAGCCCCTACTGGGATGGTGGGGGAAGCAGCAGATACACGTTTAGGTACCTACACATGCCCCTCCCCAGCCACAGGACCTGCCGGGAAGGCCCCTGGGTACCCTTCAGTCTGCCCCATCCTCCGTCCTCTTTCTGCACTTCTGAGAAAGAAAAGAACAGAGAACAGAGAACGCCCTCCCTCCCACTCTTCCCATCTCTGACTCTGCCCACCTCCTTTCCTCTCCTTCCCCCCACCCTCCCTCCATCCCTTTCTCCCAGCTTCCCCTCCCCGCCATCATCTTAGCCTTCTGTCTGTCTCCCTCAGCCCTATTTCTCCCCACCACCCGCTCTCCCGTTTTTCCTCTCCATTTCTGGCCTTTCTCCCTCCCCAGCCTGTCTCTCTCCCACTCCCTCTGAATCACAAGAGAGGCTGTGACATCACTCAGGAGCCGTGATAGTGGTGGGCTGCGGGGTGATACCTGCCACCCGCCCCTGCCCTGCACCAGCTGCATTCTCTGCAGGGGAACATGGGTACACGTGTGTACATGCACAGATGTCCACACACCTGGGGTCACTCTCTGGTGGTGCTTGAGGCTCTAGGGTGAGCTGGGATAGGTTGCTGGCCTGGGAAACATACTGGATCCTTTTGGATCCAGTTTCTGCTCTGCTAAGTCACTCTGGGTGGGTCCTGGCCCCTTCCTGTGCCCCAGATTCTCCATCTATGTTGTGAAGCTTGGATTTGGAGACCCCCAAACACCTCCTATCTGAGTCACAGAATGCTCTGTCCTCTTTTCTTTGTTCCCTCTCCCCTCCCCCGGAACTCCCCCAGTTTCTTCTCTGATTCATTCTCTTCTGCACAGACACAGGAAGGGAGGCTGACAAAATTCCAGTAAGCAGCCAGCCTTCCAGGCGCCCTCATCCCCCAAGCCCTCTCCCAAACCTGACCCTCCACAGTCTCTGATTATCACGCTATAGGCTCCTGTCGGGTTGGACACTCCAGTCTCCAGAGTGTCAGGGCAGAGAGGAATCTCAAAGACCATCATGTCCAGAGATGCAAATAGGCTTCAACTCACGTGTCATTCCTGATCCCTGGAGCTCAGGACTGAGAGTGAGTTAAGCAGAGAAGTGTGGCACCATTGATTAGTGATGTCTGCTTTGGCCAGGAGAGTTGTACTTTTCTGACATTCCTGATTTAGCCCAGTTAATCATGTGCACACACACACACGCATGTGAGCACACATACATATTGACAGATATTTTACAAAGAAACTGTAGCCTAGAAGAGGTGAGTGTCAAGTCAGGGTAACCCAGTTAGTAGGTCAAGGAGCTCTTTCCCCCGCTGGGTCAGCCTGACTTGAGTTCCCCACTATTCTGTGGGTGTTGAGGGGTGTGCATCCAAGGTTCTGGTAAAGAGCTGCAGTGTGGTCACAGGAGTTTCAGGAAGAATCATCTGGCAACATGGGCAGGATGGATTGGAGGCTGTGCAGTGGCCCAGGCAAGGCCCAGGGAGCTTAGGCAGGGAACGTACAGTCAGAGAATAATGCGAGTGTCCAGGAGACTTTCCTAGAGTGAGTGATGAGGAGCCAGAATTCCTGCCTCTTGAATGAGGGCCCTCTCCACAGAAGGCACTGGGCAGAATGGGGCCTTCCTCCCTGGGCCCCACCCCAGCCTTGGACCAGGAAGTCCCTGGTTAACTGAGCCAGTCTCCTAAGTCCCATTTTTAGGCAGACCCGTAGAACCTTCTCAGGGAAACAGTGATTGGGCTGCTGGTGGGCAGGCTGGGAATCCCAGGTTTCTGACTGAGACAAAAATATCCCCTACTCCCTCAAGGGTAGAGAGGTCAGGCCAAAGGAGGAGAGACTAAGGTGCTTACATTGAATCGTGGAGGCCCTACAGTGGTGGTGAAGGACAGGAGCCTTGCCATGGGGCATCCCTTTCATTGACTAGATGTTCACTGATCACCTACCATGAGCCAAGTGGTGGTGCAGGACCAGAGACACCTCAGTGAGCAAAATGGAAACCCTAGCCTTCATAGAGAGTATGCTCTTGTTGGGTGCAGATGGGTGGGTTGGAGGACAGACAAAGCAGTCAGCATAAATAATGCAAATAAATATATGGGGTTTTAAAAATGTTTCTTTATTTGGCGTGTCAGGTTGCAGTCTTCATTGTGGCATGATCTTTTTGTGGTTGTGGCGTGGGGCACATCGTGGGCTTAGTTGCCCTGGTATGTAGGATCTTGGCTCCCCAACCAGGGATTGAACCCACATCCCCTGCATTGGAAGGCAGATTCTTAACCCCTGGACTACCAGGGATGTTCCTTAATTATATGGCTTATTGGAAAGCAGTGTAGGGCAAGGAGTACTGGGAGTGCCAGCAGGGGGAGGGGAGGGATATTGCAGCATAAATAGGGTACCAGGGTAGACCTCATTGAGAAACATGTTTGAGCAAACTCTTGAAGGAAGTGAGGGAAGAAGTGGTGGTGGGGTACTCCAGGCTGGGAGAAGAGTGATACAAATGCCCAGAGGCAGGAGGGCTCAGTAGCTGATGGAGGCCAAACAGGGCTGTGGGTGTGGTTGGGACACAGCAAGGCAGTCAGGCTGTGCTTTGAGGCTTCCTGAATTTTCCTACGTAATCAATCTAAAGACTAAGTGAATGATATAGGTGTAGCCGTGACTGTGAGAAGGGCAGAGCAATCTAGTATTTCCAAAGTGCCTAGTGCAGTGCCTGGCATCAATATTAAAAGGAAATGGTTGCTCCAGTATTTTTGTTGTTGCTGTTTATTCACTCAGTCATGTCTGACTCTTTTGTGCCCCTGTGGCAGTAGCCCGCCAGGTTACTCTGTCCATGGGATTTTCCAGACAAGAATCCTGGAGCAGGTTGCCATTTCTTTCTCCAGGGGATCTCCCCAACCCAGGGATCCAACCTGCATCTCCTGCATTGCAGGCAGATTCTTTAGCACCAAGCCACCAGGGCAGCCCGCTGTTATTATAACTTTATGCAAAAATCACAACAGTGGTATTGGAAACTGTATCATCTTCAGTAAACTTTTCTCCATTTTACATTTGCAAAACAGAGGTGCAGAGAAGGGCAGGGGCTTGTCTAGGTCACTTAGCAAGGCAGGTTGGGGAGCAGAAACTGGATATGCAGATGGTAGACTTACTGTAGGTACAGCCTGGAGGGATGAGGCCCGGAGCAAGGGCCAGGACTGTGAGTAAGGGGACTCACAGGGGCGAGGCGGGGACTCCATGAGGTGAGGAAGCTCCATGAATTGTGAAGGGAGTGACTTAGGAATTTACACAGCTCCTATTGCACTTGGCCCTCCAAGGTATCATGGATGTAATGGTTTTATTTTACTGAAGAGGAAACTAAGGTTCAGGAAGTTGAATGAGCATCTTGTCCAAGGTCACACAGCCCTCCAGAGGCTGAGCAGGGATTAGAACCCAACCTGCAAGACCCCAGATGAGCACAGCAAAACCAGGAGGGAGCGGTGGGGACACTAGAAACCCTTAGGACGTAGAGTCCATAGTATTGGGAGGCTAATTTGACCACACACAGGTGAGACGATGTGTTTGTGCGGAGCCTCTGTTTCCCCTGGGGAAAATCCAGGTGTAGCCACAATAAACTGGTACAGACTCCGCGGGCCCCTCGTTCGTCAGGGAGCATGCGTCTCGTTCCAGCTGGAACCGGTTTGTGGGGGCGGCTGGAGGGGCGGAGTCCCGGGTGCTCAGGCACGCGCGTGCTGACGTGGGCGCGCGCTCCCTCGCAGGGTCGGGCGGCCTGGGCGTGGGCTGGACTGAGCGTCTCGCGCGCTTGCGCACCCGCTCCGCCGGGCGCGCGCGACGGGCCACGTGCCGAGGGGGCCGCGCGCGGCCCCGCCCGCCCCGGGAGTCCCGAGCGACGCGCGCGCGCGTCTGACGCGGGGGGCGGGGCGGGGCGGGGCCGGCGCGGGGCTTTAACCCAGAGGCCCCGCCCCTCGGGCGTACAAAACCGGAGCCTCGGGCCGGGCCGCGTGAGGGAGGAGGGTGAGTGCCCGCCGCTGGCCGCAGCTGCCGCCAGCCCGTCCGTCACTTCGTCGGTCTGTCCGGTCCACGTCGTCGCCGCCGCCGCCGCCTCAGCCCGGACGCCTGGGGCCCGCCCAGCGCCGCTCAGAGCAGCCGCGGCCCCGCGAGGAGACGGGCGCCGCCCCCGCCCGGCCCTGCCCCCGCCCTCCTCCCAGTCTGTCCGTCCGTCCGTCCTCCCGCCCGCTCGCGCTTCCGTCCTTCTGTCCAGCCACCGACCCTGGGGCCCATCTCCCCGCTCCGCCCGCTTTGTCTCTCCCTGGCTCGCTGTCTCTTTGTCTCTGCCCTCGCGCTGCCTCCCAGCCCCTCCCTCGCTCCCCGATCTCGGGTCCCCCTCCAAGCGCTCGTCTCATCCCTCAGAGTCTCCCTCTCGGAGCGCCCCTGTTCTTCGGGACTCCCTCTCTGAGCGCCCTCTCATCTTCTGGGGAGGGGGCTTTCTTTCAGAACACCTTCCACACTACCCGCACATCCCTTGGGGATCCTCCCTTCCATCTGTCCCCCACACCCCGGAGGTCTTGCCCCTTCTTAGCCCTCCTTTCTGCAGGCTTTTGCCTCTTTTGGTGTCCCCCCTATACGCTGGGACCTCTGTGATCCCTTGGGGTCTCTCCTTGGGACCCCCGAAGCTCCCCAGCTCCCTGACTTCCGTACCCTTTCCCTGCCTTTCCTTGGTTTGTCCCCCAGTCGTTGTTCTCTGTCGGGCCTCCGCGCCCCCCAGCCCCCTGGGTCGGGGTCTCCTGCTTTGCTCTCCCTGCCTCTCCCTGTCCTCACATCTGTCTTGCTGGTGTCACCGCTCGATGTCTCTTGCGCTGCAGACCCCTTTTTGAGGCTTCTCCTCTGCCGGGGGCTCTTGCCCCGCACTCCCCCACCCCCCACCGCGCTTTCTCCGCCCCGTCTCCCTGTCTCCCCTTTCTCCGCTCCTGTGTCTCTCCCTCTCCCCTTTTCTGTCTTTGCCGGTCTCTGGGTCTCTGACCCCCATCCGGCCCTCATGGCTTTGTGTCTGGAGCTCTTGAAGCAATGTGAGTGGTGGGGTGTCCGGGTCGGGCCGGAGTCCCCCGCAGGCTGGCCGCGGCCGAGGCTCCATGGGGTTGGCGCTGGGGCGAGGGCTGGCGCTGGGGACTCCCCACCAAGAGGGCAAAGGGGTAGGGGCCAGGCTGTCTGGCAGAGGTGGGAGTGGGGGCCCTTCCTGCTCTGAGGCTTCTGCTTTAGTTGCTTGTGTGTGTGTGTGTGTGGACCGTGCCACGGGCTGGGCATCCCTGCCTGCTTGGCCCTGCATGGCCTGGCATTTTGTGATTGCTTGTGGGCAGGCCTGGGCTATTTTGGAGCCAGCAGGATGTGATATCACTTGGGCGTTTATTTAGACCTGACTGGGGGTGGGGGCTGCGTTCTTGCCAACTTGAGTAATCAAATTTTACAGGGGGGTGCGGCCTCCTAGGCAGCTGGGCTGTGAGGTTTGGGGCCAGAACTTGTAAGCCACCAGATGGGCAGGTGAACCAGGGTTTATGCTGCCTTGGTCTTGCTGAGACTGTTGGTCAGGGTGAGGGGAGAAAGTTGTTGTTCTTCACGTGACCACCTTTGAGGTTTGGGTGTAGTGATCTAAGACCTCTGGGGCCATGGGTCTGCCAGCCTCAAACCTTGTGACCTTGAATGAGACCCTCAACCTTTCCCAGTCTCAGTTTCTCCATCTGTACAAAGGGAATAGTTGTGTCAATCTCACAGGGTTGTCATGAAGATCAAATGAAATATCTGTAAAGACACTTTGGGAACTGCCAGCCTAGCTCTAACCTGAGCTCCACAGAGGGGAAGCAGCTAGTTCATGGGCACACAGGCTAGTTCATGGCAGAGTTGGGATGGGGATCTGGGCCTGGGACGCCCCGGTCCAGAGTTCTTTACCCCAAACTCCATTGCCACCTATTATTCAGAAATACACCTGTCCTGTCAATAGGACAGGGAACCAGCTGTCCCCTTTTATGCCTCGATTCTCAGTTGTTCTTTTTCAGTTTGTAAAGGTAGGTGGGTGTGCCCAGCGGGATGTCTGTGCTGGGAGGCAGTCGGATTTTCCATGTTCCATCCCATTGTTATTTAAGGGTGGTCCTGCTTGCCCAGTGGCGCTTGGGAATAAAGTCAGTCAGTCTGTGGTTGTGAGCCCCACCTGCTTTGCCAGCTTCCCATAGAGCAGGGGAACAAAGGCCCCGGCTGAGAGATGCTCCGCAGACAGCTGGGGTCCGCTGTCAGGGAGCCTCAGATGTCCCAGAACTTTGGAGCAGGATATCAGATCAGCTGTGATAGCTCCCTCGTCTCATAGACAAGGTCCAGAAAGCACAGAGGATTCAGCGAGGACTCCTGCATCCTCCTCTGTAGCACTGCCAGACTTGTCACAGTCAGGCGGTGTCACCTGCTTACTGGTGTATAATGACAGCTTCCAACATCCATTGACCTCTTATTGTGGGCCCCGAGCTTGACATGTTACACAGATTTCGTGCAGTGGGGAGGAGAAAGGGCTTGGTTTCTGGTCTAGAAGTGGGAGGATCAGGGTGTGGTCCCCACACCGCACTGTGTCAGCGAGGCTGCTTTTCCCTGGGCTTCAGCTTCCGTATCTGCAACATGGGAATAATCTTCCTTGTCCTCAGATGGATTCTGAAATCATGGAATCCCTAAAGAAATTCCAGGCGGCAGACTGCCAAGGTTCTATTCTCGGATCTGATGCTAAGCTGCTGTGTGACTTCAGACAAGTGTCTTCCTCTATCTGTATTTTTCCTTCAAAAAAATGAGGAAGTTGGATGTTGTGGTCTTGGAGGTGCTTTCAGCTCTGACATTTGAGGATTTTTTTTTAAACACCTGTGGTCTTTTTTTTTTAAATTATGAATGACATTTGAGGATACTGAGGTAACTGAAAGGCCACCTATTTGTACCTACATCTCTTCTTACCTGTAAAAGTGTGTATGATCACAGAATAACAGAATGTGTTGAGTGCTGCCAGGTATGTGTTGATGATATACTGTGGGGTTTCATCAGAGAGAGACCTTGTCCAGGTAAAGAGATCAGAGACACTTCCAGAAGGAGGCAGTGCTTGAGCCGGGCCCCTGTACCTGACACGTTCTGCCTCTTATAGGAACTGTTCCAAACGAAAGAAAGAGTGTGGGGTTTTGAGTCAAAAATGCCTGGTTTTAATTGTTCTCCACTCACTGAGGGTGTAATCTTGGTCTAGTTACTTTCTTTCAACTTTGGCTTCTTCATCTGGACTCAAGATAATCATATTAAAAAAAAAAAAATTAAAAAAAAAAAAAAGATAATCATATTTACACTGCAGGGTCATGGTGAGGATTAAGTGAGATTCTATATTTGAAAATACCTAGTACACAGCAGGTGACTTCTCAGGTAGCCCGGTGGTAAAGAACCCACCTGCCAGTGCAGGAGATATGGGTTCAATTCCTGGATCAGGAAGATCCCCTGGAGAAGGAAAGGGAACCCACTCGTCTTATTGCCTGGACAATCCCATGGACAGAGGAGCCTGGTGGGCTGCAGGCTATGGGGTCGCAATGAGTCGTTCATGATTTAGCAATTGTGCACGTGTGCAGTGCACACTAGGCAGTTAATAAATGGGAGCCTTCACCTCCAAGTAATATCTGGATCCCTTTCTTCTTAGTGGGAACAAGACAGAGGCCCAGACTCTCCCACTGCCCCTCTGTGGCTGGGGTTCAGGTGACAAGGAAAGCACCTTCTGGCTGTTCTGATGTATAATAGCAGTAATCCTCTAATCTCTCCCTCACTGTGTGAGACCTTGTATAATCTGCCAGGCTCTTTCCTTACCCACTGTTCCCCACAACAGTCCTGGGAGGAAGTCAGAAGCCAGTGGAGTTCTCCCTGTTTCAAAGGTGAATGAAGCACAGGGGGCCCGGGGAGGGCCTTGCGCCCAGGCCTCGACTTTTCTTCCGCTGCAACCACAGTGTTGCTCCATATTTACTGCTGCCTGGTAGCCTACCCCTTGGGCCACCTTCTCTCCATCTGGCATCTGTTCTGCCAGGAGGGTTTGCTTGACATTTCTCCAGCCTCTCAGCTCATCTCAGATTTAAAGAGACTAGCTTGAGTTTGGGTGGGGACTGAGTCACCACCTTCCTCCACTTTCTCACCCTGAGCCACAGCCAGACATGCCCAGAGGGCCACCACCGTAGACCTGCTGGTCATAGACCCTGCACACGACAGGCGTTCCTCCCAGAAGCTCAGGTGGCTCTCTCTGGGCTCTCCGGGGAGGGCAGGCTGCAGGGAGGCTCCATATGTATTTCTTCACGCCTAGGGGGTCGGGAAGCACAAGCCACACTGAGTTGTTGCCTGGCCTCTCCTGCTTCAAGCCCTTATGTGTGCTCTATCCTTCCCCGTGGTGCCTCGCTTCCCTTGGAGGCCACATAGTCAAGTGCCTCCTCTTCAAGAAGTCTGTGATTGCTGCCTCTGGAGTCAGATGTGAATTTAGTCTGCACTCGATGAAAGTGTGACCTTGGAGATCACCTCTCTCTGCCTCCGTTTCCTCATAAAATTTAGGCTCCACATCTTGACACAGGTCAGGCTTCTGAGCCCTATCCCCAAAGGGTCTCAGTTGACCGGTCTCCTTTGGGAGGTCTGGGTGCAGGAATGAGCTTTTTAAACCAGCCCCCTGGAGGAGGCTGATGCTGAGGGCTTGTGGATCGCGCTCAGGGAAAAGCTGAACTGAGTGATTCCTGGCCTGGGGTCACAGTTTGGCTTGTCCCTGCTGTGTGACCTTGGACTGATCGACTTTCTGCACTTCAGTTTTCTTCTGGGTCAGAAAGGGATGGAAATGCATTCCTCCCAGGTTGCTCTGAGAATGTAAACTGGTATCAGAAAGGTCCTGCAAGACATGGGAGCATGTCTGCCACACTGGGTGTTGGGGACTGCGCTGGGCGGTTTCTGGCATTATCCCACTGCATTATTGCAACAATCCTGTGATACGGGTCCCAATATGATCCCGAATTGACAGGTGGGGAGACTGGTCCCTCATCGTGCTCTTTGTTTCAGGCAGGATTGGTTGTTTCCAGAAAGAGGTTACCAACTTCCCCTGCTCAGTCCCAGCAGTAGACGCTGTCAGCCCTGGCCAGGGTAGGGGCTATGAAATTGAACAGCTGGGCAGGAGTGCAGTGCAGTCAGCAACAGGAATTGAATGAGGTTGTCCAGGTGTGCGCTGTGCGTGCCTCTCAGGTTCTCAGGTTTCCCAGTCCTGTGGGAGGGGAGCCACAGCTGCCTTCCGTCCCTCAGCCTGTGTTGGAATCAGCTGGTTTATCACCCGCCCACTCCTGGGAACCAAGGAAGACAAAAATCTATATTCTGGAGTTAAAAGATTATTGTTGCTTGTTTCACTGTAAGAAGCAGGCCAAGGAGGGGAAGGGACAGGACGTGCCTAGCACTCCAGAAGACCATGTCAGGGCCAGGCAAGAGCTACTGCCCTGCCTCCCCGCCCAGGTCTCCCACATTTCTCTGTCCCTGGCCTGGTTCGCCTGGGGAGAGCTGGTGCATGGAGGCTCCATTTGGCCAGTATAGAGGACAAGAGCCAGAAAAGTGGTCCCAAGTGGTTGAAGCTGGACCCAGCTCAGCTGAATTGGGCTTGGAAAACACTCTCTGACCAGCGGTCTGTCCTCCCAGCCCTGGGCCAGACTCCGAGAGGATGGGAAAGACCAGACAGACAGGGCCTCTGCCCCTGGGAACTCAGGCTCTGACAAGGGAGACAAGGCCTACAATTATGAGAGACTGTGTGATAGTCTGTAATTAAGCATCTGCTGAAGAAAGGCTTTGTCTGCGGAGGAAGAAGTGAGTGTGAGCCAGAGGAAACAAGAGCCCTTGAGAGGGGGACTGGATTCAGAGACCAGCGTTGGGGCTGGCATTCCTGGGGATGGTTTCTCCAAAGGTAGAGGTGCGGGGGCTGGACACGGCGAGCACATATTTTGGAAACAGTGAGTAGACGAGTTTAGCTGCCGCTCTGGGAGGGCCCAGAAGGTTGTAGGCCGCATTGAACTTGAGCCGAAAAGCAGAGACTTTAGAGAGCCATGGAAGGTTTTAGAGCCAGAGCAGCACAACTGGAGGATTTTTTTCAAGATGAGTCAGGCTGGGTGAGTGGGACTGAATGAAAGTGGTGATGGGAGGAGCTTTGCAGGCATCCTGGAGAAGGAGAGGGCGGGGTGCAGGGGGAGCCCGTGGGAGGGGAAACGGCCAGTTGGTGTGCAGAGGATGTGTGTTCCCTGAGGAGAGCCCAACTAGGGGCCTGATGGGCCAGCGAGAAAGATGCTGGGTCTTGCTATTTGGAGCAGGGAATAACAGTCTGAGTGCATTGCTCGTCCACCTGCTTTGTGCCAGGCTCCGTGCCAGGGCCTCCATGGGTGCTCTCGTGAAATCCTCTCAATAAGCCCGAGGCAGGCAGACTTACCATCCCCCTTTTACAGATAAGAAACGTGTGGCTCAGACCCAAGGCTGACTGCAAACATTGGCTCTCCCAGTTCAGCTCAGCTTCTTAGAAAGGAACCTCCTACTATTAGGGTCCTGGGAATCTGAACCTTCTTGACCCTTGAATTGAGACCCTTGAATTAATACATCCCTTGGGCTTTCCAGGCAGCACTAGTGGTAAAGAACCCACCTGCCAGTGTAGGAGATGTGAGAGACCTAGGTTCAATCCCTAGGTGGGGACGATCCCCTGGAGGAGGTTACCGCAGTTCATTCCAGTATTCTTGGTGGAGAATCCCATGGCCAGAGGAGCCTGATGGGCTATAGTCCATGGGGTCGCAAACAGTCGGACACGACTGAAGTGACTTAGCACACATGCACGCGCAAGTGTATCCCCTAAAGCCCACACGCCCCCTGGTTTCTAGAGACTGGAAGACCCGGGCTGAGAACCAGCTCAGAATTCCTTAAGGTGGAAACATCAGAGAACTGAAGGGCCTTCACATCAGCCGTTTTACTCACCAGGCTGTGAGCAGCCTCCAGAGCTGGGCCTCCTGTGGCTGGTCCAACTGTGGGCACGTCCATGACTGGGCACACTGGAATTCTCCTCCGGCCTCCTCCCCCACCCCCAAGAGAGAGTGTTCCCTGGCCCAGCCACAAAGGCAGGAAGGGACTTGTCCAAGGTCCTCTCAGCTCAGGAGAGCCGGGTGATGAAACCCAGTTCTCCTCTCCCAGGCTGCAGCCAGGGATGCCCCCTGGGCAGAGGGAAGGTGAGGGGGAGTGGCTTCCAGGGGAGGCAGCAGTGGTTGGTCACAGTGCGTGGCTTGAAAACCAGTGGCCAGTTCTTCTCTGTGTGCCCCCTTGAGCAGAGCCATGGCCGGGGGTCTTGTCACAGCTTCCACACTCTGCTCCCCACTCCTCCCTTGCCTGCAGTAAACACCGCTGGGATCCTGATGCCAGTTCTAGTGATAAGTCACTTCAGTCATGTCCGACTCTTGCAACTCCGTGGGCTGCAGCCCACCAGGCTCCTCTGCCCATGGGATTCTTCAGACAAGAACACTGGAGTGGGTTGCCACTTCCTCCTCCAGGGGATCTTCCCAACCCAGAGGTCGAACCAGCGGCTCCTACATTACAAGCTAATTCTTTCCCACTGAGCCACCAGGGAATACACTGGCATCTACTCTCTGAGCCTAGGGGTTTACAGGGTACAATTGTAACTGCTCCCACAATTTTCATACCAGAAAGCAGGGCGAGAGTTTCGATGAGGGATTTTTGTGCTCCTTTGGAACAGACTGAGCCTGAGAAATTATGTAGACGTTGGCGGAGTGAACTAGAGTGCCCTGTGCTGTCCCTTTCGATTGTAGTAATTCATTTGATCAATGCTTTACCACTTGCCAGGTGCTTTGTTGTAAATGTGATCATTCTCAGGTATATTCATTCTTTTTATTTTGTTCTCAGCACATTAGTTTTGGATCCTTAATGTTTGTGTAGCCCGTTTTTGATTTGCAGAGAACTTACCCACCTTATCTCAGATTCTTACCCAGCCCTAGGAGGTCACTACTGTTCTTGTCATCCTCATTTTCCAGAAAGTGACTTGACCAGGGTCACTCTGGGATTTATTGACTGAGCTGTTGTTCAGTCATTCAACAAATATTTATTAAGTGCCTGCTGTGTGCCAGTTGATGAGCTGGCCCTGGGAATACAGTGACCGGGAGAGCCATTTTAGAGACTTAGCTTCTGACCTCCCAGAGTCCACCGAACCTCCAGGGTCTAGCAAGGATCCACTCCAGTGCTCCTTCCCCCCACCCTGGGCTCTTTCCACTGCAGAGCCCTGGAATTTTGGGCATGAGGCTTACACCTAAATTGTTGTAGCCTGTGAGCCTTCAACCTGGAGCATCACGATAAAGCAAGCCAAGACAGCAAGTCTCTGCAAACTGAACTTCAAGAGTGACTAAGGAGGTCTTCGGTAATGGCTTAATTATTAACAAGAAGGCGAGGGAGGGCATCTCTACAGAAGGCCATCTGCTTCTCCCCAGGGGGATGGAAGTTACCCAGGGGTGACTGTACCTAAGATCCTGGCCTGAATTTTCTGCTGCCTCCAAATATTTGATTACAGTCTGCACAGATGTGGAGCCCTGTGGCCATGTGCTAAGCTGGGGACCCTCCTTGCATCCTTTAATATTAAATGAGACAAAGGCATATCATAGGATATCAGTCTGGAAGGAACTCTCCCAGCCTCCTCACTTTCCCACGAGTGGGAACCACGTCTCAGAGGGGAAGGGTCTTGCCAGTATCCTATATGGAGAGAGATTCTTTTCTCCCTTTCTGTCTTAACAGCCCGACTTAATTTCCCCAGTCCTTCTGGAGGAACTCCCCGCTTCCAACTGTACCTGTTGAGCATTCAAAGCCCTCTTCAAGTCTTTCATATGCCTTAAGGCCGAGTTTTTTTCCCCTGAGTCTTCCCTGCTACTTTCTCTCCTGCCCAGACCCTGTGGTGTCCAGGCTGCCTCCATCTGCTTTCGGAAGCTGACCACCTATTCTGCAAGGTGACCAGCAGCCCTTGTTCAGTTCAGTCACTCAGTCATGTCCGACTCTTTGTGACCCCATGAATTGCAGCACGCCAGGCCTCCCTGTCCATCACCAACTCCGGCCGTCTCATCCAGCAGTCCTTGAGGAAGCTTCAAAATCCAGGTGTCTGGGCCTTGCCCCCAGGGAATGCAATGCCTGTCACCTAGAAGAAAGCTTCCTTGGGTACATTTTGCTGGAGTTCTTTTTTATGTGCAAAAGTTATGCTTCTCTTGAGAAAGCAATCCATGTAGGCGGATAAACATTTCAAACTTGTAGGGAAAAAAATGTCTCGTGATAGTTGTCTGTCTCCCACCTAGGCTCCTAGATAATCACTGTCAAACAGCCTTGGTGTTTTCCTCCAGAAATATTCTGCATACGCGGGCAGCTGTGTCCGTCAGTCCATCTGGTTTTACTACCTAAGGAAATGGCAACCCACTCCAGTGTTCTTGCCTGGAGAATCCCAGGGATGGCGGAGCCTGGTGGGCTGCTGTCTGTGGGGTCGCACAGAATTGGACACGACTGAAGCGACTTAGCAGCAGCAGCAGCAGCCCCTGCTGTTCTGTTGCTTGTCGGCTTCACGCGAGACTGTCTCTGTTGTAGGTTGTTCCTGCACGTGGCCGTGTAGTCCGTTGGTGAATGGGCCACCCATTGTTTATCTGGTCCTCTACTCAGGGACTTTTTTGTTGTTCCCAGCCTTGCTGTTACAAACACTGTTCCCCACTTGGCTGTATGTATGTGGGCAGGCATCACTGTGGGAGCCGCTCCTGCAAGTGGAATTGCGGTTTCCAAGAATCTGTGCACCTAAACTTCTGTTACCTTCTTCTGCATCCTGAAAATCTGTGTGTTTTGTAAAGCACCGTGGTTAGGTATTGACTATGCTGATCCAGCCCAGAGAGGGGGAGGCCGACCAGTGTCACTCAGCAGTTCTAAGCCAGTGAGATGTCTCTAGAGTAAGGTGCAGATGGGAGGGAGGGGGGGCAGGAATGAAGGGAAGAGATGGGCTGGGGGACACATCAGAAGTGGAGCCAGGATGGTGGGGAGGGATGCTGTTACAGGTACCTGGGGATCTGTTTGTGACTTGGTCTGCAGGGAGAGATGACTGCCCCTACACACACACACACACACACACACACACACCACCCCCCCCTTCCCCTGCTTCTCTGGTGTGTGCTACACCTGCTTGGCAGCAGCTAGGCCAGTGAGCTCATTGGTCCAGCAAATATTTACTTAGCTCCTGAATCCAGTTCTGGCTTAGCCACTCTGTCTCTGTGCCTTTCCAAGCCTCAGTTTTCCTCATCTGAGAGATAGGGAGACTTCTCCTTGCCTTCCTCATGTCACCAGGCTCCATCTCACCAGTGGGGAGATGTGGTAAACCAGCCATCTCCAAAAAACAGATGGCTGTGGTCTTAGCCATATTGTGGCTGGCACCCCGGGGTCAGCAGAGGGTGAAGTTTGGACCCATCCTGGGTGGGCTGCTGTCATTCTCGGCAGATGGCCTTGGCCCTCGAGTCAGGAGTTTCCAGGCAGCTGTTGGTGTCTCCTCCACAACTGTCTCCAGTCTGTACCAAGACTGGATCGGGCTCATCTCCGGGGTCTTCCTGACTTTGCTGTGTCCCAGGGGCTGCTCAGGATAAAAGAGTTGAGCTGACAGGTTGGAGAGAGACAAGACAGGAAGCTGAGGGAGGGTCTCCACATGGCAGCCAGAGCTTTGTGTCCTCCCACAAGCCCACAGGAAGACCCACAAGGATGTCCCAGAAGGTCATCCTCTGGTCATTTCTGCAGCTCCTTTTCAGTTCTCAGTGGTGGCAGGGATGAGGAAGGGGAAGTCCTGTCCTTTTTCTAGTTTAAAGGGACACTTGAAATCACTAGCCGAGTTCCTCCTCCTGTTTTATCAGTGGGGAGACTAAAGCTGAGGTTGAGGCCTTCCTCCCCAGTGAGAAGTCAGGTGTTCGGCCCTTAACTCTCACTATCTCTCCCACGTTGTCCCCGTCTTTAGTTTCACTTTGGGGTTAAAAACCAAAGTGAAAGAAAAAGATAAAGCAGGAAGCAGCTGCCCGAGACCCAGCCCAGGCCGCAGTGGGCCCTGGGGGGCCTCACAAGGCCTCGCTGGCAGGGGAGCAGGCCTCTTTCCGACCGGCTCCCACCCTGGTTCTGAGGGCCTGGCTGGGTGGGGGCTGGGCAGGGCCCTGCCAGGTGAGGCGCCAGGCTGAAGACAGGCGGTGGCCTCCTGGCCAGGCCCACGCTGTCTGGGAGACGGCCAGTTTGACGGGTTCCCCCCAGTAAAGTCAGCCTCTCCCGGGTGTGGCCCCAGATGGGGAGCAACTGCCTTTGAAACTCCCGTCCTTCCGGAGCAAGGCTGGGCTGGAGCTGGGCCCATGTTGGCCCAGGAAATCAACCCTGGCTTCCCGAATCCAACTTGCACAAAGCAGTTCCAGTCTCCTTGAAGGTAAGAGCTAGCACCCATCTCCACCAAGAAAGCTTTTAACCTTTCAGTTCCTGTGGGCACTTACCTCACCCCCTGGTGGTTTCAAGGACCCAGATGGCCTGAAAGCCTTTTGTCCTGATTATGCTTCCAGCCCTAGGGGCTTGGAGAGGACGGGTTGTGGGGAGCAGGAGCCGTGCTTCTCCAGGAGTTGGTAGGTGGCCTCCAGCAAGCCCCGGGATCTCAGGTTCCCCATTTGTTTCTTGGCAGAAGCTAGATCCTTCTAGCTCTGCTGTTCAGCCGAATCGATCTTGGTCCCCCGAGCTAGTGAGAAAGTTCTAACACGCTTTGGGTTCGCCCATGTGTTTCAGAGATGAACCGTTGCCTAACTACCTGGGGTCTCAAGTTCCTGTTTCTCTATGCTTTTTCTAAGGAACCTCTCAGCCTTGCCAAAGCAGATATGGTAACAACTTGGTTGCTTCAACAAATAGGACTTTTTTGTCCACCTCTCTTCCTCTCCTCTGCACAATCCCAAGGTCCCCAGGCACAGAGCTGTGTTGGTTCAAGTCTGCTCCGGGAGGGCACACAATGAGCACACAGTAGGTGATCTGGACGTTGTGGCAGAGCGACTGTGCTGACGATCCACACTGGACCGTGCTGCTACCCTGGGAGGCAGAACCCGGCGCTTACAAAGCCCAGCCGTGTCCTGAAGCCCACGTACCAGGGGCTGTGCAGCCCGGTAGCTAAGAGCATAGATGTGGAGTCATACTGCCGGGATCCAGATCCTAGACTGCTGCCTGGAGCTGTGAGGCTTTGGCAAGTCGCTTAATCTCTCTGGGCCTCAGTTTCTTCATCTGCAAAATAGAGGTGATAATACTGATATCACACGAGTCACAGTGTGAGAGTGAGTGTGTGTGTGTATATGTGTGTAAAGCACTCAGCTTGGTGCCCGGCACAGTGGAAGCACTTAAGAAATGGTAGCCCTGCTCATATTGATATCCAGAGAAGATGTGGAATATTTAAAGACCATCCCTGTCCCATGCCTGGGAAAGTTCAGATGCACCTGGTGTTTGGAGAGGAGTTGGTCATCTGATGGCTCTTTGTCGAGTGTGGGGCTCTGATGGGGAAGATGAAGCCAACTGAGGCAGGCTTTAGAGAGGACCTCAAAAGCAGGGGAAAACTCCAAGTGGATGGAGATTTTTAGGGGAGGGTGCCTTGGGTAGGAGAGGGAAGGCAGGGGCTGGTTATCCAGGGGTCTGGGGATCTGAGTCAGGCTAGAGAAGCCTGCCCAGAGCTGTCAGAGTCCACCAGGCACTCAGCCAGGGTTTATTTCGGTGCGGTCATCACTCCATTGGGCAGTTTGCTTCCCTGGGCTGTGATAAGGAGTCTGCTCTTAAGTGCTGTGAATACAGTACTAGGTCCAGGCTCTCCTGGAATGTTCTTGCCTTCCCAGGCTGCATGAGGTGCTGTTGGCCCAGCACAGGGAGTGGTAGCAGTCAGCAGGTGTCAGCCTGCAGGGTGGGAGGAACTGGGCTTGTCAGGCGGTACCTGTGAAGGCAGGGCAGCCAGCGCTACTGCTGCCACAGCAGTTTCCCCAAAGGGGGCACGCGCAGCAGTGTGTGGGAACAGTCCAGGGGAAGAGGACTTGGGTTCATCCCAACCAGCTCCTCCCCGCCCCCACCTCCACGCCCCTTTCCAAACAATTGGCCATTCATGCCACACGCTGAGCCAGGGGAAGAAGAGGGAACAAGACAAACTTGGTCTCTTTCCTCAGGCAGCTTGGAGACCCCATCCAAGCAAGTAAGGATACACAGGATACTGTATAATTGAGATCAGAGCCCTGAAGGAAACATAGTTGCCGAGAAGGACTTTCTCAGAGAGGATGGGGAAGGCACCTCAGGGAAAGTGGGGTGGAGAATGGGAAGGAGGCAGGCCAAGGCAGATTGGGAACTGCATAGGGGCAAGACCCTGAGGTGTAAGGCTTTTGGTGTGTGGAGGGAACTGGGACAAGTTCGTGTCTGAAAGGGTCTGCAAGGTCCGGGCCGGGCCTGGCTGGGCTTGGTGAGCTTGATTAAGTAACATCAGCGCTTCCAAATACTTACATCATCATCACTGTCATCATCAAGTTTTCATACTGATCATTAGTCATCTAGGGAAAACTTCTTCAGCGCTCCCTACTTACTGCTAACGCCCTTTCACATACTGCTTCAGCAGTGCACAGAGCCCTGTTGCTTCCCTCGCTGAGGGAGGCGGGTTGCAGTTAGCACTGCTGTTTTTAGAAATGATGGAACAGAGAGGTGAAGTGACTTAACTGGAGTCACACAGCTTAACCAGGATTTGAAATCCTGACTCACTGCTCTTTCTTTTCTGCCAACTGCTTTTGTTTAAGAAGGCCAAAGCAGAAGTTTCTACTTCTTTTTAGCCAGATTGCCATTCCAGAATGGCTCATGCTTAGTCGTACCTAACTCTTATTGATCCTTTGAACGGCACCCTGCCAGGCTCCTCTGTCTGTGGGATTTTTCAGGCAAAAATACTGGAGTGGGTTGTTGCCATTTCCTCCTCAGGGGATCTTCCTGACCCAGGGATCAAACCCACATCTCTTGCATCTCCTGCATTGCAGGCAGATTCTTGACCCACTGAGCTGTTGGGGAAGCCCAGTTTGAAAGTTCTGGTGTAGAATGATGGCATAGTGGTTGTGTTAGGGCACTGGGATTAAAGTGACTTTGTAACTTCTCTGTACTGTTATACAGGGTATTTATAGTTCTTTTTTTGTTTTATTTAAGTATTTATTTGTCTGTGTTGAGCCTTAGTTGCAGCACACAGACTCTCTAGTTGTGGTGCATGGACTCCGGAATGCGCAGGCTTCAGTAGTTGGGGCGCACGGGCTTAGTTGCTCTGTGGCATGTGGAATCTTGGTTCCCAGACCAGGGGTCCAACCTGTATCCCCTGCATTGCCAGGTGGGTTCTTAACCATTGGACCATTAGGGAAGTCCCAAGTTTTAATTTTTTTAACCTCCACATTTACCTTCCTTCTAACTCCTTTCCAAGGTTCTAATACTAACACATCCATCTCTACCCTTGTAGACCTCCAGTCTTTTTAATTTTCTATTTGCATTTTAAAATTTTGTTTATTGTTTATTTTTGTCTGTACTGGCTCTTCATTGCTCAGCTCGGGTGTTCTCTAGTTGGAGCAAGTGGGGGCTGCTTTTCGTCGCAGTGTGTGGGCTTCCCGTTGTGGTTCTGGAGCACACACTCTCGGTGTAAGGGCTTCGGTAGTTGTGGCATGTGGGCTCAGTAGCGGCAGCTCCCAGGCTCTAGAGCACAGGCTCAGTAGTTGTGGCGCACGGGCTTCGTTGCTTCACAGCAAGTGGGATCTTCCCAGACCAGGGATCAAACCTATGTCCCCTGCATTGGCAGATGGAGTCTTAATCCACTGCACCACCAGGGAAGCCCTGTTTGAATTCTGCTGTTCCCCACCCCGCTTTTTAAATTTCTGTTTCCTGAATCTCAGGAAATAGTCGTCTCAGATTATTAGTCAGCCCCTGCTCATAAATACATTTAAGTCAAATCAGAAAATTCATGCTTAAAGTAGCGTTAAATATTTTATTTGTGACTTCTGGATTTTGGTGAAAAATCAGTGTGATGACTGGGGCTCATTTGTAGAGAATTCCTCAGTGGACTCTCACTAGCCCATTTTTTTTTTTTTAATTGCGGTTAAGTATACATAAAACTTTACTGCTGAAACTGCTTTTAAATGCACAGTTCAGTAGTGTGAAGTACAGTTCACATCTTGTACAGCTATCACTGCCCTCCATCTCTTTTTGTCTTTGCAGAGCTGAGACTCTGTACCCGTTCCCTCCTCCTCCAGCCCCTGCAAATCACACTTCTACTTTCTGTTTCTGTGGCTGGGTACCTCATGCACTGGCCCATTTTAAGGAGGTATATTTGAAAGGAAGAATAGGTGGTGTCTGAATAACAAACTCTTCGGGTTAACTCTCCAAGTTAATGCACACCGCAGCCCTCAGCTTTACTTGGCTGGGTTCTAGCAGAATTTTTAAAAGGCTGCTCATCTCCCAGGAGGGCTGTCTCCCCAGAGGCAGCCTTGGTTCCCACGCCCGCGGTGGCTGTGTGGAGCCCGGGCACAGCTTCCGGATCCTTCTTAACACAGGCAGGTGCTACTAATCAACCAGAAGCAGCACACCCGGTGGAAACTGTGTCATCCCCGCCTAGTGCTGGGCCCAGCCTTTACAGATCAGTCCTAGGAGGGGAAGGGACCATTTGAGGGGCAAGTGATGTCACAAGTCTCTTTGTGAGAGCGGAAAAGGGCCTGGCAGGACAGCCCGAATCCTGGGGGAGGCGGGTGATAGGTAATGCTTGCAAAACATCGGGGCAGAGCAGCTCCCAGAGGGGTGGAAGGTAAGGTCAAGGTCAAGTCCACTTTCTCCAGGTGCTCTTCAGAATGCTGGCTTGGGCTTGAGGTCTGTATAAAAGTAAATGCTAGCCGGAGTCCGCCAGCAGAAAGGGGAAACCAGGCTTTCTGTGGTGACTTCCAAGCTTTATAGGAACGTGTGTTGTCAGTCTCCTTGCCAGCAAACTTGTATTTTTGTTGTGCAACCAGATGCTGTGAAGGTTGGTTTCTGGAGATTGAAACCTGAAAGGTTTTCCCTCACTTAGTAGATAGAACACAGCTTGCTGGGTGATGCTGAGCAAATCCCTCAGCCTCTCTGAGCTTCCGTTTCCTCAGCAGCACAAAGGGCAATGGTGAAAACATCTCCTCGTGGGGATCAAATGTAAGGACCTCGGAGAGTGACAGGGCCATAGCCGCCGATGCCTGAGCAGGCGAAAAACACCGGTACCTATGACTATTAGTCGCTAATATTCAACCAGTCCTTACGGGGGCGTCTCACACTGTGCCATTGCAAGGGCAGGGTTCTGTGGATGGGATTGGGAAGCTGCTGACCTTTCCCTGGGTAGGTTTTCTTTCAGAGAGATCTTCCCAAGTGTCACCATATTGTGCTTTTAGAGGTGGCGGGAGAAACATCGAGTAGAGAGGGGTATGGCCGCGTGAGGGGGAAGGCCCTGCAGCCCTGCGCTGCTTTGGGGGTGAAGTCAGAGGATCCTGCCTCGTGAGTGGCAGCAGGCACTCTCTGGGGGGACCCCTTCTGGGTGCCACGGGCATGGGAAGCACGCGGTCCTTGCCTTCCGGAGACTCAGGATCTAAAGGGAGGAGGAGAAGAGTAAGGCCTGTGAAACAGTGTGATGGCAGAGGCCTGTGACGCCTTTAAACCGGTCACAGGGGGTGACCCAGTGAGGGGCACCGGGCCGGGGCGGGAGGGCAGTCAGGGAAGACTCAGAGTGAGGGGTGCTCGGAGTAGACCAGAAGCAGGGGAGGCAGTAGGGTGCAGGAGTGGGGGTGGTGCAGACAGGGAGCAGCCATGCAGAGGCCTGGACACTGTGGACATGGGGAGTTGGCATGGAGAGGGGGGCAGAGAGGAGTTAGAGGGGTGCTTTGCGAGGCAGGGACACCAGAGGTCATCACCCTAAAATATTAACACAGGTATGCAGGCATGGCCCCGGGGGATGGGCAGGTGGCTGAGGTCCTCAGGACCCTGAATTTTCCTGAGCCTGCCCCTGGAGGGACAGGACACGTCACTTCTGCCCCAGGCCAGAAACCCCCAGCTTCTGGGCCCTCGAGTGCTTGGAGGGCCTGGGGTCAGACAGCTGCCCTCTGGGCCCCTGGCTCAATATGCAGGCCCCTCTTGCCTGGAGAATCCCATGGACAGAGGAGCCTGGCGAGCTGCAGTCCATGGGATCGCAAAGAATTGGACACAACTGAGCGGCTAACACACACACACAGGCAGTTGTAATGATGGTTCCTCACCTGCCAAGCCCTTTCCCATCTGTGGGAAGATGAATCTTGTGGCAGTCCTAGGGCAGTGAACAGGGCGAGCCTGTATCCTTCCCTTCTTACCAATGGGAGCCTTAGTCATAACCATGAGTCAGTGCAGAATGGTGCTCACACTCAGGGCCTCCCGACCTACAGGCTTCCCTCAACTCAGCAGCAAGTGTGGGGGGAGGTGAGAGCCAGGATAGCCAGTTCCGGCCGCCCTCATATTCTCAGGAGGGGGTTTCCCGTCTCAGGTAGGGGCTCTGTGCCGCCAGACTGTCCAGAGGAAGTCCAGGTCCAGCCCTGACCGTGCTGTCTTAGAGGTAGCCCTTCCTTATTCCCTTGGTAGCTTGGCCATCTGAACATTCTCCTGCCCCTCCTCTGATTGTTAGAACCAATTCTCCGGACGCCAAAAAAGAATTGAACAGTGAATGTCATACACACAAAAAAGATGTCTGATGTCACATCGAGAACTGAGTGTGAAGTAGGAAGCGAAGAAAGAGCAAACATCTTAGGCCTGGGAGGCATCTCAGAGGCCACACCTGTGGGAGCATGAGTCCCTCCCTGCATCCACTGTGCCTGGGTCCAGCCTAGCTGACCACCTCCTAAGCAGCTTTGCCCCTTAGAAACGCCTCCTTAGGATGAGGCAACATCTCTTCCCCTTGGACCCCCGCCTTCGTGCCCCCCTTTGGTTGCACTGTGATGACCGGGACCATGTGTGTATGTGACAGTCTCCTAGGTATTTGAAGACTTCCTGGCTCCTACTCCAGTCCCTCAAAGCCCCCCACCCCTCGTGTGCACTGGGCACGGCTCGTGGTGCACACGTGTCACGCCCATCTGTGGCAGATCTGTGACACATGCCACTCGTCAGTTGCAGGAACTCTTGTTCCCTGGTGGCTCGAGCTTCCCTGGTGGCTCAGGTGGTAAAGCATCTGCATGCAATGCAGGAGACCCGGGATCAGTCCCTGGGTTGGGAAGAGCCCCTGCAGTAGGAAATAGCAACCCACTCCAGTCTTCTTGCCTGGAGAACTCCGTGGACAGAGGAGCCTGGTGGTCTGCAGTCCACGGGGTGGTAAAGAGTCGGACACGGCTGAGCGACGAATACTTTTTCTCTCTGTTCAGTCAGTCCCAGGCTTTCTGCTGCAGTGCTCCACGTGGCTGCACCCAGTCGGTGGAGCTTTACTTCATTGTGAGTTTCCTGAGGTCGAGGACTACTCATCCTGGGTCCCTGGGGCCCACCCAGGGGCCAGCGTGCGGCCTCACTTGTCATAACAGGAGGATGGATTAGAAACTTCTCCCCAGTGCAAATTGTCCCCTTCTCGTCAGGCTCCAATTTGGCAACACCCCTGTCCACAGTCACCAACAGTCCCCACTGCTTTACCCAGGAGCCTCCTGGGGTTGCCCCCTCCCTGGTCCTGCACCTTCCTCTGGTGGTATAGCCTCAGACCGTGTCTGATCTGCCGGAGTCACTAAGGCATTTTCCCACGTGTCTGCTGCTTTGTGTAATTGTCTAACTTGGGATCCTGAACTGAGGACCTTAATATAAGCTCTGAGGACCAGGCCCTCTCCCTTCCTGTGTCCCTGTCCCCAGGCCTGGCACCACAGAAGGTGGCCAGCCTGGGCTGACCTAAGCTGAACTCACGGTTTTCCCCATTCACTGCTGCACCGTTCATCTCATCTTGTCTCTCAGCTGCCCAGGGTTCTTGGCTCCAAATTCTGTCACCCGATAGGCCACCTGTCACTCCAGGCACAGTGAATGAGCCTGTTAACACCGTCTTTCTATTCTGGGATTCGCTTCGTCATTCAGAATGATGAAAGAGGCCAGCAATCGAGGTGCACAGGGCCTGGCAGTGTCTGGCTTTGCACACTGGACTCAGGGTCCTGTGACAGCTTGTCAAAAGCCAGGCTTTTTGTGACCCGTTACCAGGGTTTGACGTCAGCCCTCCAGTAGTGAGGATGGTTTTAGAGGCTCTTTCTTTTAACTGGCACTTCCCAGGCTGGGCTCCTGGGACCTTACAGTTTTGGAAAGGCCGCAGCGAGGTTCACATGCTAGAGCTGGCATTTGACAAGTCAGATAGTATTTGAAAAGCCAAATCTTGGATCCTCCACCCCCTACTCCTCTGCCAGGCCAGGCAGGGGCTGTCCACGTCAAGTTTTTGCGTTGGGCTAGAGCCATAGTGGCCGGGTAACGGGCCATCTTCTACCTGTCAGCACTCCTTACTAGAATCTATAGCTTTAATGTACGAGAAAAATCACGATTCAGTAACTGCTGGCATCTCTTTAAAGCTTGGACTCCCAGGGGTGGTGGTAATAAGGTGTCCTGTGGGGTAGGGCAGGGGCCTCAGCAGAGCTTCCGGCAGAGCCAACTTTGCAGGCAGGTCTCCAGGGAGAAATAAAAGGATTCTTGCAGGAGATTCCAGCACAGAACGGGTGGTGAGGGGTAAATGTTGCCTGACAGGTTGCTGACTGGATACAGTCGTGGTAATGGTAGAAATGTTTTTTGAGAAACAGATGCTGGTTAGGGGCTGGAGGAGGTGGGGCTCAGCCACAGTTGGGTGCCTCCCTGAATGTCTGGAGCCGGTGGTCTGCAGGGTGGGGGTTGGGGGGCATGGGGAACACACACACTCAGAGCCCCAGGAGAGGTTGTTGCTGAAGAGCAGGGAGCACGTTTGCCTTTCTGACCCTCAGTTTCCTCATTTGTACTATGAAGAGGTTGAATTAGTCTGGTGGAGCTCAAAATACCAGATGGGGAAATGGTATTTCCCCCCCATATGGAGGGGAAAAGGAAAATGGAGCCCCTCCGAGGGCCCTGGCTGGGAGTCAGCCAGCCTCCCCAGGCCTTCTTGGGGGTCCCTGGAATCTGGCTTGAGAATCACTGGAATTACTATCTCCTCAGACCCTGGAATTTGAGAGTTTCACATCCTCGTTCCAGTCACAGTACCCCGTCAACCAGCTATGTGACCTGGGACAAGTGGCCTCATTCTGGTCTCTGCTTTGAGGCTGTAGTGAGATTTAGCCAAGCTGGGAAAGTCCTGAGTGACTGGGAAACCCATATCAGGGGTTCTGGTGTTTTCTGGTGAAGGGTCAGAGTGTCCAGGACTGCACATCCAGGGGAGAAGGGCGCTGGGTGGCCGTAATCACAGAGCAGGGCACCTTTTTCGTCCATATGCTGGGGCTCTGGTCCAGGAGCACCAGACCTCTGTCGCCATGGGCAGCAGAGCCAGAGGCACTGCCAGCTAACCCACTCAGAGGATATCGCCAGACCCTGCGTGAGGACCAAGACTAGGGTCCTGACTGAGGAACTGGCCTGGCCAAGATCTCGCAGGCCTGGCTGAGCGGCACCTGCCTCCGCCCCTGGGCAGGGTGGTGAAGCAGCAGCTACGAGTACCGGCTCTGGAATCAGAACGCCGGAGCTCAGATCCTGGCCGCCTGACCTGGGGCTGTTCGCTACTCTCTGAGCCTCACTGTCTTCCTCTTTGAAGTGGGAACGATAGGCCTGGTGAGGACTTGATGATCTGATACAGTTACATCTTTTCATGCTAGGCCAGTTCACGGCCAGCCCTCCGTCTGGGGAGATGCCCTGGAGCTTGTGAGTCATCTGGCAGCTCGCTGTCCTCAGAGAACCAGCTGACCTGAACTGTGGGTCTATCTGGAGGGCATTGCTTAACCCCATCCTCCAGCCCCTCCAGCCTGAACGTGTCAGGACAGAACCACCTCAGACCTTGAGCCCAACGGGGATGTGAGCAGGGCTTTCTAAGGAGCAGCTGTTTCTGGAGGACACCAAGGCTGTTGCCCCAGCAACCGAGCAGGTCCCTCCCAGGCAGCTGCTCCAGGGCCTTGAAGGGGGGGGAGGGGGGCGGCCATTTGTGTTCCTGGTGGGGCTCTCCTGTCCCCCGTCCCCTGTGCCCTGGTGCCATGGGCCCGCAACCAGACCTGGCCTGCCACCAGAAAGGGTTTCTCTGCTTTTGTCCAGCAGGCCTGACATAGCGCCAGAGGGGCCTCCTGCTCCTATTTCAAAGTTCCCAAGGGTCTCCTGCCTTTGCAGGAGGTTCTTGGGGACCGGCTTCCTGGGGTGTAGGGGAGAGGAGCTGGGGTTCCGGAAGGAGCAGGGAGGTCTGAGGGCAGCAGCTCCAGCAGTCGCAGCCTCTGTGCCCCGGGCCATGTTAGCAGGCGGGCGTGTGCCAGCACAGTAGTTTTTGTTGTTGTTTTTTTTTTTAACTTTGGATTAACTAACTCCGTTTGTTAATCTTGAGGTTTTATTTATTTATTTTTAAGTCCAGATATTTCTGGCTTCACTCACCCAGGTCTCCACCTGACAGCCAGGGGCCAGAGGCATTAGAGGCCTGGTGTCCCGTAGACATTTAAACTTCTGACGCCCAATCAAAGGCCAACCCACTTAGCTGGGAAAACTAAGGGATTAGACCCTGTGCAGAGTATACAGCCCACCATGGTCTCACAGAGCAGACTTTTCTACACAGCCACTCTTTTCTCCTTTTTAATAATTTTTATTTACTTACGGCTGTGTTGGGTCTTTGCTGCTTCGAGGGCTTTTCTCTGGTTGTGGTGAGTGGGGGCTACTCTTCATTGCGGTGCATGGGCTTCTCATCACGGGGCCTTCTCTTGTTACAGGGCGCAGGCTCTAGGCCCTTGGGCTTCAGTAGTTGAAGCACATGGGCTCAGTAGTGGCAGTTCCCAGGCTCTAGAGTACAGGCTGAGTAGTAGTCGTGGTACACAGGCCTAGTTGCTCCGAGGCACGTGGGATCTTCCCGGACCAGGGATCGATCCCAAGTCTCTTGCACTGGCAGGCAGATTCTTTACCACTGAGTCACCAGGGAAGCCCCACAGCCACTCTAGAAAGCTAAAAGCCTGTTCTCCCATCTATAAAACATCAGCGATGATTATCTCCCCTCCCAGGCCTGTGGAATAAAGTAGTACCTGGCCCAGTACTCACTCGGTCATGATCCTTTTAAATCTGTACATAAGATAGGCCTTGCCTGGAAGACATTGCTTGTCGCACGGCTTCATTGCTAAACTTCACACAGAATTGCTCCAAGCTTTACCTCCCACCAGATTGTACTCGTATTGTGTGTGTGTGTGTGTGTGTGTGTGTGTGTGTGTGTGTGTTGGGGGCTGACCTAAAGGGATCTTTTCTCTTTTTTTGTTTTTTATTTATTTTTTTTAAACTTTTAATTTTGTATTGGGATATAGTTTTGGGGAATACAATTTATATTGGGATATTGTATTGGGAATACAATTTATATTGTATTGATTAACAATGTTTTGATAGTTTCAGGTGAACAGTGAAGGGACTCGGCCATACATACACATGTATCCATTCTCCCCCAAACTCCCCTCCCATCCAGCCTGCCACATAACATGAGCAGAGTTCCATGTGCTATACGGTCCTTGTTGTTTATCTGTTTTAAATATAGCAGTGTGTACATGTCTATCCCAAACTTCCCAACTATCCCTTCCCTCTGTCTCTACCCCTTGGCAACCCTAAGTTCATTCTCTAAGTTTGTGAGTCTGTTTCTGTTTTCTAAATAAGTTCAATTTTGTCATTTTCTTTTTAGATTCTGCCTATAAGGGATATCATACAATATCTCTCCTTCTTTGTCTGAATGACTCACTTCACTCACTGTGAGAATCTCTAGGTCTATCTATGTTGCTGCAAATGACATTATTTCATTCTTTTTAATGGCTGTGTAATATCCCATTGTATGTATACACCACGTCTTCCTGCTACATTCCTTCGTCAGTGGACATTTAGGTTGCTTCAGTGTCTTGGCTGTTGCAAACAGTGCTCCGGTGAACTCTGAGGTGCACGTATCCTTTCAGGGCATGGTTTTCTCCAGACGTATGCCCAAGAGTGGTATTGCAGGGTCATATGGTAGCTCTTATTTTTAGTATTTTAAGGGACCACCATATTATTATCCATAGTGTCTGTACCAGTTCACAAGGAGTTTTTCAGAGTATTTGTCCTAGGCATTAGATTCTAGCTCCAAGTCAGGAATAAATCATTCTTCCCTGAGCCTCAGTCTATCCAGCTGTCCAAACGGGTTTGTTCAGTCATTCAATAAATATTTACTGAGCCCAGCCCTATATTGGGCTTGGTCCTGGGAAAGCATCTTAATTCTATAAAATATTCAGGGTCAGTCTGTAAAGTGTCTGCCTGCAATGCGGGAGACCCGGGTTCAATCCCTGGGTCAGGAAGATCCCCTGGAGAAGGAAATGGCAGTCCACTCCAGGATCCTTGCCTGGAGAATCCCACGGACAGAGGAGCCTGGCAGGCTACAGTCCATGGGCTCACAAAGAGTCAGACACAACTGAGTGACTAACACACACACACACTCTCAGGAACCTATGTTAGATACCCAGGATGTGTATCTGGTCGGGGAGAGGGACAGAAGACAAGTGAACCAGTAGGTTGATCAGTGCCTGATAAAACCAACAAGGTCCTCAGAGCAAGAATAGCAGCTGTAGACAAGGGTGGTCAGGGAGGACCCATCAAGGATATGACCCCTGAGCCAAGACCTGAGTGGGCAGCAGCGATGAGAGCAGGTTAAGAAGGAGGAGGTGTGCAGAGATGGGGGTGGGAGCATCACAGACAGGAGCAGCAGGTTCAAAGGCCCTGAGGTGAGCACGCACTTGCCGTGTTTGCAGAACAGCAGCGTGACTGGAACGGAATGAGCAAGGGGGACGTGCAGGAACTGAGTGTGAAGAAGGGGCAGTGCCTATTGCAGGCCAAAGTAGGCAACGTTATGGAACGGGGAGCCTTTGCAGAACTTGAGAAAAGGGAGGCAGTAATCTAGTTTGTACTTTTATTTTTTTTATTAATTTTTTTTTTTAGTTTGTACTTTTAAATAACTCCTCGGGTTACTGTCTGGAGAGTGGTTCTGGGTGAGTTGGGCCACTGACAAAGCAGGGAGGCAGGAGGGTAGGAAGTGGCAGCCTGGACCGGGCTGATGGGATGGAGAAAAACCTGGCTCTGTGACATGTGCGTTTGTGGGGGAGGCCGGGGAAGAGGGGGTGGGACTCCCCAGGCTCCTGGAGTGTGTCACTGAGTGCAGGGGGTCCCCTCTCCAGGAGAACAAGGCTGATGTGAGGGAGGGAGGCACAGGTTCATCTGGACACTCTGGACTTGAGATGGCCTTGGCGCCTGACACAGGGCTGCCTCGTGTGCCAGGCCATGGAGATAGGAGGCGATAACGCACTTCCAGCTGCAGTCATGTCTGCGTGCTGTGGAATCCTCCGACTGCAGGCCCATTCAGAGGGACTGTGAGGGATTCTCTGGGCAAGAAGGTCACACTGTTCCCATTGTCTGGGCAGCCCCAGGAAATCAAGGACCCTGTCCGAGAGGAGGCAGCCCTCTCTCAGGCCCCCTGGCTCCATTTCACCAGCTGAATTACCTGAATTCCACTTCGCCAAGCCAGGCCCTTCTGGAATCTGTCTGCCCACGCTTTGAGCTCTTTTGCCCTGCTCCTCTGCTCAGAGTACCCCTCCACCTAAAAACCCCGCCTTTCCTTCCCTTCAGTGACTCTGGTCCGTCCTGCCAGACCCAGTCAACCCTAATGTCTTCCAGCTGTCCTCCAGAAAGTGATCAGTCTCTCCTTCATCCAGAAACCATGGTGACTGGAATTGCAGGGGCCACCCCTAGATTACAAGGCATCTTCATATCTGCCAGCTCTTTGGATCCCATTTAGAGCACTTGGGATGTCACACCCCACTTTCTGGGTGAAGCAGTTGACCTGCTCAAGGCTGTTGCCTCCAAGTGACCCTCATGGAGTTGGTGCCATAGCCAGGGCATGGGGGAGCGGTCAGACTTCAGGCAGCCTGGGTTCAAGCCCTGGCCCCAATACTGCGTGGCTGGAAGGTGAGCTCAGCCAAACCTCCGCACTTCTCTGAGCCCCACCTGGAAAATGGGGCAGCGACAGACCTACCTCACATACCTGTTCTGAGGATTTGTTTGGCCAAAGTCCAATCCATGCTTATTATTCATAATGCTTAACACACATAAAGTCTCACAGACACTGAATTAGCGATCCTGAGCCATTGTTCCAAAGGGAGATGCAGAGTCCTTGCATGTTCACCAGCTGCCAGCAGAAAACACTGAGGCTTCTGTTAAAGACACCTATTTAGTATATTGTTGATGTGTCAGTGTGGAATTCGGCCAATAACACCGTAACTCAGGCCTGAACGAAGCTTGTCTGACACAGACGGTTTCTCCATAAGGCACGTCACAGCCTTCCTGCACTTAACAACGCTGGACCGCACTTTAGCACTGTCCTTCGGGCCATTTCAAACTGAGAAAAAAATCACCACCAGCAACAAAAACACACAAACATGAAAGCGCAGCATTAAGTAGACTAGGAAGAGGAGGCTTGTTTACAGTATGAGCTGAAACAGAAGGACGGGGTCGCCCTGTTCAGTGTCAGCTGGGAATCTGTGTGTCAGGCTCTGCCAGTGGCCACAAAAGCCCCGCGAGCGTTGATTTAAAGGTTACAGAAGAGTCTTAGTGCGTAGGCAAACTTGCGTTACAGACTTGTTAATAATGAGGGCTGGGGGTAGGTGGAACACTCGCTCAGTGAGGTCTGCGGTTAGTGTTGGAACCGACACCAACAGAAGTGTGTCCTGAGCGCGTCCCCTCTGGACAGGGCTGGGACTCCCTGAGCTTTGTGGCTTTGTCTTCCCCAGAGTGTCACCTTGGTAACCTCTTGGCTCCTGTGGACTTCGGGGTGGGAGGCCAGTGTAGGTTCTGGAGGCCCTGAGGCCACCCCCCACTCCCCTCCCCCAACTGAAGGGTTTGTTCCAGTTCCACTGGGTGGGTGGTAGCACCACTGAAAAGTTTCAAAGCAGAGGTGTGATTGGATTCCTTAAGTGGCCCATTGATCAGCATGAAAGAGGGGCAGGAAAGGTAAGACAGGAAGACGAGGGGCCAGGGAGAGGCAGTGTGGGGCGTCTGGGGGGCTGGCTCTCAATCAAGAGAGAAGGGAAGGATGGGGAGGCAGTTAGGAAGCACCTGGCTGTGTGCACTCGCTCCCCAGGAGGATGTTGGGGGGAGAAGTGCCGCCAGTCCCTCTTGCTGGTGTTTGAAATTAAAGTTTGATGTTGTTCTTCTAAGGAGCAGTGAGGGAGGTGGTTCCAGGCTGGCACAGGGAGGGAGGAGCAGGGGGCATGTGGGCCGTCAACAGGAAAGTGGATCTCAGAGGCCAGTCTGTTGTGGGATTTTCTCCCAGCATCCTCTGCTTTGGGGAGGGAGACGGGGAATAAAGAGGAATTGGAGGCCGAGGGGGTGGGGAGCCTTGACTTCTGTTTTTACCATAGCAAGTGAGCTGCCCAGTTTAGCTGCGTGTTGACCCGTTGCATGAGACAAAGAGGGATCTTACAGGTTCTCAGTCAGCCCTTCCTCCAACAAGCCCTCCCTGGAGCCTGGTAGAGCCAGCAAGGGAGGTCAGCTTTGAGGTCAGCTCCGTTTGCACGGGGTCTCGGGTGGGTCCACTGGCTCTTCTGCAGAGCTTGTGGCCATGGCCCTCACACTGTTGAGGCTGCTTCCTGCTCGGTTCCTGGGCACCAGCCGACCTGAGGGCTGGGCTGGGCCTCCAAAGCATTTGCAGGGGGGCTAGCATCTGGAGGTTGCTAGGGAACCACAGCCACTCCTCTGAGCACCTGAACTCTGATTGGCCATCTTCTGTATCTTGACATTAAAAAAGACAAACAACGTGCAGAAGCAAATTTATTCCAGGCTGAGAGTTTGCTGGGTAAAATCTTGGTGCAGAAGGCAGAAATGAGACAAAGGGGGCTCCTTCTCAGAAGAAGCAAGTGCTTGTGCACAGTAGGGTGGGGAGACTGGGCTGGATGTCTGGAGCCTGGAGCCAGGCAGCCTCGCACAACTGGCTTCTGTCTGATCCTGGGTGTGAGGGACCGGCTGGGCCAAGGTGAAGGCAGGGAGGCACATGGTCCCCAGGGCTCAGCAGTGCAGTGCGCAGACAGTGCTAGGGCTCAGCAGACACTTCTCTCAGAATCTTTAAAAATACACACAGGAACCAGCTGGAGGAGCCGGTCACCATGGAGAGATCCCCAAGCTCCCCAGGGCAGGTCTGGAAGCCTTCCAGAGTGAATGGACGCAGAGTTGGCCCCACTCACCGTGCTGGTGTCGAGTGTGGCACACAGGGCAGGGAGGGCCGCAGTCGCATCCTGGACGGCGCCAACACCCTGGGTCTCAGGGCATTTGCTTCCTCTAAAGTTCATTGGCAAATGATGGTTGTGCACCCTCTGGACTGGGGCCTGGCTGCCGACACGCATGGGACACACACTCAGTCGGAGGCTTGGCCGTGGGCCTGAGCGCTCCGGAGGAGAGGGTCAGACTCTGCCTGGGCCAGAAAGGGCTGGGGGTGGAGGGCTGGGCCGGAGGGCAGGAAACACGGAGGATGTGCAGAGGGGTTTTGCCTGAGATGATGCATGTGCAAGAGGGCTTCGGTGCATGAAGAGTGTGGCATGTTTGGGAAAGGGTGGGAGGGCTCTCTGAAGCTCGAAGGGGCATGCTGAGGGGGTGGGAGGGCGGAAGATGAGGCTGTCGGTGTGGGAAGGTGGGACCAAGAAGAAAAGGCTCCAAAGTTGGGACGGGACTAGAACCTCGGGTTCTAAAGTGCCGGAAGCCTTCACTATGGCTAAATCCTGATTTTCGGCACTGGAGGGTTTTTTTTTTTGTAGTGGTGAGGTTCTTTTTCTTATTTAGCAAATACTTATTGAGAGCTTTCTGTGCTTGAGACGTCACCATGGGCCTGGGATACGACCTGCTGTGCCAAGACAGACAGAGTCCCCCATCCACGTCAGGCCTGTAACCACTGGCAAGTAAATGCTGAGATGAGCACATGACAAACGTGGCAGGTGCTCTGATGGAGATCCTGAGAGACACAAGATTAGGGAGCAAGCAGTCAGGGGAGGCCTCTGGGAGGAAGTGACCCCTGAGACGTGAGGAGCTGAGAGAAGCCTTCCGGCAGAAGGGACAGCATGTGTAAAAGCCCTGAGGTGGGAGGAAGTGCAGGAGTTAAGAACACAGACTGGCTGCATCTGGATGCTGGAAGGGGCTGCAGAGGTGTCGGCCTGTATTTCTCGGCATTTCACGCCTGTGAAATGAGAGCTGTACTGTAGAGTCAGGCCCCATCCTCCTGCCCTGGCTCGGGGTGGTGGGGAGCGTACAGTGCTCACAGATGAGTGATGCCTCCCACCCACAGAGGCCCCAAGGCCTCAAAATCCACTCCATTAGTCACACCACTTATCACCTGTGCCCCCGGAGACAGAGAGAATCCAAGATAAGTTCACTTCTCTTTCATCACATCTGGCTATCTGGCCTGGCCTCCCTAGTTCACTTTCTCTCTCTCTCTAATGAGTGGGTGCATCAGCAGGACTCTGGCATACACACCCTGAGAGAGAAACTGGAGGGTTAGCCCTCTGTACAGGCCTTTGACTGTGGAGGGTCCCATTGTGTCCTGGGTGGGGCGGGTCCCTGCACAGAGTGACTCGTTCAAGCCAGTGTCAGCCTACAACACAGGCTGGGGACAAGGACCCTGATTGCGATCACAGGGCCTCAGCTAGGCTTAGAGCCCAATTCTGGGTCCTCACACTCACTGCCACCCCCTTTAGGGAGATGTTCTTAGGGAGGTGTCCCCCTTTAAGCATTTTGAGCAGATTGAGGCTTCTTCCTTCTGATGTGGGGAAGAAAACTCCACTGAAGCTTCCTTGGGACATTCAGGCCAACCAAACAAATGAATCATGAAATCCCTGGTGAGTCCAGGCTCTACGGGTTGTGGGCTTCAACGGGCTGCTCTACGTGTCAGCTCTTGAGGGAGACTACCCCGGGCCTGGTCAGAGAACCAGTCCAGTCTCCCACAGGGGCTGGGGAGTGGTAAACTTTTGGCTCACCCCTAGGTGTGTCTCCCTCAGAACAAGAAAGCAGTCAGCCGTGCTGGCCCTGGGCTCTCTGACCTCAGTGATGTAGCAGGTGTGTGTGTTTTGAACGGAGAAGGGGCTGGGTGCTCCCAGAGCACTGGGTCACCTAGACTGGCAGGCACGAGGCGAGGCTCCGGGGCTTTTCCGTGGTGGCCTCTGGTGGTGAGGCACTCGAGTCACAGCTGTCGCTCTGCTGAGGGGGGCCCCTGGCTTTCCCAGTCCCCAGGATGGGCCTGGCCTAGTACACGTATCTGTCAGGTGAACAGGCGGACTGTCTAAACTACATTTTTTATTTTTGTTGCTGTTGGTCACTCAGTCGTGTCTGACTCTCTGTGTCCACACGGGCTGCAGCACACCAGGCTTCCCCGTCCTTCACCGTCTCCTGGAGCTTGCTCAAACTCATGTCCATCGAGTCGGTGATGCCATCCAACCATCTCATCCTCTGTCGTCCCCTTCTCCTCCTGCCTTCAATCTTTCCTGGCATCAGGGTCTTTTCCAATGAGTTGGCTTTTCCTCTTTAGGCAGTGGTAATTTACATACACTTGCAGGAAATAATACGGCAGGATCCTGGTACCCGTTACCCGGTTTCCTTCAGTGATGACATCTTGCAGAACTGCAGGCTGCTGTCATAGCCGGAACACTGACACAGATGCAGCCGAGCAGTCTCACTCAGGTTTCGCCGTCTTCACTTGTGTCACCTGTGGTGCACTTAATCCACTGTGCTTTCATCACAAGTGCCGGTGCCTGTACCCACCAGCATGGGCAAGATACACAGCTCCCATCAATTCGCACATACTGGGGTCTTCCCTGTCACCCTTTTATAACCAAGTCCTCCAGCCTCTTCATCACTCTCTCCCCCAGTCTCCGCACAAACTGCTAATCTGTTCCCATCTCTATAATTAGGTCATTTCAGTAATAAATAAATAGAATCACGTGATCTGTAACTCTTGAGATAGCTTTTTCACGAGGCATAATTCACTTGAGATTCATCCAAGTGGTTGCTTACATCATTGTTCCTTTCTTTTGGTTGCTGAGTGGTCTCCCATGGTCTGGGTGCACCGCAGTTGCTCACCCATTGAAGGACTTCTGGGTTGTTTCCAGTTTAGGCCTATATCACATAAAGTTGCCATGAACATGCTCGCCCAAGTTTTTTGTGAACATGTTATCATTTCTATGGGCTAAATGCCCAAGAGTGTAGTTATTGGGTTGTGTGATATTTGCATGTTTCATTTTAAAAGAAACTGCCAGATCGTTTTCCAGGGTGGTTGTATCATCTTACATTCCCACCAGCCATGTACGAGTGATTCCATTTTTCCACATCCTCACCAGCATTCGGTGGTGTCCCCGTTTCTTATTTTGGTCATTCTGGTGTTTCCGCAGTGATGTCTCATGGGGCAGATGAATGGGCTCTCCCGTGCCTTGTCCATGGCCCCGGTGGCTCTGAGCCTCGTTTCGAGGGTTCCCACTGGGCCGTCACCATCACCTTGATTGACAGCCCCTTGAAGGCCAGGCTTAAAGCCCCTCCTCTGGCTCCTGCTCCCTGTGGGCCTTACCTCGGTAGAGGCTGTTTCCATCCTCCCTGGGGAATGGGCAGTTGGAGTTAAGATGACGAGAAAAGCCACTGGATGTGACCCCACCCCTCAGAGGAAGTAGCTTCTGCTAGTTGACCAGCATCTCCTGTTTCAGACCGAAAGTCGAGCCAGCCCTGGGCCAGGATCGGAACGGGACTCTGAGACCCTACCTCCCACCCAGGGCAGGTCTTAGTTCCCTGAGTCTTGCTGGACACAGTCTGACTGGGTGCGATGGAGTCTTGGGGGAGGCAGACTGGTGTGTGGGGTTTTCGCGTAATGAGGTGGGGGTGGTGGGGTGGGAATGGCACCCTGTGGGGAAGGATAACTGAGCCCTGAAGGCTGCCTTGGTCTTTGACCAGACAGGGAGGGGGCCTCCGGCAGAGGAGCAGGGTGGAGGGAAGGTGGAGTAGGAGGGAAAGACCAAGAAGGGGAGTGGCAGGTCTCTGCGCTTGAGGACAGGCAAGGTTAGCCATTCTTTAACTGTCCTGACCACACCTCTGCTGTCACTGCGGGTGCCCCAGCTGGATAATCCCTTTGTGTGGGACTAGGAGGGGGAGGGTCTGTTGGTCCCTCTGGGCATCCCCCACTAGACTTGACCTTGGCGCAGCATGAGGATGGGCAGGGCTCGGGTCTGTCTGTCTTGGTCATGGCTGTGTCTGACCCCCATTCTCCTCCAGAAATCCTCACCGAGGCCAGAGCTAGGGTCGGGTCAGGTGGGGCCTTAGCCCTGAAAGGGACTCCAGAGGGCTGTCAGCTTCACCCTTCCCCTGCCCTCCTCTCGCCCATCTGCAGGTTCATCATGCCTAGTGGCATATAAGAAGACCCCGCCACCGGTCCCTCCACGCACCACGTCAAAGCCGTTCATCTCCGTCACAGTCCAGAGCAGCACCGAGTCTGCCCAGGACACCTATCTGGACAGCCAGGACCACAAGAGCGAAGTGACGAGCCAGTCTGGGCTGAGCAACTCCTCGGACAGCCTGGACAGCAGTACCCGCCCGCCCAGCGTGACACGGGGCGGCGTCACCCCAGCCCCCGAGGCCCCCGAGCCACCCCCAAAACATGCAGCTCTGAAGAGCGAACAAGGGACGCTGACCAGCTCCGAATCCCACCCTGAGGCCGTCCCCAAAAGGAAACTGTCATCTATAGGAATACAAGTAGGGGCCCCTTTCACACTCTGTCCTCGGCCTGCACCGCGCACCTGCCTGCGTGTAATTACATCTGGCGGAGGCCCACTAGGTCTCCTGGGTCACGGTGGTTTGTCTGTTTTGGGGGGTCGGCCCCAAGTGGCCAAACCAAATTCCACCCATAAGCCATGCCTTCCTCGAGGTCGCCCAAACGTGGTATGGGCCATGCAGCTGTGGGCGCGTGTCCCTGCTCCAATGATGGGTTGTCCCGGTGAATGTAGTTACACTCAGCCAGCCATCTCCTGTCCACTGTTTGCCTGTCCTCTGTCTGTCTGTTCACTCCACCCTTTGCCCTGCCAGCCGACATGTGGGAGACAGGACTGGCCCGACAGTTCTCTGATCCAAGGTCAGCTCAGGTGCGGAGGCTGCAGCCCTGCCTGGTGGTGGGAGCAGCGTGGAGCGTAGACGCCAAGGGCCGGGGGGACCAGGACCCAGGGCCCTGGAGCCTTGGGGGTTGCTCCAGGGGGACTTTGCCCAGAGCCCTTTCGGGCCTTGGGGACAGGTAGGTTGCTCAAGGTGCCAGGCCCACAACAGATTGAGAAGTGGGACATCGGTCCTGACGCCTCCCTCCACAAGAAACGATCCAGGCAGATAATTCCCTGGGACCAAGGGGCCAAAGCCAGGAGACGCCTCCGGAAGCCAGGCTCTCAGTGCCCTCGTGACCGCGGCGCGTAGCAGGGCCGGTGCGCTAGCTTTCCGCCCACCGCGGTGCCTCCTGCATGACCTCATAGCAGTACTTGAGCTGAGCCGGGAAAACCTGGGCCCTGCCTGGCAACTTTCAAGAGCTGTTCTACATCCTTAATTAAAGCACACTCCAGGTAGGGAGTGGGGAGGGCAGCTACAGTGGGCTGAGAGCTTGGGGAAGGCAGAGCCCCTCCTAACCCAGATGCTGATCAAGGACATCCAGGTGGCGTGCATGGTGGCTTAGATCAGACAGGATCTCTGTTTCCCCGGCCACCCCTGGCCAAGTGCATCAGAATTATAGAAGGAACATGGGACTCTAAGGAGGGCTGAATGGACCAGAGATGACTCACTGGCCAGTTGCTTGCACTTGCTTCTTGGGGAGGCAGAGTTTAGGCAGCTCTGGGCTACAGTTTTCGCCACGGATACAAGAAGAAAGTTGGCCGGGAGACTGTTTTCTGGTCTCCTTCGTAAGTTCAGCCCCTGGCCTATACTCTGGAGGGATTCTGAGGGGTACGGAAAATCGCTTAGTCTTGGTTGGGCAGCCCCACCCTCTCCTTGGCCAAACCAGATGATCTCATCTTTACAGAAGACCTGAGAGAGAGAGTCACCCTGATTCTTTCACTCAGAGGTTCACACGGGGCTGCGAACTCTGGCTCTCGGGCCCACCCAGGCTTCTCCCTGTTGGATCACCCCACTGCCATCCAAGCTCTCCAAGCAGTTCTTGGGAGCCGGTGATGCCTCGTCCCCTGAACTGGCTATAGCTGAAGGAGACATGCAGTTACACCCTCCATGGTGGGGAGGTGCCTGGCGCTCAGCCCCATCCCAGGAAGCCTCTCTGGCCTCTGTGAAGCCAGGAGACCAGAGCTTCCAATTTCCAGTGACAGTCCCAACAACGCTTGTCCTATCCCTTAGTGCCTCAAACTGCTCAAACCTGGGTTCTCCCTCATTCATGAGCAGTGATGGAGAGGCTGGCCTGGCTACTCTGTGGCCACGTACCTCTGTCCCAGGAATGAAAGGTAGGCCCAGGGCATCCCTGGTATAGAGAAAGTGCCGGCCTTGCACGTGGCCCTGGTCCTACTGCTGCCCTGGCCCACCTGGTGCTGAAGGTAACCTCAGCCGAGTGTGATCGAGGCCCAGGGATTGCGTCCCGTAGGACCCAGGGACTGGGCCGGCTGTGGCCTTGGTGACAGCTTTCAAAACCAGAACTGCTGCCCAAGGTTTGCCCCTCGTGTGGCGCCCCCAGCCTGCCCTTCAGCTGCAGGGTTGGGGGAGTGACCTCTGCCTCGAGACAGCCCGGCTTCAACTACACCAGATAACGGCTGTGGCTTTGTGTGTGTGTGTTTTCTTTCTCTTTCGTTGTCCTTTTTTTTTTTTTCTTCTCTCTGATGCGTGTAAAGGAGAGGACTAGAAGGAACGGTTCCCACCTCTCGGAGGACAACGGACCCAAAGCGATCGATGTGATGGCACCCTCCTCAGAGTAGGGAAAGGCGGTCCTCTCCACCCCATCCCACCTCCCGCCCGCCTGCCCGCCCGCCTCCGCGCGAATGAGCAGTGCCCGGCTTCACCTGGTCCGGCCTCGGGCCCACGTGCAGTGTCCGCATGCCTCGTGTGCGTCTGTCCGCTCGTCCGTTTGCGTCGTCCCACTAATGTGAATTTCAGCAGCAAGTGTGGTGTTTGTTTTTTTATTTTTGTCTTTGTCCCCGTGCCGTGGCTGTCGTTGTCCTTCAATAAGGTTGACTGCATTCAGCCAGTGCCAAACGAGGAGCCCAGTCCCGCTACCAAATTCCAGTCCATCGGGGTTCAGGTAGAGGACGACTGGCGGTAAGTGGCACCGAGGTGGTGGCTGCCTCTCCCCTCTCCTCTCCCTCCCTCCGCTCTCACCTCTCCCGCGCCTCCTCCTCTTGCTCTCCCTAACCCACTTCTCCTTGCTGGATTTCTAAGAACCAAGCTGGGTTGGGGGTGCGGGCGGTGGTCCAGGCGTGGGAGGCTGGGCGGGCAGGGCGGCCAGTGTGCTGATGAGCAAGGGTGAGTGCTTGCTCTTTGAGAGGAATCAGCCACGGGGACTGAGGCCGGGCAGAGTCATGGCCCAGCACCCCCAATGTTGGTGGGCTTCCTGGCCCCGCTGCAGTAAACAGGCAACCTTATGACCTTGTCCGTGTGTGCGTGTGCGGGCAGGGCGGGGGCTGAGCTGAGAATGAGACGGGGCTGTGGGACCCGCTTCAGGCGCATGGTGAGCAGACGATGCATCCGTTTCTCTGTCTCCCGTGTGTCCGGGTCGGGGTGGCCTCTGGTCTCCGACCCTCTTGGTGACTCACCCTTTCCTGTCCCCACCCCTCCTCCACGCCGTTCCCTCCCCGCTCCCAACAGAAGCAGTGCCCCTTCTCACAGCATGTCCTCCCGACGGGACACCGACTCAGATACCCAGGATGCCAATGACTCGAGCTGTAAGTCCTCTGAGAAGAGCCTCCCAGACTGCACCCCGCACCCCAACTCCATCAGCATCGATGCCGGCCCCCGGCAGGCCCCCAAGATTGCCCAGATCAAGCGCAACCTCTCCTATGGAGACAACAGCGACCCTGCCTTGGAGGCATCCTCGCTGCCCCCGCCTGACCCCTGGCTGGAGACCTCCTCCAGCTCCCCGGCAGAGCCCGCGCAGCCTGGGGCCTGCCGCCGGGACGGCTACTGGTTCCTGAAGCTGCTCCAGGCAGAAACAGAGCGGCTGGAGGGCTGGTGCTGCCAGATGGACAAGGAGACCAAAGAGAACAACCTCTCTGAAGAAGGTGGGTACTGCGAGGCCGGTGTGCTGGGGCGGGTGGTGGGGGTGCCAGCCCCAAGTCTCCAGGGCTCGGCAGGGGGAGTCTCTTTAAGTTCTCTTCTTGGCTCAGTTGTGAACCCACCTCTTATTTTCATTCTTGCTTTTCTTCCTTCTATCCACCTACATAACCAGCCTTTTTCCAGAAAGAATTTATGTCAGCAGCTGATAGTTGCACAGGCTGTGTGATCAGCCACCCCCGGGGTTGAATCCCAGCTCTTTCCTTACTAGGGAAGTGACCTGGGCAGGTTTCTTGAACCTGTTTCCTTACCTGTAATGTGGAGATAGTCCTACCCTCTGATGTAGTGGTGCTTGTTCAAGGTCTGATGAAGTACCAAGCACAGAAACTTGGCACCATAATTACGCCTTCAGCAGTTCCTTATTGAGCACCTACTGTGTGCCAAGCATCAAGCATCTACCTGTGGGCTCAGCAGGGTGTGAGGAGCTGTGAATGGGTGAGACCGAGATCATCTACTTCCCCACTTGGTTTCTGTCTATACCATACCTGTTTCCAAAAATTCCCCTGAGAATATGTAGGGAGCCTGCAGTCACAGGTGGTTGATACAGGGGAGGGGAGCTCTGGCCCCCAGTTTGCTCCCCTCCACAGACCAGGCAGGAGGGACAGGTCCTCAGAATGTCCAGAAGGGATGGAGCATCCCGCTGAGCCCTGGTGGGCAGGGCCTGAGGAAGACACCCCTTGAAGATGCAAAGTCCCTGTTTCCACTGTTTCTAGGCCAGTTCCCAGCTCTGATGTCAGAGCAGGGAACTGTTGTGAGGTATATGCCTAATAACTTCTTACAGTACTAGCATTTACAAAATCAGAGCAGTGGCATGGATCCTGAACTGCTTCTAATAGAAACCATCCAGCCCTCTGGCCTTCTTCCTCAGCCTTCCCCACCTTCAGCTCTCAACTGCTCTGTCTTCTGGTATCTACCTTCAATATTTCTTTCATTCTTTTTTTTTTAAATGGGAATACCTTTCATTTCCTCTCATTAGTCATCATCATGTATTGAAATCTGCTATAATAGTTCATATTTAGCTCTGTCACTTCCACTTCCTGTGCCCCATCCTCCGTATATTACATCAGTTTAGGGTTAAAAAAACAACCAATGTTTCTGTTTACTGTGAGCATGGAAATGATATTCACTGCAGAGCCTTGTAGTATGATTTCATTGTCTCATACATTTTATTTTCCCTAAAATAAATGGTTGCCTCCTCTTCTGTATACTTTGTTTTCTAAGCTCTTATTTGTAATTTTTTTCACATGCCCCACAAGATCTGCCAGCCCACCATTGACATTGTTTCCCAGGTGTGCAGACGTATCAGATCATGTCGTGATCTCCTGTTTTTCCCAGTGCCCTCTGTCTCCGGCTCTGGTCTGGCCAAGTTGCTCTCTAGGCCTGCTACCTGGCTGCTGTCCGGAGGCTTCCCTTTTCTTCACCTGGGGCTGCCCTTGGCTACTTTCCTGCTTTTTGGACCATGTGGTCTTCTGCTTTCCTGGGTTTAGTCCTTAACTTTACTGGAGCACACCTTCAGTTGGAGATAAATTTTTGGAAACCACCATATCTTTGTTCAGACCTCATATAGTTTGGCTGAGTATAAAGCTGAAAATAATAAATACCAATTTTTTTTATATAACTGTAGAGATATATATATATATATAACATTAAATAAAATTGAAAATAACTTTCCCTTAGAACCTTGAAGAGGCTGTATTATACTTAGCTTCCATTACTTGTGCTTAAAAAAAAAAAAAAGTGTGGACTTCCTCGTGGTTCAGATGATAAAGAATCTGACTGCAATGCAGAAGATGTGGGTTCAGCCCCAGGGTTGGGAAGATCCCCTGGAGAAGCAAATGGCAACCCCCTCTAGTTTTCTTGCCTGGAGAATTCCATGGACAGAGGAGCCTGGTGGGCTGCAGTCCATGGAGTCACAAAACAGCTGGACACAACTGAGCAACTAAGACTTTCACTTGTGCCTAAAAGTTTGAGGCCGGTCCAGTTCTTAGTCCTTGGAAGCTGTTAGAGTCTTCACTTCACTTCTTTTGTGAAGGTTCTAGATGATGTGTCCTGGAATGGGTCTTTGTGCCAGTAGTTAATAGGCCACTTGTATGTGGAGACCTTTTCTTTCTGAGAAATAGTCTTGCATTAATTTTTAAAAAACAATTCCCTCACTTCTACTTGTTCTGCTTTCTCTCTCTGAAACTGCTGTCACTCAGATGCTGGGTTTGCTGAGCTGATCCTGTCTCACATCTTTTTTGTCTCTTATCTTTTTATTGTCTGTCTTTCTGGAAGACTTTTTCTTTTTTTTCCACGCTATAACAGCTTTATTGAGATATAATTCGCATGCCATAAAATTTACCCCTTTTCAGTGTTACCATTAGTACAGTCAGTACACTCATAATGATGTGCAACCATCACTACTACCTGAATTCTGAACATCTTCATCACTCCAAAAAGAAACCCCATGACTAAAAGCAGTCACTCCTCATCGCCTCCGCCCCACTGTCTCTTAGCAACCACTAATTCTGTCTGTGGATTTGCATATTCTGGACGTTTATGCAAATTGAGTCATACAGTATGATCATACGACAGGACTTTTGTGTCTCACTTTTGCCTCTTCTTGCCACACGTTTTGCAGGCTCATTCATGTTGTAGTGTGTATCAGGTTTTCATTCCTTATCGTGGAATAATATTCCATTTTATGGATATACTACATTTTATTTAAACATTTGTCTGTCGATGGACGTTTGAATTGTTTCCACTTTTAGGCTAGTGTGAATAATGCTGCTATGCACATTTGTGTACAAGTTTGTTTATGTAACCAGAAGTGGAATTGCTGGGTCACATGGTTATTTTGTGTCTAACTTTTGGAGGAACCTGCTGAGCTTCCATAGTGACTGCTCCCTTTATAACATTCCCACTAGCAGCACACAAGGGTTCTAATTTCTCCACCTCCTCACGAACTCTTGTAATTACTGCTCTTTTTGATTATAGCTATCACAGTGGTAAAGTAGTACCTTGTTGTGACTTTGATTTGTGATTCCATGGTGGCTAATAAAGTGTATAGCATTTTTGCATATGCTACCTGTGTATCTTTTACTGGAGAAATCTATTGAAATTTGGAGGTTTTCCTGACTTCACTCTGTCCATCAAATGTTTATTAGAGCCATCCGTATAACAGCACTTTGTTACTCTGTTCCTTTTTAATATTTTTTCCTTGTTACGTGGATAGAGTATCTTCTACCTTTCTAAGACCTACATATATATTTATTTAAGTTTTCATGTGTCTCTGTGTTGTCTCTGTTTCCTTTAGATCCTTCTTTCTATGTATCTTTTTCAGTTGGAATCTTTCTTGGAATGTCCAGTAATCTTTGGTTGTTTATTCATATTAAAAGTGAGCAACTAACCCAGGAGTAGGAAGGGATGGAGTATAAGATTGCTAATTTTATTGTTTGCCTAGTAGTCCCTCTTGTTTTTTAATCTTATGATTTAATTTAAAATAGAACTTCAGAATTTCCTTACCGTCCAGTGATTAGGACTCAGCACTTTAGCTGTTGTGTCCCAAGTTCAGTCCCTGATTGGCGAACTAAGAATCCCTCAAGCCATGTGGCACGGCCAAAAAATAAAATAAAACTTAATTTTAGAGTTAGCAAAAGCAAATTATATAAAAACAGCAAAAAAGTCATGGTAATATACTGGTGTGTTGGTAATATACAGTAATAATATCAAAGACGAAATAATTATTTAACCATCAGGATAAAAACTCTCTAATAGCAGGATAAAACTCATAATAGCAGATAAAACTATTATGAATAATGCCGCTGTGGACATTCATGTACAAGATTTTGTTTGACTACCTGTGTTCGTCTTTTGAGTATATACCTGTGCATGGAATTGCTGGATCATGTGGTAATTCTTTAATTTTTTTCATTTTGTTACTATGAAATATATATAAAACCTGCTGTTTTAGCCACTTTTAAGTTTGTAATGCAATGGCATTACTTATATTCACAATATTGTATATCACCAACATCTATTTCCAAAATTTTTTATCACCTCAAATTGAGATTCTGTACCCATTAAGCAATAATTCCCCATTCCCCTCTCCACCCAGCCCCTGGTAACCTCTAATCTGCCTTCTGTCTCTATGAATTTCCCTATTCTAGATCTTTCATGTAAGTAGAATGATAGTGTTTGTCCTTTTGTGTCTGGCATGTTTTCAGGGTTCATCCATGTTGTAGCATATCAGAACTTCATTCCTTTTTATAGCTGAATAGTATATTCTACTGTATTTAAATACTGATACCACATTTGTTTGGTCCATGCATCTGTTGACAAACATTTGGGTTTTTTCGCCTTTTAGCTACTATGAATAACGCTGCAGTGAACACTGGATATAAGAATCTGTTTCATTCCAATTTTCAGTTCTTTCGAGTTTAAACCCAGAAGTGGAATTGCTGGGTCACGTGGTAATTCTCTGTCTGGCTTTTCGAGGAATCGCCAAACTGTTTTCCATAGCAGTTGCACCACTTTACGTTCCCACCAGCAATGCATAAGGGTTCCAGTTTCACTATAGCTTTGCTAACACTTGTTATTCCATCTTTTAAAAAAAAATTTATAGCCATCCTAGTAGGTATAAAGTAGTATCTTGTTGTCATTTTGATTTGCATTTCCCTAGTGACTGACACTAAGCATCTTTTCGTGTTCTTATTGGTCATTTGTGAATCTTTGGAGAAATATCTATATCCAAATAGTCTCTTTAATGGGGCTGTTTGTCTTTTTGTGGTTGAATTTAGGAGTTCTTTACATATTCTGGATAATAGGTCCTTGTCAGATACATGATTTATAAATATTTTCTTCCATTTTGTAGGTTGTCTTTTCATTTTCTTCATAGTGTCCTTTGATGTGCAAAAGTTTTTAATTCCGATAAAATCCAATTTACCTATTTTTCTTCTATTGCTGTGCTTCTGTTTTTTTTAAATTATGACTATATATTAATTTAATAAAAATTAAAATTAGGACAGGGACTTCCTTGGTGGTCCAGTGGTTAAGAATCCACCTTCCAATGCAGGGGACTCAAGTTTGATCCCTGGTCTGGGAACTAAGATCCCACATGCCACAGGGCAGCTAAGCCCACGCCCTGCAATCAGAGAGGCCCAGAAGCTGCAGTGACCACCCGGCGCAACCAGAACAAAGACCAGGACGGAAAACACTGAGGCAGGGAGAGGCAACCAGCAGGTCTGTGGGCAGGGCCTAGGTCTGAGAGCTAGGCTTGCAGACACCTCAGAATATTGGTTTCAAATAACACACAGTAAAAGTCATGTCAAGATAACAAAGGAAGCCAGGTACATTAAGATATAGTTACTAAAATAGTAAATAAGCCTGTGATGTGATAATATGTGTACTTCTTTGTTAAGGCATTAAATAATACAGTCTTGCAGTCTGTCTACTAAATTTTAAAGTAATGATGACAGTAAGCGTTATTTCGAGATCGCTGTAACCGCTGTAACGCGACATGAACTTCTCTTTGATTTCTGTTGGTGACAGTGTGGCAGGTGCTCCTGACACTGAACCAACGTATTTGTTGCCTATCTGAGTTTAAGGGCGTCCTGTTCTAGCATGACTGGGTGGCAAACTGGTCCTTTCCTTAGAAGATCTTGAAATGTCAGTATCTTTTCCCTGTAACCCTTCAGAATCTTCTTCGGAAAAGAACCCTCTAGTTTCTCCCGGGGGCCTGTGTCTGGTTGCTGGCATCCCAGATGCTAGGCAGCAGGAGGGCGCTCACAGACCATCATTCATTCCATGCTGTCCTCCACTGATCCTGCCTGGTGGCCTAGGGTTGGAGCACGTAGAGCAGCACTTATAGTCAAAATATAATGTGAACCGTGAACTTTAAATGTTCTAGAACTGCATTTAGAAAGAAAAAAGAGATAGGTGAAGTTGATTTTAATACATTTATCTTACTCAGGATGTCCAAGTAGTAGTATTTCAACATGTGTTCAACACAGAAAATTATTGAGGCGTTACATTACTTTCCTACTAAATATTTAAAGTCCAAAATAAATAAAATAGAAGTCCAGTGCATACTTTATCATTCTCAATCCAGACAAACCACATTTCAGCTGCTCACTTGCTTCATACGACCGGGAGCTGTCGTATTGGACAGCACAGATGAGAATAAGCCTGGGGTTGAGGGGACTTCCCTGGTGGTCCAGTGGCTAAGACTCCACGATCCCAAAGCAGGGGCCCCCGGTTCAATCCCTGGTCATGGACCTAGATCCCACATGCCACAACTAAATATCCCACGTACTGCAACTAAGACCCGGTGCAGCCAAATACATTAAAAAAAAAAAAAAAAAGCCTAAGGTGGAGGTGCAAAGATACCTTAGTGACAAAGTGTTGGTGGAGTAGGTTAAACTTTCTGGCAGTATCCTTAATTCTTTCAGGATTGAGAAAAGGCTTCCCTGCTAAGGGTTATTATGTCATGCCAAACAATATTACCTTCCTGTAGTATTATAAGCACGTGCTCTTTCAACATGATAACATTTCTCAATAAGCAGTCCCAGCCCTTGCTGTTGAACCCGAACTCTGCATGGAGCCCTTTCCCCAGCCCTACATCTGTGGCTATAACTTAAGGACAGAATTGGTCACATTGCTCTGTCCCTTAGATTCAAGATAAGTATTCTGACTGCTCAGGTGAATCAGTAACACGCATGCAGGTGGCTGCCTTTCTCAAATAGGTTTTGTGTTAAACCACCGTTCATCTCCAGAACATTTTCATCTTCCCCGGGTGACACTCTGTACCTATCAAACACTAACTACCCATCCCCCCTCCCCCATCCCTTGGCCACCACCATTCTTTGCGTCTCTGAATTTGACTACTCTAGGCACCTCATATAAATGAAATTATATGGTGTTTGTCCTTTTGTGACTGGCTTAGCATAATGTCCTCAAGATTCATTGACCTTACAGCTTCTATCAGAATTTCCTTCCTTTTTAAGGCTGAATAATATTCTCCTGTGGGGAAAGACCCACATCTTGCTTACCCGTTCATCTGTCAGTGGCTACACAGGTTGCTTCCATCTTTTGTCTGTTGCCAATAACGACACTTCTATCTCTTAGGACCACAGTTCTTCCTTGACGACCCTGCTTTCTAATCAAATTATGTGTGTCCAGGCAAGGCCCTCGCCTGCCTTACGGCCACAGGTTTCTTGTGTTTAATATTTATTTGCTGCATCAGGTCTTAGTTGTGGCACGCAGGATCTTTAGTTGCAGCTCTCCAGTGTCTCTCTAGTTATCACGCAGGCTCTAGAGCACACAGGCTCAGTAGTTGCTGCGCGCGGGCTTAGTTGCCATGGGGCATATGGGCTCTTGGTTCCCCAGCCAGGGATTGAACTTGCATCTCCTGCATTGGAAGGTGGATTTTTAACCACTCAACCACCAGCAAAGTCCACAGCCACAAGTTTGTTTTTTGTTCTTTTTTTTCTTATGGCCACAAATTTTAATGTCACTGTTCTTATATCTCTGGAAGAGCGTTACCAAGGAGTGCCTGAAGGAGACCACGGTACCTGCATATCATGCAGAAACGTGGCAGAGATCCTCCAGGCATTGCAGCTGGAGGGAACAACAGGGACAAAGGCAAGGAAGCAGGGAAGGGCAGGTTCCAGGAACCACAACTGAAAGAAAGGGATGGGAAGAGTAGGAAGCTCACTGAGAGGGGCCTCAAATATCAGATCAAAGTATTGAGCATTATCCTCCAGGCTGGGTGGGGAGCAGCTGAAGATCTGAAGTAACAGTGAGATGGTCAGATTTTCTAATTAGAAAGATCACCCTTGACTGCTGTGTTGAAAAGGCTTTGGAAACAAGGAGACCTGGGGTGGAGGAGGAAGGAATGGATAATAAATGTTTCTGAATGTTCCAAATGAACCAGCCAGAGGGGCCCTGGGTTGGAGTCAGGTGGAGAGCTCTAGCTTCCCTGGTCTGGGCCACAGGTGACTGGAGAGGTCATTAACTTAAGGGAGATGGAGGCAGGACATGCCTGGTTGGATAAGGGGGAGCCCTTAGAGAAGCAAGATCAAGTTGTGCACGTCTTTCTTTGCTGTTGAAGGAGGTGCAGATGAAAGCAACACTTAAATATAGCCTGTGGAAACTCCTGTGGCCTGGGGGGGTTGATAAGACTAGCTCCAGAGAATCAGCCTTGAGTGCTGGGCGGCTTACCATTCACCGTCTTGTTTACTCGCTGCTACCCAGTGAGGTCTATTCAGTCGCTCAGTCGTGTCCGTCTCCTTGCCACCCCATGAAGTGCAGCATGCCAGGCCTCCCTGTCCATCACCAACTCCCAGAGTTCACCCAAACTCATGCCAGTGAGGTCAGACCTATTAAAATCCTGTCTTGAAGAAGAAACAAACACATGGAAGTGAAGTGCTCCACCGCTCAACAGCTGTGTGACCTTCGGCACATCTGAGCCTACTTCTCCCCACTGTTCAGTGGGGACCATGACCCCACTCTTAGCGTATGGTGGGGGTAAGATGGGACCCTGTGTATGAAGAGTGCTTGGCCTGAGTGCCCCGCGGTAAATAGTACCAGCTGTGCCTGCTGCAGCTGCCGCCACCATCACCCTAACTTGTAGATGGATGCAGCCCAAGCCAGGAACTGAAAGGAGGCTCAGTGCCGGGAGGCTAGAGGTGAACAGGGGCGGAAACAGAGCCGGCAGCCGGAGGGAGGGGCCCGCCATCCCGTCTCCTTGGCACTCTCGAGAAAGGGAGCTATGAGAGAGACCTTGGCGGAGTCACCTCACTTCTCCAGGCCTCCACTTCCTCACATGTGACTTGGGTGGACCAATGTCAACCCCACCGGGCTGTGTATTAATGCAAGATTAGAAACACGAAGCCCTTGGCAAGAACCCAAAAGATGGCAGCATCAGCATCTTTTCTTATAGATACAGTTTTATTCATTTATTTATTTTTGGCCGTGCCGAGTCTTCGTTGCTGCATGGGCTCTTCTCTGATGACAGTGAGCAGGGGCTACTCTTCATTGCAGTGCGAGGACTTCTCATCCACTGACTTCTCTTGTAGCTCCTGGGCTCTAGAGCACAGGCTTAGCAGCTGTGATGCACGAGCTTGGTTGCTTGGTGGGATGTGAGATCTTCCTGAACCAGGGATAGAACTCATGTCTCCTACACTGGCAGGCCGTTCTTTACCACTGGGCCACCAGACAAGTCCTGTATGAATTTTAGGATTGGTTTTTCTGTAGCTGCAAAAAAAATTATTGGAATTTTGATAGGAATTGTATTGAGTCTGAAGATTACTTTGGGTAATAAGTCTTCTAATTCATGAATAAGGGGTATGTTTCCATGTATCACTAATTTCTTTCAACAGTGTTTTATAGTTTTCATTGTGCTAGTTTATCACCTCCTTAGTTAATTCCTAAATATTTTGTTCTGTTTGATGGTATCATAAATGGAATCATTTTTATAATTTCCTTTTCAGGTATATATTGTTAGTATATAGAACTGTAACTGATTTATTTTTGGCCACACAACATGGCTTGCAGGATCTTAGTTCCCTGACCAGGGATTGAACCCAGACCCTCAGCAGTGAAAGTGCAGAGTGCTAACCACTGGACCAACAGGGAATTTCTGAAATGCAACTTGTCTTTGTGTATTGACTTTGTATCCTAATCCTACTTGCTTTGCTAAATTCATTTATTAGTTCTTTTTCTTTGGTGGAATCTTTAGGTTTTCTACATATAAGGTCATATCATCTGTAAACATTATTTTACTTCTTCTTTTCCAGTTTAGATGCCTTTTATTACTTCTTGCCTAACTGCTCTGGCTGAAACTTCCAATCTTGTGTTGAATCAAAGTGATGAATGTGGGCACTCTTGCCTTATCCCTCATCTTAGAGAAAACACCCTGGAGTATGTTGCTCATTGTGGGTTTTTCATATATGGCGTTTATTTATTGAGGTAGTTTCATTCTATTCTCGGTTTACTGTTTCCCTCATGAAAGAGTGTTGAATTTTGTCAAATGTTTTTTCTGCATGACTCGATTGTATGGTGTTTCCCTTTCATTCTGGTGATGTGGCGTATTTCACTGATCAGCTTTCACATGTCGAGCCATCCTTGCACTCCAGGAATAAATCCCATGTGGTCATATGTATAATCCTTTTAATATGCTGCTGAATTCTGTATTTTGTTGAGTATTTTTGCATCAGTGTGCATAGGGATGATTGCCTGTAGTTTTCTTGTAGTATCTTTGTCTGGCTTTGATAACAGGGTAATGCTGGCCTCATAGAATGAGATAGGAAGTGTTTCCTCCCCTTCAATTTTTGGAAAAGTTTAAGGAGTGCTTTTTTTGCTGCTGCTGCTGCTAAGTCACTTCAGTCACGTCTGACTCTGTGCGACCCCAGAGACAGCAGCCCACCAGTCTCCCCCATCCCTGGGATTCTCCAGGCAAGAACACTAGAGTGGGTTGCCATTGCCTTCTCCAATGCATGAAAGTGAAAAGTGAAAGTGAAGTCGCTCAGTCATGTCCAACTCCTAGCGACCCCATGGACTGCAGCCTACCAGGCTCCTCCATCCATGGGATTTGCCAGGCAAGAGTACTGGAGTGGGTTGCCATTTTCCAGTGGTCATGTCTGGATGTGAAAGTTGGACTGTGAAGAAGGCTGAGTGCCGAAGAATTGATGCTTTTGAACTGTGGTGTTGGAGAAGACTCTTGAGAGTCCCTTGGACTACAAGGAGATCCAACCAGTCCATTCTAAAGGAGATCAGTCCTGGTGTTCTTTGCAAGGACTGATGCTAAAGCTGAAACTCCAATACTTTGGCCACCTCATGTGAAGAGTTGACTCATTGGAAAAGACTCTAATGCTGGGAGGGATTAGGGGCAGGAGAAGGGGTCAATAAAGGATGAGATGGCTGGATGGCATCACCAACTCGATGCACATAAGTTTGGGTGAACTCCGGGGGTTGGTGATGGACAGGGAGGCCTGGCATGCTGCAGTTCTTGGGGTCACAAAGAGTCGGACATGACTGAGCGACTGAACTGAGCTGAAACTATGGTGGAGGTAATGAAGATAATGGTGATCTCCTTCAAAAGATCCCATGCATGGACTGCTACACTCAGTGTCCCCAACCATGCAGCAGACCACCACAGACCCACACCTTCACCTGAGACTCCCAGACACCCACAGGCAAGTCCGGGACAGTCCCTTGTGGGGTCACTGCTCCTTTCTCCTGGGTCCTGGTGCACAAGGTTCTGTTGTGCCCTCCAAGAGTCTATTTTCCACGCCTGTGTAAGTTCTGGCAGCTGTATGGTATGGTTAATGGTGGAGTGTTTTTAGTCGTCTTTAAATGGTGGATTTCAGCAGTGAAGCCACTGAATCCAGAATTTTTCTTTGTTGAGATTTTTATTACTGATTCAGTCTCCCTACTAGTTACAGGTCTATTCAGATTTTCTATTTTTCATGATTTCGTCATGAATTTGTCCATTTCATCTAGGTTTTCAAATTTGTTGATGTACAGTTATTTTAAGTACTCTCTCATAATCCCTTTTTATTTCTGTAGAATTGGTAGTAATATGCCCACTTTTCATTTTTGATTTTATTTTATTTATTTTTTATTTTATTTTATTTTTTATTTTTTATTTTTTTAATTTTAAAATCTTTAATTCTTACATGCGTTCCCAAACATGAACCCCCCTCCCACCTCCCTCCCCATAACATCTCTCTGGGTCATCCCCATGCACCAGCCCCAAGCATGCTGTATCCTGCGTCAGACATAGACTGGCGATTCAATTCTTACATGATAGTATACATGTTAGAATGCCATTCTCCCAAATCATCCCACCCTCTCCCTCTCCCTCTGAGTCCAAAAGTCCGTTATACACATCTGTGTCTCTTTTGCTGTCATATACACAATGGAGTATTACTCAGCCGTTAAAAAGAATTCATTTGAATCAGTTCTGATGAGATGGATGAAACTGGAGCCGATTATACAGAGTGAAGTAAACCAGAAAGAAAAACACCAATACAGTATACTAACACATATATATGGAATTTAGAAAGATGGCATTTTTGATTTTAGTATTTGAATCTTCTTTTTTTCTCAGTCTTCCTAGCTGAAGTACTGTCAGTTTTCAAAGAGCCAACTTTTGGTTTTATTGATTTTCTCTATTGTTTCTCTATTTCACTTATTTCTGCTCTAACCTTTATTATTTCCTTCCTTCTGCTAGCTAGGGTTTAGTTTGTTCTTTTTCTAGTTTCTTGGGTTGTAAGTTAGGCTGTTGATTTGAGGTCTTTCATCAGTTTTTAATGTAAATGTTTCTGGCTGTAAGTTTCCCCCTTGGCATCGCTTTTGGTGTGTTATGTCTTCTGTTTTCATTTGTCTCAAACTATTTTCCAAGTTCCCTTGTATTTCTTCTTTGATCTACTGGTTGTTAAACTGTGTATTAATTTCCACAGTTTTGTGAATTTTCCAGTTTTTTGTTACTAATTTCTAATTTTGTCCTCTTGTAGTCAAATAAGATATTCTGTATGATATTATCTTTTAAAAAGTCTACTAGGGCTTAATTTGTAGCCTAACACATGGTCTGTCCTGAAAAATGTCCCATGTATACTTGAGCAGAATGTGTATTCAGTTGTTGTTGGGTGGAGTGCTCTGTACGTGTCTGTTAGACGTAGTTGGTTTATTATGTTGTTTAAATCCTTTGCCTTACGTATGACTGGTGTTCTATTATCGTGAATTAGGTATTGACATCTCCAGCTGTTGCTATTAAAGTTTGGGGGGTTTCTTGTTTTTTCATATGTAGGTGTTTAATCCATATGCAGTTTACATTTGTGCATTCTGAGATCTCATCTTACTTTTTCATATGCAGAGCCAGTTGTCACCACACATTCCGGAGTCTCTGCTTTCTTTGCTGATTAGTCATAGCAGTCATAACCTCTGCCGAGAATTCTACACACGCAGGGGGGTGTCTCTGAGTTTGTTCTCTTCTGCTACCCTTTTGTGCGTTTCTGTGTTAATACGACTTAATTGCCTAGCTTTTTGGCATGCCTTGGCATCTCAGAGGGTGAACCCCCTTCCCTGTTCTTTTTGTTCAGAAAGAAAAAGTCTACTTATATCTTCATTTTTCCAATCCTAATTTTAGAATTAGCATATCAAGTTCCTCAGAAAATTTTTGCTGGATCACTGAATAGGAATAGAGTGTATAGATTACTTTGGGAAAAACTGATACCTAAAAAAATACTGAGTCTTCTTAGCTATGAATGCAGTTTATCTCTTCATTTATTCAGATCTCCCTCTTACATGCTCCTTTCCAAGTGTGAGTAACACATCTATGAAGACCTTACATATTTGTATTAGATTTATTCCTTGCTACTTTCTGGGTTTGTAAATTTTTTGGTAGTAAAATGAGTTTTTATTATTTGCCTACTTAACATTGAGGCATCTACACTGATCTTGTGTCCAGCAGCCTTGTACAGCTCTCGGCCCTCTTGGATTCACATCATAAATGATCACGTTTGCTCGGATAGCAGTTGCCATGTCTGTCTTTCTAATTTTACTGTGTCTCATGCGCATCTTGTATGACTGCAGGAGTGTCAGGACATTGTGGGACAGTACGAAGACAGCGGCATCCTTCCCTTGGTCCTGACCTTCATTCAGTGAACATTCAGTGAATATTTACTGAATTCTTTCCACACGCCAGCACCTGGGGATGGAGCAGAATAACACGAAGTCCCTGCCCTCATGGAGCTTACATTCTTACAGGGAGAGACAGAAAATAACCCACTAAACATACAGTGTGCAGGATGGTTAGACATGCAGCAGAGAGAACAAAGCCCAGTAGGAGCAGGATGGAGTGCTGCGTGGCTGGGGGCAGTGTTGCTGTCCCCCGTGGTGTGGTCAGGGAAGGCCTCCCAGATAAGGTGACCTAGGAGCAGAAGCCGGAAGGAAGGGAGAAGTGGTCTTAGAACTCTGAAGATCAGAGAACTCCAACGGTGAGCAAGAGCTTGACGTGTTCCAGGCTTGGGGAAGGCGGCCAGTATAGCTGCAGGAGTGAGCAGGGGGGAGGTGGGGGATGAAGTTGGTGTGGCGGAGCCCCAGATCACAGAGGGCCTCAGAGTAAAGGCTTGGCTTTGACTCCCCAGAAGAGAACACATTGGAGAATTCTGAGCCCTGCAATGTGACATTCTTTTTTACAGGATTAATCTTGTTTCTCTGTTCAAAAGAGAGTGGGGGGAGGGGCACAAGGGGAAGCTGGAAGATGAGTTAGGAGGAAGTAACAGGATCTGGGGAAGAGGAGATGGAGACCATGGAGTGTTTAAGGGAGGGGTCAGATTCTGGGTGTATCTGCAAGGTAGAGCAGGATTTCTTGACAGGGTTGGATATAGACTTAAGAGTGAAAAGAGTCAAAAAAGATTTGGTTTTGTGAGTCACAGAAAGGATGGAGCTGCCCCTGCGACAGGAAAGACTAGTGTAGATATCGGGAGAAAAGTCAGGAGTTTAGTTTTGAACACTATCAAACTACGTATCAAAGTGGAGAGGTCAAGCAGGCAGTTGGATACATGAGTCTGGTCTCCCCAGGTCTCTGGGTTGGAGATCATATTTGAAAGCCATCCAAGTACAGACTTAAGGTCAAAACTGAGACGAGAATTCTCAAGAGAGAATCAACTGTGTCAGATGCTTTTCTGATGGGCACAGCAGGGCAGATTTAGGAATGTGAGGTCATCACAGGCTTCAAGAGCTGGTCTGCTTTGGAGGTGGTGGGGTGCCGAGGGGAGGACAGCCTGACTGAAGGACTAATAGAATAGCTGGGAGACCACAAGTACAGATGACTCCATTGATGAAGTTTTCTGTTCAGGGAGCAGAGAAATGAAGGGAGCGAAGGGTCAGAGGGGAGGGCTCGGATTTTTCTGTTGTTCTTTTTATGTTTAAATGGAGTGTTACAGGCACATTTCTATATTGTTGAGAATGACTCTGCAGGAAAAAGGAAATCCATTATGCAGGAGAGAAAGGGGGTAACTGTTGGATGACATTCTTAGGTGGGCGAGAAGGAACTGAACTAGTAGAGAACAGAGTGACAGGAGGAAGCGGTGTTCGGGGAGCCCTGAGGTGGGAGGGCAGTTACCAACACAGCCTGAAAAAGTCAGAGGGGGCATCGGGAGGTTGGGGAGCATCTGAAATGGACACCAAGGAGAGAGAAGGAACCGTGCGCAAGACGAGGCTGTAGAGGGAGATCTGAGGGGGTCTTACTCCAGAAGATGGGCTTCTTTTTATTCTGCTGTCAGTGTAATTGTGTTGTATTGGGGGCTGCCGTCTGTGGGGTCGCACACAGTCGGACACGACTGAAGCGACTTAGGAGGAGGAGGGGATGTGTATCATGCACTTAAAAAGATTTTTTTTTTAATTTTGGTTGTGCTGGGTCTTGGTGCTTTGTGAGGGCTTTTTCTCCAGTTGCTCTGGGGGGTGCGGGGGGCTGCTCCCTGTTGCAGTTCACGGGGTTCTCATTGCAGTGGCCTCTTCTTTCGCGGAGCACGGGCCCTAGGTGCGTGGGCTTTAGCAGGTGCAGCTCAAGGGCTCAGTGGCTGCGGCTCCTGGGCTCTGAGCAAGGGCTCACTAGTTGTGGCCCATGGGCTTTAGTTGCCCCGAGGCATGTGGGATCTTCCAGGACCAGGGATCAAACCTGTGTCCCCTGCATTGGCAGGTGGACTCCCATCCAGTGTACCACGAGGGAAGTCTGGCACCTTCTATAAAATGGTGAATTGGTCCTTTTCTCCTTAAACTTCTGTCACATTTTGCTTTAGATTATTTTGAAGATATCTTAGATGTACGAAGCTCAGGATGTAATAATATCCCAGGTGAATGTTTAGTGATTCATTCTATTTTTCCAGATGCCTGATTGTGTTTTGCCTCAAAGTCGTCGTTATAAAGTGTTGAGAGTATTGCTTAACCAGGTTTCCTTGGTTAGTGTCCATCTGTCACACAGCGTTCAATCCTTTCACTTTCAACTTTGCTCTCGCCTTATAATTATGGCTCTTATATGCATATATCCGAGTTTGGTAATCTGTTCAGTCTGCTGATTTTTATTTCAAAAGTAGAGAATGTTATCCATTTACAATGGGATTTCTCCTCTTTGGATTTATTCTTACCATGTTATTTTGTGCTCTTCATTCTACTCTTTAGAGGTTTCTTTTTTTTCCCTCTCTTTTCTTGCCTTCTCTCTCCCCATTCCCTTTGCTATTTTGAGGTTGTGTTTTAGTTTGGATTAGGTTTGCCTATAAATAACATTTAAAAAGGAAAGAAAAGGTGGTGTGAACAAGACTGTTCATCTCTCTCACATTCGGGAATGTCTGCAGTAGTGATGCTGTAGCTGCTTCTTTAGGTTCGATGTCATAATTGGATTCCATTCATGAGATCTTCTCATCTTTCCCAACGGCTGCTGGATTCCAGAACCCCAAGAGCATTCCAGCAGCAAAGGAATCAGTGGCAAAATAGAACAAGCCAGCCCCACCTACCACTCCCACTTCTATCCCTTTGACAAAACTACTCATAGCTTGTCGCAAGGGTGGCCTGGGACATGCCTGAGTCCCAGCAGCCATGTATGTACCCAGTTAAAACTATAGGTCCCCCCAGACAACTTGTTTTCAAACGCCTGTGCTGCGCTTGCTGGACAGAGTGTGCATATTAGAGATAGGCCATCATACTAACAGCAGAAGCCGTTATTCCACCCTGGTACTAATGTAACTTGTTCTATGACTTTGCATACCATGTATCATATTTTCCACTTGACAATCCTTTGTCCTAGAAAATCCAGTTTGCCTGAGAAATTCCTGTGTTTTATTTCATCTGAATAAAGTTGCTGTTTGAAACAAAATAAAGAAAAGGTTCTACTTCTGAGGGAGAAGGACACGAACGCTAGGACAACTAGCCATAACTGCCACAGAAGTTATGCACTGTATTTCTGTTCCTTTAACACTTCAAATTGTAAAAGTAAGTTAGTCAGCATTTTTACCTTTCTCCCAAACAACATAAAAGCCTTAACATATAATTTATCTAACTGTTTTCTTACGATTTAAAACTGTACACATTATCATTATATAATTTTCAATTATCTAAATGCGTGTTTAATAATTCCCATGTATTTATCATTTTCTTTGTTCATAATTCCTTATCTCAGATCTTCCTTCCTGGATCATTTTCTTCTTTGCTGAGTTCATCCTTTAGAACTGTCTTTTTTCTTTTTTTTGGCTGTGCTGGGTCTGGGTTGCGTCACGTGGGCTCTCTTTGTTGCAGCGTATCAGCTTTCTCTAGTTGTGGTGTGCAGGCCTCTCTAGTTGCCCACAGCATGTGGGATCTTAGTTCTCTGACCAGAGGATCAAACTAGTGTCCCCTGCATTGGAAGGTTGATTCTTAACCATTGGACCACTAGGTAAGTCCCTAGAATTGTCCTTAGTGAGAACCTGAGAACTGGAATTAACCCTGCTTTGATTTATCTGAAAACCTTTACTTTTGCTCTCATTCTTATTAACCTTCATTTTTATTGTGACATACACATGCAAACAGTAGACAGAGTAAAGAAGAATGTCCAACACCCCTTTTCTCACCACCTAGTTTACAAAATGGAATATTACCGGTATCTTTGGACCTGATGTTGGTCACCTTCTTTCTGCCACAGCAGTAACACTATCCTGAATTCTGTGTTAATTACACCCTTGCCTTTCTTTATACTTGTACCACATATATGTGTGACCCTAAGGAACATACTGTTTAGTTTTGCCTGCTTTCAAAATTTACATTCATAGAAGCCGGGTGTCTGTATTCTTCTGAAACCTGCCTTCTTGGTTCAGCCTTGTTTGTAAGACTCATCCATGTTAATGCATGTACGTGTAGTTCATTCTTTCCATTAACATGCAGCATTCCACTGTATGAACATATCATTGCTTATCCATGCCACTGATGAGCATTTGAATTGCTTCTACTTTTTGTGAGCAGTTTTTTTATAATAGTATTAAAATGTAATTTATATATCATAAAATTCACCCCTTGAAAGTATACAATTTAGTGGTTTTTAGTATATCCACAGAGTTGTGTGACCATCACTGCTACCTAATTTTAAAACAGTTTCCTTACCCCAAAAAGAAACCTTGTACCCATTCAGCCATCACTCTGTAGGAAATGGCAGCCCACTCCAGTATTCTTCCTGAGAAATCCCAGGGACAGAGGCGCCTGGCAGGCTGCAGGCCATGGGGTCACAAAGAGTCAGACACGACTTAGCAACTGAGCACAAGCACTGAAACACGGATCAGCTTCATTCGCTAGAGCTGCCCGCTCTGAACATTCCCTGTGCGGGGACTCATATGCGGTGCGCACTTGCAGGTCTGGACTCACTCTGCCTAGTGTTTCTGAGGTTTCCTCATGCTGTAGCATGTCAGCACTTCACTCCTTTCTGCTGCTGAATAGTACTCCATTGTATGGATATACTGCATTTTGCTTACCCATTCATCAGGGGTTTCCACTTTTTGCTGGTAGGTCTTCTTTGAAACACGACAGGTTAACTTTAATGGAGTCCAGTTGGTGTTTTCATTTATCGCTTGTGACTTGCTGTCAAGTCTACGAAGCCATTGCTAATCCAGCCTCGTGAGGATTTTACTCCTGTTTCCTTCTAAGAGTTTTATACCTTTAGTAGTTACATTTAGGTCCATGATCCATTTTGAGTTAATTTTTGTATATGGTGTGAGGTGTTGGTCCACCCTCATTGTTTACACTTGGATATCCAGTTGTCCCAGCATTTATTAGTGAGACTCTTCTTTCTCAATTGAATAGTCTTGTATCCTTGTCAAAAACTAGCTGACTAAATGTAAGGGTTTATTTCTGGACTCTATTCCACTGCATCAATGTACATGTGTATACTTAGGCCAGTACTGTACTGTCATGATGACTGTAGCTTTGAAATGAGTTTTGAAATTGGGAAGTGTGAATCCTCCAATTTTATTTTTCAAGTAAAAGAAGTTTATCGTTAGTTCTCATTTTCTCACTAAAGGAAGTTCTAAAGTTCATACTTCATTTTTCATTTCCATATGAATTTTAGGATCAGATGGTCAATTTCCTCAAAAAACAGGCAGATAGGATTGTATTTTGATAGGGATTGTGTTAAATCTGTAATTCAGTTTGACAGGTGGTATCATCTTTTAAGTCTTCTGAACATGAACATAGGCTATCTTCATTTAAGTTCTTAAAATTTTCTTTCAATACTGTTTTGCAGTTTTCAGTGGACAAGTCATATTTCTTTGTTAAGTTTATTCCTAAATATTTTATTCTGCTTGATGGTATTGTAAATGAAGTTTTTCTTTATTCCATTGTCAGCTATTCACTGTTACTATATAGACACAACTGATTTTTGTACATCAATCTCATATGCTGCAACCTCACTGTTTTGGGGGGAATTCCTTAGGATTTTTTATATACATTAGGTCCCCTGCATATGAATGAGTTCCACTCCAAGAGCACATCTGTAAGTCAAGATTGTTCATAAGTCTAACAAAGTTGGCCTCGGTATCCAGCTAACACAATCATTTATATAGTACTGTACTGTAATAGGTTTATAATACTTTTCATGCAAATAATACATAAAAAACAAGTACAGAAAGTAAAGAAAACATTTTTAATGTTACAGTACAGTAGCTTGAAAAGTCAAGTAGTACATTGCGAGAGCTAGCATCCAGGGGCTGGCACTAAGGGCAGGAGGCGTTACTGACTAGAGGACGGAGAGGCGGTGGCAGACAGCGGAGCTGAACGGCGTCGGCAGGGGAGACACCCCCGCCCGACCCTGACGGGACGCGTGTTCTCATCTTTGAAAGTCACAACTTGAAGGTTCGTGCATAGGAGACTTACTGTAATTGAAAAGACAAATTCCTCCAACCTGTTGTTCTTCAGGAATATCTTGGCATTGGCTCTTTGCTTTTTCCATATACATTTTAGACTTGGCTTTTTAACTTCTATGTTGAGGTTCTGACTGGAATTATATAGAATCTGTACATCAGTTTGATAGAAAATTGATGTTTATGAATGAGTCTTTTGTATCCAAGAACATGATTATGTCTCTCCATTTATGTAGGTCTTCTGTAGTGTCCTTCATTTAAATTTTATATTTTCCACATAGAAGTTTTCCATATTGTTTAAAGATTCATTAGGTTAGTATTTTAATTTTGGAAGGATGTAAGTAGTAGTTTGAACTCCGGGAGTTGGTGATGGGCAGGGAGGCCTGGCGTGCTGCATTTCATGGGGTCAAAGAGTCAGACACAGCTGAGCGACTGAACTGAAATGAAGTAGTATTTTTGTTATTATATTCTTTTTCTTTGGTTGATGAAATGCTCTTGGCCTTTTTATTGATCTTGTATCTAGAAATACTGCTGTATTCTTATTTGTAAATAAGGAATTGCTTTTAGCATGGTACCATTGTGTATGAGGTTTACTATAGGTCTGTTGTAAATACGCTTATTCTGGTTAAGAGAATTGTTGAATTTAATGGAATTCTGTGTATCTATTTAGATAATCATATGGTTTTTCTAATCTGTAATGTGGTATATTTATTGATAGATTTTTCTTTCTTGTCTTCTTTTTAGATTAATCAGATATCTATTTCCACTTTGCTCATGTTAGCTTATTGTTCTTTTAGCAGTTACTCTGTATCCTTGACTTTGTAAGACTAAATTGGTACTTTAACCACTTCACAGATAATGCAAGGACCTGATCATGTGTACTATGGCCGTGAGATATTTCCATTCTATAAATATGATCTAACTGCCCCAAGACATTATTTTTGTTTTATACAATCAGTATTACCCACATAATTACTCTTTTCTTTCTGGTAACACTTTACTCCTTTATTTCTGTGCTTGCAGTTATGAGAATCACTTTCCTCTGCCCTAAGAACTCCCTTTAGTACTTATATTAATGCAGTATTTGTCTTAAAATGTCTGTATTTTTCCCTCTCTTTTTTTGAACAGTATTTTTTGCTAAGTATAAAACTCTAGGTAGGTATTGATCTTCTTTCAGCATTTTTATTTATAAAAGTTACTATGTTCTGGTTTCCAGACTTTTATTGAAAAGTCGGTCTTCCTGCTGCTGCTTTGAAGAATAATTTTTTTCCCCTTTGCTTTTAAGATTTTTCTCTTGTATTTGAGTTTTATCCATTTTTACTAGGATACCTAGGTATGGTTTACTTTGTGTTTTTCCAACTTGATGCTCACAGGGTTTCTTGAATCTTCAGCTTGAATAACTTTCATCAGTTTCAGTAAAGTCTCGGCCATCATTTCCTCAGATCTCTGCTCCATTTTATTTCTTCTCTCCTTGTGGACTCCAGTTACACATATTTTAGACTGCCATGTTGTTTCTTCATTTTCTCTTCCGAATTTTCCTTCTTTTATTTCCTCCTCTGGACCTCAATCTGGACATTTCCTGCTGGATTATTTTATAGTTTAGCTGTAATTAATCTACAAAACCTATCTGTTGCAATCAGTGGGCTTCCCTGATAGCTCAGTTGGTAAAGAATCCAATGCAATGCAATCTGCCTGCAGTGCAGGAGACCTGGGTTCGCTCCCTGGTTTGGGAAGATCTCCTGGAGAAGGCAGTGGCTACCCACTCCAGTATTCTGGCCTGGAGAATTCCATGGACTGTATAGTCCATGGGGTTGCAAAGAGTCGGACGTGACTGAGCGACTTTCACTTTCACGGCAGTCAATTTCAGTATGTTTTTAGTTCTAGAATTACATTTTATTCTTTTTGATAGATTTCTGGTTCTTTGCTGAAATTCCCCATCATGTTATATATTTTCTTGGACAAAGTCCTTTTAAAGCCCCTGTCCAGTACTTCTAGTACCTGTGTCCCCTGTGGGTCTGTTACTTTTTCTGATTTTCTCTTCTGCTGTGCGGTCATTTGGTCCTACCTCGCGGCATGTTTGGTGAATTTCCAAGTTTTTATTTTTCGTTTACCGGCTGTGCTGGGTCTTTGTTGCTGCACGGGCTTTTCTCTAGTTGTGCAGGCTTCTCATCGCAGTGGCTTCTCTTGTTGCGGAGCACAGGTTCTAGGGTGCTCAGGCTTCAGTGGTTGCAGCTTCTGGCTCTAGAGTGCAGGCTCATAGTTGTGGAGCCTCACAGGCTCACAGGCTTAGCTGTTGCATAGCGTATGGGATCCCCGGATCAGGGATCGAACCCGTGTCTCCCGCATTGGCAGCGGATTCTTTACCACTGAGCCACCCGGGAATCCTCACACTTGGTAATTCTTATTCAACACCAGAAACTGTATATGAAAACTACAGAAATAACTTGAGACCCAGGATGATTTTTTTTTTTAAGAATGATTTTCTGTTCTTCAAGAATGGATTTACTTTTGCTTCTTACAGACAATTGCATAGGGCGAGAAAAACTTAATCCAGTATGGGATTCAGCTGATTCAGAGCTGGGTTTTGTGACAGCCTTGGGTATTTCCAAACCCCTCCTTCTTGGCAGACACTGAGCTCCAATTTTGTCTTGCCCCCATCTTAAGACGGCTGGAAGCTTTGCTCAGCTTGAGGTGCTTTCCCCCAAGTCCTGTCTGCCTTGTAGCTCCGAATTCCAGTTTTGGTCTCCCTGTCCCCGTGGAACTCTACCACAAGCTCTGCTCAGCTTCTCAGACTCTCAGCCACCACTTCGTTGTCTTAGCACTCAGCTTTCTGCTGCCTATAAATTTGGGAGGCGCCTTGGGGTAACAGACCATCAGACTCACCTGATTATAGTTTCCCTTCTTATTGAAATCTTAGCCTCTCAAATTCTGGCTGCTTTGGTAACTTTTTAATGCCTTGAAAGGGATATTTTGTTGTTTTGAGTATGTTATTTAGTTTTTTGGTGGGGTTTTAAGTTCAGTTTATCTGATAGTAACTGGTTTTTCATAGCCAGAATCAGAAGTTATTAGAATTTTCTAATATTGAATCTGTCTTGTAGTACCAGAATAAACCCAGCTGAGTTATATTACTTTAGTACATTGTTGCACTTTTTAAAATATGTGATTTAATCATTTTGCCTTTATTCTTGATTATTTGGCTGGTAGTTTTCCTTTCTCATCCGTGTCTTTAGTACCAAGGTTCTCTAAGCATAAAATGAGATGGGGTGGTTCTTCTAGTCATATCCTAAGTCATGATCACTCTGAAGAAATTTCTTTTCTTCCATTTTCTCTGTCCTTTTAGAACTCTGACGGATGTATGTTAAGTTTCCCTCTCTCTTCCATGTCTCTCAGTCAGTATCAGTTCAGTTGCTCAGTTGTGTCCAAATCTTTGTGACCCCATGGATTGCAGCACGCCAGGCTTCCCTGTCCATCACCAACTCCCGGAGTTTACTCAAACTCACGTCCATCGCGTTGGTGATGCCATCCAATCCTCTTATCCCCTTCTCCTCCCTCCTTCAGTCTTTCCCAGCATCAGGGTCTTTTCCAGTGAGTCGGTTCTTTGCATCAGGTGGCCAAAGTATTGGAGCTGCAGCTTCAGCATCAGTCCTTCCAATGAATATTCAGGACTGACTTCCTTTAGGATTGACTGGTTGGATCTCCTGGCAGTCCAGGGGACTCTCAAGAGTCTTCTCCAACACCACAGTTCAAAAGCATCAATTCTTTGGCGCTCTCTCAGTCACTTTCTTTTAAATAGTCTCTTTGTTGTAATATACCTACTTGCTTCTTTTTTTTTTTTTTTTAGTATTTATTTTGTTTGGCTGCACCAGGTCTGGGTTGCCGCATGTGGGATCGAGCTCCCTGACCAGGGATCGGGTTCAAGCCCCTGTGTTGGGAGCACAGAGTCTTGGCCACTGAACCACCAGGGAAGTCCTCTAGTTGCTTCTTCTATTTCTTTAAAAAAAAAAAAAAAGGTACCTAAGTGTAGTCTTATGATGAGGAATTCTTCAAAAGGGACTTCTTTTATTCCCATTCTACTTTAGACCAAGCCAGGTACATACACCCACTACCTGCAGTTATTCCTGGCAGCTTTAAGATGTCAGTTTAGCAGTGTAAGGGTTTTGCACCGGGAGCTTTTCCACTCCTGTTCCCTCATCGGTACTGGTTTTCATTACGGTTTATTCTTTGTGCTGTGTCCATCATGGCCCTTGTTTCTGTGATGCCTGATTTTTCTCTTGCATAGTTCCAGAGCTCATGTCTTACCTCCTTCCATGCTCTTTAAATCTCTTTTCAGGGCACTTCAGTCTCTGCTTTGAACTGCTGTTTAAATATCTGTGGCTACAAGTCACACTTTTCATCTGTTCTCTGGCAACAACTTCCTGGTGAACACTTACCTGCCGTTTGCTGCTCCTGTACTATGTCGAGCTCCTACGTGGGCTCCTTTGTCATAACTAATTTCTAAATGAGGTGCAATTCCTCCTAGATAAGCTGTTGTAAGTAGACCATTGTGGGGGAGGAGGCAGGAGGGTGTCCCAGGCTGGCAGGAGCTCCTCAGCCTGGTGACGGGTACAGTGTGCCCTTCAGCTTGGTCTTCTCTCCAGGACACCAGAGGGCAGTTACCAGCAGTGTTGTTGCCCCCTGCCCCCCACCCCTGGTGCTGAATCAGATTCAGGGAAGCTCCTGTTGCAGTCCATACCCCTTTTTATTTCAAGCTATGCCACTTTTAAGAACTCAAAACTGCCACCTTTATCTGAGCCCTTCAACTGCAGGAACTCTCCCTGCGTGGCTATCACTGCACGTTGACACTCTCATACACCGTGCTCCGGATTCTACCAGGAGGCAGTGTGCATCTTGATTTATTTACTGTTTTGCTTTTCAGTGATTTCTAAGGGGGTCAGGAGATAGTATTGTCTTCCTGCTACTTTATTATTTTGATGACATACAACATAATTAATTTTTTTACTTTAGAAAAAAAAATACCTGACTGTGTCCGGCCCCGGCTGGGGCATGGGGGCCTTTCACTGCAGCACACAGGCTCTTTGTTGCAGCCCGCAGGCTTCTCTTTAGCTGTGGCATGTGGGATCTTAGTTCCCTGACCAAGGATCAAATGCGTGCCCCCTGCATTGGAAGTGTGGAGTCTTAACCACTGGAGCGCCAGGAAAGTCTCCCCTGCCACTTAAAAACCAGAAATCACACTAAAAGACTTCAGTCTTGTATTCCTGGGCTGAACACTTCATGGTTAACACTGCTCTTTGCTGTAAGACTTTTGCATTCGTAATGAAAGTGGCCTATTCTTGCCATGTCCTATCTTTTTCTCAGGGCTCCTGAAATTAGCTGTGTCATTTTCTGTGTTTATTTACTCTCAGGAAGAATTTGAATATATATAACAGGGGTTATCTGTTCCTTGAAGGTTTTGTAAAACCTCACGTATAAAACTATATAGGCCTGGTTCCTTTTTCTAGAGAAGATTTTTAACTCCTGCTTCAGTTATTTTAAACAGTTATTGGTCTAATCAGATTTTCTATTTCCTGTTGAGCCTATAGTAGTAATTTGTTTTCCTGAAAAATTTTTTTCCATTTAAACTCAGTTTTCCGATTTATCGCCATGAAATATCCTTAGAAACTAGTGGGTTAATTACTGTGTAAATAAAATGAAGACTGGCTGCCATCAGCAAATAATGATCAGTGTCCTGAGGTGGTGGGGAGGGAGGCGGAAGCAGACTTGAGCTCTGCTCAGCCTTCGCCCCCTTCTCTCTCAGTCTTAGGGAAAGTCCTCAGTGCTGTGGGCAGTGCCCAGCTACTGATGTCGCAGAAATTCCAGCAGTTCCGGGGCCTCTGTGAGCAAAACTTGGTAAGTGTGATTCTGCTTCCTCCGCAGCGGGTCTCCCAGTCAGAGCCCCCAGCTGGATTAGCCTCTAAGCCTCTGTGACCTCCTCCCTGACATGGAGAAGGTCCTGCCTCCCCAGCCACAGTGCCCACAAGGAAAGGGCCAGGAGTGGTCCTTTCAGGTCTTTAATACCTTCTGAAATAGAAAAGTGAACTCTGTGTAAAAACAGACACAGGGAAGTTAAAAATCAGTTAGCACTTTTTATTACAACATACTCTGTATCTAAGAAGACAGTCAAGGTAAGAACTAAAGAAATAACCACCATTAGGCTTGTTGGGTCTCCCTTCTCCTTCACCCTCACCTGTCGGGTGGCAGCTATTCCTGTGGGGAGCTTCTTTCCGTCCGGCCAGGGCTGGGGGACAACGGCCAGTGTTTGTCTCTAGGACCAGTAGGGGTTTGGGGGTTCACCGAGGAAGTCATGATGAGGAATGTGTTGGCTGAGAACAGAATGATGGGAGGGCATCCCCATGGGTCTGTAATCACACTGACCTGGGAGTGACGCTGCCTCCTCCCTATAAGATGAGACGAGTCACACGCCAGCCACACAGTAGGCCACGAGGGCCTTCCTGACCAGAGCCCAGCAGAGGTGGCGAAGGCTTCGTCACCATGTGCGTGAGAAGCCACGCAGGGCCAGGAGACCATACTTGCCTCCTTGCCCTGCTGGCCCCACTGACCCTGCTCTGTCCCACAGAACCCTGATGCCAACCCACGTCCAACGGCCCAGGACCTGGCAGGGTTCTGGGACCTGCTCCAGCTGTCCATCGAGGACATCAGCATGAAGTTTGATGAACTCTACCACCTCAAGGCCAACAGCTGGCAGCTGGTGGAGACCCCCGAGAAGAGGAAGGTGAGCATGGAGCAGTGCGGAGGGGAAGTCCAGGGACAAATTCCTGGTCGGCAATAACGCTGCCCACATCGGTCAGTGCTGCTTGGCTCCCTTCTCCGTGTGTCGTCTCTGAGCTGGGGGCTCACGTCCATCAGTGTGCGGGGTCCATGCTCGGCGCTCGTCCAGCATGCCGCTGGCTCTGTGTAGTTGAGGCTGCCCCCGAAGCATGCCTTCCTGCCCTGCATGTTCGGAAAATGGGACTCCTGGGAGACACATGCCCTCAGCCTGGAACGCTAGTGTAGTCACAGCTGTTGGAAATGCCAGAGGCAGAAAAGGGGTCCTTCTCCTAGGACCACGCTGCCAGGAGTCCAGGGGTCTGGACCGGGTTCTGCCTCCCAGGCTGGCCTCATCCCTGAGGCCCGGGTTTCCATCTGTGAAACGGTGCCCAGCGCCCCCTTCGGTTGTTGGGTACTGGACTGTGGCCCTTGTGAGTTCTGATCCCCTAGAACAGCATGTGCAGTGTGATCTGGGAGTCAGAGGCCCTGAATTTACATCCCGGCTCTGGCTGTGCGGTTCCTGTGTGAGTTTTGGGCTCTCAGTGGTTCCAAGCAGGGGTGGGAAGAGGTGGTCTGTCCGTCCCCTCCTACCAGAACACCAGGATTGTAGGCTTGCTGTTTGCTCCTGTGCCTTGTGCTCTTCCCACCATCATTGCTTCTTGTGGCTTCCTGGTTCCAAATGTGTGTTGCTTGTGCCCAATGCAGGGGAGCTGGGGTGGAGACTCCAGCTGCCAGCATATTGTGGGTGGTAGTGCCGCCACATACAAGGTGGCACCTTTATTTTATTTTTCTTCCCTCCTCACTGTCTCACTAAAGGAAGAGAAGAAAGCACCCCCTCCGGTCCCAAAGAAGCCAGCCAAATCCAAGCCGGCAATGAGCCGCGACAAGGCCTCTGATGCTGGGGACAAGCAGCGTCAGGAGGCCCGCAAGAGACTCCTGGCAGCCAAGCGGGCGGCTTCCGTGCGGCAGAACTCAGCCACAGAGAGCGCAGACAGCATCGAGATTTACGTCCCTGAGGCCCAGACCCGGCTCTGAGACCAGGAAGCAAACAATTTTAAATCATTAAAAAAAAAACACAAACTAAATGCAAATGGAACAAAATTTTCTCAACCTTTAGTATGGTTATTCTGTCTAGAGACCCTGAGCCAACTTTCAAATTGACGCATCCAAGGGCTCACGATTTGGCTTCTTTGGGTCCCTCCAAGCTTTAGGTTATGGAGACTTCACACACACACAAATCAACAAAAACATGAAACTAGGAACCTTTTTTTTCTCCTCTCGCTGGCCGCGGCGGACTAGATAGATGGACTTTGGCAACTCCCTGGCCCGGCCTCCAGACCACGGTCTTTTTACTCATTCTGTCTAATGAGAGCTTAAACTAGCCTGTTTACAAGATGATGACAGCCCGGGGCAGCCTTGGGCGCCTGCCCTGCCCTTCCTCCTCCCGGCTACCCAGCTCTGACCGTGGAGTTCTCATCCTTACGTTTCTCTTTGCCCTTCAGAGCTCACACAGGGGTCACCATCCTGACGATCGGCTTTCTGGTTCTCAGCCCTTTGTGTGGTTGAGCCCAGAGGACAGGGAGATGGACACGCATCCCCTCCCCCACCAAGTGCTCACACACAATCACACACGCGCGTGCACACGATTGCAGGTTCCTCTCAGCAGAAGCGGCCCTCCCACTGTGCTGCAGCAGCCTCCGGTCTCACCTTTCTGAGACCAGGAGGAGGGCTGAGGTCTTGGGGGGGGCAAGGATGAGATAAAAACCACAGCTACCACACTCCAGACTCCCGCCTTTTTCTTCTCTCCAGCCCCTTTCCTTCCTTCAGCAAAAATGTATGACTTAAGAGTGACTTGCTGGGGCCACTCAAGAGAGGGCCCCCACGTTCCAGGGGTGGTCTACCCCTGGCCGAGCCTGTACCCGAGGGGCGGGCGGCTGTGTCTATACGTATGTGTACATATGCACATAGACCTTAGAGTGTATATTTAACAAACGCCCCTCTGCTCACCCATGCCCACCAGCGCCACCGCTGGCTCTCGGGGCACCTGGCAGGAGGCGGGTGTGTGAATAGCATATATTTTTACATGTACTATATCTAGGTGTGTGTACAAGTGTGTGTAAAAATACATACCCTGTGTGTAAGCAGCCCTTCCCCCACCCCCTTTTTTTTTGGACTCTCACCTGACCCCCACCATGGGCCCATCTGCCCAGCCTCTGAGTTTTCTATTTTTTTACCCCAATCATCCTTCTCTCTCCCCAGCCCCACTCCCAGCCCCACTCCCAGGGTGTCATGAGCCCTGAGCTGCAATGGTCCAGGCCTGCAGGGTAAGGGGAGGGTGGGCAGGGGGCAGGGAGAAGGTGAGGCTGGCCCGCAGCGAGCTCTGTGCACGAGGCTGCACGCTCCACGACTATGGTATTGGGGCTATCCTCTGTCCAGCACCCACCGCAGGGGGCCTGGGTGAACTGCGGGCCTGCTCTAGGGCCCATTCCAGCTTGGCCGCCGTCTGTGACCTTGGGCAAGTCACTTGACCTCTGTGTGCCTCAATTTCCTCCTCTGTAAAATGGGGACAGTCCCCGCCCCTCCCTACCTCACAGGCATGTTGTGAGAATAAATGAGGTAATGTGTACCAAGGGCTCATGGTGTTATTGCGGTGGGATGGGCCAGGCTGGCATGAGGTGGGTGGAGTGAATGCCCCAGGAGACAGCCAGACCCCTTCCAAGTGGTAGGAGTCTCTTTGGAGACAGGCGGTCTGGAGGGCAAACTGCAATTCCAGCTAAGGCACCAGCTCTGTGATGCTGGGCAAGAACACTAAGCTCTGGATTCCCTTATCTGGAAGCTGAGTGTGTCACATCTGCCTGACCAGCTTCCTTGAAGAAATAAATGCTTAGTAAGTTGCTGAATGGGCTTCCCTGGTGGCTCAGAGGTTAAGGCATCTGCCTGCAATGCAGGAGACCCGGGTTCAATCCCTGGGTTGGGAAGATCCCCTGGAGAAGAAAATGGCAACCCACTCCAGTACTCTTGCCTGGAAAATCCCATTGACGGAGGAGCCTGGTGGTCTACAGTCCACGGGGTCACAAAGATTCGGACATGACTGAGCGACTTCACTCACTCAAGTTGCTATATGGTGGGACTTCCCTCGTAGTTCAGTGGTGAAGACTCCACGCTTCCAATGAGGGGACATGGGTTTGATCCCCGGTTGGGGAACTAAAAGTCCCACATGCCATGTGACATGGCTAAAAAATGTTTTTTAAAAAGTTGCTACACCAGAGCCAGGATGGGCCACCCTCGCTGACAGCTGGTGCCTGCTCCAGACCCCGACCCTGCATGCACTTCACCCAGGACGGGGCACTCGGTACCCCTGATAGCCGTCTCCACCCAGACAGTTACACACCCTGGATGCACTTCCTGAGCACCCACTCTGGCAGGCCCGTGGCCTGCAGGTCACTCGCAGAGCTCACATTCTGGTGGGGGAGACGGAACGTGTCCCAAGTGAGCTCCACCCATGGCAGGTGGTAGAGAAGGCGCTGCGGCTTAGTGAGGCCGTGGGAACCCTGACGGCACCGCTCAAGCTGGCCTGGGCAGCAGCCTCTGGTCAGGGAGAGGGACAGGGGTGCTTGCCGGCTTCGGGGGTGGGTGTAGTGATGGGGTGTGGGGGAGACCGCGGGAAAGTGCATTCTAGGCAGAAGGAACAGGAAGTGATGTCTGGAGGTAATATGTATTTTAGAAGGTTCCTGGATTAACACACCATTGTAAATACAACACTGTAAACCAATTCTACTTCCCAATAAACATTTTTTATAAAGAAAGTTCTTGGGCCCAACTGAGCTGCAGACACCTGGTCTTCTCCCTTGGCCCAGCCCAGCTGAGGTGCTGGTTGACCTCAGGCCCAAGGGAACTACCTTCCCAGGAGCTTTGATCGGGCTGCCCTGCCCTCCCCAGCAGGGCCGTCTGTGAACTTATCTGAAGCCACTGGGCCGGACCCCCTTCACTAGGAGCAGCGTGTCCTCCTGTCTAGATCCTGGTAGTGGTGGCTGAGCATCCAGTGACCACAGGTGGCTCAGATTAACTCCTGGGGCTGCCTGGACCTAGCCCCACCGAGAGTGACTTGAGGGTGAGTAAACAAGCTTCAGGTGGCCTGGGCACTGAGCTGGATGCTCAGAAGCCTGGAGGAATATAGAAGCTGCTCCCCCTGGCTTTGACCAATCAGCAGCCGAGCTTTATGCCAGCCAAGCCTCGGGGCACCAGGAGGACCCTCACCCCTTCAGAGCGAGTGTTTCTGCTGCAGCAGGGGCAAGGCATTGTGGGTCAGACCAGGGAGAGCTCTGCACACCCCGTGTCAGAGCATGAGTTGCGGGGGGGAGGGACACACCTGATGTGCTGAATCTGGGCCCCTGCTCCCAGCCCTCCTGGTGCAGCAGAGGAGAGGCCTGCCTCCCCAGGCTGAAAGGAGCGTTTCATGTCTTTACCCAGAATCGCCAACTGGCAAGATTTTGCCGTATTTGCATTGTTCCTTTCTGGGACACAAACATCTCCCTCACCTCAAGCATTTAAACATAAGTTGCACACACCATGCTGGTTCACCCCAAACACACCAGGTGACGCCTAAGAACAGGGACACTCCTTCCCACGTGAGCACGCGCCACCGGGTGCTGTGTGCTCAGTCACTTCAGTCGTGTCCGATTCTTTGCGACCCCATGGACTGTAGTCTGCCAGACTCCTCTGTCCATGGTGATTCTCCAGGCAAGAATACTAGAGTGGGTTGCCATTTCCTTCTCCAGGGATCTTCCCAGCCCAGGGATCAAACCCACGTCTCCTGCTTCTCCTGCACTGCAGCGGATTCTCTACCACCAGCGCCGCCTGGGAAGCCCAGTGCCACTGTCACCCTCTTAATTTAACGGCCAAGGGGCCCTCAAGCACCTCCCTTACCCAGGACGGCACCGAGGCCTTAACACCAGCTAGAGCAGGGCTCACACTCCAGATGGCCCGCAACAGCCTCCACGGCTTCTCCTTCATATCCAGCCGGGACCCAAAGCAGGACCGGTCACTACTCTCACGTTGCCATGTCTCTTTACTCTCACTGAAGCAAAACCAGTTTCCCCACTCGTATTTTCATGATCCTGACATTTTTAAAGTTCCCAAGCATCTTGCAGAATGTTACATAATTTGGATTTCCGTTTCCTCATGACGAGACTCAGATTAAACAGTCTGCACGTGAACATGGCTTAGATGATGTCCCCTTCCTGCATTCTGTTCTATCAGGGAGGCGTTTCTCTCTTCATGGAAAGGCAGCTTCCCAGGGCACCTGAGAATCCTTGGCGTCTGCGTTTCCAGAGCACAACCCTTGACGGAACAGAAAGGGCCAAGCCCTCTGAGCCAGAGACCACAAGGACCCCAGATGAACTGAGATGAGAAGCTCCCATCACCACCAGCCCTGGAGCGGGGCTGATAAGAGTGAAGTTGGGGGACTTGCCTGGTGCTCCAGTGGTTAAGACTCTGCCACGCAATGCAGGGGACGTGGGTGTGATCCCGGGTCAGGGAACTAAGATCCCACATGCCACGGAAACCTGTGCAACGAGGATCCTGCGTGCCATAACTGAAGCCTGATGCAGCCAGATAAATATTTTTTTAAAATAAAATGAAGTAGGGCATCTGCTACCCACCTGAATCTGGCTGATCTGAAAAATCAACGCAGCCCTCACTGCCTTTTCCTTATGGCAGCCAAGGGACTCCTCAGAAGCACCCCCTCCACTCCCTCAAAAGTCCCCCTCTGATCAGGACCCTTTGCACACTTCCCGGTACCAGTGGGAGAAAATCCAGCCTCCTCACCTTGGCTGTCTCTGCCCACCTTTCTGGGTGCACCACCCATGGGAGCCCGTCCCTTGCCCTCTGCCTTCCAGCCAGCCGGCATTTCTGCAAGGAAACCCTCCCAAAACACCTCAGGCCAGGCTGGTGCAAACCCCCTGCTCTCCATTCAGAGCACAAGAGTGATGTCCTTTGTTGCTGTCACTGGTGCTTAGATCTGTGAGATTACAAATGAATACAGTATTGGTCTCCACCAGGGAGACAGATGGGCTCCCTGAGGGCAGGAATAGAGTGTTTTTTCACTGGTCTTGGTGCCTAGTATCAGGAAATATTTCTTAAATGAACGACTTTGTTGGGGAGTACAGGGGTGGAACTTCCTGAAGAAGGTAATATTTGGGCTGGGCTTTGAAGGATGAGCAGGAGTTCTCCGAGCTGTGGCAGTGAAGGACACAGAGAGCAGAGGCAGACAGGTAGGACTATGCTGCTGCTTGGGGAGGGGTGCACTGGACAAGCCTTGAATGCCAGGTTAAGTCCAAGAGCTTTTACCAGCTTTGAACAGAGCAAGGTCATTTCCTTTCATAGAACCCAGTTTCCCTTAAGACAGGAGCCCCCAGTCCCAGCCTCCATGAAGCCATGGTACTCTGGTGACCCAGTCAGCACCCGAGTTTGTCCCCAAAACAGGTCAGGGGACCCAGGCCTGGAGAAGTCCTGTGACCAAGAGGCGATGTGGGCCCTTGGAGCCCCTCAACTGCTAATGGCTTTAACTTCCTATAGACTGACAACTCCTACATCTAAATCTACAGCCTGAACCCTTCCTGAACTTTACACTTCCTAGTCACCATCACCACTTAGATGTCTAACAGGTAATCTCAAAGTTAACATGTCCACCAACTAGTAAAAGGAAACGAGAAGGGTTAGAAAAATCACCATTTGGGGACTTTCCTGGTGGTTCAGTGACCTCGGTTCAATCCCTGGTCCACGAATTAAGATCCCACACGCCTGGGGGCCGCTGAGCCCATGGCTGCAACTACTGAGCCTGTGCTCCAGAGCCCGCAAGCCACAGAGAAGCCGTTGCAAAGTGAAGCCATCGCAATGAAAGGTCCTCGCGCTGCAACTAGAAGGCAGCCCCCACTTGCCACAACTAGGGAAAAGCCCATGGACAGCGGTGAAGAGCCAGTACAGCCAAAAACAAACAAATAAATGAAATTTCTAAAAATCCACAGAATAATCATGAGGAAGTACCAGGTAACTGACCCGGACTCTCCGAAAATGTTAGTCTGTGAAAGACACAGAAAAGCTCAGGGACAGATGGACTTCCCGGTGGTCCAGTGGCTAAGAATCCACCCGCCAATGCAGTCGACACAGGTTTGATCTCTGGCCCAGGAAGATTCCACATGCCATGGGGCAACTAGGTCCATGTGCCACAACTACTGAAGCCCGCTCACGCCCTAGAACCCGTGCTCTGCAACTAGAGAAGCCGCTGCAATGGGAACTCCACGCACCACAACTAGAGAATAGCCCCAGCTCACCACAACTAGAGAAAGCCTGCACAGAGCAACGAAGACCCAGCATAGCCAAAACAAAGCTAACTGACAGATTAAAAACACTGCAATCAATGCAGAAAAAAAAAATTCGACAAAACTCAACACCCTTTCAAGATAAAGAATGCATGACAAATTAGAACTTCTTCGAGCTGACACTTGAGGAGGGAACATCCCCTCCTCCCCCTAAAATCCACAGCTAACATGTTTTATGGTGAAAGACTGAAAGCGTTCCCCTCAAGATCAGGAACAAAGATGAAGAGTTTCACTCTTGCCACTTCTATTCAACACTGTACAGTAGGTTCCAGCCAGGGCGTTTAGGCAAGAATGAGCTTAGAATGAGTAAGTGAATGAACAGATGGCATCCAAATTGGAAAGAAAGAAGTTAAACTACCTCTATCTGCAGATCACACGATCTCTCATTCAGAAAATCCTAACAGGACTTCCCTGGCGGTCTGGTGGCTAAGATTCCATGCTCCCAAGGCAGGACTTCCCTGGCGGTCTGGTGGCTAAGATTCCATGCTCCCAAGGCAGGACTTCCCTGGTGGTCTGGTGGCTAAGATTCCATGCTCCCAAGGCAGGGGCCCCGGGTTCCATCTCTGGTTGGGAAAGTAAGACCCCACAAACCGTGTGGTGTGGCCAAAAAAGAACAAATTTACAAAGAATGAAGCACTGATACATGTTATGGAATGAACATACGTGGAATTTGAAAACATTATGCTAAGTGAAAGAAGCCACATATTATATCCACTTACGTTACATTTCCGGAGTAAACAAAGACACAGAAGGTAGATTAGTGTTTGCCAGTGGATGGGGGAAGGGGAGGAGAGGACTGACTGCTAATGAGTATGCAGTTTCTTTGGAGGTGATGCTGGTAGAGAATCTGCCTGCAGTGTGGGAGACCTGGGTTCGATCCCTGGGCTGGGAAGATCCCCTGGAGAAGGGAAAGCTATCCACTTCAGTATTCTGGCCTGGAGAATTCCACGGACTGTAATAGTTCATGGGGTCGCAAAGAGTCAGACACGACTGAGCAACTTTCACTTTCACTTTGGGGGTAATGAAATGCTCTGGAGTTACACGGTGGTGATTCGTGAATTTTTTTTTTAATTTTCTGAGTTTTAAAATCACTGAATTGTACCTTTGAAAAGAATGAATTTTATGGTACATAAATTATATAAGTTTTAAAAATGATCTTAAACAGAGAGGTCCATAGAACGGGAAAGATTTTTGCAAATGACATATCTGATAAGGGATTAGTATCTAGAATATATAGAGAACTCTTACAACTCAACAACAAAAAAAGCAAACAACCTGATGTTTTCAGCAGCTTTTGGGTTTGTTTTTTTTTCGGCCGTACTGCATATCATGTGGGATCTTGGTTCCCTGACCAAGGATGGAACCCAGGCCCACGCAGCAGTGAAAGTGCTGAGTCCTAACCACTGGACCGCCAGGGCATTCCCTAAATGGGCCAAGAGTCTGAACAGACACTTCTCCGAAGAAGATACACAAGTGGTCGATAAGCACATGAAAAATGCTCAACATTAGTTATTGTGGGAAGACAATAAACCACAATGAGATATCATTTCCCACTCATTAGGGTGACTATTATTTAGCAAAAAGAAACAATAACAGAAAATGACAAGTGTTGGCAAGGATGCAGAGAAATTAGAATTAGTGCACTCTTGGTGGGAATGTAAAATGGCACAGCTACCGTGGGAAACAGTATGGCAGTTCCCACCAACCCCCCCAAAAAAACAAACTAAAAACAGAGTCACCATATAATCCTTCAATTTTGCTTCTGGATATATACCCTAAAAAAAAAAACAGAAAAAAGAAAATCAAAAGCAGGGACTCAATCTCCGTTGAAGCCACTTCACTTTTTACAGCAGACTCCGATTTTTGCACATAATTGCACTAAAATAACATTTCGTTGGTATAGTTTATTAATCTCATTACATGGAATATTGAGAAGACCCTCATATGATTGTGGTTTAAAGGAGAATTTTAAATGTGAAAAAAAAAAAAGATACTTGTAGTTCCCCCATATTAAGAGCAGTATTTTTCACAATAACCAAAAGACGGAAGCAACACAAATGTCCATTGACATGAATGGATAAGCAAGACTGTGGTCTTTCCACACAACGGAATAGTATTTAACCTTAAAAAGGAAGAAAATTCTGACATATGCTGCAAGATGGATGAACCCTGAAGAAACTATGCCAAGTGAAATAAACCAGTCACGAAAGGACAAATGCTATGTGATTCCATTTATATGAGTTTCCCAGAGTGGTCAAATTCACAGAGGCAGGAAGGGGAAGGGTGGTTGCCCAGCAGGTGAGGGAAAAGGACAGGTGATGGCTGTTTACTGGGCTACAGAGTTTAAGCTGAGAAGATGAAATGCTGGAGATGGACAGAGGCGACAGCTGTACAGCAGTGTGAAAGTGCTCAATGCCAAGGAATGATACACTCAAAATGGTTAAAATGGTAAATCCTGCTATTTCACCACACACACAAAATCACTGCAGATGATTGACTGCAGCCATGAAATTAAAAGACGCTTACTCCTTGGAAGAAAAGTTATGACCAACCTAGACAGCATCTTAAAAAGCAGAGACATCACTTTGCCAACAAAGGTCCGTCTAGTCAAGGCTATGGTTTTTCCAGTGGTCATGTATGGATGTGAGACTTGGACTATAAAGAAAGCTGAGTGCCAAAGAATTGATGCTTTTGAACTGTGGTGTTGGAGAAGACTCTTGAGAGTCCCTTGGACTGCAAGAAGATCCAACTAGTCCATCCTAAAGAAAATCAGTCCTGAATATTCATTGGAAGGGCTGATGCTGAAACTCTAATACTTTGGCCACCTGATGCAAAGAACTGACTCATTTGAAAAGACCCTGATGCTGGGAAAGATTGAAGGCAGGTGGAGAAGGGGATGACAGAGGATGAGATAGTCGGATGGCATCACCAACTCAATGGACATAAGTTTGAGTAAACTGATGGACTGGGAGGCGTGGCGTGCTGCACTCCATGGGGTCGCAAAGAGTCGGACACAACTGAGCAGCTGAACTGAACCACACACATACACACACACACAGGAGGATCAAAGAAATATGACAACCTTGGATTGGCTGTTGGAACAGAAAAAAAATTTTTTTTAAAGAACATTATCAGGATAATTGGCAAAACTGGAATATAGACTGTTATACAATAGTATTAAATTGATGTTAAAATTTTCCTGATGTTTACAAAGATATGTTACCAAGTCCAAGCTCACTCTGCTCGCCACGTGACAGGCTTATGAATCCAAAAGAAGAGGTATTGAGGCAAGGAATATGACCTTATTTGGAAAGCCAGCAGGCCGAGAAGATGGCAGATTAATGTCTCAGAATAACCATCTTTCTCAGGGGTCTGGATTCCAGGTTCTTTCATAGAACCAAAAAGAGAAGGGGTGAGGAAGTAAAGTGAAAAGACATAACAGAGAGGGAGAGGCGGTGGGGAAGTAAAGTAAAAGGGCCATCAGTCTTGCAAAACATGTCCGGGAATGTCCAGCTCTGTTAAAGGGGATGTGTTAATCTCTTCTCTTCACAGGTGGGCTGGGTCAGATTATCTCTTTGTGAACTGAACAAAGGCACTTTAGTTTAACAGTCAGGCAGAGAAGCAGGGTCCTCTGAGGCAGGCCAGTACATATGATTATAATAACAGCAATGAAAAGCAAGTTAAAGAAACAGTTCTACAACAGTACATGGTACAATGTAGGGAATATAGCCAATATTTTATGGTAACTATAAGTGGAATATAGCCTTCAAAAATTGTGAATTATTATATTGTACACCTATAACGTATATAATACTGTACATCATCTATACTTCAATTTTTTACTTTCCCCTGGTTTTAATCATTGCATTATGGATATGTAATACTTTCCTTCTTAGGAGATACTCACTGAGGTATTTCAGTGTAAAAGGGCTTGATCTGTGCAAGTTACTCTCAACTGGTTTGGGAGGAGAATACACACACACACACACACACAAACACACAGAGACAGACACAGACACACACACACAGAAAAGAATGTAAGGAAGCCAAATGCTAACAAGTACAGAATCTGGATGAAGGTATACAGGCGCGCGCGCGCGCACACACACACACACACACACACACACACACACGGAGAGAGAGAGAAGAGAATGTAAGGAAGCCAAATGCTCTTATAACTTTATCCTAAATTTGAAACTATTTCAAAATAAAGTTTTTAAAATGTAGTAAGTTTTAAATATGTCCAAAACAGAACTTCTGATTCCTCACCAAACCTGCTCCTTCCATAGACTCAGCTTAGACAATGTCAGCTCTTTCCTTTCCAGCTGCTCAGACTGAAACCGGTATATGGTGTCTTTTCCAGGGCTCTGAAGAGCTCCAGTACCATAGTTCTTGATGTCTCAGTGCAGAGAAGAATTCGGCGAAAGCAGAGTGGTAGATGAGAAGTGATTTATTAGAATAGGATGCTTGTGAAGCTTGCAAGTGGACAGGTGAGGAATGCCACACCCGAGAACTTACTGGGCTACAGTTTTACAGTCAAAGGATAAGTGGGGAGGGGGAGAAGACCTTCTTTGTCTTCCTTGAGTCATGTTTTCATCATTAGTTCATCCTCCGGGTTGTACAGGGGAGTTTTCTTGTCCCTGTGTGGTCAAACCAGGTCCACAAATTATTTTTTTTATGTGTGCAGAGAGCATGTCCTAGGGATCAGTAACTTACTGTGTTCACTGGGCAAGATGTGGGGCTCATGCCACAGTTTTTTTATTGTTGTGGGGCATGTCTCCTGCTTCTGTTGCCTGGTTTTGTTGCTAAGCAAGCCTGCTTGGTTCTGTGCTTAAGCAAACCTGCTTTCTCGAGTAACCATTAACTTACAGGGGTCTCCCATATTTTTCTACTGACAATCCCCACTGAGATTAACTACTTAATCACCTTGGAATCTTCACACACACACACATTAATCACCTTGGAATCTTCACACACACACCAATCCACGTGAAAAACCTACCAGTTGCAACTTTAAAATATGTCCAGAATCCCATCATTTCTCCCACTGCCAGCTCACTAGTCTGGACACCTCATCCTGCTCAATAGCTCCTCACTAGTCTCCCTGCTCCCTGCCGCCGCCGCCCCCCCCTCCCCAAGAGGGATTCAGTTAAAACATAAGCCAGATCATGCCACCCTTTGCTCAGAACTCTCTAAGGTCTTACAGAGGTCTGCAAGTGTAAGCAGGTAAGCGAAGAGGTCCCTGGAGAAAGAGAACCAGGAATGGTTTTTCTTCACATAAGGGAAGCCATTCTGGCCTAAGCCATTTTATGATCTAAGCCTGGCCACAAAGCTTGCCCTTGAACAGTTCTCGGTAATGAATGATGTTAAGGGAACAATAGCATGCAGAAAAGAGGCAGACAAACAATACAGCGGTGATAAAGCGCAGTCCCAGTTCCTCCTCAAGCGATTATGCATAACAATTCGTCTTTGAGTACTGCAGGAACTGAAGTCCCCACCCAGGTAGAGGAAGGAATGATGACTCTGACCCTCTTGACTTCAATCAACTAAACTTTGGACTCAGTGAGCCCTGGCCGCAATTCTATGAGGAATTCTCCTCTGCTTAACCCCTTCATGAATATGCACGTACCCTTAGCTTAAAAGTGAAAGCAAAAGTCACTCAGCGGTGTCCAACTCTGTGACCCTATGGACTATGGGGTCCATGGAATTCTCCAGGCCAGAATACTGGAGTGGGTAGCCGTTCCGTTTTCCAGGGGATCTTCCCAGCCCAGAGATCAAACCCAGGTCTCCCGCATTGCAGGCGGATTCTTCACCAGCTGAGCCTCCCCCAGTGTTGCTGTTCAGGGAGACACTGCTTTAGGAAAGATTCCCCCATGCTCTCCTTACTGACTACAGGAAGTAATATTTCCTTCCCCCTCCTGATCTTTGGCTTGGCAGTGTCTATTGGTTCCACACCCACCAAAAGGCAAACCCAGTTTTGGAGTAACACAAGGATCCCCGGGGCTAGGTCCCTACTGCTTCTCAGACCTCCTCTCCCAGCCCCCATCCCTCGGTGACCCTGACCAGGAGCTGGACAAGCGCCCCCTACAGGGGTTCTGTCTCAGGTGTTCACTGGGCCGGGCTCACTCCCTCACCTCCTTCCTGGAAGGCAGCCCCTACGTCTCCTTTGCTCTCTCTCCCCTCACCTCCTTTATTTTCCTTCATGGCATTTGTTTCTACCCTCCAAGCTGTGTAGCTACGGGTTCAAGACATTTCTCTCCACAAGAACAAAAGCTTCCTGAGCACTACAGTTCACTGCTATTTCCCCAGCACTCGAGCACCGTGCCAGACAGCTGTCAGTTAATATTTACCAAGCAAGTAACTGGATGTTGAAAAGTTCCCTGGGGAATGGAACGTCTGCGTTGGATCAAAGGGAAGGAGAGAAAGCGCAGGCAGGAGTCAGGGTGGGAGCTGATGCGTAAGCTGGGCCTTCGGGGGTCGCAATGACGTACAGGGCCTGATGGCAAAGACAGAGAGGAACGGGTCTGTCCTCCCAGCCCCCATCCTCTGACTCGGGCCAACAAGAGAGGGATTTGGGGGTGCAGCCCCACTAGCAAGGATGCTCCGGGGGTCCCCCGGTCCCAGCTCTCGCTGGCGCCCCAGGGCCTCCGTGGGTCTTCCTGGCCACTAATTCTCACCACCACCCTCCCCTTGTGCAGGTGAGGGCACCGAGGGCACTTGGAGAGTGACTTGGCCCAAGGCCCTTGGGCGCCCCACCCCCGCAGGAACCTGTGAGTGCAGCAGGCTCTTCTCTGGGAGTGGAAAAAAGCCGTACTTGGCCTGGTGGAAAGAAGCTCTACCCGGGGAATAGGCCGGGGCGCGGGCTCTGGCGGGGGTGGGGTCCGAGAGCTGCAGGCCCCCCGAGGTCCAGCGGCCTCGCTAGAGAGGAAGGACCGGCCCAGACAGACCCCCTTCCCCGGGCTGTCCAGGCCCCCCACTCGCCCCCCGTCACCTCCCCCAGCCCACCATGGGGAAGGCCCTCGCAGACTGGGGGGTTCACCCGGGAACACCCCACCTCCCTGGCCCGTGGGTCGCGGCCAAATAAGGCCGGGCTGCCGCGGCCCCGCCCCTGCCCGCCGCCGCACATTCTTCTGCCTTGTAAGGCCCGGCGCCGCGCCCCGCCCCGCGCCCCCGCCCCCGGGCCCAGACCCCACCGACGGCCCGCCGGTCCCCGCTCCGCAGCCGCTCCGCGCACCGCGCCAGCACCTTCTCCGCACCAGGTGGGAGCCCCGCGGCCCGGGGGGTCTGGTGTGGGCGGTGTGACGGACGCGGCTGGGACATGGGGTCGCGAGGGGGAGGTGGGGGTCGCAGGGTCTCTGGGCAGGGACAGATAGTGAGGCTGGGGCTGCGAGGTCGCTCCGTCCTACGGGGATTCGGGCGGCGGCTGGGCAGCAGGGAGACTGGACAGGCTCTGGGAACCAGTGGGCCCGCAGCAAGGGAAGACTGTCCAGGCCCTGCCCCTTCGCTGTGAAGTTAGAGATGCCGAGCCCAGAACTCGAGGTGTCCCGGAGGACGGGAGGGGCCTGGGGTCGCTGGCATTCCCTGCTCTAGAGGACGCATCTGTGTCACAGGCGGGAAGCAGCCCTGCTAGGCTCCCGCGGAGCATCCCTGACCCCTCCCCTATCTCCTGGGGCAGGAAAGAGGGATGGCGACCGGGGTAGCTTGTTTCCGCCATCACACCAACGCTGAATGCCATCTCCGGGACTTCCCTGCTCTGAGCCCGCTGCCCCCTAGGCCTTCTGGGTGGGGAAGCTTGGCCAAGGGCTGTAGGGCTCATCCCCTGTACCCCCTGGCCTGACAAGGCCCTGGGCTGCAGGAAGTGGTCCCCACTCCTCCCCAGCCCTGCAGCTGCTCTGGCTACTTCAGGAAAAAGTCAGATAACTCCCCCTCAGGGGAGGCGAGTTTACCAACAAGGCAGCTGGCAGTGCCAGCCATAGAGACCCTGAGGTAATGGGGGACGCAGGCCACGTCTTTGCTGTTATAGTGGGGTTTCCGGGGTCAGAGGTGGGGAGGTGGCACCTAGCTGTAGCAGGCCAAGGACCAGTTATATCTGATCCCTGGTGTCTAGGACCCCCAGGAGGAGGCAGCGATGGCTCCAGGTCTTAAGAGCTCAGCCTGGCTCTGACCCCAGTTCCTCAATCAAGCCTACAAATTGCCTCTGGTCACAACAGTGCCCCTCAACTACCATCGGCCCACCAGGAAAGGCCATTTGCCATCCCCAGACCTAAGCCTAGCCCAGGGGTCCCGGCTTCCAGCTGGACTCTATCCCTCTTACGGGCACACCGGTTCTTTTAATTGCACGGCGGGGGCACCCCATTTTCCCCACCCTGCGAAGTTCAGTGCTCCAAGCCCTGTGACAGCCCCTCGAGAGAGAGGGCGGGCATGGGGTGGCCATGGAGACCAAGCCAGGATCAGAGCAGCGGGTGAGCTCTTGGCCACTCCTGCCACATCAGCCCTAGAACTGTACAGATGGGGGTGGCAGTGACTGACGGGGACCATGGCGGTCTGCTGGGCGCGGTGGACTTCTCCTCGGCTGCCTTCTGTGGGCGCCGTGACTTAAAGTTTCCAGAGAACACCCGGCTCCTCGAAGCACTCCCTGCCGGCGGCACTGTCCCACCCCAACCCCTTCCCAAGGCTTCTGTCTACCCACCTTGAACCACACGAGAAGCACCGGGGGCCAGGTGTGTGGGTGCAGGGGGGCACTCTCTAACTATAGGCAGTTGTGCCTGGGGGGAAAGGCTGGGGCTGGCCAGCATCCCAGCTCAAGGTTTAAGATCTCAAAGGCCAAAGATCCAGAGTGACTTAGACAAGGTCATGGGATAAAGGCCTGGAAGACAGATTGAGGAGCAGTCAAGGCTTCTTGCAGATCCTCAACCACGAGACTCAGGACAGAGGAAAGAGGGGGCAGCAGTCCTGGGGCCCCAAACTGCCCCAGAAGCCACGACAAGCATTCAGGGAAACAGCCCCTTGTTACGTCTCAGTTTCCCCATCTGTAGAGTGGGGTCAGTAGACTGGCTAGCTGCCTTCAAGATCATTCATTAAGCAAGCATCTATGAGTGCCACCATGGGCTTAGGTATAATTCAGAGTGCCTACACCAGCCCTGACTGATTGTGATGGAGAGAGACCTTTAAGTGCTTGCTGTCAAAGCCAGGGTGGGGAACTGCTCCCCAAGGGCTGTCTGAAGAACTGGGCTCAAGAAGGAAGGTTGTTTCAAGGGGAGAACCAAGAAGGAAAGTCTGGGGGTATCTGGGAGCAGCCAGAGGTCCAGCTGGGCAGGATCACAGCTGGCAAGAGGGATGGCAAGGCGAGTCAGAGAACAGGCTAGGAGAGGCTCAGAGGGCCTCCTTCTGTGCCAGGCTTGGTGGGAGAGGGGGATGACAGGAACCCTCAAGGGCTTCAGGGTGAAGTACTGGGGTCTGCATGCAGTGGGTGAGACTGGCTGGATGTTCGGAGGCCAGGCCTAAACAAATGTAACAGGAAGCTGGGGTGCTCAGTCTGGGGAAGCTTTATGCTTCTATAAGCACTGAAGAGGGAGAACAAAGAGCAGGGCCCAACTCAGGTCTGTCCCCCACCCTAAGGGGCTGGTCAAGTGTGGACAGGTGGGGGGAAGGGAGGCTGCCCAGAGCGCCGGCCTTCCAGAACCTCCAGAGGAGGGAGAGGAGGAGGAGAAGAGAAGGAATGCGAGGAATGCAGGGCCGCCAACCGGCTCCTTCCTGCTGCTGGGGGCAGGGAGCCTCAGGGCCTCTCCCAAGGCTGCCCACCTTGTCACTGGGAAAGAGATGGATGGTGTGAATGCTCTTGAGGATTAAGGGAGATAAAGCACGGAAACGGTTGGCACCGAACCCAATCCTAAGTGTCTACCCACACCATGACAGCAGAAATAGCTTCCTCTGGGCCGGGCACCATGCCAGGGGCTTTTCGGGCACAAGTCAATGGATCCCTTTGGCTGGGCACTCCTATCCCATTCCAGATGAGGAAACACTTCAGAGAGGTAGAGGAAGTTGTTTCAGGGCATGTCACAGGGCCAACGCTGGCTGCTTCTGTGATGAGCCGGGTGGCAGGAGCCCCCAACCTATAGGAGCACGAAGGCCAGGCCCAGGCGCCAACAGCCTAGTGGGGTGGGGTAGGCCAGAAGCTTTTCTGGCCCCGGGTCACTGGCTCTCCCATTTGCATCCTCTGCCTACAGGAAAGAACCACACGCCTGCAGCCAAGATGTCCAGTAAACGGGCCAAGGCCAAGACCACCAAGAAGCGGCCACAGAGGGCCACGTCCAATGTGTTTGCGATGTTTGACCAGTCCCAGATCCAGGAGTTTAAGGAGGCCTTCAACATGATCGACCAGAACCGGGATGGCTTCATCGACAAGGAGGACCTGCATGACATGCTGGCTTCGATGGGTGAGCAGAGGCAGGACTGGGGGGCTGAGTGGGCCCATGAGGGCTGCAGCTGGAGCAGGCGGTGGGGTGGCTCATCCCTCAGGGAACACTTCCTGTGTACTGACTGAGGTGCCCACCCTGGAGAGGAGCTGCCACCTCTTTCTCCATTTAACAGACAGGGAAACTGAGGCACAAAGCAGTTCAGCACTGGACTTGAACCCAGACAGGCCCACTCCTGCCTCAGGCAGATCTGCGGTTTCAACTGCCTGGTGCCACTTCACTGAAGGAAAGGGATCAGCAACTAACTACAAAACTGCAGACTTTCCATTGTACAGATGGGGAAACTGAGGCCAAGAGTGGAGGCCAGGGCCCCTCCTTGCTCCCTCAGAGGTCACCTGTGTCAGACTCTGAGAGGCGGACTCCAGTGACTTCCCCAGACTCAGAATGTCAGAGCTGAAAGGCCTCAGGAATCCAGCACCTTGCACCATTGCTCAGATGGGGAAACTGAGGCCCAGAGGCCAGGCCTCCAGACACCAGCCCACCAGACACCAAGGTGGTCTGCCTCCACATTGCTCCCCATGCACTGGCCACAGACAATCCCCCTCAGCCCCAGTTTCTGGTGCCCCCTTCATCCAGATGAGAGCATCTGGGTCAGACACTGACTGGGGGGTGGTCTCAGGTAGCAGAGGAGGCAGCCTATGGCAGTCACGCCTGAGTCAGTCCCTGGCACCGCCCCTCACTGAGCAGCCCACTCAGGCCCGTGGCCCGTGTGTGCATTCCAGGGGGTCTAGTGAGAGGGGCAAATGACCCAGGAGGGCGGACGATGGACACTGTCCCCACCCTCAGCGCCACACCTCTCCCAGCTTCACACCAGACCCACCTGGAGGCTCCTCCCTGGGGAGTCAGGGGCAGGAAGGAAGACTGAGGCCTGGGCAGGAGAGGGGCTGTGTGTCCTGCTGGCACCAGCCATCCCACGGGGATACCGCAGAGTGTGGGGCTCAGAGGAGACAGGGACACAAAGACTCCTTCCCATTTAGGAGGTAGAACCCGGGCTTCCCAGGTGGTGCAGCGGTCAAGAATCCACCTGCCAATGCAGGAGATGCAGGTTCAGTCCCTGAGTTGGGAAGATTCCCCTGGAGGAGGAAAGGACAACCCGCTGCAGTATTTTCTTGCCTCCATGGACAGAGGAGCCTGGTGGGCTGCAGTCCATGGGATCGCAAAGAGTCAGATGTGACTAAGCAACTGAGCACACACACCTGGGCTCTCAACCCCAGAGACTAGACTGGATGTTTACCCAGAAAAACCCCCACTCCTGTTTGCAGCTCAGTTAGTGGGTCCACAGATCAGTCAGGGTCTCTGGTTAAGAACATCACCCTCTGGGAATTCCCTGGCAGTCCAGTGGTTAGAACTCGGCACTTCCCCTGCAAGGAGTGTGAGTTTGATCTCTGGTAGGGGAACTATGGCACCCCACTCCAGTATTCTTGCCTGGAAAATCCCATGGATGGAGGAGCCTGGTAGGCTGCAGTCCATGGAGTTGCAAAGAGTCGGACATGACTGAGAGACTTCACTTTCACTTTTCACTTTCATGCATTGGAGAAGGAAATGGCAACCCACTTCAGTGTTCTTGCCAGGAGAATCCCAGGGACGGGGGAGCCTGGTGGGCTGCCGTCTCTGGGGTCGCACAGAGTCGGACATGACTGATGCGACTTAGCAGCAGCAGCAGGGAACTAAGATTCTGTGGGTCACATGGCACAGCTGAAAACAAGAATCAGGACCACCATCCTCAGGTTTAAAAACAAGAACAGCAAAGAATAGCTTCCCTGGTGGCTCAGACGGTAAAAACAAGAGCAGCAAACAATAAAACAGTAATAACAAGTGGCAGCTCTGCGGGTATGATCTCAAATCTCAAAGGTAGATGTGATTATCATTCTCACTTTATAAATGAGGAAACAGAGGCTCAGAGAGGTTAAGTAATCTGCCCAAGCTCACACAGCTACCAAGTGGCGGAGCTGGGATTTGAACCCAGCAGCTGATCCGAGTCCGTAGGGCTGTGCCAGTCACTGTTCCGTGCATTTTACAGCCATTGCTGTCCTCAATCTTCGCAGTTCTCCTCAGGAGCTGGGGAAGCAGGCACAGAGCTGGGATTCAGACCTTAGCCTGTGTGGCACCAAAGCTCGCTGGTTTACCTACTGTAGAAACTGTGCCTGGGGTCCGGGGTCTGGCTGCCTGGCTTCACACGCTGGCTCCATTCTTCACTCGCGGTGTGACAGAGGACAAGCCACCTCACCTCTGAGCCTCAGGTCCCACATTGGTGAAGGGGTAAGAAGCTGAGGCGGTGACATTTAAAGCCATAAGGCACACACGGTACCAAAGGCAGGGAGCGGTCCCCAGAGGGGGGCTCTTATACCTCAGACAGCGTGACCCATGGCGATATCCAGACCCCAGACCCGAGGCAACTGGTCGAGGCCGCCAGGGGAGTGGGCGGCGATTATCAGTGGGAAAGGGCAGTCAGAGCCGGCGGTCCCAGAGGGAGGCTTTACAGTTTACTAAGTTAACTGCTGCTGCTGCTGCTAAGGTGCTTCACTCATGTCCGACTCTGCAATCCCACAGACGGCAGACCCCTGGCTCCTCCGTCCCTGGGATTCTCCAGGCAAGAACACTGAAGTGGGCTGCCATTTCCTTCTCCAATGCAGGAAAGTGAAAAGTGAAAGTGAAGTCATTCAGTCATGTCCGACTCTTAGCAACCCCATGGACTGCAGCCTACCGGGCTCCTCCGTCCATGGGATTTTCCAGGCAAGAGTTCTGGAGTGGGTCGCCAGTGCCTTCTCTGACTAAGTTAACTAGTCAGCTCTAGTTTACGAACACTAGGGCTTCCCTGGTGGCTGAGATGGTGCCTGCATTTCAGGACGCATGGGTTTGATCCCTGGGTGGGGAAGATTCCCTGGAGAAGGGCATGGCTATTCATTCCAGTATTCTTGCCTGGATAATTCCATGGAGAGAGGAGCCAGGTGGGCTACAGCACATGAGGCCGCAGAGTCAAGACACGACTGAGTGACTACCCTTTCACACTTTTCAACAGCTTACTAAATTTACTGTCTCTTGTCTATGGGGCTATGCAGGGAGGGGACGGGAGGTGAGAGCAGGCACGGATGGCCCTTCCCCACAGGGAAGAACCCCACGGATGAGTACCTGGAGGGCATGATGAGCGAGGCCCCGGGGCCCATCAACTTCACCATGTTCCTCACCATGTTTGGGGAGAAGCTGAACGGCACAGACCCCGAGGATGTGATCCGCAACGCCTTCGCCTGCTTCGACGAGGAGGCCTCAGGTCAGTCAGCAGCCTCGGGACAGAGGCCTGGATGGGGCTGGGGCTGCACACCTCGCCTGGGCACCCCGCGTATGCAAGAGGCACCCAGCTGCGCTGGCACCTCAGGGCCCCCCTCTGCCTCCAAAGGCCAGGACAGAGATCATCTGTCCACCTGTTTCTGCCACCAGAACGATAAAAGCTGCTTCCTTGTTTTGTCCCCCCCAAAGGCTAAACTGAAACAGCCCACATCCCGTCAGCCTTCCCACTTCTTAGCTCTCCTGTTGGCTCAACGCACTGGCTTCTGCTTTTGACCCTTCCAGAAACCAAACCATCTCAGGCCCACGGGCCAACAGGTTACAGAAACCCGCGCCCCCCACCCTCAGGTCCTCCAAAGGGCTTCCCAGCCACCGCGGGTCTCTCCCAGGGACAGGCCTGTGGGACGCCGCTGGCAGTAGCCGCTTCAGCAGTTTCTCAGGGGCCAGAGGCGCACCACAGGCCTAAGCAGGTCAGAACCTTCTCCTGACTGCGTCACAGCTCCCTAACTAGGTTGGCATATTTTCCTCCCCATTTTCCAGATCAAACAGGCAAAGAAAGGTTAAGTAACTTGCCCAAGGTCACACAGCTAGAAAGAAGAGATCAGCATTCAGACGCAGGCAGTGGAGCTCTGGGGCCCAGTTCTTCAAGCAGTACCGTCAGCACCCCCACAGCCCCAGGCAGGGCCTCCCCAACCCTCACAGCCCCAGGGCCCCCATCCCCACCCCCACAGAAACACCTCGCAGACAGCCCCACTGCAGAACTGTTCCCGCTGGGCCCTGGTGACCTTGAACTGAACAGACACCAGGACTGTGTCTTTTCCCGGTGCCCCTGCCCCCCGCCTCCAGCTACAAGGTCTGTGAGTCCTGGGGGGGCCCCGGGCAGGGGGTGTGAGGTGTGTCTCAAGGCCCTGGCCCTGTGCCCCCTCTGCCCCCGCCCCAGGTTTCATCCACGAGGACCATCTTCGGGAGTTGCTCACCACCATGGGTGACCGCTTCACAGATGAGGAGGTGGACGAGATGTACCGAGAGGCGCCCATTGATAAGAAAGGCAACTTCAACTATGTGGAGTTCACCCGCATCCTCAAACACGGCGCCAAGGACAAGGACGACTAGGCCATCCCAGCGCCCCGTGCCCAGCCCCTGTCCCAGCCACCTGCTCCCACATACACCATCTGCACCGGATCCGTGCCCATGAGCCCAGAGCCCCCTCTCAGGGGACTCTCCCCCTGAGGGGCCGGGGGCCCAGCTCCGAGTGAAGGAACCGACTGAGAAAGCACAGCACCAGGCCAGGGGCAGAGCCAGCGGGAGGCTGGTGACCCTCCGAGGAAACCCCATCTCCTCGGGAGCTGGGCCGGGGGCTGGCCTGGGAGGCCCCGAGGAGAGCCCCGGCCTTGGCTGTTGCCTGCCCGCTTCTGGCTGCTCCCCGCAGGAAGGGCTCTGTGTCCTGGTCTGGGACACCACTCCACTTGCACCACCCCCCCCCCCCCCCCCCGCAAGCCCTTCCCCAGCCACTGCCACAAACACACGAATCTCACCACGGTCCGCTCTCAGAGGACAGGGTGCCACTCCCCTCCCCGACACCGTGCCCGGCCACGAGAACACATCCCACCCCACCGGGAGTGTGCTCTGGAAGATGCAAGAGGGCGGACGTTTCGTCTTGGGGAGGCAGAGCCTCTAATAGAAGGTTGAGCATTGCTTTGGGTGTGTATGTCTGTGGCTGGGGTGAAATAAAGGTGCCCTGAGGCCCCAAATACCGCCCACCCCGTCCTTCCCTCCACCCGCTGACTACCAGCCCAGGGAAGGCTCAGCTGAGACCAGACCAGCTGCGGGAGCAGGCAGAGCCTGAGGGGAGAAGCTCTGCTGGGAGGGAGCGGGCAGAGGGGGCAGGACCCACCACAGCAAACCCCAGTGGGGGCTCTGGGGCTCTGAGAGGGCAAGGGTCAAGGTCACAGCCTTCAGGACTAGAGCCTGGTCTCCAGGGTCCCCTCAATGCTCCTGGGGAGCCAGGTGGTCCTGGAAGAGCAGGGAGGCTTTGGGAGCTGTGAGGAGGGGATGGAGATGAGAAGGAACGGATTCCCTGCAGGCAGCTACAGGTGTCTGGGTTCACTGGAGGGTCGGTTCCGCCACGTGACCAGCAGCACAGTAAGCCACAGCTTTTCACATCCCACATGTGTGAGAGACCAGCAGGACTGGGGTCCCTGTTACAGTTGACAGTGGGGACACTGATGATGGTGCCTGGAGCCTAAGGGGAAGGGAAATAAATGCTGGTTGAATGAACAGAGAGACAGGGACAGGGACCACCTGAGGCCACCCAGCAGGTCTGGGGCAGAGCGAGAGCTGGTCCCTGGCCTCTGGACCTTCCATGGGGTTCAGGCCAGGACTGGACACATCCCATCTGCACCCAGCAGGGAGCAGGTGCTGCTGCCTTCCCTAAAGGTCACCCAGAGCCAGCCAGCCACAAAGGTATGAGGTCAGAGCCAAAGGAGCACCGAGCACTAAGGGGACCCTGCATCGGCCTAGGAAGCCAAACCTCCTCCAGGCCGCTGCCCCCGCGTAGGTACCCAGCCCTTTCCAGCGGAAAGCCACGAAAGCCCTTCTCTTGCCTCCAAACTGAGCCCCACAACTCCCTGAGGTCAACTTTAGATGGAGCCAGCCCCAAACGAGTTCCAAAAGGGTGCAAATGCTCCCCAGACTCAGTCCTAACCACACCATACCCTTGACTCTGACCCCAGACTGTGGGCCCTGAGCAATCCTCATCCCAACCTGACACTGAGCTTGGCTACCCACTCACTGGGACCAGTTCCCGGGACTCCCAGAGCACTGGCCAAGCAGGCCGGACACCAGGGTCCAGGTCTCTCGGCGGAGCCACTGTGGTACCAAAGGCCTTCCTGGAAGAAGGCGGGGACGTGGGGTCAGGAACAAACCTCCTTGGTCTCAACCCCCACGTTGTGCCACAAGCCTCCTCCCCCTCCACCCCAGGAAGAAAGACTCACACCCAGGGGCGGCAGGCTGGAACCAGTGCAGCCTCACTGGTTTCAGAGCTGGGGGGTGCTGAAGGAACCCTGGTGACGGGAAGAGGGAAGTGTTCTGTGTGTGGAAGGGCAGGACCAGGAGGAAGTTGCAGAAAGCGCTAAGGAAGAGGGTACTGCAAGGCATGGAGACAATCTGAACGAAAGTCCGGGAACAGGAATGCGTGTGGCACAGACGTACGACCCAAGAGGAAGGCGAGTTTCACTGGTTAATTTATCACCATCTCACAGCAGCCTCTTAGAAAAGCAGCAGCAGCAGCAGCTGTTTTATTTCTTACAAGGCAACATTTAGAGGTAATGGCGAAGGACCCCAAAAGTTGCAATGTCTGGGACAAAACTCTGAAGAGACACACGCGCACGCACACAAAGACCAGTGGATGTAAAATGATGAAGACTGTTTCTGTAAGGCTAGAGAAACTGTAAGCAAAGTTAAAACCGAGTACAGATGGGGAGAAAGTATTTGTAGCATGATTAATTTTTTAAGTTAATGACACTATCGTATAAAAAGAACTTCAATCATTCAATAAAAAAAAGGGAATTCCCTGGTGGTCCAATGGTTAGGACTCTCAGGCACTTTCACTACCAGGACCAGGGTTCAATCCCTCATCAGGGAACTAAGATCCCTACAAGCCAAAAAAAAAAAAAAAAAAGCCATGTCAGTAGGGAAAAAATGGGCAAATAATATGAAAAAAAAATCTCAGAAGAAATACAAACACTTAATAAACATGTTTTATATTATTGGCTGCATCTCAGTTCCCCAACCCGTGTCCTCGGCAGTGAAAGCAGAGTCCTGATCACTGGAATGCCAAGGAATTCCTTAAAACTCATTTTTTAATTAAAAAAAATTATTTTATGCCGGACTAGAGTTGATTTACAATGTTGTGTTAGTAAAACTCATGTTTTAGAAATGGTGCATTTTTACTGTATTAAAATGAAACAAGGAATTAATATCTAAAAGAAAAAGTTGTAGAATCTAATAGACAAATGAGCAAAGTGTATAAACAGGAGACTCACAGAAAGGGAATTTCAACCAACAAGAAACATCTATCAACCTCATTGGTGTTCCAAAAGCAAAGAGACCACTTGATACTTGTCAGATTGCCAATCAGAGACACAGATAATACCAAACACTGGCAAAGATGGAGAGGAGGGGGAATCCCCATACACTGGCTGATAGGGAACAGACTGGTCCCCCACGCAGGACAGCATTTGCCAGCATTTGTGAACAATTGAAGCCCCTCTGGCTCAGAAACTCCCCAGCTATAGACATCTCCCAGAGAAACTGGGGGCAAGCCCAGAGGGGCAGGACACCATGTCCACTGCCCCCGCACAAATGGCAGCAGGGCCTTGGAGAGACCCCGAGAAGCCCCACACCTGTCACAAGGAGAAGGGATAAGAAATGTGACAGACGCAGGATGTGGAATACCACGCAGCATTCCGATGCAACGAATCAATGCTCCTGCATCAACACAGACAGGTATTAAAAACAATGTCTGGGGGAGTTCCCTGGGGGCCTAGTGGTTAGGAGGTGGCCCTTTCACTGTCATGGCCCAGGTTCGTCCCTGGTTGTGGGGAGGGAAAAACAATGTGTGGGGTGAGGAAAGGAGAAACAGATTGAGTGCTAGCACCTAATAACCTAAACGTAATGTTAAAATGTGCATAAGATTTTAAAACCAGCATAAGGGAACTTCCCTGGCATTTCACTGGTTAAGAAACTTGCCTATGCAAGGGACACGGGTTTGATCCCTGGTTTGGAAAGATTCCACATGCCGAAGGCAACTAAGCCCGAGCACAACTACTGAGCTTATGTTCTAGAGCTTTCGAGCATAGAGCCCATGCTCTGCAACAAGAGAAGCCACCACAATGAGAAGCCAGCACACCGCAATGAAGAGCAGTCCCCACTCGCCGCAAGGAGAGAAAGCCTACACACAGCAACGAAGACCCGGCACAGCCAAAATGTTTTTTAATTTCAAAAAAAAAAAAAATTCATATAATTCTTCACATGCCCACCCCTGTTTTATAGATGAGGGGATCATCTATGATATAGGGGATCCAAGGTCACTGTGAAGAAGAACCAAGACTCAGACTAGAGGTTAAGTTGGTCAGCCTATTACTACCGTATTTATTGGCTTATAAGATACAAAAGATGACCCCAATTTTACGAAAGCTTTGGAGAAATAATTTTGAGGTCATAGGTAATATAATAGAATAATTAAGAGAACAAAATTAGGTTGCAATCCTGGTTCTGCCATTTATTAATAGCATGAATTTCAGCATGTTATCTGTCCTCTCTACGGCTCAGTTTCTCTACTATAAAATGGAGATAACAGGGACTTCCTTGGCGGTCTAGTGGTTAAGACTGAGCTCCCAATGCAGCAGGCGTGGGTTCCATTCCTGGGTGAGAAGCTAAGATTGCGCATACCTTGCACCACAGCCAAAAAAATAATGAGGATAATTATATGCACCTCATAGAGTCATTATGAGGATTAAATAAACTTATACATAGAACAGTGCCTGGTACATAAAGTGCTACTTTTAAATTATTGCATAAAATGAATCTTAAAAACACCATAAAATGAATCTTAAATACATGCGTTGAATGTGATCTTAAAGTCCTTTGAATTCATAAGCTCTGAAAGGACAACAACCGTAAAAGCTAAGGAAAATAGTGATATAAATAACAAGATTTACCAGATTTGCCAGTAAAGGAAACCGCCTTCCATACATACAATGGCGTAAATGAGGACATCAGGGCTGCATCCAAGTGAATAAAAAGCAAGCTACAATGCATTCCACCTGGTACCTGCAGCAAAAGCATATATTATCAGCAAAATCTGTTAGAAAGCTGCAAAACGCATCCTTGCAGCCATGCTGTGTGTTGCTACACTTTCCCACTAGGGGTCGCCCACGGTCACCCAGAGAGTTCCATTTCCAGCCCCTCTGATTTCCTCCACTGCCTGCTGCCCCCTCAGAGTTGCTTCTGTTCTAAGATGCTCAAGGGACTGGCGGCCCTGGGTCCATGGAGCCCTCAGAAGCTGAAATAAAGGAATTCTTCACCCAGGAACCCAAGAACCACCCTGAGTACCATTTCTGTCCATCTACAATACAGACATATTACAAGGCAGCAGGGAAATTGTAAATACAGTTTTTTTAGGAAGGGGAAGAGGAGACGAAAATTCTATGAGAGCAAATAGGATATTATCCTCATTTTGCAAGTGAGGAAATCGAGACTCAAAAAGGTTAAGCAACCTGTTCAAGGTCACACAGCTAGGGAACTTCAGAACTGGAATTTACATCACACCCAGGTGGGTGAGAGCTCCATCACTTCGTTATTAATCCCCACGCTCAGATCTGGGAGGCGAACAGGAGGTATGATGGAGGGGTCAGGAAGCGATGTCTACTTCCTCCCCCAAAGGCCCTCCACGCCGTCCCCCACTGGTCCAGGAAGGCTGTCATCTTTCCCCACTGAACCATGACATTTGACCATGGGGTCCAGGTCTCTTCTTGCCCCCCATCCTGGCAGAATCGCAGAGCTACACAGTGAGTTGATTCACTGGGTCAGAACCCCTGAGCCCCACTCAGAAACGCTCCTCAGTGCTTCGGTGCGACTTGGCTTCCTTCCTCTCCTGGCCTCCCGTCCCTCCCCCAGTGCCTCCTCTCAGCTGTGCAATCTCCCCTCAAACCCTGTCAGTTCTGCAACCAGAATCCCATGCAAGTCCCCAGACCGGTCCCACTGTCAGACTGACCTGAAGCCTCTTCCTCTGATCGCTGGACTTCATCTGGACTACTGAGACATTTCTTTGTCCTCATGTTTTAAAAAAGGAAGTGTAACTTATACACGGGGCTTCCCAGATGGCGCTAGTGGTAAAGAACCCACCTATCAATACAGGAGCTGTAAGAGACATGGGTTCGATCCCTGGGTTGGGAAGATCCCCTGGAGAAAGGAATGGCAACCCTCTCCAGTATTCTTGCCTGGAGAATCCCATGGACAGAGGGGCCTGGTGAGCTGCAGTCCATAGAGTCGCACAGAGTTGGACATGACTGAAGCGACTTTGCATGCAAGCACAAAACGTATATATAGAAAAATGCATACATTGAAGCATACAGATCCATGAACCACACTGAGCCTCTTAACCAGCCTTTCTGATTCTCCCCAAACGCGCCTCTCCTCCATCCACAGGGCAATTTCCAGTTGTATTAATACATGGGACCATGTCACTGCCCTGGGCAAAACCCTCCAGCACGTTCTTCCTCTGGAATGTTTCAGGACAGAGACTTACAGACACAGCATATAAGCACATCTCATTTTTGAGAAAGAAATACAAGTCAGATATAAATTCTCCCTTAAGAAAGGAATTCATGGGACTTCCCTGGTGGACCAGGGGTAAAGAATCCATCTGCCAATGAAGGGGATATGGACTCTATATCTGATCCGACAAGATCCCACATGTTGCAGGGCAGCTAAGCCTGTGCCCCACAACTACTGAAGCTCACACACCCTACAGCTCATGCTCTGCAACAAGAGAAGCCACCGCAATGAGAAGCCAGCCCCTCAAAGAATAGCCCTGCTCACTGTAACTAGTGAGCCCTGCTCACTGCTGGGTGCAGCGAAGAAGACCCAGCGAAGCCAAAAATGAATAAAAGGAATCCACTTCCACTACAGGGAAACTATGAGGCACAAGGTTGCCGTTTAGTCGCAAGTCATGTCAGATTCTTTGCGTCCCCATGAATTGCAGCCTGCTAGGCTCGTCTGTCCATGGGATCTTCCAGGGAAGAATACCAGAGTGGGTTGCCATTTCCTTCTCCAGGGGATCCTCTCAACCCAGGGATCAAACCTGCATCTCCTGCACTGGGAGATGGATTCTTTACCACTGGGTACTTGGGCCTAGAAGGATTTTGTTTACCCAGATGCTGAGCTGTAAAATGTCCCCAACTGGGATGATGAGAAAGCAGATTTACAACCCAGTGAAAACAGAACATGGTTTCACTGTATATGTAAGCTACTGATCAACTAAATTTAATGTATGATTAAATTTAACCATTTATTGTTGTTGCACTTGTTTCTCTTTACTATTGCTTTGTCTGTGTCCCACAGTTTTTCGTCTCTGGTTTTAAATTATCTATTTTTGGCTGCACTAAGTCATCATTGCTTCGTGATGGCTTTCCCCAGTTGGGGCAGGCAAGGACTACTCTCTAGCTGCTGTGCCCAGGCTTAGCTACTGTGCACAGGCTTAGCTGCTCTGTGGCATGTAGAATCTTCCAGGATCAGGGATCGAACCCATGTCCCCTGCATTGGCAGGCAGATTCTCAATCACTGGACTGCCAAGGAAGTCCTGTTTTTGTTTCAAATAAAACTTATCCATTTTAAGTGCAAAAATAAAATTAATTTTGACAAATGTTTGCTCATTCCCCTTTTTGGCTGAGCCCTTTTAGTTCACACAACCATTAATCCACTTTTTTATATAGATTTCTTTCCTTTTCTGGAATCTTAAATGAATAGGCCATACAATACTGGCTCCTTTCACGTGGCATATATTTGAGATTCCTTTATGTTACTGCATGTCCCTGCAGTTCCTTTTCAATGCTGAGTAGTATTCCACTGTAAGGATCTATAACACAATTTATTTAGCCTTTCACCCGCTGATAAATATTTGGGTTGCTTACAGTTTGAGGCTACTATGAATAAGGCTGCAATGAACATTCATGTACAAGTTTTTGCGTGGACACATACTTGGCTCCCTCCCAAAAATGACAGATTGCTCTGTGATGCTTCTTGCTATTCCATGCAAAAAATAGGTACTCTCTTGCTACTGATTTACTAGTCTTTCCCATATGAAACACAGACACACACAATGATTTGTGAAATACAGACTAGAAAATTGTAAGAAGTCAGGACTTCCTTGGTGGTACAGTGGTTAAGAATCCACCCTGCAATGCAGGAGACAGTTTCAATCCCTGGTTGGGGACTAAGATTCCAGCTGGAGCTGGGCATCTAAACCCAAACGCTGCAACGAGCTAGTCCATGCACCACAAGGAAAGATCCCACATGATGCAGTGAAGATCCTGGGTGCCACAACTAAGGCCCAAGGCAGCCGAATAAATAAGCAAACAAATAAAAAGAAAACTGAAAGAAGTCATATAATGTAACAAAATGAAGATTTGTGTGTGTGTTACTTTCCCTATTTGCCAAGCATTAGGCAGAGCACAGCATGAGCATTTCATTATTTTATCTCTCATAGCAGCCTTCAGAGGAGACAGCGCTGCTATTCCCATTTCCTATATGGGAAGCTGGTCCAGGCTTTCACTGCTGAAGGTGAGCGTTCCATCCCTGGCTAGGGAACTAAGATCCTGCAAGCGGTACAGCATGGCCCAAAAAAAAGAAGAAAGATTTCGAATCAACAACCTAACCTTCTATCTTAAGACACAGGAAAAGAAGGGAAGAGGAGAAAATGGAACTGAATCAAACAGGAGAAAAGAAATAAAGGCTAGAGCAGAAATTAATGAAAGCGACTAGAAAAACATTCGAGAAAATTAACAAAACCCAAAGTAGGTTCTTTGAAAAGACTGTAAAATTTGACAAACCCTCAGCTAAGCTGACCAAGACGAAAAAGGAAAAGTCACAAAATTATTAGAATCAGAAAGAGAAGGGGACTTTACTACTGACCTTACAGAAATAAAATCCTATCTCTTCCAATGACCAGAGTGTCATCACAGGCAAGTTACTTAAACTACCTGAGCCTCCATTTCCTATACTCTTCAAAAAGACATCATTGTTCTCAAAGGGTTATGAAAAGTTAACAAAAGGATCTGTGTCAAGTACCTGGTCAAGCTCCATTAATCACCGCCACTCCTCTAGTTGATCAGGTCTCTCTTTTCCTTTCCATCCACATCAGTCCTTCAGCCCATCTGTTTGGCTGCCTCTACCTTCCAAATATATTCAAGAAGCAGCAGCTTCTCACCTTGTCCACCGCACCTAGTTAGTCCAGGTCACCACTCTCTCGCTGACAACAGCCCAAGTGTCGCTTGCTACTCCTGCCCCCTCCCATAGTCCGTTCTCTACACAACCACCACAGCCTTGTTTTAACATGTCAGGATGTCTGCATCTCCCTTCTTCTATTCTCCACACTCACTGGGTGCAGGGGGGAAGTACACACTTTCTGCCGTGGTCTAGCGGGCCCTGCGAAATCTAGGCCGAGGTACCACTTTCCCCTTTGCCTGCAGGGCTCCAGCCACACTGGTCTTGTTATTCTTCCAGCTCATCCAGCTCATTTCTGTCTCAGGGTCTCTGCTCTGGGTATTTCCTCTGCCCACAACATCCCCCTCTCTACAGATCCAAGTGTGGCTGGAGTTTCCACTTTATTAAAGACTCCACTCATCATCATCACTCCTCTGCTGGTATCTACAGTAACTCAACCTCTTTCTCTCTGTCTTACTTTCTATTTTTCTTCCTAGTACTTATCACTCTCTGACATTATTTCCTGTCTCCCTTTACTAAATGTGCTAATAAAGGTCTGTTGAGGGACTTCCCTGGCGGTCCAGTAGTTAGGACTCCATGCTTCCACTGAAGAGGGTGCAGGTTCAATCCCTAGTCAGGGAACTAAGATCCCAAATGCTCATGGTGCGGCCAAGAAAAAAAAATGACAATGCCTTTGGAAAATAAAATAAACAACTCAAAGAACTCTTTTTCCATCCCACAAAAACTCTACTAATTTTCTTTTTTTTACTACTTTCAAGTTTAAAAAATAAATTAAAAGATCTGCTGAAACAGAAGAAAAAGCTCCGGAATAGGATCCACAGACAAATGGGACTTTATATTTGGCGCAGGACAAAGGCAAGCATCTCAGCCCAGAGGCAGAAAGGTAGACTAGTCAACACAGGGCGTTGGGATCACTAGGGAGACGTTTGGGGAAAAAACTATTTGAAGATGGTGGATTTATCACAGGTATGCCACTAGACTCCCTCTTGAAACTCTACTTTTAAAATGAAGAAACCAGGAGTTCCCTGGTGGTCCAGTGGTTACAATTCTGCACTTCCACTGCTGAGAGCATGGGTTCAATCCCTGGTCAAGGACTAAGATCCCGTAAGCTGTGTGGTGAAAAAAAAAAAAAAAACACGACAGCATAACCCTACAAGAAAGAGGAGAAGGGACCACACAACAAAATTGTTGGGGTAGAAAGTAAATGGGCAAGTATTATCAGATGGCAAAACCAAGCAGGCAGTAAGAAAAGGTGAACATTTAACCTGATTTATACCACAGAATCTCCCAAAAGACTCAGAAGTTAGTGGCATCTCTAGAAGGGGGCATAAAGGTGAGGTTGGGAGAGAGGGCTGCTACAGGAGGAAAAATTTGCAGCAGAAGGCTTAAAAAGCAGCTTGCTGTGTAGTCGCTCAGTCATGTCCAACTCTGCGACCCCATGGACTATAGCCTGCGAGGCCCCTCTGTCCATCGGATTCTCCAGGCAAGAATACTGGAGTAGGTTGTCATTTCCTTCTCCAAAGAGCAGCTTCAGTTCAGTTCAGTCGCTCAGTCGTGTCCGACTCTTTGCGACCCCATGAATCGCAGCACGCCAGGCCTCCCTGTCCATCACCAACTCCCGGAGTTCACTCAGACTCACATCCATCGAGTCCGTGATGCCATCCAGCCATCTCATCCTCAGTCGTCCCCTTCTCCTCCTGCCCCCAATCCCTCCCAGCATCAGTCTTTTCCAATGAGTCAACTCTTCGCATCAGGTGGCCAAAGTACTGGAGTTTCAGCTTTAGCATCATTCCTTCCAAAGAAATCCCAGGGCTGATCTCTTAAATGGACTGGTTGGATCTCCTTGCAGTCCAAGGGACTCTCAAGAGTCTTCTCCAACACCACAGTTCAAAAGCATCAATTCTTCGGCGCTCAGCCTTCTTCACAGTCCAACTCTCACATCCATACATGACTACTGGAAAAACCACAGCCTTGACTAGACGGACCTTTATTGGCAAAGTAATGTCTCTGCTCTTGAATATGCTATCTAGGTTGGTCATAACTTTTCTTCCAAGGAGTAAGCGTCTTTTAATTTCATGGCTGCAATCACCATCTGCAGTGATTTTGGAGCCCAAAAAAATGAAGTCTGACACTGTTTCCACTGTTTCCCCATCTATTTCCCATTAAGTGATGGGAGCGGATGCCATGATCTGAGTTTTCTGAATGTTGAGCTTTAAGCCAAACTTTTCACTCTCCTCTTTCACTTTCATCAAGAGGCTCTTTAGTTCTTCTTCACTTTCTGCTATAAGGGTGGTGTCATCTGCATATCTGAGGTTATTGATATTTCTCCCAGCAATCTTGATTCCAGCTTGTGCTTCTTCCAGCCCAGCATTTCTCACGATGTACTCTGCATATAAGTTAAATAAGCAGGGTGACAATATACAGCCTTGACGTACTCCTTTTCCTGTTTGGAACCAGTTTCATGTCCAGTTCTAACTGTTGCTTCCTGACCTGCACATAGGTTTCTCAAGAGGCAGGTCAGGTGCTCTGGTATTTCCGTCTCTTTCAGAATTTTCCACAGTTTATTGTGGTCCACACAGTCAAAGGCTTTGGCATAGTCAATAAAGCAGCTTAAATATATCAAATAGTAGACTCTTAGATCCCTTCCCTATATTATTCCCTGCCCACCATGGCTACAACCCAGACCCTGGCAGATCAGAAATTTATTTTTAGGCAGGTCAGAATTATTTTCGAATGTGGAAGAAGGTCCCTGGACAGGTAGTTACTAGACACAGGAGACTGAGAAGATACCAACAAGAGGAATTACACAAAACTTCATTTACTAACTGTTGAAGATGTCCAGATCCTCAGCCTTCTTCTTCTACTCAGCTCCGGGAACACTGCCAGTGAGGCACGGAGCTCATAATAATACGTGGTGAGACCCACCCGCCCCTGAGTCCACCCCTCCCCCCAGTTTTCATCCCCCGCTTGACTCCCAGAACCCTCAGCACAACAGGAAAAAAACAGAAACAGATTCATATCAGGGCATATAATCAGGAAAGTCCAGGATGAGAGGACATTCTAGAAATTTCTAGAGAAGCAAAAGTAGGTCACACGCAAAGTCTCAGTATTCAGAATGACTTGGGATTTCCCAACTGCAATACTGAAAGAGTGATGCCTTCAAAACCTGATGAAACTTCTGGGTGTATACTCAAAAGGATTGAAAACAGGAACTAAACAGATTCCTGCACATCCGTGTCTGTACCAGCACTATTCGCAATAACCGGAAGGCGGAAACAGCCCAAGCATCCACGGACGGCGAAAACGTGGCATATACACAAAGCAAAGTACCATGCAGCCTTAAAAAAGGAAGGCCGTTCGGACACACACTCCAACAGGGATGAACCTTGAGGCCATTGTGCTGGGTGAAATAAGCCAGACCCAGACGGATAAACACTGTAGGATTCCACTTTTATGAGGTATCCGAGGAGTCACATTCATGGACACAAAAAGTGAAATGGTGGCTGCCAGGGGCTGGGGAAACCAGGGAATAGGGAGTTACCAGTTAATGGGTGCAGAGTTTCAGTTTGGGAAGATGAAGTCCTGGAAATGGATGGTGGTGATGGCCATACAACAATGTCAATGTATTTAACACCACAGAACCCCACACCTGAAAATGGTAAGTTTTATCTTACATATATTCTTCAAAAAAAAAAAAATCCAAAGAAAACTTATTTCCACCCTAAATTTTTCCCATACACTCATGGGAGTGCAAATTCTCAAAGTTTTTCCTACAACTGTACTCTGAGAGATGACAGATGTATACAAGGGTCCTTACTGCATTTTTGTTTGTGACAGTTAATACTGGAATCAACCCACATGACAATCCACAGCACACCACTAAGGTAAATATGGTATATCTACACAAAGAAATAAGAGGTAACTGCTGTGGGATTTCCCTGGTGGTTGAGCGGCTAAGACTCTGAGCTCCCAACACAGGAGGCCTGGGTTCGATCCCTGGTCAGGAAACTAGATCCCACATGCCACAACTAAGACCCCGTGCAACCAAATAAGTAAATGTGTGTGTGTGTGTGTGTGTGTGTGTGTGTATATTTAAGAGCTAATTGCTGAAAAGAACAAGGGATCTCTTCACATATGAAGAGAGAAAAGGCCTCTAAGATATACTGTTAAGTGAAAAAGGCAAGGTGATGAACAGACTGCAAGTAATCAACATTCCCTTCAAAAGTTTTATTTCCGTGTCAAAATCAGAGCAAAAGGCAAGAAATTTCATTTCCAAAGGGCTTTCCAGGTGGTACAGTGGTCAAGAATCCACCTGCCAAGCAGGAGACATGAGTTCGATCCCTAAATCAGGAAGATGCCCTGGAGGAGGAAATGACTCCAGTATTCTTGCCTGGAGAATCCCACAGACAGAGGAGCCTGGCAGGCTGCTGTCCATGCGGCTGCAAAGAATTGGACACGACCGAGCATCTAAACCGCAGCAACAGAGAGGACAGACACTATTGTCTTCTTGTGGGGTTAGGGCTTAATCTCTAGCAATATATTCATCCTAACGGTTGAAGCCACATAAGGGTTTTGTCAGAACTGAAACTTATGTAATTTGGGGGGGTCTTTATTAAGAAAAATATGTTATATTAAATATATAAAATTGGCATAAATATGACTGTATTCAAAATGAGAAAAAAAGATGGTAAACTGCAAATTTTTAAACAACTAACAAATATCACATCACAAATATCACTATCACAAAAGTAGTTTTTTTCCTACTTTTGGGGGTACTTTAAAAAATCTTCTCTTTTTTTAAACAATTTTATTTATTTATTTATTTTTGTCTACATTGGGCATTTGTTGCTGCTTGGGCTTCTCTTTAGCTGCGGTGCACAGGCCTTCTCATTATTTTGGGCTCTTCTTCAGCTGCGGTGCACAGGCCTTCTCATTGTGGCGGCTTCTCTTGTTGCGGAGCACAGGCTCAATAGCAGTGGCGCATGGGGTAAGTTGCTCCTCGGCACATGGGATCTTCCCAGATCAGGGATCGAACCCATGTCTCCTACCCTGGCAGGCGGATTCTCCACCACTAAGCCACCGGGGAAGTCCCTGGAGGCACTTAAAAAAAAAACACATTTATTTACTTATTCAGCTGCCGCTGGGTTCTAGCTCCATCATGTGGAATTGTCAGTCTTCACTGCAGCATACAGGGTCTAAGCTGTAGGGTGTGGGATCTAGTTCCCTGACCAGGGATTGAACCCAGGCCCCTTGAATGGGGAGTGCAGAGTCTTAGCAACTGGACCACCAGGGAAGTCCCTGGGGGCACTTTCTTTGGCCTTATGGTAATAGCTTTGTAATACAATTTTTATATAGAGAAAGTAAAGATGACTCAGTTTTTCTTCTGATGTGTACACTTTTAACTGTGTACACTGCATTAAGCACATTCTTGGCAGAAGAAAATTTCCATTTTTAATAAGTGTTGGTTAAAAACTGAGCCCTCTGCTTCCATTTTCACGGTCTCCATGATTGGAAGAATTTGCCTCAGACCAGCTTCTGACTGGAGGTTTCAAACCCTGTCATATCTTTCTTTACTTAGGTACCTCTGGTGTGGATTCTATAGGACAGCTTTATATGGTGCTACTATTAATGCCTCTGTTCCTGTAACGCTGTGTCATGAAAGCCTTCCCTCTACCAGAACAGTTATCAGTATTTGAACTGTTGGCGGAAGTGACTGCAAATCACATAACTAGATAAACCCAGCTTAAATGCCTTCTGGGCTTCCCCAATGGCTCAGAAGGTAAAGAGTCTGCCTGCAATGCAGAAGACACAGGAGACGAGGGTTTGATCTTCCGATCGGGAAGACCTCCTGGAGGAGGAAATGGCAACCCATGCCGGTATTCTTGCCTGGAAAATTCCATGGACAGAAGAGTCTGGTGGGCTAAAAGACTGAGTGACTTAAGCACACAAGCATGCAAACGCATTCTAACTAAACCTTTAGGTAGATCCGAAACAATGTCCAGAGCCAACAGAAGGCCACTTAGAACAAGGGGAACAGTGAGGAGGGAGGTCATGGTGGAATAAGACAGTGGTCTTAGGTGATTGCATGCGTGCTGTCGTGTCTGACTTTTTGTGACCTTATAGACTGTAGCCCTCGGGGCTCCTCTGTCCGTGGGATTTCCCAGGGAAGAATACTGGAGTGGGTTGCCACTTCCTCCTCCTGGGAATCTTCCCCACCCAGAAATTGAAGCCGCATCTCCTGAGTCTCCTGCACTGGTAGGCAGAATCTTTACCACTGAGCCACCTGGGAAGACCCTTAAGTGATTACAAGGGCGATTGCTTAATTTGTACATTTTATGGAAACATAGGACCTCTTCAGGGCCTTGGAAGAGACAGAGGCAAGTAAGGGTCCTTAAAGGACAAACATCAAGAATCCACCTACCAATGCACAGACAGGGGTTCATTCCCTGGCCCAGGAAGAGTCCACGTGCCTCAGGGCAACTCACGCCATGGGCCACAACTACTGAGCCCACGTGCCCTAGAGGAGCCCATTCTCTGCAACAAGAGAAGCCGCCACGAGAAGCCCGAGCACCGAAACTAGAGCAGCCTCTGCTCACTGCAACCACACAAAGTCCATGCGCAGCAGCAAAGACCCAGCACAGGCAAAACAGATTATTTGTAAATGCAGATTACAAGAACCAAAGACGATTCTTCAGCCATCAAATGAGCAGAGATTAACACAAAACTGCTAACACTAAGGACTAAGGACAAGGTAAGACAAGCACTCAAACACTACAGATGTGCTTAAGGAGAGCACGTCGTTAGCATGCCTTACAAATACGCACACCAACTCTTCGTCCCAGTAATTCCACTCCAGAGAATATATTTAAGGAAACATTCAGAATTGCAAAGATATGTACTTCAAAATGTTAACTGCAATTGTTGACAATCAGGAAAAAATTTAAATAAGAGGGAGAGAAAAACACCTCTCAGGATGTGTGTATATATTTGCATGTGTCTACATGAACACGGAGAAACGCGAGGAAGAAAACAGACCTGCTATCACTGCTAATGCAGGAAGGTGGGAATAAGGGGGAGGTTACTCATTTTCTCTTTCTGTGCTTTTGCATTGTTCAACTTGCCATAATTAACACAATGTATTTGCTTTTATAATGTAAAACATACTTGAGGAGGTGAGAAAGTTCCCATGTATAAAAAAGATGAAAGCATGCCAAATAGAATCTGATCCCCATCTATCCTATCACCTGAGACCCTAATAAAAAGAATGAAAAAAATATAATCATTAAGTCTCCCAGTCCCCACAACAGCCAGCTCTGGAGGCTTATTTCTGTACGACCCAGAGGTTTACAGGTAGCGACTACCAGAAAAATAGAAAGGGATTTTTTTCAATCCCTGAATTAAAAGCAGAACACTTGCTAATTAACCTGGCTAGAAGCCAGAGGGCATCAAGAGAAGAGACTGTGGTATTTCTCCCCACAGGTTATTGACTCATCCCTGCCACATCAACATCCCCAAGTTAAGATGCTGTAACTTGGGGACCTTCTGAAATGCAAACTGCACAAGAAAATCACATAATCAACTGTAACTAGAAAACCACTTAAAGTCATGCAGACATACACAATTTTTAAGTAATATTCCTCACCACTTAATTCTGAAAAGATAACAATTTTAAAGATTTTTTTAAATCTTAATCTAGCGTTCTAATCTTTAACCCAGTGTTGCCTGAACTATGGGCAAACAGATATTTATATATACAATATGTTGCTTTCAAAAACATTTAACTCTCAGATGGTAAAATGCCAAAGAAGGAAGAGACCTTTAGGATTATCATGACCTACCCTCTCAATTTCCTCAGACGAAGAGAAAGAAATGGGAACTCGGAGTGTCAAATGCCACACAGCTGTCAGAAGCAGAACTGAAGACTTCCCTGGTGGTCCAGGGGTTAAGAATCTGCCTGCCAAGGCAGAGGACATGAGTTCAACCCCTGGTCTGGGAAAATCCCACATGCTGTGTGGCAACTAAACCAGTGCCGTAACTACTGAGCCTGAGCTCCAAAAGAGAAGCCATGCAGTGGGAAGCCCAAGCACCACAATAGAGAAAACCCACACGGGGCAACGAAGACCCAGAGTAGCCAAAAATAAATTAATTAATCACTAGAAAGAAGAAGGCAGAGCTAAGACATCTTGATATGGTATCTGCTCTTCTACAAATGCTGGATGCTATTCACAAAAGGGTTTTTACATAGCCTTTATTTTCTCTGACCCCCACCAAAGCCAGATGTTTCCACAGATGAGAAAACTGAGGTTCAGTGGCTTTGGATGACTTGCCTCTATCACCAGGCTAGTATTCCCATACCATTTCCACTACTGGGGGCTGCAGCGCAAACCCTTCATGACAACCTAGGGGGTGGGTTCGCCAGCTTCAAGCACATCCTGTCAAGGCACTGGATGCTCAAAAATTAGATGAATGAGGCGACTTCCCTGGCGGTCCAGCGGTTAAGAATCCACCTTCCTGTGCGAGAGATGTGGGTTTGATCTGTGGTGGAGGAACTGAGATCCCATGTGCCTCAAGGCAACTAAGCCCATGCGTGCATGTGTGCTAAGCCACTTCAGTCATGTCCGGCCTTTTGCAACCTTCCAGGCTCCTCTGTCCATGGGATTCTCCAGGCAAGAATACTGGAGTAGTTGCCATGCTCTTCACCAGGGAATCTTCCCCACTCAGGGGTTGAATCCGAGTCTCTTACATTTCCTGCACTGACTGACCGGCTGCATGACGGAGCTACTGAATGTGCACTGGCGACGGGTTTTTTTTTTTTACCACTGGCGCCAAGAGAGCTGGAGCCACGTACAACGATGAGAGAAGCCGATGAGCTGCAACTAAGACCCAGAGCAGCCAAAAGTAAAAAAGTACTTTTTGAAAAATTAGATGAGTGAATACCCAACAACTGGGAGAAAGCTAATACAAAGCAAATTGTATTTTAACTGCTCAACAAAACACTTCAAGGCTTTTAAAGTAAGATGTTGATAACCTGAAATTCACAGGAGCTGAAAATGCAGAACCTCAGAGAAGAGAGCCACATATCTCCTAGACCTGAGACAGGTGGCCATCTGTTTGGTCTCAATTATCCAGATCTGTCTCACCTGATCACCCTGCCTCCCATCTCTTCCCACCTCTCCTCAGCCACTGTCTCAGAAACCTTTAGGAGCTCCCTACTTACTCACACTGCCAAATCCAAATTCTTCACCTCGGCCTTCAAGGCCCTTCAACTGATCCAATACAACTGTTTCCTGAGTTACTTACTGACCCTGGCCTTTGCTGGATGCTTCCCCTTTCACCCCCGGGGCCCCATCTCCTTTGTGCCACTGGCTGTAACTTTGGCTCATGTTGGCTTCTGGTGAATATTGGTCCCTTTCCCCATTTCCATCGACAGCTCGGACGATAAAGAATTTGCCTGCATTGCAGGAGACCTGGGTTCGATCCCTGGGTTGGGAAGATCCCTTGGAGAAGGAAATGGCAACGCACTCCAGTACTTTTGCCAGGAGAATTCTATGGACAGAGGCTATAGTCCATGGGATCGCAGACAGTCGGACACGACTGAGCAACTAACACTAACAGGGGAGAAAGGTACTGGCTGGCTTTTTTGTTGTTTTCATTTTTGGGGCCTCGGCCCACAGCATGTTGGATCTTAGTTCCCCAACCAGGGATCAAACCGGTGCAACCTGAATTGGAAGCATGGAAGTCTTAACCACCAGATCACCAGGGAAGTTCCTTTTTTATTCCTTTTTTTTTTCTTTAAGAGAAATACATTTGCATGACATTCATTTGAACCTATGCAACAATCAAGTTCACTAGAAACAGGAACAATCAAGAAAGACCCCCATCCCAACGAGCCTCCGATTTGGGTTTTCAGGTGCAGAGGCTGGCCTGCCTTCTGCAACCGGTCCAGTCCCTTTTCTATCTAGCCTGAGGGCCCTTGAGTTCCTGGACTCTTCCTAAAATGGCCTCCTGGGGGCCGCCAGGTTAGCCTGGGCTCTGAGGCCCCGCCCACCTCTCTCTCCTCTCCAAGCTCCACCCCAGACCTGTCCCAGGAGTCAGGACCCCAGGTTCATCACCATACCAGTCCTTCCCTCTCAAGGACACAGCTCTTCCGTACATGAAAAAAGGCAGCAGGGCAGGGCCCAAAACTGGATGAGAGAAAAATGACAAAATAACCTCCCAGCTGGAAAAAGCTTTCCCACGAAAGTTATCAGCAAGTATACCCAACCCCCCTTCGTGCCAGGACACCACAAAGCGACATAATAAATAAGCCTAGGCCATCCCCTAGGTTAGCGCTCAGACTTACCCCAGTACACATACTGCTGTGCGGAGGTCCCAGAGTGACTGTAAGCAATCGGCTCCCAGTGAGAGGCAGCGAGTTGTTTCACATTTTCCACCAAAGTAAATAGTGCTGCAAAGAACAATCTTGTGTAAGCATTCATGGTTGCACTTCTCAAGACATTCCTAGAAGTACACTTCCTGGCTTAAAGGATGCACATAAATTCTGGTACTTACCAGTTGAGAAACATTGTACAGTAATTCTCAAACTCTAGGAGTACTTAGGCTTTACCTGGGGAATTTGTTTACAATACACCATCTTGATACACTACCAGCAGCCCCGCACCTTCGGACTCCCCCTCCCCCTCCAGGAAGTCTGGGGAGGGGCTCCTGAAGCAGCTTTGTTTTCGGTTCCCAGGTGGCTGTGCTGCAGGCTAAAAGGAGGAAGGAGCTGCTCCCTTCCCTTCGTTCTGATGGATTGATACCTGCTGTAGCACAGAGCTGGGAAATACTGGCCTAGGGGGCCGCCGCTGGCTGAATACACAGGGTCATCCCATGCACTCGGCACAATGCTTGTCGCCAAGTGCTGGGAACAGTCACATTGCCAGGCTCACCTGGCTGCAGCTGTTTCCCCTTCCAGGTCCCCCTTACCTAGGCCCCCACCCCCTCTGTGATCCTAGTGACCAGGGCCTTGAGGTTTTTACCTTTCTTACCCGAGACTTCATGTAAACCTCCCTTTCTCTCTCAGAAGGCTGTGGACAGCACCCCAATAAATTGTCTGGGGCCTCTAGTCAGGCCCTCGTTTCCCCATCTGAAATGGAAGCACTGGGCAGCAGTACTGGCACCCTGGCGATCGCAGCAAGGAGAGCAGTGTGGCCGACTGGGTTCTAAGCATTTGCAGGTTGGTCCGGCTTCAATGGGGAACCCAGGTGCACCTTAACAATCATTTAATCAGCATTCTGATGGGCTTAGGGCCTGGGGAGCAAACTAGATCTTTGTTCTGAGTTCTCCATAAAGTGCAGTTAAGATCAAAAGCCATTTCAAAGCGGATGATTTCCAAGTTCAAGGGTCTTAGATCAGCTGGGACCAGATGAGGAACCAGAGGCCCAGCAGAGGCCTTGCCCATTTCTAGGCTGACTCTGTGCTAGACTCTGTGCTAGGCTCTGCAGGGCACAAAGTCTCCCCGAAAGGCCAGCAGGTTGGTCAACAGATTATTTCACAGTATGTGGAACAGAAAGCAAAGAGCAGGGAAGAGTGCTGGTAGGGTTGGGGGAGACCAAGGAACAGATACTGGAGTTGGGTGTCCTGGGCAGAGGAAAAAGATACCAGCCACGAGCACTGAGAGCTTTCAGGTGGTCTGCCTCCTTCAAGGGCCGGTCTCAATCAGATAAGGGCTTGGCCTGCGCTATAGACACACCTGGGCTGAATGACACTGGTTGACCCTGTAACAAGCAATGGCCAAGAACCGCTCACGGGCAAACCAAGGACTGACATATAAGCACCTACCGCCAAGAGCCGAGGGTGACACACACGCAGTGCCTCGCTTAATGTCACTGCGTTACAAACACTCCTTAAACACTGGCTGTTTTTCCCTTTGGCTGCCCCTAGTGTGATGAACTCTAGGGCTACGGGCTTTGGGGTTGTGTCCGAGGGATGACCTCTACCCGACTCTAGGAGACCTTGAGGACAGAACTAGCGTCACATTCAGACCGAAGTCCTTACCAGTTGGGGGGCGGGCAGTAAATCCCCGGACCAACTAGGCCTCAGTTTCCTCTCCGAGCAAGGGCAACAATCAACCCGCCGGCGGGAGATCCCGGTGGAGGAACAGACTAACAAACGTTAGGATCTGCATGACTTCTCCTCCTCATAACGGCCCCCACCCCCCAGCGTGGGGCACACAGTAGGCGCTCCGGAAACGCTCTCCGAAAGGAGGAACGGGCCACTTCCTGCCCCCCAAGCGGACCGTCCCGACCTAGAGGACAGGCTGGAGGGTCCCCAGCGCTCCTCTCCGGAGGCCATGCGGCATTCCTGCGGGCGGGGGTGGGCACAGGAAGAAGGTGCCCTCCCGGCCCCGCCCCCTCCGGGCGCGGTGGGCGGGGCCGAGCCCCCAGCCGCCGCGGGACCGCCCCGCGGGGGGTGGGCGTAGCGCACCGCGCTCCGCACAAAGTTTGTTTTCTCCCTCCGGGCGGGTGGGGGAGGGCGAGCGGAGCGCAGAGGGGAGGAGAGGGGATCTGACGTCAGGCCGCGAGGTGCTTTCCAGCCGCGAGCTGTCAGGCCCGAGTGTCAGGCCCGGCAGGTACGCGGCGCGCTCCCCCGGCGCCCCCCGCCCCCTGCCGGGACGCTCGGGACCAAGCCCGAGGCCGCGTGGACGGAAAAGCCGCTGGGGGAAAGTCAGTGCGGGGCGCCGGAGTTGAGGGGGGGGGCCGGATGGGGGCGGGGGGGCGCGCGGACAACTTGGAAAGTTTCTTTCTCTCGGCCGGGCGGGGGAGGGGGCGTCGTCCTAGCGCGTGCGATTGTGGGTGTGTGAGCCCGGGTGTGTTTGTGAGTCCCGACTGCGGTGTGCTGGTGGGGGCCGGTCGGGGTACGGGGGGGCGCGGCTCTCGCGCCCTACCCCCCGTCCCGGAGGAAGTTCGCTCGGGGCCCCTTGGTGGTGGGGGGGACCCAGCTCCCGAGGATCCCACCCCGGGAGAGGGCCGCCCCAGCCCCGGGGCCGGGGTTGAGCGCGCGGGGGGCGGGTTTGTTTGGTTTCAAAAGTGCACGTTGCTAACCGCCGGTCGCCCCCCCCGCCCCCCGCCGCGGCCGAGCCGGGGAGGGGCGCCCCGAGAGTGACAGCTGCGGGTGGGGGCAGCGCGAAGGTCTCGGAGCTGGGGGGGCCGGGGAGCCCGCGCGAGTTCCCTTTTCCTTTGGAACAAAGGAAAGTCTGTCTCTGAGGCATCTGTCACTCCCGGGCGGGCCAAGGGAGCGGGGCGCGTGGGGCCGGCGACCCGAAGAAAGTTTGTGCGCGCCGGGTCCTTCGGGCAGGCCGAGTCGGAGCCGAGCCTCCCTCGGCGTGGGGGAAGCGCGCCGTCTCCGGGGCAGGGGGCGGCCAACATGGAGTCTGGGCGCAGGGCTGGTGGGGGGGGGCGGTGCGGAGGTGGGAGCCCAGCCCCCTCCCCTCCCCCTCCGGGCCGAGTTCGGAGCACAAAGCCGAGCGCGCAGGCTCGGCCGGCCCCGCGCCCCGAAGAGTCAGCCAGCGCCGAGCGGCGGGGGAAGGGGGGTGGGAACCAAACTTTTTCCTGCCCCGGGACAGACACGTGAGTTTTCTTTCTTCCCGAGCCCCCGCCCCACGGGGGTGGCGGACCCGCCGGGGAGCCGAAGCGCCGAGTGTGACGCAGGGTGGCGGGGTGGGGGGGGCGGCGAGGGGTGCCGGTTCCCCGAGCGCAGGCCGATTCCCCCGCCGCCCCGGGAGCCATGTGCTCCGACTCGGGTCTGGGCCGCGGGGGAGGCTGCGCGCTTTGTGTGAACTGCTGGGAACGCCGCGCGAGGGCTCGGCCCGGGGGAGTGTCGGCCGAGCTGCAGGGAGTTGTCAGAAAGTCGGTGCGGGAGTGCTTGCAGGTCCGGCGTCGTGGAGTGGTGTCCCGGTTGTTGTGTTCAGAGGGTGCTGCAGCAGGCCAGTGAGGGTAAGAACTGATCACTGGCGTGATGCCGTCGGGAGTTTTCCCAGTCTGAGAGTTTGTGGATGGGTGAGTCGTTTGGAGTTCTTGGGTGGGCGTATATCCAGGAACTGGTTACGTGGTACCAGTTGTTCGTGCTGAAGGTGGGATTTGTAAACTGTGTGCCTGCTGGATTTGTCGGTGGAAATCGTGGCGGTTCCAGGGGCCGAGCGATGGGTTGGTGCCAGTTATCGGAGTGCTGTTAGGAGTTGCCTGGTGTGAGGCTGAGTGGGAGTGTGGGGTGTGTATGTGGCGAACCTCCCGGCTTGGGGTTTGTGAACGGTGTCTGCTGTATTTGTCGATGTATATCATGGCTGGGGCGCAGACACTGCGGTGGGGAAGTCTGTGCAGGGTCATCTCCGCAGGCCACCCACTGGAACCCTGCAGACTGGGATTTGACTGGCAGCCAGGGTGGAATTTGTGCAGATCACCTCGGGTAAACTCCCAGCCTGCCAGGGCTGCATCCTTGCCTGAGCTCAGGTCCCGACTGCCCTGGCCAGCTAAACCTCAGAAACCTGACCTCAGAACGCAGCCTGCTGTTGGTGCTCTCTGCGGAGTGGCATCTCTCACCAGTGCCTGTCTCACCTCCAGGTGGCCTGGCTGGGAGAGTAGACCCTTCCCTCGAAAGCCTGGCCTAGCCAGCCCAGATATCTGGGCTCCAGCCCAAGTCGAGGAAACAAAACCTGGGAGATGCCAGAGTCTGCTGGCCCAGACTGCGAGGAAGCTGTTAAAAGGCTGAGGAGGGAGGAGCCTTGAGATTCTGGCATCAGCTTGTCCTGGAACTTTTGGTTTTAAAAATGTAAATCTCTTCTTGTCTTTGCGAAGGAGAACTTTGGAGGGGTGGGGGGGTGATGAGCAACTGAGTTGGGAGTGTCTAGGGAAACACCTTCCTTGGATTGACAGATGACTAGGACGCTCAAGCCCAGAGAGGGAAGGTTGCTTGCCCCAGGTCACACAGCCAAGCTGGAGGAACCAGAGCCCAGCCTTTGCTCATTTTTCTGGATTTTTGAGGCACTGATTTCTGGGACCAGACCAAGGGCTAAATGACAAAGGAGGATGTCAGAGAAAACTAGTAGGGATAATTCATCGTTTCTGCAGGGTATACAATAGGTACCCAGTAAATGTTGCATGGATTGCTATAGGAGTATGGAGATTGATAGAGTTTCCCGACTCCACACTGGGTCTTAGGAGACCTGGGAAGCAAGAAGGCATGGGGGCAGGGCAAGCTATCAGGGTCCAAACTGTGCTTCCATACCATATCCTGGAGGTCAGATTTTTTTTTCCCCATAACAACTTTATTGAGGTATAATTCACATACCATACAGCTTGCACTTTTATTTTTTTGGTTGCACTAGGTCTTCATTGCTGCACACAGGCTTTCTCTAGCTGCCCTGGATGGTGGGGGGTGCTCCTCTTTGTTGTGATGCGAGGGCCTCTGATTGTGGTGCCTTCTCTTGTTGGGGAGCATGGGCTTAGTAGTTGTGCACAAGTTTAGTTACTAGCTCTTCGACATGTGGGATCTTCCCTGACCAGGGATCACACTTGTTTCCCCTGCATTAGCAAGCGGATTCTTATCCACACTGTACCACCAGGGAAGTCCCCAGCTTACACATTTAAAGAAATAAATCAATGATTTTATTATCTGGAAAAGAAACTTCGTACCCTTTAGCAATCACTCTTCTATCCCCTTCCAGCCCATTCTGAACATTTCGTAAAAATGGAATCATACAGTATGTGTTTTCTGTGACTGGGTTCTTTTACTTAGCATGATATTTGCAGTTTCACGCATACTGTAGCCTGTATCAAGACTTCCTTTTTATAGCCGAATAATATTCTACTGTATTACAGGTAGACCACATTTCATTTATCCATACATCTGTTGGAGGACACTTGGGTTGCTTCCACCTTTGACAATTATGAATAATGTTACTGTTAATGAATAATGTTGTACAAGGTTTTGTGTGGACATGGGTTTTCACTTATCTTCATAACCAGCTACTTTAGGCATGCAATTACTGGGTCCCATGGTAACTGTTTAACAGCCATAGTATCTTGGATGACTTTCTGAATCTCTCTGGGCCTTCGTTTTTCTTTTCTATAAAACGATGATGATGTTAATGTCTCCCTCGCAAGGGCATGTGTGAGGACTGAATGAGATAACAAATGTGAAGTGCTCAGTGCAGAGCACAGAAAACAGGCTTCTGTGGTAGCTGTCATTGCTGTCTGGTTCTGTTTATCAACGATCTGCCGTTTGTTCCCATCGTTTTCTCTGGCCTGATGAACCAGAGGCATTTAAGGCTCTTCTTCTACCTTGCCCAGGCTTTGGTGTGGCCTGAGACTGAGTTTCGATTACCCCATTTCTGGCATCCCAGGCTCTAATGGTGTGCTGAGAAAAGGGTCACAGGCAGCGCATGGTAATATTGTCCCCATTCCCTTTGTCACCTGTTTCAGACTTGCCTGGGGTCTCGCCTTGCCCCTAGACACCATGTCTGACAGTGACCTGGGCGAGGAGGAAGGCCTCCTCTCCCTGGCAGGCAAGAGGAAGCGCAGAGGGAACCTGCCCAAGGAGTCAGTGAAGATCCTCCGGGACTGGCTGTACCTGCACCGCTACAACGCCTACCCCTCAGAGCAGGAGAAGCTGAGCCTTTCTGGACAGACCAACCTGTCGGTGCTGCAGGTAAGCAGGGGGTCGCAGGAGACTCAGGTTCTGGTCCCATCCCAGGCCTGTCACTGACTCAGCTGTGTGGCCTTGGGCTGGTCACCTCCCCTCCCTGGGCCTCAGTTTCTTCTTGGGTCAGGTGAGAATAGCCAGCCTCTCTGCCTCATGGGAAGACAACTCCCTGAAGACTTCACAGTTAGATTTCAGATTCTGGAATGTTCTGAAGAGACAGGGAATTGTTGTTAATGTCTGGGTGTCATCATTAATGCGGGAGACCAAGAGAAGGTGAAAAGGCAGTGAGTGTCTGGGCTTCGGGACTGGGGATTTGATGGCAGTTTGGTTTCCAGGGGCAGCTGGTGATCTGCAGATTGGTTAAAAAGGAGTTGGAATCACAGCGAAGGAAAGAGCAGAAGGGAGAGGTTCTGGGGTCAAAACCCCATTCTGCCATGCAGGAGTTGTGAACCACACTTTGATTTCCCGTTTGTAAAGTGGGGTTACACTGCCTGGCTGAACTGTTGTGAGGAAGGGATTCAGAACTGGCTGTGAAAGGCTCTGTAAACCACAAACGTGAAGATGCTCAAAGGAGCCTGATATCCACTATTGGTCAGTGAGGGGAATTAGCTACTTTGGATTGTCCCTGTTGCTGACCTGCAGATGTGTTTGTTGTTTTCATGATGCTGAGGTAAGACACCGCCCCAGAGCCGGGCCCCAGCCTAGCAAAGGCCCACCTGCATGCCCGCCGCCTCCCCTTCCACGCCTGTTCTTTCCTGGCCCGTTACTCCAGCCCATGGCCCTACCTCTCTTTCCCTTTCCCGGCTCCGAACCTCCCACATCTTCCAGCTGTTTTCCCTCTTATACAAAGCCTCTTGGTGTGTATTCAGCCCTCTGAATTCCTGTCACCTGACTTTATACCCGCTGGGCAGTGGTTAATCGAAGTCTGTCTGTGAGAAAGGCTCTAGAGTTACAGACCCTGACTCAGATCCCATCTTCTCCACAAGAGGAAGCCTGGACCTTGGCCAAGTCGCTGCCTCCTCTCTGAGCTTTGTGTTTCCTCATCTGAGAAAGGTAGACATTGGGAGCACTGTGATAGTGGGTCAGGGCGCGAGACCGAGAAGAATTCAAGGCTAACTGGAAGGTGTTTGGCAAGGGCGGTGCTTCTGCTCTCCCTCTAATCCTTTCCTGGATCACAGGTCTTGCCCAGCAGTTCCGAGACCCTCTGTACCGACAAGCGCTATATGCTGGGCAGAGCTGGGGCCCCGGAGGGGATCCAGACACAGGCCTACCCTGGGCAGTATTTAGTCTGAGATGGGACAGCTGGGGAAGACCTGGTTACTGATGTTTGGGAGAAGTGATCACCGCTGGGACAGATGGCACAGAGACAAGGGCAGGGCTTCTGAGCAGGCCTGGAGCCTCAGAAGGCCTCCCAGAAGAGGTGGACTTTAACTCACAGGATATAGAACAGCACAGGCCAAAGACAGGCGCCTAAGAGCCAGGATTACCTAGGAAGCCTCCTGCCAGTCTTCTGCCCGAAGCCCTGTTCCTCCTATCTCTCGGGCCCTTGAACTGCAGCCTCCAGGCCATCTCCCTTGGTTTCTTTTTGGCCTCTCTTGAGCCTGGCTTACTCTGGCGAAGCATTTTCTCATGAACTCCCAGCCTGGGGTGGAGGCCACTGCTGTGTATTCCAGTGTGCCTCTACCTGTGCTGCTAAACCACCTGTCACACTTTATTGAAATTGCTTCTTATCAGGGATACTTTCTCAAGCCTGAATAACGTATTGGCTTCTCTTAAGAAAATATTTTTCATGGATTTGCCTACCTCACAGTGTTGACTTGAATAATTTTTATCACATTCTTTAAGCATGTACAAACATAAAACTGGGTTTTAAAGAAAAAAAGCTTCTTGCTTTTGCTCTTATACACAACTGTAAAATAACCAGTTTTCCAAGGTAAAGAAATGTAAAAGGAATGAGGTTCCATCCAACTGCACTAATATCAAATGGTGGATGCTGTGTTGCTGGCTGCACAAGGATGAGTAGGAAGACACAGGCACTGCCTGGCTCCAGAGTTGAGCAAACCTAGGTGGCCAGAGGCCACAGCGCTGCTACTTGTGACCAAAATGGAAACATAGGACCAAACCGTTCTTGTGCAGAACTCGTGGGCCCCTCGGATGCCACACTCCCAGATCCCTGCGTTACAGAAGTGTAGGCCTGGGACACGGATTAGCTGCTGCAGACTGGAGGCTTGCGGAAGGGCCGGCTGGATCTCGGCATCCCCTGGTGGGAGGGGTTTTGGAGGTGGCCACCCTGCACTAGAGTCAGGCTGAGAGTTAAGGAGCAGTCTGGACCATGTGGCATTCTTTTTTTTTTTTAATGTTTATTTGTTTGACTGCATCAGGTCTTGGTTGTAGCACAGAGTACTCACTCAGTCTTTGTGGCGCTTGGGCTTCGTTGCCTCACAGCATGTGGGATCTTAGTTACCCCGATCAGGGATCGAACCTGCATCCCCTGCACTGCAAGGCAGACTCCCAATCTCTGGGCCACCAGGAAAGTCCCCCGATTTGCATTCTTGATGAAAACTGTACTGTGAATCCCAAGCAGTGCCAGCTGTACACCCCTTGAAGGTCTCACTGGCACCCCAGATTTCCTGGCGGATAACACGGAATTTCTCCAAGCTGGATCCTTCTTTCTCTAAGGAGTTTCCCTCTATAGCCCTTTCTCAGCTCGTTTGGTCTCACCAGTTCCTGTCCATTTGCTGCTGTTGTTCAGCTGCTCAATCACGTCTGTCTCTTTGCCTCCCCACGGACTGTAGCCCACCAGGCTCCTCTGTCCATGGAATTTCCCAGGTCAGGATACCGGAGTGGATTGCCATCTCCTTCTCCAGGGGCTCTTCCTGACCCGGGAATTGAACTGGCGTCTCCTGCGCTGGCAAGTGGAATCTTAACCACTGAAGCCACCAGGGAAGCCAGGATTTCAGGAATATGGCTTCTCTCCTACCCTGATTCAACCTGGACCGCCTGTCACTTCTCTACTTAAAACCCTTCGGTGGCTGCTGTACCAGTCTGCATAGCAGGCCTCATCCCTGGCCTCCCATGTTCCTGTCACCCTGATAGATACCCAGACCCCTTTGCTCCCACCCCTGACCAAGGAGACTCCTGACTCCTAGAGGAGCTCTGTGCTTCCACAGCACCGGGACTGGTCAGCATTTGGAATTGACTGATGGCCTTTTTAAAAAAATTAATTGGTTCATCTGGCTGTGACTGGTCTTGGTTGCTCCATGCGGGATCTAGTTCCCTGACCAGGGATTGAACCCAGGCCCCCTGCATTGGGAGTTCGGAGTCTTAGTCACTGGTGCCGTGCTTAGTCACTCAGTCCTGTCCTTCTCTGTCCATAGGGATTCTCCAGGCAAGAATACTGCAGTGGGTTGCCATTCCCTTCTCCAGGGGATTTTCCCAACCCAGAAATTGAACCCAGGTCTCCACATTGCAGGCGGATTCTTTACCCTCTGAGCCACCAGGAAAGCTCTGAGTGATTTTTAGAACGCTAAACTCCAGAAGCCTAGTCTTATTTATCATACGTCCTAAGTGTTAGCTTAATGCCGGGTATCTGGTAGGTGCTCAGTAAATAATTCTTGAAGTGACAAAGTGGAGATTAAACTGCTGGAAATGTCAACAGTGAGGACTTCCAGAAGTACGGAAATGCAGTGGCTCCTCAACCTGGAAAAGTTGGTGTAAGCCAGTCCCTGGAGGAATCTCTTTTTCCTGTATTTAATTTTTTAAATTTCCATTATTTATTAAGAACATTTGCAAATAACCACAAAAGTAAGAGAATATTGTAATACACCTCTGGCATCCATCACCTGGCTCCAGCCAGCATCAACATTTTGCCAAGCTTGTTCACTCTCTCCCTGGGGACCTCCCTTTTGATTGTCTCCTTTAACTGGCCCAGGAGCAATCTCATTAGCAAGTCAATGAGTCATTTAACTAACTGGTTTGCTGGTACTTGCCCCCAGGCTAGACAGTTTCGAGAAGGTAAAAGCAAAAAGTCATTTGTGAAGGATTTTCACAGGTCCCAGTGACACCCTCTAAGCCCACCGTATTGCTGTTCCAACTGTTCTAAGGGGCTGCCTGTTGGGGAGGGAAGGTAAGCGTGGCAGGGCGGGGGAGGGGGGGGCTGTTTCCCTCCACCATGTGGAGTCTTGATGGGGGTGTGCCCTGTGCTGGACCTGATGCTGTGTCCTGGAAACACCACAGTAGGCACTGCCCGCCCCACCTCCCCGCCCTGTCCCCCCAGGGGGAGGGAAGGCCTTATTCAAAGGACTAAGGATTCAGTGTAGTTAATTACCAGTGTGGTGTCAGCTGAACTGCCCTGGTAGGGCAAGGCTTCTCTCAGGAAGCTGAATTTGCCTGGAATCCTGACAGACTTAAAGGATGCGGGAGGTGGGGTCAGCAGTCCCTCTGGTACTTGTCCTGGGCCAGAGAGGAGCGGAAGCTGTAGTGACCTGCTTCGTGGCCAGGGGGTGGCCTGGCCCTGCCCTGGCATGCATAGGCATGACCCTATGCACTGCAGCCTGCCAGCCTCCTCTGTCTATGGGATTTCCCAGGCAAGAATACTGGAGTGGGTTGCCATGCCCTCCTCCAGGGGATCTTCCTGACCCAGGGATCAAACCTGTGTTTCCTTCATCTCTTGCATTGGCAGGCGAATTCTTTTACCACTGAGCCTTTACCATTTGAAGATGCTCTCTTTACTCCAACAGGCTCCAAAGCCAGGCTCCCTGCTTCTTCCTGCAGGTAACCACTGTCTCCCCACCTTCAGGCTTTTCATCTGTGTGGGTTTTTTTGTTTTCTGAGCTTTTGTGTAAAGCTTTTTAGCTTAAATACGGGGTTTGGCCCACTAGGACAAGTTAAACCAGTGGGCTAAACCATTGTTTCTTAAGCTTGGGTGGCAAAATTCTGGAAAGCTTGCTTAAAAATACACTATCCTGATTCCACCCTCCCCTATCCACCATCTATAAAGTAGAATATATAGTTTTTAAGAATCACGCTTGAGGTGATCTAACACAGCCAGCTGCCTTTAGGAGCACCCAGACAGGAGTGGTCACAGCTCAGGTGGAGGGATCGGACGTCTGGGAAAGGTCTTTCTGCTCCCTCATTCTTTCCCCTCTTACTGCTTCTCTTTTTCACGGTTGAAAAGACTTCCTAAAGTTCAAGCACTCCTGGGAGGTCCAGTGGTTAAGACTCTGTGCTGCCAGTGCAGGAGACCTGGGTTTGATCCCTGGTTGGGAAACTTAAGATCCCACATGGTGCGTGGCACAGCCAGAAAAATAAAAAGCACTCACGTGCCTTCAAAAGACCTGCTCTAATCCTCACGGCCTTCATCAGCTCCCTAGTGCTCCTCCCGCTCCCACTTGCCACAGCGATTCCTTTTGTGTCCTTCATCTGGGACACTGATTGAAAAAAAACTACTGCCAGGGCAGCAGCCTTTCTGGCCCTGCTTTATGGTGGGGACAGTCTTCAGGCACCCAGCCTGTGTGTTGGCATGTCAATCATAGAATTCACCTTGGCATTCTCCTACCCACTCCTCAAGGACCTTGAGCTGGGGCAGGTCACGTGCTTTTTTTTTTTTTTTTTCCTGATCTAAGCTTGGGTTGAGCAGCCAGAGGGAGCTGCAGAAAATCCACACAGCCCGTTATCACAGCTGGCATGGTGGTACACTCAGGCCTTGGGCCCTTCCCCCACCTCCCTCAGCTGTGCATTTCTATCGGATGAGAAGACAAAACAGACAGTAAGGAGGCTGCCAAGTTCTCCGCAGGCCAGGGTGAGCTTGGGGAGGGGGTGTTCTTAGGCTGTTCAGTTCTCAGAATTAGAAGCCAAAATGGGAGGTGTGGCTAGAGGCTAGGTGTCCGTGCATCTGCTAGTAAAGCCAGGCTCCCCTCCACATGACTGCACTCAAAACAGACACACTGGTCCCTTGCTCCTCTCAACCTTGGTCACATTTCTGCTACATCCTGGGATAAGGGGAAGAGGTGCAGTGCTCTCCTGGGGCACAGGTAGATGGGGAGGCAGGTGGAGACAGAGATGGAAGCCTCTGAGCAAGGAGGAAGGGCCTTGGGCTGACTGTCTTCAGTTTTTCACCTGGTTGTTGCCTGGAACCAGGCTATTTGGACCACATCCCAGCCTTTGCACTTGTTACTGAATCTCTCTGATCAGGGCTGTGTTTCTTCAACAGCCTGAATAAAATGGAGCTCATTACAGAAGCTGTCTCATAAACTTGTTTAGTCACTAAGTCATTTCCTGTGACTTCATGGACTGTAGCCCCACCAGGCTCCTCTGTCTGTGGGATTTCTCAGGCAAGAATACTGGAGTGGGTTGCTTTTTCCTTCTTCAAGAGATCTTCCCAACCCAGGGATTGAACCTATGTCTTCTACATTGCTAGCAGTTTCTTTACCACTGAGCCCCCGGGTAGAAGATTAAATGAGTTAGTTCAATGGGAGATATTCGGAACAGCAGTGCAGTCATATAGAGGGGAGCCTGGCTTTACCAGCAGATATGTGGGCACCTAGCCTCTAGCTGCACCTCCCATTTTGGCCTCTAATTCTGAGAAACAAACAGCATAAGAACACCCCCCTCCCCAAGCTCACCCTCGCCTGCGGAGAACTTGGCAGCCTCCTTACTGTTTGTTTTGTCTTGTTCAAAAAGTGTCTGCTTTTAGGATTACGATGATGACTTTCAGCTCTCCGTTTTGTTCCTCTATTCAGTAAGGTATACCATATGAGAATGAGAAGAACGGAAAGCCCCTAAAGCCAAAAGACCTGGACTTGGACCCCAGCTCTGTACTCGGAGGCGGTATGACTTGGGGCAGATTCTTTCATCTCTGAGTTCCAGGTCCCTCTAGTACTTTGGGGATGCTGCTTACTACCGTCCAGGCTTGCTTGCAGATTAAACATATCACAAGTGAGATGGTTGGCATGGCACCTCATATCAAAGTCCTTACTTCCTTCGTTGTCTTAGCCTGTTCAGTCTTACTTCCCCCTCAGGGCTCTCCTGCCACTGCAGCCAAGACTGGAGTGAGCAGCTCGGCCCCTGTCAGCTGATGGCTGTTGTGTGTGTGCTTGCTGGTACTGAGAGGACCAGAGAGGTAAGGCGGAGTAAATGAGAACCGCAGAAGCAAGGTCCTTCTAGGCTGGAATGGAGAGGGAGAGAAGCCATGAGGAGGCTTTGGCTCTGCCTTGCCCAGGAGCGTTCCCAGCCTGACAGGACCTGGAGTCCAGTGCCGTCCTTGGGTCACCTGTAGAGCAAGTGTGGCTGCTGGGCAAGCAGCCGTGCCAACTCCAGGCGCCAGCTCTGGTCATAGGTGGCTATGCCTTTGACTGAATAGTGGTACTCAAGGCCTTGCCAAGATATGAGCCGAGAAAGGCGAAAGGGGTAGAAACTGGTACAGGAGCCCTGAGGAGCCTGGGCCTTTGGTCCATTCACCTGTAAGAGGAACGTTAGACATCTTTGCAGCCCACACAGTTCCCAGCATCTCCGCACAAGGCAGGTGTGTGTGTGTGTGTGTGGGGGGGGGGTCCTATCTTTTCCTCCCCCTACAGCGGCTGCTACATGCTCTGTAAGTTATCTGTTGATAAACTAGGAGGAGAGAAAAGACGGGACCAGGAGAAGACTTAAATTGAAGAAAGTAAGGAAAGCTGTTAGACCGTTCAGGTAGGACCGAAATCAAATCCCTTAACGATTATACAGTGGAAGTGACAAATAGATTCAAGGGATAAGATCTGATGGAGTGCCTGAAGAACTATGGACAGAGGTTCATGGCATCGTACAGGAGGCAGTGATCAAGGCCATCCCCAAGAAAAAGAAATGCAAAAAGGCAAATGGTTGCCTGAGGAGGCCTTGCAAAAGGCTGAGAAAAGAAGTTAAAGGCAAAGGAGAAAAGGAAAGATATTACCCATTTGAATGTAGAGTTCCAAAGAATAGCAAGGAGAAATAAGAAAGCCTTCCTCAATGATCAGTGCAAAGAAACAGAGGAAAACAATAGAATGAGAAAGACTAGAGATCTCTTAAAGAAAATTAGAGATACCAAGGGAACATGTCATGCAAAGATGGGTACAATAAAGGACAGAAATGGTATGGACCTAACAGAAGCAAAAGATATTACGAAGAGGTAGCAAGAATACACAGAAGAACTATACAAAAAAGACCTTAATGATCCAGATAACCATGATGGTATGATCACTCACCTAGAGCCAGACATCCTGGAATGCAAAGTCAGGTGGGCCTTAGGAAGCATCACTATGAACAAAGCTAGTGGAGGTGATGGAATTCCAGTTGAGCTATTTCAAATCCTAAAAGATGACGCTGTTAGAGTGCTGTACTCAACATGCCAGCAAATTTGGAAAATTCAGCACTGGCCACAGGAGTGAAAAAGGTCAGTTTTCATTCCAATCCCAAAGAAGGGCAATGCCAAAGAATGTTCAAACTACTGCACAATTGCACTCATCTCAGACACTAGCAAAGTAATGCTCAAAAGTCTCCAAGCCAGGCTTCAATAATACGTGAACCGTGAACTTCCAGATGTTCAAGCTGAATTTAGAAAAGGCAGAGGAACCAGAGATCAAATTGCCAACATCTGCTGGATCATAGAAAAAGCAAGAGAATTCCAGAAAAACATCTACTTTTGCCTTACTGATTATGCCAAATCCTTTGACTGTGTAGATCACAACAAACTGTGGAAAATTCTCAAAGAGATGGGAATAGCAAACCACCTTACCTGCCTCCTGAGAAGTCAGTATGCTGGTCAAGAAGCAACAGTGAGAACTGGACATGGAACAACAGACTGGTTCCAAATCGAGGAAGGAGTACGTCAAGGCTGTATATTGTTACCCTGCTTATTTAACTTATATGCAGAGTACATCATGAGAAATGCCGGGCTGGAGGAAGCACATACTGGGATCAGGATTGCCAGGAGAAATATCAATAACCTCAGATATGCAGATGACACCACCCTTACGGCAGAAAGTGAAGAGGAACTAAAGAGCCTCTTGATGAAAGTGAAAGAGGAGAGTGAAAAAGTGGACTTAAAACTCAACATTCAAAACTAAGATCATGGCATCCAGCCCCATCACTTCATGGCAAATAGATGGGGAAACAATGGAAACAGTGATAGACTTCATTTTCTTGGGCTCCAAAATCACTGCAGATGGTGACTGCAGCCATGAAATTAAGACGCTCGCTCCTTGGAAGAAAAGCTGTGACCAACCTAGACAACATATTAAAAAGCCAGAGACGTTACTTTGCCAGCAAAGGTCTGTCTAGTCAAAGCTGTGGTTTTTCCAGTAGTCATGTATGGATGTGAGAGTTGGACTATAAATAAAGCTGAGCGCCAAAGAATTGATGCTTTTGAACTATGGTGTTGGAGGAGACTTGAGAATCCCTTGAACTGTAAGGAGATCCAACCAGTCCATCCTAAAGGAAATCAGTCCTGAATATTCATTGTAAGGACTGATGCAGAAGCTGAAACTCCAATACTTTGGCCACCTGATGTGAAAAGCTGACTCATTTGAAAAGACCCTGATGCTGGGAAAGATTGAGGGCAGGAGAAGAGGACGACAGAGGATGAGATGGTTGGATGGAATCACCTACTCAGTGCACATGAGTTTGAGTAAGCTCTGGGAGTTGGTGATACAGGGAAGCCGGGTGTGCTGCAGTCCATGAGTCACGAAGAGTCAGACACGACTGAGCGACCGAACTGAACTGAGAAGACCCGACAGTGGAAACCAGGTCAGGCCACTGACGGTTTCGGCCGCTTTGGTGGTTGACCATGGTGCTCTGGCCGCGTGGGGTCGGCCCTGCCTGCTGCTGTCTGTTCCGTACACCAAACCCTTTCCTGCCTCTCAGGGCCTTGACATTTGTTGTTCCCTCTGTCTGAAACATTCTTCCCTCAGCTTTCTGTATGGCTGGCTCTTTCTAAGCCGTCAGGTTTCAGCCTTCCCATACCCTTTATCTATAGAAGCCTCTCTTATCTTTATATACTACCTTTTTACTCCTCTCTGCTTGCTTCCTGGCGCTTCTGGGCAGCAATTGTGATGTTTGTTCACTGCCAGTCTCTACAACCAGATGGACTTTAAGCTCCAGGGGACAGAGTGTGCATCTATTTAATTCACAGAAGCATCCCCAGCACCAGGAACTGGCCTGGCACACTGTAAGCACTCCGTAAATACTGAGTAAGCAAGAAGTCCTGAAAGGGAGGGCAACAGGAAGGTGAGAAGTTCTAACGTGACCATACCAGTGAATAAAATAAGCTGGGCTTTGAGACTCTGATATCCTGAGAGGAAGACGCCAGAGAGTAGGGGTGGTGGTTCCTCCAGATCCAAAGGGCCAGGCTTGAGGAGCCCTGGCTGGAAGTGGACTCCTGCCTAACTTCTTCAGGCTCAGCTTTATGTATGTTCTTGAGTAGAATAAGAGTTGGCAAACACATAGGGCTGATAAAACTGTTAGCAGAAAATTGTGTAGATGTATGGACCATCTCACACGCTAGTAAAGTAATGCTCAAAATTCTCCAAGCCAGGCTTCAGCAATACGTGAACCATGAACTTCCACATGTTCAAGCTGGTTTTAGAAAAGGCAGAGGAACCAGAGATCAAATTGCCAACATCCGTTGGATCATCGAAAAGGCCAGAGAGTTCCAGAAAAACATCTATTTCTGCTTTATTGACTATGCCAAAGCCTTTGACTGTGTGGATCACAATAAACTGGAAAATTCTGAAAGAGATGGGAATACCAGAGCACCTGACCTCCCTCTTGAGAAACCTATATGCAGGTCAGGAAGCAACAGTTAGAACTAGACATGGAACAACAGACTGGTTCCAAATCAGGAAAGAAGTAAGTCAAGGCTGTATATTGTCACCCTGCTTATTTAACATATGCAGAGTACATCATGAGAAACGCTGGGCTGGAAGAAGCACAAGCTGGAATCAAGATTGCCAGGAGAAATATCAATAACCTCAGATATGCAGATGACACCACCCTTATAGCAGAAAGTGAAGAGGAACTAAAGAGCCTCTTGATGAAAGTGAAAGAGGAGAGTGAAAAGTTTGGCTTAAAGCTCAACATTCAGAAAACGAAGATCATGGCATCCGGTCCCATCACTTCATGGCAAATAGATGGGGAAACAGTGGAAACAGTGGCAGACTTTGTTTTGGGGGACTCTAAAATCACTGCAGATGGTGATTGCAGCCATGAAATTAAAAGACGCTTACTCCTTGGAAGAAAAGTTATGACCAACCTAGATAGCATATTCAAAAGCAGACATTACTTTGCCAACAAAGGTCCGTCTAGTCAAGGCTGTGGTTTTTCCAGTAGTCGTATGGATGTGAGAGTTGGACTGTGAAGAAGGCTGAGCGCCGAAGAATTGATGCTTTTGAACTGTGGTGTTGGAGAAGACTCTTGAGAGTCCCTTGGACTGCAAGGAGATCCAACCAGTCCATTCTGAGGGAGATCAGCCCTGGGATTTCTTTGGAAGGAATGATGCTAAAGCTGAAACTCCAGTACTTTGGCCACCTCATGCGAAGAGTTGACTCATTGGAAAAGACTCTGATGCTGGGAGGGATTGAGGGCAGGAGAAGGGGACGACAGAGGATGAGATGGCTGGATGGCATCATGGACTCGATGGACTTGAGTCTGAGTGAATTCCGGGAGATGGTGATGGACAGGGAGGCCTGGCGTGCTGTGATTCATGGGGTCACAAAGAGTCGGACACGACTGAGTGACTGAACTGAACTGAACTGATGGCCCATAGGGTTGCCAAGAGTAGGATATGGTTGAAGTGATCTAGCATGCACGCACGCACGCACGCACAGTGCTTAAATGGCTACTGCTAATGAACCCTTCTCAACGAAAACGCCTAGAAACGTGCCTAGATGTGTGGGTGTGGACCACGCTACAGCCATGCTTCATCACCAGCAGGCTCCCACAGTCTGTTTCTTTCCAGTACTTTCGTGTTAGCAGGAAAGCGATTTGGCCTCTTTACTCCGGCAGTAGCTCCTCCAGTGGAGGGCAAGAGGGAGCAGGACATGGAAAAAATGATAAGGGGTTGTATTTGCCTATTTAAGGAAAAACAGATTTATGAGCTTATACCAGCTGTGCAGCTAAGAAACTGCTAGTCTAATCCATAGCTTTTAAAATAATGCCCAGGTGAGCTGTTACAGCATTGATCATGTTACTCCAGGCTGTTAGGAGTAAATGAGAGGAAAGGGGATATGAGAGGCTGGTGGTGTAGATGCCAGCAGTCATGCCATAATTAGGTGCCTTCTCCTCTTGGGTGTACAGGAACTGTTCACACTTCCTAAACAATTATCTGCCCTCACGGTGTCATTCACTCAAGTATAAAAAAATGGCCCTACAGCAGCTGTGGTCTTCCCTGGTGGCTTAGATGGTAATGAATCTGTATGCAATACAGGAGACCCGGGTTTGATCCCTGGGTCAGGAAGATCCCCTGGAGGAGGGAATGGCTGCCCACTCCAGTATTCTTCCCTGGAGAATTTCATGGACAGAGAAGCCTGGCGGGCTACGGTCCGTGGGGTTGCAGAGTCAGATATGACGGACCAGCTAACACACTGCAGCAGCTATAGGTGAAGAGATGTGTTTTGAAACCATGTCCTCTGTCCAGCTTAATTTAGATCAGCCAAGACTTGTAAGAGTAGGCCTTCTCCAGGTAGAGAAGTGGATGTTGCAGAAAGAACGAATGTGATGTGCTAAAAAGCATGGAGACTTTTTCTTTTTTTACTTACTTAAGCACAGGGCCTCAACAAAGGCTGGTGAGCAATTTCACTCTAAGAATTATACAAGGGCTGGAAAGATAAGCCACGAACAGGGGAGGGGTTTAATACCCAGGCCCAGGAGTCTGGACCTGATCCTATAGGTGGCAGGAGACAAATGGCAGTTTTCTAGAACAAGAATAATAGTGTTGCATTTTACTTTGTTTTTTAAAAAATTTTATAGTTTAGGTGCATTTGGTCTTAGTTGCAGTACAGAGGCCATCTTTGTTGTGGCAGGTGGGCTCCAAAGTGTGTGGACTCTGTAGTTTTAGGCACATGGACTCTAGTTGAGGCACAGGCTCAGTAGTCATGGTACATGGGCTTAGTTGCCCTGCAGCATGTGGGATCTTAGTTCCCCGACCAGGGACTGAACCCATGTACCCTGCATTGAAAGGCGGGTTCTTAACCACTGAACCACCAGGGAAGTTCTGGGATATTGCATTTTAGAAAGTGAGTGACAACCAGTGGCGAGGCTGAACTGGAGAGCTGTGAAGCTGGGGACCATGAAAAAGAGCCCAGACAGATACAGAACTGGGTGCTGGACATGTCCTGGCTTTGCGGCATACCACTTCACAGTGAGAAACGTCATGCCTTATGCACAGGCCCAAGAGGATTGATCTAAATCAGCTCGACAGGAATGGGGTCGAGGTTCATGCTAGCTTCTCCAGCAGCACGTAGGGAAAAGGACTTACGTATGTTGGTCAAATGCTCATTCACCTAGAACCACTGACCCTGGTTTTGCTTGGAAACAATAACTTTTCTGCTACCTGAGAGTCCCAAAGTATCTCTGTGGCTCTTTCCCTGGCCTACAACAAGACTGTTCTAGAACCTCAGGAGTGAATGAATCACCCTTGGTCCTATCCCCCCTTCCCTCATACATCCATATCCAACTGGGCACCAGTTTCCCAAATAGATCAGACATTTGCCATGTTTTTGTCATCTCTCTCAGCCTAATTTGAATTACTAAAACCTTTCGCTCTGCTGCCACTCTTCTCTACATCACAAGTCACTTCTTTGCTTAAAACCCTTCTGCGGCTCCCCATGACCCTTAGTATAAAGAATCAAGTCCCCACCATCAGAGGTAAGTAACCTCTGGTTTCCACTCTGAGCTCCATCCAGGCAGGATGGAGCCTTTTCTGAGCTGACCTCGCTGAGCTGCTCAGAGGCACTTGGCTGCCACCCAGTCTTTGCAGAGGTAATCCCTCCCGATTGGATGCTCTTCTGGCCTCCCACCTGACCTGCTGCTTACCCTTCACATCTCAGTTTGCGAGTCTTGTCCTCAGAGAGCACTCCCGTGAATCCTCGCAGACTTGGCTGGGTCTTCCCATTATTGCCTCCAGCAGCACTGTCGTACTGTCCCTTCATCGGCTGGATCACGGTTGCATTTTATTTTCATTTATATGATTTCTTTTTTAACTCTCCCCAACAAACATCTGTCTGAGGGCTGCAGTTGTACCTGAATTGTGTGCTGTGTTCCTGGGGCCTGGAATGGGGGCTTTGTAGCTGGTTTTGATTGAGGAATCTGATCCCAGTTTCTCATTCTCATTCCAGATCTGTAACTGGTTCATCAACGCCCGGCGGCGGCTCCTCCCAGACATGCTTCGGAAGGATGGCAAAGACCCCAACCAGTACACCATTTCCCGCCGCGGGGGCAAGGCCTCCGATGTGGCCCTCCCCCGAGGCGGCAGCCCCTCCGTGCTGGCTGTGTCTGTACCGGCCCCCACCAACGTGCTGTCCTTGTCCATGTGTTCCATGCCGCTCCACTCGGGCCAGGGAGATAAGCCAGGAGCCGCCTTCCCACAAGGGGAGCTGGAGCCCCCCAAACCCCTGGTGACCCCTGGTAGCACACTCACTCTGCTGACCAGGGCCGAAGCTGGAAGCCCCACGGGCGGACTCTTCAACACACCCCCGCCCACACCCCCGGAGCAGGACAAGGAGGACTTCAGCGGCTTCCAGCTGCTGGTGGAGGTGGCGCTCCAGAGGGCTGCAGAGATGGAGCTCCAGAAGCAGCAGAACCCGTCACCTGCCTTGCTGCGCACTCCCATTGCCTTAGTCCCTGAAAACCCCAAGTAGGCATCTGTCAGCAGGGGTGCTCAAGGTTCGAGCCCGCTGTCCTGGGTTTCCATTCTGGTTCCCCTTCCCACAGAGGGTTTTCTTTGGATCACTGCCAAACATCAGGATCATCTCCTCTGTCCAGAGGTCTTCAGCAGGAAGACACCAGCTGGTGTCACTGCGCTGTGACGGGACCTCTCTGCTGACTCTGCCGTTTCTCTAGGCCTGCTTGGTGACGAGACCAAGACATGGGAGACAGGCGTGGTGCTGCTGCTGCTGCTGCTGCTGCTGCTGCTTCAGAGAATCCCCAGGACGCCTTTGTTCCAGCCTGCTTTCCTGGGCTGGGCATGGGAAACCGGCCTCGTTCAGACCTGTGCTGGGTCCAAGTTGCCCCTGACAAGGCCTCTTTTTGTTAAGCCAAGTGTGGACATTCCAGGTTCATAAGTGTGAACAAAAGAAAAGAGGTACTGATCAGATGTAACAGAACCGAGTCCAGTTGGATGTTTAGGTTTTCGCCAAAATTTATGTTTATTTTTCCCTCTTTGCTGTGGTTTGCATGAACAGGTGTAGTTAAACCCGGTGTGGGGAATGAGAGTGCATTGCCTGATGAGCTGGGACTAGTTCACCACTGCAACTGGGGATTGTTTTACAAGGAAGGAGTATTTTCATTTGGGGGACCATCTAAATCTCTGCAAATTTCCAAATGGTTGTTTTGTTGTTGGTTTGGTCCCCGCCCCCCCCCCCCAACAAAAAAAATAGCAGAAACACTTTTACGGGCTTCGGCTTTTCTGCGTCATGCACAGAAGGGGATCAAGCCACACCAGAGGGGGTCCAGCAGAGAATCCGACCAAACCTTCTACGTGCAGAGCAGAGACGGAGGATGAAAACAGAGGTGTTTTTGGTTTTTTTTTTTTGGTTTTTGTTTGTACTGTATGGTGGGGGTGGGGGTGGGGGAGGTAAGCTAGACTGAGGCAGTGGGGTGGTTTGTTTTTTTATTTCCCTCTTTAATCTTTTCTCCTTCTTTATCCTTGAAAGCTTCACCCCATGGCCTGAGTTTTGAATTCCTTCTAGGAACTTGGCGTAGTGGGGCTGTAATGTCAAAAAGTTCCCTGTAGCTCCTGCTTGGAGAGAAGTGAGCCATCTACTGGTCAGGAAGCCCTTAAGTGGGCAGCTTTTCCCATGATGGTGGCCGGAGACTGTTCCCGGAGGAAACATGGGATGGTGCCCCCTGCTGCCTGCGGACCTGCCTTGGGAGAGGCTGGGGCTAGAAGCCGGTTATGAAGCCTGGTCTCTGTGAGTGTCTCTTTGTTGCACCTTTCTTTAAATCGGAGCTGCAGAAGCCCCTGCCCTGAACGTCACAGTGAGAAAGATCAGTTAAGTCTTGTTCTCCTTCCTTCTTCTCCTTACCCCTTTTTTTTTTTTTTTTGGCTGTTTCATTGCTGATAGCATTCAACAGCAATATATCCCCATCTTCTAGTATATCCTAAGAAACACTAATCCTAGGTTATTAGCTGAAATATTTTTGTTATGAGTAACATTGTTAGTGGGCCAAAAGTCAGGTCAGGATACTCAGCCTGTCGTTTCCTGAAGTTGCCAGGTTGTGCACAGGAGCACAGTTCCTGGGTGTTGGCTGACTAGGGTGGGCCTGGCCAGGAGAAAGGCAGCATGTGTTCTGTCCTTCTGGGATGGTTTCCTGAAGACTTCAGGGAGGCTCCCCAACTTCTGAGTGGCTTGGCCCACCCATCGCTGTAGGAATGGGGATTGGTTATTTAAGAGAGGGAGCTCTTTCTCTGTTAGCAGGCGAGTCTTCTAGGCTCTCTCTTCTGCCTCCTCTCCTCTCTGGGCCCTCTCCTTGCATGTTCCAGGGGGATCAGGGACCCTCACCCTCCTGAGGCCCCGCTGGGGAAGAATGAACATGGCAGCTTCAGGGTTAGTGGAGGCTGCTGCTTGCCCGGCCTCTGCCACCCCACTCTGTGTCTGTGAGCCCAGGTCTGGCGTGACTGTTGTAAACTTATAGCAAGGAACTCTGGAAGTGTATTGGGCTGGGGGTGGGGGCACTTTCCCTTCCCACAGTGCACTGAGCAATAGAGGGCAGTAAGGGGTGAGGGAGCCGTGCTGCTGAATTCTGGTTGGCATTCCCCCCTTGTACACGATGGGGAGGCTGGGGGTGGGGCAGGCTTTGCTTGGTCTGGTTGTGAGAGAAGCCTGGAGGAGAAGCACAGTTATCCCGTTGAATTATCTGAGCAAAAAACTACTGTAAATAACTTGTTTTTGTCTTTTGTCAAATAAAGTTGTCTTTTTGTTTTTGTCTTTGTTTTTCAAAGCAGAAAGATGACTCCCTGTGGCCCTGGGCCTGCCTGGAGGCAGGGCAGTGGCCGAGCTCTTGCCCTGCCTCGGCTCTTTCACCCTCTCTAGTAGCTGCTGCTAAGTGTCCTGTACTCTGTGTTTCTGTTCCCTAGGCCCCAACTGCATTCCGTATCCTCTTTTTAATTACTTATTTATTTGGGGTTGTGCTGGGTCTTCATTGCTGCACGAGGGCTTTCTCTGGTTGCAGCTAGCAGTAGCTACTCTCTAGTTGTGTTGCAGACACTTATCGCTGGAGGGGCTTCTCTTGTTGCAGTGTGCAGACTTTGGTAGTTGTGACCCACAGGCTTAATTGTCCTCCAGCATGTGGAATCTTCTCGGACCAGGGATCATTCCCACATCCCCTGCATTGGCAAGCGGGTTCTTAACTACTGGGCCATCAGGGAATTCCTGTATCCTTTCATCACAGTGTACAGGGAGCATCTGGATCCCAAGCTGGACCAGCCTTCCCTGGGGTCAAAAGTCCCACTTTGGGGATGCTGTGCTGTAAGGAGATAGGGAGCTGGCAGCTTTGTCCTCCCGCTCTCCTAATGAGGAAGGAGTGTGGCGACAGTGTGAAGCCAGCACAGAAAGAAGCAGAGGTGATACTATGGACTCTAGTCATGTCTAAAACCAGCACCATCTCTGAAATTCCCTATTATGTAAGCGAGTAAATTCCCCTTTTTGCTTAAGCTAGCTGTGCGTTGCATTTCTGTTATAATGAAATTACTTAGCAGCCCAAACATTAACTCTTGTACACACTTAACATCCACCAGAAAATGAGATGCCCTTCTCATAGCTAAAGAAATGGGATTTGTTAAGTTACCTGCCCAAACTTACACAGCTACTGTGGAGTGAAACCAGGGTATGAATTCAAGCCTCTGTTGGTGTTAAGGTCACCCTGAAGTCAGTCCCTCTCTTATGTAAACTAATGATGGATGGTTTACTGCTTGCTGGCATCCAGCTGTCTAACATGGTTTGAGCTAAGCACTAGAAGTTTCTCTCATTGAACCAAATTGGCTTCTTCTGGTTTCTCCCCAGTACACCTAGATGTACTTAGGTGGAGGACGTCTAATTTCTACCATAGGTCAGTTATCAGGAATTTGGAAATGGAGCCTCCCTGCTCAAGTTCCCCAGATTACAGTGCCCCAGCTCCATTTATCCAGGGTCCTGGTTTTCCCACTTCCCTGTCAGTATCCCTCAAGCTGGACAGTTAGCCCTGGGGTTTGGCAGAATAAGAACATGCTAGAAGGACTCAGGGGCTTCCCTGGTGGCTCAGTGGTAAAGAACCTGCTTGCAGTGTAGGAGACTCGGGTTTGATCCCTGGGTTAGCAAGATCCCCTGAAGAAGGAAATGTCTACCCACCCCAGTATTCTTGCCTGGGAAATTCCGTGGACAGAGGAGCCTGGTGGGACAGCCCACAGGGTTGCAAAGAGTCAGACATGCCTGAGAGACTTAACACTTTCAGGGTACAATTTAGGACTCTGGATTGTAAAAGGACACTTTAGTTTGGAAGCTGCAAATGTGAAAGCTCCCAGAAAAGAGGGGCCAAGTATGCCTTGGTGTGGCTGTAACCTTTCTATGTTAGCCCCTCGAACTTTGGAGAATAAACTCGGGAGATGTGGACATAATCGTCACTACTACCAGCGTAACTGTTTTCCAAAGCATTCCTCTGATCTAAGCCTGGGTACAAGTTCTGGCTCTGTCACTTAATTAGCTGTTGTGACCACAGGCAATTCGGTCTACCACTTCCAAGCTTCAGTTTCCTCATCAATAGAAAGGAACAGTAATACTCATCTTTTTGGAGAATGAAATAGTTGTTGTTATCTGGCTTTTCGGCACAGGGCTGAGAGGAATACAGAACAATTAAAGTAACTTGCCCAATACCACACAGCTTCTAAGTGGCGGAACTGGGACTGATGACCCAGAGAAGCAGTCCTTATGCATCAAGAGAGCTTACCCCCAGAGAGTCCAGGAATCTGCACCCTTCAGTGATGCCAAACAAGATTCTCTTGCTGCTGCTCCAGGGACCTGATCATTTATAATCAGGGTTCTGGTTTCCCCAGGAAACTGCTGGGTTGGGAAGACAGCATATCCTCTTTCAAAGTTACCTGGTAAGAAGGCTACCACCAAGCAGTCCCCGAAGACCATTTGACTTCTCGAAGCTATAATGGCCTGAAGGTTAAGTGTAGCCTTCTTGAGATGGTCATTTTCATTACATAAGTAATCCACATTCTTTAAGTAAAGGTACAGTAATCTCCCACCCATAGTTTCACTTTCCACATTAATTTACCCATGGTCAACCTTGGTCTGAAAATATTAACTGGAAAATGCCAGAAAGAAACAGTTCATGAGTTTTAAATCGCATGCTGTTCTGAGTAGCATAATGAAATCTCCCACCCTCAGGCCTGGAATCTGAATCACCCCTTTATCCTGTTTGTTCATGCTGTATATTCACCCCACCTGCTACTCAGGAGCCTGCTCAGTCATCAGATCCACTGTTGCTATACTTCTGTGCTTGTGTTCAAGTCACCCTTATTTCATTTAATGGTGGCCCCGAAGTACAACGGTAGTGATGTTGGCAATTCAGATATGCTCTTACTGTACCTGGTTTATAAATTAAACCTTATCATAGGTATGTACACATAGGGAAAACATACCTAGGGTATACACAGTTTCAGGCATCCACTGAAGGTCTTGGAACACATACTGTATGGATAAGGGAAGGACTACTGTTTACAGGAGAGGAGTTCAGTATAATGACTAAGATCTCAGCCAGCTTTGGGAGAAAAACAAATGTATGTAAAACATTTAGTAAAGCTGTCTCCTGGTAAGGGATCAGTGGGCTTCCCAGGCGGCACTAGTGGTAAAGAACCGGCCTGCCCACGCAGGGGACAGAAGAGACATGGGTTCGATCCCTGGGCCGGGAAGATCTTCCTGAGGAGGGCATGGCAATCTACTCCAGTATTTTTGCCGGGAGAATCCCATGGACAGGCTACAGTTCTGTAGTGTTGCAAAGAGACACAACTGAAGCAATTTAGCCTGCACACATGCAAGGGCTCAAAAATGCTAGTAAAATATTTCTTTTAGGCTAAAAGAAGAAACTCAGGCCTCTAGTTCACAACCAGTGCTCTCTTCACAGCTCTTTAGTTTTATCCCCCACCAGGGCCCCTGGTTTCTGTGATTCCATCTGTTTCTGAGGCCACAATCTTGCCCCTCAGAGCACAGCTTCCTCCAAACCCTGCTACAAGCAGCTGGCAGTGGTATAGGGGCATTCAACTAAGAGAACACTCTTGGTCCCAAGAGTGACATACATTTAACTGGTGCTTAAAAAAAAAAAAAACCTCACAAAGCCAAAATTTCTCCTTCCAAATCTGACTCTTCATCAAGTTCTTTTCCATCTTAGACCACCCAAGACGTTTATTTTAACCAGATGGATCCACTGGGTTTCAGCCAAATTCCCCACTTCCTAAGATAAGGAAAGCTTTGGGTGAAAGGAAGAAAGGGAACCAGTCTCAGTGCCACGAATGCTTTCTAGGCAAAAACATTGCACGCTGCCAGCTTGGCTTTGTCTGCTCCTAGAAGGCTAAGGGGCTTCCCTGATAGCTCAGCAGGTTAAGAATCCTATAATGCAGGAGACCCGGGTTCAATCCCTGGGCTGGGAAGATCCTCCAGAGAAGGGATAGGCTACCCACTCCAGTATTCTTGAGCTTCTCTGGTGGCTCAGACAGTAGAGAATCTGCCTGCAATACAGGAGATCTGGGTTCAGTCCCTCAGTTGGGAAGATCCCCTGGAGAAGGGCATGGCAACCCACTCCAGTATTCTTGCCTGGAGAATCTCCATGGACAGAGGAGCCTGGCGGGCTACAATCCATGGGTCACGAAGAGTCAAACACGACTGAGAGACTAGCACAGCACAGAAAGATAAGAGGAGGAACACAAATGAGGTTTAAGATGCCTGTTGGACCTCTAACTTAACCAAGTGCCCTTGGGCTGGACTGCAAGATCTAAGCAGCTTTCCACATAAAACTTTCTGTGACACTGTCCTCCCCTGTAAAGATAGATGTAGTGAATCTTGGGGTTCCAATCAGAGCTTCAAAATGTGATACAATATGACATATAAAGAATTAACTCTTCTTAGGGGGAAGAAAAGGAGAAGGCAATGGCAACTCACTCCAGTACTCTCGCCTGGCCAACCCCATAGACGGGCCTGGTAGGCTGCAGTCCATGGGGTTGCTAGAAGTTAGACACAACTGAGCTACTTCACTTTCACTTTTCACTTTCATGCACTGAAGAAGGAAATGGCAACCCACTCCAGTGTTCTTGCCTGGAGAATCCCAGGGACGGGGGAGCCTGGTGGGCTGCCATCTCTGGGGTAACACAGAGTCGGACATGACTGAATTGACTTAGCAGCAGCAGCAGGGGGAAGAAATAGTTATCTCTGCATATGGTATGATCAGTATGTAGAAAACCCTAAAGATTCTAGACACAGAAAAACTGTTAAACTAATACATGGATTCAGCAATGTTATAAGATACAAAAATCAGCTATTTCTCTTCAATGAGATATCTGAAAAGGAGGGGCTTCCCTGGTGGCTCAGTGGTAGAGAATCTGCCTGCCAATGCAGGAGATGCAGGTTCCATCCCTGCTCTAGGAAGGTTCTGCGTGCCGCAGAGCTACTAAGCCTGTGTGCCACAACTGCTGAGCCTGTGCCCTAGCGCTGGTGCTCTGCAACAAGAGAAGCCGCCGCAATGAGAAACCTGCTTGCCACAACTAGAGAAAAGTGCACGGCAACGAAGACCCAGCACAGCCATAAATAAATAATTACTTTTAAAATCCAAAAAGTAAGAAAATAATTCCACTTACAATAGCATCAAAAAGAATAAATTACTTAGGAATTAACCAAGTAAGTGAAAGACTTACATGTACAAAAAGCTACAAAACATCACTGAATGAAATTTAAAAATATACAAATAAACGGAAAACCATTTCATGCTCGTGGATTAGAAGACTTGATATTGTTACTACAAAGCAATCTACAGAATCACTGCATTCTCTATCAAAATCCCAATGCCTTTTTTTTTTTTGGCAGAAATAGAAAAACTCATTCTAAAATTCATATGGATTATCTAGGGATATCCAATTAAGTGAAAAAATTTGAAAAATAAGAACAAAGGAGGAGGACTCACACTTTCTGATATCAAAGCTTACCAAAGCTATAGTAATCAAAAGAGTGGCACTGGCATAAAGACAGACAAACAGACCAATGGGATAAAGTAGACAGCCCTGATATAAGCCCTCGCATATATGGTCAAATGATGATGCCAAAACCATTCAGTGGTGAAAGGACAGTCTAACAAATGGTGCTGGGAAAACTGGATATCCACATGCAAAAGAATAACTAAAAATTAACTCAAAATAGACCAAAGACCTAAACGGAAGAGCTAAAACTATAAAAGAGAACATGGTAAAACTTGATGACATAGGACTGACAATGATTTCTTGAACATAACACTAACAACGATCAAAAAATTAGACAAATTGCACTTTATTTGCAAATTACACATAAGGGATTAATATCTAGTCTATACATAAAACCCCTAGAAGTCAACAGCAAAAACCCAAAAGACTAGACTCAAAAATAGGCAAAGTATTGGAATGGACATTTCTCCAAAAGAGAGAAACAGATGGTCAGCAAGCAAGCGAAAAGATGCTTGACATCACAATTCAAATCAAAACACAATGAGATCCCACTTTACACTCATTAGGTTGACTGTTTAAAAAAACAAGTGTTGATGAGAATGTAGAGAAATTGGGACTCTTGTGTATTCGTAGTGGGAATGGAAAATAGTATGGCAATAATTCAAAAAATTAAAGGCAGTATGATATGATTCAGCAATTGCACTCTGAGTATATACCCAGAAGAAAGCAGAGACTTGAACAGATGCTTTGTACACTTATTCATTGTAGTATTATTCACAATAGCAAGAAGGTGGAGGCAGCCCAAGTATCCCTCAACAGATAAATGGATAAACAGAATGTATACACTGGACATTTAAGAAAGTTATCATTCAACCTTATGAAAGAAGGAAATGCTGGCATGCTATGACACAGATGAGCCTTGAAGATGTAGTGCTAAGGGAAATCAGCGAGTAGAAAAAGACAGATGCTGCAATTACCCTCTTCACGGGGAACTCAGTCAAATTCAGAGACACAAAGTAGAACGGTAATTGCCACGTGTTGAGGGGAAGGGAGAGTAGGGAGTTAATAGTTTAGCGAGCACCGAGTTTCAGTTTTGTATGATGAAAGTGTTCTGAAAATGGATGCGACCACCAGCAAATGTACCGCCCTGGGTCGCAGAGCTACACACTGAAATATGGTGAAATTCTGGACTTTTCTGGGGGGCCAGTGGTTAAAAGTCCATCCGCCAATACAGGGGAAACAGGTTCAGTCCCTGCTCCAGGAAGATTCTACCTGCCTGGCAACTAAGCCCACGTGCCCCAACTGCTGAGCCCACGTGGCCCTAGAGCCCACGCTGTGGAACAAGAGAAGCTACCTCAATATGAAGCCCATGCTCTACAACTAGAGAGTTGCTCCCACTTGCTGCAATTGGAGAAAGCCCAAGCTCAGCAATGGAGACTCAGTGCAGCCAAAAATACATACATAAATAATTTTTAAATTAAATAAAAGAGTAAATCCTAAGAGTTCTCATCACAGGAGATTTTCTTTTTCCTTTTTCATATTTGTCTTTCTTATCTCTTTATTCTGTCTATCTCAGAAGGTGGGTGTTAGCCCATCCTACTCTGGTAAACATCTCAAAATATACGTAAAATCAAACCATCATGCCGTGGACCTTAAGCTTACACAGTGATGCACATCACTTTTCAATAAAACTGGAAGAACCTTATCCAGCACGAGTCTCCCCTTCCGACCCTAACTTGTGGATTTATTCCTCACCAATAGCAGACGTGGTTTCATCTCCTGGAATACTCTCCTCCTTTCCCCTCCCTCTTCCTCTTCTTAACTCCTACTCTTCCCTCCGAGTTCAGTTCCCTAACAGCCCACATCAGATTCCCCATTACAATCCTCTGCCACTAGACCCAGCAGGCTAAAAACTTAACTTTTTCTGTCTTTGGCTCCAGGCCAGGTATTCTTCCAACATTCTGGGATAGAATCTATCTCCAGCACTGCATGCCATCAGGGAGTCTGTAAAATAGGTTTTATATCAGTGATGCATGTCCAAACTGGAGTGAGCTGGTTAGGCTTTACTCTAGGTTTGCATAGGGGAGATGGTTCAGAGGAGGGAGGGCTGATAATGTGAAAGTTAGGACGAAAGGTGTACACCCATGTCAGATATACGGCCATACCACCAGGTGCGGACAAAGTAATGTCTGTTGCAGTATCATCTTTGGCGCCCCTCTGGTTTGCGGGGTCTTTTTTCAGGTACCAGGGATTGAACCAAATTCCACGGGAGAGAAAGCATATCGAGTTCTAACCACTGGACGTGCAGGAAACTCCCCAGGGTGCAGATTTTGAAATCAGACAGACCCAGATACTAGCTGAGTGGTTCAGAGCAGGTTTCTTTGCCTCTATAAACCTACCACAGGACTCATGCGCCTTGTTACTTTGCACAGTGTGTGCAGGGCACCACCTGGCGGGCTGGCTGAAACTCTGATTATGGGCCCCACCCCAGAATTTCTGATTCAATGGGTCTGAGTGGGATCTGAGAATCTGAATCTCTAATCAAATTCCCAGGTAATGCACCTGCTGCTGGTCCAGAACCACACTTGTGAACCACTAACCAAGCGCGTAGCAAGGACACGCTCGCTGGAAGAATGCTCAGATATTCTGATGCCACCTTTCTCCCCTGAGGAGTCCTCAGCTGGTTCCAACACGCTCGAAAGCCTTAGAAAATCATCTCCCCTCTTTGGATCTCAAGGCTCACATCTGTCAAAAGAGGACGCTAGGCATGAAGAGACACTAAAGTTACTACTACACAAAACAACGAACTTTCTGAACAAGGTCCTAAGGGACTTGCAAGGTTCGGGGAAAACAAGCAAGGGCTAAACCCTGAGGGGCAACTTGGGGCCCCCGGGGAGCAAGGCTTGGGCTCCAAAGGACGCCTCGGGTAAGGCAGGGCCGTGTTCTGCCCCGCTGCTCGAGGGACAAGCTGTGGCGGACTGGATGAAGCTCCTGTTTAACCTCGCCTTCCTCGGTGACATCGTTCTTATGCTTCCACTGCGCCTCCTGGCGCTCATGGCGTCGTCGTTACCAAGATTGTCCCTTCCCTCTCACCTTACTGCGGGGTCAGCGGAAGCTTGCCGTCACGTCCCCGCGCATAGTGCGCTTGCGCCGAAGCGGCGTCTGGTCCTGCGTTCGGACAGCTGCGCGGCCGCTGATTGGCTGCGTTTGCACGTCTGCGGGAGGAGGACGCGCGGCGCTGCGTGGCTCCGCCTTCCGCGCGCTTGGTCTCTACCGAGCCAACAGAGCCCGGGTGTTTGGCCAAGTGCAGGCTGCCGGAGGGGCGCCGCTGAACCGATCCGCTGAGCCTGTCGCTGTCGCCGCCACCGCCGACCCGCGCTCCGTGACCCGCGACCCCGACCCCTTTTAGATCGGCCCGCGCGCCCCAGGCCCGGCCCGGGCGGCGCGACGGGAGGATGAGCGGCGGGCGGCGGAAGGAGGAGCCGTCTCAGCCGCAGCTGGCCAACGGGGCCCTCAAAGTCTCTGTTTGGAGCAAGGTGCTGCGGAGCGACGCGGCCTGGGAAGACAAGGTGCGGTGGGGACTAGCGGGGGCGCACGTTCGAGGAGCCAGCTGGGACTCGGGGACGAAAGGACAGGCCCGATCCTGATCCTGCCCCTGCCCCTGCCCCGGTCCGGGTCTGGCCGAGTGTTCGGGGTGGTGGGGCGGGTGGCCCAAGGATGGCGGGGCGAACTGCGCGGGCCCAGCTGTCAGGCTCGGGGCTCATCACAGAATGGTCGAAGGGTGAAATCGCCTGGGTCACTCGGGAAGCCGCGAGGAGGGCTGGAGGAGTTGTCCCCGCAGGCAGGTCGCTGCCTGAACGGCAAGACTGAGCTGAGTTCGAGTCCATCTCCGTCTTTTAGTGCCAGCAGGATCTTGAGTAAGTGACTGATGTTGTACCAGCGTCCTTGGCAGGAGCAGTAACCAGAGCAGACGTCTATTGAATACTAACTATGTGTCCGGTTCTCTCTGTGTATCATCTCACTTGAGTCTCAAAAAAACTCTGAAGTGGGATACCTGCTGCGTTAAAGTGCTTGGCACATAGTGAGGCTCACCAAAGGTGAGCTGCCATTGCTTTCCTGTCAAATGAGAAAACTGAATACCCTAATAAGTGTGAGAGTTAAGAGGGGAGACTGAGACCACCTTTCAGGGGTGAGCGTTAGTGCATGTGTGTGGTGGGGAGTATGGGTCGAAGAGACACCACCAAATGTGTGTGAGGAATGGTTGGGGAACTTCAAGATGTCCTTAGTGGTCACATGGATTCAGAAGATCTGAGTGTGAGCACTTCCCCACCTCTGCTCCATGGTAGGGAAGGAACTATTGCACATAGCTTGATTCCAGTTGGCCTGAAAAGATTGTTGTACCTGCAATCTTTCCCTTTTTTTTTTTTTTTTGGAATGATGAAATAGGTTTTCCTGGGGTTCTGGAACGGGGCGGGGGTGAATGGGAGGCACTTCCTGAAAGTGCCCTTGTCCTGCCCAGCTGCCGTGAAACCTCCCTGATTTGCTGTGTCATGGCTTGCTTTCTTTGTGTAAGGACTGGTTTCTGCAGTCCAGGGAAGGTCAGAAACCTGAATCTTCCATGTTCCTGTATGAAAATTAGATGTGCTGGCACCTTCTTCACTTTGGTTTCTAATTCAGCCTCCTCCTTTGTGACTGTCTTAGAATTCCTTGTGTGGGGAAGTGGTAGTGAATCGGTTCACAGTCAGCCCTTCCGCCTGTGGCTAGTCTGTCCAGGTATCCCCAGGTCAGATAACTGGCCAGTAGCTCAGTTACTGTCACAGCGATTTCATTTTTGTAGCTTCTGGGGGAAAAAAGGTAAATGATTTTTCTAAAAGTTTTATCTAGAGCACAACACCCTGGAAGCCATCACTTAAGTAAATATATCATCTTTTTTTTAAAGCACAATTTAGTACAAGAAGAATTCGAGAACCAAATACCATTGTCTTGGGAGAAAATTTCTCTGGAAGAAGAGTTTAGCAGGGAGCTTTTCTGCTAAACTTGTTCCTCACGTGTTACAAGAACTCTCTCACTCTGACCTCATGGACTGGAGCCCACCAGGCTCCTCTATCCATGAGACTTCCCAGGCAAGAATACTGGAGTGGGTCGCCATTTCCTTTTCCAGGGGCTCTTCCCGACCCAGGGATCAAACCCACGTCTCTTATGCCTCCTGCATTACAGGCAGATTCTTTACTGTCTGAGCCACCAGGGATGTCCCAAGATAAGTAAATATGTATCATTTTTTTTTTTTTACCACAATTTAGTATAAGAAGAAGATGTGGAGATTGGAGAACCAAATACCATTGCTTTGGGGGGAAATTTCTCTGGAAGATGAGTTTAGCAGAAAGATTTTGTTCCTCACCTGATACAAAAGGCTCTCTTGTGGTGCCCCCTCCAGATAATGCATGCATTCTCTGTTTTTTCTACAGGATGAATTTTTAGATGTGATCTACTGGTTCCGACAGATCATTGCTGTGGTCCTAGGTGTCATTTGGGGAGTGTTGCCGTTGCGAGGTTTCTTGGGAATAGCAGGGTAAGTCTTGGGTCTTTTTTGCATTTCTAGGTTTCTGTGTGTGTGTGTAATAACTAAAGCAAAACACTGGCCCCACGGTGGCCCTGCTGGGTCTGATGCAGCAGTCCTCAGTTCAACAGGCCTGGGAATGTCTTGCGTCAGGCGTGTTACCTTTACGAAGGTCTGGGTTAGCTTATTCATTCATGGGTCCGTAGTGACCTCATGCAAGAGGTTGCTATATTGCCTGTTGGTAACAGGCATCTAGTTCTGACATGGCCTTTGTTGTCTAGGCAAATTTGGGAGGTGGAAGAGCTCCTGTACCTGACGATCACTCCCTTGTGCACTGTGCTGGATGTCCTGAATCTTGACTTTGGCAGAAGTTGTTTTAGGTTCCTACTTTTTTTTGGCCTTGCCACACGGCATGCAGAATCTTAGTTCCCAGACCAGGGATCGAACTCGTGTCCCCTGCAGTGGAAGCACTTAACCACTGGACTGCCACGGAAGCCCCAGGTCCCTGCATTTTAAAGGCAGCGAGAAAGTGGGAGATCGGGTCCTTCTTCCTCTATTATGCACCCATGGCCAGTGGCAGCATTTGACACCAGCCCCTGGTCATCGCTCAGCTTGTTAAGAAGTCACTGCATGCCCACCAGGTTGATTTTAAAAGATTTGTGGGAATTGTCTTAAGGTGGGAGTCGTGGGCAAGTTATGGCAGAAATGGAGAGGCAAACCTCTGGCCTTTTCTCTTTTCACACAGGGAAAACAAACGGTCAGTACTCAACATTGGAAAACCACATAGATGTGTTAGTTGTGATCACATGTCTTATTTCCTTACTCTGGGGTGAAAAGTGTGAAATCATTTCAAACTCATTTGAGTTGGCTGTTTTCTCAGAAGGTAACCGAAAAGGAATGTACAGTTCTCTCTCCCAGCTAAAGAGGGTTTTTGATTTATGATGCTGAGCAAACTATTTGTCCAAGGAAACCATAGGCTTTATCCTCCAACTCACTCTTGACAGAGTGGACATTTGATGAGGACTCACTGAGGATGATGAGATGCAGGCAGGACCTGGGGTTCATAGAGGTCTTCTCAGGGTGGAAGTGGTATGGAGATACAGACCACATTTTTAGAATGTTGGTCACCCCATTTGAGCTTACTATGAGAAAAAAAGGCAGATACCAGGAAAATGGCCAGAGATGGCAGAAGGCAATCGAAAAGCCAAAAAAAGTAGTCTCCTGTCTTCCCCAAATCGCTTTTCTAAGAGAGGGTAACAGTGGTTTGAACCCCCTGCACCTGTCTTGTCTTACAGGAGCCCTGGGGGATATCTCTGAAGTCACCCAATCTGGGAATAATAAAGCAAAGACTCACGCTAGTCAGGGTTCCCTGGTGGCTCAGTGGTAAAGAATAAAGAACCCGCCTGCCAGTACAGGAGATGCGAGTTCAGTCCCTGGGTTGGGAAGATCCCCGAGAGAGGGAAATGGTAACTCACTCCAATATTCTTACCTGAAGACTCCCAAGGACAGAGGAGGCTGGTAGGTTACAGTCCATGGTGTCGCAAAGAGTTGGACACAACGAGCAACGAACACACACACCCCAACACACACACGCACGCACACACACCGACACACACACACACACACACCCGCCCCCGCCCCAATCCAGCAGGCTTGTCTCTTTGCCCATACATTTGCTGTGTGGTTCTCTCCTGTTTACAATATAGATTTGATGCCTATCCTTAAATCTCAGTGTGGAGACTTCCAGTCCTTTCCTTGACTGCCAGACATTTAAATACTGTGTTTCTATGACTTCACTTTCTACTTAGCATGTGACCCTTGGCTGGCAGGCCCAGTGTCAGCCATTTTCTCTCTCCCTGTCACCCTGTGTCTCTTTCACTTGTATTTCCCTTTCTCATCTCATTAAGCAACCACTCTTACAGTAGGAGACTCTAAATGAGCTTAGTAGCTGAGCCCCACTGACATTTCTGAGTCCCATTAGTAGGCTCTGTCAGGAGCCACTAACTCAGCCTGTCCAAAACGTAACTCCTGCCAGAGGGACGTGGCCACATTGGCTGGGTCCCCAGATTTCTAGTAGCAGATAAGGATGCGGCCATGACATAGCTGAGCCAAGGACTGTAGTTTGCGTGACATCCAAGAAAATCCACCTGTTCTTCCTGACTCCCTGCTTCGGTTGCTGGACCTATGGTTCTCCCAAGCACTTAGGCGCGAAGCCTTTGGGGCTTCTTGCCTCCCCATTCAGCCATTTTCTCAGTCCCTGTCCTCAAACTTTATTTGTACTGATGTCCTGAAACAGGACTAAACCAGTCTCCCAACTCCTGTTCTTTCCAGCCTGAGAAAGCCCACAGTGACTACTCACACCCTGCCTCAACCTGACCTTGCTCAGATAGCCTCAGGTCTATAGCACACCCTCTCCTCGCCTTGCACAAGGATTTACACTCCTATCCTCACACTGCCCTACCATGCCCTGCAGCAGCTCACACTTCATCCGCAGAACAGGAGGAACCTGTTTTCTTTGCATTTTCCACTGCAGCCTTCAGAGGGGTGTGGCCTAAGGCATATGGTCCACCGTAAGATTAGGTGCAGTTTTGATCCCTTTATGAATATCGCTTTTACGCAGCTGCAGCGCCAAGCAATCAGTGGAGCACAGTGCGGTATCACTCTTCTCAGGATTCGGATTCCTGCACCAGTTAGATCATATGTGACGGGGGTCAGAGACCTTTCTGAACCCTCTGGTTTCAGTCCACTCTGACTGTTGCTTTTGCCCCCCACGGATGGTGAGCTGGCGGCTGGCACTGCCATGTTCATCTCTGCATCAAGAGCAGTAGCTGCCAGTGAACACTCAGAAATTGTCTCCCCTTGGGAATTATCAGGCGCTGCTTTACCATGCCCTTGCTTGCCCGACTAGGCCAGGAAGCAGCAGCTTCACATGGGTCTTTCCCATGGCCACCCCCCTTCCCGAGCTGCAGCTACCTGGAGGCCGTCAGAAACTGGTCCTATTTGGGATTGTTCATCAGCCTTCTGTCTTCAAGGGGGTAGGAGAACTTACATATGCTTGCTGATCAACTAAAAAGAGGTTGCTTTTTTTTTCCTCTAACACAAAAGTGGGCAGCCCCACTGAGGACCTAGGTGGGTTTTCATGGATCATTTCATTTGTCCCCATGACACGGTTAACTGCAGCTGCCAGCCCTGACCGAGCTGGACCATGCTGGGGGCAGTCCTGGGTCCTCCACGCCTACGGCTCACGTTTGGTGCTTGTCCTCCCTTGCTCCAGGTTCTGCCTGATCAATGCGGGTGTCCTGTACGTCTACTTCAGCAACTACCTGCAGATAGACGAGGAAGAATATGGCGGCACGTGGGAGCTCACGAAAGAAGGGTTTATGACATCGTTTGCCTTGTTCATGGTGAGTGTCACTGAGAATGCCACAGCAGGGTGTGTCATTTCCCAGAGCTCTCAGTTCTTCAGGGGGAGCCCTCTGATAGTTACATTGTGTGACTTGCCTACTGTTTTTCCAAGACTCCTGAGGCTGGAGGGCCTTTCTTGACTTATCAGTAAGATGTCAGGTGATGCCCTGTGGGGTGAGCTCCCTGTGGCAAGTGAATGCAGGGCTCATTGTCAGCTTCTGCATCCAGTTCTCAACTCTGGCTGCATATTGAAAACTGGGAAAACATATTCATAACAGCCCCCAAATGGAAAGTTTTTGCATTTGCCATCGCCTGACAAATGGCTAGATAAAATACTCGGCCATAAAGATGACTGAAGTACTGGGACAGGCTCCAACATGGATGGGCCTTGAAAACATGATGCTAGGTGAAAAAAATGCAGACACAAAAGGCCACATGTTGTGATTCTGTTTATGTGAAATGTTCAAAAGAGGCAAACCCGTATGCATAAGAAGTAGATTAGTGGTCGTTAGGACAGGGGTGGAAAGGGAAATGGGAAGTAACTGGTAACAGGAATAGGTTTTGTTTCCAGGGTAACAAAAATGCTCTAAAATGTTTTCACAACTCTGAATATACGAAAAACCTCTGAATTGTATATACTTGTGTTGCCAGTTCTAACCCTTGTTAGCAGTACAGTTGACTTTTCCTCCATCATTTCCACATCTGTAACTCAAGCCCTCGCATGCTTGGCAGGAGGAGAGACTTGTCCAGGGTCCTTTGGGAGCACAGCAAGGTGGTCCTGGGTTCTACTGGAGACATCTTGTTTTCAGTGAAATTATATAAGCCCCCAAGCAGCTCGAGCGTTGGCTAGCCCCCAGGAAGTCCACCATGCGCACTTTGTTAGGACACTTTCGTCTGGTGGAGTAGGAGCCGGTGTTGACCCTCTCGGTGAAGGGACCTATAAACATTGCTTCTTTGCTGTCTAGGTCATCTGGATCATCTTCTACACTGCCATCCACTATGACTGACGGTGCCCGGCCCCAGCCTGCTCCCTGTCTGGTCCAGAGGACCCTCCTAGTCACGGCACAGAAGCATGATTGGTAGGGGCTCCCCAGCCACGTGGAACCCGGAAGACCCATGTTTCCTGGACCGAGAATCCGTGTGTTGGGCGTCAGTGTCTTCTGCAAGGGTTGCGACCTGACCTTTTTAAAGAACCATCCACCTTTTGGAGAAGCACTTTTGAACTGTCCATCGCCAACCGTTTCTTCTTGGAGACCATCATGAGATACCTGTTTGCCAATTGGAGCTGTCCTTTAATTTGCTGCACCTCTGGATCTGGATGAAACATTAAATTGTCTTCCTTCTCCATCAGGTGTACAGTTTTTAAACTACCAATCATGGGCATTTCAAGTCTTCTGAAAACAGTATGGCAGTATGTGCATGGTCCATAGCACAGTACAAGCAGCATCTGATAACGATTTTCATTGTAGAATGTTTTCAGATACTTGAATAAATCAGATCTTTAATTGAGACCCTGTTGATGATACTGGTAAAGCCGTTCCCACCTCCACTCTAGCTTCAGAACCCAGTAGGGCAATAGAGGCGGTGGCCTCCCCTCCCCTTCCTTCTTCCCTCTTCTCTCTGCTCACTTAGCAGCTTCAGCCAGTCCCCTTTCCTTTCATGGGCAGCAGGGAAATGGAGGACTGGAGTTGGTACCGGCAGTGGCGTTGACTTGGTGGAGCGAGGGCTCACCACCCTCTGATGCCCCTGCCCAGGGAGTGTGACTATAACCTCGCCTCAGTGTGCTGGGCTCAGATGGTGTCATTTTGCATTTGGCCACAAGGTGGCAAGGCTGCTATAGCCAGAAAAGCATAGTCAGGTTCAAAGGATGAGCCGCACAGTGAAACAGACCTGAGAGCTAGGACTGTCCAGAGAAGGGGCTTAACGGGGGTGTGGAGGACCTGGGCTGTCAGAGGCCTTGCTCTTGGCATGGCGGTCAGGTGGGAGCTGGCCAGCCCAGGTTCTGCTGCTGTTTAAGCCACCTATCCCCTCTGCTTTCCTGTTCCTTCCAGGCCACAGTCCACCTTAAGAGGTGTGGTCAGTTTTCTTTAAATGGTTACTTTTTCCGCCTTGATGCTGGTGGTGGTTTTCTACCTTGTGGGAGGAGTTGTGGGATGGAAATGACTCTCGACAGGCAGGAGATGACACTGGAAATCCCAAACTCAGGAACTGACTGGGTCAGACCCTAGGGGACATCTGGTCTCTTTTTGGAGTCCTGGCCCTGTTCTTAACTGCTCTAGACTTGAACTAGAGGTTGCAGGCCAAGTCATCGTGCCAGGAGGAGGTTAAGTGATTTCTTAGGACTAAGAGGGGAAGGAACAGAGGATACTGGTGGGACCCTGGATGTGCCTCTGTGTCCCAGCCCTCCCTCCTGCTCCGTGCAGCCTTGCCTCGGGTGCTCGCTCAGGCTGAGCTGAGATGGGGCCCTAGGTGCTGCAGCCTTGGTTCCCCTTTCGCCGTCTGCTTTCGGCCTTGGCCTCGTCCAAGGAGGTGTCCTCAGTCAGGCTGATGTAGGAGTTCAGGGCCTCCCGGAGCCCCTCACTGAGGAGGGATGCCTCCCCTGTGGCAGATGCTTCAGAGAACAGGAGGGAGCTGTGGAGAAGGGACAGAGCTGGGTCGGGAGCTTCAGCCTCCTCCCCGCCCCTGCCACACAGTCCCTGCTCTCAACCTGCTGAAAACCCCCTGGTTTCCTATTCCCTGTCAGATCAGACCCCTGCTTGACCTCACTCAGGGCTGGTACTCTGTGGTATCCCATATGTCTGCCCTTCCACCCTGGCCACCTTGGTGTCCAGGCATGCCCAGTATCCGTGCCCGCTTTGGCATCCCTGTTGGTCCCCCCAGCAGACCCGCTGAGCCTGGGCTGGCCTCTGAGTTCAGAGGATGCTTAGTGGCTCCCAGGTGTCCCTGAAGGTGACGCCCCCAGTCCAGGTTCCCAGGGGTGGGTCCTTCTAACTCTTTGTTCCACTTCCCATTCCAGGACCCCCTCACCTGTCCAGCTCTTTCCAGTTGAGTGGTGTCGCCTGCACAGTCACAGGTGGGGGTATGGCCTTGCCAGGGAGTGGGCCAGCCCTCCGCAGGGCACAGGGCTCCTTGAGGAGGCAGCAGATGTCATCCGCCAGCTCTGAGAAGAGACCTAGACCTTTGACCTGGCTGACTCCAGCCCTGCTTCCCTCGCCAGCCAGCCACCCTCACCCTGACAGCCTTCCACACTTAGCTAGTGGGACTGGGAGCCCCAAACTGTTCATCTGGAAGCTGAGATGCAGTCAAAGATTCCGGGCTAACTAGGGAGACTTAATTTGCTGTGTGATTTTTCGGTCAGTTGAGGGACCTCTTTGAGCCCGAGTTTTCTGATTAGGAAAGTGCTTTGGAAAGAAGAAAGCTAAAGAGTGATCAGTCTCCACTTGTTCGGTTGGTATCTGCTGCCTGGAACAGCTGTCCAGAAACTCCCTGATCAGTTTTCTCAGCAGTGGTCTTTCCTCTCTGCCTCTGACACTGTGCTGTTATAGGACAGGCACCAGAAGATGCTACAAACTGACTAACTTCCACAGTAACAACAGCTGTGGGCCTAATTCCTGCGGAGAGAACCGCGCCAGCCGTGGAGGACCTTGACTCAAAACCACAGTGCTGGGTGAGGTTCTGGCCCACACGCCCACAGGACATCTGAGTGGGTCTGCTGGTGTGAGGTGAAGCCGGGGCTCCCAGGCTGTGTTATTTGGCACAGGGACTGGCATGGAGAAAGGGGCGGTCCCTCTTCTGTCTGGATATTCTCCAGCAGGTAAAGTGTCCAAGAGATGACTGACTGCCCCCAAAGCCCAAATCCCCATCTACTCTCATAGGAGGCGGGGGGCAGCCGTACCGGAGTAATGGTCCACCAGGGCCAGGAGCGAGGGGAAGGTGAGGCGTGGTGAGATGTACAGCCAACCATTGTCAAGGCGCTGGATCCTGTAGTGTCTGATCCGGTCCCAGGAGGCAGGGCGGCTGAGGCGGACCGACAGGGAGTAACAGCCTGAGGAGGAGAGGCTCTGGGTAGGACTAAGGCCGTGCTGGGACCCAGCCCTGCCCAGGACGGGAGAAGGAACATGCGAAATGGCCACAGAGAGTGGCCACCAGGCTCAGACAGAAGGGGAGGCAGAGGGGAAAGACAAAGACTTGCTCTCTTGTTCGCAAATAACACATTCATAACAGCTAGGGCTCTCGCAAGGATAAGATGAGATCAGGCACACAGAGTGCTCAGAACAGGGCCTGCCACAGCTGAAGTGAGCATTAAGTGTTGGCTGTTATTATAAAGACCCAAGTGGACAGAAGCGTTTTAGAACGTGATCAGTAGATGTCAGCAAGGATGCGGAGAAAAAAGAATTCTTAGCCTGCTTGTGGAAAGGTAAGTCAGTATAAGCCACTTGGGAAACAGCTGGCATTAACTAGTTGAGTTGAACGTGCCCATACCTCACAACCCAGTAGTTCCATCCCAGCATGATCCCTTGCCAATACAAAACCAAAAATATTCAGAGCAGCAATGTTCAGAAAAGCCCCAGACAGCAAAGAGCCCATATGCACTCAAGAGAACGGCGGATTCTAGAAAGTAACACTATTCAGTGACAGTGGTAGTTGCTCAGTAGTGTCCGACTGTGACCCACCCCACGGACTATTGGCCTCCAGGCTTTTGTGTCCATGGAATTTCCCAGGCAAGAATACTGAAGTGGGTTGCCATTTCCTTTTCCAGGGGATCTTCCTGATGCTGGGGTCAAACCCAGGTCTCCTGTGTTGCAGGCAGATTCTTTGCCATTCGAGGCACCAGGGAAGCCCCACTATTCTGCAGTAAAAGTTAATAACCACCATGCACACAAGCATAGGTGAATGTTATAAATAATGAGCAGAAACAGCAAGTCACAGGAGCATACGTTCAGTATGATTCTATTTATATAAAGCTCAGAGGCAGCCGAGACTATATTGACTATATTGCATGTGTGGCAAAGCTAGGAAGAAAAGAAACTGATCAACACAGGGAAGCAGGCAGGGGGCTTCAAAGCAACGACGCACCGTTTCCCCCCTACGCTGAAAGGTTGGGCATATGGGTGTTGCTTTTATTAGTCTGTAACCTATCGCTGTTGTTCAGTCACTAAGTCATGTCCGACTCTTTGCGACCCCATGGACTGTAGCATGCCAGGCTCTGGTGTCCTCCGCTCTCTCCTGGAGTCTGCTCAAATTCATGTCCATTGAGTCAGTGATTCACGTCCACCGAGTCAGATATATAACCATCTTGTCCTCTGCTCCCCTCTTCTCCTTTTGTTTTCAATCTTTCCCCACATCAGGGTCTTTTCCAATGAGGTGGCTCTTTGCGTCAGGCGGCCAAAGTATTGGAGCTTCATGCATGGAGGTTATATACACTGATGCAAGAGACAGAATTTTTCCAGTTTTTTTTTCTAGGGGCGCGTGGTGCATCCTAGAGGAGACCAGTCCTGGGTGTTCATTCGAAGGACTGATGCTGAGGCTGAAACTCCAGTACTTTGGCCACCTCATGTGAAGAGTTGACTCGTTGGAAAAGACCCTGATGCTGGGAGGGATCGGGGGTAGGAGGAGAAGGGGACGACAGGGGATGAGATGGCTGGATGGCATCACCGACTCGATGGACATGAGTGTGGGTAAACTTCGGGAGTTGGTGATGGACAGGGAGGCCTGGCGTGCTGCGGTTTATGGGGTCGCAAAGAGCTGGACACGACTGAGCAACTGAACTGAACTGGTAGTTTTGGTCATGCCATGTGGCTTGTGGGATATCAGTTCCCAGACCAGGGATTGAAGCTGGGCCATAGCAGTGAAAGCCCAGAATCCTAACCACTGGGCCACCAGGGAATTGCCTGTTTTAGTTTTAAAAATAAACTTTATTGAGATATAATTTATATGAAATGAAAATGCAAATGTTTAAAGTATACAGATGATAGGTTTCAACAAGACACAGATAACTGGCCAAGGTTGAAAAATAGAGAAAAAAAGGACTATATAAAATTGTAACTATATAAAGTCAGGCCTAGAATAGTAATTTTCAGCAGATGAGGATTCATATGAGAGCTCTCTATAACTTTAGCATGGGATTCATTTCTTCAGTCAACACTTCATCAAAGCGAAAGGGGGGCTCCCCTGGTGGCTCAGTGGTAAAGAATCTCCCTGCCGTTGCAGGAGACATGAATTTGACCCCCGATCCGGGAAGATCCCACATGCCGAGGGGCGATTAAGCCCGTGGGCCACAACTACTGAGCCTGTGCTCCACAGCCCAGGAGCTGCAGCTGCTGAGCCACATGCTACAGCTTCTGAAGCCGCCTGCCTACAGCCTGTGTTCTGCGAGAAGCCACCACAATGACAAGCCCACACACCACAATGAAGAGCATCCACAGCTAGAGAAAGCCCATGCGCAGCAATGAAGACCCAGATCAGTCAAAAATAGATAAATAAAATTATTTTTTTTAAAGTGAAACAGGAAGAGGGTTTTTTAGTGGTATAATGGTAATTTATTATTACTATCTAAGCAGGGCAAAGACTAATACAGTTTTGCCAAGAAAATGCACTGGTCATAGCAAACACCCTCTTCCAACAACACAAGAGAAGACTCTACACATGGACATCACCAGACGGTCAACACTGAAATCAGATTGATTATATTCTTTGCAGCCAAAGATGGAGAAGCTCTATACAGTCAGCAAAAACAAGACAGGGAGCTGACTGTGGCTCAGATCATGAACTCCTTATTGCCAAATTCAGACTTAAATTGAAGAAAGTAGGGAAAACTGCTAGACCATTTAGGTATGACCTAAATCAAATCCCTTATGATTATACAGTGGATGTGAGAAATAGATTTAAGGGCCTAGATCTGATACATAGAATGCCTGATGAACTATGGAATGAGGTTCGTGACATTGTACAGGAGACAGGGATCAAGACCATCCCCATGGAAAAGAAATGCAAAAAAGCAAAATGGGGAGGCCTTACAAATAGCTGTGAAAGAAGAGAAGCGAAAAGCAAAGGAGAAAAGCAAAGATATGAGCATCTGAATGCAGAGTTCCAAAGAATAGCAAGAAGAGATAAGAAAGCCTTCTTCAGCGATCAATGCAAAGAAATAGAGGAAAACAACAGAATGGGAAAGACTAGAGATCTCTTCAAGAAAATTAGAGATACCAAGTGAACATTTCATGCAAAGATAGGCTCAATAAAGGACAGAAATGGTATGGACCTAACAGAAGCAGAAGATATTAAGAAGAGATGGCAAGAATACACAGAAGAACTGTACAAAAAAGATCTTCACGACCCAGATAATCACCATGGTGTGATCACTCATCTAGAGCCAGACATCCTGGAATGTGAAGTCAAGTGGGCCTTAGAAAGCATCACTACGAACAAAGCTAGTGGAGGTGATGGAATTCCAGTTGAGCTACTTCAAATCCTCAAAGATGATGCTGTGAAAGTGCTGCACTCCATATGCCAGCAAATTTGGAAAACTCTGCAGTGGCCACAGGACTGGAAAAGTCAGTTTTCATTCCAATTCCAAAGAAAGGCAATGCCAAAGAATGCTCAAGCTACCGAACAATTGCACTCATCTCACACGCTAGTAAAGTAATGCTCAAAATTCTCCAAGCCAGGCTTCAACAATATGTGAACCGTGAACTTCCTGATGTTCAAGCTAGTTTTAGAAAAGGCAGAGGAACCAGAGATCAAATTGCCAACATCTGCTGGATCATTGAAAAAGCAAGAGAGTTCCAGAAAAACATCCATTTCTGCTTTATTGACTATGCCAAAGCCTTTGACTGTGTGGATCACAATAAACTGGAAAATTCTGAAAGAGATGGGAATACCAGAGCACCTGACCTGCCTCTTGAGAAACTTATATGCAGGTCAGGAAGCAACAGTTAGGACTGGACATGGAACAACAGACTGGTTCCAAATAGGAAAAGGAGTACATCAAGGCTGTATATTGTCACCCTGCTTATTTAACTTATATGCAGAGTACATCATGAGAAATGCTGGACTGGAAGAAACACAAGCTGGAATCAAGATTGCCAGGAGAAATATCAATAACCTCAGATATGCAGATGATACCACCCTTATGGCAGAAAGTGAAGAGGAGCTAAAAAGCCTCTTGATGAAAGTGAAAGAGGACAGTGAGAAAGTTGGCTTAAAGCTCAACATTCAGAAAACGAAGATCATGGCATCCGGTCCAAACACTTCATGGCAAATAGATGGGGAAACAGTGTCAGACATTATTTTTGGGGGCTCAAAAATCACTGCAGATGGTGATTGCAGCCATGAAATTAAAAGATGCTTACTCCTTGGAAGAGAAGTTATGACCAACCTAGATAGCATATTCAAAAGCAGAGACATTACTTTGCCGACTAAGGTCCGTCTAGTCAAGGCTATGGTTTTTCCAGTGCTCATGTATGGATGTGAGAGTTGGACTGTGAAGAAGGCTGAGCGCTGAAGAATTGATGCTTTTGAACTGTGGTGTTGGAGAAGACTCTTGAGAGTCCCTTGGACTGCAAGGAGATCCAACCAGTCCATTCTGAAGGAGATCAGCCCTGGGATTTCTTTGGAAGGAATGATGCTAAAGCTGAAACTCCAGTACTTTGGCCACCTGATCGAAGAGTTGACTCACTGGAAAAGACTCTGATGCTGGGAGGTATTGGGGGCAGGAGGAGAAGGGGACGACCGAGGATGAGATGGCTGGATGGCATCACGGACTCGATGGACGTGAGTCTGAGTGAACTCCGGGAGTTGGTGATGGACAGGGAGGCCTGGCGTGCTGCAATTCATGGGGTCACAAACAGTCGGACACAACTGAGCGACTGAACTGAACTGAAGGATCTAAAGCTATCTGTAGCTTTCATTTATTGAGTGCTTACTATGCACCTTTTATATGGGATATAATTCTCATAACCACCCTATAAGGTAGGTACAATTATCCCCACTTTACAGATGAGAAGACTGGCACAGAGAACCTGGAAGAAGAGGCAGTGGCCCTGTCACTTAACCTTTCCCTGTGGAATGCCAACATATGCAGGAGGGAATTTCCCAAACCACAGGCACTGCTTGGTTTTAGGAAGCTTTTACTTGGAGGAAGTGGTCTAAATCCTCCATTAAAAGGCAGAGATTTTTCAAACTGTATTTTAAAAATACAACTACTTGGGACTTCCTTGGTGGTCCAGAGGCTAAGACTCTGAGCTCCTAATGTAGGGGGCCTGGGTTCGATTCCTGGTCGGGGAACCAGATCCCACATGCCACAACTAAGACTCCATGTAGCCAAATAAATAAATATATATTTAAAAAACAATACAACTACTTGATAAACACATTTTGACTATTAAAACATAGGCTAAAAGTAAAAGATGAAAAATATGTATCATGCAAACATTAATCATAGGGCGGCTGGAGTGATTATATTGATATCAGAAAAGTAGAATTCCGGACCAACAATATTATCAGAGATAAGAGGATGTCCTGCATTTGCATGCACTCAATCACAGAGATTAAAGATACAGAAGCAAAGCCGAGAGTATTAACAGAAGAAAGAGATGTCCATAATCATAACTGGAGATTTCAACACTCCTCGCTCAGTACTTGATAGGATAGAAAATCAGTAGGGAAATAGAATAGTTGAACAATGCAATCAGCCCATTTGGCTTAATTAATAAACACTGGACCCAACAAGTGCACACTGGAATATTCAAGGCAGACTGTAGACTGGGCCATAAAAACAAACTTAAAAGTACTGAAATAATTAAAGGTATGTTTTCTGACTACAACAATTAAGTTATAAATTAATAACAAAAACATATGTGGAAAATTCCCAGATACTTGGAAATAACCCAGAGATTGAGGAAATTACAAGCAAAACTAGAAAATATTTTTAACCAAAGAAAAATTTGTAAGCTCAGCTAAATCAGGACTTAAAAGTACACTTGTAGCTTTAAACCTCACATTTGAAGAAAAGAAAGGCATAAAATAAAGTTTCTACCTTAAAAAGCTGGAAAAAGTAGATTTTTATAGAAGGAAATAAAGCAGAAATAAAAAATAGGAAACAATAGAGAAAAATCAAATGCTGATTCTTCGAAAAGATTGATAAAATTGATAAAACTCGAGCTAGACTGATCAAGAAAAAAAGGAAAAAACCACACACACACATTGCCAACATCAGGAAGAGGGGACATCACCACAGAATAGATCCTACACACATTAAAAGGGTAAGGGCATGAACAACTCTATGCCAATAAATTCTACAGCTTGGATGAAATGGACAAATCCTTAAATGACACAAATTACCAACACTGATGCAAGAAATAGAAAATTTGCATAGACCTATATCTATTTGCAGAAGTTGAATTCATAATTTTAAAACTTGCTGCAAAGACGACTCTGGGCCCAGATGGCTTCACTTGTGAGTCCTATCAAACATTTAATAAGAAATAATTTCAAGTTTATACAAATTCTCTTAAAATAGAGAAGGCAGCATTTTCCTACTCATTTTATGAGATCACCAATTAACTTGCTATAAAAACCAGACAAAAACGTTATGAGAAAACTATAGCAACATAACATATATATATACATATACACATATATATAGACAAAAAAATCCTTAACACACTGTTAGCAAACTGTACCCAGCAATACATAAAAACGATAACACAATATGACTAAATTGACTTTATCCCAGGAATACAAGTTGATTTAAAAATTGAACATCATTGTTAACTCACTATATCAGTAGAATAAAGGGAGTGGGAGGGAAACGATCACCTGGAGAAATGTAGAAAAATAATTTGACACAGTTCAATTATGATTTTTTAAAAACTAAAACTACAGATAGGGGGTGTAATAGTTTCCTGTGGCTGCTGTAACAAGTTACCATATATTTAGAGGTTTAAAACAACAAGGGTGGATTATTTTACAATGCTGGGGGTCAAAAATCTGAAATGGGTTTCACTAAACAAAAATCAAGGTATCAGCAAGCCTGTATGTCTTCTGCAGCCTCTAGAGGAGAACCCCTTTGTTTGGCTTTTCAGTTTCTAGAAGCCACCGGCATTCCTTAGTTCATGGCCCCTTATTCCATCTTTATTCCTACCCTCTTGCCTCCCTCTTGTAAAGACCCTTGTGATTTCATTGGGCTCATCTGGATAATCCACCATAATCTCCCCATCTCAAAACCCTTAGTCACATCAACAAACTCTCTCTTGCAGTGTAAGGTAATTCATACTCACTGGTTTCAGGAATTGGGACCTAGACATTATTGGGGAACTCTACTGCTATCACAGAAGGGTACGTCCTTGTAACCTGACCTAGAGGATCTGTGAAAAATCTATAAGTAAAATCATACTTAATGGGAAAGACTAAACTTTTCCTTCTAAGATTAAGAACAGAGCAAGAATGTTCTTACAACTTTACTTGTTATATACTAGAGGTCGTAGCAAGTGCAATCAAGAAAAAAAAAACAAAAGTTCTATGAGCTAGAAAATAATTAAAGTATTTATAGATAATGTGGGATCATATATGTAGAAAATCCTAAGGAACCTACAAAAAAGCTACTAGAACTAATAAGCGAATTTAGCAAGGCTACGGGCTACGAAGTCAGTATACTTTGAGAAGTATGGAGTAGGGTCCCTGCGTCCTTTTCTTCGTCTTCTATTTCACTCTGGAGACACCTTGACTTTGTATCTTTAAGAATCTCTTCTGGGGCTTCCCTGGTGGTCCAGCAGCTGAAAGTCCGCCTGCCAGTGCAGGGGACACCGGTTCAACCCCTGGTCAGGGAAGATTCCACACGCCCCAGAGCTGCTGAGCCCCTGTGCTGCAAGCACCGAGGGCTGCTCACCTAGAGCCTGTGCTCTGAGATGAGAGAAGCCACTGCGACGAGAAGCCGAGCACTGTGACAGAGAGTGGCCCCTGCTTACCACCGTGCCAGAAAGTCTTCGCAGCCATGAAGACCCAGAGCAGCCAAAAGTAACCAAACTTTTTTTGAAAAAGGAGAAGTCTCTCTTCTGGAGCTGTGTTGTCACCCTGAAAAAGTTCTCTGGTTGGGAAAGGACTACATATCTGAAAATAGTCTCTGGAGGCCAACCAGTGAGCTGAACGAAGTGACCAAGTTCCTCTATGGGGCCTGGTTCTCCAGCCACCCCATCTCGGCCACTGTCACCACAGTTACCAGAACCAGGGAGGGTCCTCACAGCCACACTGAGAACCTGACGGGTAGACTCAGAGATAATAAGCTCTGTCAACCCCATGTGGGGACAGGCCTCCTCCCAAGGCATCTGCGACCGCTCTGTGTGCCTGGTACCCTGCCGTCCCACCTCACTGCACGCTGCAGCCAGTCCCAAATATCTACTGCTGCCTCTCAGCTTCAGGACATCTTTTAAACTTGGACTTTCTGGGTTCACATCCCATAGAGTCACACCCTATAACACCCCTGCATACTATAACCCTACCTAACTCTAAGACATTATTTGACCTCTCAGATTTGTTTCTGCATCTATAAAGGGGGATCAGAATTGTCCCTGTGTCAGAAGATTGCCACAAGGATTCAGATGGTAAAGTAGATAAAACATTCAGCAGGGTCTGGCATATAGCAAGCATCCAATACTCCTGATCCATTCTCTGCCTCTTGGCTCACATTGTCCCCTTTATATGGAACACTCTTCCACCTGAGTCAACACCAGTCTTCCTTTTACAACTCAGTTCCTACTCAGACAACCCTCCAGAGCTCGTTCTCTGCCTGGGAGAAGCCCCAGCTCTCCCTCAACACTACTCCACCCATCATATAACCAATGGTGAGTCTCACAAGGGATGGTTCTAATTTATTTGCCCACCATCTTCCCATCTCACAAAACAGCAGCACGATTCACCCATTACTAAGCTCCTAACCCCAGCATCATCCCTCAGAGCTTCCATTCTCTCTTAATCTCTCTTCCAGCCCTACAGAAAAACCTGAATGTACTGGCTACGCTCAGAACAAATCTGGAAACCAACCACTTCTTACTGTGGCTTCCCACTTTCACCTCATCCCCTGCCAGATCCTCTCTTTGCCCAGTATAGGGATCAGATCATGTCACTCCCCTGCTTAGAACCCTCCCTGTCACATTTAAAATTAACCGGAAGCCCTCACCCTGGCCACACCTTGTGTGACCTGACTTTTGGTGACCTTGAATCTGCTCCCGGCACACACCTGCCTCCCACAGAGGATGCTCCTGTTTACTTGGTTCCTCCTAACTGCTGCTTTATTGTTCCTTTGTGGCGCTTGCTGGGCTGCTGGGCGTGCTCAGACGTGTCTGACTCCGCAACCCCATGGACTGCAGCCCGCCAGGCTCCTTTGTCCATGGAATTTTCCAGGCAAGAACACTGGAGTGGGTTGCCATTTCCTACTCCAGAGCACTTGCCATGATCAGACGCTTAATGACTACTTGTTCACTATTCATGCTGCCAACCAAACTGTGGGCAGGTATTTTGCTTTTTCTGTTGTTGAATCCCCACCACTTACAACAGCGGCTGGCACAGTCACCATGCAATATTTGCTGAGTGAATTACTGAATTTCAGTGATGAACACACAGGCGTGACAAAAGCAGACCCGAGGAGTTCTTGCCACCATTTGTACTCCAACTGCTGAGCACAGATGGTGTGAAGGGGCAGTCTACCCTACCCCGGTTCTTCACCCTCTCTCTTCCCCTCAACGTACATACATGCACTCATTCACTCATCCATTTATCCAGTAAATATCTGTTGAGCAGGAGCTGGCACTGCGTGAGCCCCGGACACAAGTAATCAGAACTTCGTTCTCTGGGGCACGTTCTGTGGGGCACATGCCTCAGCCAGAATTTTCCTTTATGGTCCTCATCCTTACGTTTAGCTCCCCTGCTCTTAGACCACACACCTGACTTTGTTTTAAGAAATAAATGTGTTGCGGCTACAGAAGAGGTCTTTTCAGGTAGCTATGGAAATTGAGAGCAAAAGGCAGAAAACAACCTGGGGACATGACATTGCAATGGGTTGTGAAGGATGAGTAGGAGTTGGCCAAGTGGAAAAACGGAGGAGGGGGCTCTCCAGGCCGAGGGAGGCTTGTGTGCAAGGGTGCAGCAATGGAAAGAACAAGGAGTGTTTGTTCATGGAGCATTTTGGTAGGCAGTGGGCCGGAAGCCAGGCTGTGGGAGCTGCGTCTGGTGCAGGGCCATTGGGAGACCCATAGGGGAAAAGGCAAGGTACTGGGGTTGCAGGAAGCTCAGGCAGGCTTGGCCTATGTCACAGGCTGGCCTGCAGTGACCTGTGGGGTCAGGCACGTGTTTTCCCAGGTGTTCTGACGATGATGCCAGGAGGAGGCGAGGGGTCCACAGTAGTGTGAGGGATTAGACTAAAAGCTCTGAACTTCCACTGAGACCTCAGAGAAGCCAAGAGCCTGGAGGATGCTGCACCTTGGCCCCTCAATTGTCTGGAGCCTGAGGGCAGGAACCACAATTTAGCAGGCCTGACTCAGAGAAGATGCTTATCAGCTGACAGAGGTGAGCCCCTCAGGGAGGAAGTGTGTACGGCTCATCAATCTCTTATGCTCAATAGAGTATCAACACACTGTAGGACAGTAGGAAGGTAAGAGGGTGGTGCTCTTGGGGTCTGGTCCTGGCGCTGACCTCTGGAACAGTCCTGGGACCTCCAGAAGCCCTTCGAGCCCCTCCTCAGACCAAGATTTTCAGCCTGACTCGGACCCTGCCATGGCTCCCTAAAACACAAGGTACGCCAGAGGGACTCTCAGGAAGATGTAGAGGCCTCTTCCCCGCCCGACACCAGGCCCTGAGTTGTGTTCTTGGGAGCTCAGTGCCCCAGGACTTCCTCCTTGGTCCATCCACAGACTCAAAGCCCCTGTAGAATTTCCCTCCCAGAGGTACGTCCGCACCTTGGGCCAAAGAAAAGCTGATCCTGGTCTCATCCACTCAGTCAACAGTTAATTACCGTTATAGACGACAAGATGCATTATGAAACATGAAAGACGCTGTCTCTCATTACTTGATTTTGGGTTCCCTAGACTGGAACTGTGTTTTCCAACTTAAAAGAACAGGAGAAGCAGCCGGAGAGCTTATGACGGAAGCAGATTTCTGACCTTGTGCCCCACAGTTCTATTCGGCAGGTCTGCGGTGGGGCCCAGGAACACGCTGGCAAGATGTTTCCCTGACGATTCCTGTACACTCGGGTCTCAGAACCACCATCCTATGGCGTCACTTGGGCCCCTACAGCTTTAGTGTCAAACTTTTTTTTTTTACCACAAACCACAGCATGAAATTTTACATTGTGACCCAGGACACCGTTAAAATGATTGAAAACAAAAGTTTGATGAAGTAGTATTTTCCCCAACCCCAGTGAGGCACCCTAATGTTTCAACTGTATTTCACTTTAAACACTCACCAGTCCAGATTCACCAGCTTAATGAGTCTCAACCTTGGCTGCACATCAGAATCACCCAGGGTTGGGGGGGTAGGGGGCTTTTATAGCTTCCAGGGCCCAGGCCACACCCCTGACCAATTAAATCAGTAACTCTGGGGGTGGAGGGCAGGCATCAGTAATTTATAAATCTCCCCCAGATGATTCCAATACATAGCCAAGGTATCTAGATCAGTCGTGTCTGACTCTTTGTGATCCCCTGGACTGTAGCCCACCATGCTCCTCTGTCCATGGGATATTCCAGGCAAGAATACTGGAGTGGGTTGCTGTCTCCTACTCCAGAGGATCTTCCTGATCCAGGGATCGAACCTACATCTCTTGCACCTCCTGCATTTGCAGGCGGGTTCTTTACCACTGAGCCACCTGGGAAGCCCATTAAGGTCTAGGTCTTAAAGTGTGGTTCCCAGACTAGCAGCAGCAAGCATCAACTGCAAACTTGGACAGGCAAACTCTCAGGCCCCAGACTTACCAAATCAGAACTGCCTGGATCAGGTCTTTGGTCTAATAAACTCTCCAGGTGATTCTGATGGCCACCCAGGTTTGAGACCCACTGGTCTATAACCACCGAATTAACCTGATTTCTTGACCCACAAATGGGTCGTGACCCATTTTCTTGACAAGCATTCTCCAAAAGGAAGCCCCAGATGAGAGATCAAAAATTAGTATTGGGAAACTGCTACCTTTCCTGCAGAATTGGCAATTTTCTTTCTTTTTTGATGAGAGCTGCCTTCTGTACTAATCCCTTCTGGCGTTGCTGTGGGAAACCTTAGAGTCAAATCTAACCTTAATCCCAACAGTTTTGTGGATCCTTAGAGATCTTATGGATCCTTTACATCTTTTTTGTTTTTTTTTCCCTTTACATCTTAAACTTATACAGTGCTGGATATCAGTTATGTCTCAATAAAACCAGAAGGAAAAAAAAAGACCCTATGGATTCTTATCTGCTTTCTCCTTTATTTCTCCACTGGTTCCTCCTGGTACCTTCTTAGAAAGGGGGCAGAGTGGCAATAAGTTCTGGTCACTATGCTCTTGGGGTTCAACCAGGCCAGAGAAGGAGTGGGGGTGGGGCAGCTGAGCACTGGAGCACTTCCTGTGGCTTCTCAAGCTCACTGGGGCCTGGTCTGCAGCACCCCTGCCCCCAACAGCACCGCTATGGTTTCCTGTTTGTAGCTACTGCACTCGAGCCAGCCCCCGACCCTGGTCAGCCTACTGGTGTGTGTGAGGGGGTGATGCTGGTACTTTCTGGAAACCAGCAGAAGGGGCTGGGGAGAGGTAGAGTGGGGAGGGGGCTCCCAAAGAAAGGAAAGGAGAGGCAAAGAGGTGCTGGAAGGAGCCCCAGGAGGGAGACTTGAGTAGAGCACTGAGTACGCCCCTGACGATGCGTCATAGTTCAGTTTAGGGCAAGCGCAGAGGGCAACTTCCATCCCTGAAGTTGCAATGAATCACCATTATCATCACAGGTGGGCCTCTCTTGGGGGTCTGAAGTGAGATGAACCTCAGCTGGGTTTGAATGCCAGCTCTGCACTTATTATCTGTGTCTCCCTAGGCAAATCATTTCTCTTCTCTAAAAGTCTCAGTTTCCTCATCTGTAAAATGGGAACATTGAAAGTATAATCCCTGCCCCTGCAACCGGGTTGTGTGAAGGCAATTAAAGGGCCTAACATAAATGTGAACACTGTTCCTCTCGTTCCTGCCATAAGGGACGCCCGGCTGCAGTTCAGAGAGTAAGCAAGGGTATCAGAGACAGACTTGACTTCGTGTTTTGTTTGCAAAGGCCCTGAACCTGGGGTGGGAGAGGCCCCATTTGGAGGTGCAGTGTGACAGGTCTCTATCCCTCTGTGGGCTTCTGTTTCCCCATCTGCACAGCAAAGAGAGGAGGGTCATGAGGTGACTCCTGGTAGGTTCTCTGGCTCCAACTGGCTAATGACGGAAAGCACAGAGACCTTGTCAACTTGTTAACATTTTGCCAAGAGATCAGGATCCTGTTGTGTCTTGGGGAGGAGAAACCATTGCTGGTCAAGGCAGGGAATGACTGCGCTCTCCTCTGACTATGTGGTAAGTCCTGGTCGCCAAAGCGTTGGCTGAGCCTGGATCCCTTCTGTGGGCATTCACACCCACTTTTCGCAATGCAGGTCATTGCCTCTTTTTTTTTTAAAAATATTTTCATTTATTTATGTGGCTGCACCGGGTCCCAGATGCAGCGCATGGGATCTTTAGCTGTGGCATGTGGAGACTGGCTCCCCAACCGGGATCAAGCCCCGGGCCCCTGCATCTGGAGCCACCAGCGGAGGCCGCTTTCCCTGCTGCTGGTGGGCCTCAAGGCCGCAGCATGCAGCCAGTCAGTCAGGCCGCCCAGCTCCGGGGCCAGTCTCCAGCCCTTCACTCCTGGCCTCCTACCGCCACCCCCGAGGCACACCACACCTGGCTCTTGGCACAACAGGGACGGGCCCAGGGTGGCGCTGAGCTTACCCACCTCTCCTGGTCTGGCTCTCCCGGATGAGGAAGGCCCCTCCGTGGTTCCCAGGCAGCAGCAGCAGTTCCTCAGCTTTCTCCCGGCTCAGGCCCTCATACAGCCACCTGGGGGTGGGGAGAGACGGTCGGGGGTCAGCCTGGGGGTGGGTGGGCCAAGACCCTACTGGAGCCTCTCCTGCCTCTGTGGACCTACAATTCCAACTGTCCCATGGAGAGCTGGCCTCGGGGTCTCTCAGGCCCCGCCGCTGTGTCCTGGTCCTGGCTCCAGGGCCCTCAGAGGACAATCTCATGGGGTCAGCCCCAGTCTCCTCTGACTGGAGACCTCATTCCCAAATGGCCAGGGTCTGGGGGGAGGTTAGGTGATCCCAGATTCTCTACTGTCACCCACCCAGTTCCCCCAGCACCCCTACGCCAATCACTCACATTTCTAAGCCTTCACCTCTCTAAGAATTGTTCTTTAGTGAATATTTTAGTTGAAGTTTATTTCATCATTACTATGATTTTCTTTTTACTTCACAACATTGTATTGGTTTTGCCACACATCAACATGAATCTGCCACAGGTGTACACGTGTTCCCCATCCCGAGCCCCGCTCCCACCTCCCCCCCATTTGAAGTTTAAAGTTTACCTATGTAGTCAAACAGTGTGCAGGTGAACATTTACTCATTATCACTGAAATCTCACTTCCATTGGAGCTTATTTGTGGGTCGAAAGTTTGGAACTAGAATGTTCAAGACATTCTAAAAGTTTGAGGAAAAAAATTACGTAGCCCACGGATCTCCATACATTCTTCCAATGCTGGGATTCTTGATAATTCTGAGCCCACATCTTCCTTCCTCTCTTCATTTAATCCCTCACCCATATATGTCCACGAGGGACTTCATTGCCATGGAAAGTTCAAGGAAGTTTTGCAGGAATTTTTTGGCGTACTAGTCCATCTGCGTCACACTGTCCCCAGAGTCATTCCTGGGTTGTTGCTGTTGTTTAGTGGCTAAGTCGTGTCCAACTCTTTGTGACCCCATGGACTGTAACCCACCAGACTCCTCTGTCCTCCACTATCTCCAGAGTTTGCTCAAATGCATGTCCATTGAGTTGGTGATGCCATCTAACCATCTCATCCTCTGCCGCCCCCTTCTCTTTTTGCCTTCAATCTTTCCCAGCATCAGGCTGGGGGGACCAAGCAAAGCCTCCAGAAGCCAGTCTGATGGAAATGGCTGTCATTCTGTGAAATTCCACAGTCTAAGCCAGAGTCAGGGTTGAGCTGATCCCAAGTAAATAAGAAGCTGTGATTCTCTTGGTGCCAGCAGCAAACTTAGCCTAACTTTATAGGAAATAAAACACATCCCTTCATAAAGAGGCTATAAATGAAGTCATGGCCAGAAAGGAGACTGACTCTTAGAGGTAGTCAGTGTTTCCTCAGTTTAAACTTCAGTGTCAGCTATGGACACAAAACTCTGCCCAGCAGGCCTAGGCCACAGAGAGACACGCAGGCCACGTGGGTTTCACCCCGCCTCAGTGTGAACTGATTCTATGAGGGGTTCTCATTTCTCAGGATCAGAGCCAGGCATCCCATGAGCTTCAGAAAGTAAGGCCGTCCCTGAGTTTGGAGTTTGCCTCAGAACTGAAGAGCGGCCGTCACAGCGCACACAGTGACGCGTTCCTTGCTCCAGGGTATTCACTGCCTTTCTCTCTCGACACAGAATTTGCTCTGGAGTCAATCTGTCCTTTACTCTTGGTGAGAGATGGCTCATACTTTGTAAGAGACCATGTGTGCCCAAGTCCAGCCCTCCCAAGTAAATGCCTCTTGGAAAGGCCAGCCAAGGAGGCTCCCTGGGCACACTGATGCTCAGTTATTCTCCACCACCAGATTCTTGTGTGTGCGTGTGTGTTAGTCCCTTCAGTCGTGTCCGACTCTTTGTGACCCCATGGACTGCAGCCTGCCAGGCTCCTCTGTCCGTGGGATCCTCCAGGCAAGTATACTGGAGTGGGTTGCCGTGCCCTCCTCACCAAATTCTTGGCCACCCTCTAAGGACCAGGCACCACATCTCCATGAGGCCTTCGCGAGCCCTCTCCCCTGGGCTCCCAAGCCTTACAGGCTGACCTGAGAGAGTCAGTTGTCAGCTCCTCTGGAGGACAGGGTCCTGGCCTGACTGGCCGCTGACGCCAGCTCTGCTCAGATAAGACTGGGTGTACAGAACCACACTTGTGGGAGGAGACAGCAGGAAGCCCCCTGAGGCAGGGCCTGGGGTGGGGACTCACCCATGGGAGATTCTGGCCACGTGGATGCTGGGTATGCTGTACTCTCTGCCCGAGACGTCCGACAGCACCGTCCACCAGTCTCCATCCCTGGAGAGAGAAGGACGAGGGGGGCCCCTTCTCAGAAGGGCCAAGCCCTGGGAAGTGCTCCTGGGGGATTCACAGGGACCCTCCAGGCTGGGTCCTGTGGCCAGCTGTCCCACCTGAGTGTCCCAGGTTTCCTTGCACCAGCCGGTCCAGGTACCTCCTGGGCAGCAGGTGGTCTAATTCAGGGCCCCTCCCCACTGCTTCTCCCAGCAGGAGTGTCAAGCTGTAGACACCCCGCCTATGTGAGCTCAGCACCAAAGGCCATGCTCTTTTCTCCTGGAAGGAGCCCCTCCCCACTGAGTGCATCTTCAGGGATTGGGGGAAGGGACAGAGCATCCCACCCAGTGCCCTCGGAAGGACTTACTCTGAGACGATGGTCAACGGCTCGCCCAGTCTCAGCGACAGCTCTGCCTGCTCGCCCACTGGGAAACTGCCCAGGGCCACGGCCTTGGCCCGGCTCCTCTCTGAAGGGAGGGACAGAGGTGGTCACCCTCGGGCCAGACGTGAGTTCCGGTGGAGGCTGGGTTCCTCAATCAGTCCTCCCACAGGCACCCGGGGCGGCACGTCTGGTGGGCTCCCAGAGGGTGCCGGGGTCTGATGCTTTTCCATGGGGCTATGTAGAGCCCCAGGGTGCCCAGACATCTCCTGGGGCCCCTCAGGGAGAGGACTGGTGTGGCAAAGGGAGTGGGGCTCCTGACGACAACCCCTTTTTGTTTTTTGACTGTGCAGGGTCTTTGCTGCGGGGTCTTCATTGCAGCGCATGGGTTCTGTGTCGTTGTGCACAGGCTTTCTCGAGTTGCAGCAAGTAGGGGCTACTCTCTAGCTAGTTGCGGTGCGTGGGCTTCTTGCTGCGGTGGGTGGAATATGGGCTCCAGAGTGCGTGGGCTCAGTGGCCGAGGCGCATAGGCTTAGTTGCCCTGTAGCATGTGGGATCTTAGTTCCCGGACCTGGGATAGAACCCGTGTCCCCCTCACTGGCAGGCAGATTCTTAACCACTGGACCACCAGGGAAGTCCCTACAACCCCATTTTTACACAGATCATCACAGGAGATTTTGATAGAGGATTCTGCTGCTCAGCAAACTTAAAACTGACAGTTCTAAGCAGGTATTAGCCTGGATTTCTGAGCTCAGCTTCTGAAAGGCACTGATGAGGTGGTTACCAGATGGACCAGCTTTGAGGGGCTGGGAGGGGGACACGAGAGGGTGAGGGCTCCTGGAGGGGCCCAGGACATCACCCATCTGGACGGGCGCTGTAACTCTGGGCTGCCTGCACGTAGGCAGAGTGGTTCTCCCGTGACTTTTGTCCTGAGCAACAGGGGTAAGTCTGCACTGCCCGCTCGGAAGAAGTGCAGTCCCAGACCCGCTGTGACAGGCCTGGCCCAGAGCAGGAGCCCAGCAGGAGCGCATGGCTCTGCCAAGTGTCCGAGTCACACACCTGCCATATCTTGCTGAACACCTGCTGTATGCATTGTCTCTATTCAGCCCCATGACACAGCAAAGCAACTGAGGCTCCGCAGGGTGCTCTGCTGGGAGTCCTTCCCCACCCATGGGGCACTGCTCCTGGGCCCAGGGAGGGTGGACTGGCCTGCACAGCACATCTCTGAAAGGCCCAGACTGCCTGGGAGGCTGACGTTCAAAGAGGGAGTCACAGAGACAGAGGATGCCAAGCCACCCCCACACCTACCCTACCCCACCAGGACTGGTCCTGAGAACACAGGGGCCTTGAGGCCTAATCTTGAAGTTGGAGAGCAGAAGGCAAACAGCTATCTTTAGCACAGGATTTTCATCCCCTCATCCCACTGGGCACCAGCCTGTCCCATCTAACTAGACCTCCTGATGCCTGTCCAGGCCCACTTTTACTGAAAAATCCCATCCTACTGAGCACCCTTCACCCATACCCCAGTGGCCCCCTCCCCTTCTTCCTCATCCCGTCTCAGTAGGGGCCTCTGCATCAAGCTATGAGAAGCAGTCGGGGCCAGAAAGAAAGGTTTATGTAACTCATAGATGCTCCTCAGGGCCTGAGAGGCCTCTGTGAGGCCCTCTAGACAGAGCTGGGGCCCTAGGAAGCGAGGCAGAGAGAGAAGAGGACAGACAAGGACCCAGGGGATGGGGCAGGGCAGACACAGTGCTGGACTCTTTATGGGGGCTGAGGGCCTCCAGGACATGGACAGAGTGAGACTGAGATTCCGGAAATGGACTGGTTCATGCATATTCTCCCAGACCCACATGGAGATCCCCTTGTTGACCCCAGACTAGAGTCCTCAGACCCTGGGGCTTGGCCATCCCACGGGTCAGGGGAATGCCTGATGCTCAAATACACGGTGCGAGTAAGTCTGGGGAGGGTGTCCTGTGACAAGAATGGAAGCAGGTGGCCAGAAGGGCCCCTCTCCCTTCTGGAGCCCTGGCTTTGCATCCCCAGGAGCCACTGAGTTGCACAGGCTGCCCCCTGATGGGTCCCCTCCAGTGGCTGAGTCATCTTCATCCTTCACTCCTTGGATTAGATGAAATGTCCCCTCCCTGACGAGCCCCTCAGCCCACACTCTGAATCAGAGACCCTTAAAACTGTCACCAAAATCTAACACAATTGTGACTGATGGTTGCTTTAGCTCCTGTCTCAGGGGCTATGCCTGCCTTGTTCACAGCTGTGGCCCGTCCTTCCCCTGGAGACCCTGGGAGAGGGGGGTACCCACTTCCCCTCTGTTCCCACAGGCAGGGAGGGCCCCAGGACACCTGCTGGGGGTCACCCCTCTCAGCTGCCTTGCCGTGAGTCAGAGCTGCTTTGGGGGCACTGCCTGTGGCTTGATTCAGAGGAAATAAGGTGGAGGTCTATGTGGTTTCCAGATCTCTTCCTGCAGGGCCCCAGACTCTGGGTGCACAGTGAGTGGCAAAGAGGAGGCAGCTGCCTGCCCACCAGCTGTCTGCAGCGTCCAGGTGTCAATAACACCTGGATCTGGGAACTGGGGGAGGCTGGTATTAAAGAAGGGAGGATACTGGGCCTTCCCTGGGGGTCCAGTGGTTAGGACTACTGACTTCTACTGCAGGGGGCATGAGTTTGATCTGTGGTCGGGGAACGATGATCCTGCATGCTCTGCGGTGTGGCCAAAAAAGAATACAAATAATAAAAAACAAAAGAAAGAAAGAAAGGATATTGGGGATGGGGGCAGAGGAGTGGAAAGGACGCCCCCGCCAGTGTAGAGGACTTTTCAGATTGGGGGCAACACCTGCCGAACACAGACATCCAGACTGTGGCTCTGCATGCTCCCACTTCTGTTTAACTGTGTGGCTGTGTCCTTCCTCCTAAAAGTGCTGATGGTTTAGAGTAATTTTGTTATCTGTGATGGTTACTTTTGTGTGTCAGAGTGGCTAGCCCACAGTACTCAGATATTGGGTCAAATAGTAGTCTGGACGCTGCCATGCTGCTGTTTCCTTAGAGGAGATTAACATTCAAGTCAGTTGTTGTTCAGTCATTAAATTGTGTCCAACTCTTTGCAACACTGTAGACTGCAGCACACCAGGCCTCTTTGTCCTCCCTGGAGTTTGCTCAGCTTCATGGCCATCGAGTCAGTGATGCTCTCTAACCATCTCATCCTCTACCACCCGGTTCTCCCTTTGCCTTCAATCTTTCCCAGCAACAGGGGCTTTTCCAATGATTTAAATCAGTAGGTTTTGAATTACCCTCCACAAAGTGAGTGGATCTTCTCCAGTCAGTTGAAGATTGAGAGAAAAAGGCTGATGTCCTTCGAAGAAGAGAGAATCCTGCCTCCAGGCTCCACTCTGGAATTCAGCAGCATCAGCTCCTCCCTGGTCTCCAGCCTGCTGACCTGCCTTGCAGACTTCAGACTGGCCACTCCACAACTACGTGGGCCAACTTCTTAAATTCTCTTACACGTGTGCACACACATACTCTACTAGTTCTCTCTCTCTCGCTGGGGGCCGCTGACAAATGCATTATCGAAATCCCAAATCAGAAAGTGATGTTAGACAGGATTTGTGGGCTGTTTTAGGGAACAAGAAAAAACTGGGGCTATAGTTCTAACATCAAAGTATTAGATACTGCAGGATATTCTGATGGCCTAATCATCTTAATCATCTGACTCACTGGAAAAGACCCTGATGCCAGGAAAGCCTCAAGGTGGGAGGAGAAGGGGATGACAGAGGACAGGATGGTTGGATGGCATCACCAACTCGATGGACACGAGTTTGAGCAAGCTCTGGGAGTTGGTAATGGACAGGGAAGCCTGGCATGCTGCAGTCCGTGGGGTTGCAGAGTAGGACACGACTAAGTGACTGAACTGAACTGCACTGAACTGAATCATCATAAAAACAGACATTTTTAGTCAGGACTGCCTTAGAAAACAATGATAGGTTTAGCCTATGCCTTGTATGAACTCATTTTTCTAGGCATCATAGCTCTATTTTGCTTCAAGTATTTCATAGCACCTCTCAGGATAACAGCATCACCATCCAGCAGAACTTTCTGTGCTGATGGAAATGTTCTATAATTGTGTTGTCCAATAAGGTAGCTACTAGCTACATATGGCTGGTGAGCACTTAAAATAAGGCTGGTGTGACTGAGGAGCTGAATCTTTGATTTTCATTAATTTCAGTCTAAACTGAAATAGCAATATAATGTTAGTGGCTGTGGTAATGGATGGTGCAGCTTTGGAGAACAGTGGAAGTGGGCTGGTCTGAGAGCTGCAGCTCAGCCTCTGGATAAGCTGAGTTAGGAGGAGGGAAGCCGTGGGAGATGCCTAGGGCCCATCACACCCTCCAGTTCGCTCCTGTCACCCTCTCACATATTCTAGTTTATCTGGTTTAATGTTCTGACCACTAATATGTATGCTCCGCGAGAGCAGGGACCCTGGCTGTGGGGTTCACGGGGAGGCGAACGCTCGAAGCTGTGTTTATACTTAAAGCTGTGTCGCAGTGGCTGGTCAGGAAGGCGCTGGCTGCCCTGGAGCCCATGGCTTACCTGCTTGCATGGGCTCAGGATCCTGGCCTTGCACACACGGGCTGAAGCTTGGACTTGGAAGGGCTTTCCCCCTGCTGGGCTGACTTCCCATCGTTCCTCAGAAGAACACTCAGGAGCACATCGCCAAGAGAAATCTGAGAGAGATGCTGTGATGGGGACGCACCATGACTCCCCAAGCCTGGTGCCCAGACCCCTGCCTCCTCCCGCTCCTGACCACCCCTCCTCCACCCCGCCCAGCCCCAGCTCAGCCCTGCAGACCTCCTGGCTGACACAAGGGAATGAGGTCCCTCCCTTCAGGACCAGGCTCCAGCCCTCCTCCCCACCAGCCTCTGAAGGCTTTCTGCAAACCGGACCTTGTTTTCTTTCCATCCCATCTTTTCTACGCCGCAGCCATGCTCCATTCAATGTTTCTGGGCCTTTCCCTGTGTGAAGTCCCCTCCCACTGGCTGGGAGACCTTTTTCCCATTTCCGGCCTGTCTGTATCCCACCCTCCCCAGGAAGTTTTCCCTGAATCCCCCAGCCCTAGCTGCTCATTGCCATGGTTCCTCAGAACCACTGCCTTACCTGGGATCACATTCTGGCACCTGGGGGGCAAGGGCCAATGACAGGACAGAGTTCATTCATCCCAGGCACACCGGGACCCATGGCTAGGTGGGCAAGGGGGATCTGAGGGGGCTTGGGAGCTGGCGTGTCTCGCAAGCTACGGCGACACTGAGAACACAGTGACTAGTATCACAGGGCAAAGCAGGATGCCTGGGAGCCTGCATGACACAGTGATGACTTGCAAGTCTTCACAGGACTGGTAGTCGAACCATTTCCCTCTCTGCCTCCATTTCCTCATTTGAAAAAGGGGATAACGACACCCGCCATACGGGCCTGAGAGATAACTCGTGTGAAGAGGCTGGCCAGCACCTGCTTTTCCTTTCTCACACCCTTAATGTCACTTCACCAGAGGCTGTTTCTGGGGACCTTCCTTTGTGCCCCTCTTGGCTCCCTGTTGTGCTCTTCCCAATTTTTAATTATTCATGTACTGGGGCGTTTGTTTAACCAGTCATGATTTCATAGCATGCTGTGAATAAGGACCTCTCTGTTTGCCCATTTCCTCGGCATTTTCACCCACAGATGGCACCTGATGCACATTACCTAAATGGATGGAGTGATTATAAGCTCTTTGGATAGGTTTCTCATCCTTGTTTGTTATTGTTTCATCTCTAAGCTGTGCCCAACTCTTGCAACCCCATGGGCTGTAGCCCGCCAGGCTCCCTTGTCCACGGGATTCTCCAGGCAAAAACACTGGGGTGGGTAGCCATTTCCTTCTCCAGGGGATCTTGCCCATTATCCTTAGAATAATTAACATTCTCGTTTCCATGGTAATGCTGACTTTTTCAAACAATATATTACTGAGATGTTGCAGGAAGGTGGTTTCATTCTTTGAGACAGTTTCAGTCTTTTCCTTACAGACAGAACACGATTACACCAGTGTGGGGACATGGCAGGCTCCATCCTGCCTTTGAACATCTAGCTGCTCACCATGATCATGGAGGGGCTCCCAGGGCCTCACCAGCCATCCTGTCTGAGGAGTAAAGGTGCTGCCTTAGAGGTTAGTACATTTATCTGTGAAACCATCTGCCATCTCATGCCATCGACGGGGAAAACAGGATCTGTTTGCTCTCCCTCCTTGGGGAGCTCAGGCCCACCCTTAGGGGATGGCTCCTGGTAGCCACTTCCTGCTCAGACTTGGAAATCCTGAAGCCTTGGCAGCCCGAGCTGGTGCCGCTGCCTCCTGGGGTCTCTGCTTCCCTCAACGTCAAGGCAGCTTTTCATGGTCAGGTTTTCAACAGTCCTGCTGGTCCCAGCCTTTCCTTCCCTTGGGTATGAGGTACAGACATGGGTCCAGAAAACCCCTGGGACAGATCATGCCTGGCTAGCGCTAGGGCGTAATTCAGACCAACGGAACTCAAGCTGTGTGACCTCAGGCAAAGCACGCGACTTCTCTGAGTCTCATGTGTGAATCTGGGAATAATACTGACACCATGGGTTGTGAGAAGCTGAGCAGCCTGGCAGGGAGAGTGCGCTAAGCGAAGGTTGCTTTCTTCTCCTTGAGCAAGACAATGTCACCACAGTTACCAACCACACTAAACCCAGAGGCTTCTTCCCGCTGCAGGCAGAGGTGGGGGCTGGGCCCATGGGAGGCAGGAGAACCCTGCACTCAGGCTGCCAGCCTGCAGCACTCTGCCAGCTCCCTTCACCTGGTCAGGTCAAGGTCAGGAAGACTTCTGGGGGAAAAATGAAGACCGTGGGTGGGCAGACCTAGAAGGAGGCAGTGGTATTGGCCCAAACTTAGAGAAGAATCTAATAACTGTGTATCTGAACAACTTACTCATGTTAGGCACTTTGCAGGGGCCCAGGCACGGGCGGAAGGAAAGAGTTAAAGACAGCTGAGGTCAGCACACCGCCCATACTGTTTTGATCATTGCACTTGACCTTTTGAGAGATCCCAGGGTTTGAATACCATTCCAAACAATGACCAGGGCCCAGAGAAAGTGACCTCACACTCTGTTGGTAGCTGGTTAGTGCAGACCTGGGTCTACAGTCTTCTGTGTGTTTGTGCTTCTGAAGGTAATTTCTCAGTGCTGGAGGTAAGTCACAGATTTGGATTGAGCTAAAGGGAGAACCCCTGCCCTCCCTTTTAGCTGAGAAAGATCAGCTGAAGACTTTTGAAAGAAACTGTAGACTCCAGAACTTTACTCCTCGTATCCACTGACACCATACAGCTATCACTCAGAGAGGGTCCCCTAGTCACACAGTAAGTTGGGAACTGAGATGGGACCAGAATGGGCATGAAAAGCAGCTGGAGGGAACAGCAAAGGGGGAGAGGAGGACCCTCAGAAGCCGTTTCTCACAGCCTCAGCAGAACCAACTCCCCGTCCCCTTGAGCTTATTTCCCAACTGTATAGCCCACTCCCAGTCTTGAGGGGACCATCCTTCCTCACAGTCCCAAGGCCATCAGAAAATAAAAACAAGCATACTTACTGGTTTCCTGTCATCAGAGTCTTGGGGTGGGGGCCCAGCTAAGTCACATGCTTTAGCTGAAGAGGTTGGAGCTCTGGGTGGGATGGAAAGTCTTCTGGAAGTCTGCCAATGTCCTTGGTTCTAGGCCACCTAGAAACCTCTTGGCCTGTGAGAGTCTTCAGGGAGCTTTGAGGAGCTCGGCATCTGCCTGTGTAAGCGGTCTGTACCCCGCGGATGGGACAGGAGCCCCGTGCTCCTCAGAGACCTCTGACAAGGTGGTCCTGTCAAGTAGAGCCAGGTGGGGAAGCAGGACCCGCGTCTCTGAGCTCTGCTGCAGGGTCCTCGGGGCTCCCGGCTCACATCTGCAGGCTCTGTGGTTCTCACAACCACCCGTTTCCTCTGACGGCATCACAGACCATCAAGGAGCCACCTTCCCCAAGTTCCTGTTTGTGGGGGAGAAGCAGCTGCCGCGTCACGATCCTGGAGGGAGAGGTTTCTCTTCTGGCTCTGGGGTTTGGGTCTGCTCTGAGGAACACAGACCCAAGGTAAATGGGTAGCCAGGCTTCCCTGACCACCACCATCACCTGAGGGCCTGCTAGTCTCAGATCCCTGAGACCCTCCCACATCTTCTGAATCCAAGTCAGCAGAGGAGCAGCCCCCAGACTGAATCTTGACCACTCCAAGAGATTCCCCTGGCTGGCAAGTATGGGAAGCATTGCCAAGAAGGGTGGTGTCCCAAAATTTACTGTCTAGGAAGCCCCTGGGGATCTTGTTAAACAGTAGATTCTGGTTCTGTGAGTCTGGGTGGGGCTCAAGATTCTGCATTGCTAACAACTCCCAGTGGATAAAACCATGTTGACCATCTGGGAGCCACACTGTGCATAGCAGGACCTGGACAGTGGTTCAAGTGTGGTCCCTAGGCCAGCAGCCCCAGTATCATCTGGGATTTTGTTTCATAGGAGGATTCTCAGGGCCCATCTTCAAAGTAAAGTAGCTCAGTTGTGTCCAACTCTTTGCAACCCTCACGGACCATAACCTACCAGGCTCCTCTGTCCATGGGATTTTCCAGGCAAGAGTACTGGAGTGGGTTGCAATTTCCTTCTCCAGAGTATCTTCCCAACCCAGGGATCGAACCTGGGTCTCCAGCATTGCAGATAGATGTTTTACCATCTGAGCCACCAGGGAAGACAGGGAGGATTCTTAGGGCCCATCTTAGGTCTACCCAAACAGAAACTCCATGGTGGAGGGCCAGCAACCTGTCTGCACAAGCCCTCCAGGTGATCCTTGATGCATTCCCTAACCTTGAGACTCACTCCACTAGGATGAAGAATCTCTGATAGAATTGTCTCTGATTGGTGTGCTTAAATCAGTTATTAACATTTATTTAAATAAATTTAAATAAAAACCTCAGCTCATTAGCATCTAAATAATCATACCCACTCATTATCTCCTCTTTAAGGGGCTTAGCAATCCTGGAGACAGATGCTTTGAACGCAAAACTGTCATTTCACAGACAATGCAGCCTGTTTTGGGGCCTTGCCATACCTGGATTCACACGGTCTCCCATTCTCCTGGGGAAGGCTTGAGATTTAACTCCTGAGGCACGTGATGTGGAGAGTGGAGGGCCACAGTGGAAGTGTCTCCTTTTTAAGAAAGTTCTAACCAGCATGCTACAGTGGGTGACGACCCCTCAAGGATGTGGCCTGTGGCTGGGAGGAACCTGATCGCAGCCCCAACCACCTGCTCTTGCCTCCACACCACTGTGCTGTCCATCTTTCCATCTGACAGCCTTTCACACTGGCCTTAAGGAGCAGTACATGAGCAAGGAACGAAGTAGGCAAAGACATCTCTGGTCTCAAAATATTCCCACCATATGCTCTCCCATTCCACTCAGGGAGGCACCTGAAAATGAGAGAGTTTAAAGCCTAGATGTGCTGCTCTATTAGTTTCTTGATTATTTTTAAGTTAGTTACCTCTGGGCCTGTTTTCTCATCCATAAAACTGGAATAGGTCTACCTTCCTGGATCAGAGAAGGGACAGGCAAGAAGATGAAAGGGCTCAATCTGCAGTGAGTGCTCAATAAAAGCCTTAATAAAACATGAAAATGCATTGATTCTGGAAGAACTAGGAACCTTGTCAAGTAGGTGTCTCTGGCGACATCACTTAACTTTCCTCAACTGTTCTTTGTAAAACGCACTGCCCACTTCGCAGAGCTGCCACAAGAACTGGGTGAGAAAATTTACACGGAAAAGCTTAACATAGTCATCGTGTGTAGCGTCTACCTGGCCACTTCCTTACCTCTCACAAAGTAGGCGTGCCAACTTCTTTAATATTGAATAGGAAGAAAGAAAATGAAAATGAGAAGAGGATGAGTACGGTAAGGATCAGCTGGGTGTAGTCAGTTGGGGCCTGACTCCAGGCACAAAGCCAAGCTGGAAAAGAGGCAACCATCCGTGCTGTGCAGCCAAGACGGCCGGAGCAGGGTGGGTTCTCAGAGCAGCCCTGGCCATCAGACCTCCTGCAGCTCTGGAACTCCATGCTGGATGGTTTTGTCTGGAACTCAGCGCGGACACCTAATCTGCCCACGGGCACTGGTTTCCTGTCCTCTACTAGGAGAGGCAGGGTCGAGTAATTTTACAAGTATCTCCTACAGACACTGCGACCTGGGTATACTGGTAGCCGCAGCCCCTGGATCATTCCACCCCCCTGGAATTATTCTTGGGGGGCAGGGTACAAAGTGCCCCTTCTGGAGAAACACAGCCTGGTCTGTTGGTGGAGCCCTGGCAGGCGGCTGCGGATTACTGCACGAGGGAGGGGGAACGCGGCAACAGTGCGAGGGCTGAGCTGAGATGCTGAATGCCTTCCTGAGACCTCACCTGCTCCTCCATCACAAACCAGTGATCAAGCTTCTCCTGGTTTTTCCTCTGCGGGGAATACAGGTGTGTCAGGTGGACTCTGGGTTCAGTCCCTGCTGGCCTACTGGCGTGATCATCTCGGGCAAATGACTAATCCCGGGACTTGGTTTCCTCACTTTACGTGGATGGTGTCGCTGGGTGGATGATCATCAGGCATGTGACCCAGTATGAAGCCCACGCGCAGTCCCCGCCAGAGCCCCAGGACGTGGCTTGAGAGAAGTCACACCAGCCACTGGGTAACAATGAGACATATACAGCTTTATTTCGTCATCTGTAAAAAGTCGTACTCCGGCAGAGGGATGCATTCCCTATCTGAGCAGAAAGCGAATGCTACATCTGAAAAGCCCCTTCCTAGGACTGAAATTGTGTAACCCTGAGCTGACATCTCTGTGCTGTCAAAGCGGGACCCTTACTGGGAGGCAATTGTTTTCACATTCCTCCTGGAGACACTCTCTGGGTGGCTGTGACCCCCTCACATAGCAGTGGACCAAACACAATTCTACCTGGTCGGGGTGCCCTTATGGTCCCTTCCCTCTTAGAAGAGGGAGTTCACCGGATTAACTTTCTGAGAAGTGGGTTCTATCTTTCATTTAGGCTCCATTAAGTCTTCTGAAATCAAGGTTCTACTTATAAAGCATCATACTGTGTTAATGTCTGTTCCTCTCCCTCCAGCCATTTCCTCAACATCTATATAATTTTCAGGCTAGACTTCTCCCTTCTGGGGGGATGGAGAGATGTAGAGTGCTTCTCCTGGGAGGCGCCTCCTTCCGATGTCTGGTGTGTGGCATCAGACACTGCAGAGACATCAATTTTGCTCTGACAGAGCAGAGGCCTGGAATTTGTTTTCCACCTTCCTGCGCTAAGAGAGTCCAATAATTAAGCCCCACTCATTCCTTCAGAAAAATGCCACATTGCATCAGAATGTCATCGTTCATGGGCTTCTAAGAGAACATATCCCTTCCTTTCATTTATAGGATACACGAATTCAACTGGACAGGAGAAGGTGGCTGGCCACCTGGCCTGCTTTTCTATGTAATAGGTTCCCTTCTATTGGTCACAATCAACAATCCAAACAGGAATTATGATCTTCCACCTTCCTCAGATCTCCTCTCTACTGAAGTCACTTCACAAATCTTGACCATCAGAGAGGAACCGAAAGAGAATGTAACGGCCTACCTAGAAACCTAGAATCCTGTTCTGCATATTTCTCCTAAAACCACCACTGAAAATGCCAAAAAAAGAGTCCCTTTTTTTTGTTTTTGTCTGCGAAGCTCTACAAGAAAGCATGTCTAAAATCACAAAACTATGCACACACAAACACAGACACGCGTGCTCACACACACACGTCAGGAACCAAAGAATCTTAGATACATAGTTGGGAAAGCACAGGGAAAGGCTGGTAAGAGAAGATACGGAGATCTGATCAGCTAAAGAGGTTGGAATGTTACAGAAATGGCATGGAAGTGGTTCTTGGTACATACAAAAAGGAGGGTGGGCAGGCAGAGAGGATGATAAATCCAGGATACCAGAAAGAGAGTCAGTGGCCATGCAGGAGTTAAAGATAGATGCCAGATTGCTGGATGAAGTGTTATATTATGGAGTGGCTGTTTGAAGGAGGATGGACTTGCATGGTCCTGGGGAGGAGCGTTTGCTTAGCAGGACACTTCCATGGTCTGGTGTCTGTCCAGAACATCAGGGGACTCAGAGGATTCTTGAGTTCCATCTGACTGATTGCTGGCAACAGATCGGCTGAAGGCACTTTCTCCAGAGCCGATGCTACTTGAGGTGGAGTGGGTTCGGGATCGGGCGAGCCGGGTCATGCTGGCAGATGGGACTGTAAGAGAGAACGGAGACGACTAGAGGCAAGAGCTGTGGTTAAGCTCAGCTAATCTAGAAGTTTCACCAAAGGCTTTACATGTAGCTTTCCCAACCCATCATCTAAGGTGACACCAGGACGAGACACAGCCATCCGACTTTGCTCTAGGTGAGGGGCTCTAGGCAAGGCTGCTTTAATCCTCTGGATCTGGCTGAAGTCTCAGCTGGTTCTAGTCTACAGCAGAACAATGGTGAACTAAGGCCAGAGTACAACCTCTTAGCTATGCCCATGCCATCCATACAGTGATTAGGAAGAAGGCTTTGGGAACCCAAACAGGTAGCCCAAACCTGCGACGCATGCAAGACTGAACCAAGGAAAGACAGACCACACCACACAAGTACGAGGGTGTTTCACACACACAGTGCAAGCCCGATACAACAAGACCACCATCCGTGTCCACAGGTGACCCCTGCTACCTGGGGAGGAGACATGTAGGCCGGTGAGGGGCAGGGAGGGCAGGGGGGCCTGGAGCTGGCCGCTGCACAGGCACTGAGGTGCAGGCTGACTGCGAGAAAGCGCATTGGAGGTCCATGTAAGTCAGACTGCTGTTGTGCTGCTGCCCTGGCTGTAAGGTCCTTCCAGCTTGGCTAGGAAAGGGCCTAACCTGGCCTACCTCCCTGCCTGCCTTTCTAAGACATGAGCCACTCCTCCAGCTGTCATTTCAATGCTGGGGTCAGAAGATGCCAGTACCTGCATTCTCCAGGCACAGGCCCCAGCCCTCATAATTGAGAACCCTGTGTCTGGGAGTTAACTCAAGGATCACTCAGTAGGTGGTGGTGATGGAAGAAGGGCCCCCTATGAAGTTTCAGCTGCTGCTGTGACCCTGGCTGTTACAACCCACCCCTTTATTCCTGGGGGACCAGGGCTGGACTGGCAGGCTAGCTCTCTCGGGGCACCATGAGCCGCGTTCTATCGGGCTCTCACTGCACAGGGAAACCACGGACATGCTGCGGACAGCCAGTGTAGCTAGGAGAGCATCGCTGGGAGGCAGGGGTGGGGCCAGCACAGAGGAAGGTACCTGACTCGGTGCTCAGGTGACTGAGCTGCACGTACGGGACTGGAAGCAGGATGGACACAGGAAAAGGCAGGTTAGCGACCTGAGAGTGCCAAGTGGTAAACTTGGCTACCTGGCAGACACTGACAGAACAAACTAAGCCAGGGGCAAAATTTTTTTCTAAGGTTCCAGAAAGGAGGGAAGGCTAACTGATGCTTCAATAACATCTTGGATGGTACTTCTCTCAACTAGTCAAAGGCAACTGCTTTTCCCTCCACTATTAACAGCCAGCCTGCCTGGATAATGAACTGCTTCCTAGGAAAGGAGAGGGACTTCTGCTCCTCCCAGGGAGCCAGAGGGACAGGGGTGTGGGCTCGGTTGGTAGTGGCTCACAGACGGGGATGACACGGCCACTCCAGACGAGACGTACACGGGCTGCCTGCCAAGTACAGGGCTGCACCCAGGGGTCCAGCTGCTGCCCAGAGCAGCTGCCCAGGGGTCATTAATCACACTGACACCAAGGACAGGAGAAAAATCACCCTACTGGATTCAGAGCTCTGTACCTGGGTAGACGGGTTTTCCTTTTTAAAACTCCAAGAAAGGAGCCAGTGAGGATATCCTGGGACAAATGAGAAAGCTGAGGGGTCTCACAATACAAGAGACCAGGACAGTGGCACATGATACAACACATTCTTGGATTCACTCTGAAATACTCTGCAAGTTTGTCTCCTGTGGGGAGCAGACTTCACTGATTTAACCTGTTTCTCTAGACCAGGAATCATTAACCAGCTAAATGCAAAAGCAAGTAATAACCTCGGATTCACAGCCAGGACTGCCAAAGCTTCAGTGGTTGAACATGTGGACTCTGGAGTTAGACTGAATCATGGCTCTGCAGCTGAACTGTTATCCTGAGAAACATGCTTAGCCTCTAAACCTCAATTTCCTCTTCTGTAAAATGGGACTAATAGCAGAACTTACCTCTTAAGGTTAAGAATACAGAGTGCCTGGCACAAAGTAAGTGCTCAGTAAGCATTAGCTCGTCTTTGTATATATGCGCAGCAAAAGAATCTTTCATAAAAAATTTTGGTTTCTACTTAACTTCAGCCTGGCTAGCACAGAGGTCGTTACGCCCTGAGAACTGAGCGCTCCCCAGATGCCAAAATGACCCCATTTATCAATAAATCTTGGTTAGAACAGAAAGTTATGTACTACTCACTGTAGCCCATTCCCTGCAAAAAGTACTTGAAGGCCTCGGTGAGCTTCCCAGGCTAGGGAGACAAAAGAAGAAGCTATTAATCTTTGCACAGACACAACTGAAATCAAATGCGTGCTTTTTAAAAAAAAGTCTCCTTACCTGAACTACTTGGGGTAGGCCACCACAGTCTGCCATCTAGAAGGGAAAAGCATATAAGTCAGCTGAGACTTGAATACACTTAAGGGAAATGCTCTGAATATCCACCGTCCTGTCAAACAGGACAGAATCAAATTTTAGGTTCCTTAATTTAATGTTTAACTGTACCCTAATGTCCATCTTCTCAACGCACTCTTTTTGTTTTTTAATTAATTAATCTACTTTTGGTTGCACTGGGTCTTCACTGCTGCACTCATGCTTTCTCTAGTTGCGGAAAGCGGGGGCTACTCTCTAGCTGTGGAACGCAGGTGCCTCATTGCGATGGCTTCTCTTGCTGTGGAGCGTGGGCTCTAGAGTTTGTGGCTTCAGAAGTTGCAACACACGGGCTTAGCCGCTCCACAGCATGTGGGATCCTCTCAGATCAAGGACTGAACCATACATATCCCCTTCACTGGCAGGCAAATTCTTTCCCACTGAGCCACCAGGGAAGTCCCTCCTCAATGCACTCTTATACACAGACCTAAACTCTAGCAATAACTTTGGATATAATTCTGAAAGATTATTCACTATTTATTAATCAGTAGTGCAGGGCCCGGCATTCAGGCCTATGTCAGGAATTTTCCATTCAGGTGATAGTAACGTTAACTACTACCTTGGTTCTGCCTCTACCTGGAGGATTTAGTTTCAGAGTCCTCAAGCAGTGTGACCCCTACTTCTCAGGGCACCAAACTCGTAAAAGTTCCCTCTCAACTCTACACTGTCTCCACTTCATGACTAACGGGAGGTCTACGATCAGGCACTGATGCTGAATTCAGCCAACCTGCTTGGTCAGCCACTTTAATTTCACTGTTGGAAGTGATGAGGGTCTCACTTCATAAATCTTTACACATTGATTACTGTCACCTGCACAAAAACTTCCAGAGTGGGGTTTTGTTATGATGCATTGGAATAACCAGGAGGGCTTATTAAAACTCCGAGTTCCTGCCTGAGGAATTCTTATTTAATAGCTTTGAAGCAGAGCTCAAGAACTTGCATTTCTAACAAGCCCCGGAGATGCAAACTCTGCCAATCCGCAGAGAATGCTGCTTCTAGGGCACAATGGCCAATCACGAGGCCACCTTCTTCCTTCTACTTGTTAAGTATCCCATACTCACAGAGTAGCATATTCAGGCATCTTTTAGAAAAGAGACATGAACCTCATGAAACCTTCACTAACATGAAAACTTTGAGGGTAGACTGTTATTCTGCAGATGGGAATGCCACAGGAGGCACAGGAATCCGAGGTTAACAAGGAATAATCAGTTCCCTGAAAATTCTAAGTGTAAGATCAGGAACAAACATTTAACCTGATTTAAGTATAAAACAGACCTAGTTAGCCCAGGCTGTATTTTCAAGAAGTTTAGGAGTCAAAATCTGATTAGAATCGTAGAACAGTTCTCATACGTAGAGACAGTACTGAGAAGGACTATTTCCAAGCTGGATGCCTATCAGAGAATCAATTCCATCACGCTGCTGTGGGATGGACATTTCTGCCCAGAAATAAGCACACCTGTGGCTACTGTTACGTTCAGTTCTGCACTTTTCGAAAACTGATTCAAACTTGCATTGAAAGGCTAATCTGAAACCACACACTTACAAAAAAAATTCATGTTTTAGACTAGTTCATCAATCACCTGGACCCTAGAGCATGCTGAGTTCTGTCACATCAGAGTGTTATTTCCAGGAACTATGGGCTGTTATAGTGGCAGCACTTTCCTTTTAACTGCACTTCAAAGAAAAAGGGAAGAAAGCAGAGGTCTTTCAGGCTGAGAAAGCAGCAGTAAGCAACCTAAGTTTAGCACTTAAACTTACTGTAATCCAAATTCAGACCAGGAGGTCAGGCCCTTAAATATTCCACTACAGGCTCCAGAAAACCCATCTACCCCCACTGTGACAATGCTACTGGAAAACTTTCTTATCCATACAAGGGAATTTAGCTTGTGAAGAATTTCCATCCATTATCTAATATCTCACAACATTAAGTAATGCTTATGAAGTTTTCAATGACACAGGAAGTTGTTTACATGTCAAGAAGTTGAGGAAAACAGCCACAGGGCTAGAAATAGCCTATAATCTTAATGATTTAAAAATGAATAAGAGAGACTTCCCCAGGGGTCCAGTGGTTAAGAATCTACCTTCTAACGCAGGGGATGAAGGTTTGATCCCTGGTCAGGGAGTTGGGCTCCCACATACCACGGAGCAACTAAATCTGAGCACCACAACTACTGAGCCCATGCACCACAACAAAGACCCAGGACAGCCCCTCACCACCCAGGAGAAAGACCAATATATGTTATTTTTTTCACCAGCGGGTAACCTGAGGGTGGCAGGATTATGAGTAATTTTATTTTATTCTTTCTATATTTCCATTCTTTTTTCTATTTTCCAATTTTCTATACTGAGACTATATTCAGGAAAATAATTTCTTTTTTTAAAAAAGAGAATGAGGGAAAGAAGTTTTCCTTATTTCTGTGCAACTATTCCAGAAATAAAGTGATTTGAACCACATATAATTTACTCACTAATGGTTGGTAGTGAGGAAAGGAAACACATTACCTTTAGTAAAGTTGTATTTACAGGATTCAGGCGAGAATTGCATTCAACCTAAAAAAAACAAAAAACAAAAAAAAAAACAGAGAAAGACAATTTTATGAACTGGTAAATACAAAATAGCTTGGCACACGAATGATCTTTCAGGAAGCTCAGCTGGGAGAAACTCAATTTTGGCTGAATCAGCCGAAGAAATTACCAAAATAAAAAACAGGAGATATATTTACACGATATACTTTATATCTTGTATTTCTTAGTAGATCTAAAAATCTGGCTAAGTTCATTTTCTGGATCTGTTACAAGTAGAGTCTTTAAAGAGCTACATTTTGAATCTAATTCCTCTTACGGCTACGCAGCAGCAGGGCAAGTTATTTCCTTCTTTAAAAAGTGAGCTATGGGCCTCACCTGCTGAGGTCCTGATGATTCCCCAGCACAACTGGTCCTTTTGACTGAGCCCTCACAGCTCCTGTGCCCATTCCTCATCCGCCTCCTCTGCCCCGGAGGTAGCAGGCGTGCCATCCCTCTCACCCTGACTCTTCTAAGCCTCAAGACCTTTGGCTGTCCCATCCAAAGTTGAACTTCTCTATGGTTTTTTCTCTCAGAGCAATCATCACAATTAAGAATTACAATCTTGTCTATTTTCATGCTTCGTATCTCATACCTTTGTATCCACAAAGGCAGGGACCTCAAAGAAAATGTTCTGGGGAGGCTGTTTCATGGTTCCACAATGTTTTATGGTTAAATTGACCCACTAGATCTCTTTACACATGCTTGCCCAAGCACACACATAAAACACCGTGCTAAGAGCATGGAATCTAGAGGGGCAAAAGCACATAACACAAGGCAGAATGTTGTTTAATCACTAAATCGTGTCTGAGTCTTTTGCAATCCTATGGACTGCAGCCCACCATTCTCTTCTGTCCATGGGATTTCCCAGGCAAGAATACTGGGGTGGGTTGTCATTTCCTTCTCCAAGGGATCTTCCCAACCTGGGGATCGAACACATAGCTCCTGAATTGCAGGCAGATTCCTGACTGCTGAGCCACTAGGGAAGCCCCAAGGCAGAATGAGAGTACTTGAAAACTTCACTTCTGAGCTGAGTGAGAACAGAAGGATAAATAGGATTTCTACAGCCAGAGTAAGAAGGGGTGGGCATTTGAAGGCTTCCAGAGTCAGGGGGAAGCAGAAGGAAAGACCCAGGGGATGCAAGGCGAGCGTGCCGGGCAGGTGTGGAGTTACAGAGACCAGTATATGGTATGAGGATGCACTGTGGGGAGAGGGTGAGAAAACTTGAGCTGACTGTGGAAGGCAAGAAGTCACAGAGGGTTTCTGAGGTGACGGGATGTGAATTGTTTCAGGAAAATAACCAGCAGTGGCCTGTATGACAGACTGCAGAGGCAGTGAGCCAGTTAAGAAGTCATGAAAATTACCTAGGCAAGAACCAGTAATCCAGCTGAATGCTTACTCTGGGGATGGCTGATGGGTGGGTACTCAAAACTTCTAAAATCAGGGGATGATCTAAAAGCCACGATCATACAGTCAGGGTTTTTTCTTTATATAAACGCCAATACAGGCAGTAAACAAATGTACCTGTTTACTTACTACAGAATATGCTCTAAAAGGCAGAATGTAGGACTTCCTTGTTAGCACACTGGGTAAGATTCCGCCTGCCAATGCAGGGGACACAGGTTCAATCCCTGGTCTGGGAAGATGCCACATGTCGCAGAGCAACCAAGCTTGTGCGCCATAACTACTGAGCCCATGAGCCACAACTAATGAGCCCCTGTGTCGCAACTACTGAAACCCATGCACCTGGAGCCTGTGGCCCACAACAAGAGGAGCCCACGCACCATAACTAGAGTAACCACACTCTCTGCAACTAGAGAAAGCTCTCACGCAGAAACTAAGACCCAGCCCAACCAAAAAAAAGAATGTGAAAACTTGATCCCTAAATGCCAGGCAAAGTGCTGAGAACATACTAGATATACAGTAAGTATCTTCTGGAAGAATGACTCCTAAGTCTGTATTTAATATAATAAAGCATGTTTTTCCTTGGTTCATCACTTTGTAATTTCTGTAACTGTGTAAGACGAAGGCTCAGGATCTAGTAGGCCAAGAACAATGGTTGGTTTTTGATGTGTCTGCTTTCTCCCCAGGTCCAACTGCTAAGACTCCAGTTCAGTCCAGTCGCTCAATCATATCCAATTCTTTGTGACCCTATGGACTACAGCACGCCAGGCTCCTACACTGTCTCCCAGAGTCTGCTCAAATTTATGTCCATTGAATCGGTCATGCTACCTAACCATCTCATTCTCTGTCGTCCCCTCCTCCTCCTGCCTTCAATCTTTTCCATCAGGGGCTTTTCCTGAGTCAGGAAATGAGTCAGTTCTTCATATCAGGTGGTCCAAGTACTGGAGTTTCAGCTTCAGCATCAGTCCTTCCAATGAATATTCAGGACTGATTTCCTTTAGGATTGACTGGTTTGATCTCCTTGCAGTCTTGCTAAGACTCCATCTTATTCATTTGCGTATTCTCCAGAGCACTGAGCAAATATTCGTTGTTTAGTCATTTAGTACGTCCAACTCCTTTGAGACCCCATGGCCTGGAGCCAGCCAGGCTCCTCTGTCCATGGGATTTCCCAGACAAGAATACTGGGGTGAGTTGCCATTTCATTCTCCAGGGGAATCTTCCTGACCCAAGGATTGAACCTGCATCTCCTGCATTGGCAGGCAAATCTTTACTGCTGAACCACTGGGGAAGCTCACTGAGCAAATAGGAGAAGCTCAAAAAATGATACTGAATGAATAAGTGAGCAAGAATAGCTAGAGACTAAAACTTGTGGAGTTTCTTCCTGCTCTTCCACACATGGATAGCCCTCTAATCACCTAGCAGGGGATAAAAGGCTCTGGCAGGGGAGGTAGTTTTGAATGTGTCTAGAAGAGCATCTACTTTGTGGTATAGATGGCATTTTGAAGTTATTCTCTATACACACTGAAGATATGGAATCAGAAAAAGACCGTATATGTATGGCCAACTTATACAATCTTGAAAAATGATTGGTAACATTCCTTAAGTCCATGTAATTTTAGAAAGACAACTCAGCATCATTAGAAAATTCTCATTAAGGGTATTTTCTATAAACAATACTATTTTTCTGTGTTTTAAGTACACATGCTAGATCTATCAGAAACATGTATCTCCACCTTTTCAGCTAAAGAAGTGAAGGTGGCCTAAGAAAAGCAGATCATTTCATGCAGAAACTTAAGTTACGTTATATATGTGGGAAAGACGAGAAAATGATAACAGACTTATGAAAAACGGAAAGCTTCATGTGTAATTAAAGAAGCGCAAATTAAAACAGTGGTTCACAGTAGTTAATTTTTAACCAAATTAACTACTAATAATTGAAAAGTCCAATGCTGAACAGCATGTTGTGCAACAGACTCCTACATTGCCAGCAGCAACACACTGTTGTATCTTTTCTGGAAAGGAATCTGACAAAAGGCATTAAAAACCTTACAAAGGCATATGATTTTTGACACATTATTTCCATCTCATCCCAGGGAAATGATCAAAAATTCAGGCAAAGATTCTGTATGGATGTTCAACCGCAACATTATTAATGGTGCACAATCATAAATAATCAACAAGAGAATGAAGTTATATAAGCAAGGGTGTATTTACAAGTCTGAATTGTATACAGTGTGAAGTGATCAGGTCTCTAAAACCTGTATATTTAGTATCATCCAATCTATGCTGTGGGGTTTCCCTGGTGGCTCAGTGATAAAGAATCTGCCTGCCAATACAGAAGATATGAGTTGGATCCCTGGGTTGGGAAGATCCCCTGGAGAAGGAATCAGCAACCCTCTCCAGTGTTCTTGCCTGGGTAATCCCATGGACAGGGGGCTCTGGCAGGCTACCGTCCATGGGGTCACAGAAGAGCTGGACATGACTTAGTGATTAACAACAATATCTATGTTCAAGAAAAACATGGTGGCTTGTCTTCAGGATCGTGATTTTTTTTTCCTCCTGTCCTTCTATTTACCAGTTTTCTACAATGAACACATATTATTTTTACCAATGTGCCATGTGCTTGAGAAAGCGGTAGAGAAAAGTACGCAGGCTCTCAGCAACCTCCCAGCCAGCTGAAACAGTTCCAGACTTGTGGTGGCTGCAGAAGGCCAAGGCTGTCAGAAATCTGATGATAAGCAAATGGCATTTAGTGGTACTACCTGCCACCGAATGAACTGCACCATACAAAACAGTCTGGGCACTACTGATCCTTCCTGATGAAACCGAGTGATCAATGAGGAACTATTTTTCCAGATTGGATAACAAAGCACAAACCTGATATGTGTAATCAGAAATAACAAAATCTAGTATCTACCAGCTGTTTCCAGTACATCAGCAGTGTGCTACAAACAACTTATTATATTTCTTCACCTTACTCATCTTCACAATGCTAGGACATACTTACCACAGCCTCAACGGCAGGTGAACTGTCACCAACCACCAGTAAAGTAGAGCACCTGGGGGAAGGCAAATAGGAGGACATCAGCTGGGAGCGCACACACTCCACAGACACTGACTTCTCTCAAAGGCAGGTCTATCTAGCAACACAGTGGGCAGACCAAGAGACTTACTTTAACGTCTTTGATTTGTTATCATTTTGTCCCAGAATGGGTCTTTCAATCTCCAGGTCTTTGCGTCTAGAGAGACACCAAGGAAACAACGCACGTTTCAGGTAAAATCATGGCAACTCAGGTTATTTCCTAGATGTGAAAACCCACAGGTATCAAAGAATCTGAAAATTATCTTTCCTTCACACCTGACAAAGGAAGAGATTATTTATAGATTTTGTTCGTAAGCAGCCTCGTCAGTGTCATCCTGAGTGGAACAGAGAAGGAAGAAGGAACTTGGTAGGATGCTGAAAGGAGGCAACTTGAAAACTGAACAGCGATGCTGTTGAAATCCTCAAGTCCTAAGTGTCTAATTTTCCAATTACTTTACAAGAATAATTTTTTTAAATATTTGTTTTTATTTTATTTATTTGCCTGTGCTGGGTCTTAGTGGCAGCACATGGGATTTTCGATCTTCTAAGTTGCCACATGTGGGATCTGTACTTGCATCACACAGGATCTAGTTCCCTGACCAGGGCTCGAACCCGGGACCCGGGAATTTGGGGGGTGGAGTCTAAGCCATTGGACCATGAGGGAAGCCCCTAGGAATAATTTCTTAAGGGGAACCTTTTAGGGGAACTATTTTCCTGGTACTTACAGTTTATTGTAGTATTTTCAGCTAACAATAAGGAGGCTCTGTAATACAGAGGAAGGAGCTAGAGAGACTGGATTCAAAACTTGCTTTGCTCCTACTGGCTGTGTAACTCTGGGTAAGTTACAGCTGACCCATTTCCTCAGTCTTTTTCCATATACCCAGGAAGCTAGAAGGAGCTAACATTTTCACTGGAGAAGCTGGACCCAAGATAAGAATCAGGCTTCTCTCAGTAACTGGGGGAAATGTGACAACTTTGGGAATACACAAACAAAAGAGAATTTACTACTGCTCACATTTCACTTCTGCCTGATGACAGGATATCAGAGAGAGACTGAATTAAGGTCCCAAACTTCTATCCTTCTATCCTCGACATGCATTTTTCTGTGTCACCCAAATTGTGTGTTTTTGTGTGTGTACATAACTTTTAGGTTCTTTTGGTCTCAAAACATCTTAAAAGTACAACTGCTAGGTGAATATGCCTGATACAGCATTCAGTTCATTCATTCCTCTTGAAAGCTGTTTTCACATCTACCTGAAAGCTCTTCCTCTTCTACTGTTGTGAAAATGCGACAGTAACCCCATCACGCAACACTGTAAAAAGCAGTTTACTTCCCCTCCTGATTCTCTCTTAAATATCCATTAGCTCCTCAGACCTTGCCTGCATCTAAGTGAAGGAACAGAACCAACTGTACCCGTTATAGGAGCCCAGGAAGAGCTGTAGGTTTTCCTGGTTGATATCTTGGGCAATATGCAGCCTGTAGGTCTGAATCAGGTCCAGGTTGGCCTGCAACTCTTCCTAGAACAATGAAAACAAGACACAGGTGAACTTATGAGCTAATCTATCTTGTTTGGTTTGCATTCTCACCATTTGCAACCCTAATTTCCTTATTTGTCTTTGATTCATGTTCTGGCACTTTCATAGAGACAAGAGTCTTGTCTGTAAAATGAAGACAACAACCCGTTACCCGACAGGGATGTTTTAAAGATTAAATAAGAAATGCTATATGAATTGTAAAGTATAAAATAAATGGAAAGTAACACTTCTCTTACTAGTCATAAATCTGTATCATTAACTTATCTATATTTTCATCAATATAGTGGGTATAATATCTATTTATACACTATTATTTAATAATATGCATTCTAGAACTGCATATTACATTCTATTAATATTTTAGTGATTAAGTCAATTTATCATTTATTTACCAATATTATGGGTTTGTTTTTTTTGAGGCAGTGGAGTTTATTTGTAATATTAGTTTCAGGTATACCACATAGTGATTCAAAATTTTTATAGATTATGTCCCATTTGAAGTTATTACAGGGACTTCCCTGGTGGTGCAGTGTCTGCCTGCCAATGAAGAGGACATGGGTTCAATCCCTGGTCCGGAAGATTCACATGCTGGGGGGCAACTAAGCCCATGTACCACAGCTACTGAGCTCTTGCTCTGGAGTCTGTGCTCTGCAACAAGAAAGCAGCCCTGCTCACTAAAACTAGAGGAAGTCCCCGCATGCAGCAGCGAAGACCCAGTGAAGCCAAAAAGCAATAAATAAAATTGCTGTAAAATACTGGCTATAAGCCCTGTATAAAACTCAAGAGAGTCTATCAGTGAAAAGAAAATCTCCCTCCTTACAACCCATATCCAATGATCCTTATCTTGCTGGCCTTCTTAGAGGCCACTAGAACCAGTTGCCAGGTTTTTGTATATGTAAGTATATATGTACATATATGGACACACACATACACCAGTAAATATGGACAGTTTTAAGCAGAAGGAAAAGGGTTTACACTGGAGGAAAAAAATATATCAGGGGTAGTGAGAGAGTCAGTTAATCTAAAGCAGTATGCAAAGGTCACCACCAGCAAGCCTTGTGGAGAAACCGAGGTAAGGAGAACTTGTGTGAGTATTCTCACTACTACATGGGGAAAGTGAGCCAAGAATACAAAAGGAAACTGACCAACTGAATCAGAGTGTCCCTGAAACGAAGGCACTGGAGCCACTCCAAGGAAACTTGATAAATGGTGAAGATATTAAGAAAAGTGGACAACAAATGAACCACATCGCAATCAGAGATGAAATGACCTCTACAGTTCCCCTTGAAAGTCTGAAGAGGAACTTGAGCAGAAGTTTGAGGTAAAAAAGGGGCAGAAGTAATACTGGTATAAAAGGGGTAAAACTGGCTTACGTGCTAATGGAACACCCCAGGAAAAGCTGTTATGTGTAAATTGCACCCCGTCACTCACACTTCTTTAGAATACAAATTGTAGTGTGCTAGACATACTATTCTGCAGTGAGGTCACTCCCTATCAGGACATATGGGGCCTTCTCATTTATTTATACTGTTTTCCCACATCCTTGCTAGTACAAATGATCACTCTTTTTGACTTCTGCTAATTTGACAGATAAAAAGGGGTTATCATTGTATTTTTATTAGTGAAGATGACATTAGTGTATAGAAATCTTATATGCTTCCACTTCAAACCAGTAAGAGTAATACATGCATTTACTTATTTAAATTTTAAATGAACTCATCAGCCTTGTGACAACCTCTTGTCTGTGGCTGCACGCATTTTTAATTAAACACACAATATGTACATTTGTGAGGATGTTCTTACTTTATAGAAATCATTATAGTTATCAAGATACTGTGATATGGGTATGTGTATATGTGCGTGCTCAATTGCTCAATTGTTTTCAACTCTTTGCAGCCCCATGGACTGTAGCCTGCCAGGTTCCTCTGTCCATGGAATTTTCCATGCAAGAATACTGGAGCGGGTTGCCATTTCCTTCTCCAGGGGGTCTTCCCAACCCAGGGATCGAACCTGCATCTCTTGCATCTCCTGCATTGGCAGGCAGCTCTTTACCAATGCACCACCTGCTGCTGCTGCTGCTGCTGCTGCTGCTGCTGCTGCTAAGTCTTTTTGTGATACTGGCATAAGGATAGACAAATATCAATAAGATAAAAATGAGCCTTCCAAAATAAATCCTTACATGTATGGTCAACTGGTTTTCAACAAGGGAACCCAGACAACTCACTGAACAAAGAAAAGTCTTTTTTTAATGGTACTGGGAAAATTGGATTTTCAAAGGAATGGAGTTAGACTCCAACTTCACACTAAGTACAAAAAATTATCTCAAAATAGACCATAGACCTAAATGTCAACTATAAAACTCTCAAGAGAAAGGATAGTTGTAAATCTTCATGACTTTGGATTAAGTGATGGTTTCTTAGATGCAACACCAAAAGTACAAGCAACAAGAGAAAAAATAGCTTGGACTTCATCAAAATTAAAACCTTTTGTGTTTCATGTAGAAAATAAACTGGTTACCAGGGGCAAGCGATGGCGAACAGATAAACTGGAAGACTGGGATTCACACACACACACACACACACACACACACACACACACACTTGTATTATATATAAAATTCAGTTCAGTTCAGTCGCTCAGTCGTGTCTGACTCTTTGCAACCCCAAGAATCACAGCACGCCAGGCCTCCCTGTCCATCACCAACTCCCAAAGTTTACCCCAAATCACGTCCATCGAGTCGGTGATGCCATCCAGCCATTTCATCCTCTATCATCCCCTTCTCCTCCTGCCCCTAATCCCTCCCAGCATCAGGGTCTTTTCCAATGAGTCAACTCTTCGCATGAGGTGGCCAAAGTACTGGATTATATAAAATAGGTAACTAATAAAGACTTACTGTATAGCGCAGGGAAATCTACTCAATACTCTCTAATAGGCTATATGGGAAAAGAATCTAAAGAAGAGTGGATATATAGATATATGTATGTAACAAGATTCACTTCGCTGTATACCTGAAACTACCACAACACTGTATATCAACACTATACTCCAATAAAAATGAAATAAAACAAAACAAAAAGATATTTCATTAGGTTAAATCCAAATAAAAAAATAAATAAAAACTGTGCTTCAAAGGACACCATTAAGAAAATTAAAAAGATTTTCCTAGTGTTCCAGTGGTTAAGAATCTGCCTTGCAATGCAGGGGAGGTGGTTGATCCCTGTCAGGAAACTAAGATCCCACATGCCAAGGAGCAACTAAGTCTGTGTGCTACATGCAGAGTCCACGTGCTGGAACAAAAGACCTGCAGGACGTAACAAAGATCCCACATGCCACAACTAAGACTCGAAGCAGCCAGATAAATAAATAGTGAAAAAAAGAAAAGAAAAGAAAAAAAGTTATAAGACAGGGACTTCCCTGAAGGTCAAGCGATTAAGAAACCGCCTTCCAAAGCAGGGTATGTGGGTTCAATCCCTGAGGAAACCAGGATCCCAAATGCCGTGGGGCAATTAAACCTGTGAGCGGAAACTAGAGAAAGCCTGTTAGCCCCGACGAAGAGCCTACACTAAGCAACGAAGACCTAGCGTAGGCAAAAAATAAAAACATTTTCTGTTTGCCAGTCCTTTGTTTGAAACTTAGCACAGGAGCCACTGGCCCAAGGTCTCAAGAATTCTATTAGCCTAGCTGTCACCACATCCTAGGCCCAGGTTCTTCCCATCCAGCTGCAGTTTCTGTAGCTTCTGCAGCTGTTCAGACCTTACTTGAGACAAATGTCTCCCCCATCTGGTGAATGGCTCTGTGGACAAGTTAGGGCCCTTACCCTCTGGGCAACTTTCTTCACAGCTGGCTAGCTGTGCTTCCTGTGGAAACCATTCCTCCCATGAACAGGCCTCTCTTAGGTGTGCTGGTGGGGGCTCAACTAAGTCCTCAGAGTTCCTTCAGTGTCCACATTCCCTTGGCCTAAGAGTTGTTGTTGTTCAGTTGTCAAGTCATATCCAACTCTTTGCAACCCCATGGACTGCAGCACACCAAGCTTCCCTGTCCTTCACTATCTCTTGGAGTTTGCCCCAATTCATGTCCGTTGAGTTGGTGATTCCATCCAACCATCATATTCTCTGTCCCCCTGCTTCTCCTCCCCTCAGCCTAGGAGTAGCTGCTGTTTTTCCACCTGCTACTTTTGGACACCTCAAAGTCCTTTTTCACCTCTTGAAGAAGTAAGCCACCTTCTACTACTTGATATATTACATGAAATTTTCTCTGCTCGAAGCATATAGCTTCTGTCCCCTGACTGGACCCTGGAAAAGCCCACAGGATGGAGAAAATGTGACCTGAAGGAGGCTGAGATGAGTGAGTGTCACCAGACCTTCTGTATGGCAAGTCCTGATTCTTGTGCTAAAATATTTTTAAAAGGCAGAACAGGAACTTCCTTGGCAGTCCAGTTTAAGACTCTGTGTTTTCACTGTAGGGGTGAGAATTCAATCCTTGAACAAAAGCCCCTCATGCAGTGTAGCAAAAAATTAAAAAAATTGCTGTGCTTTCCTGCCACTATCACCTTACAATGTCCCCCTAGTATCCTTTATTTAAAAATTCTAACATTGTCACTTGGTAGAGGAGAAATGTACAGAAAAAGAAATCTGTCATGGCTCAGCTCTGAATAACATTTACATGCTAGTATAAATGCTGGAAACTTATCTAATCCAAATCATGTTATATTGGAAGGATGGAGTAGTAGAAAACATAAATGAGGGTCATGGTGTTGGTGTATGTGTGAATATGAGAAATCATCTTTCATAATGGAATGCCAAAGATAATGCCTACAACTGAAAAACCAACAGGTGGAAATACATGCATATTTAGAGAGATAGAGGCAAAGACAATTGAAGAGAACTGAGGTTTATGTCCAAAAAAGACACATATAAGAATGTTCACGGAAGAGAAGTTTTTTCTTCAATGGAAGAAAAACTATGACCAGCCTAGACAGCATATTAAAAAGCAGAGTCATTGCTTTGCCAGCAAAAGTCCATCTAGTCAAAGCTATGGTTTGTTGGACCATAAAGAAAGCTGAGCACCGAAGAATGGATGCTTCGGAACTATGGTGTTGGAGAAGACTCTTGAGAGTCTCTTGGACAGCAAGGAGATCAAACCAGTTGATCCTAAAGGAAATCAGTCCTGAATATTCATAAGAAGGACTGATGCTGAAGCTGAAACTCCAACACTTTGGCCACCTGATGCAAAGAACTGGCTCACTGGAAAAGACCCTGATTCTGGGAAAGACTGAAGGCACGAGAAGGGGATGACAGAGGATGAGATGGTTGGATGGCATCACTGACTTGATGGACATGAGTTTGAACAATCTCTGGGAGTTGGTGAAGGATAGGGAAGCCTGGCGTGTTGCAAACAGCCAGACATGACTGAGCAATTGAACTGAACTGACTGAAGACTGTCCATAGAAGCTTTACTCATAATAGCAAAACAAAAGCAAAATATTGGAAATAACCCCAATGCTCATAGGAACATTCACGGTATATAACAATGGACTGCTATACAGAAGAATGAACTACTGATACATAGGAAGACAGGTTTAAATCTCAAAGACTGTACTGAGCAAAAGCAGCTCATTAGAATATACAGGCCCATTAGAGTATACACTATAATTACATTTATATGAAGTTCAAGAACAGGCAAGACAATCTATAGGGGTAACAGAACAGTGAATACTTGTTTGGGGAGGGGAATTAGTGATAGCAAAGGGCATGAGGGGACCTTTTTGAGATGACGGAAATGTTCCATATCTTGATTTGGTGATGGCTACATGAGAGTATGGGCTTCCCAGGTGGTGCCAGTGGTAAAGAATCTGTCTGCCAATGCAGGAGACATAAGGGATTCGGGTTAAATCCCTGGGTCAGGAAGATGCCCTGGAGAAGGAAATGGCAACCCACTCCAGTATTCTGGCCTAGAGATTCCCATGGACAGAGGAGCCTGCCAGGCTCCACAGGGTCACAGAGAGTCGGACGTGACTAAAGTGACTTAGGATGGACAGACATGAGTATATGTATAAAAGGTCACTGAGATGTACTTATGATTTGTGTCCTTTAGTATATATAAATGATAACCTTAATCAATGAGGCAAAACCCAAAGAATCTGCTAAAAGAATTAAAGTGGTTACCTCTAAGAAGCAGAAACGGGGTGAGTAACAGATTCTTTGTATTAAGCCCTGCAGAACTCCTCTGCTCTAAAATGTATGTGAGGACTTCCCTGGTGGCACAACTGATAAGAATCCGCCTGCCAATGCAGAGGACACGGGTTTGATCCCTGGTCCGGGAAGATGCCACATGCTGCAAAACTGCTAAGCCCGTGGGCTTCGACTACTGAAGCCCATGCTTCAACAAGAGAAACCACCACAGTGAGAAGCCCGTGCACCACAACAGACTAGCCCCCGCTCACTGCAACTAGAGAAAGCCTGCACAAAGCAGCAAAGACCCAGCACAGCCAAAAATACAGAAATACATTTTTTTAAGTGTTAGAAATAAATATATGTGAATTTGTAATTTTGCTGAAATACAATCTCAATGAAAGGAAAAACTATGGACTTTGGAGTGAGCCTGATTTGGATTCAGACCACTTGCTAGCTAGACAATTGCAGCAAGTTATGTTCCCTCTCTGGCCCTCAGTTTTTCCATCTTAAAATAAGTTTAATAGAACCACATGAAAAAAATAATTGAGTTTGTGCCTAAAAGGTACTTGTCAAAGTACTTTACACAGAATGAGTACTCAGTAAATGTTAATTTTCTCCACACTGACCATTTTCCTTTAATACATAGGTGACAGTTGAGCATGCATTACTCCTACTTAGTTTTCATCCCAACTCCAGACACCTCACAGCTCTCCACACTCATTGCTCATTCATTCCCTCCCTCCTTCATAGGTCATCTGTGCTGCTGTGATTTATAGCAAGAAATATATATATACTTGGTCTTCATCCCCCTCCTGGCAAAGAGCTTTGTAAAACCTTGCAATGAGACTGATAAAGAATCTTTTTTTTGTTAATGATGGGATTTTAGGAAAGCCCCTAAGTAACTTCTACATGGAACCAGTCCCTGTGAGTAGGGGGCTGAATTTCAACCTTACCCTGCCCTTCTCTCCGGGCGCTAGGGGGTAACAGAGGTGAATGCTGAACTGACTGCCACATAATCACGTGTCTGTAACAAAGCCGCCATAAAGCCCCGAAAGACAGGTGTGGGAGGGCCTCCAGGCTGGGGAGTGCATGGCCACCCTGGGAGACTGGGGCATGCCAGAGAACAGGGGAGCTCCCTGCCCCTTTCCATACAACTGCCCTGTGCATCTCTCTCACTCAGCTGTTCCTGAGTTAGGTCCTTTTATAATAAGCCAGTCTGGTAAATACAGTGTTTCTCTGTGAGCAGCTCTAGGAAAAAAATTGGACCCAAGGAGGGGGCTATTGGAACCTCTGATCTATAGCTGGTTGGTCAGAAGCACAGGTGACCACTTGGAGTGGCTGAAGTGGGGGGAGGGGGAGCAGTGGTGGTAGCTCAGTGACTGGCACTCAGCTGTAATCTGCGTGTCATCAAGCTGAGCTGCAGGACATCCAGCTGGTGTCTGAGAATTCTTTGGTAGTGTAAGAAAAAACACACTGTAATTGGGACAGGAATTCTGTTACTCAACTCACTTTCTCTCTGAAAAGAGGGCTGGGGTCCTGACTTCTTTCGCCCAACAGCTATCTACACAATTGTTATTTCCTCTATAGACTTCAGTTTCTTTACCAGAAAGACATGGGATTTGAACAAAAGGTTCTTTTAGCAGTAACACTGGTGGTGTCTTTTGGTTTTTTATTTTCTCTGAAATCTCTATTTCTGTGCAGCCCTTCTTCCCAGTCCTCATTCTGGCTCTAAAGAAGCTTGGTGAGGCACGTGATGTCGTCAAACAGGAACAGATGGCATGCGGCTTACAGGGAACGGGTTGGGGGCGGGGTGGGAGCTGTCTTCTCTCATCTCTCTGAACGCCAAGAGCCGGGTGGCACTGAGTTAATGCTCTCCCCTAAGACTGGCCTTTGGTGGGCGCTATGTGCATCTCCCACGGCGCTGAAAGTGTTAACCCACTGGAATCAAGTGAGTTCCAGGGAACCCTTTCTTTCCTGAAGTGAATAAGCCTTTACACACAAGCCAGTAAACATACCCCTCTCCTGGCTGGAATAGGCACTTACCTGCCCAAAGTGATGAGATAAAATAATGTCCACAACGTTGGTTGTCAAGCCTGAGAGCTAAAAAGATAAAAACTTTGTGTCAAGAGAGTGAGCATGGGTAAAATTTTATCAATCTGTCCACTTTATTAGTGCACTTTCTTGTAAATATGCTAAGCTTAAAAACACAAAAAACACAACTCAGTGTCGCATATTTTCATGAGATGGTGGTCCCAAGAAATCTGAAAACAAGAAAAAAGTCAGGAAAAAACAAAATCTGCCTTCTAGGGTAATAATATGGTCCACTTTGAACTAGGTGGCTAGAAGAAATGCTGGCCGTTACTTCTTTGAGAACGTGGGACCTAGAGCTCACAGCTATAGCTACTTAATTTCTACTTGTGTTTCTGCATTTACACTGGGTTTATGCTTAATAAGGTCGACTTACAACTACTCCCAAGTCATCCAAAAGAAAAAGCAATTTTTTTTTCTTTCCTCTAGTTTTTGCTATCTTCATTTAAAGGAGTGGGAGGAAACTGCTATGTTTACAGAATGTTCTTGCGTTTTGAAAGCTTTTCTCTTAATTTTCCCCACGTCAAAGTTTTGCACATTACAGTCTAATAAATCCATCAGTCTGTGTAGATTTGCAGCCTGTTAGTCTATTTTCAGAAAAATTTCCAACTCACATTATGTTGCTGATTTCCCTTAAACCTTCTCTGTTGATTTTAAGCTCAGTTCCTACTGTGGACTTGGTGCAGAAGTAAAGTACTGAGTTGGGGGTGGAGATGGAGAAGAGGGGATAAGGGAGACAGACACGGATATGGGTGGAGCAGGATCAGGTAGTCCCAGGAAGATGGAGTTAAGAAAGAAGCCCGGAAATCTTCACCTGGGTTATCAATGATCCACAGGTTGTAAATTAAAGATAATTAGAACTAATAACCTATTTCATTTCATCATTTAATAACCTATTTAATATTCCTCATGTTATTAAGAGTGTTCATCTAAGTTTTAATGTACCCACGTACTAGACAGGAATTAGAACAAATCTGAAGTCAGCTGTAAGAAAGAATTTCCATAATATCTGGCAAAAGCAATGTTAATATATTTCATCCAATGCTAGGAAATACATCATTTCTCTGGAAGTTAAAGGTGGGGAAGAATAGATAAACTTTTCAGAATCTGGTCTGCTGGTAGATGGAACAGCTTAATATTTTAAAATAACTATAAAAGCAAAGCAAAATTAGGAAAATATAGAATATATAAAATAAAAATAAGAATCATCTGTTATGCCACCAACCAAAGATGTAACTACTAGCAGCATTTTCCTTCTTCTCTTATGCATATATGTATTTTTAAAATTTTTATTGTTTTTTAAGCATGAGAATTTTCTCATTTCCCTAAACAAGAAAAAAAACCCATTAATTTTTCAGTTGCATAGTATTCCATTCATGACTGAGACTCACAGACAATGATGAATGAAAGAAGCAAGATATGAAAGAACACATCTTCTATTATTCTGAATATATAAAATCAATCTATGGTAATAGAAACCAGAATAATGGTTTCTTTTTGGGGAAGGGAGGAAGTATTAAGGGCAGAGTTGGACATATTCTGTATATTGACTGAGTGGTGATTACATGTGTAAATATTCATATCAAGCTGTATACTTAAGACTTCTTGCCCTTAACTGTATGAATGAAAAAATAAAAAAACAGATAAGCCATTTTGAGAAGGGACTAAGGGATAAGCCAATGGATATTGTTTGGTCTTACTTTGGAAGCTGCCCAGTCAATCCAGCCTTTAGCACAAGGGTCAACGTTAATGAGCACAAGACCTTCCACAAGCTCTGGGTGACTGAGCTGAAACGAGACAAAGCAATAGTATGAGAGCCCCATTCTCAGCTTCTTCTAAAACTACTGGCGTGTGGCTAGTCAACTCTTCCTAGGCCTGGATGTCTCAGATCTTAAAAAAAGGTCAGAGAGGTGCTAGGGAGGATATTTAGAAAAACAGCTCCATAAATCTAACTCAGCATGTAGAAAACCAGCTTCCTAAATTGCCATCAAATGACCTTGCCTTGCAAGGATCTATGGGGGAGATGGTTTTTATTTCCACAGTAGAGGACGGCCACAGCTATCTCCATAGCTGTTTAGCTCAGGGTGGGTCTACCCTCCTGGGCAGTGCCCTTGGGACTACATGACATAAGGGGCTGTTAAGGCTTAGATTGTCCCCAGTAGCAACTTCTTGTTTTTCCTAAAACCAAATGAAGAGGTAATACCACCCTCAGAAGATTGTCCTATCACCCAGGAGGCATTTGGGAAAAATCAGTAAGAACATTTCTATGTAAACTAAAAGCTTCCCAGCTTACTTTTTCCCCTCTGATTATGCTCACTATAGAAAATGTGATAAACAGAGAAATAATGAAGAGCAGAAAATAAATCTCATTATTATCTAATCACACATCATCAATCTTAGTATTTTGGTATGTTTTCTTCCAGTTCTTTCCTATGCCTATGACAAACTTTACCTGCATCTGTATTCTAACCTTTTGTTAAGGTTGTAATATATGTGAATTATGTATCATAAGCTCGTCTTATAAAATTTTAATGGCTGTAAGAAATTCCACTTTAAATGTTCTCTGAGAGTTATTTTTTATTGATGATATCCTGCCCGCATCTCTTATTTTTTTAGGTGCTAGAAGTACAAAGCAAGGCTTTATACAAACTAGTATCTGTGGACAGAATTTATAGAAAACCAGACATAAGACCCACGACAGTTCCTTCTCATTTAACACAGCAGTAAGAGCTGTGACCTAGGCAGTGCCTCAAGGGCGCTGAGACTAATCCTCCATGTACTTACTGCAAATCTGCTGAGGATGTAAGCTCCAGCTCCAACCCCAATCCCAATGATGCTTTTCAGACTGTAAAGGGAACACACCAATATGAATAGGGTTAACTCGTTCAAAGGGAGCATGGCATAATGGAAAGAATACAACTGGATTCAAATCTGGCTCTGATGCTTACTGGATGGAGAATTTGGTTAGGCTTCATTAACTTCCTAAGCCTGGGTTCCCTATCTATAAAACAAGGATATGATTAATTCTAAGTTGATTTTAAAGATTATGTGAAGTATGACTAAAACATGGGAGTCATCCTTGACAGCTCACTCTCCTATCACCTCCACACCCAGCCTGTCGGCAAGTCCTACAGTCACCTTCACAGTCCTTCCAGCTGCCTCCTCCATCCCATCCTCTGGGAGGCACCCAGAGCCAAGCTATCAATATCACTAGCCTGGCTGTTGCAAACGTTTAGCTGGTCCCCTGCTTTTTCTCTTTCACCCTTCTCTAAACCTGTGGAGATTCTCTCCACAGCTAATCTTTTTATTTTTTAAAGGTTCCTTTTGGCAGGGTTTAATTTATTTATCTTTGGCTGTGCCATGCAGCATGCAGGATCTTAAGTTTCATGATGAGGCATCGAACCCACGCCCCTAGTGTTGAAAGCATGGAATCTTAACCACTGGATTGCTAGGGAAGTCTTTAAAGTAATTAAAAGAAAAATGTAAACGGCTTTATTGATGTGCAGTTTACATATCTAGAGTGATTATTTTAAAAGACTAAATCAGATAGCACTCCCCTGCATAAAACTCCTCAGTGTTTTTCTTTGCCTTTTGAATAAAACCCTGAAGTCTCACTGGACCTGTCAGATGTGCGTAATCTGGTTCTTATTTTAGTTCTCAAATATCATCTTATGCTTTTCTCCCACTTGCTCACTTGGGTCAGGCCTTTTGGACATATTCCTTCTGTCTGGAATCCTCTTGTCCTGGCTCTCTGTTTGGGTAACTCCTGTTTATCCTCCAGGTCTTAACCTAAAGGACTCCTTAGAGAGGTGTTCCTCAGCCATATCTGGTGGAGCCTGCTTTTATTCTCTATCACACATCCCTACTGATTTCTTCTACTGCATGTAAGCTGTGACTATTTGTTTACCTGTTGTTAATTACTTTCCACAGCAAAACACAAGCTTCCCACTCCATAAGGGTAGTGACCATACTGTTTTGATTATCATCACAGCACCCAGATTAGACTCATAATAGAAAGTGTGTTTTTGAAAAACAAAAACCACATGGAAGAACTGCAGAATGAACTCACTTTAAATGGGTGAGAACAGGAGGCAGCATTTCAGCCAGCTCATCCATGGTCGGGTACTGGTACCTGAAATCCAGAAGGATACCTCCTGAATTGGAATGCACTCACAATTCCCAATCACTAGAACAATTAGAAAAAGTACAGAGTTCTTGAAAGTGAAAGTCGCTCAGTTGTGTCCAACTCTTTGCAACCCTATGGACTGGTCCGTGGAATTCTCCAGGCCAGAATACTGGAGTGGGTAGCCTTTCTCTTCTCCAGGGGATCTTTCCAATCCAGGGATCAAACCCTGGTCTCCTGCATTGCAGGCGGACTCTTTACCAGCTGAGCCACAAGGGAAGCCCACAGAGTTCTTAGGCATTTCTAATCCCCAAATAACTACTTCAATTGGGGTTCAGGTTCAGTAAACTTCTAGCAGTTAAGAGTCAACTCAGGAAGTGGCTTTTGGTCTGCTGCTTATGTTTAGGCAGCTAAGCGCAAAAGTAAACAAACCTTTACTGGGTCTAGAGCACTCGGTCACAAATCCTGGGCTCTTATCATGAAGACTGATTTGCTTCACTTAGGCATAGAATAACCCAGCTACTTTATTGTTTGCTTTTGAATTTGGTTCCTGATCTAAGTCACTGGATCCTAAGATGGTCAAGCAAGCCCAAAACCGACTCAGACCAAGAATCCAAGAAAAGTAGGGAGTATCCACATAAACTGCAGCATCAAAGATGAAAGAGATCTTAAGACAACTTCCTACTTATGTGGCAGTTCTGCTCTACATTTGACAGGGATGTCAGCCTGCCTCTGCTTGAAAGACTTCGAGCATTGGCATGCTTTTGAACTACTTGTGCATAAAACAGAAAAAAGGAACTGTATCTAAATTTTGCTGGATATAAACTGGTCACTGGCCAATTTGTGTTTAAGGGACAGAAATGGCTTGGACATAGTGAATAACAGATTCTGGAGCCAGACTGCCTGCGTTAAAATCCCAGCTCTGCTACTATTTGTTATGTAGGCTTGGACAAAGTACATAATATCTTTGGGCCTTAGTATCCTCACCTGTAAAATGGGAATAATAGTAAACCTATCCCATAGGGTTTTAAGCATTAAATGGGTTAAGTATGTAATGCAGTGTTCAAGATTACTGTCTGAGTACAGTGTAAATGTTAGCTGCTATTTGTCTGCAACGGTCTATTTCACAGCAATCACTGGCAAAGGCAGCTCTGGAGATAAGCAAAGAGGGGAAGGATGAGCATTCCACAGCTTGTAGTTTCACTCCTTCCCCAAGGTCTCCTCCATAATTACACTGTCCAGGGAAGAGTCAGGGAGACTGGAGCTCCGCCATGCAAAGCAGATGAGGCTGAGGCTGAGAGCTCCACCTGACGCTGCAGCTTCTCTGAATAAATGATTACACTGATATTCAAATTCCTGTCACCAGACTGAAGGTCAGGCTGGGGAGTTGCTCTCAGGAAGCTCAGAGAAATCTGAGTTTGGGTCTAAAGGGAGTTGCAAGTTCCAGGAGGGGCCAAAAATGACAGGTTTAAAACAGATGAAAGAAAGGGACAGATAGAAGACAGTAAGAAGTGGGTGTTCCAGACATGAATGTTTTGTGATTGGCTCCCATTTATGGAGGGCCATTCCTGGATATGGGAAAATATACAGTCTTCCTGAATAGACTGTCCATGACCGTCCTCCCAGAGTGAGGAGAGAAAGCAACTGGACGGCTGGTTGACAAGTATAACCTGCAGGCTGTGCTAAAACCAGCTTGGAGGGAAGCACATGGCTAGTGCTCCCACTGGAGCTTTGCTCTCTGAGTGCTTGTCTTCCAGAAGGGTCTTGCTTGTGGCCTTACCCAGTTGGGAAGGAGGGCGCACCTTCCTGCTGGCCTGGAGCATCCACATGGCAGACAGCAAAGTGCTGGGTGATCTCCTGCATGTCCTCAAAGTTAAAGAACGCGTTGAAACAGGATTTATCTGCAACAGCAAAACACTCGCAAGTCACAAGCTCTTCATTTCACCTCACTTTTCCTCTATCCAACCAATTCCATATCATCGTCCTTTCTTACTCCTTTTAAATCACTATTTCACTAGAATGAAGTATCTGAACAACAGTCTGACTCAAGCTGCCCTAAAGGCGGACTACCAGTCGTCTCAACGGCTTGAAAAGAACATTTAATTAGTACTCAATTCTACAGAACATCTATGGAGTGGAAGCCAATCCTGGTGTTTCACCAAAACAATCTTACACCCATAACGCTGTCATTTTTCATGTATCTTATTCCCTACCTGATACAGAGATACTGACCATATCCCAGGAGCCTGGCTAAAGTGAGTTTCTTGTTGCTTACATTCACCATGTGGAAAACTTCTCACATGGCAAAACTGCTAAGGTGCAGGGAAGGGTTACTGCTTCAATTTCTACCACTTAAATTCCTTTTCAAAAGCTCCAGCACTAGATTGTAACTTCAAATGCAGGTCACCTCTGATAGCCAGAGGAGTGTGAAAGAAACACATGTAATGCAGACTCCGTGGACCCGGGGCTAGGGCCAGAATCTTATGTTACCACCTAGAAAGGTCCATATAGAGTCATCAGGGACAGGCTACAGCGAGGATACTTTTACTAACTCATTGAAGGGCTCATAACAAAGCCAAGCTCAAATTCTGAATTTTCTAATCTGAAATATGAAAAAACCCAGAGTATCAATTAAAAAAAATAAACAACTGATTTCAACCCTACTTTCTTAACCAGTCTATCATATAAATCTTCAGTCCTTTAGCAGATGTGACACAAAATGAGATAAAATCCCAGTATTCCCCAAAATGCACGTAGCTGCATACTTCCCGGGAACTTCAGTTCTGCCATTAACACAAGTAGCAACGAGGATAAGGCAGAGAGGAGAAAACCTATGTTCTATTAGAATACTGGGGTTTCTTCTGTGTTTTTAAAAAATATACAAAGATTATGTGTTATAACAAACAGGAACAGTATAAAATCAAATACATACGATTGAGGCCAATGTCATGGTATGTCAGAATGACCGGTCTGTTTCCCTTTGGCAGGCCTCTGATAGTGACGTGGACCATACCGTGAGCTGTTTCTATGTCATGTTCCTGTAACAAGAGAACGTAAAGGTCTCAGCAAGGGCAGAACGCACTGCCCAGGCTGCTGAAGTTTCACGATACCCGAATTCACCACTATTTCCCACTAGCTGGGGCAGGACACATCACTGAACCATAAGCCTACTAGAGAGATGTTACGTTACATAGGATAGTCCTACTTTTTAATTCCTTCCAGATAAACAGACAAACAAATGAAGAAAAAATGCACCTTATCTACAAAGCTCTCTTAAATGGGGGAAGCCAGGGTATCTGCTGAGAATATATTCACAACTGGCTATGGTGAGATCAGCAAGTTGAATAAGAAGCCAGGAAAGACCTGGAGAAAGGCAAGCGAAGGAAGCAAAAGATATGAAGAAGCTGCTAGGTAAAACGGCAGAGGTTTCAGATCCTCTAAATGCATGTGCAGCAACTGATAAATTCGGTAGCACCTATGAGTGTGTCTATCTAAAATCTCTCCCGTTCCCTGGGAGTTGCCCTTCTGTGCCATCCATACAGCACAGGAAAGGCTCTTGGCCACCTGGCTTGCAGACTGTCATCCTATGGTTACGGTTCACTGGAGTCAGGTGAACATTTGGTCCATGCTAAGTCCTTTCTTAAGAATGTGTAATTGGGACTAAGAGATTCCATCCTTAGTTTGGTTCTTCTCTTGAAAAGAGAAGTAAACTTGGGAGCTTATAATAAGCGTTTCTACTGCTCTGACTCCTGATTCCAACTGTGTATGCCATTAAGTTCTGAGACATCTCTGGACTGCCTCTGGTTTAAGCTATTGGGTTGGGTTTGTTCCTTGCATCCCAAAGGATCGTAACCAAGGCAATGAGTAAAATTTAAGATGTAGTCAGAGCAGAGCTCAGGAACTGAATAAAGCCAGGACAAGATGCAGTCAGAGGTGCTGGGATAGTGCCAAGAGTGGCTGGGTGGAAAATAAAGACTGTAGGAAAAGTAACTGAAATTTATTCTAGTCTTCTTCAATGTCTATATTTCTTAAAAATACATTATCATGCCTAGCCTACTGAATTTTGCTGACAAAGTCTTTACCTATCTCAGCAAGTCTTACAGTAGATGAGATAAACTGTGAGTAAGAATCCCAACAAAGGTAAAGGTCTTCCAACCTAACAATAAACCTCAACAGAGCCTTGGTTTCTTCACTCATGTAGGGCAGAGACCAATCTCACACTAGCTGAACGTCAGTGCATCTCAAATTATAGATCTCAGGCTGGAGCAGATAACTCTTAACAAATCAAACCACAAATGACTCAGTATTTCTGCTCTTCTCTATTACTGCTTGCTACCTCCTATTCAAAGGCTTAAAAAAGGGAAACAAGAAATGAAGGAGAGAATCAGGTACTGTGAACTGGCTATGAAATAAAGTCTAGGGTTTAGATGGAGGAATATAGACACAAATTCCTGTTGCTGTATGAGCATTTCTTGCGTGGTAAATGTCAGACTTCCTGGAAAAGGGAATGACAACTCACTCCAGTATTCTCACCTGGAGAATTCCATGGACAAAGGAACCTGGCGGGCTACAGTCCATGGGGTCACATATGATCAGACATGACTGAGAGACTAACACACAGCGTCAGACTTAGTGAGGAACCTCTCCACCAGGCTCTTTCACTAAACAACTATGCATCTACTGAACTCCTACTACCAGACCCTGGGCTGAGCTCTGGGCACAAAACAGTGAGCAAGAGAGATGTGACCCCTGCTCGCACAGAGGTTATGTTCTACATGGGAGGCAGACAAAAAACCAACCATCCAACCAACAACCATAACAACAGCTTGTGATCAGTACTGTGAAAGAAATAAATAGAGTGCTCTTAAAGAAAATCGACGAGGAAGATATTAACTCTATTAGCAGACAGAAAAATGCAAATTAAATTCAATAAGATGCAATTTCATATATACCAGAATGGCAAAAAATTTTAAGTCATATAATGCTGTCAGCCAAGGTGTAGAGAAATAAGAACTTTCATACACTGTTGGTAGGCAGTAACCAGGAATAGCTACTCTGGAGAATAATTTGGTAATTTCACGCAAAGTTAAGAAATGTGTACCCTACAGCAGTTTTACTTTTAGGTATAATCTAAGGCAATTCTCAAACATACTCAAACACACAAAAAGATATGCAGATACATAGATATGTACATATATACATACATACTGCAGTCTCATTTATAACATCAAAAAACTGAAAGCAGTCTAAACAGTCATGTATAAGGAAACTGAAAGTGGAATTATGACATATTCACATAATGAGATACAGATAAAAATGAATGAACTAGAACCATAAGCATTAATACACAGAGAAAATCTTGAAAAAAACAATGCTGAATAGAAGCACAGAAGGATTTGTATATGACATATGATTTACATATGCAGATTTTTTTAAAAAGCAACATTGCATAGACTGTATATGTTTACATACATATATCTGAAGTGCAAAAACTTGGAGAAGGAATGTACATTAACTTTAGACTTGATTCCTTCTGGGCAGTGACCTATTCTGAAAGTGAATTTAAGGAGGCTTTGACCTCTCTCATGTCTTACTTCTGGAGAAAGAGTAAAGAAAGAGGGAGAAGCCAGCCCCTGCCAGAGGAGTTACAGGACAGGAGAATCCAAACTGATGAGAATGGGCAACGATCTGTCATCCAACAATCTAGTTGCTGGAGCCTTCTTTCTATCATATCCAAGCCTTCAGTACAGTCTTGCTTAAGTATTCCAGCTTGGTCTCAGCTATGCTGAGAAATGAGTAAAAAACAATTTATACTTTGGCCCTGGGGGTTAGCAGGACCTCCCAAGATCTGATAATTAATGGGGATAGTGTGTGCAGGAAAGGTGAGGGGTGGGTGTGGAGTGAAGGGGTGGGGGACAGCAAGCTGTCAAGGAAATTCAGATGATATGAAAAAGGAGCTATAACAGATGGGGCAAAACAGGACATATTAAAAGCAGACAAGGCAAGAGGGCAAAGTAATTATTCTGTCATCATTTCATAATCTGGACGAAATTCAGAGTTAAAGTTGGCTCGCAAAATTTCAACTTTTTAGGGAGATCTCAGCCCCTATCTCCTGGCCTCTATCTGTCAATCTTGTTGCCCCTCTGGAGCAACCCTTGGTTACCAGTATCTCATAAGGTTACTGTTCATTTTCAAAGGAATATGGAAAGAAAGGAGACACTCACCTCCATGTGGACCCATAAATATATCCTTTGTGACCTTATGTGGGGATGGCTTGAACAAGTCTCTACCTGGAGCTGAGTATGCAGAGACTCTGGCTGTGGAGCTGATCCAATGGTCAGGCCCGGGGTGGTGCTATTGCCACCTTCCCACTTCAGTCAACTACCATCCGCTGCACAGGCTGTTTCTCTAGTCACCCCACCACTCGCTCCAGCATTCTAGAGGGTGTGACTGCACAATGAGAATGCCCAGTAGGCTCTGGTCATAGATCTTCCCCAGCGCTCTGATTACTTACCACCTCCAAGGCTATGCACCTCTTAAGTATGATCCCTTATTCTCCAGGCTTATAAAACAGCCTGAGATCATACTGGTCCCCAACACACTTCTCCATCCTGGGCTGCCTCTCCCTCTTAATCAAAGATGTAGATAGATTATCTTTTTAAGACTTTAATAATAGAGTTTAGGTTATTACCATTAATTGATAATAACCAATATTCACCTTTTTTCCTAAGTCCTTTTCCTTCAGCTCAATGTGCTATCACCAGTTACACATTCTGATGTGTTATACCTCTCTGAGAATTTAAATTTTGACCACATCACGCCTGTTAGTGCTGCTTCTTCTCCCTGGCTAGTCTGAACAGTTTAGGCAAACTTGTAGGACAACATACTGCTAGAAATATTAACATCCTTATTAGTTATGAATTTTATTGTTTCTAATAAGCAGACCTCTCTACGATCCCTGGGTATAGTTTTTGTTATTTATTACATAGGAAATTTTAATATAATATCCCATTACCTTACCCTGGATAGTGGTATAAAGTTCGTTCGCATGACTTCATTTAATCCCATAGTAAAAGAATCTGTCTCCACAATTATTCAGCCTTCTGCCTACAAGTAAATGAATTTTCGTTTCTAAAGTTCTGTAATATGTTTTCCCTAACTCTAGCTTCAGCTCTCTCCCCTTTTACCTCTCACATCCTTCAGCCTAGTTAACTCATTCTTTCAGATGTCTACTTTTATTTTTCAGCTACCCACACTCTCAGAACTCTTACAAATCATGCTCTTCATTTGAAAGCTCTTTCTGCAATATGTCAAGATAAAATCTGTCTTTTCCTATCTATCTTTTTCAAAGCCAAATCCAGTATCTTCTTCAAACAGCCTTAGTAAAACAATGAGGAAAAAGAGAGTGAATGACTAACCTACATGCAATACAGCCCAGAACACCTTCAGAATATGGACTGTCTAGTCCAGATAGGAAGAGGAACAGATTTGGCCAATTCAAACACCCCAATCTTTGGCCACAGTAGCAGTCCAAGGATGAGAGTGTGACGCCCACACACATGACCCATGCCAAACCAACAAGACTCCTCCCCTGGCCTTTTCTATCAAGTTATAGGTAAACATCTTCTCTCGGCAGTGAGGCTGCTAAGCTGAAAGGACATGAATTTGGGGCCTTGGTAGCCGTCAGGCCCATGCTGTGACACAGCTTGTCAGAGAAATAGTGACGGGGAAAGGAACTGAGACTGGGGGTGGTGATACAAAGGCCTTAGAATCTATAAGGTTCTTTTTTCTCTGCAAATGAAAATAAAGTCAACTATATCCTTAGAACTTAATAATCAATTTCTCCCTTACCACCCCCCTCAAATCAGCAAAATCAAACCAACACAGCAGTAATTAACACAACATTGTAAATAAACTATACTTCAATTAAAAAAAAAAATCAAACCAAAAGGGGGCAGGTGTGCATCTTGAGGGGAGGACTTGTGAACAAAGGCCATCAGAAAGGAAAAGCACAAAGCAGAAGTATGGGTGGGTCAGCAACAATTCTAGTTTTCCAGGGAGTGGGTGGAGTAAACAATGGGAAACGGTGGGACAGAGGCTGAAAGGGGGACTGGGGCCACATTCACATCCTTTAAGGCAAGGGGAGGAGCATGGAACTGGTCAAGCTCTCTAACAGACTATAGCAGGTGGCTGAATCCCAGTTCTTTCCAAACACCTCTTTTCTGCGGAAGCAACTTCCAGTTATTTACTTCATTTAATTCTTATTTTGTAATAGTGCCCATTTACCAAGTGATGTGCAGGAGTTTAAAGCTGTTTAAATCCCTTTAGAAGAGGCAGTCACATATATACATCCTCACAGTCGGGTTCTATAAATCAGTCCTCTAAAGAACTATTGCAATTAAACAGCCAGCATGGAACTACCCAGCCCTTAGCCAGGTCTGGAGCTCTTATCCTAGGAATATGAACTCCATTCTTGTGAGTGCATTCCATTATCAGCATCTTCTACAGGAATATATATCCTGGAAGATAGCAGCTTTTCACTCTCCATTAATATTTATTGAGTGCCCCTCTGATGGAAGTGGAAGGCAAATTGACAAGATATGCCAAGATCCTTAAGTGTGTTCATTTCAAGATCCATCTAAAGAAATAATCAAATGTGTATATAAAATTTACAGAAAAATGTTCAATGAACTGAACAAATTACAATAACTGACCATACTATAAGGAATCTAATTTCCAAAAATAATGGAATAGTTAAGTCACGGGATAGCTATATGAGGATATAACAGTCAGTCATTAGAGTTTTTTTTTTTTTTTTCCTTTTTGGCTGTGCCATGTGGCTTGCAGGAACTTAGTTCCCTGACCAGGGATTAAACACAGGCCCATGTAATGAAAGTGCCATGTCCTAACCACTGGACTGCCAGGGAATTCCCCATTAAAGACAGTTTTTAATGAGAGTTTAAAAATGGAAATGGGATTGTGTTCTAATATTAAGTCAGAAAAGGAAATATATAACTGTACATCCAGCATGACCAATCAAACAAACTTTAAAAATTATTTTAGAAAACTATACACACACAAACATATCTCAAACTAAACACAGCGACATGGCTGTCCCTGGGTTCTAGGCTTCTGAGCTTTTCTCTAGCTACTTCATAAGTGCTCTCCAACTCTTCAACTATCAGCATGTACTCTTTTGATAACCAGAATACAAAAGTGAAAACTGGAAAGAAATATAATAAAATACAGCTATCTCTAGGTAACAGGATTATAGGTAATGTTTAGTTTTACACTTTTCTAAATTTTCCAAATTTGATTATACACAAGAATTGTTTTTAAACATCCAGCATATTTACTCATGTGATATGCACACATTAAACACTACACATGAAGTTTTAGAAATATGTGGGAAATAATGATGATGATATTTATACAAACACAGTGATTACAACTTCATAGTAAGTGTAGGTGAACGTGTGGAAATGTCCATGGAGAGAGTTGTTTAAAAATGAAAAACAGTTTTGTGTACTTCTTTGTAAAATTAAACACTGATTTCCCCCCTGCAACATTTTATCATGAGAACTTTCAACCATACACCTAAGCTGAAAGACTTTACAGTGAACATCTGTATACCCACAACCTGGATTCTACCATTAATATTTTACTATACTCAATTATCATGCATCTATCCAACCTTATATCCACCTTACTAATCCTTTTTTTAAAGTTGAGGTATAGTTGATTTACAATATTATATTAGTTTCAGGTGTACACCATAGTGATCCAAAATTCTTATAGATTATATTCCATTTAAAATTTTTATAAAATACTGGCTATAGTTCCTGTGTTGTATAATATATCCTTGTAGCTTATTTATCTTGTATATAGTAAGATATATACATTTGTGCCTCTTAATTTCCTAATAATTATTTTTGAAGGCAATATATCACATACACAAAGAAGCTATAGTATTTGTCTTAGTTCTAATTTCAAATTTTTAAACATTCTCACCAGCAGAAGACCATTAAGCAGCCCCAAAGTAGATAATTAACAATAAGTCTGTTGATTCATTGTTTCAACTGGAAATAGGTTTTCTCCCTTCACATCAGTTCCAAGCACTGTCACCTCTAATCACCCCTCCTCTCATTACTTAGATCTCAATATAACTGCTATTTGCCACAGGGGAGCTGTATAGTATTGAAGTCACTAGGACAATCAAAGAACCAAAAGAAATGGTAGGATTTTAATTATATTTTCAATTTTGGGGGGAGGGGAAGCATGTAGTTGGATTAGTAAAGAAAACAGAGGAAGAAAAGACAGTTCAGATTGAAGTTATGAGCTTAGCTGTGATGCTAAGATAACTTCCTGGAATATCACCAAATTCAGTAAAGATTTTTCTAAGGCAAGATAGAGACCAGAGGAACTTGCTTCATCAGCTAGTCCCACGCCACAGTTATGCTAAAGAACAACACCGATGCCAAGGCTGAATGTAGCAACGCTGGCTTTAGATTTGTTCTGCTTTGTCTCCTAAGAATGCCCAGTGGTTTCCAAAAAGCCTTCAGGTATACCGCGCCACTCTACAGATGTCTCGCGCCACAGTTCCTACCTCCGAGGCCTTCTATCACCTGTAGCCAAACTCCTGACCCAGAGACACCCCCAGTCTCCAGAACACCACAGAAGCCTTTACCAAAGAGACAGGTGAGAATGAAGCCCATTCATGAGGGCTGAGGAGAAAAAAAGAAGGGCCTATGACTTCTTCTTCTTTAGAACACAGAGAACCTGTACGTTCACAACCACTGACAGTGATACACACTTGCCTTCATCCTACCTGTATCAGAACTGAACTAAAAGTTACATTTAATGAGGCCAGAACACACTGTTATATTAAAGCTTCACCCAAAATACAAAGAATTTTTGTCAGACTATTTTTAAGCCTTAGTATTAAAACGTAGTTGATAATATAATTTCTAAAACTCAATTTCATTTATATCTAAGTATATTTATATGTGAGAAAAATCCTAAAGGATATACACCAAAATATTAACAGTGATGAATAACAAGTGATTTTTATTTCTTTACTTTTTGCTATTTTTATATCTGTTTTGCTATAAGCACACAATTTTTTAATATTCTGATTTAGCGGCGTGTCCAATTTGATGAAAATAAATGCTTTTGCATCTTAAAAGTAGGAAAATGTACACTATTTCTGGAATTTTTCACCTTGAATTTTACTATTACCCTCTCTCAAATGAGTTCCTTCTAGGTAAATTATATCAAATATTAAGACAGTTAAATATTTAATGCAGTTAAATTAGTTCAACCTAGGATCTAAAACATAACTGAAGTTAGATCAAAAGATCAAATTAAAAACAACTAAACCAAAACTTGACTGCCACCATTTACCAAAAAATAATATGGCTTCTTTTTATAACAAATCATTTCCTAACAGCAGCAGGCTGATTATGGGGTATACATAAAGTATACCAAACAGTCACAGTAAGAAGTGTTTGGCACTGGGATTTAAAAATCTGTAACAGTGCTATGAGCCTGCCCCTTCCAAAGTGAGTCTCAGTCTCACCTGTCTTGCTAAGGAAGCTCAGCTTTATACACAGCTCAATTTTCTGCCACATCTCAGCTCTGGACATCGCCAGGTGAGAAAGAATGGGCGATGGATTCAGAACAAAGTGAGGTTTTCAACTTCAATTCCACCCATGGCAAGTTATGAAACCTTAATTTCCTCATCTCTGATAAAAACCACCTTGTGATATTGCTCCAAGGATTACAGAAATGTATGTTTAGTGTCTATAGTAGGTACCCAATAAATTAATACGATATAACTGGGTTGCCTATGAGACAGATGTTAGTTTCTCCTTTTGATGTTAATGCTAATATGGAGAGACTCCACTGTACTTAACATAAAATGCGTACCTGAAAATAATGATTTGTTTGTGGGTGTGCAAGCTGGCTGAATCCTGGACACAGGGAAGCTGCCTTCCCTGCACCTTCCATTCCTGCTTAGTACCCTCTGGGTCTCCTTCATGTTGCCTCTAACAGCCACTTACCACATCTACCCCAAAAGTAGGAGAGTCAGGCTGTATGGGTTTGTAAGGTATCCATTTCCCTGTATTTATTCCTTCTTCCCATTTCTTTCAGGGCCAGTCAACAGATAAAAGTAGGAAGATGGAACTGCTAGTTTACTTTATGGATTTTCCAATTAGCAACAGAGCGACAGGCAAAAGCAGTCTAAGATGAACTACCATTTAGGAAAATACTAATGAGTCAGGTTGAATTTTGTGTTTCCAGAGATACAGCCAAGAGACATCTGCTTTTTGTATTAATAACACTAAATCTTTCTTTTAGAACAGGTTTTGTTGTTAGTAAAGTCTCCCCTCCAAATTGACCGCCCCCAACCTTCTCTGCTGTGAGGTGACAGCCACATGGCACTCGTGATCACAGTTTCAAGTATCAATTTGAGGAAAGGAGATCTTAATTGTAAAAAGACAGCTCCACCCAATAACCTACAACCACAGGGACCTGGCAAGCAATTTTTGAACACAATAGCAAATCATTTTAAATAAACTTGATCCAGTGATCAAAAGAGCACGAAGGAATCATGATCAGCTATGAAGAGAGATCCACCTCTAAAAGACCACCAGCACAGGGAAGGAAGCACTGCAGAGATCCTGTACACAGCCCTCCTTGGTGCTTGTACAGTCCTTACCTGACAGTCAAAGTCCTGGAAGTTTCGTGTACCATTCTGTCAACAGAAGGCAGAAAACACAGTCAGTTTCCCCATGCGGTTTCCCCCAATGTGCAGCAAATTCAGTTCACAGTGAAAGCAGCGCGTGTGCAGCCTCTTGGTTGCCATAAAACTAAAACGGTTCTCAACAATAGGCTTCAGAGGCAACGCATGTCAGTAAAAGGGGAGTCTTTAGTGATGGGGTTACACTTTGGCAGGCTTCCCATGAAGATGAAGGAAAAGATCCTGCTTTCCTAGTAAAGCTTGTAACTTGTCTCCCTACCTAAGGAGAGCAGGGAGAGCTTGTGGGAAGAGAGAAAACATGGATCAGAGTCTGAGAACACATTCACAATCCACACGGGAGGTACCTGGGAAGAAAGGAGCTGGAGGCCAACTGGCAGGAGTCAGTGTGCCCAGGACAAGGAAGCAAAGAAAGGAGGAAGACAAGAACAAAGATACAGATGGGTCAGGAATGAAAACTCTGAAATCTAACAAGGAAGAAAGGCAGTGTCACTGAAGAAGGGAAACAGGTAAAACGCAGTTCCTTGTACACTGGTATACCCTAGGAAACTGCTAACGGGATAAAGGACAACTCACTGAATTGTTTAAAGAGTAGGACATAGTCAAAAGATCCAAGGAGAATTCACCAAGCTTCTAAGAAGAGACTGTATCAGAGTAAGGTGGGATTGCCAAGAAAAAAAAAAAAATCAGTGGTAATGACTCAGAGGCATTTCTGTAATATTTCAGATGCCAGAGGTGCAAGAGTATGACATAAGAGTATAAAAAGGGTAAATAAGTGATGTCTTTGGGAGGAAAAAAAAACCCTTCTGACTCATAAAGTAAAAGCTCCTCCCAAACCTCATTACCCTCATTATTCAGAAACTGTTATATCCATCCACCTTCCAGAAAGCGTGGAGCTATAATGATAAGCACCTTATCCAAAGCTGCCCCTTCAGAGAAGATCGAGGTCTCTGATGCCAAGGGAGTACTAAGCAATCCCATCTCTCGTCAAGAAGATCCTCTTAGAAACAGTTCTGTGTCCTACCACTCACACTGCTGGCAGGACAACACAGAGGTTAAAAGCACAGCCCAGCGTGGTAAAGAAAAAACAACAACAAAAGAAGCCACCCAAAGAAACAAACTGTCTTCCCTTGAGAGGATCTAGTGGAGGCCGCTGGGATGACGCACAGCACTCTTTAATACGGCAGCCAACAGCCACAGCGGCCACTTTAAAGTAAAATTTAAAATTCAGTCTCACATTAGCTGTATTTCAAATGCTCAGCATGCACGCTGTGGCCAGTGGCTACTGTATTACTGGGCAGTGCAGATACAGAACATTTTCTTTGACTGCAGAATCTTCTAGTGGACAGGGCCAATCTAGAGAGCTTTTGAAGGAATAAGATTATGGATGAGCAGCCCTCGTCTCTCTACAGGTGGCAGTAAAGTCACAATAGATACCAATCACAGAGAGACTATTGATGACACTGAGAAGAGGAGAGGGTGGTGGAGACAGCTAGTCCGAGGTATTAGTCCCAGCATGAAACCAAGTTCACAAAATAAAGTTTGATGCAGTCACAGCAAGAAGAAACAACTCCAATGCCATGCAGAGAGCACATTCCCAAGGAATGCTGCCACTGGTAAAAAGGATCAATAGTGTTCCACGGCCCCCACTGGCCCCACACAACTCCTGAGAACTCCTTCAGAGAAGTCACTGCACTTAATTTCTATTTTGACTGTGAGAAGCAGAAGGGAGGGCCGTCTCATGGACTAGGGTAGATTGTTGTAGTAGGATATAAATGACCAGCCAGTGAGCCCCAGTCCGATTCAACTTGCACCCTCCACCACATTCAGCAGAGGTCCAGGTATAAGTCAGGTACTTGATGGATATTTATAAAAGGAATAAGCCAATGTAATAAAATTAAATACTAACAAGCTTCTGTTAAGATTTTGGGTCAAAAACAACAGAACAATTCCACTGCATCCCAGTCATTAAATAAAAATATAGACTACAAAACAGCCGTCAAAGTTTGACCTCAACTACATTAAAATATGCACCAAAAGAGACTAGAAGAAAAATACCAAAACATTAACAATAGCAACTATTTCAGAATAGAAAGATTATGGGCGATTACACTTTTCTTGAAACTTTTCTACAGTAAGTATGTACTTCACCTTTTGTAATGGGAAAAAAAAAGATTTGGTGTGGCATAAAAAATATGTAACTTGGTATTTTGTAAAATATGATTTAAAGATTCATTTAATCTTTTGAGGAATAATCTATAACGATATCAAAACAGACCATATTAGAGCTTCAATCTTACTGGGCTCCCAGAGGTTCCCTTAGAGATTATTTAGAAAGCTTAGGGAATATCACTCCAGTCTGAACTAAAACCTTGGTCCTGGAACACAGACACAAAAATTCTGATGAGCAATTTGAGAAGCAGCTGTCGCTGTATGCATGAATTCCTTTCTTCACTATCTTGTGATCACAGTCAAGAAGCATTTTGTGAGGCTGATGCTTGAGATGAGCACAAAGGGAAATGCCAAAATTAGAAAGATGCAATTCCCTCCTGAAACCAAAGCGGTTTTTGTTGAGAACCGAGCAAGAACACGGCTGCACGTTCTTTATGCAATGTTCACCTCCCAAAGAAAAGATACTAGTAATCAGAGGAAGACTAACACTTGTTTTACTGGCTTTTTTTTTTTTAAAGATGTCAGATCCTCTTGGAGTCTGGCTTCAGGCTTCATGAGTGATCAAGCATCTTGGAGAAAGGATATGACTGGGTCATCTGACCGTGTTTGGGGCCCAGACTTTCTGAGAGAAATCATTAGCTGGTCCCCACATGATCTGAGTGTGGTCAACCAAAGCCAAATTCTCTGAACTCATTAAAAATTTAATACTGCTCACTAGATAGATTCTGGAAGGGGAAAGACATCCCTGGGACACTTCCCTGGGGATTTATTTGTCTCTGATATTTGTAGTGCAGGGTTCCACTCCAACAAAACTTTCAGAAGTTTCAGGCTCTGGGTGCTTTCTTTTTATTTTCCGTCCCATTTGAATATAGCATTAATTCCATGTTCAGAGAGATTCTTGCACTAAGCAGACTTAAGCAGCAGAAAGGGATTCAAGATAATAAATGAAAACAAGAGAATAATGTAGGGGAAGAGGGAAAAAAGGAAAAATCAAGGAAAAAGAGAAATCATAACTGAAAGCTGCAGTCAAGGCAGAAGCCAGCTAAGGGGCATGTTTCTTGGTGGAGGCTCTAGGCCAAGTGCAGAAGGTAAATGAAGGAGCTCAAGAAAGTAAAAGTAATTCTCACAGTTCAAGCCTGGAGAACAGGCAAAAAGCAACTGAGAATCTATCAGTGTATGAAGAGAAGTATGAGAAAAAGGGGGAAGGCAAGGAGAAAAATTTAAAAATCAAGTAACTGCTGGACAGTTATAGAAATATAACTGGACAGAAGAGAAACATAATTTCCCACTATGAGATCTAATCAAGATCAACATATAGTTTCAAAAGACAGAAAGCAACAGATAAAACAGAAAGACCTTAGAACCAACTACCAACAGGAGGAGATTTGGGGCAAATCTACCGGTTGGGTGACCTTGATGTGGGGTGCAGTGTCTGACTCACTACTCTATTCCCAATTCTGGCACTTAGTAAAGGCAATAAACATCATTCTGGAAGAGATATGAGCATCTCAAAATAGAGATACTCAATTTGAGTAAGATATGAATACCAAAGAGGAAGAGTGACACGCAACTGATGAGCTTGGAACTAAAGTACAGTTGTTAAAACAGGAAAAGTTTTAGAAACAAGCAGATTAAAGACTGTCAAAGAGAATAAAATATGGCATGTCTACTAAAAAAAAAAAGGACAATAACTCTTACCAACAGAAAGTAGAAAGATGGGAAATTGTACAAGCAATGTATTAACAGCACTTCACAAATATTCTTTAATGAAAATGTCACCAAGTCTGTGTTGCTGTTGTTTTTAAAGAGACCTTGGAGGGTGTGGGGTCAGGAGGAAGTTCAGGAAGGAGGGGCCCTATGTATACTTATGGCTGATTCACGTTGTTGTATGGCAGAAATCGACACAACATTGTAGGGCAATTATTCTCCAGTTAAAAATAAAGACCAAACAAAACAACCTCTGCCTGTCTCTGCTGCCCTGGAGATGACTAAAATGCTCATCCCTGGGTTCTTCCTGCTTTTCCTCTTATAATATCCTCCCTACCTCCTATTTCCAGTCACCAGTAGAGGGTCTACCTCACTTTCTACTGTAACAACCAAAACAAATTAATAACTTATTCGTTCCCCCCACTGAATACTTATTCCCCTTCTTGGTAGGTCCTCAGTTCTGCTGAAGCCAACTGTGGTCTCCTATTTATCTTCTCAAGTCTGGTCTTTGGCTTCCACAGGCTCAGCAGTATCTGAACCAAGGGTAGGTAAAGGAAGGCAGGGAAAATGAAGCACAGATCAGGGAGCTCTCCTGCTTATACAGGTCTGTGGAAGTGGGGGGAAGAGCCTGGAACAACCAGCTAACAAGAGGCAGCAGGTGGTGGGAAGAACCCGGGGCCCCCGACCCAGACTGAAGTCAACATCCGTGGGGTCTGGTCCTGGCTTCACCACCTCACTAGACACCAGCATTGGACAAGTCATATAATTTCTGAGCCTCATCTGTAAAATGGAGTTAAAAATACCTTTAACTACTTCCTTCACAAGAAGTTAGGAGACTCAAATTAGATAGTACTTGTGAAAATGCTCTGAAAATGGTTAAATGCTATTAAAAAAAAATCATTTCATATAATTCTGTCTCAAAAAAAAAAAAAAAAACCACACAGAAGTGCTGGCAGGTGCTTCTTTTCATCACTGGAGCCAAAACAAGCATGGCAAAATTACCCACTTCTTCACAATTCTGAGCCATAGACAAAATCACAGGCATACTAAAATTAAATGGGAAAAGTACCAACAAATGACAAGAAAAAAGTTAACATAAGCCTCGCTTAAAGCTATTTTGAGAATGCTTCCTTATAGTCAGCTCAGGATAAATTTCTGCATTTCAGGTTGGGTCTAGACTCCCTTTCACTCCCTGAAACCTGGAAGGGCACAACAATATCTCTGACTAAGAAGGTATCTAGGAAGAGAATGGACAGAAAGATGATGTGAAATGATATAAATCTCTAGGTTTCTGCTTAGAGAGAGAGGACAAGCCTCAGAGATGATGCCAAAACTTCTACAAGGTGAACACAGTGGAAAGGCCTCAGGTTGTGGAGTAGGAAAGGTTTGGGTTTCAGTCCTGGCTTTGCCACTTCCTGACTGGGCAAGCCTTATAGTCAGATTTTCATCTACTAAGTGAGGAAGACTATCTATTTCAAAGGGATTTTCTGATGATTAAAAGAAAGAAGGTATGTAAAGCACCCAACAAGTAACAGCAGGATAGGCTATTAGGCAAAAATAAAACCTCCCTGAAAACTAAAAACTTTAAGACTTCCTTTGCTATTCAAGCCTGGAAGCTATACCCTACCAGCAGTGGTTCTCAACTGGGGAGACTCTGACCCCCAGGAGACATCTGATATTGTCTGGGGACAAGTTTGGTTGTCATGACTTTAAGATGCTACTGGCATCTAGTGGGTAGAGAGGCCAAGAATGCTGGTAAACACCCTACAAAGAATAGGGCAGCCTCCCACAACAAAACATTCAGAGTGCCAAGATCAAGAAACCCTGCCCTACAGCACGTGCTCTTGGGTAGACAATCTGAGTAAGCTACTTCACCTTTCTTAGCCCTAGTTTCCTCATCAGCAATATGAGAATAAATTGATCTGTGTGTCCTAAATCACCAAGCCTTTGGGAGGATCAAATGAAATAATGGATGAGAAGCACTGCTACCACTATACCTTTCAAAATGTATGCAAAAGCACCCACTTATTGGGCAAAGGCAGAGCACTGATATACTGGAGAGCGGGGGGTGGAACGGGGTAGAAGGCTTTGTTTGGGAGTGACGCCATCTGAGGAGGGCCTGTTGCCAATCTACTTCTATAAAGCCTGGCTGGAGCAGGGGGAGTGCTCATGAATAGTGATGGGCTAGGAGCACTTCCCAGGGAGAGAGGCGTGAGATGGAGCGTGGGAAGTGGGTAGGAACAGCACAGGCGTATCAAAGAGGAGCTAACAGATGTTAGGAAGTGAGACAATGCCTGGTATCTTAGACTGCTCAGGCTGCGCAAATGGCTTATACAACAAAAATTTATCTTCTCACAGTTCTGGGGCCTGGAAGTACAAGATCAGGGTTCCAGCAGGGTTTGGTTTTAGGTAAGAGCTCCCTTCTGGGCTTGCAGATGGCTGCCATACACGTTTCCTCATCTGTCCAGGGGTGGAGATAGAGAGTGTTATCTCTCTTTCCCTCTCCCTCACTCTTCTTATAAGGCCATCAATTCTATCAGATTAGGGCTCTACCACTTGACCTCATTTAACCTTAGCCACCTCCTTAAAGCCCTTATCTCCAGTACAGTCACATGGGAGGCTAGTGCTTCAACATATGTATTTTAGGGGAGCAGACATAACTCTGTTCACAGCATCTGGGCACTTATCACTATAGCCTCAGAGATGAGGACCCAAATGTTAATCCAGCGCTTTTCTGTGGTTACAGTCGCCAAATCTTTTCTTTTCCAGCTGCCTTCTCTATGAGACATCCAGTCAACTAACTCCTGCAATTCCTCATGTAGGTGCCTCAGGCATCCTGTGGACTCCCAAGGTCAGGAAAGACTCCTCCTCTTACCTGGGTCCCAGTCCTCAAATGTCTGAGATCCATCAGGCCATAGGCTTCCAACACTGGCTAATCAGAATCACTTTAGGCATGGTTCTCAATTTTGGGATGCTTTTATAAACATTCACCCCAGATCAATTCAATCATAGTCTCTGGAGGTAATACCTAGGCATCAGTTATTTTTAAATCTCCCCAAGTAATTCCAATTCCAAGGCTGAGGACCACCGATCATAGAGAGGTGTGCGTGCCCTGTCCTCATCCCCTCAGATTCCAATTTAGTTCTTCTCGAGTGGGGACCCAGGAATCTGTATTTTCAAACAAGCTCCTAGCTGATGCTGGTGACCACTCAGGTTTAGGATACGTTTCTAAGTTCCTGAAGCTAAACTGCCTACCCGCACCTGCCTTGTAACTATTCATTTCTGTGGCTGTACATAAGCGTTACAGATGTAGCTTCTACTTCCTTCCTCCTCTTTGTGGCCCATCATCTGGGTACAGCCCTTCACATGCACCAAAATTCAGTACTTAACGGAGAGTTTTCTGAAAACATGAAGGGAAGCAACAAAAGAAACAAAGAAAGGGTTTAAAAAGTGTGCAGCTTGCCAAGGGGGAGAGCAAGAGATCTGGTGAAAGATAAAGGAAGGGGTGGGAATAGGGGTAGAGATGAGGTCACAGGGACAAGAATGAGGTTGACAGGTTTCAACAGCAAATTAGTGAACAGAGTAAGTCAACAGCCCTAGTAGCTGTAGGTGAAGGGCCCTGCCTTGGGCAAAAAAAGATTAACAAGCAATAGCATCTTCTGGTATAGCCCCCGTTGGCATCCTGACGCTACCCAACTTTACCCTTTCCATCAATACTTCCCCAGGAAAGGATGCCATGAGCTCATCCATACCAAGCTAGAAGAGTAATTTAATAGGGGACAATGACAATACATCAAAAGAACAGGGCTTAAAAGAAGGAATTTCAGGCACACTTACTGAATGGAGAGGGAGAAGAGAGAGGATAAACTTTTCTTAGCTTTTTGGTAACTCTTAGCATCACAGCACTCTTTACCTGCTGAATCCTCGTGACTGTTAACTATGATGCTCACTGCGTATTCTCTGACACGAACAGAAAAATGAGATATATTACCAACATCCAGGCACCCTTGATGAAAACCTCAACATAGACAGAGAGGTCACATCACAGACCGGACAAACCTTACAGATAGCACCACAGCCTGTGAGCATTACCAGCCACGGAGGCTAAGTTTTCCTAGAAATTGAAAGTCACGATACCTGGATTCTAAATCAAACTCCACTCATACTTTCTGCTTAACATCTCTATCTGTAGAACAGGACACGTCAAGGATAATTTGCCTGAATTTGGCTGGTGGAAACAAAATTAGGAAGAAAGAGAGGCAAGACATCGAGAAGAAGGTTAAGAAATATATTTTTTAAAGTTTTCTCCCCAAAGAAAGTCAAGATATATATGTTTTTACTTACTATTCAGATAATATAGAAAATAAACTAACCACAGAAGAAAGGACTTACATATATTTTAGTGACAACAGCAGTCTTTACCTTATCATTTAGAAGTGGTTTGATCTCTGTGAGTTGAACATCCTGAAGTTCATCCATGAGGACAGATGAGAGTAGGGGATTCTCAAGAATAAATCAGTGACTCTGAAACAGAAGTGGAGAAAAGGCTTAAAACTAGGAGCTGGAAACATAATGGTCACACTACATCCATTCATCCAAATATTAGAGCTTAGTGTGTGTCATCCACTGCTCAGGGTGCTGAAGACACAGTAAACTAGATACTTATGGCAAACAGACTCTAACGCGGCCTCTGTGATCTCTGTACCTCTTGGCATACACACCCAAGCATAACCCCCCAACCGACCAAATGAGTGTGGGTGGGGGGGACCCATGGCTTGCTTTTAACCATTAGAATATGGCAAAAGTGATGGAAAGTATATGAGTATCTGCATATGATTACATTACATAATATTTTAACATCTGTCTTGCAAAGAGACAGAGTTCCCTTGCTAGCTTTAAAGAAGCAGGTTGTAAATGTGTTGTCCTTCTCTGAAAAAAAAAGAAGCAAGTTGGCATGCTGTAAGATGGCCATGTGGCAAGAAACAGCCTCCAGCCAAAACAGCAAGAAACTGGGACCTTCAGTCCAACCATGTGCAAGGAACTGAAGGCTGTAACAACCACAACCAGCCCACTGGGCCGGGAAGTGGATCCTTTCCCATCTGCGCCGCGCCCTGACCAGCACCTTGACTACAGCCTTACAGAGGAGCCAGTCAACCCATGCTGGAGTCCCATCCCCTGAAACTGAGATAATAAATGTGTGTTATAAACTACTAAGTTTGCAGTAATATTTTTATGCAGCAACAGATAATTAGTACAATAGTCTTTGCCCACATGGAGAATTCATTTTAGTTACTGGAGATGTATAAGTTAAGAGAACAACATGCTCAGAGCTACAAGTTACAAAGCAACAGTTTAGAAGGTGGATTAAGAGAGAACAAAAATTGAAGGTTAATGCTGCAGCCTAACATAGACAGAGAGATGAACCAAGGCTACACTCACTAGCCTTCACTTGGGGAATCACAGTAGTAGACGCAGAGTATGGTAGCCAGCCTCCACAAAAGCCTCCAATGAGCCTGCTCCCCAGTTCCTGACCCCGGACCATAAGACATAATAAATAACTTTGTTTTGGAGTGATTAGTTACATAGTGAGAGATAACTAAGACCAAAAGGGAGAAGTTAGGGAAAGGTGTGGAGCAGAGAGGCACAGATTCCATCCCACTGTACAGGAAGCCATGGGGAGAGATTGCAAATACTGGATATAAGTGATTCCCACCCAGACTTCAAAGCTCTGGGCTTCATCTCTTCTGCCTTGGCCTTGCAGGAAAAATGCTAACTCAATGATTTGGGAATTCAGACATTCAACAACCATTTATTGAGCTCCCACTGTGCAAAACATTATGGACAACAGAAACAGGGTCCTTGCCTTCCACAAGTTTATTAGTAGAGATGACCACTATCTATAAAGTTACTTACAAAATGAGAAAGGGCCAGAGGAGCTCAAAGGAGGAGCAATTACTTCTGATTGGTGGGAATCATTCATAATATATTAGTTTATTAATCCATTTTTCTGTTTTTCCCTCCAGAAATAGGATGTATGGCTTTGACTTAGCTATGGAGAGGGTCTGTGTTCCATGTGACCTCTTGTATTAATGACCAACACACCAAAATGAATCCTGCTTTCAACTATGCCTACATTTGTTGTCGTTCAGTTGCTCAGCTGTATCTGATCCTTTGCGACCCCACGGACTGTAGCACACCAGTCCTTCACTGTCTCCTGGGGTTTGCTCAAACTCAGGTCCATTGAGTCGATGATGCCATCCAACCATCTCATCCTCTGTTGTCCCCTTCTCCTAATGCCATTTTTCCCAGCATCAGGGTCTTTTCCAATGAGTCAGCTCTTTGCATCAGGTGGCCAAAGTATTGGAGCTTCACGTTCCCCAGCATCAGTCCTTCCAATGAACTATCCAGGGCTGACTTCTTTTAGGCTGACTAACAAAAGCTCTTCTACCATTACTTTGAAGAACTCTGAGGGTGTCAATGGGGACCACTGCTCAAACCATGAATACCACACGCCAACCATGAGGACCCAAACATTTGTGTCACTGCAAGAGCACAAGCCTGGTATTTACCCTCCCTCTAGGATGTGGGTCTTTTCTCAGACCCCAGGTACCCTATACCCTTGACTGAGCTACCGAATGCCCAGAATTTTTATTTTATTTTCACATCAGTCACACTTCAAAAGAGGATGTGATGGCTTGAACTTTTTATCACAAATTTCAGCCAGCATCTAACATTTCTCTCTCCTATAGTCCCCGCATCAACCCACTTAGCATCCCAAATATTGGCCCAACTGGGATCTACTCATTGAATTTTTTTAATAAGCTTTGATTTATTTATTTGGCTGCACCAGGTCTTAGGTGAGGCATGTGGAATCTAGTTTCCTGACCTGGGATTGAACCCAGGCCCCCTCCATTGGAAGCACAGTCTTAACCAGTGGACTACCAGGAAAGTCCCTTCACAATGTTTATTAACCACACTATGAAATGTGGCTACTTTTCATTTGGACTTCACTATTTGTCAGTAATTAAAAATGACGAATTTAAAGTTCTTCTTCCTATTATAAAATATGGGCCCGTTTTAGAAACTATGGAAACCACAGGGTAACCGAAAGATATTTTATTCACAGTCCTTCCTTCTAGAAACAATCACTGTTAATACTTCAGTCTATTTCCATTCCCCCCACACACACATAAAATGGTGGTATCCTGGAACTTTTCCAACCCTGCTTTATTCACTACTTTAATTCACTCATTTGAAAGCAGGGCACTGCAAGGTGTGAATCATTCAAATGTGACTCCACTGGGGAGCCTGTCAAGGAGCCTCAGGGACAGAGGGAAGCCTGAGGTGCCTCCAAAGTGACGCATTCACCTAATGTTCCCGAGCATCTTTTAAAGATAAAGAAAGATGCAGTTTGTGCCAGGACAAACGCTTGAACAAGGGCACAATTAAATGAGAAGGCGGTCCTTATCAGCTGGGCCCAACGCAGTCAATGCAGGACGGTGTGACTTCGGAACTGGCAACAAGACAGCAGGTGTTCACTTTCCGCACCACAGGGAACCCAACATATTCTTCCAGAGACCTGATTTTTGCTCACTGTCTTGAGCCCTTGCCAATGAGCAGTTTTATAGCTCCTATAAGAAATTAACATCACATGGTGGAAAACTCCATCTCCAGATCCCTCTGCTACACAGACTGGCTGCCTCCTGGGGATCAAGGGGCTGCAGTGCCTTCATCTGTACAAATGATGTGCCTGCCAGATCCCATCCTGATCCTAAGGGCTATTAATATTTTTAAAAGGTTAGTGGAGATTTTATAAATGTAGTAGATAAGAACTCTTTCAGAGTTTCATGAGATAGGGGGAAGCGTGACAGGTTAAAAAAAACAGCCATCCTCAAACTGAGGAAGTGAGCCTTGTATCAAAAGGCTAAAAAGGGAAAGGGGAAAAGTGTAATTCCTATTCTGTGCCAGAAATTATAGTCTAAGGACCTTATGTTATGTTTAACACTCCTCCCAGGTAGATATCTTCATTTCTTACACTATAGGCAGGAAAAACTTAAGCTAAGAGAAGTTAAGCGACTTTCCTAATATCCACATCTAAGTGAGTAACAATGCAAGGATTTAAAAATTTGACTCTTCTAGTCATAGAAAGAGCCCATAAGCATATCAGATATGGACTCTAGACCTAGGTGGGCCCTACCCAACTGAGTGGCACTGGGCAAAGCATTTTTCCTTTCTGGACCTGTTTCCCCATCTGTCAAGAGAAGAAGTTGGGTAGGATAACATTTTCACCCCCATTTAGAACTGCTGTTCTGTCACCCAAAGTTAGTTAGTGTTAATCGCTCGGTAGTGTCTGACTCTTTGTGACCCAATGGACTGAGCCTACCAGCTTCTCTGTCCATGGAATTCTCCAGGAGTGGGCTGCCATTCCCTTCTCCAGGGGATCTTCCTGACCCAGGGACTGAACCCGGGTCTCCTGCATTGCAGGCAGATTCTTTACCACTAAGCCACCAAGGAAGCCCTCTGTGACCCAAAAGCCCCCTATAAATGTAGCACTTTACATTATTCCCCAGGGTAAGCATCTATCCTCTACCTCAAAAGGCTCTTGCTATAATCCTAAGAGGTCCCCCAGTTATCAATTTATTGAGATTCACTGATTAGCTGAAGTTCACTCAGCAAATCAGTGGGAGGGTGCACTTGGGCCTTATTCCAGGCACAGGAGGGTCTCAGGCTTTTAGCACACCCCACATTATGGGGTTTTTTTTCAGTCACGAAAAGCTCACTGAGATTTCCAGTGCTTAAAAACACTGCTGTGTTACTTTAAATGAAGACAATAAGGGACTATACATAGTACTGGCTTTCTAAAACTACAAGCCGTCTTATTTTCCAGCTTTTCCCCATGACCAAGGTAATTTGTCTGGCCTTTGTCACGCTTTGCCAGAACCGACAGCAGGCTACTAGTTTGTATTCTAGAAGCAGAGTCAGTCACTTTTGGTTTTGGCAAGATTGCAGACAGACAATCAGAACAGAATGAAGGCAGCAAATAGAGGAGGCACTCTTAGGAGGCTGAGCTGGAAGGGGTCAGCTGCAGCTGGTGCTGGAGTAGCGATGACTGGAAAGCGGTAGGAAGTGGCCAGAGGACGGGCTGGGAAGCTAGTGGTGCTCCTATAGCAAGCTGACCCACATCCTCTCTTCTTACCTATAAACTACTGGCTGAATCATGATTACAGCACTTCACAAAGCACCTTCATGTCTAACATCTCACTGGATTATTACAACGGCACTGGGAACAAAACACTGCGGCACTGCCTCACTTCTGTTACAGAGATGAGGAAACCCAGGCTTGAAGAGGTGCAACGGAACGAACAAAAAACACAACTAATACACGCAACAGCTCTAACCAAAACCCAATTTTCTTCTGATCCCAAACGCTTACTCTGTGCCCTGTACCATACTTCCTCCCAGGTCATCACAGATGAAAAGATGTGGGTTGGTAGAAAAGGGAAAGAAATTCAGCTGACTGCCTCACTGTGCTCTTATCTCCGGTCCTAAATTACACTGTGCAGTCAGGATCTGGGCACAGGCTCGAGGATTAAACGTTAATATGAAGTTAATAACAAGAAAGCCCAGATTTGGAACTAGAGTCTGCCTTCACCCATTAATTCAACTGAGTAGGGGAGATTAAGTCTGTAAATAAATCACTTCGGTTCAAGGCGGGATAAACATGAACATACGAACTGGACAGACTCTGAGGCATTTTCTCCGCCTCAGCTGTTGTTCAGTCATTAAGTCATGTCTGACTCTTTATGACCCCACGGACTGCAGTCCACCAGGCTCCTCTGTCCATGGAATTCTCCAGCAAGAACACTGGAGTGGGTTGCCATTTCCTTTTCCAGGGGATCTTCCCGGATAAGGGTTAGAACTCGTGTCTCCTGTACTGGCAGGCAGCTGCTTTACCACTGAGCCAGGAGGGAAGCCCCTCAGGAGGTCCCTCGGGAGGGAGGCTAACCACAGTACTGATATTTTGAGCCAAATAATTCTTCATCATGGGGGCTGTCCTGTACATCACACATCGTTTAGTAGCACCGCAGGCCTCTACCCACTAAATGCTATCAGCACCTTCCCTCCTACAGTTGAGACAACCAAAAATACCTCCAGATATTGCCCAGTGTCCTCTGGGGGGCAAAAATCAACCCCAGCTGAGAACCACCGCTCTAAGGGTTACAGAGGTTTAAGGCAAAAGTCAGTTAATGCAAGTTGTGGGTGCTGAGGAAAAGTTTCATGGAGGAGGTCATATTTGAACTGGACCTTGAAGAACAGATAAAGTTTCTATAGGTGAGGATGAGAGAATAAAAAGAAGGAAGTCTAGAAAGGGAGAACATAAAAGCAAGATGAGAAAGCAGTGCTGAAAAATGCTCTAGTTCAGCAAGAAGAGGAGCTTCTGTTGGCAACAGGGGATCAAATATCCACTGGAATCACATCACGGGTAGCTGTTTATCAACTAACAGTTACAAGATACACAAACACATTAAGAAGCAGCCAACAATGCAAGATACTAAAAAGATTGATATGAACAGTTTACGAGTCAAACCAGTGGTGTTTTCATATGTCCCATTCTGTCCTACCCAGGAGGACAGAATGCTGCCCGAGTGTCATCTCTTACATTGCATCTAGTGCACATTACATTTAGCCAGCATTAAACGAAGCTTGGGGCTTCCCAGATGGCACAGTGGTAAACAATCTGTCTGCCAGTGCAGGAGATGCGGGTTCGATCCCTGGCTCGGGAAGATCCCATAGAGTAGGAAATGGCAGCCCGCTCCAGGATTCCTGCCTGGGAAATACCATGGGCAGAGGAGCCAGGAAGGATGCAGTCCATGGGATCGAAAAGAGTCGGACATGACTGGGCACACTGAGCACAGAGCAAATGAGGCTCGGAACCAGAGCGGAGGCGGGCGAAGTAACTAGGGACCGAGACGGCCAGGAGTCTCCCAAAGGAGTCAGAGAGTGCTGGGCCTTGAGAGGACAGGTTCTGGATAGCTGGAAGGGAGGAGAGGACCTTCCAGGTGAAGACGTCTGAGTTGGGAGAGAAATAAATATACACAACATATCCAAGGGACAGCCGGAGAGCAGCACAGCTGGGAAAGACGACGAGGCTGGTCAGAACGCTGAGCACACGCACCAGACTTCACTGTGTGGACAACCACACTTCACTGTGCTTCCCGAGAAGCAAAGTAACAGTCTTTTAAAATGTGGCATCCTGTCCAATAGTTCTCTTAGCTGCACATTAGAAAGACTTAGGGAGCTTTGAGGGAGGTCAATACCAGGCCCCAACCCTAAGGATCCAACTTAATCGGGCTAAGATAGGGCCCAGTATGGTTTTTAACATACAGTTAAAGCTGAGAACCACTGGTCTACAGATATGCCTAGAAATTGAAGTGATTTGCCTGAATTCATGTATTCAGCTGGGTGTGGGGTTGGGACTGGCTGGCGTCTGGATTCCTATTCCAAGCTCTGAAAGATATCACAGAGTCCTGGGCTAAATTCCATACTTCAGTCTTTAAGAAGCATAATCTGATGACTTGGCTCTCAAGTTTTGCCAGGGTTAAAGCCTGAATTAATCTAATCATAAAACTATTGACTTAAGTATCCTCTCAAGTGTCTAGGGTAATGGATGCTGGTTTCATTGCTGTCTCCTGAGGGCCCTTAGGAAAAGAAAGGGTCTCAGGAGACTCCCCAGAAAGCCAGATAAACAAGCCAAACCACCCAGCTCTGTGGAAGAAACAATGGCTTTTTAAAAAGCAGCTAGCTCACCAAGCTTGTGCACCACATAAAGGAAAGTCTGGGTTACTCTGAGAGATGCTATGCCATAAGCAAAGGCGGGGGATGGGGGAGTGATCAAAGACGCTTGAAGCATCCTTGCAGAAACTCATTTTTACAGTAAATATCTCTACCAGGCCTCAGCCCTGGATAAGGGCTATCCACACACCTTGTGTTTTTCTGAAAGGAAGAGAACAGCACCCCTCACAACAGGCCCACTCCTGCTGTGTCACTCCTGGATTCTGGCAGCAGGTGGTGAACAGGAGGTTTGCAGAGACTGCCAAGCTGGGAATCTGAGTCTGCCTGTATCATCATCAGATTAATTCCAGGGTATCAGTACAGATAACTATTAGAACAAAGCAACACACATCTCGGGGCGTTCTTTTTCACCTCACACACCCATCAACCAGTTGATCCCTTCTAACGAGGGGATCACACTAAAGTAACTCTAGAAGAAGAAGCGCTACCCTCTGCCTTCAACTCTTGAAGGACACAGCTCAGGACACTAGGAAAGCTACTGCCGGCAAGCACTGGTACATGCTCTTGGGATGGGTTCCAGGTTCCCGCCAGCTCTAAGACAGAATCCCGGAAAACAACGTGTTCTTCAAGACAGCCGGAGTGGAGGTAAAGGACAAACAAGAGACCTGAGAGGCAGCACTTAAAGCTCACACTAACTTCATGCTCATGATATATTGATCACTTACTTTATGCTAGATACCATAATATGCACTTTATTTGTCCATTCATTATTTCTTTATATTTCCTGACACACTTATAAGATAGTCCATTAGTAATCCTTCTCATTTTACAGATGAAGAAACTGAGGCGCGGAGAGGTTTTGTAATATGCCAAAGGTCACACAGCTAGCAAGTGGCACAGAAAGGATTTGAACCTGAGCAGCCTGCAGCTAGAGCTTTGGCCGGCCTCTATAAACGACTTTTCCCACTGGATCCCAACTGATCATTAATTTTTCTACTTATTTGTTTCAGGTTTGGCTACTAGAACCTATCAGGATCTTAATGATCAAAGAATTTTGAAAACTGAGAACCATCCAACAAAATTTAGGTATTATTATCATCACCATTATTATTAATGAACAGGGGAGGCTTGCACCTATCTGAGGATATTTGAAAAGCAATTACCCTTGGACTGTCTCATCACCCAAAGTTACATTCCAGGCAACCTCCTGGTTAAAACCATGTCCCGACAGAAAGGTTTAAAAGAATCAACATCTTTAGGACTTCTCTGCTGGTCCAGTGTCTAAGATTCTGTGCTTCCAACCCCCGGGTTCGGTCCCTGATCAGGAAACTAACTAGATCTCACATGCTGCAACTAAGACCTGGTGCAGCAAAACAAATTAAAAAAAAAAAAAACACAACAGATACTGCAAAACTTATAACAGCAACCAAAAGCACCTTCTAATAATTAGTAATAAAATCAAGTATGAAGAGTGGCTGTATCAGAAATTTATCCTTGGCTCAAATGAAAACTCAATCTGTAGACAGTGGGCATTTTTAGGTGGTAAACGATTAACAACCAAATGACAGAGCTAAACTTCTCTACTTGGGAAATTTATTTTCTTTTTCTATATTACATCTGAGGGATATAAAAAGTAGCACCTCCAAACAAAAAAAAAAGTGGGGGAGAAAGCCTGCTCCACATCATGTTCTCTACCAAGTTTAATAACATGACTTGATAGTTTTCTGAGGACTGTTACCTAGAATTCAACTCAGAATGTAGTGAAGCCGTATTTCTTCCAAAGCACACCCCACTGAGCCATGAAATAGCCAACAACCATGGATATTTATTTAAGACTGATAATATGTCAAACTCTGTGATGCGCTTTGGGAACATGACAGAATTCTGCATCACTGTAACATCTCTTCACTGAAGAGATAAGATCAAAAGACAAAATACCCAATTTTGTATGGCACTTAAAATATCCTCCAGTTCTGCTGACAGCCCAGTGGTTAGGAATCTGGGCTTTCACTGCAGTGGTCCAGGTTCAACCACTGTTGGGGAGCTGAGATTCTGTGCAGCGCAGCCAAAAAAAAAACCAGTCTCCCATACACCTCAGTTAATTTCACATTAATAAGATGACAATTAGTGGCAAAATTGTAGGTAAATTATAAATACAACAGAATTAGCACTGTGGTTAAAGAAGAAAAAAAATCATTTACCAAAGAAAGCCCTGGTCAATACTCATATTAAATCTAGGTTAAGTATCTGTGTGCTATTTTCAAGCAGTCTCTTAAAAACAGAAAGTGGGGTTGGGGTAGGAAGGTTTAAAAAGTTCTATCAGAATAGATGACTGGATATCCAGTTCAGCAGTAAACCTAAATGTTATCAATCTGTGGACTTGAAAGTACTCAAAACACCCCTTCCTTTCATCATCTCTATTCAGCCTTGTCATTTCCCCCTCGCCCCCCACCCCCACAATCTCTCATTTGCCTTTTCCTTATCTTTCTGACTATCCTCACTTCTTGCCTGGATTTGTTCATTCATCATTTATCAAGTGTCTATTACCTGCCACACACAGAACTAGACCCTTGCCCCTCATCTTAGGAAGCTTACGTGATACTCAGCAGAGCTGCTGTCTGCCCTTCTCGATCACCAGACTGCAAGCTTTAGCAAAGGCTTTGTATTTCCAGAACCAGCAGCATCTGGCACACAGCAGACACTCTAAAAATGTCTGTTGTGTGACACTAGATTACTTTAGCAAGCTCTTTTTTAAATCCATAAATATTTTAGTACATATCTTCAAAAACAACTCTTACTTTTCTTTCCTTTTTAAAACACGAAAACAGTATGTGCACAATGCAAAAATAGTACTGAGAGCTATGGAGTAAAAAGTGAATTCTCCAACCCTCTAAATCCCACTCCCAGAAATGACTACTATTACAGTTTGGAATGTATCTTTCCAGAACTTTCTTATGGTGGTATACAACACACACAAATATACGTTTTCTGGAACAAGTTCTTTCACAGTTTCTGACTCTAGTTTTTCAACTTTCTAATCCAGCCCAAGTTCTCAAAGTGCTGTCCCTGAATCAGGAGCATCAGCAGCATCTGGGAACTTGTTAGAAATACAAATTCTCAGGCCCCACCCCAGACCTACTGAATCAGAAATTCTGGAGATGGGGCCCCCACAATCTGTCTTAATAAACTTCAGGTAATTCTTATACACACTAACGGTTGACAACCACTGAACACAAGCAAGTCACCCTGGTCAAGCCAGTTTTTTTAAATTGTCTCTTAAATATTTTATTGTCAGGTGTGGCAACCATGCTTTGGTTTTAAGTGTTAGGCACTTAGTCGTGTCCAACTCTTTGCAACCTCATGGACTGTAGCCCAACAGCCTCCTCTGTCCACGGAATTCTCCAGGCAAGAACACTGGAGTGGGTTGCCATTCCCTTCTCCAGGGGATCTTCCCGACCCAGGGACCAAATCTAGGTCTTTTGCATTGCAGGCAGATTCTTTACCATGTGAGCCACCTACCATCCTACTTCAAAATGCGTTCCTTGTCCTGTTGATTAATTCTGACAGTACCAATCTGTCAGAGTCCAGAAAGGCCCTCGATCCTCCCCAAAGTGCTCTCTGTGTCACAGCTCATACTGATGCCTCTTGACATACCTAGTCCCTCTACCATATAATTTAACAACTAGGTATGCACTGTCTCCAACGTTAGAGACGGGTTCTTTAACTCCTTCCCAACAGACCATAAGTTCCCTGAAGATGTGAATTGTATTTCTTTCACCCCTTCCTCACCCGTTTCACAAATATTAAGAGTTGGGCTTCCCCGGTGGCTCAGACAGTAAAGAATCCGTCTGCAAATGTGGGAGACCTGGGTTCAGTCTCTGGGTTAGGAAGATCCTCTGGAGGAGGGCATGGCAACTCACTCCAGTATTCTTGCCTGGAGAATCCCCATGAACAGAGGAGCCTGGCGGGCTACAGTCCATGGGGTTGCAAAGAGTCGGACAAGACTGAGAGACTAAGCACACATACAAGGATGAATTCACTGGAATACTGATAAACTTTTAGTGGATAAAAAGTCTACATTCAAGTTGAAGCACCAGTTCTATAACCCTGGCCTTGGACAAGTTCCCTTCTCAGGAAGAAGTCTACAAAAGCAGCACAGCTGGACTCAATGACTTGATGCTTCCTTTCAGCCTTGGGCAATGTATAATTTTATGAAATGTCCCACGTTGGAATATCGTATTCCATTATGTTTGAGTATACAATTATACACATTGCTTTGCTTATAATGCTATTATGGTGATTTTTAGATGAGTTACAGTTAGGAATAGTATTTCCCAGTTAGCTAGTAAGCTCTTTGAACAAGAACTATGAGAATCTTGCACCATACCGAGCACCATTCCTTACACATAACAGCTCAATCTATTTGCAGATTATTTGGAAAAAAATCTTTTAATTATTTATATGGAAAGCCTATGCAACCATCTACAGCCTCCCAAACGGCCCTTTGAATATTTATTGTTATAAGTACTATGAAGATTTATAGTAAAAATTTTGAGTACTCTAATAACACTGGGGCAGTCAGCCACATAAGGCAAAAGAAGGTAAAACTGAATCCTACATGTATTTGTGCTAGTCACTCAGTCATGTCTGACTCTTTACAACCCCATGAACTCTAACCCTCCAGACTCCTCTGTCCATGGGATTCTTCTGGCAAGTATAATACTGGAGTGGGTTGCCAGTTCCCTCTCCTACATGTATTCAGGGACAGACTAAAAACCTATAAGCCTGAGGCTACCTTCGTGCAAAATGCAAATAAAAATTGCCCTGTACACTTAAGTGACATATACCAATTCCACTCTTGGGGATAAACAGGCTTCTTGACTTAGAACCTTTTTCTGCAAATTTTCAGACACAAGAGGGTGGACTAGAGACCTCTGAGTGGTCAGTTGTTGAATGACCAGAAGTTGAATCTAAAGAGAAGGCCAGCAAAAAGAAATTGAAGGGCAGAATGAAGGAACAGAAGGGCAGCAGGAAAACATCACTCTTTGAGTAATACAAAGGAACTGTGGAAATTCACTGATTCTTTCCCAGGGCCTACAGTGAGCCAAGCACTTGGGACTGCAAAGATGCTCCCTGACCTCAACAGGCTAATAGTTCTAAGAATAAGACTGAATCCTCTACCCTACCTACCTATCTACCTACACACACACACACACACACGCACACACACACAAGCGCACAGGCACAGATGTATGTGTGTGTATGTAATTCTAATTAGGAAAATCAAGCAAGGAAGGCTTCACAGAAAAGGTGGTAAGTTAATGGAACTTTGAAGTACGCAGGAGAATTTGCTAAGGACTGGGAGAAAAAAAAGACAGTTTGAGCTATTTATTGGGAAAGAAACATTCCCATATTTTTACAGCTGTTCCTTTGGGAACTTGAAATCGGTTAAGCTTCTTATATTCTACACTACTTTGTCAAGGATCTCTTTCTCTTTTTACTTCATGTTAAATGAGAGGTTCAAGCCCAGCACTGGAATAGAGCCAGAAAGCCCCAGGATAAGGGGAGTGCTCACCAGATTTGTTCTTTCACCTCCAAATCCAACCAGCCCAGCTCTATCAGTCTTGACCTCCTGGCAGCCAGAAAAGGAAGGGTAATAACATCCTTTGGGGGCAAAATCTGGACCCAAGACAAGGCTTACCTCTGTTTTGCCAGTAAGCCACCGTCCCTGCTCCTAAACCAGGAGGTTCCCAGTTTACCTGACAGAGAGGCCAGCTCTGCAGGAAAAAAGCTGCATGAAAAGGAAAGAGGACGCATCTGATGGCAAGCGCTGAGGTACTGAGATAATCTTAAAATGTTTACGAAGATCCCTGGCACACTGGCAAGCGCTGGGTGAACGTGAGCTCTTAAGAACAATGCTATTACCATTATTACAGTTAACACCTCAACTGTACTTCATCAACAAGAAAATGCCGTTTTTGCAGCCTACTTTTATGACGTTGAAGAATCTCCGGAGATGCGAGTGTATTTCAGATTTTTTCCAAAGGAACAAAACCGCACTAGCTTGAGAGCCCCCGACCCTGAGTTCCAGAGCCACTCCAGCCTCTGGTCTGGCGCGTGACCTTGGGCAGGGAGCCTCACCGCTCGGTGCCTCAGTTTCCTCATCTGTAACCAGGGGTTAAGAAGCTGCTCCCTCTCATGGTAGCCGCGGGGTACAGCCAGAGGGTACTCTTGACCGCACCAGGACCCCACGGGTGCAAGGCGAGCTCTTGGCGCATCTTCCAGGTTCCCCACCCGCCTATCCGGCTCCCGGGCAGACGGAGCAGACGAATGTCCGACACCGAGGCCCACCGAGCTCCGCCGACTGCAGAGCAAAAGCGGGAAAGGGGGTCGCGCCTGCGGAGGGTCCGAGGCTGAGGTGCTGGGCACCCAGAGGCTCGGCCGCTGCCGCCTGCACGCCGTCGCCAGCGGGTTCGCCGTGAGCCCCGCCGCCCAGGTGAGTAGCGGCCGAAAGAGGCCGGGCTGCTCCGGGTCCCCAGGCGACGAGGGCGGAGGGCGCCCGAACACTTGGAGGAGGCTGGCAGCGCTCACCCAAGCCCCGGCGCGCTGGGGTGATGAGGCAGGGAAGGAGAAGGAAAAGGGAACGACGACCCCACAGGCAGCACGGCGCGCCCACAGCCAACCAGGCTGAGGCGCTCACACTCACCTGAAGCTCGGGCAACCGCCGTCAGCGCAGCACCGGCGGCGGCGGCAGGAGTGGGGCGGGGAAGGCTCTGCGCCCGCGCAGGCGCGCTGAGGACGCCAGGCAGCGCATGCGCACTCTGCTTGCCCGGCTGGGGAACTATGGAGGTGGTGGTTGAGTTGGCGCCATCTTCGGCATACAATGATTTTCTCTTATTGTTTGTGGTTTTAGCTTCCCTTGGCTAGCTCTAGTCTTAAAAGTATTGAATGGGAAATAAATAATTCATACGTTTTTACTTGCTGTGCTGTTCTGAGTAGTGTGTTGAAATCTCTGGTTTTGCTCCCTCCCACACGGGAAGTGAATCAGTCCTTTGTCCAGCATACCCACGCGGTATATGCTGCTTGCCCCTTTAGTCTTCTAGTCTGTCATCAGATCGATTGTCTGGATACGGAAGTGTTTGTTTCAAGTAACCCTTACTTTGCTTGATAATGGCCCCAAAGTCCAAAAGTGGTATTGCTAGTGATGTGGAGAAGCCAGAGAAGCCACAAAGGGTGAAAGTTCTCAAATTAGTAAGAAAAAAACAGGTATGCTGAGGTTGCTAAGCTCTGTGGTAAGAATGAGTTTTCTGTCAGGGACTTCCCTGGTGGTCCAGTGGCTAAGACTCTGAGCTCTCAATGCAAAGGTCCTGAGTTTGATCCCTGGTTGGTGAATTAGATTGCATGTGTTACAACCAAGACCTGGTGCAGTTAAATAAATTTTTTTTTTAAATTGAATTTTCTGTAAAATTGCAGGAAAAAAAAATTGTGCTTTTAGGTCACACTTCAAACTGCTTAAGTTAGGGCCACAGTGCATAAAAGGTGCTTAGTTAAGAATGAAATACACCTGAAACTATCACAGCCTTAATAAACTATTCCTTGTTGTTCAGTTCCTAAGTCTCTACAACTCTTGTAACCCCATGGGCTGCAGCACACCATGTTTCCCTGTCCTTCACTACCTTATGGGGTTTGCTCAGATTCACATCCATTGAGTCAGCGATAATATCTAGCCATCTCATTCTCTGCCACCCTCTTCTTTTGCCTTCTCTCTTTCCCAGGATCAGGATCTTTCCCAGTGAGTCGACTCTTCACATCAGGTGGCCAGAGTACTAGAGCATCAGCTTCAGCACCAGTCCTTCCAGTGAATATTCAGGGTTGATTTCCCTTAGGATTGACTGGTTGGATCTCCTTGCAGTCCAAGGGACTCTCAAAAGTCTTCTCCAGCACCACAATTCCAAGGTATCAGTTATTCCACGCTCAGCCTTCTTCATGGTCCAACTCTCACATCCATACATGACTACTGGAAAAACTGTAGCTTGGACTATACGGACCTTTGTCAGCAAAATGATGGCTTTGCTTTTATAGTAATAAACTATACTTCAATATAAACTTTTTTTAATGAAAAGGCATTAAATTTATGAAAGACACAAACAAAATACATATTTTGATTGATGTGTTGCCCCAGAAAACACTGAATCTATTGTTAAACTGAAGTTCATGTGTCCCACTGTCAGTGAGGCCAAACAAACCAAAATGTTGGACTTTGGAGCAGAGAAACATTGATTACAGGGCTAAGCAAGGATCAATCAACCTGGGCTCAAAAGACCCAAACTCCCCCATGGCTTTCAGGGAAGGAATTTTAAAGGCAAATTTGGGGGTGAGGGATACAGGATGCATAACTTTCTTCTGATTGATTGGTGGTAAGGTAACAGAGTGATGTTTCAACTTTGTGGTTCCAATCAGTCTGGGGTATACTGCTGTCCTCATGCAATCACCATCTTCCACCTGGGTGGGGCTGGGGTAGGGGGTAGGTCTTAGTTTCTTTATAGCAACTCAGATGGTTCTGTATATCCCTTAAGGAGGAACAAGGACTCTTTATCACTGAACGATTGTTTCCTGGTTGCTTTTCTTTTCTTTCCGCATTGCTCTTTGAAACTCAAGAGGCCTAGGAGACCAAAGTCTTTTTCTACAGACAAGAAATGGGACGTCGAAGGGCTTTTGTATGCAGGAGGGCCCCAGTGGCCCCTGCTTGGTTCCAAGTCATTACAAAGACTTCAGCAAGGGATCCCCTGAAGAGTGACACCAAGCCATTTACTGAAAATAAGGGATGGTTGGGGGCTTCCCTGGTGGCTCAGATGGTAAAAAATCTGCCTGCAATGCAAGAGACCTGGGTGTGACCTCTAGGTCAGGAAGATCACCAGGAGAAGGGAATGGCTATCCACTATTCTCGCCTGGTGAACTCCACAGAGAGAGGAGCCTGGCGGGCTATGGTCCGTGGGATCACAAAGACCTGGACACAACTGAGCAACTGATACTGACATAAGGGAAGGTCAAACAGATTCAGCAATAGTTTGGACTGGAAAGTAGAAAAATTACTGGGGACTGTGTCTGCCAATGAAAAAAATGATACCAATCAGGACCCTGTGGGGGGTTCCTGGGAACAAAAGCCTTTCTTTGTCCCACATTTCTTTGTTGTTGTTGTTTTGGGTGCACCACACAGCTTGCTGGGATGCAGAGATCTTAGTTCCCCGACCAGGAAATGAACCCAGCAGACCTGGCATGAGACCACAGAGTCCTAACCACTGGACCACCAGGGAATCCCCCTTCCCATTTCTTGATTACAGGAAATAGGCCTCATTCATAACATGAACTTCCCTGAGTTGCAAAGTCAGGTTCAGTTCAGTTCAGTCGCGTCTGTTTGCAACTCCATGAATTGCAGCACGCCAGGCCTCCCTGTCCATCACCAACTACCAGAGTTCACTCAGATTCACATCCATCGAGTCAGTGATGCCATCCAGCCATCTCATCCTCTGTCGTCCCCTTCTCCTCCTGCCCCTAATCCCTCCCAGCATCAGAGTCTTTTCCAATGAGTCAACTCTTCTCATGAGGTAGCCAAAGTACTGGAGCTTCAGCTTTAGCATCATTCCTTCCAAAGAAATCCCAGGGCTGATCTCCTTCAGAATGGACTGGTTGGATCTCCTTGCAGTCCAAGGGACTCTCAAGAGTCTTCTCCAACACCACAGTTCAAAAGCATCAATTCTTCAGCGCTCAGCCTTCTTCACAGTCCAACTCTCACAAGGCACGTTCAAACTGTTGCTAATTAGAGACAAAGGTCCATACAGTCAAAGCTATGATTTTTCCAGTAGTCATGTACTGATGTAGGAGTTGGACCCATAAAGAAGGCTGAGTGCCGAAAGATTGATGCTTTTGAACTGTGGTGTTGGAGAACTCTTCTCCAACTTCTCCATCTTGGACTGCAAGATCCAACTAATCAGTCCTAAAGAAAATCAATCCTGAATATTCATTGGAAGGACTGCTGCTGAAGCTGAAGCTCCAATGCTTTGGCTACCTGATGCAAATAGCTGACTCACTGGGAAAAACCCTGATGCTGGGAAAGACTGAAGGCACGAGGAGAAGGGGACAACAGAGAACGAGATGGTTGGATGGCATCACTGACTCGATGGATATGAGCTTGAGCAAGCTCCGGGAATGGTGATGGACAGGGAAGCCTGGCACACTGCCGTCCATGGGGTCACAAATAGCTGGACACAACTCAATGACTAAACAACACTTAGAGAAGGGAGGGGATGCAGAAGCAAGGAACAGTCAAGAGAAACAATAGAGCAGCCTTGGGGCAGGTCTCAGTATCTTTTGAGCTATTTTGCAGAAACCCCCACCAGATGGGAGAAATCCCAGACCAGTTGGAACCAGGTTGATGATGTTGACTTCCACTTCACCACCAACTAATCAAAAGATTATCCATCAGCTAGTTGATCACGTCCTCTTTGAATCATTACTATGAAACTTCTTACTACCTGCTCCAGGTTGGGACACACCATTTTGAGGTCATTAGCCCACTGATCCCCTTTGCCTGGTAAAGCAATAGAGCTATTCTTTCCTATTTCACCAAAACCTGTCCCTGAGAATTAATTTGGTATCAGGGTAGAGGCCAGATTTGGCTTCAGAAGCTGTTGCCACATTTCCATCAGAGGTGAAGAATTTGACTGAAGAGGAAGGAAGGGATACCATCCAAAGCAAGTCTTCATGTGATGAAACTGGGTTCTTCTGGAAGAAGAATCCCAACAGAACCAAACACCATCCGGGAAGCTCTTTTTTAATCATGAGCCACCCATTCTCCTTGCTTGGCCCTTTTGATAAATCTTTCTCTGCTCCAAGCTCGTGTTTGAGTTTGTTTGGCCTCATTGTGTGTCAGGCACAAGAACGTGCAACAAATCTACCGTCATAAAAGTACAAAGGAAGCACTAGATCATAAAACTTGGAAAAGCAGATTAACTCTGGTATTACTGGCAATGCTACAGAGCATATGTTGAAGGCAGGAGTTGTATACAAAGACCCAACAGGTTTTCAAAAACAAAACCAAGAATTATCTGCTTGTATTCTTACAACATAATCCAGCTAACAGTTATCTTGTTTATGGAATGATTCTACCAATGCTTCATTCCAGAAATGAAAAATATTTGGAAAAGGAAAGGTTGGAATTTAAAATCCTATTACTAATAGACAATGCACCTGGTCATCCTGAATCTGTTTGCTTTGAAAATGTCAAAGTTGTATTTTTATCTCCAAATACAACCTCAATGCTTCAGCCACTTGACAAGCCATCAGTTGGTCAAGGCCACATACACCTGCCCAGTATCTGATGACATATGGTCAGCAATTAATGCAGATTTTAATCCGGACACAATGCAGTGCTTGAAATCATTACTATTGCCAATGAATAACATTCATCAGAGATGCAGTAAGTGAATTAAAACCACACTCTTAATGCCTGCTGGAAGAACTTATAAAGTCATGAATGATTTTAAAGGTTACTGAGGTTCGATGGAGAAGTTAGGAAACTCATTCACATAGCAAGACAAGCTGATGCCAGAGGATCTGCCAACACGCTTGATGAGAAAGTAGAAGACCATATTGAAGGGCACTGAGAAGTGTTAACAATGGAGTTATTGGACAAACTTGTGGAGCCATCTACTGAGAAAGAGGAAGGCAAAGCAACTGAAGCAGAATCAGCAATGTGGACACTACTGAAATTTGCCAAAATGTTTCAAATTTCACAATTTCAAATATATGGAATATGACCCTCAGATGAAAAGAAGCATCATAGCAACTACTCACAATCACCAAAGGATTACAATTGCTGCAGCAACACTTCAATGAGTTAAAGAGACAACTCCAATTACAATGTTTTCCCAAAAGCTTTCAGCAACCACCTTCAACTGTATCTTGTGGTTCCCCAAAATCATCTACTCAGACATCCAACCATGGACACTGTAATGTCTCAATGATCCTCCTCCTGATGTACAGTTAGAAAGTCAATAGTAGCCTAAAGCTATGTCACAATGCCTCACTTAATCACATAGGCACTATATCATCTCACATCATCTCTGAGGAAGGTAAGTACAAGACAATACAACATGTTGAGAATGAGACCACATTTACCCAAGTTTTATTACAGTATATGGTTACAATTGCTCTATTTTATTATTGTTGTTGTTAATCTCTTAATGTGCCTAATTTATAAGTTAAACTTTATTGTAGGTAAGTAAATAGAGGAAAAAACTTCGCAATTACAGGGCATACTATCTGCAGTTTCAAGCATCCACTGGGGTCCTGGAACATAATCTCCCTCAGTTAAGAGGAAAGTACTGTAGTTGTCCTGCTTCGGAGTCTCCTTGGAGAACCTTTAACTAGAACTGCTCAGAGGGAGGGGTGTTGAGAGCTGTGTCTGGCTGGCTTCTGCCCTTCTGCCAAGTTACATCCTTATGGAGCCCCTAAGACCTCTCTACACGGCAAGGCCTCCTCCTTTGACATGGGCCTAGAGTGGTACCCAAGGTCACGTGGCACCGAGCACTGTGCCTGGCATCAGGAACAGGCTTAGTCAATTTTGGTGAATGAACCAGTAACTTAAGAACTAGATATAGCACAGGGAACTCTTCAATACTATGTAATGACCTATATGGGCAAAGAACCTAAGAAAGAGTATGTGTTTGTGTGTGTATACATATATATGTATACACACACATATACACATATATATATCTGATTCACTGTGCTGTGTTGCAGAAACTAACACAACATTGTAAATCCACTATACTCAAAACAAAATTAAAAAAAAAACAAAACCAAAACTAAAATCCAAAACAGGGCTCCTAATTCCCAGTCCTCCATTGTATCACCTCTACTACAACCACCAGTCACACCATTTCCTCTGAGTGCAACCTGAGTAGATTTTCCCAGACGATTACATTAAGCAATCAAAATGTACACAATATATTCCCTTCCTTGAAAGAGTTTATAATATAACCTATTATTTCCCTAGTATTAAATATCACTGATTAAAAGCAAGATACTTGTTAACTAAAGTAGGGCAAAAGGAAGAATATTACCAAACATCTCTAAGGCTCCAACTATCTGTAGCATTCACCAAGTACAATTCCTGAACCAAACTTGGGGGGAGAAAAAACTAGTACCTGGGCACAGCTTTTACTAATTATTGTGTTAGTTAACATTTCCTGAATGCTACATGGGTTCTAGTTGACCCTCCACTCCTATCTTTATGTTCTTGGTTGGATTATTAAGCCCCTCCATGCCTGAGTTCAACTATAATGAAAAAAAAAAACAAAAGAGGCAATCTCAAGTTGTGGTGTGTATGTATATAGAATGCTCAGATCTTATTCTTTTTCTGTGCTCTATTTTGTATGGTTATTAGAGATACAAAGACACTTCTTAATTCTTATAAACAAAACTTCCAAAACACTAAGGACTTCCCTGGTGGCCCAGTGCTTAAGAATCCACTTTCCAATGCAGGAGACTTGGGATTGATCCCTGACTAGGGAACTAGGATCCCAGATGCCACGTGGACTGCATGCCACAACTACAGGTCCATGTGCTCTGGAACCCACATGCTGCAAAGGAAGAACCAATACAATCACAAATAAATACGTTTTAAAAATGTAATACAGTGTACTAAATAAAATGGGGGGGGGGGGGAGGTACAATCACCTTTGGAGAGAGGTGTCCTCTCCCCATTTCACAGAAAGGAAATTGAGGATAAGGATGAAGATTCACTCCAAACTACACTCTTTCCACTATATTATTCTGCTTCTGAAAGAGTGGCAATTAAACACCACTCCTCTGATTTTTAAAAGCTTCCTTGGGGCCGTCCAGTTTCCCTTCATGCTCTCCTCTGGACAACATTATCTTATTCTTAAGGCTTTAATAACTAGGTTATTGTTAACTTCCAAATTTTACCCCTAGTCTAGGTTTTCCTACCCAATTTTCTACCTGTATATCCAACAATCTAGTTGAAATGTTTGGTATGCCAAATTTAACTGAGAATTTTCCCATTTAATTAACTGCTCATTATCTACCCAGTTGGAGTTTTTACCTTCCTGCATCCACATTCTTTTATTTTTTAGGCTCTTACCACACAACTGCACTCATCTCACATGCTAGTAAAGTAATGCTCAAAATTCTCCAAGCCAGGCTTCAGCAATGTGAACCGTGAACTCCCTGATGTTCAAGCTGGTTTCAGAAAAGGCAGAGGAACCAGAGATCAAATTGCCAACATCCGCTGGATCATAGAAAAAGCAAGAGAGTTCCAGAAAAACATCTATTTCTGCTTTATTTCCTATGCCAAAGCCTTTGACTGTGTGGATCACAATAAACTGTGGAAAATTCTGAGATGGGAATACTAGGCCACCTAACCTGCCTTTTGAGAAATCTGTATGCAGGTCAGGAAGCAACAGATAGAACTGGACATGGAACAACAGACTGGTTCCAAATAGGAAAACGAGTACGTCAAGGCTGTATATTTTCACCCTGCTTATTTAACTTATATGCAGAGTACATCATGAGAAACGCTGGACTGGAAGAAACACAAGCTGGAATCAAGATTGCTGGGAGAATTATCAATAACCTCAGATATGCAGATGACACCACCCTTATGGCAGAAAGTGAAGAGGAGCTAAAAAGCCTCTTGATGAAAGTGAAACAGGAGAGTGAAAAGTTGGCTTAAAGCTCAACATTCAGAAAACAAAGATCATGGCATCCGGTCCCATCACTTCATGGGAAATAGATGGGGAAACAGTAGAAACAGTGTCAGACTTTATTTTTTGGGCTCCAAAATCACTGTGGATGATGACTGCAGCCATGAAATTAAAAGACGCTTACTCCTTGGAAGAAAAGTTATGACCAACCTAGATAGCATATTCAAAAGCGGAGACATTACTTTGCCAACTAAGGTCCGTCTAGTCAAGGCTATGGTTTTTCCTGTGGTCATGTATGGCTGTGAGAGTTGGACTGTGAAGAAGGGTGAGTGCCGAAGAATTGATGCTTTTGAACTGTGGTGTTGGAGAAGCCTCTTGAGAGTCCCATGGACTGCAAGGAGATACAACCAGTCCATTCTGAAGGAGATCAACCCTGGGATTTCTTTGGAAGGAATGATGCTAAAGCTGAAGCTCCAGTACGTTGGCCACCTCATGTGAAGAGTTGACTCACTGGAAAAAACTCTGATGCTGGGAGGGATTGGGGGCAGGAGGAGAAGGGGACGACCCAGGATGAGATGGCTGGATGGCATCACAGACTCGATGGACGTGGGTCTGAGTGAACTCCGGGAGATGGTGATGGACAGGGAGGCCTGGCATGCTGCAATTCATGGGGTCGCAAAGAGTCGGACACGACTGAGCAACTGAACTGAACTGAACTAGTTGCGGCAAGTGGGATCTAGTTCCCTGACTAGGGATTGAACCTGGGCCTTCTGCACTGGGAGCTTGGAGTCTTAGTCACTGGACTCTCAGGGAAGTCCCCCATCCACTGTTCTTTAACTTGTCAATCTAATTCTTATAGCATTCCTGTGCTATAGAGTCTATCATTCTCCCAATCTTACAAATAAGAGGTTAAATGACTTTTTCTCAGTCACTAAGTAGCAGTTAGGCTTTTAACATGGAGGTGACATGCCTGCTGTGTTCCAGACACTATGAATGACGCCCCCTACTCACTCACTGCTAACTCCCAGCCCAGGCAGTCACTCTGCACCTGACCACTGCAGACTATTAAAGAGCACAACTGGTCTCTAATATCCACACCTACTTGGTTCTAACTGTTTTTGAAAATAAAGTTCTTCAAAAGTGAGGGGACATACATATCATTCAGTTCAGTTGCTCAGTCGTGTCCGACTCTTTGCGACCCCATGAATCACAGCACGCCAGGCCTCCCTGTCCATCACCATCTCCTGGAGTTCACTCAGACCCACCTCCATCGAGTCCGTGATGCCATCCAGCCATCTCATCCTCTGTCGTCCCCTTCTCCTTCTGCCCCCAATCTCTCCCAGCATCAGAGTCTTTTCCAATGAGTCAACTCTTCACATGAGGTGGCCAAAGTACTGGAGCTTCAGCTTTAGCATCAGTGTCCTTCCAAAGAAATCCCAGGGTTGATCTCCTTCAGAATGGACTGGTTGGATCTCCTTGTAGTCCAAGGGACTCTCAAGAGTATTCTCCAACACCACAGTTCAAAAGCATCAATTCTTCGGCGCTCAGCCTTCTTCACAGTCCAACTCTCACAGCCATACATGACCACAGGAAAAACCATAGCCTTGACTAGACGGACCTTAGTCGACAAAGTAACGTCTCCGCTTTTGAATATGCTATCTAGGTTGGTCATAACTTTTCTTCCAAGGAGTAAGCGTCTTTTAATTTCATGGCTGCAGTCATCATCCACAGTGATTTTGGAGCCCAAAAAATAAAGTCTGACACTGTTTCTACTGTTTCCCCATCTATTTGCCATGAAGTGTTTGGACCGGATGCCATGATCTTCGTTTTCTGAATTTTGAGCTTTAAGCCAACTTTCTCACTGTCCTCTTTCACTTTCATCAAGAGGCTTTTTAGCTCCTCTTCACTTTCTGCCATAAGGGTGGTGTCATCTGCTTATCTGAGGTTATTGATATTTCTCCCGGCAATCTTGATTCCAGCTTGTGTTTCTTCCAGTCCAGCGTTTCTCATGATGTACTCTGCATGTAAGTTAAGTAAGCAGGGTGACAATATACAGCCTTGACGTACTCCTTTTCCTATTTGAAACCAGTCTGTTGTTCCATGTCCAGTTCTAACTGTTGCTTCCTGACCTGCATACAGATTTCTCATGAGGCAGGTCAGGTGGTCTGGTATTCTCATCTCTTTCAGAATTTTCCACACATATGGTATACGTGGCTGATTTATGTTCATATATGGGAGAAACCAACACAATATTGTAAAGCAATTATCCTCCAATTAGAAATAAATTAAAAATAATAAAGTTCTGATCCCATCCATCTCTCAAAACCTCTCAGTAACTTTCAATTATCTTTTCCTCAGGTGGTTCTTACACTGGCACTTAGCATTCCTGCTTAACCAGTCTTTTTTACTTTTTAGTATCCCAGAATGTTTTATTCTCTCTCCTCAGGCCTTTAAAATGTGGCTCCTTTTACCTCAAATAACTGCCCTATTTAACTCCTTTCTCCTTCCCAAGTCAACTGAAATATTACTTCTGTGGAAAAGAGGTTTCTTCTTGTTCCCTGTGCCCAACAGACTGTGAGAATCCTGAAAAGAAGTCCTAAGACTGTTTTTGTTCTTTGCTGTCTTCCCAGTTCCGAGAACTGTGCACAGCATTTAGCATGGGCTATGTAAATGTATGAAAGATTGAAGAATGTGGGATTTCCCTGGTAGTCCAGCAGCTAAGAGACAGTGCTCCCAAGGCAGGGGGTCCTGGATTTGATCCCTACAACTGGATCCTACAGGCTGCAATTAAGAGTTCACATGTTGCAACTAAGAAAAAAAAATATCCTGAAGGTCACAACGAAGATCAAAGATCTCACGTGCAGCAACTAAGACCCAGCAAAGCCAAATTAACTAAAAAATTAAAAAAAAATTTTTTTTAAACAATAAGGAACACAGGGAAAAGCTAGGATATATCACCTCTCACTAACTGTTGCATAGTCCAAGCTTTAAGACTTAATAACTGCATATTTAAGTGAACTGGGTTCTGTTCTATTAGGAGGATCAGAAAATAAGAGACACTGACAATAAATTAGTTGGTGTTTTATTGGCTGTTAACACTGAGGTGTAACTTCACGCTACTGTTCACTTCTGGGTCCTGACAAAGAATCCTATTTTCTGCTAAGCCTTCCCTGCCTTTTCATTTTTTCCATACACGAGGATAAGGGAAAGCTTTTAAGAACATGCAATCTTAAAATGCAAATCATTAACAAATATGGAGAACAATGAAAAAGAAACACTTAACCCCTTCCTGATCCCTGGTTGGGGAACAAAGATCTTGCATGCCACATGGTGTAGCACGCCCCCCTAAAAAAGCTAAAACACATTATAGACATCAGGATATAAAGAATGAGTGTTATTACCTTCAATTTGGGAATCTTGTAAGGAGATACATGTATCCATACAATGCAAACAATGCTCACAACTCCTCTACCTAACATCACCCTCAAAGTCACAGCAGAAGATCAGTCTCATTCTGTTTACAACCAGAATGACCTCTAAAATGCTTACTGGATTTGGTCCTGAATGACTTTCGGTTGTTTCAAAACTTCAAAAACATCTTCAGAGTAGGGAGATTTCTGATCACAAAGGATATTTCAAAGAATGGGCTACTAGTTCTGAACGTCATTCCAAAGCAAAGTCTCAAGCATTTTGCTTGTTCTTGGAAAAAGCTTGTATATGACATTCTTTCAAATGCATAAATTCCATTTTAAGAAAAAAAATCAGAGTGCTTTATAGTCAGCCAGTTATCTTCAAAGGCAACAAGGCAGATGTCACAGCTCCGCCTGCTGTGCACTGGGGCACTCTTCCGGTTTCTCTCCTCTAGAGCACCTTGTGGCAGGAAAGCTGCATTAGGTCACTGACAAGATTTAGAGCAATATCTGCTAGGTTGTTTCTGTAACTGAAGCTTGAGCAGTTTTCGAGCTGGTGAAGGATCTAACTGTTGAGTGCTTCTCTTCCCTGCAGAGAAAAGGAACCAAAAAATACATTTCAACTGAATTCAAATACCACTGTTGAAAACTTACTGTGTGAATACTGTGCCAGACCCTGAAGGGTATTCGAAGGACAACTTAAGAGCGCATCTGCCCTCAAGGAGATGGCTCTCTGGTAGGAAAGCCAGCTGCAACTACAACCACAATACAATCTGATGGGGACTTCCCCAGTGATCCAGTGACTAAGAATCTGTGCTCCAGTGCAGGGGGCCTGGTTCAATCCCTAGTCAAGAGAACCATATCACAAATGCAACAGAGTTCACAGCCTGCAACTAAAGATCCCACATGTTGCGACTAACACCCAGCACAGCCAAATAAATAAATATTATTTTTTTTTTAAGTAATGTCAGTGTCACTTGGTAGATTCTTGAAGAATGAAAAGAGAAAAAAGGCAATGGATAGATATTTCTTGTCCTGGATCTACCCAAACAATACAGTTTGTCAGTTAGTGGAGATTTAATTCTCAGTCTACTGTACTCCTGTCTAAAAATTTCCAATTAACTTTGAGTACCCACAATAGAAACTGTTATTGTGAGGGGGAAATAAAAGTCACCAGATACAGGCCTTACCCTTGGAAGCCTTTGTACCCACACAATGCAAACAATGCTCACAACTCCTCTACCTAAAATCACCCTCAAAGTCACAGGAGAAAATCAGTCTCATTCCCTTTACAATCCGAATGACCCCTAAAATGTTTTGAAGGGCAGTGTACATCCGAAGGGCCATTAGATATAAAACAGTGCAAGCTCTGGTCCCCTTAATACAGGCTTACCGAGCTGTACTGACACCTCCCGGAGGCACTGGGTACTTTCGGCCATAAAGGCATGCAGCTGCTTCACGGATCCTTGCAGTTCGTCCATCTGCAGACAACAGACAACTGTGAACTGGAAGGGTGCACGGCTTCTGCATAGCTCCTCAAACACACCAGGCGAGCTCCTGCTCAGGAGCTTTGCTTTTGCTGCTCTTTCAACCTGGAATGCTTATGCCAGACATTTTGTTTGCCCTTTCACATCCATACTCACCCCTCTCCACACTGCTTTAACTCCTGAGCACACTGACCTGCACAACCTCAACAGCATCCCAGGTCCTCTGGCTTCTGGGTGGGCTTGACCAAGAGGAAGCCAAGTAGGAGCTGAATGAGCTCAGGGTATTTCTATCTGGGCCTGCTCCTGGAAGGGTCATCTGGAGTTACTAGTGTCTCTCAACTGAAGACCATGGCTCTTTCAGAGCAGCCCACCATACAACTCCCTGCCAGGTACCACAGTAACTGTTTCACCCTCCAGCTGAGGAGTAGGAACAGCTCAGCTGCCTCTTAGCCCCAGATCACTTCACTTCACTTTTGAATAACTGATACCCACATCTTTATACTCAGCCCCTTTGTAAACAGACTCTCCTTACCCTATATCAAATGCCACCTGCTTCCTGTTCATATTGGGCTGACCAAAAAGTTCATTTGGGTCTTTGTAAGTTCTTATATGACCTGAACAAACTTTTTGGCCAGCCTAATACTTGGATTGAGGGACTTCCCTGGTGGCCCAGTAGATAAGACTCGGTACTTCCAATTCATGAGGTACAGGTTCAATCCCTGGTCAGGGAACTAAGATCCCACATACTGTGTGGTGCAACCAAAATAAAAGTAACAGAAACAAATAAAAAAGTCCAACTTGAAACCTCATGCCTTAAGTTTAAGATGGTATTTTGGCCAAAAAAAAAAAAAAAATTGGGGTTGACATTCTTTAAAATGTCCTCATGGCTCACTTTCCCATTTCTTTCAAGTCTTTATTAAGGTGGTACCTAGGAAGGGCCTTCAATCCCTCTATATAGCAAACTGAAGCGCTCCTAACACATTCTCTTCCTCCACCTGACTTAATAGCGTTTATCACCATTTACTTGTTTCTTTTCTTTCATTGTCTCTCCATGTTTCCTCAAGGTAGAGTTGAATATACTTATCTAATTACACATGTTCTCCAGCTCTTTTAACAAGGATGGGAAGGTATCAAAGCTGGATAACTCAGCCAAAGAAACACGACCCAACTCACCACCAACTCCATACAATCAAAGACTTTGGTCTGGTTCTGCAGTATCTTCTGGTAGTCAGGTTTTGTATTAAGGACTTCACTCTGGGAAGACCCGACATACATTCTAGGTTCCACTTCAACTTCAGTATTTTTGGTTTCAGCTGATCCTCTAAAAACAAAATAAAACAAAAAAGCTTTCAAATAATTTTCTGTGGGAAAATAGCAGAGATTTACCTAGGGAAAACACTTCCTAAAAGGCTTTACTAACCTGAATTAATATTCTTCCACCCCATGGTGAGCATAGGCTCTCTTAACAACAGGAGATTCTGAGATAATTATCCAGTGTTAATATTTTTATACCTCTGGACTCCAGGAAATGCTAGAAGGTTAGTTGACTCCATCTAACATTAAGGTCCATTTACAAAAAGGACTAGTCCTGGGGTAGAGTCTGAAGTTAACGTCTATGATCTTCTACCAAAAAGATGTTGGCCCACTTCAATTATCTAAAATAACTCAATATAATGGAGAGTTTATGAAAACTGCTGATGACTCTTCAGACATAACAAACCAATGAGGTAGGTAGTAATATTATCCCATTTTCAAATGAGGAACTTCAGATTAAGTGGACTGCCCACGGTCACTAAACTAAGGAGCAGTTAGGATTTGAACAGAGACAGTCTGCTTCCAGAAGCTTTCCTGTTAATATAAACTATGGCCCGTCAAAAGTGTTTATTCTGAAACTGCCATCTTATGCATTATTGGTCTTCATACATAGAGCATTTAAAGGGTGAAGAAAGTAATAGGTATCAATGCTTGGATTAGGGAAGCTTCTCATACTGTGCTCAAGGTGCCTCTCTACTAGGAGGCCACTTTCGCAATTACTATTTTAGCTAATGTTTTATAGTTGTGTTTCTAGCTAAGGTTCTGTTTGGGGAAAAAAAGCTTAAAATCACTGGTTTGGACAGTAAAATGAAGCCAAAATCTAGCACTTTCCCATTTTATTATGCCTTCAAGACCCAAAGATTGTCTCTCTCCTGTAGACCCACTTCCATCACCTCTTTCACCCCTGTGTCTCCATGAGGGCCCTGGCTGTGGTTCCCTCCCACAGTCGCAGCTTTTCAAAGGCCATGTGCTCTCTGAAGTCCCTTGATACTGTTCCTAGACCAGCCCCAGGTTGCCAGGTACAGGGCAGAGACATGCCTGTCTCCCCCAGAATGTGGAACAGCAGCCAAGGGCACAGAACAGAGGCAGTTCTGTTCTTTGACTGAAAATAGTGATAACTCTTCCTTCCCAGCCCCCTCACTCTCCCTTTTCAGTCACACTGTTCATATATACTCTACAGAGATTTGATGAGTTGACTGGCCTGTAAGACTGGATTCAGCATTCAATTTGTGCTAACAGAACTGAAATCCAATCAAAAATCACAAGGTAAAACCTTCCTATTTCCTGTCATAGATCTAACCTTGATAGGATCTCTTCAGCCTCTTCCTGGTAGCGCAGCAAGAGCTGATCCCAACTCTGACGTTCTAAAGAAAACCTACAGAAGCAGGAAAAAATTCAGTTAACTTTTGATCATCTCATTCTGAATCACTCAGGGCAACCATACATTAGGTGTCTACTCTGATTCTAAGATGTGAATAAAAAGGTCATTAAAAAATAAAAAAGATTAGAAAGCAGGACCAAGTCAGAGAATATCAACTTAATCAAATCAAACATGAGTCTTTACATCAAATCCACATCCTTAGTCTCTAGACTCCATTCTATGAAACTGGCCATCGATACAGTCCATAAACCACTCCAGTGCCTTTGCCTGAGAAATCCCATGGTCAGAGAAGGCTAGTGGGCTACAGTCCATGGGGTCAAAAAAAAAAGAGTCGGACACAACTTAGTGACAAAACGACAACAGTTCATAAAATCCCAGTGTGCAGCTTTCTAATACTGACACCCTGAAAAGGATGTTTACTAGTCATTTTTCCTGGGTTATTTCCCCCAGACAAATTTAGAATTTCCCAACAAAAGTTCACTCATTTTTACTTACTTTGTTATATATTCCTTCATCTCAGCCACTGATGTTTCCAGAGCCAAATCTGATACTCTTCTAGAAGAGACACGATTATGAGATTAACAGAAATCTTCCAAGAGTGTTTGCTTTTAGTATTGGACGTCTCACATCATTTTAACAGCAATAAAATATGTTCAGAATTTATCTTTCAACGAATATTTAGTCTTGGACTCGAATTCACTTTTGCACTAGGTATTAGCTTTCTCACTGGGCTCTTCATTGTCTGTTTCCTTCATCAACTTGAATTCACATGTGAACCAATTAACCTCTCTTCAAATATTCCTTTTGTATTTTTCGTTTCTTAAAAATTCTGTGACTCTCCACTACATTCAGAAGAAAGGCCAAAACTCCTTAACCTGGCACTTAAGGTTCTCTGTGTTCTGGCTCTGTCCAGCTCATTATCTTTGATTCCTACTGTTACCCTTTATCTATTCTATCCATATAATGCCACTCAGTCTCAAAATATCTGCCGGTTTCAATCTCCAAAGTTTGTTTCCACCATTTTTTTTTATATAGCCTCTTGCCTTCCCACTAATCAAAACCTTAATAGCTTTTTCATACAACTGTCTTTGCACTTAAGTTGAAGTGCACTTTGCACTCAGTTGGATATGTTCTACTAAAACCAACAGCTTGGCTAGTAGGGCGAATGATTCTAATGGAAAAGCAGGAGGCGATGAAAATGCCAAAATTTTGCAGATGTACTTGGTACTCTACCTGGCAAAGGCAAATCAGCTGTGTCACCTTTTATGTTTTTCTATCAAAGCCTGTGACAAACAGCCTGTATCACCTCTAGCAGCAATACAGCAGTCTGTGGTTTAAATACACTGCGTTAAAAGGGAAGCAATGTCGAGCTAACATAATGTTCATTTCCTGAAGAGCAATGTTAATACTAAGGATCTATGGAAAGGCAGACCTCTGTGAAGTTGAAAGTGTAAGATCAAGTCACGTAATTTGTTGCAGGATGGGGAGAGGGCTAGGTGTTGCCCCTGCTGAGGGACTACCAGTTTCAGGGGAAGAAGTTGGGGGCGGGTAGCGGTGGCGGCTGTAAACGTTCTCTTAATATTCTTGCTGGCCAACAGCTAAAAACATGACTTTATCTACAACTGGCATGGCTAGCAAAAATATGAATGCTTTTCGTCTTATCTTCACATATTTGGTTCCTCCTCACCATCCAGGTCTTACAGGTCTCAGTGCAAACGGCAAATCATTAGAGGACTTCTCTGAACACTCTAGCTTAAGTTGCCCACTGCTTCAAGTCACTATCATATTACCTGCCCAATTAGATTATCACTGAAATCATTCAGATTATAATCTGAAGTCATTATTTTCTAAGTAATTTGACTGTCTCTCTTACTACAATGAATAAGAAGAAAAATCTTGTTTGATTATTTATCACTATATCTCCAGCTTCCAGAAGAGCATGGTACATAGAAGATGCTGGATAAATGTTTGATAAGTGAATGAACAACTGTCTAATTAAGTCTTATTTCTCCAAAGAAGCCATACGGATTGCCTGCCGACAGGCATGTGAAGATGCTCAACATTACTGTTAGAGAAATGCAGTCAAAACTATAATGAGGGGCTTCCCTGATGTTTCGTGGTAAAGAATCCACCTGCCAATGCAGGAGACATGGGTTCAATCCCTGATCCAGGAATATCCTACATGCCTCGGAGCAACTAAGCCCAGGCGCCACAACTACTGAGCCTATGCTACAGAGCCTGAGAACCGAAACTAATAAGCCCACGCACTGCAACTTCTGAAGCCTGTGCACCCGGAGCCTGTGCTCTGCAACAAGAGTGGCCACCACCACGAGAAGCCCATGTACAGTGGCTAGAGAGTAGCCCCTGCTCACTGCAACTAGAGAAAAAAATCACGCAGCAACAAAGACACAGCACAGCCAAACATTAAGTAAATAAGCAAATAAAATTATATGTAAAAACTACAATGAGGTATCACCTTATACCCATCAGAAACAGCCATCGTGAAAAAGTCTACAAATAATAAATGCTGGACAGTGTGTAGAAAAAATGGAAACCTTCCTAACACTGTTGTTGGAAGGGTAAACTGGTGCAGACACTATGGAAAACACTAAGAAAGTTCCTTAAAAAAGTAAAAATAGACTTACCATAGGACCCAGCAACCTAACTACTGGGCATGTATTCGGAAAAGACAAGAACTAATTCAAAAAGATGATGCTCTGAAAGTGCTCACTCAATATGTCAGCAAATTTGGAAAACTCAGCAGTGGCCACAGGACTAGAAAAGGTCAGTTTTCATTCCAATCTCAAAGAAAGGCAATGCCAAAGAATGCTCAAATTACTGCACAATTGCACTCCTCCCACATGCTAGTAAAGTAACGCTCAAAATTCTCTAAGCCAGGCTTCAACAATACGTGAACCATGAACTTCCAGATGTTCAAGCTGGTTTTCGAAAAGGCCTAGGAACCAGAGATCAAATTGCCAACATCCACTGGATTATCGAAAAAGCAAGCGAGCATCAGAAAAACATCTATTTCTGCTTTATTGACTATGCCAAAGCCTTTGACTGTGCGGGTCACAATAAACTGTGGAAAATTCTGAAAGAGATGGGAATACCAGACCACCTGACCTGCCTCTTCAGAAACCTGTATGAAAGTCAGGAAGCAACAGTTAGAACTCGACATGGAACAACAGACTGGTTCCAAATAGGAAAATGAGTACGTCAAGGCTATATATTGTCACCCTGCTTGTTTAACTTATATGCAGAGTACATCATGAGAAACACTGGGCTGGAGGAAGCACAAGCTGGAATCAAGATTGCTGGGAGAAATATCAATAACCTCAGATACGCAGATGACACCACCCTTATAGCAGAAAGTGAAGAACTAAAGAGCCTCTTGATGAAAGTGAAAGAGTAGAGTGAAAAAGTTGGCTTAAAGCTCAACATTCAGAAAACGAAGATCATGGCATCCGGTCCCATCATTTCATGGCAAATAGATGGGGAAACAGTGGAAAGTGGCTGACTTTATTTTGGGGGGCTCCAAAATCACTGCAGATGGTGACTGCAGCCATGAAATTAAAAGACGCTTACTCCTTGGAGGAAAGTTAAGACTAACCTAGACAGCATATTAAAAAGCAGAGACATTACTTTGTCAATTCCAGTAGTCACATATGGATGTGAGAGTTGGACTATAAAGAAGGCTGAGCCCCAAAGAATTGATGCTTTTGAACTGTGGTGTTGGAGAAGACTCTTGAGAGTCTCTTGGACTGCAAGGAGATCCAACCAGTCCATCCTAAAGGAGATCAGTCCTGGGTGTTCATTGGAAGGACTGATGTTGAAGCTAAAAATTCAATACTTTGGCCACCTAATATGAAGAGCTGACTCATTTGTTAAGACTCTGATGCTGGGAAAGACTGAGGGCAGGAGGAGAAGGGGACGACAGAGGATGAGACGGTTAGATGGCATCACTGACTCAATGGACATGGGTTTGGGTAGACTCCGGCAGTTGGTGATGGATAGGGAGGCCTGGCGTGCTGTGGTTCATGGGGTCACAAATTGTCGGACACGACTGAATGACTGAACTGAATTAAAAAAGATACATGTACCCCAACATTCACAGCAGCACTATTTACAATAGCCAAGACATAGAAGCAACCTAAATGTCCATCAACAGATGAACAGATAAAAGATGTGATGTATGTGTGTACAAACACACACAGAGGAATATTACTCAGCCATAAAACAGAACAAAATAATGCCATTTGCAGCAACATGGATGGACCTAGATAGAGATTATACTAACAGATTAAGTCAGACAAAGAAAGACAAATTCCATATATCACTTATTTGTGGGATCTAAAATATGATACAAATATGAACTGAAGTATACACAAACACACACATATAACTGAATTACTCTGATGTACACTAGAAATTAACACAACACTATAAATTAACTATACTTCAATGTAAAAAGTTAAAAAATAAAAAGTTCTTATTCAACTATAATTTTGGAGAGAAAGGGAACTGTTCTTACCCTTCTGAATCTTCAAAACATTTTTGTAGTGTTCCATTACTTTCCAATCTGTCTGCAAAATGTTTCAACTCTTCAGAAAGGGAAGACACTACAGAGAATAAAATTATGTTATAAAAAAAAAGAGAATACTTTTCACAGTGAGCTGCTGACAAAGATGTAATATACGTATGGTGGTCTCAGCTCTAGGGCCACCTGTTACATTCTGGCCCTCTCACCCATTCAAAAAAGTGATATAAACATGCGGGAAGATTTTACCTTTTTTCTTTGGGTAGGTACAGATAAAATGGAAGACAACTCTTTATAACATTTATAATAGTGTTTTTCACACAACTGACGAAGCAGCAGGTTAAAAGATGTATTAGAAAAATGTATCTGCATTGACAATTCACTCTTTCAAGAGATCTGATCTGCTGGCATTAGGTGAAAAAACTTATTACAGAAGTCAGAAATGCTAGCAGCAAATTAAAAAATGATGGGCATAAGGTAAAAACAGGTCTCTGCTTAAAGAGTTCACAATTATATTCAGGTGAGGAATGCAGACGGGAAAAGATATGTTAAATAGCTATCAAAATAAACCTGGACATGTCTAACCTAATTACAGCAATAGTGCAGTTCTGAGATAAACAGCTTTAACTGGCAAGTAAGTCTGACTTCATGTATTTTCTAGGTCTTTTATTTCTGGCCTGGATGATTGCATAATTACATTGTAAGGAGAATAGCTACTTCCTAGAAAGCTGAAAATTGACTCCCAGGGAAGAATATTTGTAACTTATGTCACAGACAAAAGCTAATTTCCTTAACACAAAGAGTGTCCGCAAAATTCCAGGCAAGAGTGCTGGAGTGGACTGCCATTTCCTTCTCCAAGGGATCTTCCCAACCCAGGAACTGAACCCAGGTCTCCCGCATTGGAGGCAGACATGTTACCATCTGAGCCACCAGGGAAGCCCATAAAAGAGGCAATATCTCAATTTTAAGAAATGAACAAAGGATATGGAGAGACAATACACAGAATATAAAGTACAAATGGCTCTCCTCTAAAAATACGAAAAAATATTATCCTCTTCAAAAGAAAAAGAAGTGAGGTGAAGTGAGGTGAAGTGAAGTGAAGTCGCTCAGTCGTGTCCGACTCTTTTCGACTCCATGGACTGTAGCCTACCAAGCTCCTCTGTCCATGGGATTTTCCAGGCAGTAGTACTAGAGTGGGTTGCCATTTCCTTCTCCAGGAAAGAAAAAGAAACACAGATTAAAACCCCCAAAAGACCTTTAAATAATACCTACCAAGTAATAAAAAAATCTAAACTTTTAGTTACAGTATATTTATACTAGTTAATTCTAATATATCTTATTTTTACTTGAATATGTGCTAAGAGGCTTGTATAAAAAGGTATTCATTATCCATTCACTGTAACAACAAAAGACTGACAACAAACCTAAAAGCCCATCAATAAAGAACCATTTAAATGAAATATGGTACATTTATAAAATAGAGCATCATGTAGCTGCTAAAATATCAAGACAGCTTTATCAGTGTGATAAAGAACTATCTGCAAGATAAATTAAGGTTTTAAAAAACAACAAACAAGATTAAGAACAGTGTGTAGAGAGGATTATTCATTTGATTTTAAGGTATAAATGTTTAGAAATGCAATAAATTTGCAAAGATACCCAAGAAGCTGGTGGCCATGGTTGCCTCTGGGAGGAGAGGAGCTGAGACTGGGGGTCATGGGGCAAGAGAGGCTTACTTTTAGACCTTCTAAACTTCATAAGCACATATTCGTATCTTTTTTAATGAAGTTCCCCCCAAAATTGGAGGAGGCCTGGTTGTGTAAGGTAGCAGCTCCTGTAAGTAGCGACCCCGAGAGAGAGGTTTCATCCAACCCTAAAAGAAGGTACAGACCAAGGTCAAAGCTCGAGTGTCTGGTCTTAGCAACTTACCTTTGGCTCTGAAACTTTCAAGACTGAAGCCCTCAGTTCCCCTTAGGAAAGGCTCAAGTTTCTGAACAGAGAACTAAATAAAGAAAAGCATTTTCAGTACAACAACTAAGATTTGCCAGGCCAATTCTGAATTCATGTAATCTTAGGACATTTAATAAATGTAAGTAAGCATGATTTAATTCTACACCTAAGATTTTTCATATAAACAAAACAAGAAAATAAAAAGGTAAGGAAAAAATTATTTGTTCCTAGACTACGTGATGTGATTTTTGATTCAGGGGAAAAAATGGTCATTTAATTCACAAAAATGACTTGCTTATCTACACTGATGCAATCACCAGTTAGTCATATAATTCCAATTTAGAGAGCAGCCAGATCTCAAATGTCTGCTTAAACTTAGGTATGACCTCCACCCACCTTAAAGTCCCATCATTTGCTGCTAATGAGCAAAATATACTAGACAGGGGAACTCTCTTAACTGCTCAGTTAGCCACAGCAGCATCAATGGCACTGGTAGAGCCTGATCCAGAAACAAAACTTCTGGGATTAAATCTGGCTTTTAAATTAATCTCACTACAGAGAAACACCTTTTACTCTTTACTGATTAATCACACAGTCCTGACGTGTCTTTGAGGATGTCACAGTAACAGTTTAAAACAAAAAAGGAAAGAAAAAGAAAACACTCCCAATCCTGAGACTTGACTCTCACCTGGAAACTGGAAAGGAGGAGAGAGCTCAGCCGTTTGCTTTCTGTTAGGTCGACACTGATGGATCTGCAGAGCTCTAACATACAATATTACCATATTCAAAGAGCTGGACACTTATACAGTTAGCAAAGCGAAAAACAAAAAAACCTGAAAAATTCCCTCCCTCTTGATGCAGCCTAACTTAAGGTAAGAAAACCCAAGCAGTCTTCTCTAATCTGTCTTCTTACATCTAATTTGTTCAAGATCACCAGAGAATGAAATTTACCTATCTGTGCATCCTAAATTTAAAGAGTTAAAAGAACCTTTCATGTATTACCTTAAAATCGTCTTGCTAAATAAAACAGATTAAAATAAATAATTTAACTTCTCTTTGTGTTTTACATTCACCATTTGAAGAAAGGAGATGGGAATATTTCAGAATTTTTGTGATAGCCATTGCAGTGTGCTTTAAATAGTGTCTTAAGACTCTTCCTATAAACTATGAGTTCCACTTTACAGATGGGGAAACTGAAGCTCAGAGGGGGGATGCTTGTTTGAAGCCAGAGACAATAACATTAATAGTAAATTCGTTGAACATAGACTATCTAAAAAGAATTTTATTAAATTCTAACCTTCACCCTCACTTGAGGCAAGTGATTTATTAGCCTAACCATTTAACAAAGGTTAGATGCTGGGCAACTTGCCCAAGGTCACACAGTGCATCAGCCTGAACTAAACAGGCACTTTATGTAATTATGCCACTGAATCCTCAAACAGCTATCAATAAAAGATGTAGATACTGCTTTTCCCAATTATGTCCATTTAAAAACATCAATTCTTATACAGCAAAGGAAATTTGCTTTGAGAATTAGGAGAGATACATGTCTTTTAGCCCTCCAGTCTCAGCTGGCGGTTTTTAAGTTCTTTTGCGCCCTCTCTTGATTACTTCTTCTCACTTTTAGTCATGAAAAATAAGATACCTTTGCCTATAACCAAAGAAACCTGGGAAGTGGCCGGGAATAACCAGAAAATAACAAATCCTATATGTCAGTAATTTTTTATTACACAGAATTTTAGGTCCACATGCTCTGGAAAATAGATGAACATAATTAGGGTAACCTTAGGAAACTGAAATTTCTTGGCACATCAGTGGAGGAAGTATACAAGCATAACCATGGTAGCAATTTTCTGATATGCTACATGGCTGTTTTTAGGTAGATTTCCTTCTAAACATCAGACCTTCAGGAAGTGAAGTAATATCTTTAATCATGATAACTTAAAACGAGCTATATTTATTTATTATGTGCTAAGTACTATGTTATATATCAACTCATTTAATTCTCAGTCTTGTAAAATAGGTATTATTTCACCCCATTTACTGATGAGGACCGTAAAGCAAAGAAGGTTAAATTGTTCAAGGTCACACAGCTAGTTAAGTTCTTCCTGAAATGTGCTACTTTCCACATTAAATCTTGTACTTCAGTGCTTCCTGAGATGCTATTATATAATAATTTACACAAAATCATATTCAAATACACCATGTCTCAAAACTAGGTTTTCACCCTAGATATTTTTATGGGTTCTTCCATCTGAGATATTTTCAGTTATAAAACCTAAAATCAGGTAGCAACCCATCCACCTTCTATTCTACTTTAGGATACGAGAAAGAAAGCCAGAGGAAATCTTTACTTCTAGCCAATGTGAATGCTGAACATTCACTTAGCAAAGGTGAATGCTGAACAACTGTAAATCAGATTTTCTGTCCATGGTATAGATTACAATGGGTAGCTAATAACATGATAGAAACAGCAGTGATACTGAATACTTACTAGGTGTTTGACATCAGTACTTATAATCTGAGAATACTCCTACAGATGAGGAAACTGAAGCTCAGAGAGGTGAAGTCATCTGTTCAGTCACATAGCTAGTAAGTAGCCAAGTCAAGCCTAACTTCCTGCCATACCTCGCTGCCTCTTATCTGAGCTGGAGCTCCAGTCTTATGCACATAGCACCCCACCTGTGATGCCCTGATGAAAGGGAGGCAGTGACTTCCGCCGGTTTGTGTCCTTCATACTTGCTCGCCGCCAGGACTGCCTCCTGTCTTGATGACAAGCAGACTGCTCTGGGGACAAATGAAGGGACCTGGATTCAAGTTCTTCCTGGTGGCTGAGATCACCACTTTCCCCTTTTCGGGGGCTACGGCCAAGGTGGATTCGGTCCTTTGAAACACGTTCAGTCATCTTCTGGGAGGTGGACGATTTATTACACACTTCCACAGGGTTGGGATCTGATTCCAGTTGATGATCATGAGTCTTAGATGCCACTGGTTCCTCTCCTAGCACTTGTTATAAAAAAGTCAAAATACAGAATCAAACCCATCACAACTAAGAATCTGTGCAAAAAAAGTGGCAAAAGGAAACATATGCCCCAGGTCATGGAAACATTGAGGAAGCATCTCTGCAAATACATAAATAAGTGATTTCAAATCCACCAAGAGCCAGGGAGGTATTTAGGTAAAGCTCATGAACCTAAACCCAAGGCAAGAAGGTACCGAACTTCACAACAATACTCACCTTCTACTATCTCCGGTCTAGAAGTCATCCTGAGGTGAGAACCCTGAAACAGGAAAATGAAGTAATCTGTTCTCCACATTTCAGTCCCAGTCTTGCTGGGGCTTTACTCCCCCAGAATCAGCCTTGTGTTTTCTCGTCTCTTTGAACCGCCCCTTTTTGCCCCATGAAATTCTACCTGCCTGACAAGGCCCAGCCCAACCTCCCTTCCACATCTCTTCCACAGGACATCGGCAGGGCTCATCACCTCCTGTTCTGAATTTCTACAGAATTTATCACTAGAAATAATCTTATCTTCCTTAACATATACCCCTCTTAGTTCCCAATTATTTTGTGTTTAACAAGGGCTTAACTGCATAACTCAATCAATGGCATTATGACCTACATGGTCTTCAAAACATGAACTTTACTTATTAATTCTGCAGATTTAAAGCCCTGTCCATTCTACTTCCAATGATCCCTAAAACTCTTCCAACTTCCAGCTATCTATTTAGTTCAGATCTCATAGTTTCTATCCCTCTTCCCCACTTCCCCCAAGAATCGAACAGCCGCCCCACGAGCTTTTCCTACATGCAGCATTGTTCCTCTCCAATCCATTCATTCTTTATTTTTTTTGAGCAGCGTGTGGGATTTTAGTTTCCCAGCCAGGGACTGAACTCTGGCCCTTGCAGTGAAAGCTCGGAGTCCTAACCACTGGTCTGCTGGGTAATTCCCTCCAATCCATTCTTTAGACAGCAGCAGATTCCTCCAGTATACTGAACACCTTCCAGAAGCTAGTCCTAACTAGTACCTACTCCTGCTTTCTCCTGCTACTCCCATTCCAGGCACCACTTTTTTTTTAAGTTTCTGTTTTGTTTTTAATTGTGCTGAAACATGCACAATATAAAACATACCATCTTAATCATTTTTAAGTGTACAGTTCAGTGACATTAAGTACATCTACATTGCTGGCTACCATCACCACCATCCACCCAGAAAACTCTTCACTTTCCACGCACCACTTCTGAATCTTTGTACACATTGCCTTATAACTTATTCTTCCTTCCAATCGAGCTCAAGTGTGAGGCTTTCATGCCACGTCTCTTTGGCAGAGTTGGCAGCTCCACCCCTGGGCCTCCCTGGCACTGGTTGTAAAGTCTGTTTACATGTCTCCCGGGGCCAGACTGTCTTTCTTTCTTTTCTTTTTTATTTTATTTTATTTTTTTTACAGACTGTATTTCTAGTGCCTGTCACAGACAAGTAACTGACTGGAAAAGGGCAGGGACACGACCAAGCCTCTCCCTCCACCACCAGTAAAAATCCATACGGGGTGGGGGGAGTGCTTAGTAAAGAAAAATAAATATATGTGAAGGGACAACGTGGAAAAAGTAAGAGAATAACGAGACGTAGTAGGATCAAGGATCTAAATCACCACAGTTATGGCTGTATCATTCAGATGAAAGTCTGGTTACTTAACAGCAACCACTGACACCTTTTAAGGGCTCATTACATGCCAGGACCTGTGTCTGTATGGAAAAACTGTATGTGCATTACTGCGCCATTTAATCATTGCCACAGCTCTGGAAGTACCATCAACAGTTTCACGCCGCAGTTAGTCGAACTGAGATTCAGAGGGGCTAAAAAAAACACCCAAATTTGTTAGGCAGCCAGCCTGGAGAAGAGGGAAATTCGAAGCCTGGCCTGTGTGACCCACCTCCACCCCGCTTTCAACCTTCCACCAACAGTGACGTCTAGACCACGGGCTCTGCAAACAGGTCCCGAGCGAGAGGCGCCGCTGGCCCCCGGGTCTCCTCTTACCCGGTTTCGGGGGTGACGACGGGCAGGCAGGGTGTGGGCTGAGTCGAGTTGTCTGACCCCAAAGAGGCTGGTGCGGGGGTGAGGGAGGCCTCGTCCGGGAACAGGCCTGAGACTTTTTCACCTCAGAGAGACGCCTGTCCAACCCAGAGCCTCCGTCTCCGAAACACAAGGCCGCAGGTGACTCTCTCCGAGACACCAGGTTACCCCTGGACGCGCTGCACCAAGTCCGCTGCTCCTTCCAACTCTAGGACCGCTACATTACCTTCCGGCAGCGCCAGAGCCGCCCCTTAGAAAACTCCCGCCGCCTAACGACGCATGCGCGGGCGGTGGGCTCCCGGTCTCGCGCCTGCGCACAACGCCGCTTCCGCGAGGCGCATGCGCAAACCGATGTTGGAGACTTGGCGGCCCCGCCCGGTTTGTACAAGTTCTTCCCCGCCGAATATTGGCTAAGTTACCACCTTCCCAACGACGGCACGCCCAAGGGGCCCCTGACTAGGTACCATTACATCGTCGTATTCTTTGCGCCTGACATGCCCAGAACCTTTCCAAGATGAGGGAGCAGAGGCCCAGAAAGGTACTTGCCAAAGGAATTCATTAGCGAGTGGGCAGTGATGCCCTGTCCGGTCGCTAGGCCACAATCCCTCTCTCCATTTGTCTTAACTCTAAAATTGTGGACCATGACTCTCCCAGGGCAGACTGGGACCAGTTTTTCCAGTTCTCCTGTAGCATATTCCCTCTTTTTGTGTCCCCTTCAACACCTGGAAAAGTTCAGGATCTCTCCTTTTACAACCTCATTGCAGACCTCCCCCTCCCCAAATTGCTTGCCACTCTTCTCATCACCCCCATTGCTTCTGCTCCTTTGCTTGGCCTGAGAAGCCCTTCCCTGATTATTCTTGGCAGAATTCTCCAATTTTAAGCCTCAGTTGAGGATCCAGTGCAAGCCTTCTCTGAGGCCCCAGGCGGGAAAGCAGATGCCCTTTCTGTGCTTCTGGGAGCCTAGCCTGTGCCTGGCACACTGTCCATTGCTGGCTTTGGGGCTCCCAGATAGCATGCTGCTGCTTCAGCACCCAGCATGATGCCATCAGAGTGTCAGCTTGCACGTGCAGGCCTTCGGCATCTGAAATCTCCGCAAGTGTTGAATCACAAGCAGTCCACAAAAACTGGTTAATGAGCCACAGCTGGAATGTGACTGTGGTCATCTTTCCATAGCAGCTGTGGTCCCTGGAAAAGTGTTCTGGTGGTAGGCAGAAATCTGCCTTCCTGAAATTTCCAACGTGTAGTTCTAGCATGTTGACTCCCAACAGATGTCTGAAGCAGAAATTTGCTCTCTGTTCCCCGAGTATCACTTTCTGGAGCCCAGTTCCTTCTCTTCCCACCCCACTCCTTCAACTCCTTGCATGGTGGGCAAGTATGTTGCCTCATGGAATCCAGAACCAGTACATCCTCTAGGTCCTTTCCCTGCTTTCACTTCTTCCATGACTCGCTATTGTCCACAGGATGTGGACATTCCTTCCCTCATAAGGCACTGTGTGATGTCACCCAGCCTCTTTCATCACCCCACACCAATGATCTCTTTCAGTTCCCTGATCCTGCTCTCCTTTCTTTCTAATAGGCTTTCTACATGCTGTTCCGTCTTCCTGAAACATATTGTCTCCATCTCCTGCTTGCAACACATCACCATCTCCTTTATCTGTGAACATCTCAACCTTAGGAATCATTGCAGCGTTTCCTGATCCCTCCGACTCCCTGACCACCCCTTGGCCATTGACATTTGCTTTCCTATTTTTCAGATTCATATATTGTTATCCTCAATGCCCAGCCCAGGCCTGGCTGTTATTAGACCCTCAAAAAAGAGATCTGGAATTCCTTGATGATCTAGTGGTTAGGACTCCATGCTCTCACTGCTGAGGGCCAATGTTCAATCCCTGGTCTGAGAACTAACATTCCACACACACAAAAAATTATTTTCATGTGGTTGCTGGCTTCTAAGATGGTCCCCAATGACCTCCACTTTCTGCTGTTCATGCCCTTGTATGTATAGTTCTCTTCCAAAAGGAATAGGGCTAATCTTATAACTAGATACTGCAGAGATGATAGTGTATGATTTTTCAAGGCTCAAGGCATAAAAGACATTGTGACCTCTCCTGCTTTCCCATATCACTTGCTCTAGGGAAGCCAACTGCCATGTTGTGAGGATACTCAAACAGCCCTAGGGAGAGGTCCACATGGGGAGGAACTGAGGCCTCCTGCCCACCCTCACTTGCCAGGCATGAGTAACCCACCTTGGGAATGGATCTTCCAGCCCCAATCATGCCTTCACATGATTGCTGCCTGATTTGACATTTGACTGCACCTTCAGGAGACCCTGAGTCAGAACAACTTAGCTCTTGAATCCCTGACCCACTGCATCTGTGATATAATAAATGTTTGGGGATAATTAGTTATACTATAATAGATAATTAACCCATGTCCTTTTTTTGTGATAAATATTTGACAGTCTTCTGTAGAAAGTTTCAATTCCATTTTTGATGACTGCATGTGTTTCTCTGTGGCCTTACCACCCTTCATGGGAGACTCTGAGGTGTCAGCAGTCAGTAGCTAGGAGCCCCTGGTGGTTCCTCCCAAGTGACCCCAGACCAGCCAGCTGGCTGTGGCATTCCCAGGATTCCCTCCTTCCCAGGCAACTGGGTGTGGGGTTGAGTCAAGTTCAAATCTGCTGGGGACCGCACCCACCTCACGTGAGAAATCAGAGAAGCCAAGTCCATGGAAACTGTTCATATGACATACTTTATTTCCAATCTACAACCATTAAAAACCCTTTGTAAGTTTACACTGTACAGTTATTCTCATGTCTGAAATAAGACATGGGAGGGAAGGAGAGCTGGCAGACTGGACCACGGTTGTCTAGCACCCAATACCTCCTGGGAAGGAGCCTTCTGAAGAAAGGAGTAGAGAGGAGAAAGAGCGGACAGGAGAGGCAGAGAGTTTGGCCCAAGGATGCCCCTGGTCCCTTCCTTCCCAAAGGCCTTTCCCTGGGGGACCCCTTAGGCCCATGACTTCAGGGTCCACACAAGGAAACCAGGATGGTCAGGAAGGGGGTTTCACAGTATTGGCGGGGGTTCGGGATGGGGGGCCAGGTTGAGGGACAGCTTTTGGCTCTCTCCCCTCAGCCCCTAGGGGCAGGAACTGCTTTTTGGCACTGTCTATAAGGTCTCCCTGGAGGTGGGAGGAGGAGGAGCTGGCTGGGGATTTAGGAGTCTTTCTTTGAGAACCTAAGTTTCTTTCCCTTTTCAAAAGAAGCCATAAGCCTATGGTGAGATTCCCAAGGGATAAAGGGTCAGGGTCGTTTGTCTCCTGCCCCCACCCCACAGGATGCCCACCCCCGCCTGGCTGGCACAACCCTATACAACCTTTAGTAAAACCCAGACAAGTAGGAGAGGTGGGTAGAACTGGAACCAAGCCAGGGGTAGGGAAAGGAAAAATGCCTGCCTTTTCCCAGTCCCCCAGTTTCTGGGAAGAGGAGAACACAGATGTGTTTTGCTTTGGGTAGGGATGGCCAGGGTTGCCAGCCTCAGAAATCCAGATGAGCTTGATGTTTCTCACTTGTTCCTGGTCAGGACCAGCCTCGGTCCTTCACCACGCCACACTATCTGCTGGTTTAGATTGGCAGCCAGTAAACGCCTATGTATATCAGAATCATTTGGAGAGCTTCTTAAACCCCCAGCTTGCTGCCCTCCCCCTACCCCCGCCAAAGTTCTAGTTTTGTAGTTCTTGAGTGGGGCCAGTACTTTGCATTTCTGTCAAGTTCCCAGGTGATGCTCTGGCTTCTTTGAGAACCTCCAGGCATCTCATCCTCAGCAACTTGGTGCCCTAAGAAGACAGTACCAGGGAGCTGGGCCACAGCTGCCAAGGCCCTGCCTTAGAGGCGCCAAATTGGGAAGCTGCTGGGAACAGTCTCGTGGTGAGGCCCCTGTGCAGAGAAGTAAACTAAGGCACAGAGATCAGTAGCAGAGCTGAGAGAGGAGCCACGATACCAGGGCCCAGTGGAGAGAGGATGGTGATGCAGGACCCCAAAACACGAGGGGTGCTCTGGGGTCCCTAAGGATCATCATCGTAAAATCATACAACCAACCAAACACAGAGAAGTTAGGACAACTGCCCAGACCTGGGCCAGGTCTCCAAAATCCTGGCTGAAGTTCCTTTTCACAGGAGCAGTTCGAGTGGTATAGAGCGGAGAAAGACAAGATGGTCAGGCCTTGATGACTTTGGCCCTTCAAGGATGCTTAGGGGAAACCAGAGCTCCTTTCCTTACCGCCTGGGGTTCAGGGAGCTGGTGAAGGGCAGGAAGGGAGGCGAGCAAGGCTGATGGGGTAGACAAAGGAGGGTCCAAGGAGGGTGCGGGGAAGGGTGGGGAGGGGGAGCCCTGGGCAAGGGGTCACCTTGTCACCAGTTCCCTTTGGTTCTTGGCTCTATGGACTTCGCAAACTGAAAATACTATAGAAGGGATAAGGGGTAATGCCAGGGTGGGCTACAGGTTCCACCAGGGCAAGCTATTCAGAGGCAGAGAGATCCAGGGGAGGGTAGAGAAGGTGGTGGGATGTCAAATGGACAGGCAGACAGATGGACAGATGGCCAGGGAGAGGAGGGTCAGGCTGCATCTGCTTTACAAACAAGGCTATGCAGGACTGGGCAGGATAGGGGAAGCCAAAATGGGGGTCCCAGTGACCTCCACCAAATCCCAGTGGATAGTGCCGGGGTCCTGTCGGGAGGCTGTGGATGGAAGAAAATGGGACGTAAGGGTGAGATGGGGATGTCTTTCTGGGCTGGGGGCAGTCACTGGGCCAAGCCCAGCCTGAGGCATGGGGGAAAGTTTCCCCCTTCAGTGTGAGAAAACAAAACCCAGGAAACACAATCAGATCTGAAAGCAAACATCAGGAGTTGGGAGACCACAGACACGGGAGGATGGGGATGTGAGCCTGAGGGGCCAGGAAATCCACAGGAGGCCATTCTGGGAGGGCTGAAGTGGGTGGGTGCTACAAAGAAGCCCGGGGCTCAGAAGAGGAAAACCTGGCCATGGGTCAGGGCCACCAGGTCTGCTGGTGGGAACCAGTCAGAGAAGAGGAAGCAGAAGGAGGGGGGACTTTGGAGGAAGGTGATAAAGCATGGATGGGTGGTAGGAAGCAAATAGGCTGAGCCCAGAGAGAAGACAGGGTTCAACCAAGATCAGGGAATGGTAGGTGGGGTCTCACTCACCCCCAGGAATGCAGAACCTGCTGGGAGTCAGGAAACCTGAATTCTGGTCCTGACTCTGCCTCCAGTTTGCTGTGTGACCTTGGGTGAGGAATTCCCTTCTCTGGGCCCAATTCCTGATCCAAAACAGTGAGGGCTTTGACAAAAAAGGACCAACATTGTGTGATTCCACTTAGAATACTTAGAATAGGTAAATTCATAGAGACAGGAAGTAGAATAGAGGTTATCAGGGGCCTGAGGGAAGGATGGGGAGTTACTGTTTAGTGGGTACAGAGTTTCGGTTTGGGGTGATGAAAAAGTTCTGGAAATGGATAGTCCTGATGGTTGTATCACTGTGTGAATGTATTTAAAGCCGCTAAAAGGGCTAAAACAGTCAGTTTTATATTATGTATTTTGGGCCACAATTTTTTTAAAAGTGAGAGAGTTGGTCCAATTTATTAGCTTTCCTACTCACTAAGACTAGTGAGGGCATTAGGGGACAATGAGTGTGATCAGACCACTTTACATCAGTGTAGAACCTTACGTTTTCCCACGTAGACTCACAGGCACAGTATTGTATTTGGTCCTCAGCACCGCCACGTGAGGTAGGATTTCTTCCACTTTGACGCTGGAGGAACAGAGGCACAGACTAGCCACATGCTCTGGGGTCAAGGTCATTCAAGTCGGTGGCAGTTTATTATTATTTTTAAAATAGTGACCTGGAAAACATCCTTGCATTTTAGGTTCATACCACAACTGACTTAGTGGCCTTTGAAGAAAGGACACATGCTCTAAATTAGCATAAGAGTTTGCCTCCTGGGGCAAATGTTGTCACTTCCCATGACTGGATGATGAGAGTCATGAAAGTGATGTGCTTCCCTTTTTACCATAGCTGCCAGGAAACTCCAGAGCAAAATTTAATTGCAGGATTATGGGAATCACGTCAGGTAGATACAAGTGTGTGTGTGTGTGTGTGTGTGTCAGGTAGATATAAGTGTGTGTGTGTGCGCGCGTGCGCTTACTCAGTTCTGTCCAACTCTGTGCAACCCCAAGGACTGGAGTCCTGAACACTCCTCTGTCCATGGGATTTTCCAGGCAAGAACACTGGAGTGGGTTGCGATTTCCTCCTCCAGGGGATCTTCCTGACCCAGGAAGATCCTGCGTCTCCTGCGTTGGCAGGAGAATTCTTTACCCACTGTGCCACCTGGGAAGATAGATTTGGGGAATGATAATTCCTCTTGCCGTTTGACTTTTTTTTTTCTTCTGTTGTTTTACTGAAACTTTACGACTAAGATTGTAAATTGCCTCCGCTGCTTTTTGGAAATTCTCAGCATAATTAACCCAAATCAGAGCTGGGTTGAGGACCAAGTCCCCTAATTCTCAACTCAAGGCTCTTCTAAAGATATAACACTGTGGTTATTGGGCTTAAAAAAGATGGCCTAATTGGAGATGGTGAAGGACAGGGAAGCCTGGCGTGCTGCAGTCTATGGGGTCACAGAGTCGGACATGACTGAGCAACTGAACAACAATGGTCAAGGCTGTGAACATCAATGGCATGGCACTGGTATTTAGGATCTCTCTGGGAGTTTGTTAGATATGCAGATTCCTGGCCCTCTGGGGTGAGGTGGGGCCCAAGAAGCTGCATTTTGGACATGTCCACAGAGGATTCTGATGCAGGGCCCCCATACCACCCTCTGGGACACACAGGTCCAGAGATTCAGGGTAGACTGGTTTTATGTCTGGGTTGGGCAGTGGCATAGTCTGGGTATTCTGCACCCACACAAAGCCCCCAGTGGAGCAGTAGGTTAACACAGCAAGGGACAAGGTTGGACTGAGGGTTCCAGTGGACCTAGGTTCTAGTCTGAACTTGATGACTTCCTAGTTAGGCGACTCTGGAATGAGACCTGTACCTCAGTTTCCTCATCTGTAAAATGGGAGCACTAAACCCTGTCCTGCCAAGGTTGCCTCCCAGAGTTAGCATGTAGAAGCCTGAAGGAGATGTGGCAGGGGAAGCAATTTCTAAATAGCCATGTGCTCTACAAAAGGTGTCCAGGGACTTAATTATTAATGAAGAGGTGGTGGGATTGGGGGGCTGATGAGCCTGGAAGACTGGCAAAGCTGATGGGGAGGGCATTCTAGATGGGAGAGGAAAGGGAGGAAGGCCCTAGAAGTTGGATGGGCAAGAGGAGAACAGGGCATGTGATGAAACCATGAAAAGTTGATGCAGGCAGGCAGGAGGGAGCCATGTGGCAGTCAGGGCACAAGAAGGTCAAGTCTTGGACCCTCGACTTTGTCACCTGGGAGAGCAGCTGGTAGAGGAGCATCCCTGGGGAGACCAAGGGAAGGGGCTGTTTTCAGCAAGACCCCTTAGAAGGGGTTTTTAATTGGTCAGCCTTTGGTGGGGACAAAACTGGGGTGGGGGAGAGGGCTGCCAGGGTGACAGGGACTTGAATATTGATACCTCGTGCATGCAGGATCTAGGGGCCACTGACGTGCCAGAGTAGTTTGAATTTCATTTCAAATACAGACATCATTGCCCCCAAGAGGGTCTGATTTGGCTGTGGGAAGAGGTCACATGTCAGAAACACAAAATCACCCAGTTTGGGGTCAGTCATGCCAACTGGTCTCCATTTCCCCTCAACCAACTGGTGCCAACACAATGGATCCAAGCCTAGGGGCCTGTGGGGAATTAGGACCTCAGGGTTCCTTGGGACTTTGGCTGAAGAGAACAAAGATAGAGGGAAAGGAAAGGAAAAAGAGGGACAGAGGGCGAGGAAGAAAAGGAAGTTGCTGGGAGTAAAGAGGCAGCAAAGAAGAAAGGGGAAAAGGGCAGTGTTCCTTCCTGGGACCCGGTGCTCCTGGGGAGTCCTCACGGTGGGCCAGGCAGTTTTCTGCTTCGGGAATGTTACCAAGACTTAAAAGGCATTTGAAGAAACAAAACAAACTTAGAAACTACATTCCAAAAGAGTAGAGAGTTTTTACAGGACAACCCCCCACCCCAAAAAAGGAAAACACAACCAGTTACTAATTAAAATGCTAAAACCCAAATCAAACCAATATTTACATGTAACATTTTCAACCTCATCAAGCCCCATGTCCAGAGGCTTCTGTAGGAACAGTGATGAGTGACCTTGCCCAGTGGCATGCAGGAAGCAGAAACTGGGACTTTACTGAAAACCAAGGTCTGAGGCCTCTGACACTGGCTAAGGGCTGGGCGGCCAGGCGCTAAGACAACGAGAACGCAAGGACAATCTTGGATGAGAACAATGATGGTAAGGCTGAGCAGTCAGCAGGGTCCAGGTCTCATGAGGATTCCTCCCCAAGGCTAGAAGTGCAGCCTCCCTGGCCCTCTGCAGCCCAGGGAGGTGGCAGAAGGCCTCTGGTAGCTTGTGACCTGGTGTGAACCCCCTTCCCTTGGAGATAGCATTGGAGGGGCCCCCTGACCTCTTGGGTGGGAGCACTGGCATCCCAGAGGGGCCTGGCCCTTGGCTCCACTGACCTGCCTGCTCTGCCCACACAGGTCACTATGGTATGAAGAAGTGGCTGGTTGTACTAACATGACCCCAAAGTTCGGCCGATAGGCAATGGAGATGAAGGTATTTGGGTAACTGATCCAGGTGCCCCAGAAAGGGCAAGACTGGGGGCTGGTGGCTGGGAGCACAGAGGCATCTCCTGAGTCCTGGGGACATACTAGCAAAGCTGCCGGCTTTTGGTCTTCCTGATAGAAAATTCACAGATAAGCCACTTTATCCTGATGTTTTCATTCTGAGCCCCCAACCAGTTACACGCAGATATGCAGGTATGTGTGCAACCAGAATGGGTTCACTGGCACCAGGGGGAGACCCTCCACGTTCCCCTGCCCTGTCACCACTGAAATGAGCCGTGCTGCAATCCGCCCGATGGCTCAGACAGCTCACATGCAACAGGGGGAAGGGTGGGCAGTGGGGCTGGGGCTGAGAGACGAGCCTGGAGAGTCCATAAGGCTAAGGAAGAGGCTGGTGAAAAGGCTGGAGGCTGGTGAGAACTGAGGCAGGCTGGCAGACACTCTCAGATCCATGTGCAAAGCTGCAATAAACAACATTCTTGAAGTTCAGTCCTGTTTTCCTGCGAGTTCTCACTTAGGGAACTTGGAAAGATCTCCATGCTCTTGATAAAGCCTTAGTAATCTGTGTTGGACTCATTAGAAACCAAAATAAAGGTGTCAGAAGGAGGGAGGAAAATGAGAAGGAAAATGGGAAGTGACTGGGGAGCGGTGCTGCTGGTCCAGCCCTCTGTCCTGTCTGTGAGTATTTACAAACTCACGGCTGGGGGTGGGCAATTAGCAGGTGTGGAACATACAAGCGGTGCTCTGAGGCCAAAGGGTCAGCAGATTTGTGGGGACCTCTGCTGGGGCCCCCTCCAAACCTGAACCAGGAGACCAGAGCTCGCCTGCTGAGTTGCCTTGTCCACAGAGGGGACCATCCATCCATCATGTTAAAGCCTTGCATTGTCCCAGTGATGAGAGTACATGTCTCAACCTCCAATAAATTACCTTAGGGACTGTGGGGTAAATTAAATTATTAAAATAAAGTAAAACCACCTTAAATATTTATAGTAAGAAAAACTCAAAATAAACAACCTAGGCAAGAAATGTGTTTCCAGGCCCCAGTGCATTGCCATGTCCTGGGGCACTGGCCTCGTGGAAGGCTCCTGGGCCTGATCTGGCCAACTGGGAGTCTCTTTTTGGGAACATCGCTGCCCTCCACCAGCTGCAGGATGTAAACACAGTAGAGCTGTGGCACCCCTCCAGGGTGCTGGGGAAAGAGGCCCCAGCAATCAAGGCAGTGGGCAATTAGGCATTTATTTATCTGTGCACCTGGTCTTGAGATGGACTCTACCTATGTCTGTCCTCAAGGAGTCTCCTGGGAAGGCTGGGGTCCCCCCAAGTCACCTTAGCAAGAAAGGTAGTTCCAGTGGCTCCCCGACCCTGGGCCCCGCACATTTCTACCTCACGTTCTAGGTCTTGCTGCATCTGAGCTATGGGCAGGGAGATCCAGGGCCCCAGGATTCCAAGCAGATACCTGACTGTGGCTACTGCCCTATCATATCCCCTAGAACTGTGGCAATCCAGAGCAGCAGGGCTGGAAGGAGGAGGCAGCGGCGGTGGAGGGAAGAGAGGGATGGGGTGATGCCCAGCTCAGCTCCACCAGACACCCCATGTTGAGCCCTAGAGCAAAGCCTGTTCTTCTCATCGGTGTTTCCTCCCCATGAAGAGGGATGTGGTTGGCCGGGAACATCTCTGTGAGCCCTTTTCCCTGAGGCGCATGGCTGGAAGTGGATCCTTTCCTTGGCTCTTCTGAGAAGTGGGTGTGGGCGGAACCAGGCAAGGCTCTCCCAACTTACGACCCAGGAATCAGCTCTCAACGGATCTCTCTGGAGACGCTTCCGAAGCCCAGTTTTGGTCTTTCTCCCACTCGCTGCCTTCCCCTGGGAAGTCAGAGATCACCACCCAGCAGTCAGCAGGAGACCCCGCTTTACCTGGCTGGGAAAGCGCTTCCATGGCAGAGATGCAGCCCTCCAGGGCGAGAGATGCAGGGAGCTTGCGGGCCCCAAGCGTCTTCTCCTCTCCACTGGTTCCCTTCGGCTGTCCAGGGGCGGGGGCTGGTCGAGGTGAGGAGCTCCGCTGCTCTATCACTCGCTGGGCGGGGCTGCCCGCTCCTCCCCACCCCAGCCAGACTCTGAAGGGTGCAGCCTGCACTTGGAAGGAGAGTGGCGGATGGCAGAGCGGGATGGCCGGGCGAAGCAGGAGGCGAGAGACTGGGTGCTGCAGTCACACACTGCATCCTGTGGGGAGAGAGAAGTCAGGAGGAGCCTGGAGGCACTGACCGCCCGCCAGCCAAGGAATTTGGACTCAGCTGTGCCCCGGGACCAGTTCCTAGGAGCTGTAGCCCCTCTTTGAACCAATTTTAAAAACTTATTTTCTTCCATTAGAGCAGTAATGAATGTTCATAAATAAAGCAGTAATGAGTGTTCATAAATAACGTTCCAGGGACTTCCCTGGTGGTCTAGTGGTTAAGAATCCACCTTCCGGTGCAGGGGACTCGGGTTAGATCCCTGGTCGAGGAACTAAGATCCCATATGTCACGGGGCAACTAAGCCCATGCACTGTAGCTAGAGAGAAGCCTGCACACTGCAACTGGCAAAAGCCTGTGTGCCGCAAAAAAGACCCAGCACAGACAAAAATGCAAAACAAAAACCCCAAACAGTCCAGAATATAATAAATCCTGGAATATACATAAATAAATTCTGGAACATGCCTTTACCAAAATGATCTCAACTCCTATAGTTTACTTCGTAATCGCAAAGACAAATACTTTTCTGTCATTATGTATGTCCAGATCTCTTTCTTTTTAATGGCCACATAGTATTCCACTGAAAGGAAATAGCTTATTTATCCAACTCATTTTTTATGTGTGTTTTAAGTAGTTGCTAATTTTTTTTTACTACTACCAACACACAGGGATAATGGTTAAAAGTGCTGCTATACATTATTTACAATTGCCAAGATATGCAAACCTAAGTGTCCATCAACAGATGAATGGATAGAATGCTACTCAACTATTTTTTAAAAAAAAGTAATTTTGCCATTTGTAGTACCGTGGATAGACTTGGAGGGCATTATACTAGGTAAAGTTAAGTTAGACAGGGTAAGACAAATACTGAATGACATCACTTATATGTGGGATCTAAAAAATACAACAAACTTGTGAATATAACAAAAAAGCATCAGACCCACAGATATAGGGAAAAAACTCATGGTTACCAATGGTAAGAGGGAAGGAGGAAGAGGCAATATAGAGGTAGGGGATTAAGAGGTACAAATTATTAGGAATAAAAATAAGCTACTAGGATATATTTTATAGCACAGGGAATATAGTCAATATTAATAATGATTACAAATGGAGTATGAACATTAAAAATCATGAATCACTATATTACACACCTGTAACTTTTACAATATTGTATGGCAACTATACTTCAAAACAAAAAAACCAAAAACGTGCTGCTGTAAAACTTGATTGGTTGGTTCAAATTCCAGCCCAGTTACTTACCAGCTGTGTGACCTCAAATAAGTTTTGCAACCTCTCTGAGCCTTGATTTTTTTCTCAAAGTTGTTGTGATCAACTTTGATCTCAGCCCAGATTTTTTCCTCAAAGTCTGTTGTGATCACAATAAACTGTTGGCATAGTGTCTAGTAAGTCTTAGCAATTTTTATTAATAATGCAATACATTTCTTTATATATATATCCACCTGTGTAAGACTTTCCATGGCTACATTCTTAAGAGAACTACTGGATCAATGGGCAATAAGCATATTTTACAAACTGAAAAATGTTTGAGTCAACCAACATGCAAAATACAATCAGCTTTGTATTTCTGGTTTCGTGCTACAGTTGTGGTTATGTGATTATGATGCTTAATTTTGTGTCAACTTGACTGGGCCACAGGTCCAGACACCTGGTCAAACACTATCCTGGGTACTTCTGCGAGGATGCTTTTGACTGAGATTAACACTTAAACCAGTAGACAGAGTAAAGCTCCTTGCCCTCTCCAACGTGGGTGAGCCTCATCCAATCAGTTGGCGTACTGAGCAGAACACAGAGGCTGACTCTCTGTGAGTAAGAAAGAATTCTTCCTGCGTGATGACCTTTAGACTGGAATGACGTCAGCTCTATGTGCTGCACTGGAACCATACCACTGGCTCTTCTGTTCTTAGGCCTCTGGACTCAGTCTCTCTGTCTCTGTCTCTCTCTACACACACACACACATTCTCACGCATGCATAACCACAAAGCCTACTCCAAGTTTCTCCAAGGAACCCTAATATGATGGCTATGTTCAGTTTGTAAGAATTCAATAAGCCATATTTTTTACAGTATGTATATTAAACTAAAAAAGGGTTTTTTTTTTAAGTTAAAAAAATAGGAAGAAATATTTTAAAGTTATTTTTTTTTTAATTTAACGCAGCCAGAGAGTATAGGGAAATAAAGCACTCACCATATACTCTTGGGGGTTCTAGAAACTCGACAAAGTCTTTGGAAAGGAAATTCAGCAACACTTATCAATTACTTTAACAATTTACCCATTTCTACAACTCAAAACTAAGGAAGTAACCGATTAAAATAAATTAATTTTAAAAAACTAAGGAAGAAGGGGACGACCGAGGATGAGATGGCTGGATGGCATCACTGACTCGATGGATGCGAGTCTGAGTGAACTCTGGGAGTTGGTGATGGACAGGGAGGCCTGGCGTGCTGCAATTCATGGGGTCGCAAAGAGTCGGACATGACTGAGCGACTGAACTGAACTGACTGAAGGAAATAATCTGCAATATGGAAAAATGCTTTTGTGTCAAGATGTTAACCACAGTATTATGTACAATAGGGAAAACCTAGAATCCAGCTAAACATAGAAACCGTACAAATCACATGAGTCAATTCCAGCCCGTGCCATCCTTCTGTGCCCCCACCTACAACCTTCCTTCACTCCCTGCGCTGCAGACCATGACACCACCCCTGACTACAGCTGACTGGGCCAAGGGGCCCACTGGGCCACGTTAGACCAATCAGTTTCTTCCTGAAATGTGGAACTGGGACACAGAGATTTGACTCCATCTCTTTTAAGTGCTTGAACCGGAAAATGTTACAAAAGCAGAGTACCTGGACCATATGCAAATACAACAGAGAGGGAAGGAGAAAGAGGACATCAGAGAAAATGAAACTCAAAGGAGAGGAGAGGGAGGGACTTCCCTGGTGGTCTAGTGGCTAAGAGTCAAAGTTCCCAACACAGAGGGGTCTGGGTTCAGTCCTTGATCAGGGAACTAGATTCCGCATGCCACAACTAAAAGATCCTGAGTGCTACAACTAAGACCTGGTGCAGACAGACAAATTATATAGATAGATAGATAGATACATATATATATATCTATATATAGATAGATTTTTCTTTTTTTAAGAGAGGAGAGGGAGACAGAGCAGCCACTGGGGCCTTTGGATCCTTGCCCTTGGGTTCCATGGTATAACTTCCAATTTCCCTTTCTGCAACGTTAACTTATATGTTTTACTAATATACACATAAACCTTAACTAAATCTGAAATTGATATCTGGAGTGGGATGAGCAACAAAAGGGTCTCAGAATGGAAGCCCTCGGAGATGGAGTCTTGGTGGGGTGGGGGCAGTGGTGTGCTGGGACATATTTAGAGACTAGTTTCCCAGGAGTGAGAGGAGGAGCGCTGATTTTCAGCAATTCGTTTCCACTGAGCGAATCCTCTCAGGGTACTAAGTTGACACCACTGAACACAGAGAGGTCCACGACTGGCTCTCATGAATCAAGGGAGCGGGCACACCGCTGGGTGGCGGGAGAGCAGCGCACACGCGTCTTCCCCGGAGGGGATGCTGGCAGTCTCTGGGGGTGAGCGTGGGTAAGCCATGCTCACGCATCTAGTGATCAGACGGTGTGTCCATCAGGTCTGCTGTTCCAGGACCGAGGCCTTCCAACCCCCATCCCAGGCCAGCACAGGGGCTTACTGAAACAGAAACCACACGCCTGAGCTTGAAAACCAAAGAGTTGGGACCTTACAAGCCAAACTCACCTCAAAAGAAAAAGGGCACCCCGCCCCCAACCCACCTACCTCATTGGGAAGGACCGTGGCTCCATCTCCATCTCGAGTGATACCATCCTTCCCCACCTGCGGGAGCACGGAGAGCCTGGCCTCCTCACTGCCGCCCGACTTGCCCACCTTCTTGTTCAGGATCCTAGCCATGCCCTCGGGTTGATGGTAGCTGGCTGGGGAGAGGGACTCCGGCTTCTTGGCGCCCTCTTCCCCAGCCGCGGACGCCGTGGGGCTCGGCGCCCGGCCACACACGTTGCGGAAGAACTCCTGCACGATGCCGTACTTGGGCGGTTCAGGCTTGGCCCGGGCCTCGGACATGCCAAGTTTCCAGACCGACTCCGCGCTCCCCGAGTGCTCCACCACGCTGAAGAGGCTGGACAGCCCGTCGTTGATGTTCCTCAGCACAGGGCTGTCCCTCGTGGTGGTGGAGCGCGCCCAGGCCGAGCCGTTCTGCTTGCCCTGGTGCAGGTTCCACAGGCTGCGGTCCTTGGCCCCGTCCAGCTTGGACACAGAGCGCCTCTGGAGCTTGGGCGAGCCGTACTTGGGTGAGCAGCAGGGCCGTTCGATGCGCGCGTGCACCTTGTCCAGGGAAGATGAGATCTGCTTGCTGCGCACGGACACGAGCGAGGAGCCGCGCGGCGACCAGCTCTTGCCGTGCAGGCTGCCGCGGGGCGGGTCGGTCTGCAGGCCCACGCTGACCGTGCGGATGGTCTGCGTGCCCACGCTGGCCACGCCCACCGTCTGGCTGGACGTGCTCTTCACCTTCCGCTCCAGGGAGCCCGAGCGCATGGCCTGGCGCACGCAGTTGGTGATCTCCTTCATGTCGTCGCTCATGTTCCCCGACATCTCGAAGTCATGCAGGGCCGCCGGGAAGCCAGGCCCCGCCGCCGAGGGGCCGCCCCCGGAGCCGCCGTCCAGGCGCTGCCGGGAGAAGTTGCAGAGCCAGCGGCTGTAGGAGCTCTCGGCCAACCCGTCCGCCTCGGCCGACTCTTTGGGCTTGGCTGTGGTGAAAAGGAAGCCCGGCTCGATGATGATCTTCCCCTCCCTGTCATGGACCACGGGGACGCCCAGGCGCCGGGCCACCGGGGGGCTGTAGTACACGCGGATGCCCGTCTTGTCGGGCGCTGTGTAGCTGCGTTGCATCTGCCTCCCCGCCGGCTCCGGGCAGCCCAGGGCGCCCAGGCGGTTGCAGTCACGGGGCGAGAGCCCTGGCTGTTCGGGGGTACCCTTCTCCGGGTCCACTGGCTGGGCGCCCACGAAGGCAAAAGCAGGGCTGTTGGGCAGCTTTTTGCCCCGGGAGGCTTCCCCGGCGAGGTACGGGGAACAGTCCAGCAAACTCTCAAACTCCGACATGGAGGAAACAGATTTGGTTCTGGGAAGAGCAGAGAGAACGGCTGAGTTAGTGGAAGATGCCTTATACGGAGCAAGCACTCTGGTCTTCCTCGCTGGTCCCTGCGCTTCACGGGAGCTGGGACTACGACAGTCCTGCTCACCTCTTGTGAAAGATGCTGTTGGTGTCCTGCCTCTCACTCCCTCCACACGCACACCTACACGTGCAGTACTGCATGCTCCGAGCACCTGCCATTCTCCACCTGAGGGCTGTTTTTCTGTCTGCAGGAGCACACTTGGCCTCCACCCAGTTGTTCTTTAGTTGCTGAAGTCATATCCAACTCTTTTGTGACCCCATGGACTGTAGCCCACCAGGCTCCTCAGTCCATGGGATTTCCCAGGCAAGCATACTGGAGTGGGTTGCCATTTCCTTCTCCAGATCTTCCAGACCCAGGGATGGAACCCACGTATCTTGCATTGCAGGCAGATTCTTTACCACTGAGCAGAAACTAAAACTTTCACATGATGTACAGACATAGCCATCAACAAACCATGGGTGGAGTTTGGTAATTTGGTGCCAGTCCCCAGGTCCCCTTAGGTGGGAGAACTCACGCTCCACTCTGGCTCACAGCAATCTTGTGAAATAGCCCCAGCTGCCCACGTGTACCCTGGTTGATAACACCTCCTTTATGGTGCCTTCCCTTTCCTGTCTCACTTCCAGACTTTTCCTGGAATCCCCTCCCAAATGTTCCATTTGCACCCAAATCCTTGCCTGAAGGCTTACTTTTAGGGGAGCCCAATCTAGGACTTCCCAGGTGGCTCAAACGGTAAAGAATCTGCCTGCAATGCAGGAGACCTAGTTTCGATCCCTGGGTTGGGAAGATCCCCTGGAGAAGGGAATGGCAACCCACACCAGTATTCTTGCCTGAGGAATTCCATGGCCAGAGGAGCCTGGCAGGCTATAGTCCATGTGGTCGCAAAGAGTCAGACATGACTGAGTAACAACAAATAATAACATGATCTAGGAAACCACTTTATCTCTGGCCCAGACCTGGTGTGCGTGCTGTCTGATGACTGTAAGTGCCAGGCATACGTGACAGCATTGCACACGTCAGACCATTCAGTCCTCGGACAAGTCTAGGGGGCAGTTCCTGTTACCCCATAAGTAGAGATGGGAAGTACAGCACCAGGGCACAGAGCTAGAACCTGCAGTGCTGAAATTCAGATCTCACATCACAGCTCCAGAGCCACCCTCCTCCCCAGGGCTTACTTGGCTTTGGGCTGCTCACATGGCCCCTGGGGGGTCCTGTTACCCCAACTCTCTTCATGGGTTTCCTAATGGTGGAGACATGGTCTTGAGAGCCCCTGGGGTTTCCCTGGCTACAGCACAGGGCTGGGCCCAGAGGATGATACTCAGTACTACCAGGAATAGGGGTCCAAGACTATGCCAAAGCCTTTGACTGTGTGAATCACAATCAACTGTGGAAAATTCTGAAAGAGATGGGAATACCAGACCACCTGACCTGCCTCATGAGAAATCTGTATGCAGGTCAGGAAGCAACAGTTAGAACTGGACATGGAACAACAGACTGGTTCCAAATTGGGAAAGGAGTATGTCAAGGCTGTATATTGTCACCCTGCTTGTTTAACTTCTATGCAGAGTACATCATGAGCAACGCAGGACTGGAAAGAAACACAAGCTGGAATCAAGATTGCCGGGAGAAATATCAATAACCTCAGATATGCAGATGACACCACCCTTATGGCAGAAAGTGAAGAGGAGCTAAAAAGCCTCTTGATGAAAGTGAAACAGGAGAGCAAAAATGTTGGCCTAAAGCTCAACATTCAGAAAACAAAGATCATGGCATCTGTCCCATCACTTCATGGGAAATAGATGGGGAAACGGTGGAAACGGTGTCAGACTTTATTTTTTGGGGCTCCAGAATCACTGCAGATGGTGACTGCAGCCATGAAATTAAAAGACGCTTACTCCTTGGAAGAGAAGTTATGACCAACATAGATAGCATATTCAAAAGCCGAGACATTACTTTGCCGACTAAGGTCCGTCTAGTCAAGGCTATGGTTTTTCCTGTGGTCATGTATGGATGTGAGAGTTGGACTGTGAAGAAGGCTGAGCGCCAAAGAATTGATGCTTTTGAACTGTGGTGTTAGAGAAGACTCTTGAGAGTCCCTTGGACTGCAAGGAGATCCAACCAGTCCATTCTGAAGGAGATCAGCCCTGGGATTTCTTGGGAAGGAATGATGCTAAAGCTGAAACTCCAGTACTTTGGCCACCTCATGAGAAGAGTTGACTCACTGGAAAAAACTCTGATGCTGGGAGGGATTGAGGGCAGGAGGAGAAGGGGATGACCGAGGATGAGATGGCTGGATGGCATCATGGACTCGATGGACGTGAGTCTGAGTGAACTCCGGGAGATGGTGATGGACAGGGAGGCCTGGCGTGCTGTGATTCATGGGGTCGCAAAGAGTCGGACACGACTGAGTGACTGAACTGAAGACTCTCCAAACTCCAGAGACAGGAAGAACCCCAGAAGGAGCTAAACAGTTTCTTTCCCAGCTAGGATACACTGGGGCCCATTTTCCATGACTAGAATAAAAAAAAAAATTGCAGGGTAGCATTGCTATCACCCAAAGTTTCCCAGCTCCTCAGTGGCTGGGGTTCCATAAAAAACATATCCCCATGTTCTCTCAATTCAGTGGAGGTGCAGTGCTGGACACGTGGAACAAAGAAGAAAGGCAAAGCGGCAAGACAGACCACGGGCCGGGGTCTGGGGCAGGGGGTGGGGCTGGGGACAGGGCAAAGGGACGGGGCTGCCAGCACCTCTTTAAGCCGGTTCCCCCGAGCTCAGCTTCAGAAACAGCTTCTTTGTCGTGGATCTTTTCACTGCGGGTCTGTCATGGAAGAGAGACAGGAAAGGGTCAGTCTGGCCACAGTGTGGGAGCTGGCCCCAGCCCCTCTGCCTGAGGCTCCTCGTGTAGAGCAAGAGTATTGTTAGCACCGACCTAGAAGCCCATTGGTCAGTTTCTGGCTATAGTGCATCTAACCCCGCCCTCCATAGGTATGTGATCCAAGCTTGGCCAAACCATGGTCCAAGGGAGAACCCAAGAGAGTCTATCTAGAACTTACTGCGATGTAATGGCAACAACAAAGCAACCAGTAGCCACTGCTCAGTTGAAGGTGAAAGCAGTGACCTGAGGTCTTGTTTGGGGTTTGTACCAAGACTTGCACCAGTTTTCTGACCCGGCATCACCAGCCCTCTTGAGCCCCTAATGAAATCGTCTCCTACTTCAGTTCCCCAGAATTGGCTTTTGCTGCAACCAAATCTAATTCATGACACCCTCAGGCTGTTGAGCAAGGGCTTCATTGTTTCTTTACTCAGTGTGTTGCTATACGGACAGTGCCCCTGAAGTTCAGAAGCAAACTTCACTGATTAATCTCCACAAGCTGGGCTGGGCTAAGGCAGAAAATATGCTTTTTATTTTACCAGTGAGGCATCTGGGGCCCAAAGAGACAGAGTGACTTGCCCAGGATCACAAAGCTCTTTAAGAGGCCCTGTTTTAGAGAAAAGCATAATTAAAACAGAGAGACACCTAACCTTTCTCCCCAGGCATGGAAGGATGGAGCTGGCAAGGAGGGGACCTTCATAGGTCTTAAGGCTGGAATCATGAAGTAGAGACCTCAGGATTGAAGAGCCCAAGGGCGTGAGGGTATGTGACCTATGGGACAGGATTAGCATCCTCCGGGTCACATTTCCCCCAAGTGAGGGATTTTGCAGTGTAACCAGGAGCCTGCCACCTCTCTCACCTCTTTCCAGCTGTTGTCCTGCTTCTCCAGATCTGAGTGCTTTAGGACCCAGGGGTCAGCAGCTTTCTGCAGCTGAACAAGAATAAAGAAGGTGGTCACGTACAGGCAAAGCTGTTTTGTGCAGTGCCATTCCCCAGGCTCCACTCTGCAGCCCACATGACCCAGATCACGGGCTTGGAGCCACCTTTCGAATGGACAGCAGCTCTGAGCCAACAAAGTAGGTTTGGCAAATGATCATAAAACCAACCATTTATAGGCATCCTTATAAGTGTCATTATCTCAAATACAGTAATAGTTGTTATTACTATGTAAATTCATGCTGCAGTTCCTGGAACAGCTAGATCAGCTAAGCAGCAGCTGAATGACATTAAAGAGATGTCTCCACACTAGGTATGCTAAGCAGCAATTAAACTGAATGGCATGACTCTGCCCTCTGTTGTGAACAGCTCTCTATGAAAGAGGGAAAATTTAAATTATATATATATATTATGATTCCCTGGAGAAGGCAATGGCACCCCACTCCAGTACTCTTGCCTGGAAAATCCCAGGGACAGAGGAGCCTGGTAGGCTTCAGTCCATGGGGTTGCTGAGTCAGACACGACTGAGCAACTTCACTTTCACTTTTCATTTTCATGCATTGGAGAAGGAAATGGCAACCCACTCCAGTGGTCTTGCCTGGAGAATCCCAGGGACAGGGGGGCCTGGTGGGCTGCCGTCTATGGGGTCGCACAGAGTCGGACACGACTGACGTGACTTAGCAGCAGCAGCAGCAGCAGCATAGTATGATTCAATCAATGATAATAAAAATCTCTGAATGTAAATTTAAATAGCAAGAAAAGAAGGGAGTGGGTTGGAGTATGCTTTTGCAGTATTTGAGTCTTATATAAAGATGAAGTCCTGATTTATACAACTGAAATAATAAACAAAGGAAAACAGAGCTTGATAACCAAGGCGTGTGTTAACTGTAGTGGGGCTACGGTCAATGACTGTTTCTCCTATTTACCTCTTTTGGTCAGAGAACTTTAATTTTCATGAGGAACCAGCCTTGGTTCTTCCCTCTTGGTTCAAGGCTTTTGGTAGTTTCTGGATATGGACATATGACTCACACCTGGCTGATCAGAGCCGTGGAGAAATAGAAAACTTTCTTCCCATTGCAAATGCTAAGCTGTGAGGATGTGAACACAAAACTCAAAGAGGCCACATTGGAGGACAGCTTGCTTCGGAATAAAACACACGGAAAGCAAGCCTATGAGACCAGCAGGAAGGAAGACCTGGTTCCCACCGCGGTCTCTGAGCACACAGATCCAGCAGTACCTGGAGGAGTCTTCCCTCTGGTCTGTGCCCACAGCAACTCCCTGCTTGTGGCTTAAGGTGGCTGGGGCTGGGGCAGGCCTCACCTGGCTCAGGCGATTCTGCAGCTCCTTTAGCTGCTGCTCCACCTGCTGCTTCTCACCCTGAAGCCGCTCCACCAGCTGAAGCTTCTCCTGGGCCCAGTTGTGCTCGCTGACCTGCAGCTGCCGCGTCAGCTCCATGACCGCACTGTAGGACTCAGCCAGGAGGTGCTGCTGCTCCTCCCGCTCCCTCTGCAGGGCTGCCTTCCAGTCAGGCCCCGTCCGATCCCCAGCCCCCTTCCCAGCCTTCAGCTCCATCTGGGGAAGGAAGAGCAAATTGGGTGGCTGGCAATGGGAGGCCCCTTGCTGTCCCCTCCCATGGTCTTCCCTCCCAGGCACCAGCAGAGGGTAGGCAAAGGGAGGAGGGTCCTCTCGGAGGAGGAGGAGTTGTCGCTGACCTCTTTAGTTAGAACTAGTCTCTTCTCACAATCAAAGCTTGTGTGGCAGTTTCTACACACCAAGCTCCGTGCTAAGGGCTTTTCAGGCACTATGTGTATCCTCAAGAAAACTCAGCAAGATAACTACCATTTTTGATATTTTTACCAAGGGGGAAGAGGTTCAGAGAGGTTACTTTCCCCAGGTCACGTAGCTACAAAATGGCAGAGGTTCCTAGTTATTGCTTCTCATGACATTTCATCAACACTTACCAGGGTTTATAGTTAGTGGGAGATATGCACAGTCTAAACATAAACAAATGTGTGCAGGAATCACTCAAGAGTAACGGCTTTCCTGGTCCCAAGCTCGGGAGAGGAGGGAGCAGGAGGTAAAGATGCCATATGGAATCGAGGCACCCCACACCCCAGGCTGTGGTCAGATTCCCATGGGGGAGCAGCCCCTGCAATGGCTGGGGCTGTGGGGCAGTATGAACAGTGGACACTGTGGAAAGTGCAGATGGGAAGGGAGCTGTGAGATCTGCAGGGAAGGTTGGGAGGACAGACTGGTGGCACTGGGAAGCCAGCAGTTTGAGAATTGGGAAGAAGGGGGGATCACGGTCATGAGAAGTCAGGAGGGCAAAGGTTTGGGGAGTGATGATCAGGTCTGCCATTTACTAGCTGGGTGATCTTGGAGAAGAAACTGAACTCCTCTGTGCCTGTCTTGTCACTTGCCCAACAAAGATAGTCGGTGTACCCACCTCCAAAGGGCCCATGATGCCTGGGAAGGCAGCCTGCAGCAGGGGCAGGGAGGAGGAAGCTGGGCAGTGCAGGCGGTATGGGGGTGGTGAGAGCACTCTGAGTGGGAGGAAGCCCACCCTCACACTTCTCAGACCACAGTAGAGGGCAGCTAACTTGCAGCCAGGCACACAGCAGAGACTAAATACCCAGGGCTCCTGGTTAAGGGTCCTTTGATTATTTGGCTTGTAGGGAGGGGAGTCCCCCACTTTGAGTGGACGGAGCAAAACAGGGCCAAGTAGCAGAGAGTTAAGGGGATTTTACAAGGACAGCAAGCCACAGAAGTCTAAGTGTGAGGATGAAGATGCCGTCAGGCGCAGACAGGCATTTAAGTGTTCTGGCCTCGCCTGTGAGCCTGTGGTATGGGAAAGGTGCCCGTGATGCCCCCAGGCTCCTTTGCCAACCCCTCACCTGCCTTTCCTAGCCCAGAGACCCCCCGCCTCCACTGCTTCTGGTATCCTTGCTGTGTGATCTAGTCAAGACTCTTGCCTTTTCTGGGCCACAAAGCAAGTAAAGTGATTCCTATGCTTCTAGGAGCATGGCTTGGCCATCCTGTTTCCCAGTCTGACAGCTGAGACCTTGGCAGAGACAGGAACAAGGAGAGGGATGTCCCTGGCCGGTGAGACACTCACCAGGGCAGTATGGCTCTTGAGCTCCGCCCGCTCTGTTTCCCAGGTGGCCTTGGCCTTGGCAAACTGTTGCTGAAGCTCAGTCAGGCCACGGCGTTCATCCCGGAGCAGCCAGCATAGCTCCTTCAGCGTCACCTTCATGTCGGCCAGTGTCTTGATGTACTCATTGGGCTGCAGATGGGGGCAAGGTCTCAATCAGGAACTTTCAGAGCGGCAAGGAGGGGAGGCTGGACTGGGAACTCATCCAGAGTTCAGTGTGGGACTCTACCAGGCCTCAGGCAAGTCCCACGACTGCTCTGGATCATCTCTTCATAAAACAGGCATAACAAGCCCAGCCCAGGCCCCCTCCAAGGCTGACACATGCCCCAGCTTCACATAAACACAAAATTCTGTAGTTACACCAATTATTCAGCCTAAAGCTGAGCTGGGCCCTGGCTTCTCTGAGGCTCTGCAGCATCTAGGCCTGGGTCTTTCTCCCTGCTCAGCAACTGCATTCTCTGACCCACCAGGGGCCAGATGAGCAATCTGAACGCTGGAGTCTACCTATCTGACTTGGGCCTAATCTTGGGCACATGACCTGTTTCCCACCTATAACCCAGCTTAGTGTGGGTACCCCTGGGAGCCTGACCCCACTGCTCCACTACCCCCTGCCTCGATTTGAAAGTTCCTGATCCTAGGCCACAGGGTCTTTCTTCATACAGCTCACTCCAGCCTGCTGTCCTTAACCCCACTATGAACATCCTAAGCTGCAGCCAGTCTCAGAATACCTTGCCGCACCTCTGCAAACACAGTTCTTTTGGTACAGAATGGCCTTTTCCTCATTCTTTATTAGGCAAGCTCCTATTCATCTTTCAAAACCTACCACCTAAAACCCCTTCTCTGTAATACCATCCCCTACACTCTGAACAGAATTAACTGCTCTCTTCTCTGTGACCCCACAATCCATCATCTGACCCTCTATCACTGCCCTGGAATGACTTATGTACCGCACAGTACTGAGCATCTGGGGCCAGTGACCAGGCAATGACCCTCTGTAGCTCTAGTCCCCGGTGTAGGGCTGCAGTCAGAAAAGCCGCAAGACATGATCACTAAACAGACAAAGGAACAAATGGACAGGACTGGAAATGGGCTGAGAATTCACCGTGTTTTGGGTCCAGCTGTCCCCTGTGCAGGTCTTGTTATCAGAATGCTGGGCATTCAATTCCTCTTCCTCCATTAGCAGGTAAAGCTCCTTCATGCTATTTACCTATTTTTTAAAAAACAAACTGATCAGGGGGTGGCAGAGCATCACGCCTGAGGGTCTAACCCTCAGGGGGAGAGGATACAGCCTAGTGACTTAGATAAAAAGGGGGCTGAATAGACAGGCAGGAAGCAAATATGAGGACTTATGGACCAAAGGCACCCCAGCTAGGCACTGATTTCCCAAACTTTAACTTTTACTCCTAGGCACCATCCAGGCCAAGGAGCATAGCTAGAGAGTCAGGTCCTTCTGGCCCTCTCCCCTACCCCGCAACCATCTCTTCTGCCCCAAGGACCATGAGACATCCCTGAGAACTACTCAGAAATAGCTCTGTTATCAAAGGAGGCACAGTGATTGGATTAAAAGGGCCACGGCACCCTCTTAACTATAGATAAAGGCGGCCAGAAGTTTGGGTAGACAGACAGGGGCCCTTCCTGGGGGCGGGGGTTGCTATTAATTGATTCTGGACAGGAGTCCAGAGTCACCCCAGGAGACCAGGGCTAGTTCAAGAAGGGAGAGAAGGAGAAGAGAGTGTTTATTTACTCTTCATTAATTCATTCGACTTTTTTTTTTTTTTAGCTGTGTCTGGGAGCATGTGGGATCTTAGTTCCTGGATCCAGGATCAAACCTGTGCCCCCTGTATTGACAGCATGAAGTTTTAACCACTGGACCACCAAGGAAGTCCCTTATTTGACACATATTTACTGAATATCTGCCATGCACCAGGTCCTTGTTCAAAGCTGGGGACATGTCAGTGAGCAAGACAGACCCTGGTCCCCTTGAGCCTTCATTCCAGTAGCAATAAAACAAACAGATATGTGAAATACATGAAATGTCATTAAGTATATGAAATATTCCATAATATTAAGTGCTATGAAGAAGAAGAGAACCATGAAAAGAGCTAGGATGTGCTCCACTGGTGGTCAAGGAAGCCTCAGGGAGGAGGTAGTATTCGGGCAAAGTTCTGAAGGAAGTAAACGAATAAGTCATGTGAAGACCTGCAGGTTGAGAATTCCAGGGAACGACGACAGCAAATGCAAAGGCCGTGAGGTGGGAACATGTCTGTCTGAGGAAGAGCAGGAGAGCCAGGAAGAAAGTGAGAGGTACGGGGACCAAGGCGGGTTGACCAGGTGTTGTAGGGACTTCCGCTTCTTCTCTGGGTGACGTGGGAGCCAGAGGAGGGCTGTGCTAAGGAGTGACAGTGACCTGACTTCCAATTTTGTGAGATCACTCTGGCTGCTGTGTTAGGATACTTTATAGGGTAGAAACAGAGCTCCACAGCACCAGGGGGCACCATCCACATGGAGTACACGCAGCTTGGTGCCCGCCTGTTTTGAATAGAAGATGCTCGGTGGAAGGGTGCAAGGGCAACAGTGGGAAGACCAGTTAGGAGGCTGCAGTGATGATCCAGGCAAGAAGTGATGATGGTTCAGATGGGGGTGGTGACAGGGCTGGGCAGTGCGGCGGGGGCAAATTGGTAGGTTCTAGATAGATTCACACGTGCAGGAAAGGCCATGGAAGCCAAGTGCCTGGACAAGCTTTCCAAGGCAGTAGGCAAAGGTCAAAAGGAGAGATACGGCCTGAGGGCTATAAACCCTGGCAACTGTGACCTTAAGGGGTCAGTTCAGGAGGAAAAGGAGGGTCCAGCCAAGGACACTGAGAAGGAGCAACCAGTGAGGTGGAAAGAAAACCGAGAGAATATGGTGTCCTGAAAACCAAATGAAGAAGTTCCCAGGGTCAGGGCACACACTGGGAAGTTTGTGCGGGTAGAACGGCCTATGTGAATAAACACCCAGTTCCATCCTTGGTCACCAGTATCTAAACACACAAACTTAAACAAATGTATTTATTTGCTTATTTCATTTTGGCCGTGCCGCGTCTTTGCTGCTGCATGCCGGCTTTCTCTAGCTGCAGTGAGCAGGGCCTATTCTCGAGTGGTGGTGCCTGGGTTTCTCACTGCAACGGCCTCTCTTGTTGAGGAGCCTAGGCTCTAGGGTGTGAGAGCTTCAGTGGTTGTGGAGCACAGGCTTAGCTGCCCTGTGGCATGTGGAATCTTCCTGGACCAGGGATCCCATGTCCTCTGCATTGGCAGGTGGATTCTTAACCACCGATCACCAGGGCAGTCCAACAGGCAGACTTTATTATCTGTATACACAGGTGCGCAATTCTTTCTCTGAAATTCTTTGAGGCCAGGTGTGCTTGGAATTCAGAATTAATCGGGATTTGGAAAGATAATATGGTACCCACACTGTATATTATATAACAGCCCCGTCTGGAGTAACACCCTGTGCTCACCAACACCAGTATTTCCCCTTCAAACATGTGAATACTAATGAAATGGGATAAATAAAGGTTTTACTGCCAAATGAATATCAGGTTAACTTTTTCCATCTGAGTTAGACTCAACAAAACAGTTCTCAGAATTTCTGTATTTCAGAACTGAGGACCAGGAATCAAAGATCTTTATCTGTAGTAAAATGGGGGTAGTACTTGTTTCCAAATCATAGGGTATGTGTGGATATCTAATGTAATTATCCACTGAGAGCATTTGACACAGAGCCCAGGACACTGTAAATACTCAATATATGAGGGGTTATCATCCACATGAAGTGAAGTCGCTCAGTCATGTCCGACTCTTTGCGACCCCATGGACTGTAGCCTACCAGGCTCCTCTATCCATGGGATTTTCCAGGCAATAGTACTGGAGTGGATTGCCATTTCCTTCTCCAGGGGATCTTCCCGACCCAGGGATTGAACCCGGGTCTCCCACATTGTAGACAGGCGCTTTACCGTCTGAGCCACCAGGGAAGTCGTACAGTTTCACTTTTGCCTATGTGGACATATATGTTCTTTCAAAGTATGAATATGTATCGCTTGTTATTTGTACTCCTGGGCCCTGGGCCCATGCACCCGAGCGCGTGTGTGCTCAGCTGTGTCCAACTGTTTGCAACCCCATGCGCTGTAGCTCATCAGGCTCCTCTGCATGAAGTTTCCAAGAATACTGGAGTGGGTTGTCATTTCCTCCTCCAGACGATCTTCCCAATCCAGGGATGGAACCCGAGTCTCTTGCATCTCCTGCGTTGGCAGGTGGATTCTTCACGAACTGAGCCACCTGAGAAGCCCCTTATTCATATAGTTATATATGTTATAGTATATATGTCATAGTATATATATATAGTATCATATATATGTCATAGTTATATGTATTTTATTATGCATTTGTGTATATATATTTTTATACACTGGGCTTTATATCATATTTTATATGTGTGTATATATACATATATTTTACAATATGGGTGGTTATGTTTATTTCTTATTAATTATGTCTATTTCTAGCCATTCCCTTCTAGGGGATCTTCCTGACCCAAGGATTGAATTCGGGTCTCCTGCATTGCAAGCAGATTCTTTACTCTCTGAGCCACCACAGAAGCCCCTACACTTATTATTTATTTATTTATGTCTATTTCAGTAAGTACGTATGTTTCTATTTATTATAGGTATACATATCATTTCATTTTCTATGCTTATACCTTATTTTTCTCCTAAAGTAAGTTTCTGTTTCTCTTTGTTATTCCAGTCCATTGAAATGGCTAGAAAGATTTTCACCAAATACAGAGAATTTGCTTGCAACAAACTGATTTAAAATACAGGCTATATGGCCTGTAGACAATTCTGGGGGCAAAACATCTCCCCTGTGAAAAACAGTGTAGAGGTTTCCCCAAAATTTTAAAATAGAACTCCTATATGATCTAGCAATCCCACTTATGGATACATATCCAAAGGAAATGAAATTCGGATCTCTGTGCGTTCACTGTGGCATTATTCACAATAGCCAAGATACAGAGACAGACAACCTAAGTGTCTGTCTATAAATGAAAGAGTAAAGCAAATGTGACATATGGACGCAAGGAAATATTACTCAGTCTTATAAAGGAAGGAAATCCTACTATCTGTGATAATGCAGGTGAACCTGGAAGACATTATGCTAAGCAAAATCAGCTAGAGACACAAATACTACAAGATCTCACTTATATATGGAATCTGACAAACTCATATAAGCAGAGAGCAGAGTAGTGGTTGCCAGGGGCAGGCACAGGGAGGGATAAAGAGTTCATGGGTAAGAGTTTCAATTTTGTAAGACAGAGTTCTGAATGGTGGTGATGGTTGCACAAGAATGTGAATTAATGTCACTGAATTGTAAACTTAAAAATGGTTAAAATTTATGTTATACATATTTTACTATAATTTAAGAAATAAATTAAAAAATATATAAAAAAACAAACCACACTGGGCTTCATCCAGAGGCTTGTGTGGGACTTCCAAACAGGAGGGGTGGTCCTGAAGCAGACAGTGGTTTCAAATAGTAGTACCCAGGGGTGGGAGGGAGGCTCAAGAGGGAGAGGGCATATGTATGCTTATACAGGATTCATGATGTTGTAAAGCAGAAACTAATACAATATGGTAAAGCAATTATATTCCAATAAGTAAATACATGGATAAGATTAAAAAAAAAATAATAGTACCCAGGTGTCACAAAGAGTGATGCTCAAGGGGCAGCCATGCTGGGCTTTCAAGGTGCTTCTCATAGGGGCACCTTTGGGTCAGACATTCCTGGACAAGGGCAGCAGGGAGCATGTCCACTGAAACTGGTCAGCAACTCTCTCTCGAGGCCCTTCAGGAGTAAGTGGGTGGCCTGTGAGAAGAATCATGAGCTCTGCTGGGGGTAGGGGAGGGAACGCTTGCTACAGATTCAGTTCTAACCACCATCCCCTGCTATTGGGACATTCAGGCTACTCTAGGGGACCCCAGCGAGGGGTACACTGGGGTGGCCACTAGTCTCCATTGACTGTGGAATGAGTAACTTGAATGAGAGAAGGGCAAAGCCTGGTCTAGACCAGAGGTACTCAAAAGGCCAGGTGAGCAGTGCCAACTCAGGTGGATGTGACAGGTATGACATCCTTACCTGTCCCCTTCTCCCAGTAATGTGAGCGTGCTGGCTGACTGTGACAGGAGGATGAGGATCTGAGGTCAAGGATCTGAGGTCAACCTGCAGCCTTCACAGGCTGCGGGACCAACGGGCCACGTGAGTCCTTCCCAGCCTTCACACATTCCCAAAGCCCCACTAGTCCTATTTCCTGCCACACCCAAATACTACCTGTACTATCAATGATGCTTTTAAGTCAACCTACTCCTTCTGGTTAAATAAATAAATGTAAAAAAAGAAAGGTGAGGGACTCCTCTGTTGGTCCAGTGACTTAAGACTTCAAGCTCTCAATGCAGGGGGCCCGGGTTCAAGCCCTGGTCAGGGAATTAGATCCCACATGTTGCAATTAAAGATACTGCATGCTACAACTAAGACTCAGCTCAGCCAAATAAATAAACATTTTTTAAATAAAATTAAAATTAAAAAGGAAGTTGATATTATTACTAAAAATGGAGAGTCACTGCCAATTACCATTGTCAAAGATAACATTAAAAATAAATTAGGGGCTTCCCTGTTATCTCAGTAGTAAAGAATCTGCCTGTCAATGCAGGAGACATGGGTTCAATCCCTGATCTGGGAGGATTCTGCATGCCTATTAAGCAAAAGCCAGACACAAAAGACTAGATGGCTTTATAAAGTTTTAGAACAGGTGAAATTAATCCACGGTGTTTATGAGGCCAGGACAGTGCTGACTGCTGGGATGGGCTTATCACCTGGGGAACTGAGGAATGTTCTGGGGCACTGGAAATGTGCTCATTGTAATCTGGGGGATGCTATACTGTGTATCTGTGGGGTGTGTACTATAAAACTTCATCAGCTGTACACGTAAGATGTGTGCATTTTACTGTATAAAAACATTAATATATCATATTTGCATAGAATGCAAAAGCAACAAAACTAGACCATTAAATTCACCCAGATACAGTTGCCAGCTGAAGACTCAGGCTTGTTAAAAAGGGAAACCAAGGAATACCAGAGAGGTGTTAAAGACCTACTGGCCCCCAACGAGACTTCCTCCGGGCGAGTCTGGGACCAAGTCTTCACCACAGTACCCCCAGCACCTGCCACAGCACTCAGTGAAGAGCTGGCTCTCAACAAACTGATGCGAATGAGTGCATGAATGCAGGGATGGAAGCTGCAGGCTGATGGCTTGGATTTGAGTCCCAGGGCTGTGTTGACCCAGCTGGGTGCTCCTTCCCCTCCTCTCTCTTCCACCCCACTCCCACCCCAGTCCCAGTCCCAGGGGAACCATACCTCAAGGAAGTCATCCCCTTCGCTGGGCAAAACCTTGCCCTGCCGCCAGCGCTTGAGGAACCACCTGAGCTTCATGAAGAGCAGGAGGAAGTTGTGCTTGAACTGCTGGGACTCCTGCACCAACATGTTCTTCTCCTGGCTCCAGAATTTCTGCTCCAGCCTCCGCTGTAGGCTCAGACTCTGGAGCTCAAACTCGCGCCGTAGGAGCGCCCTCTGCTGGTCCTCCTTCAGCTGCAAGAGGGACCAGAGCGTGAGCCGCCCCGGCTGTCTTGGGGACCCCGATTCTTCCCATTCCAGACCTCAGATAAAGGCAGAAATTACATGTGGTGCCTAGTGGTGACCTTGCTGGGGATTCTGTCACTAGCAGTTCATTCTATTGAAACAGACACCTCCCTCTGCTACTCCAGGGAAAGGAAACTCATAAAAACAACAGCAACCACAGTAATCAGTGGAAGCGCTGGGATCTGAACCTGCTCTGTCTGATTATAAAAACACTGACTTTATCTAATGAGCCCAGGTGAGCTTCCCTGGTGGCTCAGATGGTAAAGAATCTGCCTGCAATGTAGAAGACCCAGGTTCATAGGCCAGGGTCAGGAAGATCCCCTGGAGAAGGGAATGACTACCCACTCCAGTATTCTTGACAGAAGAATCCCATGGACAGAGGAGCCTGGCAGGCTACAGTCCATGGGGTGGGAGAGAGTCGGAAAAGACTGAGCAACTAACACTTCCACTTTTTCACAATGAGCTCGTACTGGGCACCAGTGTTTCACATGGACTCTCACATTTAATGAGGCACCTGGGAGGGTGAGTGATGATGGCAGGGAGGGGTGACCCAACATGCAAAGCAAAGGCCATGCTTGGGGTGAGGAAGGCTGCTGACATGAATACCCTAGGACGCAATGAGGTATCATGGCTCAGAGGAAACCAATAACCTGGATTAGAATCCCAGCTCCACCTCGCCCTGCAAGTGGAGTCCTGGGCAAAGCACCTTGGCCCTCTGGGCATCAGTTTTTCCAGGTGTAAAAGGGGGACACCTCACAGGGGAAAACATGATTAAAGGACATGATGTATGGAAAGTGCATTGCAATCCTGACATAGAGTAAGGGCTTCATAAATGATTTCTACTAGCAGAACTACCATCTTGATTACCAACTAGGGCTATGGACTTTCTAATACAGAACTTCAGCTCTGAGGGGGGCAATATTTCATAGCTGGGACACGGAGGCCCCAAGAGAGAGGATGGGCCTCAGGTCACACAGTCCATGACAAGCCCAGGATTCCAGCCCAGCACAGTTAATGCATAAGCACCAGTGCAGCACGCGTGCAAAGACACAGGCTGCCCTTCACATGCTTGCCTCTGAAAACCCAAGGACCGCCAGGGTCTCCGCCCTCAGTTCAGGGAAGAGAGGCTGCAGTAGGTGCGGGATAGGACCCCACCCACCTGCACCATTTTCTGATTGAAGCTTTCGGCCTCCTCCTTCCGGAGCTGCCGCTCCTGGGAGAGCTGCTCTTGCAGGCCCCGGAGGCTGTCGTGGGCCTCGGCCAGCACCAGCTGCAGCTCCTTGATCTGGGGTTGAGATGAGGGACACAGATGAGGAGCAGGGAGAGAGCAGAAGGACAGGAACCGGAGTCAAAGGATGACAGTCAGAGGGGAGCAAGACAGCAGGAAGTCAGACCCAAGCTATCCTTCACGTATACTCCAGGCATGATGGCAGGTCCCTACTTCAGTGGGTTGTCATGACGATGAAATGAAACAGTGCACATCAAATCTAGCTATTATTAGAATTTTAACTTGATACTTCCTGGCGAAAATTTATTTGAAGAAAATAATATACGATGAAAACTAAGTGTATTCACAAAAATGTTCCTCTCATTGTTTATAACTGTAATAATTTACAAACAGCTTAGGTAAGTCAGGGATCAAACATATGTGTTTAATGGGTCTATATATATGTAAAAATCCATTCAACTGTACACTTAAGGATAGTGCCCTTGGTAATTCTCTGGTGGTCCAGTGGTTAGGACAACGTGCTTTCACTGCCAAAGGTGCAGGTCAGGGAACTAAGATCCCACAAGCTGAGAGGTGTGGCCAAAAAAACAAAAAGGATAGTGCCCTTTACTATACGTATATTTTTATGCTATATTTCAATAACAAGTTAAGCAAACTAAACATTCACAGTAGTTAACTATGTGTTAATCTTGTGATCTTGATTTTCTTTTTCCATCCTTATGCTATGCTATTTAGGGATTCTGTTATAATTATTTGCTGTTTATAAGGTAAGAAACTCCTATGAAAAAGACAATAAAACTCTACATTTTCAGGGGAAATTCTGTTTATAAGGATTTGGAGCTAAACAGGCAAAACAAATCTATCTGGTTAGAAGTCAGGATGTGACTAAATGGGGACTAGAAGGGAAGCTTCCAGGGACAGGTCATGGGTTATTCATTGATCTGCTTGCTGATTACATAGGAGTGTTCAGTTTATGAAAATTACTTGAGGGACTTTCCAGGTGGTCCCCAGGTTAAGACTCTGCACTCCCAATGCAGAGGGCCCGGGTTCTGAGGTCCGTAGCCTAGACTTTGTGCTCTGCAACAAGAGAAGCCACCGCAAGGAGAAGCCTGCACACTGCAAGGAAGAGTAGCCCCTGCTTGCTGCAACGAGAGAAAGCCGGCAGCAACGAAGCGCAGCCAAAAATAAATTTAAAAAAACCAAAACTTCCTCAGATGAGTTTATAAACTTCCTGACATCAGGTCCTGAGAATGGCCCAAACTTCCTTGTTTCTCATTCAGCCCTTGTTGCCAGGAAGCGTGGAACCAAAGGAAACACTCAGAATCCATATCAACACCGGCTAAGATTCTCCACAGGTCACTCTGTTCTTGAGTCACCTCAGCCACTCTCCTCCTACCCCTCGCCCCTGCTTCCGTGGGCCCAGGCCCACCTCAGAGGCGTAGGAATCATTGTCCTCAGCTCGGTAAGGTCTGAAGCTCCGGCTAGGGTCAGATTTGGAGTCCAGGTCGCTGGTGTGGAAGGCCTCTCGTATCCTGGGCTCCCATTCTGGCAGGTCCCTGAGGTCAGGAGGCTGCACCTAGAGGCCCAAGCAGAAGAAGCTAAAAGTGGCCCTGGGGAGGGGCATATGGGGGTGCCAGAAACAGCGCCACTCCAGGTCCCAGGCTCTGTGGGAGCCTCTGACTGGGCACCTGAGGGCAGGGACCTAAGTGGACTCACCTCCGGTGATTGGCAGACTGCAACTTCTCCATGAATTTTTTCTTTTAATGAATTAACTTTATTTGACTGTGTCAGGTCTTAGGGGCTTCCCAGGTGGCGCTTGGCAGAATACAGGAGATAAAAGAGACTCAGGTGGGAAAGATCCCCTGGAGGAAGGCATGGCAACCCACTCCAGTATGCTTGCCTGGAGAAGCCCATGGACAGAGGAGCCTGTATCTATCAATGGTCAATGACTAAAGGAACTGTGGTATAGTCACTCCATGAGGTCATACCCGGTCAGGAGAATACTCGGAACTACTTCTACCTGAGACAGCAAACTTAATGGTGAGTGAAAGAAGTCAGGCACAGGTGAGTGTGTTCTGTGTGATTCAACTTATGCAAAGTTCAAAGACAGAACTGAATTGAGAGAAGGGTTACCCTTGGGAGTGGGGACAGTGGCTAAAAGGGGACCTGTGGAGGGGCTGCTGGGGTTCTTGTCATCTCGATAATGACATGGGTGTGCTCACCTTGGGAAAATTCATTAAGCTGCCCATTTGTGTTTTGTGTGCTTCTCTGTATGATATGGTTCAGTAAAAGGTTTATATATGTGTGTGTGTGTGTATATACACAAATATATAAAAAGTTACGGGGGAGTTCCCGGTGGTCCAGTGGTTAAGGGGCTTCCCAGTGGTGCTAGTGGTGAAGAACCAGCCTGCCAATGCAGGAGACTTAGAGGCCAGTTCGATTCCTGGGTTGGGAAGCTGCCCTGGAGGAGGCTGTGGCAACCCACTCCAGTATTCTTGCCTGGAGAATCCCAGGGACAGAGGAGCCTGGCGGGCCACAGTCCATGGGGTTGCACAGGGTTGGGCATGACTGAAGCGACTTAGCACAGCACAGCCAGTGGTTAAGACTTTGCACGCATCCATTGCAGGGGGCGTGGGTTCGATCTCTGATCAGAGAAGTTTTGCCTGCTGCACAGTGCGGCCAGGGGGGAAAAAAGCAATAGGGCCCTTGATTGGGACCTCTTACCTGGAAGTCTGAGCCAAGGTCTTTGGCCAGAAGAATCTCCTTGGAGGGACCCTGGGAGCTCAAGGCAGGCAGTGTGGAGAAGGGCTCCGGAGGCTCCTTGACGGGGCCCCCGAGGACCGAGTCCGCCTTCCTCGTGAAGGCGTTGAGCTCTTGCTGGAACAGGCTCAGCCGTACCAGGAGAGCGTGCATCAGCTTGGCGTCCCTGGGGCCCTCGCTGTTGTTGTCTGGGGCCTCGAGCAGCCGGAAGTCGACGCACTCGTTGTCCAGATAGGGGCGCAGGCCGGCAGAGAAGCCGTTGGCGTCGGCCACCAGGACGTCGATGGCCTTGCTGACCAGGACGGCCTGCTCCCGCAGCCCCGGCAGGGCCTCGGCCTCCCGGGCCCGGCAGAGCCGAGTGGCCGTGGGCCCCGGGGCCTCGGCCAGGGAAGCTGGCACGCACTGGGCGGAGTCGCCAGCCTCGGCGTCCGTCTCCAGCATGGGCCGTGTGCTCTGGCAGGAGGCCAGGTCACACCGCTGGAGGTTGGAGAGGAGCACGCGGTTCTCATACTGCAGCTTCTTGACCTTGCCGCTGAGTTCACCGATCTGCAGCTTGGCGGCCGCCAGCTCCTCCTGCGAGGGCTCGCTGAGCACCGAGCAGCTGTCCTCCGACAGCGTCACGTCCAGCTCGTGCTCCGAGCGGTACTTGGCCAGCTCGCTCAGCAGCAGCTTGTTCTGATCCTCCAGCTCGGCGGAGGAGCGCCGCAGCAGCTCGGCTTCCTCCTCCACGAACTGCAGGTGTCGACGCAGCTCGGCTAGGCTCTCCCCGCACTCGCCACCGCCCAGCGCGGAGAAGGCCAGGCGGGCCTCTGGGCCCCCGCAGCCGCCGCCGTGATCCTTCATGTCGTCCATCTCGGCCCGCAGGCCGCGGTTCTCCACCTCCAGCTCCACGATGCGGCGGCTCAGCAGGTTGGCTTCCTCCTCCACCAGCTTCAGATGCACCTTGAGCTCCGTCTCCCGCGAGTGGGGGGCATCAGCCAGCTCCTCCGCCGACAGGGCGCCGTCTAGGTCCCCGTAGAGCGAGCGGTACTTGAGCAGCTCCTCCTTCATGCCGTCGTTCTCCTTGGCCAGCTTGGTGAGCTTCTTGCACATGAGCGCCGACTCTTCCTTCGCAAAGTGCAGCTGGCACTTCAGGTCCGCGCTGTCCTCCTGGGGCCGGACGGGGAACAGGGAACAGGCAGGAGCCAGGAAAGTTAGTGTTGGGAGGCTCAGCTACACCGTTTCGGGGAACTCTAACTACTGGGTGCTGGGAACAGAGTCTTGACGCTTAAGCACTGGGTGTCCAGAGGGGAGGCAGAGAGGTGGACGCAGCACACAAATGGGGCACACATATAGCAGCCTGAGGAATCCAGGAGGGCTTCCTGGAGTAAGTGACATTCTGTCAGGGTGACTGTTGCTGCTAGTACTACTACCATTGCTACTGCAGTGTTCTCATCTGTAAAATGGGGCAACAACACTGCCCCCAACAGACCATGAAGAAAATGAAAGGAGACAATACAGAAAAAGTGCCTGACACCCTGATCATCCAGAACCACTCGAGACTAACTGTATTCTGTGCCTGACCTGTGCTACAGACAGCACTATACAGAGCAGACCATGTGAGAACCATGGGTTCAGGGTGTAGTTTGGAGAAGTAAAGCTGGCATCAAAGCAAAGAAAATGAACAAGGGGAGGACGGAGTAGAAACAGGGGAGGGGTGGACACCTCTGGGGACTCCTCGGGCCACTTGTTAAGCCAGGGGCCTTCAGACTAAAACCTGCCGCTTGGGTTATGCCGCCTGCGGCTGTGGAGGCTGACCAGAAGTACCTGCACTGAAGGCTTCTTGTCGGTCTTCCCCAGGGAGCGCGTTCCTCTTTTCTTCAAGGAGTGCTGGATGAGGATTAAAAATAAATTGAGCTGAAAGCTCACAAGGGTGATGCTCATCCAAGAGCAGTCACAGCAGCCAGGGTTCCGCTGAGAACCCTCCCCTCCCCTCCCCAGCCAGCCCAGCCCAGCCATGGCCAGCCTCGAGCAGCGCCAACTGCTGAGTTAGAGGAGCCTTAAGACCACCCAGTGACTGCAAATGGAGAGCCAGGTTCACCTGCCCAGGGTTCCTCCCCTCTCTCCCACCCCGGAATTGTGATCTAATTGGCCTGAGCCCAAGACCTGGAAAATCTGGGTTTCCATTCTTGTTTGTCTTTCATTCATTCACCAAAGACTCCCTGAGCACCCATCATGTGCCAGGCAGAGTAAGGGGACAGATAGGGTACCCAGGGGGATATTGGAGTGTTATGCCCAGATCTTCCCCTTAGTACTAGAACATTCCTCTAGTCCCCCTTCCAGCGATGGTCACTGGCTGAGGGCAACCACCTCATCCAAGGTCTTGTGCCCTCCCTGTGGGGGCGAGGGGGCAATGGGGGGGAAGCCACATTCAATGACTAGTCCATGCCCTCTTCCCACACCAGCTCCAGAGCTCCCCACGGGATCAGCTGAGGCCACGAGTATGAATGCTCTCCAACTCAGCTTCTCCTGCTGCCTCCATCTCTGATGGCGTTATTCCAGGAGGACACTTCCATAAGCCTCTGCATGCAAATCTCCATCTCAGGGGGAATCCTGAGCTCAAGGAACTGGCATTGTAGTGAGAACTTTAATTCAGAGTGGATATTAATAAACAGTAATATTTCTCTTACATTAGATGAAATAAGTCAGACAGGGAAAGACAAATACTATACGATATCACTTTTACATGGAACTCTAGGTGGCTTCCCTGGTGGCTCAGATGGTAAAGAAGCTGCCTGCAATGTGGCAGACCAGGCTGTCATCCCTGGGTCAGGAAGATCCCCTGGAGAAGGGAACGGTAACCTGCTCCAGTCTTGCCTGGAGAATTCCATGGAAAGAGAAGCCTGGCTACAGTCCATGGGGTCGCAAACAGTCGGACACAACTGAGCAACTAACACACATTAATAAACAAAATGAATATGGTAAAACAAATCATAATTATATAAGAGGCTTAGAAATGATGGGGAACTGATTATTTTTTTTACAATGTAAATGGTAGGTTTTCGTGCAGATTAAAGCAAAGTAAGGCTCTGATAATCATCATGATTCAAAAACACAGAAGCAGGGATTTTCCTGGTGGTCCAGTGGTTAAGACTCCATGCTCCCAGTGCAGGGGGCAAGGGTTCTATCCCTGGTTGGGGGAACTAGGATCTCACAGGCTGCGCAATGAGGCAAAAAAAAAAAAAAAAAAACACACACACACAAAAATACACAAGCAATAGGGGAAGAAATTGATACATTTGATTAGATAAGCAAATTCTACCCGGGGCAAAGAAATGCTCTAAGAAAAGTAAAAATATAAATGACTGGGAAAAAATATTTGTAGTGTATGACACTGACAAATGGTTAATATCCTAAATATATAAAAAGAGTCACAAGATAAAGTCCAACAAACCTACAGAGAAATGGGCTAGAGAGATGAAAACCAGTTCACAGGCAAAGAAGGGTAAATGGCTCCAACCATAGGAAGATGCTCACCCTATTCATGGAAGAGAAATGCAAATTAAAACTACACTGAGATACAATTTCTCACCTATCAGATTGGCAAAAATCCAAACATCTGACAACACATTCTATTGATGAAGCGATGGAAAAACAGGAACACTCAATATCAGTGGCAAGAACGCAAAATGGCACAAATTCTATAGAGGGGAATTTGAGGAATTGTTACAATCATCTTTTCTGAAGTTTCTCAGTGTTTAAAAAAGTCACTCAAAGGCATGAGTCCACTGAACACGTCTTCCCTTGAGAGAAGTGAGTATTTCACTTAGTGGAGTATAAAACCACTTTTGGTTTGCATTTGACTTTTTAAATCGGGCAGGTAATCTCTGTGCATGCTTCCAAGTAGTTTGAATACATGTGCTTCCTGTCCGCCACCTCTCACACCCCACCCCTGGAGGTGAGAACCTTCTCTTTACTGAAGGCAAGAGAAAGGTCCCACAGCAAAACCAGAGCTGACCTGGGACCAGTTCTGGACAGAACTCTTGTTCTAGCTCCAAAAACCTGGAAAGAGAAAATGTACCTTCTTCAACAGAAACCAGAGTGGACTCAGCACAGTGGCTCTCAACCTGGGGGCAAATCAGAATTACCTAGGGGAAATTTTAAAAAGTGATACCCAAGATCCCAGCCCCAGAGATTCCCACATCATTGGTCTGAGTAGGTCCCAGGCATCAGTATTTTTAAATAGCTTCCCAGGTGATTCTAATGTGCAGCTAAGGTTGGAACTACAGAGCTAAGGAGGAAGATGAACCCGAGATAGGCTCTTAAGTTTATCTTAGAGCCCAATCAAATCCTAAAGAGACCTTTTGAAATGTAAATGAGGCAGGAAGGCAGAGGCTGATATTTCAGACGCTGGGTCCCAAGAGCAGGAAGGCAGTATTTGAGAAGGGCTGATGGGGGAATCTTTCAAAAGCTAGGAGGTAAGAGTAGGGAAGGCGGTGAGGGTCACCAAACAAGTCTTTCCACCAAAGAGCTCCTCCCACAAAAGAGATCTGGGAAGGGGATGCTCAGAGAGAGACCCCCTCCCGCAGTGGTGAGGTGGGGGCTCTGGAGTCAAGTGGTCAGGGTTGCAGATCTGGGCCTGCCTATCACAAGCGTATTGGGCTTCCCTGGTAGCTCAGATAGGAAAGAATCTGCCTGCAATGCGGGAGACCCGGGTTTGGTCCCTGCGTCAGGAAGATCCCCTGGAGAAGGAAATGGCCACCCACTCCAGTGTTCTTGCCTGGAAAATCCCATGGACAGAGGAGCCTGGCGGGCTATAGTCCATGGGGTCGCAAAGAGTCGGACAGAACTGAGCATAAAACACTTTCACTTTCACATCACAAGCTGATGGGTGGGTCCGGGAACTCAGGTGGGACGCCTGGGTGAACCACTTCCTCTCCCAGAAACTCCACTCCATCATCTACAAAACTGAGCTACAGATTAAATGACTACTGCAGACTTCTTGGAGGAAGGGAGCCAGGGGTTCCCGGAGGCACTGAGAGGTCCCAGCCATCACATATAAAGGACTGAGATGATATAAAACCTAAAGTCATTAAAAAGGGCAGTGGGAGAGTGAAATTCACTGACATGATAAACTCTGAGACAGAAGGAAGGAAACTGTAAAACAAAACCTGCAACATAAATGTCCACCAACTGATGAATGGATAATAAAACATGGTATATCCGCCCGGGGGAATATTAGTCAGCCATGGGAAAGAATGAAGTCTTGATTGATGTTACAACACGCTTGAAACACTGTGCTGAGTGAAGGAAGCCTGTCACAAGAGGACACATCGCATATGATTCCATTTACAGAATGAAAGTCCAGAAGACGCAAGTCCACAAAGGCCAAAAGTAGATTCGTGGTTGCCAGGGAGGGAGAGGGAGTGGGGAGTGACTTGATGGCTTGAGGTTTCTTTCCAGGGCGATGAAGATGTTCTGGAATTAGCCGTGATGGCTGTGCAACTCTGAGTACTCTAAAAACCACTGAACTCTACCCTTTTAAAAAGACAACCTTTATGGTAAATGAATTATATCTCAAGAAAGCTGTTATTTAAGACAACCTAGAGGGGGACATTGGAGAAGGAAATGGCAACCCACGCCAGTGTTCTTGCCTGGAGAATCCCAGGGACGGGGGAGCCTGGTGGGTTGCCGTCTCTGGGGGTCGCACAGAGTCGGACACGACTGAAGCGACTTAGCAGCAGCAGCAGCAGAGGCAGGCTTCCCTGATGGCTCAGTGGATAAGAACCCACCTCCCTATGCAGGAGACACAGGTTTGATCCCTGATCTGGGAAGATCCCACAAGCCGTGGGGCAACGAAGTAGCTGCACCAGAACCATTGAGGCTGGGCTCCACGTGCCACAGCTGCTGAAGCCCGGACACACTAGAGCCTGTGCTCCGCAACAACAGAAGCCGCTGGAATGAGAAGCCAACGCACCACAACTAGAGAGGAGCCCCCCTTGCCACAACTAGAGCAAAGCCCAAGTGCCAACAAAGACCCAGCACAGCCAAAAATAAATACAGAAATAAAATTATTTTTAAAAAACTAGAACGTGTTACCATCTTTATAAAAATAAGACTCGTGTGTGTGTGTATGTGGGTATACATGTGTGCGTGTGCCTGGTGGGGGGATATGATTTAAAGAATATACACCCAGCTGAAAACAAGGAGAGTACAGAGAAGCTACACTTTTCACCTTTCTTCCCCCACGTGTTTTTGAGAGGAGCGAAGACATAGTCCACCAGAGTTTTCTCTTTAAAGGTTTCTAAAAATTACATAATTTTTTTAAAGTAAATTAATACATAAAGCTATATTCTCACTGTAAACCTATACTATGCTGACAAAGCAGGAGTCCCCCTGTTTATACCTCCACCCATTCTCCTGAGGGTGACCACGGCCAAAGGTTGGCTGGAGCTCCTTCTAGACCTCTGGCTCTGTGTTTAAAATACTGAAATAGATGGTGTTCTTTTAGACTTTCTTTCCTTCCTATGTTTACTTGGCTCTGTGATCTTTGATTTTTATAATGAGCACCTTAAGCAGAAGAAAACCCCCAAACATCCAGCATTTAAAAAGACAGCCTGTGTTCATGCTACATTATCATGTATGTTACAGAAACTGTGCTTATAACATAATCCCATCTTTATTTTGAAAAGTACATACAGAAAAAACTATACACTGTAAAGCACAGAGAAAGGCCTGAAAAGGCACAAACTAAAACAAATCATGGGTTAGGCTGAATGAGGCATCGAATTGAGGGAAGTGGTTAGGGGAGGCTTTCTTCTTTTATATATGGTTTTTATCATTTCTTATATTTTGAAGAGCATACTCACATTCATTTAACTTCAAAAAAATCCAAAAGGGAATACAGTTCAGTTCACTTTAGCTGCTCAGCCGTGTCCGACTCTTTGCAACCCCATGGACCGTAGTACGCCAGGCCTCCCATCACCAACTCTCGGAGTTTCCTCAAACTCATATCCATTGAGTCGGTAATGCCATCCTCTGTCGTCCCCTCCTCTTCCCGCCTTCGATCTTTCCCAGCATCAGGGAATACAGTGAACCCATTAACCGGCTGTTTCACCCCAGGCAACCAAGGCAACCAGAGTCTGCCGTGTCCAGCCTTAGAGGTATGCTAGGCATGCATTTATGCGTTTTTGTAATGAAATTTTTGTTTCACTGACCTTGTATTACTTTTCTAGTCAAAACAAATGCATATGTACATTTCAATATGTGTGCACACACATAGAAAAACATACCGGAAATACAACAGACTGGAAAGAACTCCGACCCAAATAGTAATCTGGTAATTACTCAGAGGAATTCCCTCTGAATAGTGGGCTACAGGTGAAACTTTTTCTCCTTATGGCTTCCTTGTATTTTGTAGTCTTTCTCTACTAAGCATATGTTAACTGTCAGGTGGAAGGAGAAAGTTACAGTAAAGGGTTTTATTTTGTTGTTTTTTTTAACGTACTTTCCCCGAGGAAAGTCATGAATGCCTTTTCAATAGGCAGAGGGGGAGCTCTGAGTGCCCACCAGAAAGGGAGGGCAAGACTTCCCTGGTGGTCCAGTGGCTAAGATTCCAGGTTCCCAATGCAGGGGGCCCGGGTTCAATCCCTGGTCAGGGAACTAGATCCCACAAGCCACAGGTAAAGATCCCACATGCTGCAACTTAGACCCAGTGCAGCCAAATAAATAAAAATAATTTTTTTTAAAAAAGAAAGAAAGTGCAGGCGGTGGGCAGAGAAGAGGGGCTGAAGCAGGAAACCTTTTCAGGACCAGAGTGGCTCCAGTCTTTTCTGGACGGAACGGACCTTGCCCCAACCCCATCTCAGCCACGTGGGCTCCCACAGTGCTCTGAGGCTCTGGAGGGAAAACAAGGCAGGCTCACAGAGCACAAAGACCTTCCTCCCCTCTGCAAGGCAGCAGCTGGTCAGGCGGGACTCCCTCCAGGGAGCCAGGGCCGTCAGAGCCCCTTTGTGGAGCCCCCGGGGGCAGACATTCTGTTCCTGAGCCTTGGAGGGTGGGATGGGGCGGGGTGGGGCAGGACAACGCCTGAGCACCCACAGGAATGCCAGTCACATGTACCGGACCCCAAGGGCACATTCCTTGGCTGGCAAGCAGCAGGGGGCTTCCCCACCCACAGAGCAACGCACAAGGCTGCCTCTGGGCAGCCAGGGTGGCGCCTCTAAGCATCGTTGGTCTTACGGCTCCTAGTAGCAGCAGGAGCTCTGTCCCCACTTGCCCTTCTCTCCCTTCTTGGGGAGACCAGGATGGTGCCCGCGCCCCTCAGCCTGCCCTGGAGAGGCTGCCGAACACAACTGCAGCAGCCCCCTGCCTGCTAACACCCTCCATCCTGCCAGGAAACAAAGACCAACCTTCAAGGAATAAAATGAGCCTTCTGCCAAAACAGTTGGGTAGATTTTCACCCAGTTTAGAGGGGATGTTTGGAAAGGTCTCCTGAAAACACAGACTGTGCTGTGTGGATGAAATTTCCTCCGGAGTGGTGGTGGTGGTGGTGGAGGGGGATCTGGGTTAGGGTGCATCTCAAAGACTGAGGCATTCTTGGCTGAAGAAGCTAGAGAGTGGGTGTGGTTCCTGGCTGGGGGAGACCACTGGGGAGGAGGAAACAGAGAGTGGTTTGACAAGGGTCCCAGATCAAATCACTGGGACAGATGCCGCCAACTGCAAGCGCAGTCTTGCAACTTAACTGCTCCTTCTGTGGGCAACTGGCAGCCTGATATGGAGAGCTTCTTGCTAGAGGCAGCAGAAGCATATTTACTTATGACTTATTTTTTAAATTTTATGTTTTGGCTACGCCTTGTGGCCTGTGGGATTGTAGCTTCCTGACCAGGGATCAAACCTGCACCCCTGCATTGGAAGTGGAGAACTAACCACTGGATTGCCAGGCATGTGCCAGAAGCATAGTTATTAGATTAAGGGAAATACTTCTTTGGGACCACAGCCACCATAGAGGTTGTCAGGGTGCTGATGCAATACCAACAACCAGCATTGATCAAGTCCTTACCTGCTTTGTCTTGATCAGTTCTCACAAATACCTCTAAGAAGCAGGGATTCATAGCCCCATTTTATAAATGAACAAACTGAGCACTAGAAAGGTTACACGATTTGCCCAGTGCTACAGTTACTTGCCAATAAGTGGCAAAGCCAGGATTCAAACCCAGGCCCATGTGACTCCAAGTTCAAGTTTGTCCTGCAGCACACAGGCCATAGCAGGGCTGCACGAGATGATGAATCCAGCAGACAGAGACGGGAACCCAGGTGAACTGATGCCCTTCTTACCCCATAAGAGTGGGAATCAGGCCAAGAAGCCCGGGCCAGAGAAGGAGGTCCTCACTGGAGTAAGCAGCCCCTTCAGAGGTCCTGAAACACAGCAGGGTTCCGGGAAGGCCCCTGGATGGGGTAAGGAGCACAGGGGCATTGCCATGAGAGTCAGCGTGCCTTTGAAAGATGCAGAGTCCTTTCTCCTATCCCATCTACATACAGCAAGTCCACTCCAGGTATACACCCAAGAGAACTGAAAACGTGTCCACCCGAAAACCTGTACACAAGGGTTCACAGCAGCATTAGTACATAACAGCCCCCAAAGTGGAAACAACCCCGATATCCATCAACTGATGAAGGGACAAACTGTGGTCTCTCCATACAAAGGCTTATTATATGGCCATGAAAAGGGATGAAGTACTGACACCTGTCTCAACATAGACCTTGAAAACATGATACTAAGTGAAAAAAGTCAGTCACAAAAGATCACGTTGCATGATTCCATCTGGATGGAATGTCCACAACAGGCAAAACCATAGAGACAGAGAGTCTCTACGCCACTCACACTCTCACACGTGAGAGGTTGCCACGGGCTGGAGGGAGGGGGCAGTGGGCAGTGACTGTTGACAACAGAATGCTCTAGAATTAGATAACGGTGATGGTTGCACACCATTATGAATATATTAAAACCCATGGAATTGTACACTTGAAAATGGTGAATTTTCCCCTGGTGGTCCAGCAGTTAGGACTCCACACTTTTACTGCCAAGAGCCTGGGTTCAATCTCTGGTCACAGAGCTAAGATCCCACAAGCCAAAATAAACACATAAAATGCTGACTCTTATGGTATGTAGACTATATTGCAATTAAACAATTGCCAAGAGGAGTACCATCTATAAAACATGGACAAAATGGGAATCCCCTGGATGTCCAGGGTTAAGACTCAGAGTTTTCACTGCCAAGGGCCCGGGTTCAATCCTGGGTGGGAGAACCAAGATCCCACAAGCCTCACAGCATGGCTAGAAAGAAAACAAAATAAAATGGGGACAAAAATCACTATGTACCCTGGGAGGCTGTTGGCTACACCATGTGAAGACAGTCATAAAATGCTTAGTGCAGCGCCTGGTACAGAGTAAGCGCTCAGACACAGCAGCTACATTATAATAAATCCCATCAACATTGATATTGGCTTTCTGCCTAAAATACAAAGAAGGGGAGTGATACTGGATTGGCATTGGGGGGCTGCTATTACGATTTTTGAGCTGCAATCCAGCTGGCAACAGTGTCACTGCCGAACACGGCTGGGCAGGCCACCCTCCCTTCTCTCCAGCGAAGTGCCATCTCCATAGCAACCACATCAGCTCAGGCCAAGGGCTCCTGTTCCCAGTCGGGTGACAGCATCGCCACAGCAACCTGTCATGATGGCAAAGGCAGATCTCAATGATGGGACTAGAGCAGCTCTGGCAGAATTGCTAAGGGACCCCTGTTTCCATAGCAACCATATCAGGAAAGAGAAGGAGGGGGGAGAGGGCAATCAGCCAATAAACACAGGGCCGCGCCTCCCTGCCCAGATCCTAAGACTCCAAGGGACATCAGGGAAGGCTAAACCAACCCTGCTGATGTCACCTTCAAGAGGAAGTGAGGGACTTCCCCGGAGGTCCAGTGGTTAAGGATCCACCTTGCAATGCAGGGGACGCGGGTTCGATTCCTGGTGGGGGAACGAAGATCCCACATGTTGCGGGGCAACTAAGCCCGTCCACCACAACTAGAGAGTGCATGCGTCACAACAAAAGATCCCGCATGACGCGACTAAGACCTGCTGTAGCCAAATAAATAAGTAGGAAGTGAACCAGTGTTTCTTGAGCGTCTACTGTGTGCCAGGCCCCACAAAGGACTCTTAACATGCTTGACTTTATTTAAAATTTCACTAATAATGACCATGCCCTGCCTAAGAAACACCCCTAACTACAGCAGTCATATAGTAAAAAGCAAAGGTCACTCTCTACCCCACTCCTACCACTTCTAACACCTGAGTTCGGCGGGTTTTTCTCCAGATTTTCCTCCAGGCTATGCATTTTTGCACATAGACACATATGCTTCAAAACCAGTTTGTTCTGTACAGGTCTCCAAAATGATTAGCGAGATTGCACAACATACAATGATGGTTCTATCATTTCCTTTTTGTGCTTAACAATGTACCTTAGAAATCTTTCCACATTAGTGCATATGTATCTACCTTTAAGAAAGAAAAAAACAAAAACAAAAAACCATGGGAAAGTATACCTAATATAAAATTTACCATTTTAACCATGTTTTCCTTTTATGATCGTAAAATATACGTAACATAAAATCTGCCGTTTTTAACCACTTACAAGTGTGCAATCCAATGGTATAAGCACCTCTCACCTCCAGAACTTTATCATCACCCCAAACTGAAATGCTGTATGTAGTAACCAATAACTCCCCACACCCTCCCCCCTCCAGGTTCTGATAGCCTCCAACCTACTTCTGTTTCTATGAATCTGACTACTCTCAGTATCTCATCCGAGTGGAATCATACAATACTTGTCCTGTCGTGTTTGGCTTATTTCATCGAGCACAATGTCCTCGAGCTTCACCCACATTGTAGCCTGTGTTAGAATCACATTCCTTCTTAGGATTACACATACAATGTAAGTACATACTACGTATTTCTTTGCTCATTGATGGACATGTCGGTTGCTTGTACCTTCTGGCTACTGTGAATAATGCTGCTATGAATGCCATTGTTGTTTAGGTGCTCAGTCCTGTCTGACTCTTTGCGACCCCAGGGACTGCAGCCCACCAGGCACCTCTGTTCATGGAATTCTCCTGGCAAGAATACTGAGTGGGTTGCCATTTCCTTCTCTAGGGGATCTTTCTAACCCAGGGATCGAACCTGGGTCTCCTGCTTGGCAGGGGGGGTTCTTTACAACTGAGCCACAAGGGAGGTCTGCTATGAATATGGGGGTACCAATATCTGTCCATGTCCCTATTTTCAATTCTTTGGGGTATATACCCAGAAGTAGAATTGGCTTATTTGGTGACTCTGTGTTTAATTTTTTCAGGAACTGCCATATTACCTTATTCTTTCTAACTTCTTCATAGTGTTCTCTGGTTATGAATCTTATGACTGATCATGAACCTCGTGAGCTAGGTACTGTTACTATCCTGAAGTCACAGAGGAGGAAACTGAGGCTTAGGAAGGGGAGGTGGCTTCAGGGTCTCAGCCACATCTCAGCCAAGGAAAGGCTGGGTGACCTCAGGCAAGCTCTCCCTCCCTGGGCCTCCTTTTCCCCTCTTTTTTTCTTTTTAATTTATTTATTTTAATTGGAGGCTAATTACTTTACAGTATCGTAGTGGTTTTTGCCATACACTGACATGAATCAGCCATGGGTATACATGTGTTCCCCATCCTGAACCCACCTCCCACCTCCCTCCCCATCGCATCCCTCTGGGTCATCCTAGTGCACCAGCCCTGAGCACTCTGTCTCAACCTTTCCCCCTCTTTTACAATGGGAACAGCCTGACCTCCAAGGCACTTTCTGAAACGGTCTCTCCTTTTCACTATGAAGGGTGGCAACAATGAGATGTGTGGAGACGGCGCCCTGTGGCACCAGGCCAGGCCAGGTCATGGGGGACAGGAGGCTGCCTGAGGGAAGGGGGCCCCCACCCCACCCTGGGAAGCCCTGAGCAGCACATACCTCCCTCTCCTCTCTGAGAAGCCTTTGGCACATCACACCAACACACCCAGCGGGAAGGGCAGCTGAAGGACTGCTCTGGCCTTGGGGCCATGGTGTGTCCTGGAACGCTGGAATGCCTGTCCCCGGGAAGATGAGGCCTGTGCCCCAGCACAACATTCGATCCTAGGATGCCTCAGGAGCAGTGAGACAGCTGAGGCCCAGCTGGGGCCAGAAGGCAACCGGGCTGCCTGGGACACAGAGCGCTGGCTTCTGGAAGATTCCAGCCCTTAGGCATCGCCTCTGCTGGTGGTTCCCAATCAGTGCACCCCAGTGGGCCCTACTTGACCTGGAGGATATTCCTCCCTCCCTCGGGGCCATTTTCCCATCCATAAAATGGGTACAATCACAAGTTCATTGGGCCTATTATAGAAAGTGTCTGGCATGGTGCTTAACATGTTGTACACCTAACATACGGCAGGAGGAAGAATGGGCTGCCAGGTGGGAGGGGCGCTCCTGAGCAAAGACAGAGAGCCTGGTGCCTGGAGTCACATTCAAGAAGCAGCTGTGTCCTAAAAATGTGCTGAGACACCAGTCAGAGGCCAGCCCCAGCAGTGACTTTATACCAAGTGGCAGCGCCTGGCCGTCCCTAAAGCACATCCATAAAATGTATCCCACTTAGTCCTTCTGATGACTCGGAAGTATTACTATCCCATTTTATAGATGATGAGACTGAGGCGCAGAGGGCTGGGCTCTAGGCTGGGCATTGCTGCATGTTTTCTCAGCTAATCTCCCACCCAGTTGTGCTCCTCTGATGAATAGCTGTCTCTTTCATTGGCCTCTGGGCTCCTGGAGGCCAGGAGCCAGGTGTCTCTCAAGCACCACTGTGTCCTTGGTGTCCAGCACACAGTTCTCACAGGAGGTGCTCAGGGAGCACGTGCTGGACCAGTGAATGAATAGACAGCTCTGCCAGGATGGCCTAAGAGTGCAGAACAGAGGTTCAGAGACACTGGCTGGGGTGGGGCCACCACATGCCAGGTAGAACAGGACCCTCACCTCTCTCGGCCGCTCCAGCTCTGTCTGCAGCACCTGCTTGGCCAGCTCAGTCTCAATAAGCCGCTGCCGAAGCTCCTCATTCTCCTCTTCCAGCCTCGCCCGTTTCTTCTCCACCGCCTCCAGCTCCTTGTGCAGCCGCACTGAGATGTCTTTAGAGACCTGAGCAAAGGCGAGTGACAAGCAGCGTGTGAGCAGGCTGAGGGCCATCCCACCTTGGCCACAGAGCAACCCCAGGGCAGGCAGTTACTCTTATCACCCCCACTTAAAGAGGAAGAAACTGAGGCACAGAAAGGTCAAGTAACTCAACAAGGGTCACACAGCCAGGAAGTGGGAGAACCAAAACCCAAACCCAGGAACCCTATGCTTCCTGTGTTCACATTACAGTCCAGCCCCTAGAAAGTGAGAGGCCCTGTCTATCCTTAGCAGTGCCTTTACATTTATCTGGATCTTTTAATGCTTCCAAAAGCCTCTCCCATCCACCTTCTCGCCCAGTTCTCTCAAGAGCCAATGGCAGGACCGGAAGCTCATTTTTGTTTACGTACATGTGAATGTACTTATTTAGTCTTGGCTGCCCGAGGCCTTCAGTGCGCGCGCTCTCCAGCTGAGGAAACCAGGGGCTGCTCTCCAGCTGCGGTCGTGGGCTGCTCTTGCAGAGCACGGGCTCCAGGTACACGGGCTTCCGCAGATGTGCCTCTTGGGCTCCTGCGACGTGTGGAATCCTCCCTGACCAGGGATTGGACCCGAGTCCCCTGCACCGGCAGGCAGAGTCCCAGCCACTGGACCATCAGGGAAGGCCCAGAAGCTCACTTTAAAGAGAGGGGAGGGGCTTCCCTGGTGGTCCAGTGGCTAAGACTCCACGCTCCCAAAGCAGGGGGCCCAGAGTCAACCCTTAGTCAGGGAACAAGATTCCACACGCTGAACTAAGAGTTCCCATGCCACAGCTAAAGAGATCCCGCATGCTGCAACTAAGACCCAGCACAGCCAAATAAATAAAAAATAATAATAATACATAGAGGGGAAACCCAGAGCAAGATAGGCTCCCATAAAGCCCTTTGAACCCCATTTTTTCTCTGCCAGTGACCAGCAGATATTCCTGAGCAAATCATTTCTCTACTCTGCCTCTGTCTCCTTCTCTACAAAACGGGTGTAATAATAATCGCACAACCTCACGGGCCCACAGGAGGCCTGAATCAGCTGCTGCACCAAAGGCTTGGCCCAGGGCCTGCACAGTGAGTACTGGGTGAGTGGTGGCGGCTGCTGGGAGAGGCTGAGTCCAGAGAGGGCATGGCTTGCTGGGGGTCACAGTGTGACACAGCCCCCGAGGCCTGTTTCCAATTGTCTGGGATACAGAACATGCCCCAAATGACAGAGGCTGGGCAGCCGTCCAGGTCATCCCTCCGGGAGGAGCTGACAGAGCCACAAACCCCAGGTCACCGACTCCAGGGCTCTGCGGCAACAACGCTCCATTTCTTTGAGGACACCCGCTGTCCTATCCCCTGATGGTGGGGGAGAAAGGGTAAGAAGAGGTCTCTGGTAATGAGGAAGGCCTTCTTTCTCTTCTTTCGTATTCTTGTGTTTTAGCTGTTCCAGGTCTTCGCTGCCGCATGCAGGACTTGTTCCCTGACCAGGGGTCGAACCCGGAGCCCCTGCACTAGCAGCATGGAGTCTTAGCCACTGGACCACCGGGGAAGTCCCAAGGGAGGCCCTTCTGAGCCCCTGAGAGGACTGAGCACCGGCATGTGTTGATACCTGCTGTGGGCCAGATTCACCCGTCTTCACCCCAATTCTGCCCCCATTTTGCTGGCAAGGAAATAAGAGGCTCAGAGCACAAATGACCTGCTAACAGAGATAGTGTGGGCCGAGCTGGGGGGACCTCGGGGGCTTTGGCTGAAGGGCCGTGTGGCCAGGACTCCACAAGGGGTATGAGGACTTTTGCCAGCAAGAAGGATAAATGAGGCAGACAGCCCAGCGCCTCGGGCCTGCCAGTCTCGGAAATGACCGTGGCACCTCCTCCCCGCCGGAAGGGAAGAGGGCCCTCCCTGGCTCTGCCTTCTGCCTGGGCCCAGGCCCAGCTCAGCACAGACCCCTTGGCAGTGCGCAAGGCAGGCCAGGAAAAACAACAGCCAGAGAGGAAATTCAGCACTCCCTCTCTCTCCTCCCTCCGTTGCCCACTGCCTCTCTCCACCCTTGAAGATCTCTAAGGGCGGCCAGAAGCCGGCCCACCAGGCTCCTTCCACAGTCTCTCTAGGCCCCCAAAACCTTGCCCCTCCACAAAGTGGGGTGAGCAATTTCTCACTAGCAGAACAAAGACGTTGCAGGTGGCAAAACTGGCTTCAAGCCTAATTTCAGCCCTCACTGGGTGTGTGACCCAGGACAGGAGTTTTTTTAACCATCTGAAGTCTCGGTTTGCTCATCGGTAAAAGGGGATGGCAGCGCCTTGTCATAAAGGCTGCCGTGGGGAATAAACAACACAGGGCTCGGGCTGATGGCTGAAACATAGCAGGTACTCAAAAGTACAATGATTTGGGGGACTTTTTGGGTGGTACAGTGGTTCAGATTCCAAGCTTCCAATGCAGCAGACACAGATTCGATCCCTGGTCAGGGATCCCACATGCCACATGGTGTGGCCAAAAAAAGAATAATGAATTTGTAATGCAGTGTTAAAATTACCGCTTCACCTCTGCGCACTGATTTTATCCAACTTGGTCCAACATCTCATAGCTTCACTCTTGAGTTTAGGGTCAGTATTTCTGCTAGAGGTATTCAGCCCCAGGCTTCTGGCTCTGGTCCCAAGTTTTAGGCTGTGAGGTCACCCAGTGAGCCCCTGTCCTGATGAATACTTCATTCATTCATTCACTCACTCATCCATCTGCTTAGCCCCCAGGAGGCAGGAGTGGTGGAGCACAGAGGTCCAGAATCCAGGCCATGTCTGGACTCCTTCATATCTCTCTATCCTGGTAGCAGTGCAGAGTCTGGCATATACTAAGTGCCTAATAAGTGCTTGTTGGATGAACAAACAGATCTGAGACTCCAACAAGCAAAATGGGTGGTAGGCAATGAAGGAGTGAGTAACTGACACACGGGGAGCTGCACCTGGCCAAACTTGGCTGGGGATGCACCCCCCAACCACCCACACCCTCAAATGTCCAGAGGGGGCTGTGTCCCTGACTAGGGTTGAGGGACCAACTGCTGGGGGGGACCCAGGGCTCCTCTCCCAACTACACTCCCACCTGGGCAAGCTCCTCTCCACCTGGGGTCCACTCCATTCCCACCAAGGCCTCAACCTGGTAACCAGGTGACCCACTCCCCACCAAGAAGGCATGATCAGTGTGGATTCCTGGATCTTCTGGGGTCCATGACTGACTCTGTGGATTTCATCCCTTCCCTGAGTCCCCAGCTGCCTTCTGTCCCCTTCGCCAGGAAACCCCTTCTCCATCTGCTCTCTATCCCCAGGGGTGCCTTGTAAAGAAGGCCTAGTGCCAGGTAGCTTACAGAATTCCAGTGTGGACAAATCTCAGATCCCCACAGAGCCCGGTGCCCCTGATGAAGGCCCACAGCAACAGAGAGCACACGTCTAGAGGGCGGGAGCCTTGCTGCCATGGCCTGTCCCTTCCCCTCTCTGAGTCTCAGTGGCCCTTGGCTCCCTGGCTCCCACAGGTAAGCAGGCAGAATCAGGCCACTCCCTGAGCGCACACCACGTGCCTTTCAACCCTCAGGAAGTACTTTATCATCCCCATTCTGGGGCTCAGAAAGAAAAGGTCACTTGTCCAAGGTCACACACTAGGAAGCTACAGAACCAGATTTGAAATCAGGTGGGTCAGCTCTGGAGTTTTGCTCTCAGTCTGAGCCTGCTGTTGGCCTGAAACTTGGAAACACATTGTGTTAATATCGGTAATAAAAGTATTAATAATAAGCACAGGGACTTCCCTGGTAGTCCAGTGGTTGAGAATCTGCCTTCCAATGCAAGGGATGCAGGTTCTCTCCCTGGTCAGGGAAATAAGATCCCACCCATTAAGGCACAACTATAGAGCCTATGCATCCCAAGGAAGATCCCATGTGCCAAGATCCCCATGGGAGTTACAAGGAAGATCCCATATAACTGAGACCCAACATAGCCAAAAGCTAAATATATATATATATATATATATATTTTTTTTTTTTTTTTTTTAAAGCACAACATGTGCTCACAGCATCAGGGGCTCAAAGGGCCCCACCTGCCTATTTCATGTGATCCCCTCACGACCCTCCCAACTATCCCCAAGTTGGGGAGACTGAGATACTACAGGAGGCGACGCAGCTGCAGCTTCCGGAAACCAGGGCAAATCCCCACAGCACAAACAAATGCTCTCAGCCATGAGGTCACTGTTTACAGCGCTGGGGCCTGGCTCCTGCCAAATGCAACTGGCAGCCTCCAGGCCACAGCCAGCTCGCTCATCGGCCCCTTGGCTCCTAAGCCTAAGGCTTTAAGGCGTCTCTGTCACACTGAATCCTCAGGGCAGGGGCTGGGAGCCCTCACTGAGGAACATCCCATGTCCAGGCAGCATGTGGACTCAGTGTGGCTACACGCTCCCAAGAACCCAGGGAGGGAGGGAATGTCACCCCCATTGTACAGATGAGAAAACTGAGGCACAAAAAGAGAAAGAAACCTGCTCAAGTCACCAGGAAGTAAACCCAAAGCCAAAACATTTTCTCCAGCAACTGCTTCTAAGAAATGTTTTACTGGTATCTCCTGGGGCCCCCTACAAGGGTCTCTTCAGGTGGGAATTTTCATCCCTGATTCCTGGAACCTGATACCCTCCCACAGGATCCCAGCCCCTGAGGCTGGGGCCTGGGAATCTGCATGGTAAACAAACCGCCAGGCTATATTTATCCATCCAGGGAGGCTGAGATTTCACCCACTTCCTCGCCCTGGCCAAGCCATTCATCCCACCTTTAAGTTTTTCTCCTGAACAATAACAGTAACACCCCAACCAACATTTACTTATTTGCTGGGGGAGTGTCCTGAGCTGGCGCCTGCACTCAGCACGCTCTTTACTTGCACTATTTCATTTTATCCTCACAAAATTCTCTCCACGTAGAGACTTGCTGCACCCCCATTTTCCACACGGGGAAACTGAGGCTCAGGCTGCAAAGCAGCTCTCCCAAAGCCACAGGGCAAGCAAGTGGCAGAGCAGGTCTCTGCGCCCACCTCTGCCCTCCTCATGATGGACAACATTCCAGCCAAGATTCTGTGGGGTCCTGCCAACTGTGAGAACCAGCAAAGAGTGAGAGAGCCTGGGGGCGCAGGGGGAGAGGGAGGACCAAGGCCTGAGGTTTCTTTCACAGCACCCACACCGATAGTCCACCTGCTTGCTAAAACCACTGGAGCTGCTAAAGCCCTGAAGATTCAGCTGCTCTAAGCCCGCCATTTAAGAGAAGAGGAAACTGAGATCCCAAGAAGTGGCCCCATGCCAGTCTGCTCTTGCTGGCTGAGAAATCAGAGCGTCCCTTCCAGACAGCAAGCAGTCCTCCCCACACTTAAGTCCATCAAGCCCTCCCAGGCAATACCAGGGAAGTCAGCATTCTGAGAACCTCCGAGAAACACCCCAGAACGTCCCCAGCACATGGGACTGAGGGAGGCAGCCAGAGCTGTCCAGTCCAGGCCGGCATGGATGAGCTCAGTGCCCCAGCTGCAGGCTCAGGGAGAGGAGGGAGGGAAGGGGCAAGCTGATTGCCGATTGGCTGGTTCAAATCTCAACAGAAGGGGCCCGCTCCCCCCTGCCCAGACTCCAGGGGCCTCCCGGCTCACACTCTGCACACACACCAGCTGCTCCCGGCTCCTCCCATGGAGGCACCAGCCACCCAGCCAGTCTGCTCCCAGTTCCAGCCTTCCTCCCCGCCTTCCTCATCTAAGGCTGACTTTTCTGGGTCTCTGCCTGAAAGCCCCAACTACCTGGACCCAAACTCAGATTCCTCTAAGCCTCTAGGGCTCTCCTTCACCCGCCACCCTCTCAATCCGATGCTGGGAATTTGAATATTTTTGTAACTTTATCCCAGAAGCTGCCTTCTCAGATAGCGAGGAGCACTTCATTCTTGATTTTTTAAAAAGTATTTGTATTTAGTTATTTGGCAGCTTTCTGTCTCAGTTGTGGCACGTGGATCTTCGATCTTTGTTGCAGTCTGCCAGATGTTCAGTTGTGGCGTGCAGGATTGAACCCAGGCCCCCAGCTTGGGGAGTGCAGAGTCTTAGCCACTGGGCCATCAAGGAGGTCCCTGGTGCACTTTGGACTTGGAGATATAACCTTTCTGAGCTCTGTTTCGTCATCAGCAGACCTGATGCACCTGGCTCGTGCAAGACAATGGGAGATGCCAAGTCCAGGTTGGGGCTGGTGTTCACTCTTCACTCCCTTAGAGGGGCCCTCTTCCTCCTACACTCTTTCTTGTGCCTCAACCCTCGGCTCAGAGGTCCCCCAGATTTCTCAGTCCCCAGACCTGGGCTCACACAGTCAGGTAAGGCAGACTCTTCCCCACGCCAGACCGCAGGCCATCCTTTGGCTCCCTGAGGCCGAGGACAGTGAGGTCAGGCAGCCAGCATGGGAGGCTGATGAGCGTGCGCTCTGCCAGCTACACAGTGGGTCCTGTGACCTTGGAGAGGTATTTCCTTTCCCTGAGCCTCACTTTTCTCATCCAGAAAAATGGGAATAACAATAGTAGCTAACACAGTGACCTCTTACCTACCTGATCTCATCTCATCTCATAAAGCCCTGTGAGGCATGGGCTGCTGTTACACCCATTTTACAGATGAGGAAACTGAAACACAGATGACTTGCTCAAAACCATAAAATTAGGGCATATTGGGGCCAAGATATAAACCAGCCTCATCCAATTCCAGACCTTCACTACTCTCCTTCAGCATAAGAAAGAAAACTTCCACAGAACTGCGTAGAGACAACATGGAGCCCAGCACCAGGTGTGTGGCTGTGACTCACACGACAGCTGCTGTTGGGAGGATTCATATTGATGGCCTATCAGTTCATCAGGGATCCCCGTTTACAGATGAGGATGCTGACATGCATAGAGATGATGGAACTTGCCCAAGGGACACACAAGGAGTGAGCTGACCAAGGCCCACTCGGGCTCAGGACCCTCCCCGCCACCCCGCCCAGCAGGGGCACCTCTGAGGACTGGGGAGGGGCCCAGGCTCACCTTGACGTCTTGCTCCAGGCCACGGATGAGCTCGCCGTCCACCTGGCCGGTCTGGGCAGCCCGGAGGCTGCGGCGCTCAGCTTTGCGCAGCCGGTACTGCAGGATGCGACAGGTCTTGCTGGCCTGGTCCAGCTGCTGCCGCAGCTCCTGCAGCTGATACACATCCTCTTCCATATAGACGTCCCGCATCTCCAGCATCTCTGCCCGCAGCTCCTCGATCTCATCCTGCAGAGGGGACGAGAGGTCAGGTCGCTGGGCCCTGTGGCAGTGGCCAGAGTGCTTGAGCACAACCCATACTTGACACTGTCCTAGGCACCCCTCGGAGGAGGGGGGGTCTGAGAGTGGTAGTCTGCACAATGAACCCCCCCAAGTGCCCACATCCTAATTCCCAGAATCTGAATATGTCACCTTACATGGCAAAGGGACTGTACAGATCTAACTAAATTAAGGATCTTGAGATTGGGAGATTATCATGGATTTTCTGGGTGGACCTAATGTAATCACAAGCATCCATATAAGAGGGAGGTATGGGACTTCCCTGGTAGTCCAGTGGCTAAGACTCCATGCTCGCAATGCAGGAGGGCCAGGTTTGATCTGTGGTCAAGGAGTTAGATCCCACATGCCTCAGCTAAGAGTTCGCGTGCTGCAACTAAAATAAAGATACATCGTGCATGCTGTAATGATGACTGAAGAACCAGTGTGCCTCAACTAAGACTTCGAGCAGCCAAATAAATGCATAAAAATTTAAAAAAAAGAAAAAAGCGGGAGGCAAAGCGATCAGAGCAGGAATAAGTGATGTGGTAGAAGTTGGGGTGATGTATGCTGAAGGTGGAGAAAGGGCCGAGGGCCAGTGGAGGCAGGCAGCCTCTAGGGAATGGACTCTCGCCAGAGCCTTTACAGGGATGGAGTCCTGCCAACACCTTGGTTTTTAGACTTCTGATCTTCAGAATTGTAAGATGATAATCTGGGATTGCTGCAAACCACTAAAGTTCTGGTAATTTCTTATAGCAGCAACAGGAAGCTAATACACTGGGGAAGCAGAAAAGGGCTCATTCAACAAGCATTTATGGGCACCAACTGCATACCAGGCCCTGTGCAAGCAGGGGAGTGAGGAAGGAGCATGGCAACCAAGACGAACGTGGCCCTTTCTGTACCGTCTGTGTGGAGCCCCAAGTCTCACTGGCTAGACACACTGTCAATGGACAGATTAAAAAACCCCTCAGATACTGTTCAGAGTTATGAAGATAAAAAACCCAAAACAAAACATGTGGGTAATATGATAGAGTGATGGGGGAACGTGCTATGTTAGAGGACATGGCTGGGGAGGCCACCCCTAAAGGGACATTAGAGCTGAGGCGGAAGGAACACCCATGAGACAGAGGGGTGGGCGGAGTGTGTGTGAAGGCCCTAAGGCAGGAAAGAGCTCAGTGTATCAGGACACAGCAAAGTGGCCAGGGGGGCTACAGGGGAAAGGTGAGGCTGGGCAAACTGCTTGCCAAGGCAGAGGACAGAGGTTTGATCCCTGGTCTGGCAAGATTCCACATGTCGTGGGGCAACTAAGCCCATGGGTCACAACTACTGAAGACGCTGCGCTGTCGAGCCGTGCGCTGCAACAGGAGCAGCCACCGTGAGAAGCCGTGCACTGCTTCTAGAGACGGCAGTCTGTGCGTAACAACGAAGACCCAGGAGAGCCACCGAAATAAAAGAATCTGAGCTTGGGTTTTAAGTGGAGGGGGTTGGGTTGAGGGGGGTGACCTCACTTCCTCAAGGCAGCTCCTGACCACCTCTGACATCAGTTCCCAGATGCCCTTCACTTCCCCTTTGTCCACATGAACACATCAGTAATTCTTCATTTAACAGTCTATCTCCCAGAGACACTGTGAGTGCCAGGGGCAGGGTCGGGGGGTTTCCCCATGTCTATCTCACTCCTTGCTGTATCCCCCACACCCAGCATAGGGCCCAACATCCTGAGTGTACAGTGTCATGTCTGGTTAGGCAAACAACCATAAGGAGACACACCAACCTGCAGCAATCATTAGACAAAGTGTAGCAGCGGGGAGACCCGGGAGAAGAAACCAATGATCACTATGTCTAATAGCAGATGTGAACGAATCACAAAGAAAAGGATCTACCTTTCGTGTGGCTGAACGCATTAAATAAGACTGTAGACTAAAAAGAGAAACTGAACTACTATATATAAAATAGATAACTAATCCGTGGAGAAGGAGGAAGTGGCCCAGTCAATGATCACACCAGTTAAAGAAATGAGGAAGTGAGGGGTCCACATGCATTTCAGCTGGCAAGATTAAGGAAGCATAAAGGAAACGGCACTCAGGAAGTGTGGGCCAGTTGGCTAAATCCAAGCTAAACCAGCCTCCAGATGGGCCTGTGTTCAAATCCTCACCATACCATTTATAGAACATGTTGATGAGGAGGAAGTGGGGGTCTGAGTGGACCCCAAGCTCAGGAAGAGCCAAAGGGAAGTGCAGGACTAATGATGCTCGGCTGCATTAAAAGATGTATGACATTTAGGGATTTCCCTGGTGGTCCAGTGGGTTAAGAATCCTCCTTGCAATGCAGAGGATGTGGGTTCAACTCCTGGTCAGGGAACTAGGATCCCTGAGGAGCAACTAAGCCCACGTGCCGTAACTACTGAGCCTGCACACTTTGGAGCCCGTGCACCACAACGAGACATCCCACATGACTCGACAAAGATCCCACATGCTGCCACGAAGATGCCATTCAGCCAAATAAATAAAGAATATTAAAGATAAATGAGATTTTTTAAAAAAGATGTGTGACGTTTAGATCATAAGAGGTGACACCTCTCATCACAGGACCACATCCAGTGCACTGAAGTCAATTTTGCAGGACCACTTAAAAAATAACCTTTTAAATAACTGATTTTTCTATTGATGAAAGTAAATGATGACCACAGAAATAGTTTAGAAAATAAAGAGGCTACAAACCACTCAAAATTCTTCCACCTGGTCCTGAATCACAGTGCTTCTCAAAGTGTGGTCCCTGGACCAGCAGTGTTGGCTACATCAGGGAACTTTGAAATTCTTACACCCTCACCAAGACCTACTGAATCAGAAACCCTGGAAATGGGGGTCCCTGAGTGACCCTAAGGCAGGGTGTTTCCTTACAGTCTTTTTCCCTAAATGGGCAAGAGTCCTGTGTCTCAGCACACAAGCTCCCCCAACCCAGAGCCTGGCAGAGAACAGGGTCTCAGTAAGCATCTATTGAAGAAGTGAATGAATGAATGAATGGTCTTTCTCACACGAGCAGCTGCCTCTCCAGGCCCGCCCTTCACCACAGTCCATTTCTGAAAATGCAGGATGTTGCTTTCATGCCAGCTCCATCTCTCCGTGGTAGCCAAGGGGGGCCCAGGGCCCATGGGGGTTTGTCCCAGCTGCAGGCAGAATGCAGTCAGCCCCTCCTGGCACGGTCCACAGGAGAGGGTGAGTCCACAAAGGCTGGTTTGTGGGCCGCATGGCTGGGTCTGCTGGGATGTGGGCAGCAGAAGCTGGTGAAGGCGGGACATAGGCCGGGGTTAAGCTTTCAGGGTCTGAGGTGGGGGCTGGGAAGAGGCTTCTGGGACGTGAGGAGGGGGCAAAGAGCAGAACTCTGCTTTCCTCGGAGGTCCTTAGCCCTCATGGAGCTGCTCCACCCCCCGGGACTCCTGCATCCAGGGGCTGTCTGATCCAATGGAGGGAGCTGGTAGGGAATCGCCAGGGGGGTGGGGAGCTCAGCCTTCCCTTCAAAGACAGCTCAGTGACCCGGTTGAGCCCCTCACCCCAAAAGCACGGAAATGGGGAGAGAGGGGCCAAACTCCACTGGACTCTGCCTGCCCTGTGGCTACTCAGTAAGGTTGTCAGAGACTACCCCCCGCCCCGTATCAGTGGGGAAACCCAAACCTCATCCCCCACGGTAGACAGAAAACGGCCACACTGCCCAAAGGTGCCTACCTCAGAGCCTGGGGGCCCCTGATTCTCAACCCCCTGTCAGAAATGCCAGACTAAAGAAGCTGAGGAAGGACTTCCCTGGAAGTCCAGTGGTTAAGACTGCTTGCTTCCACTGCAGGGGGCACAAGTTCGATCCCTGGTCAGGGAACTAAGATTCCGCAAAGTGTGCGGTGCAGCAAAAAAAAAAAAAAAAAAAATTTTGCTCTGATTATAGAGGTAATGGGCTTCCCTGGTAGCTCAGATAGTGAAGTATCTGCCTACAATGCAGGAGACCTGAGTTTGATCCCTGGGTGGGGAAGATCCCCTGGAGAAGGGAATGGCAACCCAACCCACTCCAGTATTCTTGCCTGGAGAATTCCACGGACAGTTCATGGGGTCACAAAGAGTCGGACATGACTGAGTGACTTAACACTTTCACTTTCATAGAGGTAACACCTGTTTATTAGGAAAAACTTGAAAAAAAAGAAAAAATAGGTAGCTTTCTCTCTCCTCCCTGATTCTTGCTGGTTTCTATGTTAGGTTCACACTTCTTACCCTGGAATCCAGCCCTGCCTCTCCCCAGGTCTCCTCCTCACAGGGCTCACAGCCCTTCCTCTGCCATAAAATCTTCAGCCCCCCATGTCCAGACATGCCCTCAAATAAAAAACAGCTCACTGATTACTAGGCCCAATCCAAGCAGAGTACATGCGCAACAGTCTGACCTTACCAGCCCTGTGAGGTAGGTAGGGGAAATGTTCCCACTTTGCAGATGAGGAAACTGAGGCTCAGAAGTTTCCCAGAGGGACTAAGAATCTTCCTTGCAATGCAGGGGATGTGGGTTCAATCCCTAGTCGTGGAACTAAGATGCACATGCTGTGCAGCAACAAAGCCCATGTGCCCCAACTAAGATCTGATGCAGCCATATTAATTAGCTAATTCTTTTTAAAAGAGGGAGAGCCTAGGCTGCTCCAGCACTGGCCTCAGACCCCCATGCCACCTAGGAGGATGGGCAGGGTCTGCTCCCCACACACACCCTGCCCACAAGTACATTTCAGTCTATCCCCACCACACTCCCTAATGACCCATGAGGTCAGCCTGCAGGAAGCAGCCTCTCAGAGGCAGGCCAGTTCCCCAAAACGGACTGATTCCCAGGAACCCTGGGGGAATTGGCCAGGAAAAGTCTCTCGGTCCACGCTGGGCTAGAGGGCCAAACATGAGCTCACACGACCGCTAATAATAGCGTGGCATTGCATGGCAGCACGGGGCGTCACAGTTTACAAAGACATTCCACGTGACTCATCTCGTGGGTCCTCACAGAAGCCCCACGGCCAGGCAGCACAGGAATCCCCGTCTTGCTCTAGGGGCAAAGAACCGCGGAGGAGCAGAGGGATGTGGGCTCTGCCCAAGGTCACCCAGAGACATCGCCAAGCAGGACCCAGGCTCTCTCATCTGCACCAGGATGCAGGGAGCCCATGAACTTCAGTGGTAAGGGGGAAAAAAATCACACCTTTATTTTTCACTAACACTCACTAAAAATTAACATTTCCTTCTATTCTGGACATATCACAGTTGTATCAGCAGTACTTACGGCTTTGGCACCAAAAGAAACCACATAGATTTTCATAGCATGTAACAGTTGTTGCAGAAATGTCAAAATATCCTTTGCACTCATCAGTACTTTGAAATTACAGTGTTAGTAGACCTATTTCCAGATCTTATGAGTTAATAAGCACACCTATTACTATGTCATCATTTAAATATATACTTTGATAATTATATTTCCATATGCTTGCTTTCCTTTACATTTCGTTTTAAACATTTAGAAACACTATTCTGAAAATTACTCTCAGCAGAGAGACTAAAGGGAGACACAGCACAAAATAAAACGGAATCTGTGTTTCCTCTGGAGCTGCCTCATCTGTAGGGTCTGGGTAGTGACCCCAGACCCCCACTCTCCACCATCGGGGCATAAAGCTGGAGAAGAAGAGCTCTGATTTCAAGCCACATTTAAAATATTCCAGAAAAGGGGATTCCCTGGCAGTCTGGTGGTTAGGACTTGGGGCTTTCACTGTGGTGGGTGGGGGTTTGATACCTGGTCAGGGAACTAAGATTCTGCAAACTGTGTGGCATGGCCAAAAAAAACACAAAATGTTCCAGGAAAAAATACTTTCAGCAGGAAACCTACTGGAATGTAAGATGATTAATCTCTGCACAATGAGGACAGAAGGGAGGGGTTATATTTGGGGCTACTGGAACATTCAGAGGGGCTCCAGATACATGGGTCTGATGGAACTGGACTGGGAAAGCAGCTGGTGAGGTCTCCCAGCTCATGGGGTTGGAGGTGCAAGGGACCAACACGAAGCCCCTTAAAGAAACACAGCAGGTAGCAAAAGGTGGAAGAGCCCCCAGCTGGCCCAGAGGGGACAGGAGGAGCCAGGGGAACAGGAGGCTCCTGAATGCATGAGGGGGTAGCCTCTTATCAGCCAACAAGGAAGAGATTGTTCCAGAGCTGAGGTCCTCTGGCTAACTCCTACCCCAGAGCGCCAGCCCACATGGGGCTAGGGTGGGCCCCGGCAGGTGCTTGCTCACCCAGCATCCCCAGGGAATCCTGATCTGGTCCCTGCAGACCACATTCTAGAAACCCTGGGATACCAAGGCTGGGGCAGGAGCAGGAAGCTGGGGTCCCAGCCCACCCAGCTCCCATGGGGACTCTGCACTGCCTGGGCCTCTTTCCTCTTTGTATCTGTCTCCAACCTCCTCACCCCTCCATCTCAAATACCACCTCCACCAAGAAGCCTCCCTGGCTACCTCAGGGCACAGACATTTTATATGAATTATTGAGTACCTATGGGCTTCCTAGGTGGGTAAAGAATCCACCTGTCAATACAGGGGCTGCAGGAGATGGGGGTTTGATCATTGGGTTGGGAAGATCCCCTGGAGTAGTAACCGGCAACCCACTCCAGTATTCTTGCCTGGAAAATTCCAAGGACAGAGGAGTCAGGGGGTGGGGGATCATAGAGTCGGACACGACTGAGCACACACACAGTGAGCCAGATTCATCGCCAAATCACTGGATTCAGTCCCCAGGATGGCAGGTCTACTCCCCACTAATCTGTTCTCCACTGAGTACATGGAGTGATTTTTTTTTTTTAACCGTTAATTCTCCTACGTGAAATCCTTCAACAATCATCAAACTCTGGAAACAGCCCAAATGTCCCTCAACTGGTGAAGAGCTAAACGGTGGTACATCCATATAACTACTCAGCAATAACAAGGAAGGAACTGCTGATACCCACAACCACAACCACACGGATGAAGCCCAAAGGCATTATGCTAAGTGGAGGAAGTCAGACTCAGTTGGCTATAGACTGTATGAAGCCATTTCCATGATATTCTGGAACAGGCAAGATCATAGGGACAGGAAACAGATCAGTGGTTGCCAGGGGCTGGAGGAGGGAAGCCCTGGCCACCAAGGGGTACGGGGGAATGTCAGGCGGGGGGCGAGAGCTGGCGCAGCTCAGCCGCTTTAGTCGTGTCTGACTCTTTGTGAACTATGACTGGTCAGGCTCCTCTGTCTGTGGGATTTCCCCCAGGCAAGAATACTAGAGTGGGCTGCCATTTCCTTCTCCAGGGGCTCTTCTGACTCAGGGACTGAACCCACATCTCCTGCATTGCAGGTGGATTCTTAACCATCTGAGCCACTGGGGAATGGAATGATTTTGGTGGTAGTTACAGAGCTCCATACACTTGCCAAAGTTCATTTTACTGTATGTAAATCACCTGGCCTGAAAGCAAAAGAGAAGCCTGATCCTGCCAACCTGTCCATCTCCATCTTCCCAACTCCTTCTCTTATCGGCCACTCAGGCCTTTTCCCAGAGGCCAAAAGATACCTCGCCTGTCCCACCTCTAGGCCTCTGCCTGGATTCCCCTCCCCTTCATCTCCCACTACTGGCTGCCCGTCCTGCTTGAAGCGTCCCCTTAAAGGCCACCTCCTCAGAGAAGCCCTCCAGACCCCTCTAGGCCCATCACGTCCATCTCAACCCTGTTTTTCTTTCATGGAGCGTAACATATGTCCCAGCCTGACTACACTGCTGCTCAGTTTCAAAGAAAAGTGAAAGTGTGAGTCGCTCAGTCATGTCTGACTCTTTGTGACCCCATGGACTGTAGCCCACCAGGCTCCTTTGTCCATGGAATTCTCCAGGCAAGAATACTGAAGTGGGTTGCCCTTCTTTTCTCCAGGGGATCTTCCCAATTCAGGGATCCAACCCAGGTCTCCTTCATTACAGGTGGATTCTTTACCATCTGAGTCACAGGGAAGCCTCACTCAATTTCAAACCTTACCCAAATTTATCACTTCCTTCCCAGGTTCTAGGGACCCGACCCACCAATGGGCAACAGACCCAGCAAGAATGACAGCTGAGCTGAGGGATCCAGAAGCTTCGATCTGCGGGATGGCAACCATTCCACAGAGGCCTGGGAGCCTCCACCTGGCCAGCCTTCTCCACACCACCCTGGCCACCACGGTCCCTCCCTCAGGCTAAAGCCCAGGCTGCTTGCCCATCTGCCACCCTGGCTCTGGCCGGGCCACTCACCCCCGCCTGGAAGGGCTGACCTGCAGGGTGGGCCAGCAGTGGCCAGGAGGGCGGGCTGCCAGCCCCCCGAGAGGCCAGGACAGCCATCTGCTGTCCCTTCTGCCCGTCCTCCAGGGTCTGTCAAGGCTCCAGATGAGATCATCGCACTTGGACCCCAAGGAGGGCCGAGGCTGTGCGGCTCCACTTCCTTTCCAGCTCAAAAGCCAAGAACTACGGGAGCATTAGCGGGGCCGGGGGCCCCAGAGACTCCATCCCTTCACAGGCAGGGGCTCTGCAGTCTAGAGGGGGCCTGGGACACCCCACTGTCCCCCAGACTGTCCGGAGTCCAGCCAGGAGGGACTCTGCGCTCCCATTTCCCAGCTTAGCCTCCTTGTGTGGAGGCTGGGCTCTAGCTTTAGTGGAGTCAGGGTCAAAGGTCCTGGAGAATGAGGGCCCGGACCCCAGCCAGGCATGGCCATGCCACACAATGCCCCCTCCCACTGGCATGGAGGCTGCCTGGTCTCAGTGATGGAAGACAGAGTCCTGGACTTGCCTTTCCAAGAGCAATAAACGCCCACAGGCACAGGGCTGCTGAGCACACCACCTGTGCCTGGCGACACACGTTATCTCACTGTATCCCCGCCTCAGCACTGACTGGTGAGGGACTGAGGTCAGAGAGGTCACCTCAAGGTCACATGTTAAATGGCATGGCAGGTTTCGAGTCCAGTTTGACCTCTGTAAACTAGACTAGACGGTGTCTCTGATGGGACAGTAGTGAGAATAATAACAGCTAATATATGCAAGGGTTTATCCTGTGCCAGCACCAGGCTGAGCTCTGAATGTCCGTTACCTCAATTACAGTTCCTTTGAGGCAAGTGCTATTCTATAGATGCCCATTTTACATATAAGGAAACAAAGGGTCAGGAAGAAGGCTCCAAAGTCAATCAGGAGTGAGCCTCTCAGATGTGGCCTGGCTCTATGCGTGAGACTACAGACACTCTCTGGTGGGGAGCTGTGTGTGTGTCCACACAGGCGTGCATGGGCAGCGGGGGCTGAGGAGGGAGGAGATGCCTGGAAAACGCTGACCTCCAAGGCCAGGCCTGACTTGTTGCTGTCCCGTTCCAGGCCTCACTAGCCAAAGCAGTGAGACCTCTGCAGCCCCTGATGCCTCTGGGTTGGGGGGCGCTCAGAGCAGGGACACCCAACAGTGTCCCTCCTGTCCTTTCTCTGTTGACAGGAAGGAAAGTAGCATTTGGATCTGGATGTATTTAAAACGTTCCCCAGAGGCTTTTCTGGTGGTCCAGTAGCTAAGACTCCGTGCTCCCAATGGAGGGGGCCCAGGTTCGACCCCGGGTCCAGGAACTAGATCCCACAGGCCACAATGAAGATTGAAGATCCTGTGTGCCGAAACGAAGACCCGGACAGCCAAAATAAGTGATAAATAAATACAATTTTTAAAAAATTCAAAGTCATCCCCCAAACGGTCTCCGGGCTGCAGCCAAACATCTGAGCAGGGAGAGCACAGCGCTCAAAGGTGTACAGGGAGGGAAGGCGGGGTTGGAGAGTCAAGGGAGCGGCTCCAGGCACCAGCACACTCCAGCATCGCACACCTCCAAATCTTCGCGCGCACCATTCCCCCTGCTTAGCATCCAGCAAAGAGCACCAGGGACCCTAGACTTTCTGCCTCTTGCCACTTACAGACTGCATGACCTCTGACAAGCCCCTTAACCTCGCTGAGCTTCAGTTTACAGACACCAATGAAAGGAAGGGGTTAAGTCCCACCAGGGTAAGAGCTGTGTCCTCCTGCAGAGCGTGGGGAAGGGGGATGAAATTATCTAGTTAACAATGTAATTACTTAGAGGAAAATGCCCCAGAGGAGCCTACAGGAAGCACTTAGGTGTCTAAGTCAGGAGCCTGGCCTGGAGCTGAACACAGGAAGGTGGAGGAGGAACCCAACGGAGGCGAGAGGGACTGCAACACAAGGCCCCGTGGCAGAGAAGACAGAGAGAGGCTTGGGTGCAAAGAGCGCTCAGAACTTGGGTGGAGTGGGGGTGAGGTGAGGCTGAGAAAAGCAGGACCACACAGGCCACCCAGGCACTTGGGCAGGGCTCAGGACGGGTGTGGAGGGGAGAGGTCGAGGTACCTGACCCCGAAGAACTCATGTGGATCTGGGGCAAAACCAGCGTAAAGACAGCTGGTCCAGCCTGGATACAGAACTCCAAACTCTCTGGAGTCTGAGCTTCTCTTTGAGGCACAGGCAATGGGAGATTCTTCACCCCACTTCTAGAATGTGGGATCCCCAAAGGTGGCCCTCCATCAGCAAAGAGGTATCTCTGGATGAGAGCCTGCAGCACTGGCCTGACTTGGGACAGGAGGGAAAAGGGTGGACGGCGCAGGGAGAGATGTGTTTGGGGATACTCACAATGCACTTCAGCTGCACACACACACACCTCCCAGGTCCCTGCTCCATGCCAAGACCCACACCCAGAGCCAGGCACAACCCCTGTCATCAAGGACCTAGGGCGTGGGACTTCCCCAGTGGTCCAGGGTGGAAGACTCCACAGTTCCAATGCAGGAGGTCTGGGCTCCATCCTTGGTCAGGGAACTAGATCCCACAGACTGCAACTAAAGATTAAACATGCCACAAAACAGATCCCGTGTGCAGCAGCTAAAACCCAACATAATGAAATAAATAAATAAATACTAAAAACAAAAACCCAGGGCTCACAGGCAGTCAGATCCAAGCCTGGTGATAACGAGTGATGAGGGTGCAGAGCTGTTGAGAACTTATAGGCCCTGGGTAATCCTCACATACATTCTTTCTCACATTTAATCCTCACAGCCAACACCGTAGGGCAAGCACCATCAGCATGCCCATCCATTGTACAGATGAGGAGACTGAGGCTTGTAAAGGCAAAGCTCACAGAAGAAAAGGCAGAACAAGGTTTCAAGCCCAAGTGGGCTTGGCTCCAGACCACAGTGCTCTCTACCACCTTGGACCCCAAAGAAGGGAAAGGCTGGCTTATTGCTCCCACCTTCTTCGACTCCCCACCATTCCTCAGGGAGGCCGGCACCATCCGCTGAACTGTGGGGCTCCTCCAGTGACTGCCCGGCCCAGAACACCCAAGTCTCTGGGCTCTTTCCCCACCCCAGTTCCCAGTTCCTTCTGGCGCCAGAAGGAAGAGAATGTGACTGCATATGAGGTCACGCCTGTGGGGCACCCAGGGGAATGATCTTAGTTATAATCTTGGCTGCTGGTCAAGCCTCTGCTTAGAACTCAGCCAAGCTCCTCCCCTGAAGAACTCTTTCTGCCCCAGACACTATACACATGTGGGGCTCCCTCCCTTCTGCTGTGCCCAGGATGGTGCTGAATGTACTGTATACCTGACCATTAATCCTCCCAAGTGCTCTGAAAGAAAGAAAGGAATTAAGTTCCCTTTGTTTTGTTTTTTCTTTGCTACAGTGGGTCTTCATTGTGATCCGGGAGCTTCTCTTAATAGAGAGCATAGACTCTACAGTGCATGGGCTCAGTTGCCCCACAGCATGCGGGATCTTAGTTCCCCAACCAGGGCTCAAACCTGTATCCCTCGCATTGCAAGGATTATTAATCACTGGACCCCCTAAGTTCCCATCTTACAGACAGGAAGACTGAGGCTTGAAGAGGGGCCTTGAACACAGGGTTCATGTACAGGGAAGAGGCAACAATGCAAGGTTTGGCCCAGACCTGATCCCCAAAGTGGAAATCTCTCCACGTCCCTGCCGAGGCCCCTGGGTCTTGTGCTCCGTGCTAAAGGCACGTGGAAAGGAGGCAGTGCCTAGCCCTGCTCTAGGTCAGCACAGCCCCTGCCAGCAAGGCGTTCACAATGCCTCAGTCAGCTCAGTGCCCAGTACCCTTCCCGAGCGGGCCCACCTCCCCTTCCCAATCTCCCCCTCACCACTGCCCCCACCCACCACTCCCCTCAGCTCTTCTATTTTAAGCCCATAGTCTGCCTGCAGCCCACCTGCAGACCCCGATCACTGCTTTTCATTCAATCGTGCAACAAATATTTATTGAATTGCTAGGATGTGCCAGGCACAGTCCCAGCAGCTGGACACAGAGGCTGTCATTCAAGGCTAACGCCTCAACTCTAATGCCTCCTCCTCCAGGAAGTCTTCCAGGCCCCTCCTCTGAGTGCCCACATAACTTCCTCTATCCCAGTCTCCTTTTCCCAGGCAGAATCAGGCACTCATTAGGGACAGGAATGGTACAGTCCTCCAGAGCCCCCAGCAAAGGGGCTAGGGGAGGAGGCAGTAGATGAGGGCAAGCAGGAAATTCCAAGGAGATTAGGAGGGAGGTGCCCCTGGGCACTATTTCTCCCACAGGCAGGCCTGACAATTGCTCCGTTTGGCTCACTGGGCCCCAGCCCAAGTGTCGTGTGTCCGGGGCCTGAGGGCCTTTGATGCAGTTTCTCCACCTCGGTGACCTGCCAGCCCTTTATCTGCCTACAAACCATTCAGCCTCAGTCAGGCTCCAGGGCACCCAGATCCCAGAGGTTGCAAAATCAAGCCCGTCACACTCCTCACTGTTCTCAGCAGCCTAGTGGAAGGAAGCCTCGTGGAGGCGCTGAGAACAGTAGTTTGTACACATGAGCTCCAGGGAGACACGGGCCAGGATATCCTGTGTTTCTGTGTGGCTGCAATGTCACAGCCAGTGTGTGTGAGTGTGTGTGTGTGTGTGTGTGTCTGTTCACATGTGTCTCCTGGCTGTGTGTGTCTGTGAGCCCGGGTGTGCAAGCCCGGGTCGGTGAGCCTGGGTCTGCTGTTTGCTGTCTTTGTGGCAGATGCAGTGGGGGTGTCTGGGTGATGGGCGGTGTCTGTGCCCGCCTGGCAGGGGTGGGTCTGTGGATTTCTGCGGGTGACAGCACCTGTGTGTAATGAGTCTGCGTGGGTTTGTGTACCAAGTCTGCGCCTGCATACGCACGTGTACTTCCGCTATGTCTGACACTGTCTCCAGGGTCTGTCCATCTCTGGGACGCGGCCAAACGTGTCTGGCGGTGTGTGAGGGTGTGTGGTGTCTGGCGGTGTGTGAGGGTGTGTTTCTGAGCCTGCCGTCTCCTAGATGGTGTGTCTGTGTTGTGTCTGTCCAGTAACGGGGGGTGTGAGGAAACACGTGTGGTGTGTCTTGCATGGGTCTGTGTACTTCTCTGAGTGGGTCTCCTCTCTAAAACACCTGCAAGTGTGCTTCTGGAAAGCAGAGAGCACAAGCCTGTCCTTGAATGGGTACATGAGACGTGCGTCAGTGGGCGTGGTTCTCTGCGCATGCGCTGTGAATATGGGTTCGTGAGTGTGTGTGTGCAGGAGAGAGTGTGCCCAGGGACACAGGCCAAGCCCCTCTGCCAGGAATACTGGGAGCCCTAGGAGCTTCGTGGTCCTCCTAAGGCCTCAGCAGCAGCCATCTCACATTTTCCATCTCATTCTCCATCTCGCTGGAGCTTCTCCCTGCCCCCATGACAGGCTGAAAATCCTTAAAGACCCAGTTCTCAGAGTTGCTTCTTCCAGGCCACCTCTCAGCTGCCTCGGAGACGGCTGGGACTCAAGACAGGGACTGACCAGGAGCTTTGCTGACCGATGACCACTCCTCTCCCCCAACCCGGTGACAGGCAGATTGAACCCTTCCCCCTACAACTCCCGGGAGCTGAGAAATGCTTCACAGCTTGCTGGCTACTGCCCCAGACACCTGGCACGGGGCCTGGAATCCAGGAGGCATTCGGAAAATATAAGTTGAATGAATGAATGCCTGAAGCAGCAAGTAAGGGGAAGGTGGCAACCAGGACAAGCACTGGCGCTTACTGTGTGCTAGATGTGTATCGGGCTTCCTCGGAGGCTCAGCGGCAAAGAGTCTGCCGGCAATGCAGGAGCAGCGGGACACGTGGGTTTGATTCCTGGGTCAGGAAGCTCCCCTGGAGGAGGGCATGGCAAACCACTCCAGTATTCTTACCTGGAGAATCGCATGGACAGAGCAGTCTGGCGGGCTACAGTCCACAGGTTCGCAAAGAGTTGGACACGACTGAAGTGACTTAGCACGCACACAAATCTACACTGTCACTTGGAAAAGGGTCCCCACTTGGAAAAGGGGCAGATATGCTTATCTCCCATTCTTCAGAAGGGAAAACAGAGACTCAGAAAGATTGAGCATCTCACACAGCTTGTAACTGGCAGAACCAGGCGAGAATCCTGTTCTCTGAAACTTGGAGGCACGGGCTGCCTCCTGCATGGGAGAGGGTGGAAGAACGACTGGGGAAGGGAGCTCCCTGGGGTTGTCTGATGAGGGTCCCACGCGTACCAGCTGTGCGCGTGACATAACCTCTCCGCTTCCTCCTCTGTCAAGTGGGTCTGATGTCAGAACTCTCCACATAGGACTGCTGTGAGGAGGAAAGGACTTACTTAACTCAGGGCCTGGCACTCTGGAAATGATCTCATAGCTGATAGCTGTTGTGCGCAAGAGCCAGAGAAGGCCAGTAATCAGTGGTTGGGGGGTCCCCAGGCGGGCTCTAACATTCCAGCACTCTGGATTCCAGCCTAACCATTATCTAACCCTTAAAGCTGGATCCAACCCCCCATCACTTCCTCCAGTCTCAGACCTCTGGTCCCAATCTCACTCTGCACTGATGCGGGGTACATATCCATGTACACTCAGGCAGGCACGTGCCCCCCCCCACACCAGCACACGCACAGTGCCTGCAGGCTCCAGGCCCTCAGCCCCAACATAGGTTATTTTCTACTTTCTCCCAACAAGTCTTAGCCTAGGGCACTGCACACAACAGAATTCCTCTCACCAACCTATGTCCCACACTAGACCCGTTGTTAGCAACCACAAGCTCATGCTCCTCTCAGACTGTGAAAAGAACAGTCTTTTCACAGGGTTGGACCAACCAGGTTTGGAATTCTGGCTGTGTGAGCTGGAGCCTCCATTTACCCAACTGTACCCAATGGGAACTGGAAGTGAATTAGATGCTTCCTCTGGGCCTTCTGGGCTGACATCTAAAACTGGCTGTACTTCCAACCTCCCAGGTGGCGCTAGTGGTAAAGAACCCATTTGCCAACATAGAAGACACGGGTTCCATCACTGGATAGAGAAGATCCCCTGGAGAAGGACATGGCCACCCATTCCAGGATTCTTGCCTGGAGAATCCCATGCACAGAGGAGCCTGGCAGGCTATAGTCCATAGGGTCGCAGAATCGGACATGACTGACGTGACAGCACGCACACACAAACTCTCGCGTGTAGAACCTCCAGGGAGGTGGGGAGGGCTTGCTTCATGGAGTCCACACAGTGTGGAATGTGACCCACACCTTCCTGTCCTCCCTGGAGCAGCTCCTGATTTATTAACATCTTAAAGCTAAGGGGATCCACCCTCCTGTCTTCTCCCAGCTCTATCAAGAATGAAGACTGCAGGGCTTCCTTAATGGCTCAGTGGTAAAGAATCTGCCTGCTAATGCAGAAGACACGGGTTCGATTCCTGGTCCAGGAGACTCCCATACGCCCCAGAGTAACTAGGGCCATGCGCCACAGCCACTGAGCCTGTGCCTTAGAGCCTGCGCTCTGCAACAAGAGAAGCCACCGCAATGAGAAGCCCTCGCACCACAGCTAGAGAATTGCTGTGGTGCATGGGCTTACTCCTCGCAACCAGATAAAACCTGCACAGCAACAAAGACCCGGCACAGCCATACCCCCAAAGAAAGAATGAAGACCTAGACATCCTCTCTGCTCACTGATTACCAATAATGGTAATTCCCTAAAAGGAGCAGGATTTCACTGCTTGCAAAATGTTTTCTTGTCTATTCACACCTCCTTGATCCCTGTAAACAGTCCTCTGAGGCTGCCCAGGCAGGTTTCATCATCTTCATTATACAGATGAAACCAAAAGAGAGCTCAGAGAAGCCACGTGACTCACTCATGGCCACACAGTAAATGACAGTCAGGTCCAAAGCCAGATCTTTGGGTTCCAACTCTCAGATTCTTCAGTCCACACTGGGTGGTTCCCAGCATATCCTAATGGTACACGGGCAACAATTAGTGGTGATGGGGAAATGGAAGACCTCAGACCACCAGGATTTTGAAGGTCAAACAGTCAATCTGTCTGCTTCTTTGAATCCTGGACCCTTAAAAGTCAATAACCTTCAAGGTAGAGAACATAGATACCAAGAGGAAAAGGAGGGGATGGGATGAATTGGGAGATTGGAATTGACATATATAAACTATTGATACTATGTAAAAATAGACGAGTAATGAGAACCTTCCCATTATAGCACAGGGAACCCTACTCAGTGTCCTGTGGTGACCTAAATGGGAGGGGAAAAAAGAGGGGATATATGTATACACATAGCTGATTCACTTTGCTGTGCAGTAGAAACTAACACAACCTTGTAAAGCAACTATACCTCAATGTCTTGTTTACATTTTTTTTAAAGTTAATAACCTTCACACTTCCTTGGCTGGAAGGGACCCTGAGGTCAGGCAATTTCAGCTACAGCCTTCACATAAACCTCTTCCTAAATCCTCCTCAAGTAATCACAAACACTACATTTTGTTCAGTTTACAAGCTGTTTTCCACAAGCCCTATGTCTTTATCCAACGGGCGAATACCTCCAGCATTCAATAACTCTGAATAACTCAAGTGACAGCAAGCTCACTGCCTTCTCTGTAGCAGCTCCTCACTGGGAGAGAACTGCTAGGTTTCCACCTTCCCCCTGGGGCCCCAGAGCAAGCCTCAGGCCGCAGGAGATCTGCCATCATCATCCACAAGGCCCTCCCCAGGCGACAGGTCCCAGTGCCTTCCATCAACTGGGAGGTGAGCTTGAGAAAGGCCCCTCGGGGCTCCCAGGGACTCAAGCCAGGCAGCACCAGGCCTGCCGCGGACATGCTGGGGACCTGCAGTCTCTCCTGGTAACTCGGTTCCTGCATCTTGGAAGCAAAGTGGCCCAGAGGGGCAGGAAACATGTCAAGAGTACAAGGTACTCTGACTCCAAGCCTGCTGCCTGGAGAACTGGCTCTGGGACCTGGAGCAAGTCCCCTCCCTGTTGTGACTGCAGTTTACCCATCTCCAGAATTAATAAAACAACTCCTGGAACTTCCCAGCCGGTTCAGTAGTTAAGGCTCTGCACTTTCACTGCAGGAAATGCGGCTTTGATCCCTGGGTCGGGGAACTAAGATCTTGCATGCCGCACAGCGTGCCCCCCCAAACAAAACAAAACAAAGAACTCAACTCCTGTGATAGCCTCTACATTTACGGCCCACATCCACAGTCTCTAGGCTTTCACCTCGCCTCTGTGAGGCTGGCAGCTGGAGAGAAGATCAGGGACTGATTCACGTGGACACAGCATTAACCTGTCCTGCTCACCTCTCCCATCCAATCTCCTCCCTCTCTCCAGGCTCAGAACTGTTCCCTGAATTCCACAAGTTTCCTCCTACTTCGCTTAGCCTGGAAGGGTCTCACTCCAGCTCCTTACTCAGCTGGCTCCCTCTCATCCTGGCCTCCCTAAGCCGCCCAGTCCCCCCTCGTGTCCCTCCCCACCCTCGTGACGATCCCTAGTGTGATGCAGTGTGTGATGCAGTGTGTGACTACTGTCTAATTCCAGTCTCCTCCACTAGGACCAACAGCTCCATGAAAACAGACACTTCATCCTCAGATCTGTGTTAGTGCCTGGTACCCAGAAGGTATTAAGTAACTAGTTGGTGAATGAATGAATGAGGGGCCAGGACTACTTTGGGTGGGGAGGAGGCTCTATTCCTTCCCCACGGAGTCTGCCAGAGAACATGGTAAGCGCCCACGGAAATGTGTCATGTACCACTTGAGAATAACAGTGGTGGAAATTACCCTCCTCTGAGGCTCACTCCACTCAGGGTGGAGCTCTCAGGGTGTTTGCGCACATAACTCATTGAACCCTTAAGGTTGGAAGATGTGTGATGTCTCTTTTTACAACAGGGAGACTGAGGTCCAGAGACATTAAGGGGCTTGCCCAAGATCACACAACCAGGAAGGCACACTCTTCAGATATAACAGTGGTCTGAGGCCTGCATGTGAAGCCAGAAACACTGAATGAATGAGGGAAACTGAGGCTGAGCCCTGACCCAGGCAGTGGGTGGTCCCCAGCCAGGTCCTGGCCCCTGTGAGGCCTCAGGTTCAATCTCCAGCCTTCTGGAACTGTTTCCCATCCTAACAATCATGGGTGGCTGGGCAGGACTCCAGAGCTCTGCCGGGTAATTTCCTGGGATGAACAGGAGCTGGTGGGGGTGGATGAGGGAGACCATGAAGTCAAGTTCTACAGCCCATCTTCCCTTGCCAGGGGAGCAATGGAGGCCAGGAGGCAGGATTGAGGAGCTCAAGGCAGGTCAGGTACCACCTGGGCAGGGCCAGGCCTTCTCTGGCTGATCTCCCTCCTCTCTCCTAATAGCCTCCTCACAGCTGGCTTGTGAAGACTGCAGGAGCTGACTGAGCCCCCGATTGTCCACACTGAATGGGGGCTTTGGGAAGGCTTACCCTCCCAATTAACAGATGAGAAAACTAAGGCCTGGTCTGAGGAAAGGTTAGAGGCTAAAAGGGTAGGTTATTCTGATTCAGACAGACTCTGTCCTTCTATTGTACAAGCAGTTACTAAACACATGTGGGGTAGCAGATCCTGGGGGAGATGGAGAAGGAGAGACATAGTTAAGCAAGACCTCACAGACTCTAAAGACAGAGAAACCCTTTTGGCCCGAAGAGCTACACTGCAAGGGTAAGTATTGCCAGGCAGACAGAAATCAACAGAGTGCCATGAACTCGGAGGCTCTTGGCCAGGGGTGCTCCGAGTATTGTACTAGGATACCAACTGATAAGAGCAGGTAACATTTCAGCCTCTTCCAAACCGTGCCCAGCCCGTGGCGGGAGAACCCAGGAAGCCGGCAATCTCCCAGGCCAACACCGACATATGAGGGCTGGGCCGACGCTCAAGTTGCCTCAGTGGGCAGACAGCTTGGCCTGCATCCAGTAGGTCCTCATGTGCACTGAAAGGGTGACGGTCATGCCTGCTTTCCTGGGAAGCTCTCAGGTCCCCTACATGCCCAGAGAAAAAGCCTCTTTCAGATGCCAGCTTCCCTCTTCTTATTGGAAAGGAGATGGGCACTGCTGGGGGGCACGATAGGACTGCTGTGTATACAGGGCCTATCCAAAACTGGGCAGAAGACAATACCCTGGGATTTAGGGAGGTGTGAACGGGTTCTCCCAGGACACCATCCTCCCAGGCTGCAGGACCGTTAGACTGGGCGCGGAAGTCGGACTCTAGCCAAGGGGATGTTCCCAGATGTCATGCTTTCAAATGCGGACCCGCCCTAAAAGGCAGGCAGGGACAGGCCCGAGCCAGGAAAGCCCTGGGTGAAGACTCAGGCTAGTGTTCAGGCCTCTCCTTAGCCAGAGATGGCCACAGGTCTCCCCGGCAAACGGCACACCAGTGCCTGTCCCAGAAAGGAGGGCCACCCAGCGGCCTGGGGGTGGGGGCTTTGAGCCGCGATTTCCGAGGTCCAGGCCCTCACGGAGCACCCACCCCCATCCCAGGCACTTTATCTAAGCATCCTCCAAAGCACTCAAGACCCCCTTCCTAAATCAAAGCCCATCGGCAGTCTCCTCCAGGTTCCTCCCTTAGGAGAAGGTTTCCCAGATACAATGGGAAGCGGGATGCGAGGGAGCCCCTGAGGGTTTAGGCCCCTTGCCCAGCTCGAGCGGTGGGACAGCGGGCCGGCTGGTGCCTCGGGCCAGTGGGGCGGACACCCGCGCCTCCCCGCGGCCTCCCCTTCCCCCACCGGGACCCTCGCCCCGACCCCGCACCTTGAGATAGTCGTTCTCCGAGCGCAGCTCCTCCAGCTCTCGCACGAAGCCTCCGGGTCCGCAGTCCAGCATCTCTTCGGTGAGGTCGGAGAAGGCGAGCGAGGCACTGAGGGGCAGGCGGCTGCTGCCCACCGACGACGCGGCCACCGACGGCTCCTCGGGGGAGGCGGGGGGCCGCGGAGGCTGCTGTGCCGGCTGCGCCGGCTGGGGCGGCTGTCCCGTGCGGGCCCCCCCGGGGCCCCCGGCAGCCGACTCGGCGTCGCTGCTCAGCGCCAGCTCCAGGCCCAGCAGGCGCGCCTCCTCCGACGCGCAGTCCGACACCTCCGAGCTGCTGTCGGTGAGGCTGGGCGGCGGTGGCGGCGGTCTCGGCCCGGTCCCGGGGCGCGGACGGCCCTTGGCGCGGACCCCGGTGCGGACCCCGGCCACTCGCGTCCCTGCGCCCCGCGCCCCGGGCGCCACCGCACGCCCCTTCTTGTCCGGCCTCGCCGAGGACGCGGCGCTGCAAGCGGCCGCGGCGCCCGGGCCTGGGCCGCGGCGGCCCTTGGCCAGAGACCAGCCGGCCACGTCCTTGGGCCGGGCCGGCGACGGCGCGCGGTGGCTCTTCTTCCTCTCCGGTGCGGGAGCAGGCGGGGGGCCGCAGCCCCGAGCCGGGGGCTCCCCCGCCGGCACCTCCATCGCGGTTTGCCTTGGCCTCAAGGAGCGGCGCGCATGGCCCGGGCCCACCCGGCCTCCGCGCCCGGGGGGAGGCTCCTGGCGCCGCTCCGGCCGCTGGGGTCGCGGCTCCTCTCGGCCCACCTCAGCCCCCGGGCTGCGCTCCGGCCCCGACCCCCGCCGCACGGTCTCTCCACTGCTCTGAGCTCGGAGAGAGCGGCCCGATCGCCTCCAGGCACCCCGGCTCCGGCTCCGGCTCCGCCCGGCGCCCGCCCCCTCGGCCTCGCCGCGCCCCCGGAGCGTGCCCGGGCCCCGGCTGCCTGCGCGCCGATCGCTCTCTCGAGCTCCGAGTCCGGCTGCGGCCCGGGCCCCGGCTCCGCCCGGCGCGGCCCGCCCCCCGCGCAGCCCCGCCAGCTCCCCGCCCCGCCGCCTCGGCTCGGGGACGCGCGGCTCCGCGAACAAAAGGCGGACGCGGCGGGAGCGGCAGGGAGGGACACAGGCAGCGAGCGAGGGAGGGATCTGCGAGGCAACAGCGACCCCCTCGAGGGTCAGGCCGGCCGAGGCTGCCGAGGCCCCGGCTCCCTCCGCCTCCGTTCCGCCGCCGTCCCCTCCCCTGCTGGCCTGGGCGACGCCCCCGGCGGAGGCGCCTTCGCTCCCCTCGTCCCCGCAGAGGTCGCGCGAGCCGCGAGACGGGGGACTCCCAGGCAGAGGCCCGGCGGACCTCAGATCGCGTGAGCCAGCATCCATATACACGCCGAGCACCTCGCCCCTCGCGGCTGTGCGGAGCGTGCGCGAACTCCGCCCCCCTGAACCTAGCGGAGCGAGACAGTTCATCCCAATGTACAGATGCGTAAACTGAAGCCTGGGGAAGACCGGCGATCCCGGCCCACTGTTACTGGCAGAGCCGGGATGGACGCCAGACCTCGCGCCTCCAAGGGCGTGCTCCGGATGTCCAGGCTTGGCTTCCCTCTCATAGTCGTGGGGAGCGTCTGGCCCTCGGTGCCTGCCCAGCTCTGCACGCCTTGACCGGCTGTGACCCCAGGCACGCTCGCTGCTTCCCTGAACCCGGTCTCAGGCTCTGCCCGGCTAAAATCGAGGCGACCCGTTCTGAGAAGTCAGACCTGCGGTTGCTTTAGGAGTAGGTTTTGGCTCCCGCGTAGGCTAGTCCGAGCTGGACCTGGTTGCCCTGATCCTCACACGTCCCTGACAGAGCAACTCCATATGACCCTGGAGCCCCGACTCTGATGGGTGTCGTTTCTTCCCTTCCAGAACTGTGCTCCCGTGTTGTTGATGTTCCCATGTGGCTGTCACACCTCCCCCGCCCCCTCTCCTCGCTGCTACCCGCCATCGCCGCCTGGCCCCTGCTGGGCAGAGTCATCGGAAGTCCTTTGGCTGCCCAGCGGGGTGCCGATCACCCTCAGGGTGGCAGCCCCTTGCGACGGTGGGGGGCAGGGCTGTGTTTACCCCTCTGCAGCCCCTTCCTCCTCCCTCTGTTCCTCTTACTTTCGTTTCCTCCTCTTAACGCTTTCCCCCTTCCTTTTCCATTTCCCTTTCCCTCCTCTTCCTCCTCCCCCCAGTCCTGTTGCCTCACTCCTCCGCCTTGACACACAGCTGGCCCCAGGTCCACTTTGTTTCTGTCCCTCCTACCCCACAGCGGTGAATACACTCCTGGGGTTTGCCCTCTCCTTGTGAGGCAAGGCTTCATTCCCATCTAGGGGTGTCTAGGTGTGTGAGTGCCCCCTCCATCCTGAAACCCTTTCTCCAGGTGCCTCCACCAGCCAGGTAAGGAGCAGGGCCCCTTGACAGGTCCTCTGCAAACACTTCTTCAGGGGCATTTCCATCCCCTCCTGGCAAAGCACCAGCTCCCCTGCCCGCACTGACTGTCCACTCACCCAGTCCACAGAGAGCCACAGTGGTGGACTTGTCAGTGGTGAATTCCTGACCTCATGGAGCACGCAGTCAAGGGAGGAGATGAGTCACAAAAGAGTCATTACCCACAGGATGGCATGACATTCCACCAAGGCAAGGACCAAGGTAGGCCCTCCTCTGCTTCTCCGGCCTCAGAAGACCCCATGTGATATAATGGATGACAGGGTCCTTCTAGCTCTGATGACCCCATTTCTTGTAGACTGGTTCTGGTCTGGCACAGAGAGATGCTGTGTGGCTCTTAGAAACTCCATACCCTCTCTGAGCTTCAATTTCTCCATCTATGCAGAATGTGGGCTTGGAGATGCTGGATGATGTGAACCGTGGCAGGGGGATACATGCTAGAGCAGGCTGCTCAGCCACTCCTGACACACTCATCAACCACTAGACCATCAGGGAAGTCCCCCAGCAGCTGCCTGGATCTCCCCATGTGGGCCTGGGCGAGAGTCCTGGCTCTACCACGTACCCTGTCTGGGTCCCAACACTCACAGCTAAGCAGGGGGCTAATGGCCCTTCCTGTTCTGAGGGTCTTCAGATGTGGGAGCCCTGAATCCACATTGCAGCCCCAGAAGAGCCTGGGGAACAGCAAGTCCTGGTAGGGCTGGGGTGGCGAGGGCTGGGTAGGGTCAAGGTACGGGCTCTGGACTCGGTTCAGAGGAGGGAAACAGCAGAAGGAGCAAGACTTGCCAGGGGCCCAGACTTGGCTCCATGGAGGTGGGGAGACCACCCGGGGCTTCCCGACCCCTGAGCACTCATGCCAGGCTCAGTGCCCAACACTTCAGCAGAGGATCCCGGAAAGGTTAGGAACTTCTTGGAACTGACTATATTTTTTGAAGATAGGTTCAGGGATGTATCAGTTCAGTTCAGTTCAGTTGCTCAGTCATCTCCGACTCTTTGCGACCCCATGAATGGCAGCATGCCAGGCCTCCCTGTCCATCACCAACTCCCGGAGTTCACCCAAACTCATGTGCATCGAGTTGGTGAGGCTATCCAGCCATCTCATCCTCTGTCGTCCCCTTCTCCTCCTGCCCCCAATCCCTCCCAGCATCAGAGTCTTTTCTAGTGAGTCAACTCTTCGCATGAGGTGGCCAAAGTACTGGAGTTTCAGCTTTAGCATCAGTCCTTCCAAAGAAATCCCAGGGCTGATCTCCTTCAGAATGGACTGGTTAGATCTCCTTGCAGTCCGAGGGACTCTCAAGAGTCTTCTCCAACACCACAGTTCAAAAGCATCAATTCTTCGGCGCTCAGCTTTCTTCACAGTCCAACTTTCACATCTATACATGACCACAGGAAAAACCATAGCCTTGACTAGACGGACCTTTGTTGGCAAAGTAATGTCTCTGCTTTTGAATATGCTGTCTAGGTTGGTCATAACTTTCCTCCCAAGGAGTAAGCGTCTTTTAATTTCATGGCTGCAGTCACCATCTGCAGTGATTTTGGAGCCCCCCAAAAAAGTCTGCCACTGTTTCTGTTTCCCCATCTAATTCCCATGATGTGATGGGACCAGATGCCATGATCTTTGTTTTCTGAATGTTGAGCTTTAAGCCAACTTTTTCACTCTCCTCTTTCACTTTCATCAAGAGGCTTTTTAGTTCCTCTTCACTTTCTGCCATAAGGGTGGTGTCATCTGCATATCTGAGGTTATTGATATTTCTCCCGGTAATCTTGATTCTAGCTTGTGCTTCTTCCAGCCCAGCGTTTCTCATGATATACTCTGCATATAAGTTAATTAAGCAGGGTGACAATATACAGCCTTGACGTATGTATGAAAGTGAAAGTGAAAGTGAAGTCGCTCAGTCGTGTCCGACTCTTTGCGACCCCCCACGGACTGTAGCCTACCAGTCTCCTCCCTCCATGGGATTCTCCAGGCAAGAGTACTGGAGTGGGTTGCCATGCTTATCCCAATTATTCTTTTTTTAAAAAAATATTTATTGATTTATGTGGCTGCATGAGGGCTTAGTTGCGGCATGTGGGATTTTCACTGTGTCATGCGGGATCTTTCGCTGCAGCACACAGACACTCTAGTGGTGAGGGGCAGGGCTCAAGGCTTCTTAGTTCCCCGACCAGGGCTAGAACCCTCGTCCTCTGCATTGCAAGGTGGGTTCTCAACCACTAGACCATCAGGGAAGTCCCCCAATTATTCTTTTTTACAGTGTGGCACTGACCCTCTTCCAATTGAGTGAAGAGGTTTGTATTCCTTCACCTCGAACCTGAGCAGCTTTTGTGACTGCCTCAACCAACAGAGAATGGCAGAAGTGACAGTGTGACTTCCAAAGCTAGGTCCTAAAAGGCAATATGACTGACAACTCAATCTCTCTGTGTCTCTGAGTCTCTCTCTCTCAACCCACTTTCCCTTAGATCCCAGCCACCATGTTGGGAGGAAGCGAGGCCTCATGGGAGAGGCCACATGAAAGTGTTCCAGTCAACAACTCCAGCTCTGGTCCCCATCAAGCCCTGGACATGTAAGAGAAGGAATTTTCAGATGATACAGCCTCCAGCCTTGGAGCTGCACCAGCTGATGCTAAGCAGAGCAGAAATGAGCTGTCCCAAACTGCAAAATAAATATTGTTGTTCTGAGACACTAATTTTGGGGGTAGTTTGTTACGCAGCAATGAATAACTGGAATGCTTGTTCAAGGTCATATAACTTGCAAGTGGCAGGGCTGGGGTAGATCTGACCCCAGGGCCATCAAGCTTTATACCCTGTTGTGCTGCATTGTTGGGTAGTGTTCAGCTCAGGCGCACACTTTATAAAGTTCTATTCTAGAAGTCATGAAGCATTAAATGATTGTAAGAAATAAATCAGATTGTAAGAAATGAAGATGCTGATCACCCAGTGGGAAAACAGTTTATGTTCTCCCATTCAAGCAGCTGAATTGACCAACATGATGGAAACTGAATAGAGACTAAATCCTGGAAGGCTCCCAAGAAGAGGTGATCTTTTAAAAACTGAAATTTTTATTCCTTTTTTAAATGTGCTTTTATTTTTTGGCCACACCATGCAGCATATGGGATCTTAGTTCCCCAATGAGGGATGAAATTCATGCCCCAGCACACCCCCCATAATAATAATAATAAGCTACAAAGACTTATTTACAACACATGGAATATAGCTGCTATTTTACAATAACTATAGATGGAGTATAACCTTTAAAAATTGTGAAGTCTTAACCACCAGGCCACCAGGGAAGTCCCAAAGTTTTTGTCCCTTATACAAACCACTGGCTGAAGAAGAGTTAGAGGAATTAGTAAGGGAGCCTGCTTTAAATAGAGTAGTCAGGTCAGCCTCTCTTTGGAGGTGACATTTAAAGTGAGTTATTCAGAGAGCCAGAATAAGAGAATTCCAGGCAGAGAGAACCCACTTGATAGATGTTCAAGACAGTGAGAAGGGCCATGTGACCAGCACTAGATGGGTGATGGACAGAGCTGGAGCGGACAGAGGGAGTCAGAGCAGCCCTTGTAGGCCTTTATTCTTGATGCAGTGACCAGCCACTGGGGGCTTCAGAGTAAGCCAGGGTGAGATGTAATCTGTGTTTTAAATAGATCACTCTAGCTGATGGCAAGAAGATGCTAGAAGATGGAGCATGGAGCTGTTGGACCAGCCTGAGAGGTAACGGTGGCTGGGATGAGGGTGGAGGCAGTAGAGAGGGAAGAAGAGGGATGCTCCTGAGATCGCTTCTGGGAACTTTGAAGACTCGGATACCCATGGATGGAGGTGAGGCATCAGAGAAACGAAGTTCAACTCCCAGGTTTTTGGCTTTTGTTACAGTACGAGTGGTGGTGTGGTTTAACAAGACAGGGAAAACAGCTTAGAGGTGATTGTGGGTAGAGAGACCAGGTTTAGGGATGGAAATTCAGAGTTCTTTCTGGGCCCAATTGAAAGTTCTTTGAAATGTTTTTGGAGACTTTCAAGGCATATATGCAACAGATCAATGAGTGTGGGGCCCAGGGTAGCATGTGGTCCAGAGTCATGAAAGATTATTAACGTTTAGATAATATTTAAATCCATGAGACCAGATAGGGTCACATACAGAGAGGGTCTATAGAGAGAAGAAAAACTGCCCTAGAACCAGGAAGTTAGGAATCCCTGGTTCTATCACAGATATAGAGAACAAACTAGGGGTTACCAGTGGGGAGAAGGAAGGGGCTTAAGAGGTCCAAACTGTTTTGTAGAAAATAAGCTACAAGTGGAGTTCTCTTGTGGCCTAGTGGTTAGGATTCCAGGTTTTCACTGCTATAACCTGAGGTTCAGTTCCTGGTTGGGGAACTGGGATTCTGCAAGCCATGTGGCATGCACCTCCCAAAATAATAATAATAATAAAGCAACAAGGGCTTATTGTACAACACAGGGAATATCGCTACTGTTTTATAATAACCATAAATGGAGTGTAACCTTTAAAAATTGTGAGTCACTATCACGTATACCTGTAACTTATATAATGCTGTACAAGTATACTTCAATTTAAAATAAAAAGTAAAATTTTAAAATGAAAAAAAATTGGTAGTTGTTCCCTCCGAGCGTGGATGAGATTGGGAGAAGACAGGATGAAAGGGGCCTTCAACAACTGCTTCTAGAATGTCTATCATTAATTGTTCGAATCTTATTAAATAAAGCTATCTCCATATATCATTTCTTTAATAAAGTAGAAAATTAAAAAGGAATCCCTGGTTCTAAAAAGTGGGTAAGAGAGGAGACACCAGCCACAAAAGACAGCGGGGGAGCTGCCACTGAAGGAGTAAATGTAAGAGGGAGAATCACTCTGTCAAATAGCAGAGGGGCTGGAGGAAGATGAGAGCAGAAAAGTGTGTCCCCCCGCCCCCAGTCTAGAGAGACAAGAGCAGGGGTGGTCAGGACAGATGTCAAAGGCCAGGGATTGAACAGTGACCAGGAGGAAGAGGTGGAATGTAGGGAGAAGAGGATGGAGCCGTCGCGGTCACGTTGAGAGGCAGGGGCAAGCGAGAGATGGATGAGGCAGAGAAGTGGAGAGTGAGAAATCTAGGGGGACCCCAGGGACTGGCTTCGGAAGGGAACAGAGGCTGTTCCTTCATTGTCTCGGAAGGCAGGCAGAAGAGATGGGTGAGATGCAGGTGGGTCTATCGGAAGGGTGAGGGAGGGACTGATGGCTTCCATTTTCTCAAAGAGGAACAAAGTCACCAGCTGAGAATGAGGAGCCAAAGGAGTGGCAATTGTGCGTGAGGGGGGCAAAGACGGTCCATTACAGGGACCAGAGCACGGAGATCAGAGCTCCCGGGATGCCGAGGGGGTACATCATGCACCCACCCGCAGCTCAGAGCGAAGCCAGTCAGCCCAGCGAGCCACCAAGTGTATCCTCTCCCTTTTCTTCCAATGTCTTAGGGTTTATTTTGCGTAGCGGAAACTGTGCCACACATCTCATTTTATATCTGCTTTTTTCACTTTACAGAGTAGCAGAAGCATTTTCCTGTGCATTTATGAACTCTTGGCAAACATCGCTTTTAATTCTTAGAAATAATGCACAGAGTGGATGTTCCACGGGTCGATTAACCTTTTCCCCTTGTACGGGACATTGAAATTGTTTCCTGGTGATGACTGTTGCCGTGCTAAAAGAGGCGGCGTGTGGTCTGGTGGAGAAAGGAGAAGGCAGGCTGCAAGGCAGAGCTGGGATGTTCAACCCTCTGGCATCTAGAATCTGATCGTGGAAGCTTTTCAGAAGCCAATTACATGCGATTTGGGCTTCCAGGTGGCTCAGATGGTAAAGAATCGGCCTGCCATGTGGGAGACCCAGGTTCCATCCCTGGGTCAGGAAGATTCCCCAGACAAGGGAATGGCTACCCACTTCAGTATTCTTGCCTGGATAATTCCACAGACAGAGGAGCCTGGTGGGCTACAGTCCACGGGATCACAAAGAGTCAGACACGACTGAACACACTTCGTGGCAATTAGCTTTCTTGCCAGGTCACATTCTAGACTTAAGGACAAAGAATGGGACAGCAAGGCACACCTCACTGGTCTCCCAAAGTGCCCAAAGGTTCAGGAATCGAGTGTGGAGGGAAAAGATTTGGGAGTGGGGCTGTGAGAGCAGGAGGGCCAGACTTGTGACCTCCAGGCTGTTAACAGTTCAAACACGTATTGCAACAGCCTTGTTTGAGATGGCAACAGGGCCCATCACTTGAATGTTTTCCCCATAATATTAATACAAGTCCTTTCAGTATCCTATCTTCCTGGTTAGGGCGTTGCCCCAGGAGACCTGGCCATGGAGAAAGGATCTGGAGACCCAAGTCCTTTCCACCAAGGCCAGCAGGAAGGGGTTTTTACAGCCGCCCCTCCCCCCGCTCCCATCCCACATTTCCTGGATCTTGCAGAAAAGGGGCTACTTCTAGAACTGACCCTGTTCACCTGGAGGTCTGCGTGAAACAGTTGTAGCTCTGTACCCTGGTCCCCCAGCGGGCAGCTGGCCCGTCCAAGGGTGTGAGCCACCCAAGGAGTGGGCTCACCCACCCCAAACAGGCTGGGGGACCCTTGCTGGGCATGTTTTTTCATGACTTCCTGCCCTGCGTGGAGGTCACCTGGTCTGGGACTGGCTGAAACCCCTTCTAACTTTGAGGTTCTGTGTTTCAACAGCAGCATTCACTGAAGTCCCACTATGAGCCTGGGACAGAGAACTACCTGAACTGACAGCATGCCTACTGTGTGCCAGATACTGGGCTTCCTGTCCTTCCATATCATGACAGGCCAGTAAGAATCACCTCCCCCATGTGAGAGAAGGGAAACAGGACCAGAGCAGGGTGGCTTCTCCTCACCCACCGAGCCCCAGGTTTCCCCGGAAGCACAGGGAGGTGGATGTGGCCCCACGGCTCGACCTTTCCTGTAACATTTGCGCCCCTTAAGGGAAGTGCCTTCCATGATGGGCTTCAGGCACTACGTGGCGCTCAGTAGCTGTGGGTGAGAGGCTCCAGGAAGAGCCCAGGAGTTCAGTAAATCCCACCTCTTTGGGCTGGTAGGGGCAGAGCAGGGACCTGAGGTGAGAAGCTCTTGTTTGTGGGATTTGAGTTTCTGATGGATTACACAGCCAGGTCCTTCCGGCTGAAACCGGAGCAGGCTCGGGGCCAGGGCATGCCACCCTCTGGGCAGGTATAAGAGCCAGGAGAGGAGGGCTGGAGCCTGGCTGGGGCAGAAGTGACAGCTGTCTGCCAGAGAACCAGGGTACAGAGCTAAAACTGCTTCATACAGACCTCCAGGTGGACAGGGTCGGTTCCGGAAGTGGCCCCTTCTCTGTGGGATCCCGGAGATGTACTAGGGAAGCCATCAGGCTGGACAAGCTGGAAGAGGTCACCAGAGGTTGAGACTTGGCAAAGTGAGTATATTCCTGTCCTTCCCTGCCCCACTGAGCTACCTACCCCTGCAAGTGACCAAGTGACTGTCCCCAGGGTGCTCGGGTGGAGACTGAGTGGCCACTTGTCAGTGATTTGAGCCCTGAATCTCCCAAAGAGGCAGTGTCGGGGGATGGTCTTAAGCACTGCCACTTATCTAGCACCCGTGGTGGCTCAGACAGTAGAGAATCTGCCTGCAATGCAGGAGACCCAGGTTTGATCCCTGGGCTGGGAAGATCCCCTGGAGAAGGAAATGGCAACCCACTCCAGGATTCTTGCCCAGAGAATCCCACGGACAGAGGAGCCTGGCGGGCTACAGTCCATGGGGTCGCAGAGTCAGACATGACTGAGAGACTACCACTTTCACTTTTTCACCAAACACCAGGCACTGTGTGTCATCTCACTGAACTCAGAACAGGAGGATGGAGACCTGGTTCAGCCTCCTAGTTCTTCAGGCATTGTTCAGTCGCTCAGTCGTGTCAGCTCTCTGCAGCCCCATGGACTGCAGCATGCCTGTCCTTCCCTATCTCTCGGAGTTTGCTCAAACTTATGTCCATTGTGTCGGTGATACCATCCAACCATCTCATCCTCTGTCGCTCCCTTCTCCTGCCCTCTATCTTTCCCAGCATCAGGGTCTTTTCCAATGAGTCGTCCCTTCAGGCATTACCTTCATTTATTTTCACAACAGCCCTATTAGGTAAACAGGTATTAGTATTTTACAGACAAGGAGACAGAACAGAGATGTTAAGTAACTTGCCCAAGGTCACACAGGATTTAGACTCCCTGACTCCAGAGTCTGTGCTCTTTTTACTGTGTTATATTTATCCTGTGGCTGTGGTTAGCTCCTTCTTCAACTTTCTGAGTGGCAGTTTCTTTATCTGTAATTTAAGGACGTAAAACATGATGATCAGAAAGATATTACCTTGAGATTCCTGAAAGATATCCAGACGTTGGTCAGCCTTAAGCTCTGGGAAGCCTCGTTGGAAACAGCTGGAAAAGCATGTGTGAACACCCTTTGATCCATTATTCAACATTTGAAATTTATCATAAAAAATATAATCAGATTTATGAACAAGAAAGTTTGTTATAATTTTGCTTATAATCTCAGAAAATTATAAGCAAACAGAATGTCAAACATTTGAGAAATGATGTACATCCTGTGATGAAACAATATGCAGCCATTAAAAATCACATGTTCATGGGACTTTCATGGTGGTCTAGTGGCTAAGACTCCACACTCCCTACATGGGGTGGGGTGTGTGTGTGTGTGTGTGTGTGTGTGGGGCCCATGTTCAATCCCTGGTCAGGGAACTAGAGCCCACATGAAATAAACAAAAAAAGATCCCGTGTGCTGAAACTAAGACCCAGCACAGCCAAATTAAATAAATACATTAAAAAACAATCACATGTTCAAAGGGTACTGAATGTAATTGGAAACTTTTCGTTAAGCTTGACAAAACACCTTATAAAGCAACACACTGTATAATCTATTTATAAATGTAAAAGATGAAAAAATAAACCTGTAGGGGCTGAGAGTTTATTTCTAAGAGGTAGAATTATGAATATTTTTGTAGTTTTCTTTATTCTTTTATAAATTTCTCAAATTTCTATAGTAAATATGTATTGCTCTTTTAATTAGAAAAATGACTATTAAAAAAAAATCTGTTCTTTTGATCTAGCTTGGCCCTTTCCAAGCTTCTGTTATAATAGCTTTGAGAGAAAACCGAATTCCATGCTGTCAGTCTTGTGAGGGCCTCTGAGACAATCTGGTTCCACATGTCATATGTGGGGAAACTGAGGCCCAGGGGTATATAGCACTTATGCAAGGTCATACAGGGAAGTAAAGGCCCCAGACACCCCGTCTGGAGCTCAGGCAGCCACCCAAAGGTTACAGTCTATGGGCCCGAATTACAGCTAGAATTTATGGCTAACCTGCATCAGTTGCTAACTGCAACTATGGCCCTGAATGCCAAGCATAGCTGACCTCACAGACTCAGGGACAAGCTGGCCTGGGAGTTACAGGTGAGTGGCAGGTGAGAGAGAGCAAAGGGCAGCTGGGTGGGTGTGGAGCCAGCCAGGTGTGCCCCAGGCCCCTCCCTCTCGGCTCCAGGTCTCACCCAGCGCTGCCTCCTCCCTGGCAGGGCTGAAGGCTCACTTACTGCCCCTGGCTGGGCTCGGACAGAAGAATGAGAAGTCTCCGCTGGCGTTACACTCGGCTGGTAAGAGGCCCAGCTGGGGCGGGGGTCGGTCAGGAAAGGCAGGGGAGGTGAGATCCCTGGCTGCGTGGGGCCTGGGCCAGGGTGCATACAGCTGGGTGTCCCCCTTCCGAGGCCCTCCCCAGTTGGCCCAGGGCTCAGAGCAAGGACTCAGGAACCTGGGGCCTTAGCGCCCAGCCTTGTGGTTCCGGGACCCTCAAGGAGCAGACTATTGTCTCCATTCCTGCCTCCCTGGAATGGATGCCAGATGGAGCTCTGTCCAGAAGCCTGTCCAATTAGGACTCTCTCCATAGGCCTGAACCTGGGGAATAGGAAAGCAGTGTCCTGTCCAGCTCTTCTCCCCAAGGAGATCTCTCCTGATGAAAAGCCCCAAAGTCCTTGTGTGCAGGCATCATGTGTATGTGCGTACACACACACACACACACACACACACACACACACACACACACACGTTCTGGTACAGAGTGGCAGCTCAGTGATTAAATGAATGAATGAATGAACACACCAACATACATGCCCACTGACACTCACATATAACACAACCCCAGCTCACACCCACAAACACACTGAAAGGTAACATACAAAGTTGCATTCAACACCTTCTCACACTGATTTGCCTATACAACTCTATTTTAAGGCAACACATCACACACCTTCACACAAATGTGCATTTTTTTATCGGGGCATTTTTTGTTTATTTTTATTTTTGGCTGTGCTGGGTCTTTGTCGCTGCACAGGTGTTTCTCCGGTTGTGGCAAGCAGAGGCTCCTTTCTGGTTGTGCTGAGCAGGCTTCTCATTGCAGTGGCTTCTCTTGTTGCGGAGCATGGGCTCTAGGGCACACAGGCTCCGGCAGTTGCAGCTCATGGGCTCAGCAGCTGTGGCTCCCGGGCTCTAAAGCACAGACTAAGTAGTCTTGGCGCACAGGCTTAGCTGCTCCTCGGCATGCGGGATCTTCCTGGGCCGGGGATCAGACTCGTGTCTCCTGCATTGGCAGGTGGATTCTTATCCCCTGAGCTGCCAGGGAAGCCCTAAATGAGCATTTTATATGAACCTGTGCACTGTCTCACCCACGAGAAACACGTGTTGTTTCACCAGCTCAGAAGGCCTTCTTCCTTCCTTTGAGATAATAACATGGGGGTAATAAAAAGCCTACTCTGGAGAGTTCTCTGGTGGTCCAGTGGTTAGGACTCCACGCTTTCACTGTGGAGGCCCAGGTTCAATCCCTGGTTGGGGAACTGAGATCCTGCAAGACTTGTGGCACAGCCAAAAAAAACAGAAAAGAAGCACATTCTTCTTAGGATTCTTGGGAAAATTCAGAGATTATGCTCACCAAGCATTTCACTCGGGCCTAGTCAAGTGTGTCCTGTTTACCATATATTCAGCCACTATTGTATTATTATTGTTATTTCATGTACAAATGCACAGTTTGGGAGCTGCCACCTGCCCTTCTCTCCTGCCTCCAAAGCTTAGAACACAATCCCTGGCATCCACTCTGGATCCAGAGCAACCAGGCAAGACAAACCTCGGGGGCCCAAGGCCACATCCAGTGGGTGTAGCTGGAAGGGGCCAGGGAGGGAGCTGGCTGGCGGGAAGGTCAGGGTCTGGCCTATAGTGGACACTTCACAGCCTCCTCCGGCTGGACTGGCAGGGGCCCGGGCAGGGGTGATGAGGTGGCCGAGGCTCTCAGGCTCTGGACGTGTGGAAGCTCGTGTCTCCTTGTCTCTCGACTCACCAGGCCTGTGTGTGTCTTTACAGCCCAGCCAGGTGGAAGATGCTCTGTCTGGGGAGGAGGACAAGGAAGAGGAAGAGGAAAAGGAGGAGGAGACAACCCCAGCCCCAGCTCCGGTTCCCGAACGACCCGTGGTGCCCCAGCTGGCAGGAGCCAGCCAGGTTCTGGGAGCCTCGGAAATGAGTCAGGTTCGGGCACAGTCCATGGTACAAAGACTTCAGTCCTGCCCCACCCCAGCCAGGCCCAGGGACGCCTGGGGTCCCTCCTGCTCTGTCCTCTGCTCACTATGTCACCTTGGGCAACTCACTTCTCTTCGCTGGGCTTTTCTGATAAAATGAGTCAGTAATCCTAGCACCACCTTCTTCACGTCACCAGGAGGTTGATATGGTGAACTAATCAGACTCTTTAAGTGGAACCAGTCCTTGGGAACTGAGGCCAAAGCTGGGGTGGGAATGGGAAGATGAGATGGGGAGTTAGGAGGAGGCAGTCAGTATCTCTAGTTTTTGGGTGCTAGGGGCCATGATGGGCCTGACCTGAGTTCAAATCCTGACTCTGCCACTTCCTCCCCATGTGGGCTTCAGGCAAGTTGCTTCATCTCCCCGAGCCTCAGCGTCCTCATCTGTAAGATGGGAATAGTGATCCCTTTCTCTGAGGCCTCCTGCTCATTGGTGTTTCCATGGTGCCCCCGGAAACAAGAAAGTACTCCATAACCTGTAAAGCTTTGCCAACAAAGGTCCGTCTAGTCAAAGCCACGGTTTTTCCAGTGGTCATGTGTGGATGTGAGAGGTGGACTGTAAAGAAAGCTGAGCGCCGAAGAATTGATGCTTTTGAACTGTGGTCTTGGAGAAGACTCTTGAGAGTCCTTTGGACTGCAAGGAGATCCAACCAGTCCATCCTAAAGGAAATCAGTCCTGACTATTCATTGGAAGGACTGATGCTGAAGCTGAAGCTTCAAAACTTTGGCCACCTGATGCAAAGAGCCAGCTCACTAGAAAAAACCCTGATGCTGGGCAAGATTGAAGGCAGGAGAAGGGGACAACAGAGGACAAGATGGTTGGATGGCATCACCGACTCTATGGACATGAGTTTGAATGAACTCTGGGAGTTGGTGATGGACAGGGAGGCCTGACGTGCTGCAGTCCATGGGGTCACAAAGAGTTGGACACAACTGAGCGACTGAACTGAACTGAACCTGTAAAGCACAGGCCTGGGTGAGGGGTGGCTGTTTAACCTTAGTCCTCCTGGGACCCCAAGGATATGGAGCACCGATGGTGGGAGGACTGGGAGCCCTTGCTCACCCTCTGCTCTGTCCCCAGCTCAGTCTCCACCTACCCCCAAGAGTCACTGGATACTCCTGGAGCCTGGCCTTCTGCACGTCAAGGGACGGCTTCAGTCTGCAGAGCCTGTACAGGCAGATGAAGGGCCACAGTGGGCCAGTGCTGCTGGTGCTGAGAGACCAGGACGGGCAGGTGAGCCATGCTGGGGCGCTGCGGGGAGAACTGCCACTAAGGGCTGATGGTTCCCCCGGGGCCTCTCCGACCCCCAGCTCTGCCCCAGACTCCCCAGCCTGGAAGGGATCTCCAGCTCCCTTCCGGCTGCAAGCTACAGACTCTTCCTTCCAGATGTTTGGGGCCTTCTCCTCCTCGGCCCTTCGACTCAGCAAAGGCTTCTATGGTACTGGCGAGACCTTCCTCTTCTCCTTCTCTCCACAGCTGAAGGTGATGCTCTTTTTTTTTTAATCAATAATTTTTATTTATTTATGACAGCACTGGGTCTTCATTGCTATGTGCAGGCTTTCTCTAGTGGTGGCTAGCAGGGGACTCTCCAGTCGCGGTGCCTAGGTTTCTCATTGTGGTGGCTTCTCTTGTTTTGGAGCACAGGCTCTAGGGCGGGCAGGCTCAGTAGTTGTGGCTCATGGGCTTAGCTGCCCAGTGGCAGGGGGGATCTTAGTTCCCCGACTAGGGATAGAACTCATGTCTGCTGTACTGTGGGGAGGATTCTTAACCACCAGACCACCAGGAAGTCCCAGGGCCGGTTCCTTTGTTGTGTGCTTTCCTCTAGCAACATTCAGCTCGTCAGGTTCAAGCACAGACAGCATGGATGGGAGGGTCCAACCATGACTGGGGTTTTGCCAAGCTGATCTCCTGACTTTCTCCCAGAAAGTTGGCTCCTCCTGACATCTTCCCTGGCAAAGTGAATAGCACCTCAGTCTTTACTGCCATTGAGACCAACGATTTTGGAGCCCTTCTTCGTTTCTCTCACACCCTACATCTGATGGCTGTCAGCGAATCCTGATGGCTCCTCCTTCTCTTTCTATCTCTACCCAGAATCTACCGCTTCTCACAATGTCCTTTGCTGTCACCCTGGTTCAAGCCACCATCATTACTTGCCTGTGTCCCTGCTATAGCCTCCTAATGCTTCCACCTTCAGTCATCACAGTACCTGGAGTGAGCCTTTTAAAAGCTAAGTCAAGGACTTCCCTGGTGGCCCAGTGGCTAAGACTCTGAGCTCCCACTGCAGGGGGCCCAGGTTCAATTCTTGGTCAGGGAACTAGATCCCACATGCCACAACTGAAGATCCTGTGTGATACAACTCAGACTTGGCACAGCCACAGCCAAATAAATATTTAAAATAAATGAAGTCAGAACATATCACTCCTTGGCTCCAAGCTACCAACGGCTTCTTTTCTCCCTCAGAGAAAAGCCGAAGTACTTTTTCAGAATATGTTTTTATTTATTTATTTGGCCGCATCAGGTCTTAGTTGCGACACGTGTGATCTTTCACTGTGGTGCACAGGCTTCTCTGTAGTTGCGACACAGGCTCAGGAGTTGTGGCAGTTGCTCTGAGGCATGTGGGATCTTAGCTCCCCGACCAGGGACTGAACTCACATCCCCTACATCGGCAGTCAGATTGTTAACCTCTGGACCAGCAGACAAATCCCCAGTCTTAAAAATAACCTACGAGTCTCTACGTCTTCTGGACTCTCTCTGACGTCATTTCTTGCTACTTTCCCTCTCCCTACACTGATCTCGGAGGTGGTTCTTAAACAAGCAAGACTGTTCCTACCTCAGGGCCTTTAAACATGCTGTTCTCCCTAAGGTTCCCTCCACAGGATGTCCGTGTGAGTCAGTTCTCACTTCCTTCAGGACTCTGCTCAGATGTCACCCTCTCAGCAGGACCCTCCCTGCTGTTTACATTTATAGCACTCCAGCCGCTGGAAACTCTTATTGCCCTTCTCTACTTCTTTCTCCTAAGCATTTGTCACTATTTATTTTACTTATTTACCTGCCTCCTGCCACTAGAGTGGGAGTCCTAGGAGGCAGGAATTTTTGTCTGTTACATCACTGGTCTATCCAGTACCTAAAACAGTGCCTTTTGCTAAATGTAAAAACAAAACAACAAAAAAAACAAACTCTTGAATGGAATGATTTTTTCTTTTTTTTAGGCAACTGCTATAGTCTTCCCAGGCTATTATTATGAAATCTCATCTTTTCAAAAAACTGGTTAATTTTTGCCTGTGTCTTTGGTCTTCTGGCATCTGCATTCTTCATGAATTCCCACCAGTTCCTTGACCCTTATTCCAAGAAGCATCATCTTAATTTTTTTCTGTAGCAATGTTTATCTTCCTCCTTCAAGTCTGAAGGTCATGTTCCTTGAGGAAAGTATAGGAGGAGTTGAATAGTTCTGTCTTTTTGTGGTCACTTGTTCATATTATCTCTTCTGAGCCCAGGGCTTATCTTCGACTAGTCTTGTTTTCTTGCTAAAAACCTTTTGGTTGCTCAGAGCATTTTTTGCAACTAATCACAGGCAATCATAGGCTATACTTTTGCAGCCCTTTAAAAACCTTTTTATCAGCTAAACTGACTTAAAAACAACTGTGCTCTATTTCTTTCGGCTGCGCTCGGTCCGCGCTGCTGCGCTCAGGCTTCCCCAGCTGCAGCGAGCGGGGCCTGCCCTCTAGCTGTGCTTGAGCTGCCGTGCTCGGGTTCTCACTGCAGGGATCTCTCTTGCTGCTGAGCACAGGCTCTAGTGGAGGCTTCAGTAGTTGTGGTGTGTGGGCTTGATTGCTCTGTGGCACGTGAGATCTTGCTGTACCAGGGATCGAATGTTTCCCCTGTGTTGGCAGGTGGATCCTTAACTATTGGACCACCAGGGAAGTCCTAAATTGACTCATGAATAATTTGTTCCCTTAACATCTACACCATGTCTCAGGAATACTGCCAGCATCGGGACAGCCTTCATGGAACTTACATGTTAGCAGGGCAGATTGTCACTGAACAGGGCCAGGAAGCAAGGGCTACTTTAAATTTCTCTGGGATGACATTTCGACTGAAAGCTAAGAAGTGAGCCTTCTGAGGATCTGGGGGAAGAGCATTCTGGGCAGAGGGGTCAGCAAGACCCTGGAGCAGCAATAGCTTCAGGTGTCCCAGGACAGAAGGGCCAGGGTAGATGAAGTGCAGGCGGTAAAGGGGGATAGAGGTTGGAGAGAAAATCAGGGCAGAGCACGCTGGGCTTTTGGCTGTTGTTAGATGCTGGATTTTATTCCCATTGTCTGGGCCACTGGAGAGCTTTAGCAGAGGAGGGCTAATATCCAATTTGATTTTTAAAAATAATTATTTTTTGCCTTGCTCACTCTTTGTCGCTGCACGCAGGCTTTCTCTGCTTGCAGTGAGCAGGGGCTACTTGCTAGTTGGGGTGCACAGGCTTCTCTTGTTGGGGAACACTGGCTCCAGGTGCTTAGCTGCCCACAGCAAGTGGGATTTTCCCGGATCAGGGATTGAACCCATGTCCCCTGCACTGGCAGGTGGATTCTATACCACTGAACCACCAGGGGAATCCCTGATTTAATTTTGAATAGCTCACTGAGAGAGCACACATGGGCTTCTGGGCAGGAGACAGAGGAAGCAGAGACCCATTAGGAGGCTGTGATCCGGGAAGGAGTGATGCAGGGACAGAATTGGTGGTAGTCAGGGTGTCTCTCTGGGGTGGGGCTCGAAACACTTGTCGGGTGTGAAATAGCACCAAAGGTGTGCAGGCTTAGTGTTAACTCCAGTGAGAGGAGGAAACAATTAATGGTAGAATCAGGGCCTGGCTCCTGATGAGGACTTTTCCCCTCCTCTCTCCAGCTTCGGAAGCAGGAAGCCTCAGAGGGTTCTGGTCTATTTCTAGAACAGAAGGGCTTTGGGGCTGTGGGAATTCAGACAGGAGGGCAAGAGGAGGTGAACTCCAGGGAGACAGAGAAACTGCAAGAGTTGGGAGCCTAGAGTAGTTCCCGTGCCTTAGTAGGGGCGTGGAGGTTGTTTCCTTCACCACACTGCCACCCAGTGGTCCAGAGTAAAACTGCATGAGCAGGACTCTGCCAATAACGGGGTTTCTTATCACAGGTCTTCAAGTGGACAGGAAGCAACTCTTTCTTTGTGAAAGGCGACTTGGATTCTCTGATGATGGGCTGTGGCAGGTGCGTGTCCTAGTCTTCCCCAGTCTTGAGTCTCGAGGTGGTCTGTACTCTGGTCCTTTCCCCTCTCTGGAAATGCTGAGTTAGGCTACCCCAGACAAAATGGGGGAGGCTGCTGGTTAACCTTCAAGAATCTCCTCTTGATAGGTATTGTGGCACTGCCTGCCCCCCCCAGCCAACCCCCTAAACTCCGCTCTAAGTCGATACTGAGAGGAGAGGATGGCATGAAGTATCCCCCAAAGTGTTTAGTTGGTGACAGCATGTGTATGTGTGTGTGTGTGTGCATGCGTGCGTATGTTTGTGTGTGTTGGGGGTGGGAAGTGGAGTGTGTTTCACAAGGTCAGTCTTGTCTCTGGTGTGACCTGAATATTCAGGCAGTCAGCCTTATCCTGAGGGCACAGATGACAGCACTGCTTGATTAGCTTCGCTCTCCCAGCTGTCTGAATAGCCTCCAGAGATGGACTGACACAGACCCCACCAGCCGCTGCCAATCCGCAGTAATCCACTTCCCAGCTCCAGCCTAGGTTTGCTAGGGGGACTAGAATGGACGCCCTGGTCTGACGTGTTCTGGGCTTGAAGTCCAAGCTTATGAGAGTCCGTCCTTTGGTTAAGGCATTGCCATCTTAATGTTCTGAAGGTTCTAAAACTGGTCTGTGGTGATGGTTGCTCCACTGTATATGTTTATCAAAATCATTGAACTGTTAAAAAAAAAAAGCTTGAAACCCCATGGAGGACAATGTGTGAGTCCTTAACAATTTGGGACAAACTGGTTTCAGAGATGAGACTAAGGCAGAGCAGTCATGGTGTGGCCAAGGGCTGCTGGGGCAGGTCTGAAGGGTGCTGGAGGGAGCTGTGCCAAGACTCTCCTCTCTTTAGTGGCCACTTTGGGCTGTGGTTGGATGGAGACTTGTATCGTGGGGGGAGCCACCCCTGTGCGACCTTCAACAATGAGGTGCTGGCCCGGCAGGAGCAGTTCTGCATCAACGAGCTGGAGGCCTGGGTCCTGAGCTGATGCCATGGCGGGCAGCTTCCTGAGCCAACAGGTGTTCAGACCCGCCCCTGGATGCCGACGAGGCTGCGCTCACCCAGGGCAGCCAGTTCCATCCGAAACACAGATGGAGAAGTGTCCGGTGTGGACTGTGACTGAGAGCAGCCTCTTGGCACCTGAGGACCAAGACAGCTGTGGAGACAGGCCACATTCTACTGGAGAGGGGATGTGAGGGAGTAAAAGACAGTTATACCTCACCTGAGCACCACAAAATTCCTCAGGAAAATGATCCTTTTAGAGAGTACATAGTTAATATGTGTTTATTGTAGAAAAACCAGAAGATGTAAAAAAATTAAAACTGCCTACAATTCAACCACCCCACTAACATTTTCATGTATATCCTTCCAGACAGTTTTCCAAGGAGGTGTATGGTATTCTTACAAAATGGGATTCTTCTCTATATGCTTTGGACATTATTTTAATTTAAAGAATATTGTCAAACCACAGACACCTAACTCAACCAGTGAAATTAATAAAGATTCCAAAACAGCATTCTTCTTTTCCCAGAAAACTGACCAGTCTGCTACCACTATGCTGGGTACTTGAAGATCTCTTATTTAATTCCACAAGGAAAATATGAAAGCAGCAGATGAGCTATATGCACATTTGGGTAAAGAAGCCGAAATTCTGTAGATGGGAATTCAGGGAGATTAAAAAAGGAAGGATATTTTTTCTGGCAAAAGAGGACTTAGAAAAACTAAAAAAAAAAAAAAAAAATCCATAACCCATGCTAGAGCCTGCCTCCTGACAGAACAAGATTCTTTATCAGGTCATTATTTGCCATTATTGAATGAGGAAAACGAAGTAACATAGGGCCTGTTAAAACCATCCCTTCTGGAAGACCCAACACAGTATTGAGGTATAAAGAAACATCTGGGCACATTCCTAGACCAAACACAGTTCTTTTGCACAAAAGGGTCAAAATTGGGCACATGAGTGTGAAAGTCACTGAGGAAGACACCACTGATTTCAAGACAGAGATACATTCATGAAGCTTTATTGCAGCTGTTTCCCTCACCAGGATGAAGCGACCAGGCACTTGAACCTGCAGTCTTATTTACATTCTCAAAGTTACTGACAAAGCTCGGTAACTCTAGATACCAAGCTGTTAAAGGCTCCCTTTTTATACCAATAGTGAAGATGCTTCTTAAGAAAAATTTAACCTTGTCAATGGCAGTGGTTCCCATAATTAAAACAGTTGCAAACAGCATAAAGTGCAGCTGCCAAAAAGTAACAAAAGATGCAAACAAAACAGATTCAAGTTGTTGCTCAGAGAGCACCGTGATACACTCTGAGATGACAAAGTTCCAGAGTAAAACAATGATGTAAATGGAGGTGTGGCAAAAATCAGACAATCTTTGCAGAGAAACATTACATTCTTGACCTTGGGCCTGGACACATGAAGTCTGAGGTGGCGGATTCTCCCCACTGGACGTTTTGGAAGCACCGTGGCCAAAACAGACATGACCTGGTACCATGACTACTTTCTTTGGGCTTCTAGGAGCCCACTGTATCCACATCCCCATCACACGGCATTGTGGTGGGAGAGGAGCACGGTCTTAACTACTCTAGGAATTAGGGTCAACTTGATTATCTACTGGGGGTGGGAGAGGGATGACAAAGCAGAACAGCAGACGTTCCAAACGCCTGTCACCCTAGTGTCAACAGAGGAGCACCTGGTTACACAGTGGACGGTGGCAGCACCCCCAAGATGCTGGGGGTGATCTTCTGCCCTGCGGTCTGAGCTCCTCCCCGCTCACTCTTGCTCTGACCCAGAGCCAAGGCTGGCTCCCCACGCCCAGGCTGCCAGGGAGGCTTCTGTAAGGGTATGGTGAAGTATAGGATGTCAGGGCTCACGACTGCACTCCCCGTGGCCCTGCCTCTGGCAGCCGCTGGATTTAGCTCTAACTCCAGACTCTGTTTAGCTCAGGAGCACTGCTCAACCACAGTGGTGGCTACTCCACTGCTGGAGGTAGAGACACAAAGGGAACCTGGAATTCACTGGGTAAATCACTTTGTCTCAGCATAGGCAGCCAGTCTTTGCCCTGAAACTCATCAAATGCACTGAACTGGCAAAAATGAAGCCCCAACTTGAGCAGCCCTGAGGGTGGTTCCTCCGATGGCCTCCGATCAGCACCCAAGACAGCGGCAGAGGTCGGGGGAGGGGAGCTGCTTTCTCCAGGCTGGGCAGTGGTGGAACCCTCAGGGAGGGGGCAGTGAGCACTCAGGAGAGAAAGAAACCCACATGGGCTGGAGCCACAGCTGACCCAGAGGACAGCCTGGTTTGGGGAGTCCCTCTGCTACTGGAGCTAGGGGGTCTCCTATAAGACAGTTTTATGCCCCATTTCAGAGGAGGCCAGCACCCTCAGATCTTTTCAACAAATCAATCAGGCCTCTCATTGAAGAGCTTGAGCCCCTTCGTGGCCCTCCTATACTGTTGACCCCAACCTGGCAGTTTAGGGGGGGCTAAAAGGGTGAGGGGAGGTGCCTTTCACTAATGTTGCAATCACTCAAGGAAAGCTAGCCTCAAATTCAGGGTGATGGGCACCTCCTCAGAGGACCGGGATTTCACATACTGGTTTTAACCACGGCTGTTCATGACAACCCTAACTGCAAATTCCAGTGTGCGCCTTTGTCTTATTTCCAAATTTTAAAAAAAAACAATCTTATGTCATAAGAGTTCAAAGTACTTTAAAAAGCTGTTAATTCTAAGAAAATAGACTGCTAAAGAAGAAAGTCTTTGATTATATTAAAAAGAGGCAAGGCAGCGTTTTCCATAGCTCATGTTAATAAAGTCTGCCTAATACCTGTTCCTCTGGATAAAAATGACTTAGTATGTGCGTACATTCAAGATATAAAAAGCACTAGCTGTCGCTCCATTTGTAGACCTGTATGATCAAATTCCCTAAATTAATTGCGCTGGGGGAGGAGGGAAAGGGGATGGGGAGGGGCTTTTTGTAAACAATTGAGAGCAGACATTCACATTGAGTCACTTGGGAAAAGCTGGGCTTTGGCTTTTTTGGCCTCTTCCTGGGTGCCAGCTGTATTCCACTCCAATTTCCGAGGTGTTATAAGCGGGGCTACAACGTCACCATCCTGTCAAAGACAGAGTAACTAGGAATAGAGAAAAAAGCCAGTTCTCGTGGTTTTGAGCGAATGTCTCAGGCACACATATCCTCGTCCTACAGACAGCCTGCTTCTGGACAGACTTATCCTTGGGAAACCCTGGATGGTGTACATGCTTAATTAGAGACACACGGTCCTGGGAAGGGAAGAGCTTTCAGAGCAAAAGCCACCACGCCAGTTCTTTTCACAGATGGCCAGAAGCAGCACGTGGCCCGGCTCGGCGACCCCTTCCCTTCATGCAGCTTCCGGGGACGCACTTGTGTCAGGAGCTGCTCTTGTGTCCTGGTTTTCCAGGGAAAGATGGAATGTGCTGGACCCTTGCTGGACCCTCTTTCTTAGTCTCCCCTGTAACAAATGGCCCAGGTCTACAGGATGGCAAAAAGGGGGAAAGATAGTGTGTGCCTGTGGAACTTGACCTTTGCTCCATAATCAAAGCTGTCACTTTGGCCTCAGCCTCCTAGATTCCACCCAAAACGAGGGCTGGTGTCAAAGTGAGACGACACTACGACTGGAAATCAGGGAGTGTAAGAAGCTAGGCCCTCCAACGCCTGACTCTATCCTGAACTGGTTTTGAACCCGTGGCTGGATACTCTAGGCTACATGAGGGTATAGGACTGTCAGAGGCTTTACTGCACGAGGAAGAGAAGGCTCGTGGAGAACACTGTGGGCCTCACATGCCTACCTGCTCTCAGATCTGCTCTCTGCCTCCCTCTGCCCTGCTCTGCATAACAGGAGCTGCTCTTGTGAACCACATCTCCCAGCTCCCCTGCCTACTGGCCTCTAGTCAGGTTGGGCTAGTGGGAGGCACTGGTGGGAGACTGGAAGAGGGGTGGGCTGAGAAGTCAAGGTGCTTCTCCTATGAGCCCTCTGGTCGGGTACAGTGGCCGTGACTCTGCTGTAAACACTGACTTGAATGTGTCACTTTTCCTGCTTAAAACACCCATTGCTCCGGAGCTCCTGGCTTATAGGACTATGCACAGAGCCCAGATCTCACCCCTAAATGCACCTCGTTTTCTGTCACCTTCCAGTCCCCCACTCCCTTTATCCAGCTGACTCCTCATCCATCCTTCAGGTCTCAGCTTCCAAGCCCTTTTTAAAAAAATTAATTAACTTTTGGTTGCGCTGGGTCTTCGTTGCTGCACACGGGCTTTCTCTACTTGTGGCGGGTGGGGTCCACTCTCCAGCTGCAGTGGACGGGCTTCTCATTGTGGTGGCTTCTCTAGTTGTGGAGTGTGGGCTCTAGTAATTGGGGTACTGGCTCAGTAATTGGGGTGCACGGGCTTACTTGCCCCATGGTACGTGAGATCCTCCCAGGCCAGGGACTGAACCCGTGTCCCCTGCATTGGCAGGTGGATTCTTAACCACAGGATCACCAGGGAAGTCTTTCCAAGTCCTTCTTTAAATGAGTCTTTCCGAACCAACCAACTCTGGCATAAACCCTTCACCTTTTTGCTCCTCTAAGACTGTACACACTGTTCCAACCCCAAAGTACTTATGCACTACTGTGATTATTATTTACTCGAATTTTTATTGTCCCCAACTAGAGTGAGACCCTTGGGAACTGTCTCAGATACTGTTTCAAGCCTGGTCCCGGACACAGGACCTGGGGGAACACTCATTCCCTGAATGAATGTATCAGGACTTAGGGTCCAACTTGAGTAGCTGAACTTGAGTAGCCTCTTGTCTCTCTGTTTCCAGTCTCTCCACGTGCCAGTCTATCTGTCGCTCGAGTCTTCCTTTCTCATCAGGGGTTTAGTCTCCTTGGAAGCTATAGTTCTTAAGATGGACATACTTCCTATATTCCCACAGGTCTAGCTAGAGATAAAAGCCCAGAAGTAAATAAATAATAATTACATCAGGGACTTCCCTGGTGGTATAATGGACAAGAATCTGCTTGCCAATACAGGGGACATGGGGTTCAATCCCTGGACCGGGCTGGAAGATCCCACATACCACGGAGCAACTGAACCCATGCACCACAACTACTGAGCGGGTGCATCACAACTCCCGAAGCCTGGGCACCTAGCGCCTGCACTCCACAACAGAAGCCACTGCAGTGAGAAGCCTGTGCGCTGCAACGAAGAGTAGCCCCTGCTCACTGCAACTAGAGAACACCTATGCACAGCGAGGAAGGCCCAGTGCAGCCAAAAATAAATCAATAAAATTAAATTTAAAAACACATAAATAAGATTGTTAAAAGAAAATAGTTAAAGCAGCACAGTAAGTCTTGAATACTCTCTCCTGACTGTGCATAAGAATAACTCTTAGCTGATTACCAGTGCTTCTGCACAATCAAGCCGATTCTTTCTGTTTCCCCCGTCACCTCAACAATAAGACTTTTCTCCTCCAGTCAGACTAGTCTCTTCATAGCTCCCAAACACACCCGACTTGTTCCAGTTTCGTTTCGGTGTAGCTCTCATTTTTCTCTGCTACTCATCCAAACACAATCCAGCTTTCGGATCTGGAAGAATCCTCCCTCCTACCTGACAGCTCTCTCAACGCTGAATACTAAAAGACTTCCCTGTGTCCCTCCCTCTGGCATTTGACAAAGATCTGATATACTGGGCTACTCTTTCACATCTAATCTTTCATTTTTGTTTCCTTCAGTATCCAATGCTTGGGGGGAAAAGCAGGTAGGGTGCTGTGACAGAGAGTACTAGACCAGGAAGCAGAACGCTGCTTCCGACCTACCTACCAATCATTTGTTCAATCAACAGCTATCAATGTTCTCTGTGACAGGCACCCACCACATGCAGGTCAATAAAGGACCATTTCAACGACATTCTCTATGGGATTGGCAACTAGTGAATTTAAATAGGTTACAAGTTTGGGAATGCTGAGTTTACTCAGCATTGGGAAAGTGATTTTACTAATAAAGTGAGCAGGAATTAACCAGGTTTAGGTAGGAAACCAAAGAATTACAGGCAGAAGAAACAGCTCTGAGGCACAAAGGACAGAAACTTGTCTGCTAGTTTTAGTAACACTGAAGTCACTGGTGGTCTTAGTGAGAGTAGATTTAATACAGGCCGAGACCTTGGAGATATTTCAATACATGCAAAGTACAATAAAGTGACTGGCAAAACTACCAGGGTGTAAAACAGACAGCTAGTGGGAAGCTGCTGTAGAGCACAGGGAGTTAAGCTCAGTGCTCTGTGATGGCCTAGGCAGGTGCGATGGGGGTGAGCGGGAGGGAGGCTCCAGAGACAGGATTTACGTTTACACAGAGCTGATTCACGCTGTTGTACAGCAGAAACTAACACAGCATTGTAAAGCAATTATACTCCAACTTTAAAACTAATTAAATCAAAAGATTAAAAGGGAAGCTTAATGTGGAAAAACTTTTTTTCCCCCCCAAATCAAGTCAAATGACTATTATTTTCTTTTTGTTTTATATTGGAGTACAGTTGATTAACAATGCTATGTCAGTTTCAGGTGTACAGCAAAGTGATTCTGTTATGCATAAATATGTATCTATTCATTTTCAAATTCCTTTCCCATTTAAGTTGTTACTAATACTGAGCAGAGTTCCCTGTGCTATACAGAAGGTCCCAGGTCTTTGCTGGTTATCCATCTCAAATATGGCAGTGTGTTCATGTCAACCCCAAACTCCCTAACTATTCCTGTCCGCCCCCATCCTTCACCCATGGTAACCAAAAGTTCTCTAAGTTTGTGAGTCTGGTTCTATCTTGTAAGTAAGTTCATCAAACGACCATCATTTAAATGAGAACTTCTCAGAGGGAAGTAAAGATTGCTTGTGGTTTTTACTTAAAAATTTCTATGACGTATGTGAATGATAAGTCACCCACCTGTGGCTTGGTGAAGTTACTGATTAAACACCAATGGACGAAATGCTGTCGTGCAGCAAACAGAGTCTTTTCATCTGTCTTCTTACAGTAAACTCGAATCAGCTGCTCAGCAAATCTCTCTGGCAAAAGCTGAGAAACCTTTTTAAAGAAGGAAAGATTTCACTGTCACTTTGAATTCACATGCTGAGGAGAGATCAGCTGTTCCTAAGCTCTGTGCTCGATGTGGTATTAAACGCACCACGTTGTCTTGTTATTTTATACCAAAGATAATCCAAAGAAAAGAATTCAGGGTAACTGTCATGCTGCAAGATGTCCCATAATTTTATGTCCATTAATAAAAGACAAAAGGTTTGCATGATGTAATTATATGAAGACTACAGACTCTCTCACGGAAGATACACAAATAAGCACATTTAGATTAGATGACTTCAACCATATGATATTCCTGTCCCACCAGACTTATAAATTACCTTCTAAACCAAAAAAAGAGGTTTCTTCAAGTTCAGCAAACAGGAAAAACTGGCTGTTAAAATGGTCTAGTCTACGAAAATCATGTATACTTTAATTTAAAAAATATGTTTCTGTTTCTTTTTTAAAAACTGTATACATTGACTTCAGAGCCTAACCTGCATGTAAAATGCAACTTTACTACAAAGATTTGCCAAATGCCACTATAAGTAGTTACCTGGTTTTTAGTAATCATGATTGCCTTGCTGAGGTCACTCTTACAATAGAAGCGAACATGATCAATAGGATTCTTGTCTTCCATCCCATAATCCATGTTGATAACCTTAATACAAGCAATAAATGAGCGATCATGTACATAACAGCAATGAGAATTAAATTCAGGACTGCGAGGGCATCACAAGAAATGAAGCTGCACTCTGGAGAAGTAGGAGGCCTGCTGGAGTGGCTCATCGTGGAGCAAAAGTAGTCCTGGTGCACGACCCATGTCCTGGTGCACGACCCATATCCTGGTGCATGACCCATAGGGATTTGAAGTCTGGGTGGAGTGAGGAGAGACATTTTGTGCTTTCAACATAAGTAGTGTATAAAGTCAATATCCACGATGTGACAGACACGTGCCAGGCACTGTTGTGCAGAGATACAAGGACGTTTGATAAAATCCCAGCCCCTACAAACCACATGGCCTAGACTAAGGTAGAACAAATAATTATAAAAGTAATTACTGGGAATTTACTGGTGGTACAGTGGTTAGGACTTGGTGGTCTCACTACTAGGGGCCTGGGTTTGATCCCTGGTCAGAAGACTAAGATCCTGCAAGCTGTATGGTTGTGTAGCCAAAAAATTAAAACAAACAAACAAACAAACAAACTACCAAGGGAAAGCAAATGGTGCTATGAAACTTTGTGACCCAAGAACCTAGTAGTCTGGGGCTCCTAGGCAATGACTAGAAATATTCTCCTGGGAAAAGTGATTTTGCTGAAAAAGTGAGTAGAAATTAACCAGGCTTCAGTTCAGTTCAGTCGCTCAGTCATGTCCAACTCTTTGCAACCCCATGAATTGCAGCATGCCAGGCCTCCCTGTCCATCACCAACTCCCGGAGTTCACTGAAGCTCACGTCCATCGAGTCAGCGATGCCATCCAGCCATCTCATTCTCGGTCATCCCCTTCTCCTCCTGCCCCCAATCCCTCCCAGCATCAGAGTCTTTTCCAATGAGTCAACTCTTCTCATGAGGTGGCCAAAGTACTGGAGTTTCAGTTTTAGCATCATTCCTTCCAAAGAAATCCCAGGGCTGATCTCCTTCAGAATGGACTGGTTGGATCTCCTTGCAGTCCAAGGGACTCTCAAGAGTCTTCTCCAACACCACAGTTCGAAACCATCAATTCTTCGGCGCTCAGCTTTCTTCACAGTCCAACTCTCACATCCATACATGACCGCTGGAAAAACCATAGCCTTGACTAAACCGACCTTAGTTGGCAAAGTAATGTCTCTGCTTTTGAATATGCTATCTAGGTTGGTCATAACTTTCCTTCCAAGGAGTAAGCATCTTTTAATTTCATGGCTGCAATCACCATCTGCAGTGATTTTGGAGCCCCCCAAAATAAAGTCTGACACTGTTTCCACTGTTTCCCCATATATTTCCCATGCAGTGGTGGGACCGGATGCCATGATCTTCGTTTTCTGAATGTTGAGTTTTAAGCCAACTTTTTCGCTCTCCTCTTTCACTTTCATCAAGAGGCTTTTTAGCTCCTCTTCACTTTCTGCCATAAGGGTGGTGTCATCTGCATATCTGAGGTTATTGATATTTCTCCCGGCAATCTTGATTCCAGCTTGTGTTTCTTCCAGTCCAGCGTTTCTCATGATGTACTCTGCATATAAGTTAAACAAGCAGGGTGACAATATACAGCCTTGATGTACTCCTTTTCCTATTTGGAACCAGTCTGTTGTTCCATGTCCAGTTCTAACGGTTGATTCCTGACCTGCATACAGATTTCTCAAGAGGCAGGTCAGGTGGTCTGGTATTCCCATCTCTTTCAGAATTTTCCACAGTTTCTTGTGATACACACACTCAAAGGCTTTGGCATAGGCAATAAAGCAGAAATAGATGTTTTCCTGGAACTCTCTTGCTTTTTCAATGATCCAGCGGATGTTGGCAATTTGATCTCTGGTTCCTCTGCCTTTTCTAAAACCAGCTTGCACATCAGGAAGTTCACGGTTCACGTACTGCTGAAGCCTGGCTTGGAGAATTTTGAGCATTACTTTACTAGCATGTGAGATGAATGCAATTGTGTGGTAGTGTGAGCATTCTTTGGCATTGCCTTTCTTTGGGACTGGAATGAAAACTGACCTTTTCCAGTCCTGTGGCCACTGCTAAGTTTTCCAAATTTGCTGGCATACTGAGTGCAGCACTTTCACAGCATCATCTTTCAGGATTTGAAATAGCTCAGCTGGAATTCCATCACCTCCACTAGCTTTGTTCGTAGTGATGCTTTCAGGCCCACTTGATTCCAGGATGTCTGGCTCTAGATGAGTGATCACACCATCGTGATTATCTGGGTCATGAAGATCTTTTTTGTACAGTTCTTCTGTGTATTCTGTGTATAACCAGGCTTAGGTAGGAAAAAAAAAAAAAAGAATTCTAGGCAGAAGAAACAGCTCTGAGGCACAAAGGACAGAAACTTGTCTGCTAGTTTTCGCAGCACTGAAGTCACTGGTGGTCTTAGTGAGTAGTTTTAATACAGGCCTAGACCTTGCAGATATTGCAATACATGCCAAGTACAATAAGATGACTGGCAATAAAACGAGTAGAGCTGTATAGTGATGGCGACAGAAAAGCGGTTCAGAAGTAGAGAAAATGGACTTCCCTGATGGTCCAGTGGTTAAGGCTCTGTGCTTCCACTGTAGGGGCACAGATTGGGTCCCTGGTGAGGGAAGTAAGATCCCGCATGCCACGTGGCATGGCTTAAAACAAACAACAATAAAACAAAAAAGAAGTTGAGAAATAAAAGAGAGAAAACTCTTAGACGTTTGGTTGTTAAGAGAGGCAAGAGGGGAGACTAGGGAGTGGCCCATGGTACCCAGGAAAGGTAAGCGGACAAGCTGGAAGAAAGGAAGGAGACAATAAACCAAAGTTCCCAGGGAGCTAGGAACAAGAGAGTAAGGAAGAAAGGGGTCTGTGGACAGAGATGGGATGCTTAAACTAGTGAATTTTAGAGGAAGGGCCTTTTTAATGTCAGTAAGGTTCAGAATACATAATCTGCTGAGTGTGCTGGCTGAGGTGGAGGGGATAAGGTCATTGAGGATGAGGATAAGGAGATGAGAGCTGGTGTCGTGGGACTATGAAGCCTCTAAAGATGATGTCAGGAACTGGAGTAAGTGGAAGGCTCTACACCATACCAAAATCTTTAACCAAGAGGACAGGAGCTGGTTTAAGGATGGCAGTCTCAGAGGAACGGGGATCTTGCATGGGGTCTGGAGATGGTAGTAGGGGACAAAAGGACTGATGACCAGGAAGATCTCCTGACCCTGAGCAATGTGCTTTTCCTGAAAGAGCTGCAGGGGAATAAGGTTCTCAGGGGACACCAGGCTGCATACAACAAAGGCAAAGAGATCGTGAAGAGGCTGAAGATACAGGTGCATTAATTATGGAATGGAAATTCCTAAGGGCTTCATGGACAAGATCTGGACAAAGGAAGAAACTGGAGGTGAAACAACAGGAAGAAATAGAGTAATATGGTGAGGATAGTGGAAAAAAAAAAAAGAGAGAGAGAACAGATGATAAGAGGGGCTTATCCTGTGAGTGGTGACAGAAGAAAACCAGTATATGAGCTTTGGTGGCGCTGCTCCCTGTGAGAAGCGTGGACATCTGAGACTCAGCTGTGGGCCGGAGGTGAGCCCAGCGTCTGGAGTACACGGCTGGCCTTCCCGTTCTGTGTGGTCCACTGGCTCTGAGAGCTGCACCCCTTTGACATGAGGGAGAGCTCCTCAGTCATCCCCATGATCCCAGGGCTGGTGCTGTCACAGGCCTCCGTGTAGTGCCATGTGCGAGAGACCTGATACAGCCTTGACATTTTTACCCACCACGAGGAGGCATGAATACTAATCAAATTTTCAACCATTTTACAAGTGCTCCTAGCTCGTAGGTATTTATTTCCTTGGCTTTAGAATTGGAATAAAAGGTAATCCTCATTTTCTCTACAATGTACTGTAAATTCCTCCTTTAAGCAGATTTGATGAAACAGTTATTCTTCCAGAGGGCAATGTTATAGTAGTTGGAGATACCATTCTTTAAGGGCGCTCGGGCTCAGTAGGTGTGGCTTGTGGGCTCTAAAGCGTGGACTCAAGTAGTTGTGGTGCTCAGGCTTAGTTGCCCTGTGGCATGCGGATTCTGCCTGGAGCAGAGATCGAGCCACTGTCCCCTGCATTGGCAGGGAAATTCTTAACCACTGGAGCACCTGGGAAGTCTCAGAAATCCCATTTTTAACCAAGGACTCAAGAGTAAAAAGTAGCTACAGACCAACAACTACATATTTTTAATTCTAACTAGCAAATTATGTTTTACAGCCCATTAGATAATCATAAAATTACTACTCAGTCTTAAAAGGAGTCATGCATGGTAAAATGGACCACATAAATATATCACACTGTAAAACTAAAACTGGAATGCAAACACACGATAAGACATAGTTGGCAATTTTACTTGCTTTCTCAGAATATAGAAGGGCTTTACCCATCTTAAAATGGATAGTTACTTTTTCTGATTATGAAACTCTTATACCACACTCACTATAAGAAAAAGTCACCTGCAATTCTACCACCCAGGTACAATGTTAATATATTTAGGATTTTTCAGTGTGTTCACTGTATACACACATGTATATAAATTTAAAGGTGCAAAAGTAATAAAAAAAATAATTCTGTATGTACTTTTTTCACTTATTATAAACATCTTTCCATGTTAAAAACAACTTTTAATGCTTGCATTATTCCACTGACATATACACTTTCCCTCAAATTTCACACTATAATAATGCCACAATAAATAATTTGTGTTTTGGTGCAAAACTGATTATCTCCTTAGGACAAACCTCCAGACTGAAATTGCCAGGTCAGTTAAAATTGACCCAAGTTTGATATCTTGTGTCAATTTACACTTCCATTATCACATATCTTTATTATCACAAAATCTTTAAAAAATTTTTTTCACCTTATATATCTGAGAATCAAAAACTCATTGCATCAATTTGCCTACAGGTTAATAAGAAAGTTAAACTTCTTTTCATGTCTACTGGCCATGTGTATGTCATCTTCTATGCATGAGGCCACCTGGATGGAGATGCAGTAGGAAGTGGGGGACTACTAGGAGCAATGCTCGGCACTGAGGGCAAGGACAGACATGTGCAAGCCCAAGGGTAACATTCTGGAGAGGGAAGCCTTTCAGAGCCTCAGGAAGTCAGGATGTGAGATCCCTTTATTCTGATGGAACTTCATCTAATGAAACAGGAACCTGCAGTCTGATCTGCAGATCTAAGGCACTGAACACGCAGCCAAGGAAATAGAAAGGGGGTTCAAGGGCAAAGAACGGTTACAGAAAGATTGCCCTTCACTCAAAGATGCATCAGCAAGAAGATAAGAATTGAGAGGCTTATGGAAAAAGTACACAGGGAAGACTGTCCTGAGATTTCAGGAGTAGGACTCTGAAAAGAATTTCTTACGAGAGAACAGAAGAAAATGTTAGAAAGTCACTTGGCATTCTCATAGGCTATAAGAAGACACTACATTCTCTATGAAAATAGGAGTCAAAAAGTCTTAACTTTTTCCTTTGTGTGTATGTGTGTGTGCTATTAAAAAATTATTGGTATGTATTACTTTTTTTTTTTTTACATACTTTGGCCTAGTGGTTTGCTCTACTTTCTTCAATATAAGTCTGAATTTTGCAATAAGGAGTTCGTGATCTGAGCCACAGTCAGCTCCTGATTTTTGCTGATTGTATAGAGCTTCTCCATTTTTGGCTGCAAAGAATATAAATAATCTGATCTGGGTATTGACCATCTGGTGATGTTCATGTGTAGAGTCATCTCTTGCGTTGTTGGTAGAGGGTGTTTGCTATGACCAGTGTGTTCTCTTGACAAAACTCTGTTAGCCTTTGCCCTGCTTCATTCTGTACTCCAAAACCAAACTTGCCTACTACCCCAGGTATCTTCCTATTTTTGCATTCCAATACCCTATGATGAAAAGGACATCTTTTTTTGGTGTTAGTTCTAGAAGGTCTTATAGATCTTCATAGAACTGTTCAACTTCAGCTTCTTTGGCATTAGTGGTTGGGGCATAGACTTGCATTACTGTAAAACTGAATGGTTTGCCTGGGAAAGAAACAGAGATCATTCTGTCATTTTTGAGACTGCATCCAAGTACTGCTTTTCAGACTCTTTTGTTGACTATGAGGACTACTCCATTTCTTCTCAGGGATTCTTGCCCACAGTAGTAGATATAATGGTCCTCTGAATTAAATTCATCCATTCCTGTCCATTTTAGTTCACCGATTCCAAAAATGTCAGTGTTCACTCATGTCATCTCCTGTTTGATCACTTCCAATTTACTTTGATTCTGGTCCTAACAGTCCATGTTCCTATGCAATATTGTTCTTTACAGCATTGGACTTTACTTTCACCATCAGACACATCCATAACTGGGTGCTGTTTCCACTTTGACCAAGCCTCTTATTCCTTCTGAAGCTATATCTCTGCTCTTCTTCAGTAGCATATTGGGCACCTACCAACCTGGGGAGTTCATTTTTCAGTGTCATATCTTTTTGCCTTTTCATACTGTTCATATAGTTCTCAAGGCACGAATGCTGAAGTGGTTTGCCACTCCCTTCTCCAGTGGACCCCCTGATGCAAAGAGCCCATTCATTAGAAAAGGCCCTGATATTGGGAAAGATTGAAGGCAGGAGGAGAAGGGGATAACAGAAGACAAGATGGTTGGATTGCATCACCGACTCAATGGACGTGAGTTTGAGCGAGCTCTGGGAGATAGTGAAGGACAGGGAAGCCTGGCATGCTGCAGTCCATGAAGTCACGACTGAGCAACTGAACAACAACAACAATTACTTTTTTGATCAAGAAAACATTCAAAAATCACTATATACAGTGCTCTATTAGTAACATGACCACAATTACATAAAACTATTGACAATATCAACATAAAAATATGTCAAAGAAAATTCTGTTCATTGTTGTTTAGTCCCTCGGTTGTGCCCGACTCTTTTTCGAGCCCATGGACTGTTAGCCCAGCCTGCCAGGCTCCTCTGTCCATGGAATTTCCCAGGCAAGAATACTGGAGTTGGCTGTCATTTTGAAAATCTGCCTAATGTTAGTTTTTTCTGTGATATCATAGGTGATTCTCTTCTATCCATCTTTTTTTCTGTATTTTCCAGATTTTCTAATGAACATGTACTACTGTTATAACAGGGGTGGTAGTGATGCTTTACCTTAAATAAATTCTTTGCTTAGCATGTTATTGAGCTAACTACTTACATCCACAATCAAATCTTCAGCCTTTAGTTCAGCTTCTAGCTCTACATCACTGGGTTTAGCACTAGCGATCTCTTTCGGAAGGTGTTCGTAGTTTTCCTGGAAAAGACAAGGCTCCTCATTTAGAACTCCAGTTCTTCATCCTACTTTGTGCCACCAAGAGGGTTCTTTTCTAAAAATGGCACTTTACCAAGAAATGTAGATAGAGATTTCCCTAACAAATATATACCCATGCTACCTTTTAATCAAATCACAATAGTGTGGTTTTCATAATGGAATTTCACATTGAAAAAAATGAGGCATTAACCTATTAGTAAAACAAGAAGTAAAGTGTGACCTAAGGAAGTATTGTGAGGCGGGGTGTGGTTATCAGTATAGCTTGTGTTACAGGTTTTTTGACAAAGATAAGACCCTTCAACCAGCAGGAGAGAGAACTAATGCCTGGACTAAGGAAGGCAGGCAAGCACTGTGGGAGAAAGTGATAAACCTTGAAAAAAGGAAGCAGTTAAACAGCAGGTCCTTAGAGTCTCAGAGAAGCTCATACAGAGGCCTTATTTTGAGGCCCCTTTTCCATTACATTCATTTTCTGGTCTTTGGATCTAGATAAAATTTGAGGCCCCTTCTCACTTTCGAGTTGAGAAAGTAAAGGTTTGGAGTAAATAAGTCTTGACTTTGAATCCTAGCTCACTAAGTGTGCTTCTGTAGGCAAGTTATTGAATCTCTCCCAAGCTTCACTTTGTCTGCAAGATAGGTCTCAAGAGATTGATGTGAAGATTAAATGAGACATATTAATATAAAGGGCTTAGAATACAGCTGTGGTATTGTGGTGGGTATGGTTTCCTCTTGTGAGGACAGAGGACCTTTCAACTTACCTTTTCAATTTTTTTTCCCCGGGGCTGAGTCTCACCCACAAACTTGTATAGATTACGGGATTCAATTTTCTTTAAAATCGTTCGTGCATCATCCAGATTGGGATCAGTGGAGTATAAGATCTCCAGAAAAATGTTATCTGCCAAGTTGATGAAATTTCAGTTATATTAAAATGAAAAAAAAACAAACAAACAAAACCCAAGATTTAAAGAGACTCATACATTGCTATACTTCCGAAATGATTTCAGCGGACTTTTGGACTCAGAGGGAGAGGGAGAGGGTGGGATGATTTGGGAGAGTGGCATTGAAACATGTATACTATCATGTAAGAATCGAATCACCAGTCTATGTCCGATGCAGGATACAGCATGCTTGGGGCTGGTGCACGGGGATGACCCAGAGGGATGTTGTGGGGCAGGGAGGTGGGAGGGGGGGTTGATGTTTGGGATCACATGTACACCCGTGGTGGATTCATGTCAATGTATGGCAAAACCAATACAGTATTGTAAAGTAAAATAAAGTAAAAATAAAAATTTTTTAAAAATAAAAAACAAAAAAAAATAAGAGACTCATACATTGCTGTACTTCTGAAATGATTTCAAGCAGAGGTTTACAAACATAGATACACTATGATTATAAAGATGTGAAAAAACTTTTGTAAAAAGTGCTCCAATCAGTGTCTTGGATTTGTTTCAAGATAACCTAATGAGTGGGAAAAGGGAGCGATGAGGTAAGACTGCACTGGAGATGATGACTTGAGACTGAGTTTGGGGTACAAAAGGGTACATTAGTTTATTGATTTTTTTTTTAAGAGAATGAAACTTAAGGAATTACAAAATTATGTCTGAGATCTGCTTCAAAATGGCTGAGGGTCTGATGGGGTGAAGGGATGAAATAAAACTGCCATGCTACTTATTGCAGCTAAATCATGAAACTAAGTGATGTAAACTTCCTTAATAAAAAGTTTTTAAGGGAGTTCCCTGAAGGTACAGTAGTTAGGACTCAGTACTTTCATTGCTGGGGCTTGGGTTCGATCCCTGGTAGGGGAACTAAGATCCTGCAAAGAAAGGCACAGTCAAAAAAAAGAAAAAGCATTTAAAGGTTTCATTCCATGATGATAGAAGGTAGCTTAATTTCCTTCTTCCTTTTCTTCAAACTTTTTATTCAGAAATTTCAAAATAAAATACCCTTCACCAAAATTTATCAACTGTTTTGTTTCAACATATGCCAACACTCTCTGTATGTGTGCACATATAAATTTTGAGGAAACATTTGAAAATTACAGATAGCAAGACTCTTGACTCCTAAATATTTCAGCGTATACCTCCCAAAAACAAGAACATTCTCGAACTCAATCACAATCATGTCAAGAAATTTAACACTGATATAAAGATATCTGACATACAATCTGTACTTGAATTTAAGTGTTGCAATAATGCAATTTACAAATTTTTGTTGCTGGATAGAGATACCAATCAAAGATGACGGAGGACATTAGTTGTCGTGTTTTCTAGGATCCTCCCATCTAGAACTAGGTAATTCCGACTTCTTTCATGATGCTGACAATTTGGAAAAGTTCACGCGGTCATTTTGTAAAATGTCCAGACTGTGAACTTGTTTGTTGTTTCTTTACCACTAGATTCAAGGAAAACACTGTTATGAAGAACATGATACAAGTGTTATAACATCTAAGAGCACCACATGAGCTTGGCTCAGTGCATCACATCATGTGTCACAAAATGGGCTTTGTTAACAAGTTTCAAAAGTCGGTTAGGGTAATAATCCTCAGGTTTTTCTCTGTTATAAATGAATCTTTCTGCAAGGTGATATTTTCAGAGGGTCTGATTATCCCAGTAAGTTTTCAACCAATGGTTTAGCATTCATTCATTATCCTTGATTGAATCAACCATTGCATTCTGCAAAGTGAATTTTATTAAAATGCCCTTTCTTGGCAAAATATTAGCAGCCTATGTCATTCATGTCACCTACATGTATATGTATGTTCTTCCCTCTTAATCTGTGGTTAATAGACTCCTTACCCTCTCAGTAATGTTATTGAAAACCATTTTTTAAAAGCAGGTTCATTTTGTTCATTTTTCACTGTGCTGGGTCTTTCTTGCTATGCATGGGCTTTCTCTATCTGCGGTGCTTGTGCTTCTCCTGCGGCGGCTTCTCTTGCTGCAGAGCAAGGGCTCTAGTGCCCATGGGCTTCAACAGTTGTGGCTCACGGACTTAGCTGCCCCACAGCATGGAGAATCCTGCCGGACCAGGTATTGAACCCGTGGCCCCTACATTGGCAGGAGGATTCTTAATCACTGGACTACCAGGGAAGTCTGGTTTTCATTGTTTCTTTACATATTATATTCAGTTCGAAAAACAAAACAACTTTAATATAATAAGACCACACTTTCCTAATCCATGCTTTAATCTACCCTATTCCCAGCTAAATTAGGGAAATGCTTTCCCCCATGACAGAATCTCACTTCTTGAAGGCCTATCTAATCTCTGAGGTTCATCTCAAAAAGCGCCTAATTATGAAACCTTCCCCAGTGCATCCAAATCAGAGATGTAATTCCTTCTTCCCTCGAACCCCAAAGAACTTGACTGATACTCTTCTTATGCCTTTCATCTTATTCTACTAGGTACAGGTTTTGGGGTGGACTGACGTTTCCATTGGCCGAGTGGGCAGAAGAGGGATTAATGGGTCACAGGATACATATATGTTTAAAAGAAAATGCTCAACTTTTTCCAAGTGGCTGTACCATCTGCATTCCCACTGGCCGTGTATGAGAGTTCTATTTGTTCCACATACATGTTTTCAGAAAACAGTCATGTACAAAAGTAAAGGGAAACTGTTTGTCTATTAAACTGAATGATTAAAGAGTATAAACATTACTAAAGAGTATAAACATTCAACTTGGGAGTTAGAAAACTTGATTTGAGCTCAGGTTTGCCATTTATTAGGATAAGTTGCTTTCTTTCACTTGGCCTTAGTTTCCTCATCTGAGGAGTTTTAAGCAGATGATCTCTAAGGTTCTTTTGAATTTAACATTCTAAGGCCCTAATTTAATTAAGGGATTTGGGGGTAAGGTCTTGCAAGGGAAGGGAAGAAAGGGGTGAGATCCACCTATTGCTTAGGAATATTGCAGAATAAAGACCAAGCTAAGAAAATGACTACCTAAGACAGTGGTCGTAACATTTGCAATGCTTATGATAGTTGCATCCAGATAAGCTGAAACATCCATCAGAAATAGGAATTTAGGAAGCAGAGAGAACAGATAAACAAACAGTGGCATATTCATACAATGGACTACTACTCAGCAATAAAAGGGAATGAATTACTGATACATGCAATCTGGATAAACCTCAATGCTAAATGAAAGAAGCCTTATGCAGAAGAATATATACTGTATGATTCCTGATATAAAACTCTAGGACAGGTAATAGCGGTTGCTTCTAGAGATGAGGTAGGAACAGGTATTGTCTGGGATGGAGCATGAAGGAACTTTCTAAGGAGAAGATAATGTTCTGTGTCCTGCATTTGTCCAGCAAATGTTAACCTTACAATTTTTATGAACATATAAGTTGCATGTAATTTTGCATAAAAAGAAAAAAAATCTATAAGTTACTGAACTTTAGTTAATCTGCATGCTGCAGGAATTAGGGTATACTGATGTCTGAAATTTACTTTCAAATGTCAAGCTTTAGATAGATTAATAAATGGATAGAGGGATTGTAAATAATAAATATGTGATAAAGCAAGTCCAGTAAATTCTAGAATTTAGGTATATAGGTTTTAACTGTAAAATTCTTTTAAAATTGCTGTTTATTTTCAACACTTGTCCCTAAAACATGAAAAAAATTCTAAAAATTTTGAAAATAAGAAGTGAAGATTTTTAAAATAAAGATGAGTTGCTTTTGGAATTGCAACAAAAGAAAGGAAGGCTCACGGTATCCTATTCCTTCAAGGTCGTGTTATTATTAAGGACAATAAGGATTATATGACTGCTCAGAATAACACGCAAGAAAAGTAAGATGATTCCTGGCTCAAATGACAAAAGTGGAAAGGCAGTATGCTTATTCTCCTATATTCTGACAGGTAAAGCATAAAAATGTGACCTAATTTCTTTTCTGGGATTTTTGGCATTGTGACAACATCCAAGCAAGTGATCAGTGAACTCATCTCACCTAACAGGGTAAAAGCCAGTTTCAGTGTTCTAGTCACCACGTTCATGGTGAGCGAGAGCTACGTATAGACACGTGCAGTTATGACCTCATTAAGATGTATGATATTTGACAGTTTGTTAGTTAAACCAAAAGTGTATACAATCCAAAACTCATTTTTGTTTTTAACTGAAAACATAATTTAAATGTAACATATTGTTATAGGATAAATGGTTAGGATTGGTCTCTGAGGAAGACTGAAGATTTTTTTAAATACAGCATCATTTGCTTCAGTATGAGCAAAAGTTTAAAAATAACTATCTGCAGTGGCTTAAATTCTCTTATCTTTTTTCATTTCCAGCCATGGAGAAGGTAATGGCACACCACTCCAGTACTCTTGCCTGGAAAATCCCATGGATGGAGGAGCCTGGTAGGCTGCAGTCCATGGGGTCGCTAAGAGTCGGATATGACTGAGCGACTTCACTTTCACTTTCATGCATTGGAGAAGGAAATGGCAACCCACTCCAGTGTTCTTGCCTGGAGAATCCCAGGGACGGGGGAGCCTGGTGGGCTGCTGTCTATGGGGTCGCACAGAGTCGGACACGACTGAAGCGACTTAGCAGCAGCAGCAGCAATGGAACACCAGTGTACCTACTATGGTATTATTAAAACAAAACACAGAAACAATTCAAATACATTATCTCCTATAAGTAACTCTGTCATCAATCCAACCCAGATGAATTAACAAGAAAAAAGTAAACTCACTTGTCACATTATAAACTACAAATATTGATGGACACAGTGTTCTCAGTTTATAGACATTTGATACACAGAATCACCATTTCACTTCTTACCTATAGTTTAGGTACGATTGGAAAGTGCCTAAAAAGTTACAAGTGTAATGAGGACTCTATTAATCGCCTGAAGGTAAAAGTGTTAGTTGCTCAGTGGTGTCTGACTCTTTTCCATCCCATGGACTGGAGCCCACTAGGCTCCTCTGTCCACGGAATTCTCCAGGCAAGAATACTGGAGTGGGTAGCCATTCCCTTCTTGAAGGTATCTTCCCAACCTAGGGACTGAACCTGAGTCTCCTGCATTGCAGGCAGAGTCTTTGCCATGTGAGCCACCAAGGAAGCCCTTATATTAACTGCCTGCTGCTGCTGCTGCTAAGTCGCTTCAGTCGTGTCCGACCCTGTGCGACCCCATAGACAGCAGCCCACCAGGCTCCCCTGTCCCTGGGAGTCTCCAGGCAAGAACACTGGAGTGGGTTGCCATTTCCTTCTCCAATGCATGAAAGTGAAAAGTCAAAGTGAAGTCACTCAGTCATGTCTGACTCTTAGCGACCCCATGGACTGCAGCCTACCAGGCTCCTCCGTCCATGGGATTTTCCAGGCAAGAGTACTGGAGTGGGCTGCCACTGCCTACATCTGTATAAAAAAATTTAGCAATGATGGAACAGGAAGCTGATCTTGGTTGTGTGTGAGGCCACTCAGCTTCTGCCATTCTCTCGTTTCAGAAACTCCAGGCTTCTCACTGATTCTATCACTTTGTTTTTAGGTAAGCAGAGTCAGTTTCAGGATTTGCAACTAAGAACTCTTAACTGGTATATACTTTTTGGTTTACATCTTTTGCTTTACTGATCTTAAACTTTCCCACATTAAAGAATCAGTTGTGACACCTCACCCCTCTTCCTTCCCACCCTAAGCTGCAGAGTTTGTTTCTGCTGAAGTGCACAGAAAAGTCTTTGGCATCCTGTTTTGCAACAAAAATTATGTTAAATGAGCAAGTCAGCTTTTCGGTATTGGTCTGGTTTTATGAAAGTATAATTATGTATTATAAAAGTGTAAGTCGTGTCCCACTCTTTGCAACCCCATGGACTATACAGACCATGGAATTCTGCAGGCCAGAATACAGGAGTGGGTAGCTGGTCCCTTTTCCAGGGGATCTTCCCAACCCAGGGATCAAACCCATATCTCCCACATTGCAGGAGGATTCTTTACCAACTGAGCCACCAGGGAAGCCCAATTGTATTAGAAGTTAAAAATAATTAATATTGAGCACTTAGGCTACCCTGGTAGCTCAGCTGGTAAAGAATCCACCTGCAATGCAGGAGACCCCAGTTAGATCCCTGGGTCAGGAAGATCCCCCAGAGAAGGGATAGGCTACCCACTCCAGTATTCTTGGGCTTCCCTGGTGGCTCAGTCAGTAAAGAATCTGCCTGCAATGTTGGAGACCTGGGTTTAATCCCTGGATTGGGAAGATCCTCTGGAGGAGGACATGGCAACTCACTCCAGTATTCTTGCCTGGAGATTCCCCATGGACAGAGGAGCCTGGCGGGCTGCAGTCCATGGGGCTACAAAGAGTCTGACAAGACTGAGCGACTAAGCACAGCACAGCACTTGTGCCAAGTACTATTCCAAGTGCTACATGCTTCACTGCAGCATCACAACTAAACTACATGCTAGGTATCATTACTCCCACTGCAGATGAGGAAACAATTCAGAGAGGTTAAGTAACTTTATCAAGGTTATCTTGTTAGTACAAAGCAGAGATAAAACTCAAATCCAATAGTATACAATCACTTCAGAAGCTAAATACATTGGAATGTTTGGAAAATAACCCATCTGCAATCCAGGGAAAGTTTACACGGTTTCTGAGATGGACCACCTATGTTACCTTCTACTTCTTACCTGTCAGCTTAGTGAAGGCTTCCATGTCATCAATTGCTGTAGAAATGCGATACTTTCTTCCTGCAGAACCTGTTATCTCTATGTAATCGTCTGCTTTGAGGAAGGCATCTGTAATCCTAAAGATCATTTTATAAACATTTATGAGGACATTTGAATATTTGCTTTATGCTTTACTTAAAATTTAGGAAACCTCTCTACTTTTAAGAAACAAAATCTTGAGACACAATGTTCTAAAGGCAACTGCTTTGCAGACTTATAGAGAACAAACTAGTGGTGATCAGTAGGCAGCGGGACGGGGGCAGGTGAGGGAGCAAGAGGTATAACTACTAGGTATAAAATAAGCTACAAAGATACACTGTACAATGGGGAATGTAGTCAGTATTTTATGATAGCTATAATGGAATATAATCTTTAAAAATTGTGAATCACAGTATTATACACCTGCAACTTACAATTAAAACAAACAAACAAAAAAAGACAACTGCATCTCAACCATGCTAAGTAAGTCCACGATGATTTGTGGACTGTAATATTTACTGTGCTCCAGGCATTATTACAAAGCTTTAGATACATCATCTTATTTAATCTTTCTATCAGTAACACAGGTATAATCAACCTATATTATATAGACATAGAAATTACGTAATTTTCATTTAATAGAAGCAGTAGCAGACTGTTCCTAGATCTCTCTCAGTCTCTGCATTGAAAACAAACAAACAAAAAAAACCTCTTACCAAAGTAACAGCCATACAAATAGGAGAAAGGATTCTAACTAGTCTGCTCATGACAAAAGATGAAGAAAAAAGTAGAAAAGTAAATTTTCTCAACACAAATGTAAACATGAACAGTAAAAGCTTAAAAGAGATCCATTTAAAACTATTTTAGGGTCACAGAATTAACTTGACTAATACCCCACTTTTGGAAATTCCTCATGAGGTCTCTGAGTCACTTAGGGACCTAGCTGTACTTTTCTGCTTTGGTTCTGACTGGATCAGGGGGAAGTAAAATTTCTGTAGCGGTGGTTTAGTCACTCAGTTGTGTCTGACTCTTGCGACCCCATGGACTGTTGCCCACCAGGCTCCTCTGTCCATGGGATTCTCCAGGCCAGAATACTGGAGTGGGTTGCCGTTTCCCTCTCTAGGGGATCTTCCTGACCTAGGAATTGAGTCTGGGTATCTTGCATTGCAGGCAGATTCTTCACTGACTGAGCTACGAGGAAAGCCCAAAATTCCTGTAGGTTTTACTGTTTTCTACTAATGTTGATAATTGACAGGGTAGGGAGAGACATTAATCTTCAAAATTCATTTTTGTCATTAATTTCAGAGTGTCAATTATCCACATCTCATTTCTCACCTCGATGATTAATATCTGGTACCTAAGTGACCACCTGTGTGGAGACCCAAGCCATCCCAGGGTGGCCTCTTCCTGTCAAGCCTAAACCCCTTCTTCTGCTTGAGTGTATCCTCTTTAACACTCACCTCCTCACCTCTAAATTCACTTTATGCTAGTTTTTGTTTTGTTTAAGGGAACCATTTTAGATTTGTTCACTTAAACTTTACTTGAATTTATTTAGAAATCTCAACTTGACCCAAGTATGATATTCTGGTAAAAATCATGGAAAATTTTATAGGAAAATAACAATCAAATTTCTTACATTGTATCAATGATGTTGCCAACTTTGTGTTGATAAGCTCTGCGGTGCAAACAGTTGCGTGTATGGAACATGTCATACAGGTTTCCAACCTCCTGCAGAAAGAGGTGAAACAAACATTACGGCAGGATCAGATTAGGTTCCCTTGTTAGTAGACAGCATATAAGTCAAGAAAAAGGGTTGGTGGCATAGAAGAAGACTCTTCACAGGTAAAATTCATCAAAACCCCTGAGACTCCCAAGAAAGAGCAAGGAAGACTCATACTACTACTAATCTGCAACTTTTATTCTTACTAAACCAAAATCTACTGAGCATCTTAACTCTGTGATGCATTCTGTTTTAGGCATCTTAAATATATTTTTAAAATTTCCCAATAATTCTAGAAATTAGGTATTATTCTTCTTCTAGTCTTCATTCTGAAAAGAAAGACTTTGTATAGTATAATACTGTTATATTCTTTAGTTACATGACTAACCTAGCAGGGAATTAATGATTATAGGATTATAACTACTATGAAACACACAATATAGTGATTAAGGACAAGACTCAAACCAAACTTCCTAGATTGAAACTCCAGTTTTGCCATTAACTGTATGCCTTCTTTATGCTTCAATTTGCTTATCTGTTACATGGGAACATAACAGTATCTATCTTACAGGATTGTGAAGATTGAGTTAATCTTCTAAAGCACTTAAAACAATGCTGAGAACAAGACTCAGTAAATGTCTACTGTAGACAATAGACCATACAGGAGGAGTGAAAAGAGCTTTAAAACACTTAAAAATGCTAAGCATGAAGTAAAGAGATAGACAATTTACCAGGGAGTGATTTTTCCAAATTACTGAAAGGGTATTTCTAGACTTCAAGCTAAGAATCACACCTTCCTTATTGTCCTCTGACATAGCTTACCTTTTCTCTAGTACAAATATGCTTCATATTATCTACTTCACAGACACGGGCAAACTTAAGAAAGCGCTTGTAATCAAAGCTATTTTGGATTCCAAGATGATGGCAGTCCCTGGAGAGATTCCCAAGCAGAGAGATGAAATTTTTCAGCAAAGGAAACCGTACCTTAAATATCAATACTAAATTTATATAAGGGTTTTATTTTGCTTGCTTATTTACTTAAATAAAAATTGTATCTATTTAAAGTATACAAGATTTTTAATCAATTTTTCTGAAGTGTTCAGTGCATACCTGGCAAAATAATCCCATTTGTCCACATCAATGCCATTTCTTTTATTGGCCACTATCTCATAAAGGAAGCTTTTTTCTTTAGGACGCCCTTTATAGAGCCACTGGAAGAGAAGAAAACCCACTGAAAGTTATAGAATAGGAGATAAATCTATTTATAAGCAAAGCAAGTATATTAACCTGAAAATTATAATTCAAAATTATTTGAATGGGAACGTTAGGTAAGTGAGAAAGTTCTACTCTTTTTTCCTTCACTTAATTCCCAAATTAGTAGAAAAGGGAAAGAAATCCTAGAAATGCTAAAATATGATATCCTGTTAATATAAACCTAGTGCCTTTGGAAGGATCCTAACTCTATTACACTTAGACAACCAATAAGCTTTCCTGTTTTCTTGGTTTAAAAGATTTTTTAAAATATTAAGATCTATTTATAAACTAGTAAAAATGTTCCTTATATTCGAATGCTTAAATTCAGGAGTGAAAATTCTTGGAGCTCTGTTGTTTTTTTCTGGCTGTGCTGAGTATCCTGGGGATCCTAGTTCCCCAACCAGGGATGGAACCTGGGCCCTCAGCAGTGAAAGCACCAGAGTCCCAACCACTGGACCACCAGGGAATTCCTAGGAACTCTGTTTTTTGGAAATAGGATATTTGCTATAAAATCCTCCTATTTATCTTATACCTTACAAGTAGATTTGTGTATTTTAAGGAAAAAAAGATTAAAAAACACAAAGGGGAATTCTTTTTCCTAATTAAAAGAAAAAAGACCAAAAAGGAAACAAACATACTTCCCTCTGAACTAATTCAACTTTTTCTAGGTCTTCACATATCTAAATAATCCAAACATTAATTTTAATGGGTAAATAAGACACATACTTTCAGAACTAAGTTACTTTAGGCTTCTATATAAAATTCTGCATACATATTCATTAAAAATATTAATATGTGTATTTTAATTTTGGGGGATAACTTCTAAAGAACTCAGTTAAGAGCTGAAAGAACTATATAAGCCTTTTATTGCACTAAACAGTAGAAATGTATCACATATTTTATCATTTAGTCTCCTAAAATAGCAAAATGTCACCCCTTCATATACAGATCTGAAGGAACCAAGAAAAGACTAGATGAAAGGAACCAGTCAGTTCAAATTAGGCTGTACACAAACTTACCTTTGAAGGATCTTTGATGGGTGATTCAAGTGGTCCTGTAATTTGTTCCTTGATAAACACAATATCTTCCTCAGGGATGAGACCATAGTGTTTCATGACATCTTGGAGTCCGTTAGAATTGATGAGGTGCTCAAACATCATAACTGAGCCCTGCTCATGCTAGGAAAAGTCAGCAGTATGGTCTGTTACAGACTCTAGTCCATCAGGGACCCCTGATTATTCAAATTACTCTTGGCTCCCTGGTAATTCAGAGATAAAGTTCTAATGCACATTAATGATCTAGTTTTCAACTACAGTCTTACAGATATTTTAAAACATCTGTCAAATTTGTCTACATTCTACCAGTCTACAAAACTTTATAATCCAAGTGCATCATTATTTGATAAATATATTTAATGAGATATAATCATTTATAATATGTATATATTATAGAGCACAGCTGAATATTACCAGATTGTAAGGATAGAATACCTTTTCATTTGTTTGTTTTTGGTGAGCTTCATGGTTTGCAGAATCTTAGTTACCTGACCAGAGATCAAACATAGGCCCTTGCAGGGCAAGTGCCAAGTCCTAACCACTGGACTGCCAGGAAATTCCCAGTAGAATACCATTTTAATGAATATTACTCTAAAATTTAGTTCTATAGTATCATCAGCTTTGGGATTTGTGAAGCTACAAGTTCTATTAGCATTTCCATAGTGGTGAAAAGAGGTAATTGCAAACTTGGGAGCAAAAAAAAAAAAAAGGTGGCGGGATGTTCCAGAAATCTGAAGTCAAAATCTGAGCTGGAATCTCAAACTATAGACTCATTTTACTCATAGTGTCTGGTCAGTCATTTGTAATCATTATAAAGAACAAAGGGCCCCCTGGAGGGCCTTTGCTTTTCTAAGAACTGTGATAGGACAGATCTTTGCTAAGAACTGCTCTATCACAGTTCTTAGCAAAAACAAACTCAAGAAAGATGAAAACACAACCCTGAATGGTCCTATATCAATTTTTTATTTTTAACTGAATCAAGGTACATAATAATTATATAGAGGAAAAAGAGTAAGTTCATAGTGGGGAACTTTGGCAGCCATTGCCTTAATCAAATGATTTAAGTTAACATTACCAGTAACGGCTTTAGACTTCATGTGCCTCTGATGGAACACACTAAGGTCACTACGTGGCATTTTGTCAAAAATAGATAGTCTGACAGTATGAGAAAACTGAAAACCAAAACTCAAATTGAGGAACATTCCACAAAATAACTTGCTTGTATACTTCAAAAGAAGACAAGGTCATGAAAGACAGGATTGAAGAATTGTTGTAGGTCAAAAGAAACTAATGAGAAATGACAACCAAGTTGTAATGTATGGATGAATTAGGACCAAAAAAGGTTTTCTTCCCGCTTTTCTATGGATAGCTGATGAAATTTGAAAGTCTGTAAGTCAGATTAATAGTATTATATCAATATTAATATTGTATTATATATACAATTATAGGTATTATGTATGTGTATATGTATGTATAATGTATTATGTATACAATAACAATATTGTATCCTGATTTTGATAAATGTACTAAGGTTATGTAAGAGAATGTTCTTATTTTTAGGAAATACCCACTGAGGCATATAGGAATAAAGGAGCATTCCTACAACATACTTTAAAATGGATCAGAAAAAAATTTATACACACAGAAAACTTGAAGTTTCACAAAGATAGCACAGACAATAATGACTAAAATTATAAGCAGCTTAGGAGTAAACACAACAAAAGATATATAAAATCTTTATGGAGAAAATTACAACATTTATAATAGAAGAACAAAAGGCCAAAGATACCTAATAAAAGAACAAGGTGTGGACAGCTGTCCTATCAACTATCAAGACTTACTCTAAAGTAGTGACAGCTATGAAAGTGTAGAATGGAATAGAATTCAGGAAGATTCATCATATACACAAAGTTCAAAAAATGTTGGGGTTGGTATTATAGAATCAGTGGGGACAGTGTAGAGCATTTATTGCAGATCAGTGGGAAAATTCAATAAATAATTATCCATATTAAAAAAGAAATCAGATTTCTACCATGCTATGCAGAGTAATAAGTTCCCATGAGGTAAGGACTTACATGTGAAAAGCAAAATATTTAAAGAAAAAGACTTGGGAAGGCTAAGTAGAGCCTATTTAAATTGACTCTGCTGGAAAACAACTGTTAACTCTGGATAACTTCCTGACCACCCTAGACAGCATATTAAAAAGCAGAGACATTACTTTGTCAACAAAGGCCCGTCTAGTCAAAGCTATAGTTTTCCCAGAAGTCATGTATGGATGTGAGAATTTGTTAGGGGAAGCACACTGATTGAAACTGCCCACCCTGGCCAGGCACCATAGTAACCATTTGCGTGAGTTGTTTTACAACTAAATGCTAAGGAACATGGAACTAACAAGCCATCGCCAACTGGAAGAGTTCAGGAAAGGTCAAAAGGAGACACCACATGTCCGACCATCTCCCAGAATCGTTCTCTCTGGCATCCATCTTGGCTGAACAAGGCGTACACCACCAGGAAGGACTCTGAGTCAGAATGATTGGCTAAGGACAACTCAGAAACTAATCCCATCACCATAAAACCCTAAGACTGCAAACCATGTGGCAGAGCTGTTCTCCTGGGTTCCCTTACCCTACTGCTCTCCACCCAGGTGCCCTTTCCCAATAAAATCTCTTGCTTTGTGAGCACATGTGTCTCCTCGGACAACTCATTTCCGAGTGTTAGACAAGAGGCCAGTTTCGGCCTTGGAAGGGGTCCCCCTTCCTGCAACAAGTTGGACTATAAAGAAAGCTGAGCCCCAACGAATTGATGCTTTTGAACTATGGTGTTGGAAAAGACTCTTGAGAGTCCCTTGGACTGCAAGGAGATCCAAACAGTCCATACTAAAGGAAATCAGTCCTGAATATTCATTGGAAGGACTGATGCTGAAGCTGAAACTCCAATACTTTGGCTACCTAATGCTAAGAGCTGACTCATTTGAAAAGACCGTGATGCTGGGAAAAGTTTGAAGCCCAGAGAAGAAGGTAACAACAGAAGATGAGATGGTTGGATGGCACCACTGACACAACGGACATGAGTTTGAGTAAACTCTGGGAGCTGGTGATGGACAAGGAGGCCTGGTGCAGTCCATAGGGCTGCAGAGTCCGACAGGACTAAATGGAACTTTACTGGACTTCCTGAAGGTATTGGATTACCACCAAAAGCAGGCAGACGTTAGAGGGAACTAAACACTTGGAAGAGAAACATTCCAGTTCCTGTTTGTTGTGGGCAACATTCCAGTTCTTTTACGGCTTTTAGCCTGAGGGAGGCCCTAGGGCAGCAGAACTGGAAAGAAACTATTCTTTTCACTAGGTGGAAGAACCAGAATACTTCATCAAAATTTTAAATTTTCTTTCTGAAAAGCCACCTTTGTTAAGGAAATGAACTAAGACTTTCCTGGCAGTACAGCGGCTAAGACTGCCTTCCAGTGCAAGGTGTGTGGCCCCGAAGATCGCACAGGCTTTGTGGCCGAAAAACAAATAAAAAAAACACAGAAATCCAAGAAATGGAAGCAATATTATAAAAAATTCAATAAAGACTTTAAAATGGTCCACATTAAAAAAAAAAACTTAAAGAAATGAATTGGTGATTGGTAAGTTTGAGAAAAAAATATCCATAATACATGCATCTGACTATATATATATATTTATTCAAATTGATAATTAAAAGGTAAATATTCAATTTTTTAAAATGGGTAAATGGAAAATCTCTTTACAAAAGATGATTTATCAGTGACAAAGTACAGGAAATGGGAAGTTAACACACCACAGAGAATGCCAAATAAAAAAGGGAAAACCCCACAAAAGACTATTTCACACTCAATAGAAAGAATAACCAAAAATCTAAATGTTGGTAAGGCCAGGGAAGAACAGGTACTCTCATAATGCTGGCAGAGTGTAAAATGGGGAAGGTCTGGTAATTTCTTATAAGGTTAAATATGCATCTACTTGATGACCCAGAAATTCTACTACTAGGTAAGGAGAAATGAACCTAAGACAAATGAAAATATTTTCCACAAAAACTGTGTATAGTAACATGTACAACATCCTTATATTTGTAATAGCCCTAAACGGAAAACAACCCAAATTCTACAAAAGGAGAAAAGATAAACAAATAGTGACTTATTCGTACAATGGGCTATTACTTCAGCAATGAATAGGGACAAAAATTATACTGCAATAATACAAACCGGACAAAATAGTACCTATTATAGGATTCTACTTATATCAAGTCTAGAGACAGGAAAAATGAATCTGTTTATAAAAATTAGAAGGTGATGATGACGGGGAGAGCAGGAACTGACTAGAAAGGGTCACACGGGAATTCTCCAGGAAGATGAAAATACTGCACATCTCAACTTGAGTAGTGGCTGCACGGATGAATACACTTGTCAAAACTCACTGAACTATATAATGATGATCTGGACAACATATTTAAGATGAATTATACCTTTCTAAAAATGAGAGAATAAATAGTGGTTGACATGTAAGAATTGTTCAGTATGTATTGATATCATCTTCTGTTCCAAATACAGTACAGCCAAAAGTGGAAGATGACCTACCTTTACTTCTCAAAAACTGATTCCAGAAAAATGGGTTAGCTACCTGCAAATCTGTAATTAATACAAAGAAAGTGAAAGTGAAGTCGCTCAGTCATGTCCGACTCTTTGCAGCCCCATGGACTGTAGCCTACCAGGCGCCTCTGTCCATGGGATTTTCCAGGCAACAGTACTGGAGTAGATTGCCATTTCCTTCTCCAGGGGATCTTCCCAACCCAGGGATTGAACCCGGGTCTCCCACACTGCAGACAGGCGCTTTACCGACTGAGCCACCAGGGAAGTCCTTAATTATACAAAGAACTTAGTATAGAGCTTACTTTATGGTCACACAAAATGAATCAAAGCCAGAGTCAGCCTTTGATTTTTCATTTTACAGTAGTATGACAGAGTAGAAAGAGCATTAAATTAGCTGCTAGGAAACCTGGTTTTCTAGTGCTGGCTCTATCATTTCACAGGCTTTGTGACTTTTGCTGCCTCAGTACACCTCTGAGTTTTGAGTTCCTTTACATTTACAAAAATGGAGATAATGATTTCCTCCTTAGAGACTGCTGTGAGGATCAAATGAAAGAACACCCTGAAAAACTGTAACAGGAATTATACTATAACACAGTAGTCACTGCTTAGTCTTTATTTTACTAAATGTTGAATATATGATACATACCGTCCATTTTATCTCTGGTCGAGCAAGAGGAATAAATCTTCCATCAAACATATGAGAAAATGGCCCATGACCTTAAAAACAAAAGCTGCGTTAGAATGGGAACACTTTTTGTAAATTGGTGGAAAGGAAATTTTTTTAGTTAAATGTGAATATCAATGGAAATTAATAATTTATAATCACAAAAAGGAACAAGTTGTTCCTTCCCATTTTCTAAAACAAGAGAACAGGAAGCAGAACAATACAAGAATGTAAATTCTCCACTGAAGGGTCTCTGAGTCACCGGAGTTTACATAAACTTAATGAAAGGACACTTTTGTATAAATAAAGGAATGTTAATGACAAAAACTTTTGGCTTCTTTAGATTACATATTGGTATTGTTAGAAAAGCAGTTTTAAGACAATCTACTAGGGTCAGGAAATCATTAGAACTTCATTACTCCGAACCTTTAAAAACATCCCCTTTTATGTAAATTTTATAATGTATGCACTTTATTTTAGACACATATCAGGGTTTATCTTTGTTTTTATTGATGATATGGGCAATCAAAAATGGAGATCACTACTTCATCTTATTCATAAGTGACCTTAACATTCTACAACATCTATCAACATGAAACTTTGCTGAGGCACAAATCTGGAATCATCAGAATTTCTGAAGGAGTTAAACTTGGCCCTCTGCATTCACAGATTCAATCAACCTTGGACAGAAAATATTTGGTGGTGGTGGGGGGGAAGGGGCAGAATTTCAGGAAGTTCCAAAAAGCAAAACTTGAATTTGCCAGGCTTGTTGGCAGTTATTTACATATTATTGGTATTATCAGTTATCTAGAATTGATTTAATCCTAGATTAATTGATTTAATTCTCTATACACAGGAGAGGATGTGTATGGGTTTACAAATTTTATATAAAGGACTTGAGTATTGGGCTTTTGGGTTTTTTTTTTTATTCGGAGGGGTCATGGAACAAATCCCCCCTACACTTCCTTGTTAGATGGGAGAGGGAGCTCACTTACCAGCCCCAGGCCTTTTCTGCATGTTTCACTACATAAATAAAGGCTTGTTATTGCAGACTTTAGACTCCTGGGGATTGGTAAAAGATTCCCAAAAGCTCCTTCTCAAAATACCAAGAATCTTAAATTAATGATCGAAGGCTGATACTGGTCCTACTGAAATCTCCAAGGGAACGTGCTGAAAAGACTGCCCTATGCCTTTAATTATCTCACTGGAGTGAAGTGAAGTGAAGTCGTTCAGCTGTGTCCGATTCTTTGCGACCCCGTGGACTGTAGCCTACCAGGCTCCTCCGTCCATGGGATTCTCCAGGCAAGAATACTGGAGTAGGTTGCCATTTCCTTCTCCAGGGGATCTTCCTGATCCAGGGATCGAACCCGGGTCTCCTGCATTGCAGGCAGACGCTTTAACCTCTGAGCCACCAGGAGAAGGCCTAATTATCTGACTACTGAAACACAAAAACCTCCCTTTCTCTGCACCGAGGGCACATGCAAACTCTTAGGATCCTTCAGCGTGTGTGTGTGTGTGCTCAGTGTCTGACTCTTTGTGACCCCATGGACTGTAGCCAGGCTCCCCTGTCCATGGAATTTTCCAGGCAAGAGAACTGGAGTGAGTTGCCATTTCCTACTCCAGGGGATCTTCCTGACCCAAGGATCGAACCCACGTCTCTTGCGTCTCCTGCATTAACAGGAAGATTCTTTACCACTTCGCTGCCTGGGAAATCCATAGATTACTCCAGTAAGTAGGAATAAATTACAAGGATAGAGGAAAAAACTCTGTGATAAAAGAGAACATTCTTTTTTCTCTTTGTCTCTGGAGAAAGATGATATTCTTTTACTTGGATTTAAGTGGCCCAAGACTGAGGTTGTGAGTATAGGTCACAAGGAGTTCTCTAAATCTGTTAATCTGCTAGAGCAGATTATGTATTCTAGGTGTGAGAAGAATAGATTTCACAAAGTAACTGAAGGGAAATACCAATTTTATTCAGCAAAGATAAAGGAAAAATCAAATATACAACACTCCAACACACAGTAGTAAGAAAAAAAATCACTATTAGAACGTCCTTTCATATAACCTGCAATGAAGGGTGCAATGTGGGAAACTCACTGAAAGACTTAAAAAAAAAAAAGAAAAGAAAGCAATGCTTTGGGTTTATGAACCATTCTAGGAAGAAGCAATGGCAAATTTACATTAATGTTAACTAAAGAATTAGAACACAACTTTTATATTGCTCTTAGTTGTATTTCAAAGAGAGGTGGCAGGTGATTTTACTCTAGAACTCTGGTTCTTTGAACTGCTTACCAAGATCATGACAAAGACCAGCGATCTGAACACAGAGGATATCTCGTTCACTTATCTGTAGCTCCGGTTGTTTTTCACTCAGTTCACGAACTAGACATCCTGCTAGATACCCCACGCTGCGGAGCAGGAAGGAACAAAACAAACACGAAAAATTTATTTTTCTGTTTGAAAGATGAGTGACTGTTAAGATGTGTATTTGTCCATGATAAATCCCTAAGGAGGCTGTGAATCAGACTATGGGTTATGGAGCCTTCTCAGCAGTTTGAGTGTAAAAAGCCCTCTTTTTCTCTTTTTGTTTCAGAGTCTACCTGACTAAGCTTGTAGGCTGTATTACCTTTCTGTAATAGCCTGTATTACATTTCTGGTCCTTGTAGGCTGTTTTATATTTCTGATTTATAGAAATTTGCAAGACAGAGAGAGTTGATTTTAACTCCCCAAAGAACTGGTCTGCTGCCTGAATAATATTAAAAGACTGATTTCCCCAACTACCTTTTCTTTACTTTGATTATTATTAGCTTATGAATATTAGCCCTTATTTTTACATTATATTGTGTAAGTTCAGGTAATCCTATTGAGTTGTTTTGGAATTTTTTATATATTTAATATTTTCTGAGGGGCAGATTTATACATCTTGTCTTATAACACCAGGCAGGAGAAGCATTCCCCAGGGAAACATAATGTCTACACACAATATAGTTAGGAAAAAGAGATATAAACATATTATATTAAACCCACTTAAATACACCTATTTTTATAAACTGTCATCTCAATCCTATCAACTCTTACACCATTAACTTTAGCCTTCATTAGAACACCATCAACAAGCTATGGTCTTACAAGGGGTTCTAGAAACTTTCCTTTTTATCCTCCAGTCATTGTATCTATTTTTATATAAAGGCTCTGGGGTCTCCAGGGAGGGGGATAACTAAGGGACTCAGGTCTTTAAAAAAAAAATACCTTTAACTTGATTAATTGGCTTAACAATTAATTGGCCAACAATTATTGATTAGGTATCTCAATGTAATTTTCTTCCAGCCTTCTAACTATTTACATAAATATTTTAAACATATATTTAAGTATATTTACTATATATACTGCCGCTGTTGCTGCTAAGTCACTTCAGTCGTGTCCGACTCTGTGTGACCCCATAGGCGGTAGCCCACCAGGCTCCGCCGTCCCTGGGATTCTTCAGAAAAGAACACTGGAGTGGGTTGCCACTTCCTTCTCCAATGCATGAAAGTGAAGTCGCTCAATTGTGTCCAACTCTCAACATACATATACTAAACTGAGGTAAAAAGAATGGACTTGTTTGGGGCCCTTTAATATCGGGCACCAACAGAAGGTTCCCATGGCACCTATGTAAAGTTCCAACCTTACATAGTGTTGTATCAAAACCTTTCCTTTAATCTTATTAACATCCATTTAAAATATCTAATTTCTTAATAAAATCTAAAGATTTTTATCCTGTTGGGACAAATCCCTTTAAAATTTTCACCTTCTTGGGAAGAAGTCTCTTCACTCTCCTCTCAGTTTTTTTCTCTATTAATCAATCTAATTAACATTAATTAACCTAATGTTTTTATTAGCATCTGTCAGGGAACCCTAAATGGACACTACAAAATAAGGCTTCCCAAATTTGTTTATTTTTGTCTGTTCTAAACTGATGGCATAGCTGTTTTATATACTATCCATCTTCTAATTTTTTTCATAGGTAACAATAAAACAGCTCTTTATAATAAAAGCTCTCTAAAAAATTTACCAATTTACCAAGTTTCTCCACTTTTAAGGATCCATTGTCTGGTCACTGACAAGTAGTATCTTAACAGTGACTCAAACCAGTAAAATGCAAGAGGCGTCCCCACAAGAGCATGCAAAGGATGCAACCTTCGTAAGATTTAGAAATTTATTTCCCAAAACAGCCTAAGAGAGTTAAGTCCTTTGGTGTATAGGAGGATGTAATGAAGGTTAAGATGAAAAAGACCCTTTATAACAAATTTTCCTGAGAGTTGCCACAGCCAGACAAATAGACTTCCCAGTCTATCTGACTGCTTGCCAAATGTACACCATGTGAGTAACTTTCGGGTAGCAGAAACCAAGGTCTCAGAACACAGAGGGGGTGGGGGGATGCCTAAGGAGATTAGGTAGAACTTTCATATCTTTAAGATTATAGGAAGAGAAATGCAAATACTCCCAGAAAGACTTCTGTTTCTTTAAGTTCAGAATTTTGAAAAGATGTTTTATCAAGTTGGCTTTTTCTAGCTGCACATGAAAAAAATTAATTTTGGAATGTCAAAAGAACCCCATTTTGGCTAATTTTAGGATAAGAGTTAATTCCCAATTAAACAAGTACTTGTAAGTACAAATTCTGTACACACATAATAAAAATTTCCCAGTGTCTGTCATTTAGGGTAACCTATCAGCAGTTTTTAACTGAGCAAAGTAAGGATATTCTGATACATGCTCCATCATGAGTGACTTGGGGAAATTATGCTAAGTGAAATAAGCCAATTACAGAATGACAAATATTCTATGAAACCACTTATATGACTGTAGCCTGCCAGGCTCCTCTGTCCATGATATTCTCCAGGCAAAAAATACTGCAGTAGGTTGCCATTTCATATTTCAGGGAATCTTCCCAACTCAGGGATCTAAACCAAGTTTCTTGCATCTCCTGCATTGGCAACTGGATTCTTTACCACTGTGCCACCTAGGAAGCTTAATGAGGTACATAAAATGGTCAAATTCACCTGAACAGAAAGTAAAATAATGGCTACTGAGGGACTGGGGAGAAGAGAAATGGGAACTTGCTATTCAATGGATACAGAGTTTCAATTTTGCAAGATGAAAATATTTTGGAGATTGGTCGCACAATAATGTGGACATATTTAACATTATTGAACTGTAAACTTAAAAATGGTTAGGAAGGTAAATTTTATATTGTTTATTTTATCCCATTTTTTTAAAAAGCAAACTTCTGGCATTGTAATGTTTACAACATAGATTGAAGATATGGTGCCCAACAAATGTTAAATACACTTTTAGCATTTCCACCTGAAAGTACTTCCTGAATGAATAAATTATCTTTCTTGTCCCCTAAACTCTGAACAGAGACATTACTTTGCTGACTAAGGTCTGCCTAGTCAAGGCTATGGTTTTTCCTGTGGTCATATATGGATGTGAGAGTTGGACTGTGAAGAAGGCTGTGTGCCGAAGAATTGATGCATTTGAACTGTGGTGTTGGAGAAGACTCTTGAGGGTCCCTTGGACTGCAAGGAGATCCAACCAGTCCATTCTGAAAGAGATCAACCCTGGGATTTCTTTGGAAGGAATGATGCTAAAGCTGAAGCTCCAGTACTTTCACCTCATGCGAAGAGTTGACTCATTGGAAAATACTCTGAGGCTGGGAGGGATTGGGGGCAGGAGGAGAAGGGGACGACCCAGGATGAGATGGCTGGATGGCATCACGGACTCAATGGACGTGAGTCTGAGTGAACTCCGGGAGATGGTGATGGACAGGGAGGCCTGGCGCGCTGTGATTCATGGGGTCGCAAAGAGTCGGACACGACTGAGCGACTGAAATGAACTGAACTGAAACTCTGAACTCCACAAGAATAGAAACAGTTGCTACCTTATCAGTTTGGTATGGTCTAACAATTTTTCTAATAATACTTTGGCTACCTGATGTGAACAACTGACTCACTAGAAAAGACCCTGATGCTGGGAAAGATTGGCAGGAGGAGAAGGGGACAACACAGAATGAGATAGTTGGATGGCATCACCGACTTGACAGATGTGAGTTTGAGTAGGCTCCAGGAGTTGGTGATGGACAGGGAAGCCTGGTGTGCTGCAGTCTATGGGGTTGCAAAGAGTCGGGGTGAACTGAATAATTTTTTAATAAGTATTTATTGATGAATAAAGATGTGAGTAGATGCTTGTGTTCTGGCTAATTAAAAATGCTTCTAAACAAATAAACAAAACCAAAGTAACACAGCAGTTTTCCCTTATCATTGGTTTCATTTTTCTCATTTCAGTTACCAGTAGTCACCAACAGTCTGAAAATATTAGATGGAAAGTTCCAGAAATACACAATTCATAAGTTTTAAATCAGTCCATTAAAGCAATCCATTCTCATACTTTTCTGCTCCATCATGACCAGGTCATAAGTGACTCTTTTGTCCAGTGTATCCCACATATTAGCCACTTGGCAGGCAGCACAATTAACATTTCATAGTGCTTATGTTCAAGTAACCCTTATTTTGCCCCAAAGTGCAAGAGTAGTAAATCTAGCAATTCAGATGTCCCAAAGAGAAGCCTATAAGTGCTTCTTGTGAGTGAGTAGTTCAGTTCAGTTGCTCAGTCATGTCCAACTCTTTGTGACCCCATGGACTGCAACACGCCAGGCTTCCCTGTCCATCACCAACTCCCGGAGTTTACTCAAACTCATGTCCATTGTAAGTGAGCAAAAAGGTCAAAATTCTCAAAACTCAATAAAGATGGAAAAAATTGTTACGCTGAGGATGCTAAGATCTATCATAAGAATAGATCTTCTGTGAAATTGTGAAGAAGGAGAAAGAAATTTGTGCTAGTTTCAATGATGCACCTCAAACTGTGAAAGCTACAGCTATGGTGTGTGGTAAGTGCTTAGTTAAGATGAAAAGGGCATTAAATTTATACAACAAGATATTGGGAGAGAAAGAGAGGGAGAAACTACGTTCACATAACTTTAAAAAAAAATTTAATTCATCACATAACTTTTAACTCATTGTATTCTTTTTACCCTAAAGTGAAAGTGAAGTCACTCAGTTATGTCTGACTCTTTGCAACCCCACGATCTATAGCCTACCAGGCTCCTCCATTCACAGAATTTTCCAGGCAAGAGTACTGGAGTGGGTTGCCACTTCCTTCTCCAGGGGATCTTCCTGACCCGGGGATGGAACCCAGGTCTCCCGCATTCCAGGCAGACGCTTTAACCATCTGAGTCACCAGGGAGGCTTCTTACCCTAGACTGTGCTCAAATCGATTGTGTGAAGCTCCTGGAAAAACATAGTAACCGCCTCCCAACTGCTTGATGTATCGCAGGCGCTGAAATTGAGGTGTGTCGATGATTCGGATGAGGAGAGGGTGAAATTCAATGTGGCCATGGATAGGATCATTGATCACCTAGAAAATTATGTTTAAATTAATGTGAGCAACAATACATTACCCCAACTAAAATTTTTGTCCACTCATTCCGATCTACAGTGGGAAGTTAAAGCTATTTGCTTTCAAGTAAGAATACTACTATGGGAAAGGACAAGGTATGAAAATCTTAACTTTATTTAGGAATCACTACCAGACAGATCAAGCGTATTGGACCTGGGACATTTCACTTCTTAATGGATTCTAATAACAGAAGGGTAAAGATTTCAGCCTTTCTGTTACGTATATGATTTCATCAGCCTTTAGTGAGTCTAATGGCTTATATGATCTGAATGAGTGTGTTAAGTGAGTGTGTTTAACTTGAATACAGGACTAACTTACTACTCTGCTCTGTTACCCCAGCTTTCTTTTGATTTCCATTTGCATGAAACACTTTTTCATTCCTTCACTTTCAGTCTGTGTTTCTATAGGTCTGAAGTGAGTCTTCTGGCAGTCTATATGTGGTTCTTGTTCTCGTCCTCATTCATCCACTTCATGTCTTTTGGTTGGAGCATTTAGTCCATTTATATGTAAAATAATCATTGATAGGTATGTACTTATTGCCATTTTGTTCGTTGTTTAGGGATTGTTTTTGTAGCTTTTGATCTTTTCTTCTTTTGTCCTCTTCCCTTGTGATTTGATTATCTTTAATGTTATGTTTGGATTCTTTTCTCTTTTTGTGTGTATCTATTATAGATTTTTAGTTTGTGCTTACTGGAAGGTTTATATATAGCAATATATATATTTATATATACACGTATATATATATACATGTGTTCATACATACATACATACATACACACATATATATATGTTGGTTGTTTGGTCACTCTGTCCTGTCTGACTTTGCCACCCCATGGACTACAGCATGCCAGGCTTCCCTGTCCTTCACCATCTTCTGGAACTTGCTCAAATCATATATACCCACACACACACATGATAATATTTTAAGTTGCTGATCTCTTCATTTCAAATGCATTTTAACAAACTTCTATTTATTCCCCTTTTCCCATTAGTACTGTTTTTTAAAAATTATTTGTTTATTTGATTGCCTTGAGTCTTAGTCGAGGCACACAAGATCTTTACTGCATCACGTGGAATCTTCCATTGCGGTAAAAAGACTCTCGAGTTGTGGTGCCAGGGCTCATGTAGTTACGGCATGCAGACCTAGCTGCTCTGTGGCATGTGGGATCTTTAATTCCCTGACCAGGGATCAAACCCAAGTTTCCTGCTGTATAAGGAAGGTTCTTATCCACTGGACCACCAGGGAAGTCCCCCTTGAGTACTGTTTCTGGTATTATATTTTACATCTTTTTGTTTTGCGTATCCCTTCACTACTTACTACAGATATAGATGATTCTGCTTTTTGTCTTTTAACTGGTTTTATATGTGGCTATTTGAATACCTTCACTGTATATTTGCCGTTACCAATGGGCTTTTTCCTTTCATAAGTGCCTTTAGCATTTCTTGTAAAGCTGGTTTGGTGGTAATGAACTTTTTTTAGCTTTTGTTTATCTGTAAAACTTCATCTATCAAATTTCACTGAGAACTTGCCAGGTAGGTTCTTGGTTTTAACTTCTTCCCTTCATCACTTTAAATATACTCTACCACTCCCTTCTGGCCTGCAGATTTTCTGTTGAAAAGTCAGCTAAGTCTATGGGAGTTTCATTACATAAACTTGCTGCTAGCCTCTAACTGCTTTTAATATTCTCTCTTTAATTTTTGCCATTTTAATTATAATATGTCTTGATGTGTTCCTCTTTGGGTTGGGCCTATTTGGGGCTCTCCTTGTCTCCTGGACTTGGACATCTATTTCCTCTTCTAGGCTGGGGAAGTTTTTAGCTATTATGTCTTCAAATATGTTCTCTGCTCCTTTCTCTTTTCTCCTTCTGGGACCCCTAGAATGTGAATGCCTGATGTTCTCTCAGAGGTCTTTTAAACTGTTCTCATTTTTGTTTTCCTTTCTTTTTCTGTTTGGCTTCCACTCTTGTCTTCCAGCTTGTCAATCTCCTCTGTATGACTTAGTCAACTGTTGATTCCTTCTAGTGTATTTTTTATGTCAGTTACAGTATTCTTCATCTCTGCTTGATTCTTCCCTATTTTTCTATTTGTTAAAATTTTCTAACATTCTGCTCTGTGAATCCATTCTTTTCCCAAGTTTTTGATCATCTTTACTATTATTACCTTGAACTCTTTATCAGGTAGATTATCTATCTCTACTTCACTTAGTTCTTTTGTGGTTCTGTTTCTTAGTGTGGAATATAGTCCTCTGTTGTCTCATTTTGTCTAACTTGCGGGTTTTATTTCTATGCATCTGATAGGATGGTTATGTTTCCTGACTTTGGAGAAGTGGCCTTTTGTGGGCGATGTCCTGTGTGTCCCAGCATCTCACATTCCTCTGGTTGTCAGGGCTATATGCTTCAGGGGTGCCCCCAGTGTGGGTCCTTCTACTGTGGGGGGCTGAGTATCGTGGGTAGTGTGGTAGGTGTGGCCTGCTCCCCAGTTCGGTTGGTTGCCAGGCCCTGCCTTTTGTGGAGACTCCCAGCCACTGGTTGGCAGGGCCAGATCACAAAGTAGCTGGCTGCAGAACCCCAGAGTGTCCTGGGGCTAGTGCTGGCTCACTGGGTGGCAGAGCCAGGCTCTGAGTTGAGAGGCTGTGAGGTGGGGTTCCTGGGTCTGGTGTTGGCCTGCTGGTGAGTGGGGATGAATTACACAGTGGCTGGCTGAGGAGTCCAAAGTGCCCCCAGAGCTTGTGTTGGCTTGCTAATGAGTGAGTCCAGGGCCTGGGGGGTCCCAGGGCTGTTGTCAGCCTGCTGGTGGGCAGGGCCAGGCTCAGGGGGTGTTCCAGGCTAGTGCTAGCTCACTGGTGGGTGGAGCTTGTCCCAAGGTCTCTGGATGCAGGGTCCTTGGCATCGTGAAGCTGATGTTAGCCTGCTGATGGGTGGGCCTGAATCCCAGGACCGCTGGCTGAGGCACCCAAGGTGTCCCAGAGCTGGAGCTAGACTGCTGTAAGGCAGGGCCAGGAGGTAGGGCCCCAGGACTGCTGCTGGGCTGCTAATGTGTTGGCTGGGTCCTGACAGGGTAGGCTGTGGGGCTGCAGTGGTCTTGGGGCCTGTGTCTGCCCTCTGGTGTGTGGGAGGATCGGGGTCCAAGAGATCTTGGGACTGGTGCCCACCCACCAGTGAATAATGCTGGGTCCTGGAGTTAGTGCCTGCTATGTTAAATACTGTACTTCATCTTCACTATTATATAATTTCTGGCTTCAGAGGCCAACTGAACTAAATTTAGCACGGAAAACCAACTCAAGAATAAGAGGTTATAATCCTGGGCTAGGCAATGGTTTCTTAGATATGATAGCAAAAGCATAAGAGACAAAAGCAAAAACAGATACAGGGAACTACATCAAAATTTAAAACTTTTGTGCTCCAAAGAACACTATTAAGAAAGTAAAAAGACAGAGAATTCCTTGGTAATCCAGTGGTTAGGAGTACAAACTTCCATTGCTGGGGCCCAGGTTCAACCCCTGGTTGGAGAACTATGATCCTATAAGCTCCTCAATGTGCTCTAAATAAATAAAAATAAAAAGATAATCCAGAAGATGAGAGAAAATAGTTGCACAGTGTATCAAATATCAGGGACTTATATCCTGAATATATAAAGAACTCATAATTGAAATAAATTGTAGTGATGACTGACAACCTTGTGAAATTTCTAAGAAACAATGACTCATATTTAAAACGAATGAATAAAAGAATGCATATATGTGTATAACTGAGTCACTTTGCTGTATAGCAGAGATTAGCCCAACATTGTAAATCACTACATCTCAATAAAAAATAAAAATGAAAAAATAAACAGTGAATTGTAAGGTATGTGAGTTATATCTCACTAAAGCTGTTTTTATTTAAAAAGAAATAAAGGTAGATGTCAAATTAGAAATCAATTTTTTGTTCAACTGTACTGCTGATGAAGCTAAGGTCAAAAAGGTATCAATTTCATTACTAGACAGTGACTCACTGACTCAAGCACTTAGTAGCTTTAAAAACTATTTTCAGTGACTATAGTTCATACATAAGGTTAAACAATTTTGCTTTTCATGAAAAACAGAAAAATAAATAAAAGGGAATACATGAAACTACTGACTTGAAAATTACTTTGAAAAGATTTTTTGCAGCAAATTGTGAAAAAGTGACCTCAGATTATCTGAGATGATCTCAACTAATGAAAACTCATCTTATCTCCGCCCTGCCTGAAGAGACTACCCAAGCTGCAGCTATTGAGGAGGGACACAAGAGAATGGAGGACAGTAACTGTCTTCCGACCGCAGGACGAAATATTTAGATATCATCTTTGGAAGTGATCCTTCTATTTACTTCTTTATGAAAATGAAGTATTTTAACAATAGGTAACTGTTTCAAAAAGGGCTGGGATTAAATAAATTTACTCTAAGAGTCACTACTTCGTCTCTAAAAGAAAGTTATTGCAGAATTGAAGCAAATTTTCAAACATGATTTTCACTGGAAAATAAGCAGACTAACTTGTAAAAGTAAAATGGTCACAAGATCTAAGATAACTCAGTGAATATAGTATCTCTGATGAAAATACAAATGGTGACTTGGTAAAAGGAGAATGACAACCCTGTCCCCTCTTCCAGATCTGAAACTGTCTCCTTACCCTATAGATGTCAAAGGGTAAGCAATGATGTACATTTCCTATCACTAACCAATCAAGAAATATTTTTCCTTTTTATTTTTTAAAGAAACATTTCTTTAATTATGGTATTAGAACCATACTGAAGAGCTTGTGAAAAATGCACATTCCTAGGTATCTAAAGTAAGTTCCCATAATCAGAATTTCTGAGATGGGAGCTAGGCAGCTGATTGCTTCTTAAAATGATTCTTGGGACACTAAGTCTGAAAAACAGGGCTTTTAAAATGTCTGGAAGGGGACAGGGGATAAAAAATAAACAATTAATTTTTAGACATATACCTACTCTTTGACCCATCATTTGATAAAAATGTTTACCAAAACTGATTAAGTAATTTTAATGTAAAAGTTACTCTAGGGTTTCCCTGGTGGCTCAGTGGTAAAGAATCTGCCTGCCAATGCAGGAGACATCGGTTCTATCTCTGGTCTGGGAAGATTCCACATACTGCAGCTAAGCCTATGCACCACAACTACTGAGCCTGTGCTCTAGAGTCTGGGAGCTGAAACTACTGAGCCCACATGCCACAACCACTAAAGCCCGAGTGCTCCAGAGCCCATGCTCTGCAACAACAGAGGCCACGACAGTGAGAAGCCTGGGTGCCACAGCGAAGAATAGCTGTAACTAGAGAAAGCCCATGTACAGCAACGAAGACCCAGAGAGCAAAAAAGAAAAAAATGTTATTCTATGACGAAGGGTAGGGCTATATGCGTTGATATGAATATTTCTCAAAAATACAACAATAGAGGGCTACTTACTGTGAATGAAATTCCATGGCTTGTCGTGGCCTCTGTTGTTGCAGAGCATGGGCTCTGGAGCACTGAGGCTTTAGTAGTGTGACATGTGGGCTCAGTAGTTTCAGTGACATATACAGTGTTGCTAACAGTCGGATACGACTGAGCAACTTCCCCTTCACTTTTCACTTTCATGCATTGGAGAAGGAAATGGCAACCCACTCCAGTGTTCTTGCCTGGAGAATCCCAGGGACGGGGGAGCCTGGTGGGCTGCTGTCTATGGGGTCGCACAGAGTCAAACCATGACTGAAGCGACTTAGCAGCAGCGGTGTTTAAAAACAACATGTAAAACAGTACTATACACTGTTTGTGGCTATACACATGTAGTAAAAAATCCAAAAAACATTGAAGAAAATGATTAAACACCAAGTTCAGGATGGTGCTTACTCTTGGAGAAAAAAGGATAGAAACAGAATTCAAGAGGGATACAAAGGAGGCCTTCTATTGTTTCTAATATTTTGTTCTAAAAATAAAAGATCTGAAGCAAATTAAGCAAAATGTTAAGATCCAACAAGCTCAGCAGTAGCCTATGTATACTTTCTATGTGCTTAAAATATTTTAGCTTTTCTTGACTTATATACTCTGGTTATTTTAGAAAGTGCAGAAAGTTTAGGAAAGTAATAACCCTACTCTCAGTCCAATTACTGAAAAGAGATTTGTTTCCTTCTTTAAAAAATGAACTCTACATAACTGAGTTATATCACTTTATGTTAAAAAATAATAATAAACTCAGATTTCTCTTACCTTCATTGTATGTTGGATACAATTAAGCAGCTTCATTCTCTTCCCAAAGGAACTAAAATTATAACAGGATAAGCAAATCTGTCATTATTTGCTTAATAATAATCCTGGCGTATATAATCAACTTTAGATTTTTAGAATAAAAGTTAGATTAAAAGAACAATTAATAATCCAAACATACTCCTCCCTAGAAACCCTCTCCTTCCTTTGCTTTTGAGACATGAGACTTCTGCCCTTTATCTCCTTCTTTCTTGGTAAATTCAGATTTCAACACTTCCCATATCTGTATCACTGAATGCTCAATATACACTTCAAACTTACTTTAACTTAACTGAGGCTAACATCTACCCTAATGATCCTAAAATTTGCTTGATTTACTTAAGTGAAATCTCAAGATAGCTAGGTCTCTTTGAAGTAGAGCATAGTGATAATGAAAAAGGTTTCTGGAATCAGGCAGAACTGGCTCACATCTTCACATGGAATCTACATGACCTTGAAAAAGTCACTTAACCTTTTTTGGTACATTGATATTCTCATCTATAGCACAGAGATAATACTATTAATATCTCCCTCACAGGGCTGCAGAGGGATTAAACAGTGTGTTCACCACTGAGGTTACAACAGACTCAGTTCCTTCCCTCAAGAACTACAGGAGAATTTTAATTATGATTACAGGTGTTATAGAAATTACTATTGATGTCCAAGTGAATATCTGTCCCATCAGCAGTGTTTTAAGTACAAGAATCTAGAAGTTTATTAGTGTAACCATGTGGTGAGTATGTACACGTCATCTACCTAAATGGGCAAAGATGTCACATCTAGGAAAACTACATTTGTTTGACAATCTGAGTCTCTGTCATATCAAAATAACTTTCAAAGAGATATAATTGTTGCTTATATTAATTAAGAAGTATCTAGGATACAATCTAAGGAAATGCAGAATAATACAAAACTTCTTGGCAGGGGTGGTGATCAGTCACAAGATCACAAATGGACTTTTAAAATTCACTATAGTGACGAGTTTCAAAGGTCCAAGTTTGACTTATGAGTATAGGTATGCTTAAGCATGAATCAAATATTTATGGTTTTAGCTTCATTTATACCTATCTTCCTCTATCAGTAATTACTCATAATACTAAAATCCTGAGAAAGAATAGGAATTTAACAGCTCAAAATCCTGTAGTTAACTTTCCTGCTCCATTTACACTTATTAATTAGCCTCCATTTACACTTACTAAATGGTCTAGGCATGTCAGCTTGATACCTGGCTGAAGCAGAAGGCAAGGGGTTAGGTTTCATCAATCCGCTAGCTAATCAGACTGAAATGTAAATCGTTTGCTAAAAGTACTTAAACAGACTTGGAGCCAGAAGAACTATAATTGATCTCTATGTTGTACCCTGAAACTCAGGGTAACTACAGACTTTAAGAATGATTTTCCTAGAATGTATAGAAGCATCATTACAGCTGATAAACCATTAAAGCAGCATGCTTGGTGTTTACTATTCCCCATCTCCTCAGCTGTTTGATGTAACAAGCACAGAGAAAGGCCAGGCCAAGAAGTACTTAAAGGCAGAGCTATAACTGACAAAGGTTAAGCATGGTTGCACAGCACAGCATAACCAAGAATCACAGCATAAAACAATACCAAACCTAAACCAACCTCACTGCCTAGTCTTCCCCTCAGCTGATATTCAGTATTCATTACTTAATTAGAACTCAAAAAGAAGCTACTGTATTCATATAGAAATCATGAGGAGGTGACCAAAATGCATGAAGGGGGTTCAAGAGGTACAAACTTGCAGCTATAAAATAAGTCATGGGTGTGTAATGTACATCATGATGACTATAGTCAACTAATGTTGCAGTACATGTTTCAAAGTTGCCAAATGATAAAATACATTTTATGTTCTAAGGCAAGGCAAGAAAATTTAAGTATAACGTGTTCCCTGCTTGTGCTGGGCCCTCTCTAATGTGCAGTGTGTATCTGGATTACATATTAACCACACCTCTTCAAAGGTGAGAATGCTGGCCTGACTGTAAAAAAAAAATGCTGTTTTTCTTTCTGATGTAAACAATGTAACTCGTCAGAAGACAAATTTTTCCTTTCCTAACCCTGTAAAGGTCACAGTGACACATTACTCCTATGTGCAGATCTGGAATATGAATCTCTGGTGAACTTTATGTAAAATTTCAGTGTGTCATTTTGATGTACCATCTGTTATCTCAAAAATGTACATGACCGTCTTTGACTTCTAACAGACAGAACATTCCTCAGAGTTTTCTAAAAGGCTGTCTCCTGGGTTATAACCTTCAGGTTGGCTCAAATAAAATTCTCTATTTCTCCTTTATATCGAATTCTAATTTTTTGTTGACTCATGAGAGTAAATTTTTGTTGTTGTTTTTTTGGTGGTGTTTTTTTTCTTGCGCAGCTTTCAGAATCTTAAGTTCCTCAACCAGGGACTGAACCTGTGCCCTCGACAGTGAGAGTGCAGAGTCCTAACCACTGGATTGCCAGGGAATTCCAAAGAGAGTAAATCTTAAAATTTCTCATCACAGGAAAAAAACATTTCTTTGTAACTTTGTATGGTGACAGAGGGTAACTAGACTAGTACTATGATGATCACTTTTCTTTTTTTTTAATTTTTCAATATATACAAATACTCAATCATTCCACATTATACATTTGAAATGAATATAATATTACATGTCAATTATACCTCAATAAAAATTTAATTAAAAAATTACTGATTAAAGTATATTAAAAAGCCACCCAAAACCTGGACATGTCTTTGTTTTGGCAAAAGTTATGATAAAATAAATACTTTTGTTTTTTGGCTGCTCTGTTTGCTGAGCAAGTTTTCTCTAGTTGTGGTGAGTGAAGGCTACTCATAGTTGTGGTGCGAAGGCTTCTCACTACATTAGCTTCTCTTGTTGCAGCTCCTGACTCTAGGAGCACAGGCTCAATAGTTATGGCGCATGGGTTCAGTTGTTCCAAGGCACATGGCATCTTCCCAGACCAGGGATCCAGTCCGTGTCCCCTGCAGTGGCAGGCAGATTCTCAACCACTGGACCACCATGGAAGTCCCCAGATAAATACTTTAAACAAAGATTTGGGCCAGGATAGACTACAGTAAGACTTCATTTCTGTATTTCATCACTTCTGAAAATGTAATGCTTCTTACAAACAATGTATACATTTAATGTGACAATGTTTGTTATTAATATTTTTTTTTAGAAATCAGTTAATCATGAGGAAATATAGGAGTACTTGTCTAAACTGATTTTCCCATAGAAAGCAGAGCCTACGACAAGAGCCTGCATACAGGTAATTTATTTGGGGATGTGAATCCTGGAAAATGGAGTGGAGGGTTATGAAAGGTAAAACAGGAAACAAGGGGAAAATACTTAATCAGTTGCACTGGTACTACTGTGAACAACTTCAGCTGATCCCAGTGGGATCCTCAAAGGTAGCTCTGAGCAGGAGAACTTTGTCAAAATGTAAATATTCTATATCTGCCCTGTCCAACATGGTAATCACCAGTCATATGTGGTTACTGAGCACCTGAAGTATGACTAGTGGAGGTGATGGAATTCCAGTTGAGCTATTTCAAATCCTAAAAGATGATGCTGTGAAAGTGCTGCACTCAATATGCCAGCAAATTTGGAAAACTCAGCAGTGGCCACAGGACTGGAAAAGATCAGTGTTCATTCCAATTCCTAAGAAAGGCAATGTCAAAGAATGCTCAAACTACCACACAATTGCACTCATCTCACATGCTACCAAAGTAATGCTCAAAATTCTTCAAGCCAGGTGTCAACAATACATGAACCGTGAACTTTCAGCTGTTCAAGCTGGTTTTCAAAAAGGCAGAGGAACCAGAGATCAAATTGCCAACATCCTCTGGATCATCAAAAAAGCAAGAGAGCTCCAGAAAAACATCTATTTCTGCTTTATTGACTACACCAAAGCCTTTGACTGTGTAGATCACAATAAACTGTGGAAAATTCTGAAAGAGATGGGAATACCAGACCACTTGACCTGGGTCAGGAAGCAACAGTTAGAACTGGGCATGGAACAGACTGGTTCCAAATAGGAAAAGGAGTTATGTAAAGGCTGTATATTGTCACCCTGCTTATTTAACTTATATGCAGAGTACATCATGAGAAACGCTGGGCTGGAGAAAGCAGAAGCTGGAATCAAGATTGCCGGGAGAAATATCAATAATCTCAGATATGCAGATGACACCACCCTTATGGCAGAAAGTGAAGAGGAACTAAAAAGCCTCTTGATGAAAGTGAAAGAGGAGAGTGAAAAAGTTGGCTTAAAGCTCAACATTCAGAAAACAAAGATCATGACATCCAGTCCCATCACTTCATGGCAAATAGATGGAGAAACAGTAGAAACAGCGGCAGACTTTATTTTGGGGGGCTCCAAAATCACTGCAGATGGTGACTGCAGCCATGAAATTAAAAGATGCTTACCCCTTGGAAGGAAAGTTATGACCAACCTAGACAGCATATTAAAAAGCAGAGACATTGCTTTGTCAACAAAGGTCCGTCTAGTCAAGGCTATGGTGTTTCCAGTGGTCATGTATGGATATGAGAGTTGGACTATAAAGAAAGCTGAGTGCCTGAGTGCCAAAGAATTGATGCTGAAGGAGGAAACAGACAGAACAGGCTCCATCTTGAAAGCAGGACTCCATCTTGGGCCGGACTGTGGACTTTGAGCTCTATGCCCAGTATCTATGGAAACGACACACCAACTGGAAAACCAGGCCCCCCGGATGGAAGAGCCCCAGGGCTCATACCGAGACTCTCCACTGCCTAAAAGAATACCCTAATTATCTGTTTAACCAAATAGAATCATAAATTCTGTTATGCTTATTGGGGTATGACCACAGGCCTATTGATAATTGTCCACTGTTAACTACCTAGGCTTAGGGAATATGAATCACAGGTTAACTTTGATTTTATCTTTCTCTTCCTTTGTTCCGACTAGTTTCAGGGAATTTGGGGAGGTGGGTTTGGGCACGTACACTTAGGTATATAAGGTTTTCACAAAACTGGTTGGGGTCCTTGGCTAAGAGGAGACTCTGCCTTGGGCCCACCGGTGTAATAAACTGCACTTCACTATCTGCATTGTCCTCCTGAGTGAGTTTGTTTCCCACCACGCGTGGCTACAACAATACTTTTGAACTGTGGTGTTGGAGAAGACTCGAGAGTCCCTTGGACTGCAAGGAGATCCAACCAGTCCATCCTAAAGGAAACCAGTCCTGAATGTTCATTGGAAGGACTGATGTTGAAGCTGAAACTCCAATACTTTGGCCACCTGATGTGAACAGCTGACTCATTTGAAAAGACCCTGATGCTGGGAGGAATTGAGGGCAGGAGAAGAAAGGGACGACAGAGGATAAAATGATTGGATGGCATCACTGACTCAACGGACATGAGTTTTGAGTCAACTCCAGGAGTTGGTGATGGACAGGGAGGCCTGGCGTGCTGCAGTCCATGGGGTCACAAAGAGTCGAACACAACTGAGTGAATGAACTGAAATGAACTTGACTCAGTGTAACTGAGAAATTAAAATTTCCATTTTGATTAATTGTAATTAATTTTAACACATAGCTAGTGGCTATTGTATAGAAAAACACAGTTCTAAGGAGTCCTGCAGAACCCATCTCAGAGTTAAGAGATGGACACAAAAAGACGTGACATATAGTGTCCCTTTTGGAATTTGTACTATTTTGTTATTTCATGTGTCCCAAGTTCTTGGAAGAATGCCTAACACATAATGGTCCTCCACAAATATTTGTTGAATATCAAACAAATATTTGTTGAAATCAACAGCATTTGGATCCACAAACTACATGTTTCCCTTTTAAAGCAAAACCGTACTAGAAAAATCCATTCAGTTCAAATAGTAAGCAACTGCTATACAAAAGAAATAGGTAGTAAGAGGGAATATGGAGGAATGAAGTCTGTTAAAAGTCAGTTAAATGTCCTAAAGTGATCTTTTCCTTCAATCTACTTCCCTTACCAACTACTAAGCAGCAATGCATAAAGTAACTCAAGCCTAATCCTTTGTTTTGATTCTTTGCTTACTGTTCCCACAAACAACACTTAACTAAGTGGAATTCCAGAAAAAAGACAATATTTTACTACTGTTGCCAATTCCAATAGAAATAAAGTCTCTATTTAAGGAATATTTAGATATTGGATCCTCAACCCAGATCTTTAAAGTAGACCTAGATCTAGATCCTAGAATCTCCAGTCATACATACGGACCTCAACCTATACATCTAATTTATGAAGGGCTTACCATGTGCTAATCACTTTATACACATTGTCTCACAGGTATCCATTTCACAGGTGCAGAAACTGGAGCGTTAAATAAATTGTCCCATATCATTCAAATGAAAAACGCCAAACTTCTTTGGACAGTGTCTTTAACACCAAGGAAGCATTTCAGTCTTAAGACACCTTTAGAAAGACCTAGAAATATGTTCATGATAGGACTGCATTTTTCTTGCTAATGTTTTTTTCCTATCAGTTCTACATTTTCTGATGTGAATAATTATTCTGAACTTGAGAGTAAAAAGTTGGTCACTACAAACTTCATGAAGGTTTGTCAGCAAAAATTTTTAAATAGGAATCATTAGTAATACTAAACACAGGATTTGCACAGCAAAAACAAAAACAACTGCTAAATAGCAGGCATGGTATTCTGTTTTAAAACCCTACAAATTTGAGGACAGTTAATGTTAATGATCTTGGGCTTTGTCTTTCAAATGTGAATAAAAAGGTCTTAAGTGTGCTTGGCTACAATGCAAATTTTATCATTCTCACCTTATTCCAAGATCTTCAGGAAAGGGCAGTAATGAACCTGTCATTTTCTTCTCTATGGAAGAAAACAGAGAAAACAATAAATGATTTCAATATTTACAGCATTTGCTTTTCGATTTCTTTCAGTTTGGATCCATCAGAATTTACTCAGATCAAGATTTTTAGAGCATCCAGTATGTTGCAGTGAAAAGGACAAAAGAGGACTGAGTTTTTCTCTCTCCCTTTCCTGAGAACAAAGAATATAAAGGAACAGTGAGCAGGTCTCAACATTCCTGGTTTTTTTCACTTTGCTCCTAACTCTGAACGTCTGAGTTTGCTTTTCTGCCCCTTAACTCTGCGGGAGCTACACTTCTCACCTATTTTCTTTTGACTCGTGTTTACCCTTACAACACCCTTCACCTTGTAGTTACATATCAAAAAGAAGGCCACAGAGCCACTGAACTGCCAGACTCAATCACTGGGTTACTAATGTCAGCTTATGATTGTCTTTGAAACAATACAAGAGGAAGAAATCAAGATCCTATCACCTTTGCTCCTCATCACTGACTCCTGACTACAAGCCCTTGCCTTACATAAGCCCCCAGACTCCTCGTGGAGCAGGGGGCACAGTTCTTCAGGCATGAGCCTACTGTGTTCCCCTCTCTGCCAGCTGAGAATAAAAGCCACCTTTCTATTTCCTCCAAACTCTGTTTCCGTATTTTTCATTCAGCTTCAGTAGGCACAGAAGGCCAAGATTTCAGCTGGCAACAAGTACTGGCAACAAGGTACTTCCCAGGTGACGAAGTGGTAAAGAATCCTCCTGCCAAGAGATGGAGGTTCAATCCCTGGATCAGGAAGATCCCTTGGAGTAGGAAATGGAGACCCACGTTTGTATTTTTGCCTGGAAAATTCCATGGAGCCAGCTCAGGGTCACATAGTGTGGACGCTGAACACTCAGGACTCAGCACCTCCCACATGGGTTTGTTGGCGGGAGGGCAAAGGTGACTCTGGGCCCCCAATTTTACAGCCAACCTTGCCCTTACAAGGCTAGGGTGAGTTAGATCAAAGCATGAACCTTCAGGTGCCAGGTGAGCAGGGCCTGGTCCAGTAGAAAATTTATATATTTTTTCCTATTTATAACTAGTGGTTAGAAGAATAATTCTTGAATATATTTCTCTGGACACTGTACAAATATTTTTATAAATTCTTACAAGTGAAATTCGCTGTAAGCAAAAAGGTATTTCTAAACTGTCCAGGGTTAAACAAATTGATAATTCCATCAACTTTATTAGATTACCCATTTCTATTATCAATTTTTAAATATCTTTTTCTGTGTTTACAAGCTGGTTATCAACTGTTTGTTCTTGTGTTTTGCTCATTTTCCTACTGGGGTGTTTTTTTCCTTGCTCTTAGCTGACTTTATAACTTTGAATATGTTCTCTTTTCTTTTCTTATTGGTTTATTTGTTCCTGTATTGCTGAGGGAAATTCAGTGTATTTTGATGAGAATACTACTGCTGCTACTGCTAAGTCACTTCAGTCGTGTCCGACTCTGTGCGACCCCATAGACGGCAGCCCACCAGGCTCCCCCGTCCCTGGGATTCTCCAGGCAGGAACACTGGAGTGGGTTGCCATTTCCTTCTCCAATGCATGAAAGGGAAAAGTGAAAGTGAAGTCGTTCAGTCGTGTCCGACTCTTAGCGACCCCATGGACTGCAGCCCACCAGGCTCCTCCGCCCATGGGATTTTCCAGGCAAGAGTACTGGAGTGGGGTGCCATTGCCTTCTCTGTTTGATGAGAATACTTGTTAAGATATAGCTGGGATGAAATAAAATTAAATAAATTTTTAAAAAAAGATATAGCTGGGATGAATTCTGGAGTTCAAAGACCTAATCTTAAAATCCAACTCTGTTTTTTTCTAGTTGTGTGACCTTTGAATCTCAAACATACCATGTTAAAAAACATGGATCACAGCTTCTAAATTCCTGTAAATTGTATTCCAAAATGAGGAAAGGGACCCAGCACCTTGTGCTTAGTTTTGTCAAATAAAAATCTGTACACAAGTTACTGTGTATAAAACAGGTTCCTACTGTATAGCACAGGGAACTACATTCTATATGTGTATATATATGGCTTCCCAGGTAGCACTAGTGGTAAAGAACCCACCTACCAATACAGGAGACATAAGAGATGCAGGATCGATCACTGGGCTGGGAAGATTCCCTGGAGGAGGGCACAGCAACCCACTCCAGTATTCTTGCCTGGAGAATCCCATGAACAGAAGAGCTTGGCAGGCTACCATCCATAGGGTTGCAAAAAGTTGGACACGACTGAAGCTATGCACACACGCATGCATATATAAATAAATGTGTGTGTGTAAGTGTATATATATACACACACTTCTCAGGTGGTGGCGCTAGTGGTAAAGATTCCACTTGCCAATGTAGCAGACACAGGAGATGCAGGTTTGATCCCTGGGTGGAGAAGATCCCCTGAAGTAGGAAATGGCAACCCATTCCAGTGTTCTTGCATCCTAAAGACAGAGAAGCCTGGAGGGCTACAGTTTATAGGGTCACAAAGAGACACAAATGATCATAGCATACACAGACACATTTGTATAACTGAATCATTCTGATGTACATCAGAAACTAACACACTGTAAATTAACCATACTTCAATTTTTTAAAAAAATCTGAACTTAGGGTCAGATTTTAATTAATGAGAAAAATTATTTGCAATAGGGAGAATGTTTTGATCTCAGAAATCTGCAAGTGGCTCAAAAAAAAAAAAAAATTTTTTTTTAATAGGATAAAGAAGGGACAAGCAGAGATAACCAGAACCTTTGGAGGAGAAGTGTCCTCAGTCTGACAGGACATTGTCTGGCTGTGGTCAGCTGCAACATCCATCAAGCTATCCTTAGACTTGAACCACTAAAGATCCTCCCACCCTAGTCCCCAGCCTAAGCAAACAGGGCTCCACCCCCAAACTGCAAAAGTTTTCTGAATTTGCAAATCACACCCACTTTCCTATTGAAAACTTCAGAGGGTAAAGCAGAGGTTAAGCTTCACATCCCTTACAGGAAGCTCAGTAGATTTCAAGTGGATGGATGTTTGAACTTGAGCCGATAAAGTTGCTTAAAATTCACAATCTACAAGCCAAGCTGCAAGCTCCTGGGAGTTCAGAGGTCAACTGAGCCACTCTAGGGTTTAGAGTTAGCGAGGGAAACTGCTTTTGGAGAACAAAACATGATCTTCATCAAGTTCTGCAAGTACAGGCACCAAGCGCGCGGAGTCCTACCAGGATGGTACAGTAGGTGATGAGGATTCAGAGATTAACAAAAATCTTTCCCCGCTAGAAAAACTCCCTGTTGGGAGGGGAGCGGAGGAAACAAACTTTCAAGCACCCAGAGAGTGTGTACTAAGTTGCTTCTGTCGTGTTCGGTATTTTCCGACCCCATGGACTGCAGCCTGCCAGGCTCCTCTGTCCATGGGGATTTTCCAGGCACGAATACTGGAGTGGGTTGCCATGCCCTCCTCCAGGGGAATCTTCCCGACTCCCCAGAGATGCAACCCGCGTCTCTTAATAAGTCTCCTGCATTGGCTGGCGGGTTCACCATTAGCGCCACCTGGGAAGCCCCTTCCCCACATAATCTGTTCATGGCGCTACATCATCAGAGGGGTGTCCCGAACCTGGTGAACATGAGTGACAGCAACCCTCCCACTCAGGTTCTTCTAAAAAAAGGGACCCGAGTCTCGCCTCTCCGGCGCCGGGGTGTTAAGTTCCTGAAGAAGCCCACCAGAGTTAGACCAGCTGACCCCTCTTTCTCCTCCAGGGTTCCAACCCCCAAAGTCCGCCCCCTGCCTACCGGTCCCCAACCCCAGATGCCCCATTTCTCCTTCCTCTCCATCTCAGGTCATCCCTCCTGGGCGCCGCCGCCACAGGTCCATCCTTTCGGGTGCCTCCCGTGTCAAGCCTGCCCCTCCCTTCCTTCGGGTCCCCTTCTCCGAGGGCTCGCCGCCTTAGGTTTCCGCTCTCCGCCTCAGGTCATTCCCTCCTTGGCGCCGCCGCCTCAGTCCACCCCTTCGGGTGCCTCCCGCGTCCGGTCTCCCTCGGCCGCTCTGGCTCCTCTTAGAGGCCCCCGCTCACTGCCTCAGGGCGCCCTCTCTCAGGCCCGGCTGTCCCGGGCAAGGGTGGCCGGCCCCCCGGCCCCTCAGCAACCCAGCTTTGATACCTCGGCAGAGTTTCAGCAGCTCCGAATCGCTGAAGCCGCAGCGCCTTAGGAAGGAGCACACCTGCTCCGGGCCCCAGGTTCGGTAGTCCGGGTCGAGGTCGTGGCTCGGGGACGTCTCTGCGTCTGCAGGAGGGGAGTTTGGCGGCGTTCTTGGGCTGCCATCGCGCCGGGGCCGCTTAGGGGTCTTCTGGGAGTCGGCATTCTGCATGGCTACGCACACACACACCTCGCCTCAGCACACTCAAGAACCCCGGCGCCCGACCCGCGCGCAAGCGCACTCGCAGCTCGGCGCCGGCGGCGAGTCGGCTTAATACTGCCAGGCTGCAGGCCGATAGCGCAGGCGCACTGACAGCTCAGGCCTTGGGGCCAGACAGGCCGCCCACTTCAGTCCCCCAGCCCCCCAGCCCCTGCGCAGGCGCTATGAATGGACCTAAACCGCACCCAGGCATTTACGGTAAACCGAGTGAGTAGAAGGAAAAGTGAGGACAGTGCTAATAAGGCGAGGTGGGGGGGGGGGGGGGTGCCGGCAAAGAGTGTACCCAGTACAGGCTGCTACAGTCCAGAGCAGAGGATCTTCTGGTGAACTGAACTTCAGACTATCCCAGGTTTACCCTTGGCCGTATTTCAGATGCCCTAAACTTAAAAGAAACCTGAAAGGCCATAAGGTTGCCCTCATCTTAATTACGAAAAAAGTGGGCCGGAAAGAGAACTGGAACATGCTGGAATGAATTCAAACCTGATGTAAAGCCGTCAGCTTGCATTAACAAGTTCTGCAGTATTGCTGGCCAGTTAGAGGGTCTTGGGGATGTCTGTCCATGAACTCTTAGCCCATCTTCAAGTCTCCATACACCAGCAGATGTCAGACTTCTTTCCAAAAGAATCCTCACCCCTTCACTCCATCCCAGCTCCCTGCCCAGAGGAAAGAAAGTGGACAATCTGATAAGTTAAAATTTATCTTCAAGGACTTTTACTACCTGGTGGTAGCTGCCTATGAAAATGGCAAGCATCTCGCCTTCATTCTTGCCACCCTGGAGCAGGACCCAAACTTACCTATAAATCTTGATCTGTACGGCTGTAAAAGGATTACTACTGCTACTAAAGCTGATACACCTTCCCATCAACCCAACCATAGACCCCTCTAGGAGATAAAGGTTGGATGAGGCAGATTATGATCAAGCAGCATGAACCTGTCAGTGGTCTTGCAGTTGAGCCAAATATTTTTAGCAAACACTTAGAGCTTCATTGTGTGCCAGGCACTGTTCTAAGGGTTTTGCAAGTATTAATTAAGCATCACAGTAACCTTTAAGTGAAGTGAAGTGAAAGTTGCTCAGGTGTGTCTGACACTTTGCAACCCCATGGACTATACAGTCCATGGAATTTTCCAGGCCAGAGTACTGGAGTGAGTAGCCTTTCCCTTCTCCAGGGGATCTTCTCAACCCAGGGATCAAACCCAGGTATCCCACATTGCAGGCTGATTCTTTACCAGCTGAGTCATAAGGGAAGCCCGAGAATACTGGAGTGAGTAGCTTATCTGTTCTCCAGCAGATCTTCCCGACCCAGGAATGGAACTGGGGTTTTCTGCATTGCAAGTGGATTCTTTACTGACTGAGCTATCAGGGAAGCCCACAATAACCTTAAGATGTAAGGAATTGAGGTACAGAGGAATAAGTGATTTGCTCAAAGTCACCCAGCTAGGGAATGATGAAGCCTGAATTTAAACAGGGGGCAATCTAGCTTTTCTCTGAAGCCTCTGCTCCTACTCACTTGCCAACAATTCCTTGCTAATGGAAATTCTGATACAAAATTATTTTATATTAGTTAACCCAAATTTTTCAATTGCTCCCTTATCCCATAGACCCCTGAGGGAAAGTATAGAGAGGTGACCTTGCCCTCCTCTGCACGGAAGGACAGAAGAACCAGGGCCCAAAAAACATATCTTTAAACCCCAGAATATTTTGAGTAAAGAATGTTTTTCAAGACTTGTGAAACCAAAACCACAAGGGCAAGGAAGTCAAAGAGACACGTAACATATATATGTGAAAGATATATATTTAAACTTGAACATGGCTGTTTGAAAATTTATGTTTATAAGACTTGTGGGAAAACCTGCCCTGACAGCAAGGTTTCTTGGACAGTAGAAGGTGATATAAGCAGGGTTTTAAGTTTAATCAGTTGGGTTTGTTCAAAGCAGTTGCTTTTGAGAAATTAATTTTCTATTTGTTTTTGCTTGTTAAAGAGTTGTTTTTGCTTGTTAAAGAGTATGATTTATGCCATAGCTATTATGTTTCCCCTAATCTACTTCATAGGGCCCCTAAATCTTACACAAAGTTGGTTGGTTTCTTGTGGAAGGTCACATGGCTGGTAAGTGACAGACTCAAGATTCAGAACTGACTCCAAAACTTGGATGGTTTCTAGTTTGCTGCTTTACTTCCACTTGGTCCTGGTGATTCTGTTTCATCCAGTCATTCCACAACCTGGAAACAAATGCCTACTAGACACAGGCCCTCTGCTCTGGTCATATTGAGAGAAATGAATATTCACGAGCTCCTCTGATGTCAATCTCACCATAGTTAGAACTAGAAAAAAACAACTCAAAGTTCAATTAATTTAAGGCCCCTTGTTTAATGACCTTGAATACCCTCAGCAAGTCCTTCCTGCTCTTCCAAGCTAGCTTCCACCCACCCAGCTGAATTGGGCAATTTTATTCCTGGCACCATTAACTTTGTGGTTTTACATCTCTCCACAACTTCCTCTTCAACCAGCACTGCTAGTTCTCAGTGCCATCTAGCACCACTCCCTGGTTCTCTCATTGAACCTAACCTCCTCAAGGACCTTGTCTGTTCCATCTGCCAAATTCCCAAAGCAAGCCAAAATTCTTTTTTTTTTTTAAATATATAGATTTCTTTGTCTGATAAAAATAATGTTCAAGAAAGAAAACTTGGAAAACAAAATGCGTATATACACACATACAGATCCAAAGATACAGATCCTGCTACATACAGATCCTGGTGCATGCCCCATAAGTCTTTTTCTTTTTTCTTTTTTCATAAGTCTTTTTTGGTTCATTGATGCAGAAACTTATCTGCATGTTTGTCAGGGAATTCTTTGTTAAAAAAAAAAAAAGAGTGAACTGGCAAAATGATAATAGCTAACATATTTGATCCCATCACTTCATGGGAAACAGATGGGGAAACAGTGGAAACAGTGTCAGACTTTATTTTGGGGGGCTCCAAAATCACTGCAGATGGTGATTGCAGCCATGAAATTAAAAGACACTTACTCCTTGGAAGGAAAGTTATGACCAATCTAGATAGCATATTCAAAAGCAGAGACATTACTTTGCCAACAAAGGTCCGTCTAGTCAAGGCTATGGTTTTTCCAGTGGTCATGTATGGATGTGAGAGTTGGGCTATGAAGAAGGCTGAGCACCGAAGAATTGATGCTTTTGAACTGTGGTATTGAAGAAGATTCTTGAGAGTCCCTTGGACTGTAAGGAGATCCAACCAGTCCATCCTAAAGATCAGTCCTGGGTGTTCATTGGAAGGACTGAGGCTGAAACTCCAATACTTTGGCCACCTCATGCAAAGAGTTGACTCATTGGAAAAGACCCTGATGCTGAGAGGGATTGGGGGCAGGAGGAGAAGGGGATGACAGAGGATGAGATGGCTGGATGGCATCACCGACTTGATGCACATGAGTTTGAGAGAACTCCGGGAGCTGATGATGGACAGGGAGGCCTGGCATGCTGCAATTCATGGGGTCGCAAAGAGTCAGACACAACAGAGAGACTGAACTGAACTGAACTGAACATATTTGAGTACCTACTATGAATCAGATAGTCTATTTGTGCTTTACTTTATATACATAATTTCCAATCCTTATAACAATGTCATTAGATAGATATTATACTAGCTGATCCTCTTTGGTTATAAATACGTTCATTCATTCATTCCATCAATATTAATATATACTGGGTACGTACTAATTTGTTTGGCACCTGGGACACAACAATGAACCAAAGAAACAAAAACCCCTGCCCCAGTGAAACATATTCTAGCTGGGGGAGACTGGCAATGAATAATAGTCTAATTAACAAGAATAAAGTTAGAAGATGGTACTTTGGAACAAAGTTTTTAAAGAGGAGTAGAGGAGGAGGATAGAGTCACAGTTTTGAGTAGTGGGGAAACTTTTGAGAACATGAAATTTCTTCCTCAACCATGCAGGTATCTGGAGGAAAAGCATTCCAGACAAAGAGAACACCAAGTGCAAAGGCTTTTGAAACAGGAGCATGCTGGGTGTTAAGAAATAGCAAAGAGACCAGTGTGGATGGGCAAAGTGAGCAAAGGGGAAGTACTAAGAGATTAAGTCAAGGAGGGTGCAAATCATGTGGAAACATGAGGGCTACCAGCTGCAAGTTGCTTTAAGGTCCCATCTTTATGGCTTCATATCTAGAAATAAAAGAAAGCCTCTGCTCCTCCAGTTTAAATGTAAGGGAATGACTTCAACAAGTCTGGATTGCTTTCATTCCTGGACCAGTTGTGTTATGAAATGATTGACCTAATCAGGATATATGTTACCCCTTGGGTTAGAGGGCAAGGTCTAGTATCAGGAAGAAGAGACTTGTTTCTGGACAAAGATTCCTGGTGTTATTTAAGAAATTTGGAAATGAAGCCCAGGGAGGTGAAATGACTTGCCAAAGGCCACACCCTTGTGTTAAGTGCTTTGGGATTTGAACCTAGATCAGCCAGGTGATGCTAGTGGTAAAAAACCTGCCTGCCAGTGCAGGAGACGTGAGACAGAGATTTGATCCCTGGGTTGGGAAGATCCCCTGGAGAAGGGCGTGGCAACCCACTCCAGTACTCTTGCCTGGAGAATCCCGTGGACCGAGGAGCCTGGCAGGCTACAGTTCATAGGTTCGCAGAGTCAGACATGACTGAAGCAACTTAGCACACACGCACAGCCTTGAAAACCACTGTTCTGTTCCGTAACTTGAGCTGGGTATAAGTTCTATTGCTTTTAGGCAGTCACAGGGAGTGGCCAACTCTTCCTATAGAGTTTCACTTATGGTGACTTCCTAGGAGTGCCTCAGTGTATGGGGTGGAGTGACCATGTATTTGGGAGTTAGGATGCTCAAACATTTGAGGGAGTGGCCAGACTTCAGTGGGTTGCTCCTGAGTAAACATAGTTCATGAATCCTTTTAAACTCACTGCTTACAGCCAGTCTCCACTTGTATTTCAACTTATATTCAGCTTTGTACTCAGTCGTCTCAGTGGTCTTGTGTCTTTAGGGGTAAATCCTCTCAGTTCCAAACCTCCCAGTAAAGTCAAGGTTCTGAGCCTTTATTTGGGGGTCCTCTGCGGCTGGCTTTCTCTGGAAAGGGAATGGTTCATCTTGGTCAGTACTCGGTTGTGGGGAATTAGGTTTCTAAAGGCACTGCCATTGTTCAGAACTCCAGATCAATTAATGTTTAAAACTTACGGGCCTTCCTCTTGTTAATTTCTTTTGCGTTGGACTAAAATCACCTGCAATGATTTGAAACTCTGTTGGTCTACTTTTGGCTTGTTCAGAATTTCAAAATTAGTTTATTTGTGTGCTCAACTGGAGAAAAACTATAGTACAAAACAAAGAGAATGTGAAGCGTATTTCAATTCATATTTTGAGGCCTCCAATCATAATTAATGTATCTGCTACTATTGCTTCCCCCTGAGAAACTAACTCACAATTATGTCAAAAGATTTCCAAGCTAGAAAAATCCTCTGAGGCTTCTGAGAACTCTCTTTTTCCAAATCTTTTTTTTCTGTCCCTCTGAGTATCTGTCATAAAGCTCTCCTCATTGCTATCCATCTCTTTCTGAACTTCCTTATTTTTTTGTAACACTGAACTTGATCCCCTGCAGAAGACTATCCATACTGCCCATCCTGTAATGGCAGCCCATTTTAAAGCCAGGTCCAATGAGGATGGCACCATACCATTACATATATCCTCTGAACTAAGGCATGTAAATCTACCCTTCAAGCACTATTAATTGGACATGCTCTTTAGCATGCCATTTAGCATGTCCAGTTAATAGTGACATGATAAAGCTAACCAACAATGTTGCCTGGGCAAAACATAATTTTTTTTTTTTTTTTTTACATCTCAGTTAGAAATCTCCCTAATACAAAGAAGCAAACTGAGGATGAAGTAGTTGGATGGGTGGATCAGCCTATGGTGTTATTTACAGTAAGTTATACCTTATGAATCTTTGTGAAAGTGGAAATGTAGTTCTAGAGGCAGTTCATATTTCACCCATTCCTTTTCATCATTCCCCATATCTCTCATGTTTATCTCAAAGGCTTGTAACCTCTCTGGGAACTCTTATCTAGACCACCTCCCTCCAATTCCTAAAATTGAAAAAAAAAAAAAAAAGGAGGGGGAAGGGAGAGAAGAAGACTTTTAAATATACAGCTGCTGGAGTTCCCTGGTGGTGCAGTGGATAAGAATCAGCCTGCCAATGCAGGACACGGATTCGATAACTGACCTGGGAAGATTCCACGTGTCTCAGAGCAAGTAAGCCTGTGTGCCACAACTACTGAGCCCACGTGCTACACCTAGTGAAGCCCACATGCCTTAGAACCCATACCCTGCAACAAAAGAAAGCACTGCAATGACAAGCCCATGCACCACAATGAAGAGTAGCTTCTGCTCGCTGCAGCTAGAGAAAACCTGAAAGCAGCAAGAAGGAAGGCCCAGGAACCAAAAATAAAGTGAATAAATAAATTGTTAAAGATAAATAAATAAAAATACAAGCTGCCATAGAAGTACCTTTGCCCAGAAATCCAGTTTAAGAAAAGTTTTAAAACAAAAACTATAAGGTCTCTGTTTGCATCTGTCTGTATGTTCATGTGTGTGTGTTAGTCCCTCAGTCGTGTCTGACTCTTTCCGACCCTGTGGACTGTAGCCCACCAGGCTCCTCTGTCCATGGACTGCCCAGGCAAAGATACTGGAGTGGCTTGCCATTTCCTTTACCAGGGGATCTTCCCGACCCAGGGATTGAACCTGGGTCTCCTGCATTGTAGGCAGATGCTTTACTATATGAGCTATTAGGGAAGACCATGTTTATATGTGTCTATATATAAATATATTGTGAATGAAGTGAAGTGAAGTCGCTTAGTCGTGTCCAACTCTTTGCGACCCCATGGACAGTAGCCAACCAGGCTCCTCTGTCCATGGGATTTTCCAGGCAATAATACTGGAGTGGGTTGCCATTTCTTTCTCCAGGGAATCTTCCCAACCCAGGGATCAAACCTGGGTCTCCTGCATTATAGGCAGACGCTTTACCGTCTGAGCTACCAGGGAAGTCCTACCTTTGGATAGTGCTGCTAAAATGAATCTGTAAAAGAGTTCTATTTCATTGGCTTAACACAAACAAGCACTATATAAATTAAGTCTATTTGCAAAAATGTAATAGAACCTAACCCAAATGTTTTTCAAGTTCACATGATCTAGGGTGAATCTTTAGGAAATAAAAGCTAGTTTAAGTTTGTTGGTTTAATACAGACATTCCTTTAGCATTGCCAACATTAAGTATAACACTTTTTAAGGAGTTTTTAAAAAAATAAGTTTATTTATTTATTATTTATTTCTGGCTGTGCTAGGTCTTTGTTGCTGTGCACAGTTTTTCTTTAGTTGTGGTGAACACGGGCCCTAGGGCATGTGAGCTTCAGTAGCTGTAGCTCATGGGCTCTGGAGCACTCTGGCTCAGCAGATGTGGTACATAGGCTTAGCTGCCCCTTGAGATGTGGAATCGTCTCAGGCTAGGGATTGAACCCATGTCTCCTGCATTGGCAGGTGGATTTGTAACCCCTGATCACCAGGAAAATCTCAAATATAATGTTTTATTCTACTTAGGTTTACTAAAAGTCAAATAAGCTCATGTTATCTCTGTTACAAAATTTGTCAGTCAGAAAAATAACTTAGGAGGATGACTGATGTTATCTAATGTTTGGTGAAGTATTTTAATAGGAGATCTAAACATGTTTGTTAAGAACAAATGAATTAAATGTAAATAAGTTGAGTTTTTAGGCAAACTTTTTAGCAATGATATATCTGCTTAAAATCCATGGGGTCACAAAGAGTTGGCTACAACTTACGCACTGAACAATAACTTAAAATAGTTTCCCAGGGGGGCTTCCCTGGTGGTCCAGTGGCTAAGACTCTGTGCTCCCAAAGCAGGGGGCCTGGGTCCAATCCCTGGTTAGGGAACCATATCCCACATGCCACAGCTAAAAATCCTGCATACCAGAAAGTAAAGATCCCATGTGCCGCAACTAAGACCCCAGGTAACCAAATAAATATTTTAAAAAAATAAAATGGTTTCTCAAATCTCACTGGTAACTTACACCCTTAGAGTTTTACTAAATTAATAAGTTAAATTTTAAGTTAAATTCATTGAATATCTAAGTTATTTCCAAATAATTTCCAAATTAGATATTGAATTAATTACTGAACATAGACTTCTTTTTACAGAGAAACTAAAGTATTTGATGCCAGTCTGAGAAATTTTCTATGAGAAAGCACTTTTCTAGAAATGATAAAAATTATTTATAAGGTTGCCAGTATACAGAATGCCAATGTAAAACATAGTTCATAATTGCTATTTAGTTCTTATTCATTTTCAAATTAAAGTTTTCTAAGGATTTTTAAGTGGGGAAGTTAAAAATCTTAAGGATTTTTAAGTTGGTGTTGGAGAAGACTCTTGAGAGTCCCTTGGACTGCAAGGAGATCCAACCAGTCCATCCTAAAGGAAATCAGTCCTGAATATTCATTGGAAGAACAGATGCTGAAGCTGAAGCTCCAATAATTTATCCACCTGATGTGAAGAACTGACTCATTGGAAAAGACCCTAATACTGGGAAAGATTGAAGGAAGGCAGGAGGAGAAGGAGATGATAGAGGATGAGATGGTTGGATGGCATCACCGACTCAAAGGATATGAGTTTGAGCAAGGTCTGGGAGTTGGTGATGGACAGGGAGGCCTAGCATGCTGCGGTCCATGGGGTCACAGAGTCAGACACAAATAAACAATTGAACTGAAGGATTTTTAAAAAATGCTAATATATGTGATTAAAGCTAAATAAAAAGACAAATAAGTAAAAACATCTCCATATATGAGGAAAGTAGGATGTCTATTTTCCGTAAAAGAAAGTTTATGAAGAAGGAATCTTTAGGAAGGACTTTCATGCCTGGTTAAGACTAGAAATGATTGAAATGAATTTAATTAAATGAGTTTTAATATCAAAAGTAAACTGGTACAAAATTGGAATTTGTTTTTCTGTGTTTAAAGGACAAAGTATTTTTTTTTTTTCCTAATGGTCTGTTCTTCAAATAAGAGATTATGAAAGGTTTTCTTTTTAACTTTAAGTAAGCAATATGTTTGGCTTTCTCCCTCTGTTAAAAGGACAGTTTTTTGTTTTTGATTTTTTTTCCTATCTGTCTGCTCTTGATAATAAGAAATAAGGAAGATTTTTCTTTACCTTTAAGTAATATGCCTAGGGAAAAAAACAAAGATCTTGTGTCTTATCAAAATAATCATGTCTTTATCATATGATAACTTAAGTAATGCAAGTCCTCTTGATAACTAAGATTTGCTCAGAACTGTGGTGGTGGTTCAGTCGCTCAGTGATGTCCGACTCTTTGCGACCCCATGAACTGCCAGGTTCCACTATCCATGGGATTCTCCAGGCAAGAATACTGGAGTGGGTTGTCATTTCCTTCTCCAGGGGATTTTCCAGATGTAGGGATCCAACTCAGATCTCCTGCATTGCAGGTGTTCTTTTGCACTGCAGGTGGACTCTTTGCCTCTGAGCCCTCTGAGAAGCCTAACCTTCCATATTTGCCTGTGAATTCTTTGTTATTTTAGTTAAATGAATAACTAAGCATTGTTTCACAGTGATATATGATCCTATTTGATGATTTTAAAACTTTTTGGATATTTTTGACAGACTTACCCAAATCAAATTCCAAATGAATTTTTTGACTTAGAACTAACTTGAGATAAGAGATATTCTAGAGATCTCAAAGATTTATTCTCTCATTGTAAAGGAAGAGATATTAAACTAATTAGATATACTCGATATGTTTAAATTGTAGGGGAAGAATTGTCAAATAAACAATGGTTAGCCTTCTTTATGTTGTGTCTATATGGGTATGTGTTTTAGGTGTTCAAGAAATTGTGTGAAATTCCTAGAAGTCTGATATGTCCTGACATAAAATGTTGTCTGTCATCAAATAGAGGCTCACACTAAAAGGAATGAGTATAAGGGGAAAGTCCTAGCTGACTTTCATGCAAAGGCAGCAGCAACAGAATATGTAAATATTGTGGCATTTGTGGATGAAATCCATTCTGCTTCTTCAGAAGAACTGACCTCTTGTTGTCAGACTTTTCCTATCCTGATATCTTGTAACATGGCAACAGACTGCTCCTGAATCAGAGAAATTAAGATGGGTAAACACTGGATGTAAATTAAATTAACAGTGGGGGCTACAGGAAAACCAGAACAACTGCTTGGTACTTCCTGGCTTCCTGGCAAACTAAGTTTTGTTTTTTGGTTTGTTTTTTTTTCAGTCTTTGCACTCTACCTACCATAGTGCATTTATGATGACTAATCATTTAAGCTGCTGTCGTCCAAAGCACTGTCTTTGGTTTTGCTTAATCTCAGATCTACACCTTCAGGAAAAAACAGACTGGTGACTGTATCTACTTACTGGAAATGACACCTTAACAGTGATGTCTTCCAACCTTGCTGGAGGGGACCTTTACAGGTATTGTTAACTAAATTTGTGCTGCTAAACCTAAGGACATTGACGCATAGATTCATGTTTCTCATTTAAAGAAGGTACCGTCTCCTTCCTGGATGTCACAACAAGTCTACAGACCTGAAAGCAAAGTTAATCAGACAAAGTTCAGGATAATGAAGCAGATGAAATCTGTTGTGAACGGCTTTCCCAAGATTCTGGACCGCATGGACCGTCTAGTGCAGGAGTCTCTAGCCTCCAGGATCTAATGCCTGATGACCTGAGGTGGAGCTGATGTAATAATAATAATAGAAATAAAGTACACAAGTGTAATGCACTTGAATAATCACAAAACTGGTCCCTGGTGCTAAAAAGGTTGAGAACTGCTGAATGTCATACAATAAGTCATATGAAAAAAACAAATAATTGCTATGAATGACCTAATACCAGGTCTTGGAGAAATACTAAAAGGAATAATGATAGCTAGACATCTGGAGATGACTGACCACTCCAATAAGATTCTTCCTAATAAAGCTTTTTGAACTTTTCTTATTTTGAGTGCCTCTGAAGTCTCACTTCCTAGATTACTCCTTGTTGCTCAAATATGGCCATAAACTTTCTAAAACCGTATCTTTCACATAGACACCTTTTTCCCTCCTCTGTGTGACAAGACTCTCTGGGAAGAGCCTTCCTGGCACAGGGGAAGTTGATGCTGATCTCAAATAACCAGATGGTTGATCATTGATGCCTCCCAAAGAAAGATCTTGATCAAAAGGGGGAAATGGGAAAGAAAAGTCAAAATGGAGTAGGTATTGCTAAGAGAGGTCACTAAGATGGAGCTGAAAGGCCATTGAGGAAACAGGACTTGTGCATATCTCAGCCTGGAGGGAAACTGAACTTTGACCATTTTTGTCTTAACACAGGCATCCAGAACATCTGCCAGAAATTCAAGATACTTATTGACCTTACCCCAAAACAACTAGTGGCAGTTTATTCCTTAATAGCAAATGCTTCTTTATGTCAGAGTCAATGACAAGTCTCACCCAAACACAAAACTGTCACAACCTTGTGACGTTTGTCTTGTAAGCCTGATTCATTTTCTTCTCCTGAGCACTCTTTTGGTTTTCACCTAAATCTATGTCTCCTGAACTGCAATTCTTAATACCCTAACGAAGTCTTTGTATGTAACCCAGAAGCACATTTGCAGAACATTTATTATGTCACCTTTTGCCCTACCTCCAGTTACTTTTATCCCACAACTAAGACTGTTACCAAAATGAACTTGGGTCCCTTACCTCCTGTGCAGCAAAAACAATTTATTAACACCTGGTTGTAGTGATGAAAGGGCTTCCCTGGTAGCTCAGCTGGTAAAGAATCCGCCTGCAATGCAGGAGACCTGGGTTCGATCCCTGGGTTGGGAAGGTCCCCTGGAGAAGGGAACAGCTACCTACTCCAGTATTCTGGCCTGGAGAATTCCATGGACTGTATAGTCCATGGGGTTGCAAAAGTTGGACATGACTGAGCGACTTTCACTTTCAGTTTCATAGTGATGAAAAGTACAGCATTTATTGCAGGTACCAAACGTGGGGTATGGGCAAAAGACCCAAACTCTGATGAGGGGTTTTAGGGAACAGTTTTTAAAGGCAACTTTTGGGTGAGGGCTGCAGAGTGCACAGCTTTCTTCTGATTGGGGGATGGTGAGGTAATGGGTTATATTCCAGGAATCTTGTGCTCCGCATGAAGTCACCATCCTCCACCTGGGCAGGGAGACTTAGTTCCTGGAAAAACAACTCAAGATATGTATTGGATTGTTATGTGTATCTCTTGAGGAAGACCTAGGACTCTTTTATTGCTGCACTCTTGTCATTACTTTTCTACTTAACTGCTTTTCCTTTGTTTCTTCATTCCCTCATTTCTCTAAGAAGTAATTGTTTGAATCTGCCCTTTGGAACTCAGGGAAGATCTAGAAGGCTGAAACCTTCTTCCTACATATGAGAAATGGGGGACATGGAAGAGCTTTTGTACTCAGGAGGGCTCTGCAGTATCCTGCTCAGTTTTTAGACCATCCTACTTATCCCATAAGCACTCCAGTCCTTCTGCCTTCAGGGAGGCAGATCTGAGACTTGTTCTCCCATCTCTTCACTTGGCTTTCTTGTGTATAAACTTTGACTGTAAACCTTGGCATTTCAGTATTTGGCTCACTGCATATTGGGCAAATGGACCTGGTTCAGTAACACTAACTGTGCTAGCACCTTAATTTTGGTTTTCCAGCCTCCAAAACTGTTGAGAAAATGAATTTGTGGTTTAAGCCACCCAGTCCATGGTATATTGTCATGGCAGCCCTAGCAGACTTGATACACACCTCCAACATGCTTGTACTATGTGATATCCACTCCTGAGCTGATGTCCTGAGGTCGGACATTTTGACTTAGTAGTTCGCAGTGTTTGGGCCCCAAACTTCTGACAACTGTGGAGTTGGTTACAACCAAGAACCCTTGTGCTGTTGCATAGCATGCAAAATAAAGTCTAATACATACTTGTCTATTTCTCCACTCTAAGTGTGCTATCATTTATATTTATCATTACATTATCATATGATAATATCATATAATAAATATATATTTATCATTTATCATATTTAAAAAGTACATATTAATTCAAATGTTAAGAAAGGCTTTGATCTTTTAAAAAATATTCTTTCCTCAAAGTTAAGTATCTGTTACATAGTAATCCTTCTCATCTAAAAACATGACTCTATCTCAAGAAGATCTAAAGGCATTTTAGTGTTTGGGAGTTGTTAAATACTGTGATTGACAAGGAAAATAGTTTCAGAATTTTTATTAAGGGGAGGTGGGGCCTCCCTGGTGGCTCAGATAGTAAAGAATCCACCTGGAATGCAGGAGACCTGGGTTCAATCCCTGGATTGGGAAGATCTCCTATAGAAGGGAATGGCTACCTATTCCAATATTCTTGCCTGGAGAATTCCACGGACAGAGGAGCCTGATGGCTAGAGTCCATGGGGTTTCAAAGAGTCAGACACAACCAAACAACTAACACTTTCACTTTTCTTTTACTTTATGAACATCCAGGACTGGTCTCCTTTAGGATGGACTGGTTGGATCTCCTTGCAGTCCAAGGGACTCTCAAGAGTCTTCTCCAACACCACAGTTCAAAACCATCAATTCTTCGGCGCTCAGCTTTCTTCACAGTCCATCTCTCACATCCATACATGACCACTGGAAAAACCATAGCCTTGACTAGATGGACCTTTTTTGGCAAAGTGATATCTCTGCTTTTCAATATGCTATCCAGGCTGGTCATAACTTTCCTTCCAAGGAGTAAGTGTCTTTTAATTTCATGGCTGCAGTCACCATCTGCAGTGATTTTGGAGCCCCCCAAAATAAAGTCTGCCACTGTTTCCCCATCAATTTTCCCATGAAGTGATGGGACCAGATGCCATGATCTGAGTTTTCTGAATGTTGAGCTTTAAGCCAACTTTTTCACTCTCCTCTTTCACTTTCATTAAGAGGCTTTTTAGTTCCTCTTCACTTTCTGCCATAAGGGTGGTGTCATCTGCATATCTGAGGTTATTGATATTTCTCCCGGCAATCTTGATTCCAGCCCAGCATTTCTCATGATGTACTCTGCATATAGTCCACATCAAAAAATCTTAAAAAAAAGACTCGAATGTGCATTTGCATGTGCAATTATGAAAGTTAGTTCATGTGTCTGGTGTACATGGTCACCTGTGTGCATCCTCTATAACTGGTTATGCGTTTGTGTACTTTACTGCACAGTACTGTATAGAGTACAATAGTACAATATTTTCATTTCAAGCCCAGGATGTCTGTAAGCAAGTGAAAAGGAGTGGTGATGTAGCTGGTATTGCTAAGAAGCACCAAGTGAAAACAATGGAACTTTCTGTGCAACACGAAGAGCTTACTAATGAAAGCCTGATGGAATTGGAGGCCCAGAGGAAGGACAAATAGAGACAAGAGGAAGAAGTAATAACTGAAGAATGGAGGAGGTTCATGACACAGGAAATGGTGAGGGGGTTTCCTTATTTGAGGAGGCACTGTTAGTTTCTGAGGCCCAGGAGCCGAGTGGAGAACAGTGCACAAAGCATGCAGCAGCCATCAGAAAGCAATCCAGTGCTGCCATGGCATCTACAGTGAGAAAAAGAGCTGCTACCCAGGCATCACAGGCCTCCCTGGTGGCTCAGAGGGTAAAGTGCCGGCCTGCAACGTGGGAGACCTGGGTTCTGTCCCTGGGTCGGGAAGATCCCCTGGAGAAGGAAACGGCAACCCACTCCAGTATTCTAGCCTGGAGAATCCCATGGAAGGAGGAGCCTGGTGGGCTACTTCACTTTCACTTTCACCCAGTCATCACTGGACCATTTTTTCAAGCGGGTTCAGTTCAGTTCAGTTGCTCAGTCGTGTCCGACTCTTTGTGACCCCATGACCTGCAGCTCTCTAGGCTTCCTTGTCCATCACCAACTCCCGGAGCTTACTCAAACTCATATCAAGCGGGTAGATAGAGTTGAATCCAGCAAGGAATCAGAACCTGTGCCATCAGTGTCAAGTGTGAGTGATATTGCAGCTTGCCCTCCTCTTTTTGCTGATGATCCTTCAGCTCTACCATCTCCCACCCTCTCTCCCTCCTCCAGTTAGTAACTCTTCTTGCCTGCTCACTTGATGCCAGCCCCTATGCCAGGTGTTGTACTGTACTACTGTACTTTTTAAGGTACTGTACTGTAAGATTAAAAATGTTTTTTGTCTTTGTTTTTTATGTATGTGAAAAGTATTATAAACCTATTTACAGTATAGTACTGTATAGTCAATTATGTTAGTTGGGTATCTAGGCTAACTTTGTTGGACTTATGAACAAATTGGACTTAAGAACGCACTCTTGGAATGGAACTTGTTCGTTTGTAGGGGACTTGCTGTATTGTATTTTCCTATATTGTGAGTTAGAGTATGCCAATACACATAGTAATGTTTAAGATACTCTTATTTGGGGGACTTCCCTGGTGGTCCAGTGGCTAAGACTCCCCACTTCCAATGCAGGGAATGTGGGTTCGATTCTTGGTCAGGGAACTAAGATCCCACTGCTGCAGCCAAAATAAACAGACACAACTGAAAACAAAACAGTAAGATGCTCTTATTCGCATATTTTCAAAAGACTGAGAAAACGTCTATCCCTACTAATGAGAAGTATAATTTACATGTGAGGCAGCTTTAGGGAACTGACATTGTCCCATCCAGTGTGCGCTGAGTATCTGGGAATAAGCTGGCACTGGATTCTGAGCAGGTGAGCAGGGTTCCTTGGAGAAAAAGACCCTTTTCAGTGCCAACCTGACTCAATTTTCAGGATGTTGGTGAAAGCTGATGGTAAAGTAGGAAATTTAGGGAACATGTAATAAAGGCAAGGAATCTAGAGCTCCCAAGAGGCAACTGGGAGAGAGGGTTTGGAAGTGAAGGACTGAAGGGAGAAGATTGTTACTGGACCACTTAATCACCCCTCTCCATCCCCAAATATTTGTTGTGAGCAACTTTTTGGTTGGAAAGTTTTCAACAAGTTGAATTTCCTCTGTGTGTGATGGGAGTGAGAAGATCTGTTCCAAAACAGAAAGAAGAAGTAAGAATGTTTCCCACAGAAAAGAGAGAATTTAGACAGTTAGCACTCCCCACAATCTGTCACCTCAAGATTAATATCAAAAGACTCAGTTTTGAAAAGTTTACAGGTTAGAATTGGGCTGCTGTCCATCCAAGGGTGGATGGATAAACAAAATGTGGTCGATACACATAATGGCATATTTACTCATCTTTAGAAAGAAGGAAATTCTGACACATGCTACAACATGCATGAACCCAGAAGTTACTATGCTAAGTGAAATAAGCCAATCAGAAAAGAAAAAGTACTGTATGATTTCACCTAGGTGAAGCATCTAAAGTAGTCAAAATAAGAGAAACAGAAAGTAGAATGATGGTTGCTAGGGGAAGGGAGGGACAGGGAAAAGGGAGCTGTTGTTTAATGGGTATAAAGTTACAGTTTTGCAAGATGAAGGAGTTCTGGAGATTGGTTGCACAACATGAATGTTAATGCCAGTAAACTGTATACTTAAAATGATTAAATGATCAGTTTTATGTTATACATATTTTATCACACAAAACCCCCCGATTTCATTGAATTTTAAAAAAATGGACTATAGAACCAGAGTGCTTAGGTTTGAATCTTGTGACCTTGGGCAAGTTACTTAAACTCTCTGAGCTTTAATTTCCTCCTCTGTAAATAGTTTTGTTATAAGGTTTTATGGGAATTTGGTGTGGCACATAGAAAATGCTTAGTACATTTTGTCATTCACTAGTACATTGTTCAGTTACTCAGTTGTGTTTGACTCTGCATGACCCCATGGGCTGCAGCATGCAAGGGTTCACTGTCCTTCACCATCTCCTGGAGCTTGCCCAAACTCAAGTCCATTGAGTCGGTGATGCCACTCAACCATCTCGTCCTCTGTCGTCCCCTTCTCCTCCTGCCTTCAATCTTGCCCAGCATCAGGGTCTTTTATAATGAGTCAGCTGTTTGCATCAAGTGGCCAAAGTATTGGAGCTTCAGCTTCAGCATCAGTCCTTCTAATGAACATTCAGGACTGATTTCCTTTAGGATTGACTGGTTTGATCTCCTCACAGTCCAAGGGACTCTCAAGAGTCTTCTCCAACACCACAGTTCAAAAGCAACAATTCTTTGGCTTTCAGCCTTCTTTATGGTCCAACTCTCATATCCATACATGACTACTGGAAAAATCATAGCTTTGACTATGTGGACCTTTGTTGGCAAAATAATGTCTCTGTTTTTTAACATGTTGTCTAGGTTTGTCATAGCTTTTCTTCCAAGGAGTAAGTGTCTCTTAATTTTGTGGCTGCAGTCACAAAGAGTTGGACGTGACTCAGTGGCTGAACAACAACAACAAATATGCCCCCTTGTTCAATGCAGTATGTACATGCTTAGTACATGTGAGATATAATTATTATAAAAAGAAACCTGGGGAACTTCCTTGGTGGTCCAGTGGTTAAGAGTCTGTGTTTCCACTGCAGTGGGAGGCGTTGGGGCTGGGGGTTCAACCCTTGGTTTGGGGAACTAACATCCTTCATGCCAAGAGGCCAAGAAAACCACCAAAAAAACAACAGAGAAAGCATCACTAAGCCTTTTGTTTCAGTTCACTAATTTGGCAAATGTTGAGCCTGTACTTCCTTCAATGTGTCATTCTATACTCTGGGAAAACTATAGAAAAAATGTTCCACCTACATGGTGCTTCATTCACTAGTGGGTGGTGGATTCAGATAATACATGAGTAGACTATACATTCTGGTAAGAAAAAGAAAACATACTAAGCAAAGAGTTGGACACGACTGAGCGACTGAACTGAACTGAACTGAACTGAAGAGTATAGGAAAGGCTAGGAAGTGCTATGAGCTGACACTTGAGCAGAGACCCAAATGAAGTAAGGGAGCCTGTGGGGTACTCCACTATGTAATGAATATCTCGTATTTTAGCCAACTTGCATCATCATATTATAGATTAAATAGTGTCTAATTTTTAACTTTGCAAACATTAGACTCACTAAATTTATTCCAAATGCCAGTATCTAAAACAAATTCAACAAAGAAATAAATCTAAAACCTTTTAAATCTTTATTTTTTTCCTTGAAAGTACCAGATTTAATAGAAAATATCACACTGTAAAACAAGTCCATTGATTCATTAGGTTAAAATAGAATGACAGGACTTCCCTGGTGGTCCAGTGGTTAAGAATGTCCTCTGCCAACGCAGGGGACATGGGTTCAATTCTTGGTCAAAGATTCCAGATACTGCAGGGCAGCTAAGCCCATGCGCCACAACTACTGAGCCTGTGCTCTAGGGCCTGAGAGCTGCAACTACTGAAGCCTGAATGCCCTAGAGCCTGTGCTCCACAACAGAAGCCACTGCAATTAGAAGCCCCCACAGTGAGAAGCCCGCACAACTGCAACTAGAGAGCAGCCCCCACTTGACTCAACTAGAGAAAGCCCACACACAGCAACGAAGATCCAGTGCAGCCAAAAATAAATAAATCTATAATAATAAACTTTAAAAATGAAAACAAAAACAGAATGATAGCACAATCACGTATAAAAGCTAAAAATGAAACGCTGGTAACAAACACAGCAGTTAAAGACAGGCCTGAGCCAGGCTCTGAAAGACCTTTCCAGAAATAGAGGCAGGAGCGACTTCAAACACTGGGAGGAGGAGGAGGCAGCATCCAGACCATCAAGACATAAGAGGGAATGGAAGGCAGAGCGATAGACTCATCCTGTGAACAAGGAGTGAAGGGTAATGGGGCAAAAGTGTACTTCCTGATATTCTGAGAACATCAGACCACACCACACAGACCCAGGAGGTTAGAAGGGCAGAACATTTTAAGTGGAGAGAGGATATTAGACAACTGTAGAAGCACTTGATATATTTCCTGGCTGTCAACTCTTAGGGACACAGAAAACATGTCTCTCTGGTATTGTTTCTAAATTCATAATTGAGCTATTTCCCCTGACCCCATAACCCTGGCTCAACGTAACATTGAGTCTTGGTTGTGTCTGTTGCCCCCATGAACTTCCTACCTACGAATGAGTGTATATTAAGAGAGGCACCATAGTGAGACCTTGGAACAAAACACAGGATCTCTGCCTTTCTCCTGGTGCTGGAGCGTCCCCGAGGGATAGGAGTCTGATGAGGCTGGGCCCGTTGAGGAACTGAGTTCATAGGCAAAAGCCTTCTCTTTAGCCCCACCCACCTGAATCCTCTCTCAAGGAGGCCTTTGAGTTCATTGAAAGGCCAACTGAGAGAGCAGAAAAAAAAAGCTGGCAAAGTTTTCCTAGCTGGGGAAAAACAGCGAGGGAGAGTTTTCTTCCCATGGCACATGTTACCGACTAAAGGAACAGCTGCCTTACACTGATTTTAGACATTGAGTTTGTTCCTTAATCCGGAACAATGATTCTAAAACAAGGGGCAGGCCTACCCAAGACAGGCTTTTAAGACTTTCCAAAGAGGTTTTGTCCAATACACACATAAGCTCCAAACTCCCTCTCAATTGAGAATCAGTGCATGTAATGATAGACATTCCTGACAGGAGTATATTGTGCACATGAACAGTGTTAGAGACACAATAACAAGTTTAAAACCCCGAACCTGTGGGGCAAACATCAAAATTATGTAGTGATTTTTTTTCTGATTAAATTATAAATTAGCTGAATTCCATGACTAGACTCCACACTGCACCACCAAGAACAAGTTCACCCATTTAGCTAGTAACCATACTAGATTAAAGAAAAACAATTCTGTCCTCCTAAAGACAATCTTCAGAGAGACCCACCTGTCCCAGTGAGGTCTTTGAGACTACAAGTAGCATCAGCTAATCAGTGTATGGCTTCTAAAAAGGCTGGCTTTTCTCTGTTTGTTTCTCTTTGATATTGCACAGGGGGTCCACCAACTTGTTATGAACAAGCTTTAAATCTCTGAAATACTTGATGATTTTCACTTTCAACTCCAGGGTGGCATCCTCATCATGTGGGGATAAGCACCATGTGGGGATGCTGTGGGAAGACAAACATGGTCCACATATGGTTCACTCCCTCCTTGATGGCCTTGTGCAGAGCAAACGCCTTGTGAACCCTGTGATGAGGATCATCACCTCTCTAGCACCATGACAGTCAGTGCCCATGCCCACTGTCAGGGCCATGGTGGGCACCTTGGTGAGATTACCACTGAAGAACCTAGCACTGGCCAGGATGGTGTCCATGGCCAGCATCTTCACATGGGTCCTGGACAACAGACTGGAGCCTGACTTGTAAAAGGCAATGTGTTCATCAAGGCCCATGCCTCCAACAAACAGCTCAATCCCTACCTGCAGCCTTGATTGTCTCTTCAAAGGCATCACACTCAGCCTGTAGGCCAACTGCATTCCCATCCAGAATTTGGGTGTTTTCTGGGCAGATGTCAATGTGTTTGAGGAAGGTGTCCCACATGAAGGAGGTAACTCTCTCAGTGGTCTCAAGGAAGGCCCACATACTCATCCATGTTGAAAGTCTTCCATATTGGAAGGACAGGTCTTCATTCTTATAGTACTCAATCAGCTTCTTGTAGCAGCCAAGTGGGGCTGCTCCCAGAGGGGAACCCCAGAGTGAAGTACTTGTCTGGTCTTGCACTAAACTGGGTGATGCAAATTCCTGATATATTTGGCTGAGTACTCACTGGCCTGGGAATAGTGGTCCAGAATGTTGTACTTCATCTTGTCGAGGACACTTCCTGCAGTGGCTGCAGTGACTGTGCTAATCTTTCCTTGTTTGACGATAACATAAATAATTCACTGGCTGCCTGCTCTGGAGCTCACACACCACAAGTACAGAATCCGTGTGTCACAGTGAACACATCCTGCATAACACAATGAAAATCCTATGGCCGCTACTAAGACTCAATGCAGTCAAACAAATAAATACTAAAAAAAATAAAATAATAATAATCCTTTGGAAGATAAGCATTAATACTGTCAGAGAGGTAAAATTTAGACATTGCAAAAAGGATATAGTCTTCCCTCATGGCTCAATACGTAAAGAATCTGCCTGCAACGCAGGAGACACAGGTTTGATTCTTGGGTTGGGAAGATCCCCTGGAGAAGGAAATGGCAACCCACTCCAGTATTCTTGCTTGGAGAATCCCATGGACTGAGGAGACTGGCAGGTTACAATCCACGGGGTTGGAAGAGTTGGACACGATTTAGCAACTAAACAACCACCACCAAAAAGGATATATGAAGTTAACATATATGATCCATTTTTATTAATACTTTAAAAATACATAATTCACTGAAAATAAGTCTAGGAAGATTCACATCAAGAGGTCACTGCAGCACAGTCATTATGGAAAACATGGAGGTTCCTTAAAAAATTAAAAAGAGTTGCCATGTGATCCAGCAATCCCACTCCTGGGCGTATATCTGGAAAAGATGAAAACTGTAATTCAAAAGGAGCAAATACTGTTGCAAAAGTCCAAAAGACTTGCTTGATGCAGAGTTGCCACAAACTTTCAATTAGTTAAAAAAAAAAAAAAGCAATTATCTGTAAAGAGCAATAAAGCAAAGCACAGTAAGATAAAGATTGTGGCGGTAGTTTTACAATCATACATAATTACTAAAATTCATCAAACTATACACTTAAGATGGGTATATTTTATTCTATGTAAATTAAGCCTCAATGAAGCTAGGAAAAATTCATCATAGTATAAACAAGATTTACACAATTTCCTCAAGTGAAAAAAAATAAATGTTTTTTAAATTTGAAAAGGTAACCTCTGGTTGGTGGGGATATAGTTTTTATTTTTTTGCTTATATATAATCTAAATTTTCTAAAATCAATGTTATTTTCCATAATTAATTATTTCCTGACTTGATGGTGACCTAACTGAGATGAGTAAGCAGTTAAGTTCCACTTGGTTTGGTGAGACAGTGCCAGGGCAGATGTTTGAACCCAGATCTCTGTATTCCTGATCATTAGATAGGTACCTTCTGAGCTTCCTGGGTAAGAATAATAGCCTGGGATGCTTAACAAAGCTGTTTGTGTACTACACTTTAAATCTGCATAGTTAATAAACCCGCAAAGGTGATTCATGGGAAAATTTGATGGAACCACTGACACAGGTAGAATCTGAAACCTCAGGAGCATTTTCTTCAACATATTAAGGATCTATCATCAACACCAAATAATCCCATGTGTGTATTAGTTATCCCACCTGGAATCTATTACCATGAATCCTTCTTGGAAAGTCATCTTCTTTATGAAGCCATCACTGACTAGGACTCCACACCTGCTCAGTTGGGTAACCCTTGGTTGTTTCCTTTCTATCTCCACTACTATGACATTAAAACACAGAGCTCTTCTTGCCCGGGTAAAAGTTCACTTAATTCAGGGATTGGCACAACTGATACTAGGGCTGGATAATTCTTTGTTGTGAGCCTGCCCAGTACAGTGTAGGATGTTAAGCAGCATCTCTGGCTTCTGTCTGCTAGCTACCTACTGGGCACCACCTCTCATGCCCAGTTGTGACAACCCAAAATGCAAACATGTCATTGCCAATGTCCCTGAAGGTGGTAAAATTAAACCAAGTTAAAAATGACTAACTTGTCTCTCATCAGGCTAAACATCCTCTAATCACTCCTCCACATAGCTTCCAGATTTCTAAAACTTGCTATTCAAAGCAGTCGTTGGCCTAGCAGCACTGGTGTTAGGTAAGAGCTTGTTAGAAAAGCAAAATCTCAGACCTAACACCAGTCTGCATTTTTAACAAGATTAACAATCCTGGTGATTCCTACGCTCTTAAAATTTGAGAAACACTGCCAGAAATGTCTCTGACTTGCTTGAGGTTAAATATCACTTGAAACAGAGATTAACAAAATTCCTAAATTCTTCTCCTGAAGATTTCATTCTTTTGGTCAAGGGCGGGGCCTAGGAGTCAAGTGTCTCAGGTAATCCTTATCTTTGGGCAATTTAGGGAACTGCTGCTCTAAAATAAACATCAGATTTTGTCATTATCCACATAAAATTAAAAAACCACTTTGGGACTTTCCGGGTGGTCCAGAGGCTAAGATTCCGTGCTCCCAAAGCAGGGGCCCACGTTCAATCCCTAGTCAGGGATATAGATCCTACATGCCGCACCTAAGAGTTCTCATGCTGAGTCCCACACATCACAACAAAGAAGGAAGAGCCCATGAGCCGCAACTAAGACTACCCACCCACCCCAGACCCACCCCCGCCTTGTGTGCAAGCTCAGTCATGTCTGACTCTTTGCAACACCATGGACTGTAGCTCACCAGGCTCCTCTGTCCATGGAATTTTCCTGGCAAGGATACTGGAGCAGGTTGCCATTTCCTTCTCCAGAGGATCTTCCCAACCCAGGGACTGAACCTGCATCTCCTGCACTGGCAGGTGGATTCTTTTCCACTACACTTGGGAAGCCCTGCAACCAAGACCCAGCACAGTCTAAATTAAATATTAGAAAGAAAACACTTTAGTGGCACCCCCCTGACCTATACACCAGTGGTTCTCACCTTAGGTACTCACCTGTTGTTGTTCAGTTGCTAAGTCATGTCCGACTCTTTGCAACCCCATGGATTGCAGTATGCAGGCTTCCCTGTCCTTCACCATCTCCTGGGGCTTGCTCAAACTCATGTCCATTGAGTTGGTGATGCCATCCAACCAACTAATCCTCTGTCACCCCCTTCTCCTCTTGCCCTCAATCTTTCCCAGCATTATGATATTTTCCACTGAGTTGGCTCTTCGCATCAGGTGGCCAGCGTATTGGAACTTCAGCTTCAGTATCAATCCTTCCAATGAATATTCAGGATTAATTTCCTTTAGGATTGACTGGTTTGATTTCCTTGTAGTCCAAGGGACTCTCAAGAGTCTTCTCCAGCACCACAGTTTGAAAGGATCAATTCTTTGGTGCTCAGCCTTCTTTATGGTCCAACTCTCACATCTGTACATGACTACTACTGGAAAATCCATAGCTTTGACTATATAGACCTTTGTGGGCAAAGGTCTCCTTTTCAATATGCTGTCTAGGTTTGTCATAGTTTTTCTTCCAAGGTGCAAGCATCTCATGGCTGCAGTCACCGATGGCAGTGATTTTGGACTCACCTAGGGAGTATTTAAAAATCTTAAAGCTAGGTTGTTCCCCAAACCAATTAAATCAGAAACCTCTGGGGGGAGAAGCCCATGCACTGATGTGTTTTTTAAAACTTCCCAGCTGCAGCCAATGTTGAAAACCATTGGAAATTACCAAACCTGAGCTCCCTAACCTGGCTTAGAGCCCGACTAAGAAAGGGCCCTTTCTAGCTCTTGGCACTCACTTTTGAGTATGTACACTTCCTTTCAACCTCGCTGAAGTATCTGCAATTCCTAACCCTACAGTACTTTCATACCTCTGGGACTTACTACTGGTTGTGCCCTGTCTTCTACTGCCCTGGCAGTAGTCATCCCTAAGGACTAAATTACTATTTGGTCCCCACTTTAGAGTGATTTTGGTCTTCCCTGTAGCTCAAATGGTAAAGAATCTGCCTGCAATGCAGGAGACCCAGGTTTGATCCTTGGATTGGGAAGATCCTCTGGGGAAGGGAATGGCAATCCACTCCAGTATTCTTGCCTGGAGAATCCCATGGACTGAGGAGCCTGGCGGGCTACAGTCCATGGGATCTCAAAGAGTTGGACACTGAGCAACTAACACTACTACTTAGAGTGATTTTAGATTCCCTAACACACCTGTTTAGACAGTGAATCATCTACTCTGTCCTAACACCATTCCTCCCTGTGTAGTACCGTACTACTATACTTACACCATTATATTAATAGACTACAAATATACCTTGAGGACAGGAACTATGCCTGGATCACTTTTATATCCCTCAGTTCAGTTCAGTTCAGTCACGTCCAACTCTTTGCGACCCCATGAATCGCAGAACGCCAGGCCTCTCTGTCCATCACCAACTCCCGGAGTTGACTGAAACTCATGTCCATTGAGTTGGTGATGCCATCCAGCCATCTCATCCTCTGTCCATCCCCTTCTCTTCTTGCCCTCAATCCCTCCCAGCATCAGTCTTTTCCAATGAGTCAACTCTTCGCATGAGGTGGCCAAAGTATTGGAGTTTCAGCTTCAGCATCAGTCCTTCCAATGAACACCCAGGACTGATCTCCTTTACAATGGACTGGTTGGATCTCCTTGCAGTCCAAGGGACTCTCAAGAGTCTTCTCCAACATATTAGGTTTGTTAACTTAGTGAAAGTAGTGTAAGTAACAAAATAAAAACAAGCTGGAATATTACCATCTTTAAAAAACTTTTTTAAGTTAAACAACCTAACCACATAATTAGAGGGACCTCCCTGGTGGTCCAGTGGTTAAGAATCCATTTTCCAATGACACAGGGGTTGCAAAGAGTTGGATGGACATGACTGAGCAACTCAGCACACATGCACACATGCTGCAGGGCAACTAAGCCTCCGCTCGCCACAAGGAAGACTAGTACAGCCAACATTTTTTAAAAGTTAATTAAAAATATCTTGGGACTTCCCTGATGGTCCAGTGGTTAAGAGTTTGCCTTGCAATGCAGAGGACTTGGGTTCAATCCCTAGTCAGGGAACTAAGATCCCATATACTGGGAAGTACCTACTGAGCTCAAGTGCCCCAACTGGAGAGTCTGTGCATCTAAACCAAAGATCCTGCATGACCCAGTGAAGATCCTGCCATCAAAACTAAGACCCAATGTGGCTGAATAAATTAATTTTAAAAATTAATTTAAAATATCTTAAATAGCAAAGAACTTTTAAGTTTTGAGTCTCAAATGGATAAATATACCTGAAAGCACTCTGAAGAGGGGAGACTTTTCCTTAATTCGTATGGTAAGTTGGTCCATTTCAAAGTCCTGACATAATTCTGCTTCTTATAGGTGATAGAATTCCAGTTGAGCTATTTCAAATCCTGAAAGATGATGCTGTGAAAGTGCTGCACTCAATATGCCAGAAAAATCTGAAAAACTCAGCAGTGGCCACAGGACTGGAAAAGGTCAGTTTTCATTCCAATCCCAAAGAAAGGCAATGCCAAAGAATGCTCAAACTACCACACAATTGCACTCATCTCACACGCTAGTAAAGTAATGCTCAAAATTCTCCAAGCCAGGCTTCAGCAATACGTGAACCATGAACATCCTGATGTGCAAGCTGGTTTTAGAAAAGGCAGAGGAACCAGAGATCAAACTGCCAACATCCGCTGGACCATCGAAAAAGCAAGAAAGTTCCAGAAAAACATCTATTTCTGCTTTATTGCCTATGCCAAAGCCTTTGAGTGTGTTATCACAATAAACTGTGGAAAATTCTGAAAGAGATGGAAATACCAGACCACCTGACCTGCCTCTTGAGAAACCTGTATGCAGGTCAGGAAGCAACAGTTAGAACTGGACATGGAACAACAGACTGGTTCCAAATAGGAAAAGGAGTACGTCAAGGCTGTCTATTGTCACCCTGCTTATTTAACTTATATGCAGAGTATATCATGAGAAACACTGGACTGGAAGAAACACAAGCTGAAATCAAGATTGCCGGGAGAAATATTAGTAACCTCAGATATGCAGATGACACCACCCTTATGGCAGAAAGTGAAGAGGAGCTAAAAAGCCTCTTGATGAAAGTGAAAGTGGAGAGTGAAAAACTGGCTTAAAGCTCAACATTCAGAAAACTCAGATCATGGCATCTGGTCCCATCACTTCATGGGAAATAGATGGGGAAACAGTGGAAACAGTGTCAGACTATTTTTTGGGGCTCCAAAATCACTGCAGATGGTGACTGCAGCCATGAAATTAAAAGACACTTACTCCTTGGAAGAAGAGATATGACTAACCTAGATAGCATATTCAAAAGCAGAGACATTACTTTGATGACTAAGGTCCGTCTAAAGGCTATGGTGTTTTCCTGTGGTCATGTACGGATGTGAGAGTTGGACTGTGAAGAAGGCTGAGCACCGAAGAATTGATGCTTTTGAACTGTGTTGTTGGAGAAGACTCTTGAGAGTCCCTTGGACTGCAAGGAGATCCAACCAATCCATTCTGAAGGAGATCAGCCCTGGGATTTCTTTGGAAGGAATGATGCTAAAGCTGAAACTCCAGTACTTTTGGCCACCTCATGCGAAGAGTTGACTCACTGGAAAACACTCTGGTGCTGGGAGGGATTGGGGGCAGGAGGAGAAGGGGACGACAGAGGATGAGATGGCTGGATGGCATCACTGACTCGATGGACGTGAGTCTGAGTGAACTCTGGGAGTTGGTGATGGACAGGGAGGCCTGGTGTGCTGCGATTCATGGGGTCGCAAAGAGTCGGACACGACTGAGCGACTGAACTGAACTGAAGGCGTTTTTCAATTGAGGTGAAATTCTCCCAACATAAAAATAACTATTTTAAAGTGTAAAATTCATTGTCATTTAATAAGTTTATAATGGTATGCAATCACCACCTATACCAAGTTATAAAATTATTTCCATCACATCAGAAGAAAACCCTGTACTTGTCAATCAGTCAATTCACCTCCATTCTCTTCCTGGCTCCTGGAAAGCACTGAGAATATTAACTTTTAATGTTAATTAGTTACACTAAGTTACATTAAGTTTTAATTTTAATGTTACATTTAATTACACTAAGACATTTAAAAGATATAAACCAGATATTTAGAGACACAGATTATAGATGACTGCACAATTGCATCCAGTCACATAGAAAAGAGTACAAGTATAGGTTTTATTCAGTAATCTCACAAAAACACCAATATTTTATTAACCATTTTATGTACATGAATATACAGTCTAGAAAACTGACAAAAACACATCCAGATTTTCTTATATAGACAATGTACAAATGCTCCTTTATATTTTGCACAATAATAATGATACAATAGTTATAGCTACATGAAAATATACACAAGGATTCAAGACAGACTTGATGCTATTTGGCTTGTAACATGTGTAGATACTACACAAAAAAATGATGTAATTTTAAGAAAAGTAAAATGTAACCAGACTTACTTTTTCTTCTTAAAATTTAAAAATAAAATTCCTAATAATCATAATTATTGATAATAGTTAATAGCCAAATTTTAGACAAATTCAAATTAGCCAGGGTTACTAGTTAAATGGGCCTCCCTGGTGGCTCAGACAGTAAAGAATCCACTTGCAGTGCAGGAGACCTGGGTTCAATCCCTGGGTTGGGAAGATCCGCTGGAGAAGGGAATGGCTACCCACTCCAGTATTCTTGCCTGCAGAATTCCATGGACAGAGGAGCCTGGTAGGCTACAGTCCATGGGATGGCAAAGAGTCGAACATGACTGAGCCAGTTTCACTTTTCACTAGTTAAATATTTAGCACTAAAAAAAATAAGGTTTGCAGTTTTAAAAAGCATACGTTTGATAAAATTTTCTCAAAATTAATTAAGAATGGCTTATTCACCTCCTTCCAGATTCTGGAAACACACTAGAAAAGTGAATATTGAACAGCTGATTCTTTGTAAAGTGGCACCCCTAGCCCTAGAAAACACCCATAAGGGGACAATGATCAAACCCTAATGGGAAACTCATAATGCACTGATGATACAGAGAGCAAAGAGCAGGAGGTGATAAGCAGCTGTGTCACGGATGGAATAGTATAATTATAAGGCATGAGGTGATATTAACATGGTTTTGAGAAATCAGGTTTCAACTATTCTTAAGGAATCAATTAGATGTTGAGAATGATCAATCTTATAATGATCTCAAAAAAGTATCTTACATATTATCATGGCTGCTTTCTCACTAATAGGAAATTTAGTCTCTAACAACTCTTTTCTGTAGTTTACTCTACTAGCCTGAGAAGCAGTTTCCTATTTTGAGAGCTATATGATATAATCATATATAATTAAGTTAATGGTTTGGAAAACAAAGTGATAATAGTTTTAAAAAGGAGCAAGTAGCTCTTTTATTAGGTTGTGACACCAGGCTAAGAGGGCTTAAGGTTGGAAAGCAAGGAGTGGGGTAGTGCGGGGTTTAAGCACAAACATGCTTCTGCTCAAGGAGAGGAAAGGCATGAGAAGCCTCTGGACAACCCACAGTGGCACCTGGATGTGGAGTTAGCACACTGGGTCAGAGACAGGCTCATACACCATCCTCTGGCCTAGATGCCATGGAACCCAACCTCTACTCAATATTAAATTGGGAGCACAAACATCTCAAAGCATACCTACCAAAAAGATTATTCACCCTCTTATGACAAAGCCCAGAAGGAGAGGACATTTGATTATTTTAAAAAGTGAGCTTAAAAATTATAAGGTTTCTCTTTACTTTGTCTGAAAAACTCAGAGAACAAATATTTTAACAACTCTATGACTATTAATATGCTTAAAAGGCACTTAAAAAACCATTCCTTTTTAAGTGCACTTAAAAATATTCCGTTTTAAGTGCACTTAAAAACATTACAATCCAACTCAAAATACATCTGTCAACTACATTTTGGATAAAAGTTTTAAAAAAATCCACTTAACTTTGGTGTAACTTTTCTTGTAACTCAGTGATGTTTACTACCTTCAGGGTTGATTGTTTTGAAAGACAGAGGCCCAACTTCCTGCAACACAACCTGAAAAGTGCTTTTATCACAGAAATGAGACGGGCACTAGTGGTTTGCTCTTTCACTGACAACATCCTGTAGTCGTTTAAGTAAAACATCATCATTTTCTTGACAGAGGCGTTTGGCAGGTGATTCTGCATCACCATCAATGGTTATTGCTCGCTTCTTGGTTCTCTGCTCACCTTGCCTTATCATGTTGTTGATATCTTTCAAACTCTGTGCAAAAATAGAGGATATGTGTGAGTAAAAGGGGAAAGGAGGGAAATAGCAGCAAAGAACTAAGCTAACTGCTTTTTCCTACCCTTTATCCTCTATCTAAAGCTAAACACTGAGGAAGAGATTATTTTTTTGAATCTAGTTGAACTTAATAAGGGTGATTAGAATTAACCTGTTCAGGTGATTATAAAAATTGGATTTACATTATAGCAATAGTTTTAAAAATGTGGACATCAGACCACAAGCAGCAGAGCATTTAGGAGCTTATTAGGAATGCAAATTCTTAAGTCTCACCCTACACTGACTGAATCAGACATTCTAGGTATTGGAACCAGCGATCTCTAGTTTATCAAGACCTCCAGGTGATTCTGATAAATCAAACAAACTTCCATCAAGTTTGAGGTCTTTTTTCTGAAGCACTGCTTTTCAAACTTTACTGTGCTTACTAATCATCTGGGGAATGATAATATACAGATTCAGATTCAGTAGAGTTGGTGTGAGGCCTGAGATTCTGCATTTCTAACATGCTCCTAGGTGATGCTGATGTTGCTGGTCTTACTGCAAAACAGCCTTTGAGAAGTTGTTCCTGAACACTGTGCATCAGCGCTGTCTAGGGAATCTGCCTGCTAGAACTTTGTGATTCAATAAGTCTATGGGACAAGAATCTGTGTTCAACAAGCTCCCTAGATTCTGACCTATGATTCTGAAATTACTGCCTTAGAATTCAATTAGACCCATTTCTGATTTTATCCAAGGATTTCTTCTAGAAGTCCTTATATGAAATCAGCTTCTATGAAGGGGAAATGCAAGTCTGTGAGGTATATCTCAGTAAACTTTATTTGCTAAGTATGGCAGGAATGTAACCAATGCTGTGGATCTAAATGAGTTAAGAAACTAATGAGTTCAGGAGCTGCCACGTATTTGGACTGAGTTACAACCTATCCCACTACTCCTAGTTGGTAGTCATTCTGGCTTTTGGAGATACAATGAACACATCTACTTGATAGTCCTTGAATACCTGAAAAAAGCAATCATGTCCCCATTGGATCATCATTATTAATGGGACTAAAGATGGAGGTGACCACAGAGCTGTCTAAGTCAGAAGAGGCCTCTGCTTTCAGGCTTTTCCCTATCCCAGGCGCCATCCACCAAATGAACTTTCCCTTCCAAGGTCTTTCTTTACAGAGTGTCCACATATCTGACCACTTGCAGGTGCTGCCTTACTGGTCCTTCTCAAGATGGTGCCTGAGCAGGGAAACACTGTGCTCTTCGTGCAAACTCCCCCAATACCATGTCAGTCATAACAGATTAAACTCCCTCAACTGGATACACTGCTCTTGATCACAGGAAACTTGCAACAGTAAGAGTTCGTATTTATTTGTAGTAACTTTGCAAAAAAAATGGGGTATGATTGAAGATTACTAACTGGAAATCTGAAATCCAATTTTTAACACGGATATTGCTGTTTTAGAGTAAAGTTTGGGAGCACGTTACCTTAGAAGGGCTGCCGTTGAATTTATACAGCAGAGCACTCCTTGGTGTAAGGCCCGACCCATTCTTGTGTGGGGACACATAAATGGAGTGCTGCTGGGAAATGCGGCGTGGGGAGCCTGGCTGTTGCTTAATATGTGGAAAAGGGGAGAGTGGCGGAGCTTCCATCTGAAATAACATAAAAGTAAAGCTTTTATAGGGCTTCCCTCATAGCTCAGTTGGTAAAGAATCTGTCTACAATCCAGGAGACCGGGTTCCATCCCTGAGTCGGGAAGATACCCTGGAGAAGGAAATGGCAACCCACTCCAGTATTCTTGCCTGGAGAATCCCATGGGCAGAGGAGCCTGGCAGTCTACAGTCCACAGGGTCACAAGAGTCAGACACGACTTAATGAATAAACCACCACCAAAGCTTATATCAGATGAAAGTTTTTCTTTCTTTTTTTGAATTCTACCATATTTTTTATTCTATACTCCCCTTCTCCCCGTAAGGGTGAAGTATCAACATGGAACTTTTTTTCCCTGTACCACGTTTTTATTCTTATTGGTATCTCCTAATTAGAAGTCTAATACTTTGGCTACCTCATGTGAAGAGTTGACTCATTGCAAAAGACCCTGATGCTGGGAGGGATTGGGGGCAGGAGGAGAAGGGGACGACAGAGGACGAGATGGCTGGATGGCATCACCAACTTGATGGACATAAGTATGGGTAAACTCCGGGAGTTGGTGATGGACAGGGAGGGAGGCCTGGCGTGCTGCGATTCATGGGGTCACAAAGAGTTGGACACGACTGAGCGAATGAACTGAACTATACCATAAGAACTTATTATGGCTGTAAAAAAATTTAAAAATGATTCATTAACCCTTGTTTTTCAACAATTACTAATGGATAAATAAATTCAAATTTATTTTTCTGGATCTTTCAGGAAATCCTGAAGGATTCTGTGTAAGACACCAGAAGCAGTAAGCCAACAGCTTAGGAACTTCATGTCCATGCTCAGAAAGTGAGGCAAAGAATAACTTATATCCTAACACTTGCAATAAGGATCTCTCTCCACACACACACTGTTGTTGTTTAGGTGCTAAGTTGTGTCCGACTCTGTGTGACCCCATGGACTGCAGTGTCAGGCTTCCTGTCCTTCACTATCTCATGGTGTTTGCTCAAATTCATGTCCATGGAGTCAGTGATGCTAGCTAACCATCTCGTCCTGTCTTCCCCTTCCCCTCTTGCCCTCAATCTTTTGCAGCATCAGGGTCTTTTCCAATAAGCTGGCTCCTCACATCAGGTGGCCAATGTTATCAGAGCTTCAGCTTCAGCATCAGTCCTTCCAATGAATATTCAGGGTTGATTTCCTTTAGGGTTGACTGGTTTGATCTCCGTGCACCTTTGATCACCAAAGGTGTCTCAAGAGTCTTAAGAGTCCACACATATATACCCACAACCAGATTAGTAGTGCAGAGAATAAGAGAGGCAGAGTATTCTGTGGGCCAGCAAGAAGAGTCCAACAAGGAACAAATCTCTTAATAAAATGGTTAAGACTTTCTGCCCGGTGCTTTAGTCACTATGTCTAACTCTTTCAACCCCAAGTACTATAGCCCCCAGGCTCCTCTGTCCATTGGATTTCCCAGGCAAGGATACTGGAGTGGCTTGCCATTTCCTTCTCCAGGGGATCTTTCCAACCCAAGGACCAAATTCCCATCTCCTGCATTGCAGGGAGATTCTTTTACTGACTGAGTTACTAGTATAAAGTGTAAGACTTTATACCGAAATGCAAAGGACTCAGAGATAAAGTGAGAAGGAACTGCACTTTTAATAATCTATACAATATTCTATTCCAAGCATAAATGGGGATGACTCCTTAATTAGTATTTCATTCATCATCTTCACTTGAAGCTAGGAAAACTAGTTTTCTTTTTTTCCCAATTAGCTGATGTTAGAGATATTCACAGTATAGCACATGGTGGGGGGATGTGTGGAACTGACGGAGAAGAATAAGTAGTCATGGCCTCTGAGGACAGTCAGCTCATATTCATTGAAAGGGACAAGGAGAGAAATGCAGAGACACAGACACATATATAGCTACTGCCTGAATGCAGCTTCTACTTGGTTCCTCTTTCTTATAACTGAAGTCTGCTCTTCTGGGAACCAACGTCAGCTTATACACTGATAAAACTTATAAAGGCCTGCTGGTAGTGTCAAATCTATATACGGCATAAAAATTTCTTAGTGTTGTTTCTATTATTGATTCAAGCCTATTTATTTCCTTTTCTCTTTATCTTGATAAAAACATTTCTCTCAGAAATATAATAATAGAAATCAAAAACAAGGGGAAAAAGAACCAGAACTGTTTTCATTTTTCCATGTTCCCATTGACTCTTTGCCCATATGCATCCATAATTTCTAGCAACATATGATCACAGTATGGATGAAATTTCCATAATTTTCTCTAGTCTGTTTTATCACAGCCTTAATCACTCTAATTAATCACTAGCATGTTTTCTCCTGTAAAATGTATCAGTAAGGCTTTAACTTGGAAATACTTATCTACCAAAATAATCTCATAGTAAACCAATTATGAGAACAGATATTAATAAAGTAGTAAAATAAAAAACGTACCACATGGTCCTGATTTGACAAGTCGTATTTCAATGCAAATGACTTCACTCTTCCTACATATATTGTATTGTAAAATTTGATAAGATCACCTCTTTCCTCTTTCACTGGTCCACTGGAGCAGTCAGGTGTTTTTGTAGCATCTTCCAAGTCTGTTAAAAGAATTCAGTGTTGTGATAGGTTTACCTTAATCTATAATTTGGGGATCTGAAACACAACTCTCTCTACAATATAAAAGCAAAAAAAATCAAATAAACCTAAATATTTATGTAAGACATGACTATTTTTAGAAAAGTTCAGAAATCTACCTATATTATGGATAAATTAAATTGGAAACTTGAGAAACACAAACATGTTAACTTAAGTTGGTACTCTATTCTCTAGATATCACTTCAGCAAGAATGTTTTCACAAGCACACCTTTGAACCCACTGTCACTGGTAACTCTCAGAGGGGCACCAGCCCTAGGTTGAAATTTATCTCAAATGAGCTTCAGAATATGGGTAACGGTGGCAAATCCTGAGCTTCAGATAACAAAAGGGACTGCAGATATTCTTACTGGCTGTTTGGAAAAGGTGGGAAGACTCTAAAAGGTAAAGTGTATCCTCAAAGGTTAAGGAAGAAGCACAGTGAATTGCTTATGTTTACTTTTCTGCAAATACATGGCAGGTGACAAGTGTTCAAAAAGCCTTATTTTTTCATGCACAACAGGAACTTAATGCTGTCTATAGGTATCATCCTCAGCTATAAAATTATAGCTTGCCCCAGGGTGCTTTCATTATTTTTTAGTGTAACTCTAGGGTAGCTTGTGACATCAGGCAGAACTTTATCCTATTCTTTTTTCTGGGGGAAGAGAATTACAAAACATCTTCTACTTGTACTGACAAGAACCACCTAGCTCTGGGTTGAAGTTTACCTAAACTGAGCTTCTTGTACACAGCTAAGAAAACTACTGGCAATTAAAAAGAATTCAGCATGTGAAAAAAACGTCTCATTCTCAATACATTGACCTGCAAACATTGAGAATATGAGTAGAAGCATGTTTCCACTTTGGTTTTCCCTGTAGCTCAAACAGTAAAGAAAGAGCCTGCAATGCAGGAGACCCAGGTTCAATCTCTGGGTCGAGAATATCCTCTCGTCCAGTATTCTTGCCTGGAGAATCCCATGGACAGAGGAGCCTGGCGGGGTAGAGTCCATGGGATCACAAAGAGTTGGACACAACTGAGCAACTAACACTACTACTACTACTATGCTTCTACCTTAGGAAAATAAGAAAACCCTGACATGGTCCAAGGGTCAGGCAGCCCACAGGGAATCTCCCTGGGGAATCTGGGTCCCCATTTGGATGTCTTTTTTACTCCTATTATTTTTGAAGGATCTTAGTAAGGCAGAAAAAGCTATGTGATCAGTAAGGTGAAAAAAATGCTGCATATTATAGCCTTCTCTTAGGAATTCAGAACACGTTACTATAATAAAGGCTTACAGAAGTTTTGCAATTAGAAAAAAAATATGTTCACTTTAATTTCATACTTCTCAAACTTTCTATGCACAATCCCTCTTCTTCATGATACTTGCTACCATCCTGAGGGACACTGTTCCAAGATAGTAAACATTGGCTTAGTTACAGCTGCTGCTGCTGCTACTAAATCGCTTCAGTTGTGTCTGACTCTGCGCTACCCCATAGATGGAAGCCCACCAGGCTCCCTTGGTGTGAGATGAGAGCAATTGTGCAGTAGTTTGGGCATTCTTTGGCATTTCTTTTCCTTGGGATTGGAATGAATATGGACCTTTTCCAGTCCTGTGGCCACTGCTGAGTTTTCCAAATTTGCTGACATATTGAGTGCAACACTTTCACAGCATCATCTTTTAGGATTTGAAATAGCTCAACTGGAATTCCATCACCTCCACTAGCTTTGTTTGTAGTGATGCTTCCTAAGGCCCACTTGACTTCACATTCCAGGATGTCTGGCTCTAGATGAGTGATCACACCATTGTGATTAACCGGGTCGTGAAAATCTTTTTTGTCCAGTTCTTCTGCGTATTCTTGCCACCTCTTCTCAATATCTTCTGCTTCTGTTAGGTCCATACCATTTCTGTCGTTTATTGAGCCCATCTTGCATGAAATGTTTCCTTGGTATCTCTAATTTTCTTGAAGAGATCTCTAGTCTTTCCCATTCTATTGTTTTCCTCTATTTCTTTGCACTGATCGCTGAGAAAGGCTTTCTTATCTCTCCTTGCTATTCTTTGGAACTCTGCATTCAAATGGGTATATCTTTCCTTTTCTCCTTTGCTTTTCGCCTCTCTTCTTTTCACAGCTATTAGTAAGGCCTCCTCAGACAGCCATTTTGCTTTTTTGCATTTCTTTTTCTTGGGGATGGTCTTGATCCCTGTCTCCTATACAATGTCATGAACCTCTGTCCATAGTTCATCAGGCACTCTGTCTATGAGATCTAGTCCCTTAAATCTATTTGTCACTTCCACTGTATAATCATAAGGGATTTGATTTAGGTCATACCTGGATGGTTTAGTGGTTTTCCCAACTTTCTTCAATTTAAGTCTGAATTTGACAATAAGGAGTTCATGATCTGAGCCACAGTCAGCTCCCGGTCTGGTTTTTGCTGACTGTATAGAGCTTCTCCATCTTTGTCTGCAAAGAATATAATCAATCTGATTTCGGTGCTGGCCATATGGTGATGTCCATGTGTAAAGTCTTCTCTTGTGTTGTTGGAAGAGGGTGTTTGCTATGACCAATGCTTTCTCTTGGCAAAATTCTATTAGCCTTTGCCCTGCTTCATTCTGTACTCCAAGGCCAAACACCTGTTACTTCAGGTGTTTCCTGACTTCCTACTTTTGCATTCTAGTCCCCTATAATGAAAAGTGTTAGTTCTAAAAGGTCTTTAGTTCTTCATAAACAAGAACATTATTTAGCTATTTAGTATTTTTTCATTTCAGAACAGAAAACAAGATGTCAGTTATCCTTTAAGCTGGAAAAAGATTTCTACATTCTCACCTCTTTAAGGACTTTGGCACTGAGAAATTAAAGCCTCAGTAGGCCTGGTTACCATCTTACACCATATACATTAGCAGACAAAACTTATGAAAGACTGGGAAAGAGCATGAGATCTTCCTGCTTGGTGCTGTAATTGGTACAAATCTGTTTTCCCTCACAAGGTAGAAGGGATCTCTGCCTAATACAATTTTAGGCACATGGTATATATTTGTGAAATGAACCAATGAACTATATATGGATTCATAATTTTCCCTACTGTTCTCATGAATAAGAAGAATGTCTTTTCTGAATTATCATATAACACTGTCAAGCAATTAAAATGTGGTTTTATAAAAAAACGATCAGTGAATGAGAGAAGCTCTTAGAAAAAAGGAGATATTATCTGCAGAACTCTGGAGAAACACGCTGAAATTTTTATCCTGGATCTCTGACTTCAGAATTTTCAAAGGATCTAAAGTGAAAGTGGGAAGGGAGAAGGCAAATTATTCCAGGGCTGCAGGTGGCCAACAAATGCAACCATAATACGTGGTTAGTTTCATATCCCAGGACAATATAATTGCATTCAGGGGAAAAGAGATTGAGAGCACAGTAGATATGCATTTCTCAGGGGAACTGGTTTCAGAGGATGAGCACACCTAAATTGTCTAGAATGCACGTATTAATGAAACCCCATCCTTCACTCCCAGAGGAGCTGCTCAAGTGACTGATGCTGATTTCTTTGCATACAGTCCTTAGTCTTCAGTCTGAGAAGAAACATATATAGTGATTTTTTACCATCTGAAACTGGAGAAAGTAAAGAAGCAAAATTATTTTAGGATGAAAGAAAGATCAGAATTTATTTATAAATTCAAGGGTCATGTTGAGATGTGATGGGCTTGACCAGCGCCGCAGCACTTCCCTGAAGCAAGCATTTGGTATTTGTTGTGTATTTCTCCTACCACGTTCCTCCTTATCCTCTTTTGCTCCTCACTGTGAAACTGTGTAGGCTGCGGTGCCCTTGAGCTCCAGTTATGCAGAAGTCACCGAGCACACACCAATTTAAAACTACAGTGCTTTTAGCCCATTTTGGCAGTTTCTCATAAGCTCTAAAAGGCATTCGTTATAATCTAAAACCAAGGAAACCTTGTTTACACAGACAATCTAAAAAGAGAATCTGCTCTACCCACATTTGGCTGTCTATCTAGTGACCATAAAATAATTCTAATGTGAATAAAGTCACTTAATTATCAATTTGTAGTTATCAGTCTTATATATCTCCTATGGAAACAGAACTTTTGTCACTTGAGAGGACTTAACTGTTTTTGTGTGTCTGACCTAGTTTTCAACATTTAAAGGATTTTATGTAAGGAATATGGCCTTAGAAAATTAGCTTTAAAAAAAAAGACATTTAAAGAGCCATACTCATTAATAAAATATATTTTATACTTCTTATAAACAAAATAATAATAACTACTACTTACTAAGGCCTTACTGTGAGAAGGCCTTTTATGAACCACCACACATGCATCTTTTTTTAAAAAAAATTCTTAAGCCAAGCCTCAGAGGAAATATTGTAAAGTTTTCAATTTTCTTGAGCATTATGTTTGCGTCACTTAGACTAAGCTATAATCTGGATCTCTCAAGTGTTCTAATCAAGAATCCTAGTCTGGGGTGCTCTGCTAACATGATAATGAATGCACAGGCCGAGTATCCAGTTGGTGTTTTAATAAGGAAGCTCTTTCTCCACAGGTGGCTACTATAAATAGGGTTTCTTCTATTAGGCATATCTCAATCAAAGACCAATGCTTCGATAATTAACATACTTGACATCAGAAGTAGGTTTTTTTTGATGAAAACAGTGGTCATTTATTAAGCACGCCTAATCCTAAAACTCAGTCTATGTTGAGGGAAATTAGAAATACTTAAAATAAGCAGATTGGCAGGTGCATTTCTTTACACCAACAATGAAATATCAGACATGGAATATAATCCAACAATCCCTTTCAAAATTGCATCAAAAAAAAAACAACTGAACAACAAAAAACTTAAGAATAGACCTCATCAAGGAAGTGATAGACTTATATACTGAGAATTATACAACATTCATAAAGGAAACTGAAGATGATTCAAAGAAGTGGAAAGATATCCCATGCTTTTGTACCAGAAGAATATTGTTAAAATGGCATGCTACCCAAAACAATCTACAGACTTAATGCAATCCCTATCAAATTACCCATGACATTTTCCACAGAACTAGAACAAATAATTCTAAAACATATACGAAACTATAAAAGACCCATAATTGCCAAAACAATCTGGGTCCATGATCTTAGTTTGCTTTTAATATTGAGTTTCAAGCCGGCTTTTTCACTATCCTCTTTCACCTGCATCAAGAGGCTCTTTAGTTCCCTTTGTTTTCTGCCATTAGAGTGGTATCATCTGCATATCTGAGATTGTCGGTATTTCTCCCAACAGTCTTGATTCCAGCTTGTGCTTCATCCAGCCTAGCATTTTGCATGACGTACTCTGCATACAAGTTAAGTAAGCAGGATGACAATATACAGTCTTGTCCTACTACTTTTTATTTTTGAACCAGTTGTTTCATGTCCAGTTCTGTTGCTTCTTGACCCACATACATGTTTCTCAGGAGACAGGTAAGTTGGTCTAGTAGTTCCTTCCATTTCTTTTAAGAATTTTCCAGTTTGTTGTGATCCACGTAGTCAAAGGCCTGAGTACAGTCAATGAAGTAGAAGTTTTTCGGGAACTCCCTTGCTTTCTCCATAATCCAACAAATGTTGGCAATTTGATCTCTGGTTTCTCTGCCTCTTTTAAGCCCAGCTTGAACATCTGGAAGTTCTTGGTTCATGTACTGAAGTCTAGTTTAAGGATTTCGAGCATAACCGGGCTAACACGTAAAGTGAGCACAACTGTACTGTAGTTTGAACATTCTTTGACAATCCCTCTCTTTGGGATGGAATGAAAACTGATCATTTCCAGTCCTGTGGCCACTGCTGAGTTTTCCAAATTTGCTGACATATTCAGTGTAGCACTTTAATAGCATCATCTTTTGGGGTTTTAAACAGCTCAGCTGGAATTCTGTCATTTCCACCAGCTTTGTTCATATTAACACAGTGTTTCCTAAGGCCCACTTGATTTCATACTCCAGGGATGTCTGGCTCTAGTGAGTGACCATACCATTGTGGTTATCCAGGTCATTAAGATTTTTTGTATAGTTCTTCTGGGTATTCTTGCCACCTCTTTTTAATCTCTTCTGCTTCTGTTAGGTCCTTACCATTTCTGTCCTTTATCATGCCCATCCTTACAAGAAATGTTCCCTTGGTATCTCCAGTTTTCTTGAAGAGATGTGTAGCCTATATCTATACAAAAAGAATTGAATTTGGCCTGTGTGGCCTTAAATGGGATCAGATTCTAGGACGTTATTATTAAAGCATTTTTTCATTAAGACCTTAAAATGTAAGATCCCAGTAGACACCATAATGATTATGGATATTTGGGCAATTTAAAAAATGTCTCTGACCCAGTCAATTTTCTTTAAGAATTTACTCTAAGGATGTGGACCAAAGATCAACTTACAATGATGTTCCTCACAAAGCTGTATATAATTAGAACAACCTAAATGCCTCACACTGAGGAATTAAATAAATTACAGTACCTATATACACATGCACACATACATCTACATTAAATAATGGAAAGATGAGACAAGAAAAAGGATATGGGCAGAAGAGATCTTTTCATAATTTATCAACATATGAATACCAAATATTTGATTCTTCTTTCTTTAAAAAAAAATTACTAGAGTCTTAAGTCTTAGCATGATGGTGCAACAAGGTCATGATGGTGACCTTGCTGATGGTGGCAGAATATCTAATACACTTATTAATGAACAGGACATTTCCTTGTCTCCCTGGGCAGATCACTGACAGCTGTCTTACTTTTCCTGTCATTCAGATTTAGTTTTGAATTTTATTGTCTTTTACACAATAAATGTGTACAAGTATATATAATATTAATGTGTATAAGTATACTAGGAAACTTCTAAAACACAATTAAACAGAGGACAAATTAATAGTTTCTATATACAATCTCTGTGGAGGGAGGTACCTGACCCATACTTATTTCAAAGTCACTTGCTTCTTCTCAAAACACACATGCATTATCCACTCCACCTACATAAGTAACCCCAAGACATCCACTGTAGTATGTAACCAAATATATAACCAAAGGTGTACTACATATAGAATGCTAAATTGGGCAACTTACCACAATCTGTCATTTCAAAATCACCGTTCAGGTTTTTATTGTATGCCACAACTTCTCTTGGAATACTTTTCAATAGTACACTTCTATAGACCTATAGGTCATAAGGGAAATAAAGGACTGTTGAGTCACAAACAGGCACACTTTAAGCAAAACCAAAATAAGAAGAGCAAGATATCAAGCCAATTAAAAAGTATTTGTCTGTATGGGTGATAATTAAGGGCAAGATGTTATTCAGTTCAGTTCAGTCGCTCTGTCGTGTCTGACTCTTCGTGACCCCATGAATTGCAGCACGCCAGGCCTCCCTGTCCAGCACCATCTCCAGGAGTTCACTCAAACTCACGTCCATCAAGTCAGTGATGCCATCCAGCCATCTCATCCTCTGTCACCCCCTTCTCCTCCTGCCTCCAATCCCTCCCAGCATCAGAGTCTTTTCCAATGAGTCAACTCTTCTCATGAGGTGGCCAAAGTATTGGAGTTTCAGCTTTAGCATCATAAAGAACACCCAGGACTGATCTCCTTTAGAATGGACTGGTTGGATCTCCTTGCAGTCCAAGGGACTCTCAAGAGTCTTCTCCAAAACCACAGTTCAAAGGCATCAATTCTTTGCCACTCAGCTTTCTTCACAGTCCAACTCTCGCATCCATACAGGACCACTGGAAGAACCAAAGCCTTGACTGGACGGACCTTTGTTGGCAAAGTAATGTCTCTGCTTTTTAATATGCTATCTAGGTTGGTCATAACTTTCCTTCCAAGGAGTAAGCGTCTTTTGATTTCATGGCTGCAATCTCCATCTGCAGTGATTTTGGAGCCCCCCAAAATAAAGTCTGCAACTGTTTCCACTGTTTTCACATCTATTTCCCATGAAGTGATGGGACCGGATGCCACGATCTAAGTTTTCTGAATGTTGAGCTTTAAGCCTGTAGATTACTGCAAACACCTTTGAAGAGGAGCTACTAAAGCAGAGCCTAGGAACTGAAATATGCCATTTAGGAGGTTACAAATTAGAAGAATTAAGTAAGCAGCAACTAAACACTGATGAGCAAGTTTTGCCAATTAAAAGCTACTTAGAAGATATGAGCCTATTCCTTCTTCCTTTTCTTACAAGAGACTCATTTGATCTCTCTGGGGCTTGCTTTCCTGTTCCAATCCCATGCCAAGTCGTTTCAGGTGGCCACATGAAAATGTGTTCCCCTCCCTGCCCCTAAACTATTTTCAACCTCCAGGGTAACTGAAAAGCACGATCCATTCTCCCTTATCCTATGGATAATGGTATTGAGAGAATTTTTAGGAAGCTGTGGCATGATTTTTTCTGGCTGTGCTGGGTCTTTGTTGTGGCATGCTGGCATTCTCAGCTGTGGCGTGTCAGGACTTCTTTTGGTGCAAAGCATGGGCTCTAGAGTGCGTGGCTCACTAGTTGCGGATTATGGGCTCTCTACTTGTGGTGCATGGGCTTAGCTGCCCCATGGCATGTGGGATATGAATTCTCCTGCCAGGGATCAAACCCATCTCCCCTACATTGGAAGGTGGATTCTTAACCACTGGATCATGAGGGAAATCCCCTGACCCAATTTTGACCCACATTAACTTTGCCTTAATGAACTTAGGGATGTTCTGAACCTCTCTAAGCTCTGTTCCTGAGCGATTTTTCTAAAGAGGCCCAGAAACTAGGCCTCTTCTAGTCTATCACAGGATATAAGAAATGCCTATGTTTGGCTCTTCTAGTATCTCTATATTGCTAGCAGTGTATTTGGGGTTTCAGTAAAGAAGTGAAACTATCTGTGGGACTCTCCTACAGAAGTGTATGGCTACTAGTACTGGGGCCAGGGTTATCTCAGCTACTATTTCTCTCTTCTAGTCTAAGGTGGCAGATCACTGGGGCCAGAGAGGAGGCCAATATGTTCCTTTAGAGCAATCAGGCTGTTGAATGGCCAAAGCCTTACAGTAAACTAATCCTGTGTTCTTCAGAACAACAATAAAAATCATGTAGAGCTAACAGTTATTAAATGCTTACTATGTGCCAGGCCATTAAGCTAACATTTTATATTTCCATGACTGAAATGTTGTATAGAATTCTTACCAGAGCTATTATATAAAAAATGACTGACATCTACTCAAATTCAAAGATACAAACATTAAGCTTCTTAGCAAATGGAAAAAAGAAACTAGACTTAATATTATCCTCAAATTTCACTGGATTTAAATATCATCAGAGAATAAAATCTCATATAATTAAAGAATATTATTATTATAAATATTTTTCATTAGATTCATTAGTGAAAAACATCCCCACTCAACAAATGGACACATGGAAAAAGACAATGTGTGAGAAGTACATGCAAATATGTAGATCAGTCAGAAACAGCAAGATTTTTGGCTTCTATTGAAACTGTTTTTTGATTAAAACTGTCTCAAGTTTAATGGTATCCATAAAACCAAAATATCTATAGTAAACCTAGAAAAGAAGTTTACCTTTTATATGACTTATCAGCAGGGAAACAGTACAAATCTATTTTGGGACAGGAGGGAAAATAATGTAACTCACGTGACTATTAGCTTGGGGCTGATTCCTATAACTTTTCATTATTTCTTGAAAAGTTCTTTCTTCTTTTGTTACCTAAAGAAAATAAAAACCTCATTCATCAATTGCTTTTAAAAGAAAAATGGCTCTAAACAAAAATTTCAATTACCAGTTGGCATTGAGGTTAGCCTTGCAGAAAGCTATTAACCCCAGGCCACTCCATAACTAAAAACCACTACCATTTATGATTTCTACTACCTTAAAAGTTCAGGCTTTGTGGCCTGTGGGAACTCAGCTGATAGTTTCATTAATCAAAAGGACTAAGGTTGTTATGGTATAACTCTACTGAAAATGTATTTCTTTTTTTAAACCACAAAATGCCTTTCTTTATAAAAAAGAACATAAGAAAACTCAGATCTGCTGACTCTCCTGTAGTCTTAAGTTTTATTAGTTTTTAAGTACTTATTTAAAAGTGGATACAGGCAACCTTCCATAAAAAAGAATTCAGAATAATGATACTGAAGATCATCAAGGATCTCAGAGAAAGAATGGAGGCAAGGATCAAGATGATGCAAGAAACGTTTAACGAAGACCTAGAAGAACTAAAGAACAGAGATAAACAATAAAATACTGAAATGAAAAATACACTAGCAGAACACTGAGGCAGAAGGGCAGATAAGTGACCTGAAGACAAAACAGTGGGAATCACTGCTGTGGAAGAGAATTTAAAAAGAGAGAAAAGAAATGAAGACAGTCTAAGAGACATCTGGGACATTAAACACATCAGCATTCCACATTATAAGGGTGGTCTCAGAAGGAGAAGAGAGAGAGGAAGGATCTGAAAAAAAGTTCGAAGAGATAGATAATAGCTGAAAAACTTTCCTAACATGGGAAAGGAAACATTCACTCAAGTCCAGGAATTGCAGAGTGCCAGGCAGGATAAATCCAAGAAGGAACATGCCGAGACACACACAGTAATCAAATTGACAAGAATAAGACCAAGAAAAAAATATTAAAAGCAACAGGAGAAAAATGACAACATACAAGGGAAGTATGAGTTTATCAGCTGATTTCTTAGCAGAAACTCTACAGGCCAGAAGGAAGTGGCATGATACATTTAAACTGATGAAAGGCAAGAACCTACAATCAAGAATACTCTACCCAGTAAGACTCTCATTCAGATTTGACAGAGAAATTAAAAGTTTTATGGACAAGCAAAAGCTAAGAGAACTCAGCACCACCAGACCAGCTTTGCAACAAATGCTAAAGGAACCTCTCTAAGTAGAAAAGGCCACAACTAGAAACAAGAAAATTACAAATGGAAAAGCTCACTCATAAAGGCAAACACACAGGAAAGGTAGGAAATCATCCATACACAAATATGATATCAAAACCAGCAATTATGAGGAGAGAATACGAATGCAGGATATTGGAAATGCACTTGAAAAGATCAGCAACTTAAAACAATCTTGTTTCTACATAGATTGCTATAGCAAATCCTCACGGTAACCACAAAGTAAAAATCTACAATAGATAAACAAAAAGAAAAAGGAAATGAAACACAACACTAAAGTTAGTCATCAAATCACAAGAGAACAAAAAAAGGGAACAAGAAAAAAATGTTTTGCAACTCTGTCTCTTGATTTTTTTGTATTTTCTATCTCTGTGTGATACATTGCTTTTTCATTTCCACAGATCTCTATTCTAATCTACTGAGTCTTTTTGGGTTGGAATTTTGTTTCCATCCAAGTTTCACTGGGTTTCCATTCCAAGTTTCCTTCAGTTCTTTTTGACATCTTTTGGGTCCTTTTTATTTATTTAAAATTTTTTTTTAAAATTTTGGGTCCTTTTTAAAGTAACTTGGTCTTTATTCATAAGATGAATTTTATTTTATACACTGAATCCTTTTAAACATACTAACTGCCTACTTTGAAGTCAATAATTTCATTACCTAAAATTTTCAATATCTAACCTGCTCTAAATTTTATCTGTTGACATACTCATATTGGTTCATTTCCTTGAATGTTTTATAATTTTTGATTTTTTAGTTCTACTTTAGTAAGGGTTTTACTTATGTGAATACTGAATGGCTTAAGGGTTGAGTGTTTCATGCCTCAAAGCAGTTTGCTTCTGCTGGGAAACCCAGCGGTATTATCAGTTCTGGGACAACTTTGGGTTTTTGTTAGTGTTCGGACTTTGGAGATTCTTTCCTTTTTTTCGGCCTTGCTGTATATCTTACAGGATCTCAGTTCCCACCAGGGATTAAACCCATGCCCTCAGCAGTGAAAGCATAGAGTTCCAACCACTGGACTCCTGGGGAATTCCCTGGAGATTCTTAGAATGGTAAAATAAATGAAATATGCATATAGGTGTGGTTTTAAAAGTGGAAAGAGTAATACAAATGTAAAGGATTATTGGTATGGATGCCAATGTAGCATGTGACTATAAAAGGGGAATAACTGTGGTCTTTTGTGCTATATTTATTTAGTGGTTTCGGAATAAATGCATAAAAATTTTAACCATAGAAGGAAATTAACTCTCTAAATTATAAACCCATGGCTGGTTTTTAGAGTTCTGGTATCCTTAAAGGAAATAATTTAAAAATAGCAATAACTTTAAAAAAGGTTAATTAACAATATTTATTAATATATATTTTGTATAGAGATTTTAAAGAGGCAATGTGAAAAGGAAGTCACAAATGAGTTCGAAAACATGTCCTTTGCCTCAAGAAGCTGAAAAATTAGGTTGTAACATGCTTATCTGCTAGGATCTGTGGCCAATATGATCAAGACCAAAGTTACAGATGAATGTTTCAGACACATTAGAATTTTTAAAACCAAGTAAGATATGCCATTTTATGACTTAAAACATGTTGTAGCAACTAGAAAGTAAAATGCTCTTTTGAGGTAATGGAATAAATCACTAAAAAGGAATACAGTATTGAAGCTATTTTACATCAAATTATCAATCAGGAGACCACAGGCTGTCACTAATTGTATAATTTTAGCCAAGTTACTTTCAGCTCTGGGTCTCTGTTACTCACTTAAAATGTAATGATCTAGAATGATTACTTTAAAGTATAAGATTAGAGGTGTTACAGGGGTGGAGATGGAAATGGTTCTCTATTAATAGTGTGGTGAACCACTTACTACAAATGGCCTGTAATTGCATTAGCTGGAATTTACTACCTAATTAATGAAGGTGCACAGTTGGCTTATAGCACTTAAGGTAAACTAATGAGTGCAACAGATTTTCACCTCATGCTTCAAATACAGGTAACTACAGCAAGGAGCCTCCCCCAACTTATACCTTACCTTCGCCATGATGTAAAAGGCACAAAGGAGGAGCTGATCCAAATGTCTGTCTTTCATCAGATCAGGGCAGTGAACTAAAGTGAATTCAAAACATGTCCATATCTTCCTTCTTAACTCATTTGAAACATCCAGTTTTAAACATAAATCACGTAAGCGTACACTTGCCAAATGATAGACCTAAGATGAAAGATAGCACATTGATGCAAAAAAAAAAAGTAAATAATTTCTCAAATTTATGTCCTACCATGAAGATGGGCTTTTAGGTCAAAATTAATACACACCTAAGGCTGCTGATGCATTAAATTACATAAAATACCTATTTTACAGTATCAGTTCACTGCTGTGGCTGAAGAAAATATATTAAAACAAAATTATCTTTGTAAAACTACCATAAACAATTTTTGGGAAAAAGATGCTTTGTGCTATTCTATCTATCCTGTGAACTATGTAAAGCGATAAATACTAAAACTAAATGGCTTGATTTATGAGCATTATGACCACTATAAATACATAACTTTTTAAGAAATCAGAAGTCTCTCTCTTTTTTTTGGTTCAGGTAAAATGGCTAGAAAGCCTAAAATGTCAATAATACACTAAAATGTTTGACTTCAAAAATGAGTCAGAGCAAAATCATTTTAAAAATTCCCCTATATTCTAAACATTGTTTTTATGAGCACATGAAAGGAATGTTAAGTAAATGAGACACCGGATTTTACTGTTGATGTTTACTGAGGTATAACTGACATAAAACATTATTAGTTTCAGGTGTACAACATGATTCACTATTCACACATACTGTGAAAAGATCACCACAATAAGTCAACATCCATCACCACATAGTTGTAATTTCTTTTCTTGTGATAAAAACTTTAAAGATCCCGTTAGCAACTTTCAATATGCAATATGGTGTTATTAACTACAGTTACCATGCTATACATTATAGCCCCATGATTTACTTATTTTATATCTTCCAATTTGTACCTTTTGACTCCCTTCATCCATCCATTTCACCCACTCCCTCGCCCCTAGCAACGACTAACCTGTTCCTTGTATTTATGAGCTTGTTTTTTAGATTCCACATATAAATGAGATCGTGTAGTATTTGTCTCTGTCAAGTTGTTTTTAAACATATCAGAGTAAATTCAGTTCAATGTAAATTCAGTTCAGTTTAATCTTTTATATACAGTCTTTATATGAACTGATACTAATGAAAATGACCCAAAGGTCCTGAAAGATTCTAAAATGATTTCTGATCATCCAAAAAGCATTCTGTTTTGTTATTTTAAGAATTGGTAACCTTACTGTGATATTCCTAAACTAGACTATTCTGTGTGAACTAAGGCTTTAAATCTAAACATTCAGGAGAAAAAATAAAAGAGTAAGGCATTCTTTACATCAAAATATCTTTTGAGAGGGAAAAAAATTTACAAATTAGAGCTTTAAAATTAATTTTAACTATCCAATACACTAATCTGACAGAGAGATAAAGTTGACTCCAAAGCCACCAGTGATTCATTTTATAACAAACTCATTTTCTGCATTCCATCCCTTTGTTTCTGGTCTAGTTGGTCAAGAAATAAATAGGAACCACTGGGGTCAGAGCAGTGGGAAACATGCTAGAACTTTACATTCATGATAGGAGAAGATAACAGATATAGCCCGAGCTAGAAGGATTAGGTACTACTACTTGTTAAGTATCTTTTACAAAGCTAATCCAGTGACTTCTCTGAAGCTAATCTGATATACATCCTCTGAAAGGCTACTAATTCTAACAAAAAATTCACAGTAAATTCTATTCAGGCATAGGACACCCAGTATCACACTGAGTTCAGCATGGATAACAGCTGCAATTTACTCAAGAAATGGTTATTCTGAACTCATTATTAGATACAAACATCTCAATTCCCTTTTAGAATAAAACTTTTTTTAGCTTCTAAGTAGAAGGCAATGGCACCCCACTCCAGTGTTCTTGCCTGGAAAATCCCATGGACAGAGGAGCCTGATAGGCTGCAGTCCACGGGGTCGCTAGGAGTAGGACGCGACTGAGTGACTTTACTTTCACTGTTCTCTTTCATGCATTGGAGAAGGAAATGGCACCCCACTCCAGTGTTCTTGCCTGGAGAATCCCAGGGGCAGGGGAGCCTGGTGGGCTGCCGTCTATGGGGTCGCACAGAGTCGGATAAGACTGAAGCTACTTAGCAGCAGTTTCTAAGTAAGCTAAAATTAAATGAAAGGAAATGGACAGGCTAGATTCTGAAATAAGTTCAGAACTAAAAACTTATAAATAAAGCCTATTTCTGTCAATCTTAGACTATCAAAGGCAGCAATTTGTTATTTTGAAAATTAAAAATAGGAAATGAATGGGGAAAATACTACATTTGGAACTCTCCTTTAAAAACAGGCGTTAGGCACATGACATGGGCAGGAGTGGGGATGGTGAGAAAGAGTAGAAAAGGTAGTGGGAGGTGGAAAAAAGAACACGTGTCTCAAGAAATATTCTAAGAAAGACTAGACAGAGGAAATAAACTTAAATTTGCATCAAAAGATAATCTGAAAAAGAAATTAATTTCTCAAAAATTTTAAGCCTTAAATCCTAATCACAATGCTAGAAACAAAAAAAAAACAGTGCCTTTTTTTTCATTTACAATTTTTAAGAATGGGCTAGATAACCACTAGTTATAGAGTGGACTGGAGAGATTATCTCCCAATTCTGGGATTTATTTTAGAGCAGCAGCATGTTTGGCTACAAATATCTGATTAACATGTCTGTCTTATTAGAAGCTTGAAGGTGCTTATAAAAGCAAGGCAGGATAGAAATTATTTCTATATTAAATCTCTGCATTAATACCAAAACAATTTAGGGATTATAATGACTAGTCAAATCTTATAGGTAACAAATGAGATTTATGATAAAAATTGTGTAGACTCCCCACAGTATCCCAAAAATCTTAATAATAAATCTTTAGTAATTTAAACTTATACATAAGATCTAAGATGTACTTGTGCCACAATAAACTCAATCTAAAGTGGCTCAGATGATAAAGAATCCGCCTGCAATGTGGGAGACCTGGGTTTGATCCCTGGGTTAGGAAGATCCCTTGAAGAAGGGAACAGCTATCCACGTCAGTATTTTGGCCTGAAGAATTCCATGGACAGAGGAGCCTGGCAGGAAGCAACTTAGCAGCAGCAGCAGCAGCCACCATGGGAAATAGTATAGCAGTTTCTTAAAAAAATTAAATTTAGAATTACTATCCCACTTCTGTATATACCCAAAAGAACTGAAAGCAGAAACTTAGATATCTGCACACCAGTATAACAGCATTACTCACTCAAAATAACCATAAGGTACATGCATGTGCCAAGTCGCTTCAGTCTTGTCTGACTATGTGCCTCCCTATGGACTGTAGCCCACCAGGCTCCTCTGTCCATGGGATTCTCCAGGCAAGAATACTGGAGTGGGTTGCCAAGCCCTCCTCCAAGCGATCTTCCCGACTCAGGGATCGAACCTATGTCTCTTCTGTTTCCTGGACTGGCAGGCAGGTACAGAAATAACTCAAATGTCCATCTACAGATGAACTGATAGACAAAATATGGTATATTCATACCATGGAATGTTAGCCTTAAAAAGGAAGGAAATTCTGACACATGCAAAAATGTGGATAAACTGTGACAACATTATGCTAAGTAAAATAAGCCCATCATAAAAGGACAAAAAGTGTATAATTTCACTTTTATGAGGTACCTAGAGTAGCTAAAGTCACAGAGACAGAAATTAGAATGATGACTGGGGGTTGAGGGGAGAAATGAGTTACTGTTAATGGGTACAGAATTACAGTTTAGGAAGATGAAAAAGCTCCGGAGATGGACAGTAGTGGAAACTGCACAACAACGTGAATGTACTAATGATACTTAGCTGTACACTTAAAAATGGTTAAAATAGTAAATTTTATGTATATTTTACCACATACAAAAAAAAGGCCAAAGCTGTCCTCTGTTACTCAATCTTTATTGCACTGATTAAAGGAGATCTTTTTAGATGCTATAAAAATACATACCTTTCTATAAAACAGTGCTAAGGACCCAGTTCTCTTTGGTTTGCTTATTCCAACTGGATGTACCTCTTGTGCTTTGGTCAAATGGGTCTGCTTTGGAGAAGCACCAATTAATGACTGAGCTGTAAGTGATACAGGACTCTCAACTTTGGACTCCTGAGTTGTATTCATGGAAATTGGTATCAGTGTGATCTCTCCAGCATCATTTGCAATACCTGAATGTACAAGCAAGAGTTCTTAGTTTTAGAAATGTGTCCCAGAAAAGTTATCAATACTTCTTTCTTCGCTCATTCCTCCCTCCCTCCCTCCCTCCCTCTTCTTGTTTACTATCTATCTGTGCATAGTAATGGTAGAAGAAGAAAGCCACAAAAATAGTAATTCTAGGTTATAATATTTTTGTTTTCTATTTCTGCTCTGAAACAATAATACTGTTCTCTTTGGTGGTCTAAGGGAGATGTTTTTAACCATTAAACAAAATTCTTGCTGAACGCACTCATTTGTAAAACTCAGGTAAGAAACTAACTCCTAACAGAGTAGTAAATCCATAAAATATGAAAATTCAAAAAACTGTGCAGGTATACCTCAGAGATATTAAGAGTTTGGTTCCAGAGAACCACAATAAAGTGAATATCATAATAAAATGATTCACATGAATTTTTTGGTTTCCAAGGCATATAAAAATTATGCTTTTGCTATACTGCAGTCTATGGGGTGTGTTATGGGCATTATGTTAAAAAAAGTGTATGTACCTCAGTTAAAAAATACTTTGTTGCTAAGAAGATACTAATCATCACCCAGCAACACAAGGTTGCCACAAATCCAATTTGTAGAAAAAAAAGTTATCTGTAAAGTTCAATAAAGCAAAGTGCAATAAAATGAGGAAAGCCTCTATACATTCAAAACAAAACTAAAGGGGGAGTGCTGAGGAGCTTTAGGGCAGTGTTACTATTCTGTATAACAGTATAATGGTAGATATGTGTCATTAGACATTTGCAAAATTCATAGAATGTACAACACCGAGAGTGAACACTAATGTAAACTATGGACTTAGAGTGATAATGATGTGACAATGAAGGTTCATCAGTTGTAATACATGAGCTAGTTTGGTGCAGGATACTGATGGCAAGAAAGACTCAATTTTGCCATGAACCTAAAACTACTCCTAGAGGAAAAAGAGTACAGGTTCGGGAGAAAATACAGGAGTAATAAGACCATGTGATATAATTCAATAAGACATTTCTTAAATTTTTATTCATTTCAAAAAAAAATAAATGCATCAAAATATTACCATGCAATGGGACTGTAACTTTATGTCCTGTTGTCCCTGTTACTATGGCTGTGGCCATTGTTAGAAGACTGTGCCCGGGTGAAATTGATATATTTTCAGCAGTGATGCTTGAAGAAGGAGCAATTTTCAATTTTGTTCCTTCTGTTATGATCCTGTCCATAAGCATTTCCTTTGGGGGGTCTTCCCCAAAAAGTCTTCTCTTAGCACTCCCAGCAGTAGGAGAACTGTAGCGTTCATGGACAGAAATCGGAGACAATGGTTGCATATCTAATAAAGAGAAAAATTTTAACAGTCTGACTTGTATTTCAAACAGACACAATCAGGTTTACTCACTCGTTCAACAGATGCTGAGTTGTGTTACACTGTGTGCTCAATCGCTTCAGTCGTGTCTGACTCTTTGCAACCCTATGGGCTGTAGTCTGCCAGGCTCCGCTATCCATGGGATTTTCCTGGCAAGATTTCTGGAGTGGACTGCCATGCCCTCCTCCAAGGATCTTCCCGACCCAGGGACTGAACCTGCATTTTCTGTGTCTCCTGCACTGCAGGTGGATTCTTTAACAGAGCCAACAGGAAAGCCCTAGATACTGAGTTACTATGCTAAAATAACAGCCTTTGTCCTCATGCAATATCGAATCTAGTGGGAGAGAGAAGTATGAAATAAATCTTAAAATAAAATTACAATAGCTAACCTTCCTGGTTTCTTGAACCTCTGCCTACGTTAAAGAACCAAAATATTATGGGGAAAGTAGAAGCTGAGAGGTAGAATGCAGTGACTGTTAAATTAGAAAAGTAGTCCAACTAACTTCTGTCTCCTCCCGATAAAAAGGAAAAATCAGTGATTTGGTTCACAATTTTCTCTCTTCCCACACATCTACACGTCAAACAGTTTAAGGCAATAGCTTTGGCTTTCTGATTTAGTAGACACAGAACCATCTTTTACAAACCCACTAGAAGATGAATAGAAGTGTTATGACGCTTAATTTGAGGCATTAGCGTGTAACAGACATGTCATCTATTTTCAAAACATGTTTATAAGGTATAAAAATTACCTCTGGCAATAATTTGACAACTCTGTATTTCTGAGGTAACTGGGGAAATAGTTATGGTTTAATAAAAATCTCTTCTTAATTCTGGGGGTTATGAAAGCAGCTCTGACTTGCAGCCTTAGCAAACAAGTGGGAAGTTCTATTGTAGCCCATTACTCCTTAACAGAAGTCTACCTTTATGTCTTATTTCTAAGAAAACCAATGTAGTCCTTGAAGCTAACTAGGAATGTTCAGAGCTGACATTTCAAGGGGGAAAATGCATGTTATAACCACCAAGTTAGCTGCAAACCCCTTGAAATGATTCTTTGCCTAGCACAGTACTGGAAAAGCTTCAGTAGACATTCAATAAAAATTTAGTAACTATACAAATTAATAAACTGTCTTTTCCCCACTAGAGTCAAGGCTCAATATTATTGTTTTCTAAGGATTTTCTATTATTTGATTCTCTTGCATGAACCCCTACAAGAAAATAATTTTCTTCTAATTATAAAAATAATATATTACCTGAATGCTCACATCAGTGATATTCATAAAAGCCAACAGGTAGAAATAACACAAACGCCCATCAGCTAAATTCCTACTTTCTCTTTTGTACTAGGAGTTGAACTTAATCTCACTTCACTGCAAAATCCTACTGCCATTTAATAGGGAAGAACCTTTATTGCAGGTTAGTCACTAAAGAGATGTTGCCTATAAGCTTAAATTATCCATAATGGCCCATCTCTGGGAACCCTGCCTCTCAGGTAATGCATATTAAGCTCAAAAACCTTTGCTCAGGGCTTCCTAGGTGGCTCAGTATTGAAAGAATCCGCCTGCCAATGAAGGAGACATAAGAGAGGCTGGTTTGATTCCTGGGTCAGGAATATCCCCTGTAGGAGGAAATGGCAACCACTCCAGTATTCTTGCCTGGATAATCCCATGGACAGAGGAGTCTGGAGAGCTACAGTCCACAGGGTCACAAAGAGTTGGACCCAAGTATTATTTAGCCATAAATAGTAATGAAGTGCTGACACATGGTACAACACATATATACCTGAAAACATGCCTGAAAAAGAACCAGTCACAAAGGTCACATATTATATAGTTCCATTTATATGAAATGTCTAGAACAGGCAAATCCATAGAGTCATAGATTAGTAGTTGCAGGGTCTTGGTAGAGGGGCAAATAAAGTGTGATTACTACTGGATACAGGAATTCTTTTAGGAGTGATAAAAACGTTCTGTAATTAGATGGCATGTATACAATGGCATATATACAACTATGGTTGTATAGTCTTGTGAATTTACTAAAAACCACTGAATTGCATACTTTAAAAGGGTGAATTTTATGGTATGTGAATTATATTTCAGGTTTTAAAAGCTCACTGAAAAATTCAAACAACACCAAAAACTATAATGAAAAAGTTAACATTTAAAATCCCACCAGTGAGAGAGAATCATTTTAGTGACCATTCTTCATGATCTTAGTTCTGAGATCTCTAGCTAGGCTGCAAACACACAGTGTTAGTCATTCAGTCATGTCTAAGTCTTTGCAACCCGATGGACTATAGCCTGCCAGGCTCCTCTGTCCATGTGTCCATGGAATTCTCCAGGTAACACACACACATATAACATAAATATATAAATTATAGTCAAATACATACACACATGCTACACACAAACTTCATGCTTTGTACAGTTAAAGTATGCATGAATTTCAGTTACAACATAGTTAAATTAACAAAAGTCTTAACAAAAAGGTTCAAATTTCAAATTTCTGATGCCATGGTATAGTAACTGTAATTGCATAAACTACAAACTTTTCCCACAAATCATTATATAAATAATAGATGTGCATCATGACTGGTGACCAATCCTGTCACTTCTTTCAAAGTCTGTCAGTGACTGGTCAGGGCAAATCTGCTGTTCAACTCATGGAGGCCACAAAGCATATAGTTACGTTGCCTCCTTGTTTCCCAGTGATAAATCCACAATTTACAAAAATAAATGAAAGAGGGAATTGTCAAAAAAAAAAAAAAATGCAACAAAGAAATGAAGAGTAATAATGCTGAAAGTGAAATTAAAATTGTCCATGAAATTATAGAATAGTGGCTCAAAGGGTAAAGCAGCTGCCTACAATGTGGGAGACCCGGGTTCGATCCCCGGGTCGGGAAGATCCTCTGGAGAAGGAAATGGCAACCCACTCCGGTACTCTTGCCTGGGAAATCCCATGGACAGAGAAGCCTGATAGGGCTTCCATGGGGTCCATGGGGTCACAAAGAGTCGGACACGACTGAACGACTTCACTTCACTTCACTTCAAGAATGTTGACACTGCTGCTGTTCAAGAGATTAGATATACAGCCAGAAGAACTGTGTGAAGATGAGACTTATTAATATAAATGCGAAGTTGTTATGATGAACAGCATGAAGACATCCAACAGGAAGTTACAATGGCAAAAAACTTCACTTTAAAGGAACTCGGAAAAAAATCTCGCAACACTGAAAAAGCAAAGGATACAAGTGTTGAAAGCTGTTCCTTTAATATGAAAGGAACATGAAAATTCACCAAGGCACAGGAAAGAAGCTAACTATCGCAAGTTATATAAGAAGAAAGTGGCAAGCATCATTTAAATGATTCTTTATTAAGTTTCTAAAAAACAAAACACTTCCATTCTCAATGTTTTCAAAGTTTTTAATCATAGTATATATTAAGCTGAAGAAGGAAATGGCAACCCACTCCAATATTCTTGCCTGAAGAATCCCATGGAGCCTGGCATGCTACAGTCCATGGGGTCGCAAGAGTCAGACACGACTTAGCAACTAAACCAACCATATATTAAGTATTTTTTTCATTTCTTTAATAAATAGTAATAATTGACAGTAAGGAAGTTTTTAGTTTCGGCAATTTTTTAAAGGTCATAAAACAGTCCTGATTATTCCTATAGTTTAATGAAGATTGTTTTGTATGTACAGCTTGCGTATTTTTGTGAACTTACACTACATGCAAAGCAATATACACACACACACAGAATTATAGTTCAAAAATGGTTCTTGAGCTACCTTACTAAGTAACCTGAATGTTTATTCATCTGAAGTTTCTTCAGGGATATTCTGTGGTCAGCAGAGTTCAACTGATTTTTAAAAATTAAAGAGTTATATAGTCCAGAAGATAAACATATCAGTTTGGTACATCACAAGAGAAAATAAAGAAGAATGCACTAAAATTTTCCTATAGTAAGGCTCAAAAGAACTATTTTAAGAGTACAGATAAGTAATTCATTAAATGAACTTAAGTATCCCAACGAGTTCTTTGTTCTGTTTTAGACGTTTATTTTTCTATAAAGTCACACATAGAGAAAGAATATAACTTCTGTCACAACTGCAAAGGTGAGTACTTAGTTTAAGTAGTTTTCCATTAGCATTGAGGAAAAGTTGCGTGTATTTATAAAAAGGCCAAAATACGATTTTTACAATAATTGATACTGCAATTAAAAAAAATTATATTCAGAATCAGAGTGGAAACCTTATTACTTTAATATAAAAAAGTATATAATTAGCTACAAAGGGTATTGGCATAAACATTATTCCTTTCAAATCTTGATTTAAAAAATTGGTTTATTAATAACATATTAGGGCAAAACTTGAAATTTTCTCTAACAAAAAAAGTCTTTGTTATTTTTCCTTTGTTTACCAATGGTTAACCTACCCTTTCGAAGACTCCCACTGTCAGTCCGAACTTCTTTGACCCTTGGATGCATCAGAGGAGACATTGGCATCATGGGAAGATGCCCCTGTACATTTCCTCCACTTCCTGTTTCAAAATTGTTTGGGAATATAACCTGGAGAAAACAAAACCCCTCTGCTTTACATACAGATAAACCCACTGATCAAAACATAACAGAAAAGGTAAGAAAAAGTCTTAACTTTTTTATTGTTTTCCCTTTCTTTCTCTCAACACAAAATATACCAACTTGTATAAAGTGCTCAATAGTTAATATTAAGTTATGTAAAGAGTTCATCTTACTTAACTTTATATCTATTTAAGATTACTGACCACTGGAAGTAAACCTATGAGGTGGGCACTACTGTTCTTCACTTAGGGACTGAAAAAATTGAGGCTCAAAATGTGAAATTTTCCTAAGGACAAACTACTGCTAGGTATTAGAGAAATGGCTTCAACTCAGATCCTTTTCCTTCAAGGTCATAGTTTTTTTCATTTCCCAATGGATCCTATAATGGAAAAATTGATGAATACTGAAGACTGTCCAATTAACCACAGTCTGCTATAAAGACAACAGAAGCATGGAAGAGAGTATTTAAGAAATCATTTTCTTTTCAGTTCTTCCTAGTCTTAAATAGTTCTTTCAGTAGTTTGAGATTAGAGAAAAATTCAAGATGGTTGATTGAAGTAAAAGTAGACAGAAAAAAGCAAAGAAAGATGTAGACAGGAGTCAAAAAATAACACAGAGATGGAGGGAGAAAACTCAATTTCTCATGATACTAAACTGTTAAATGTGCAATTTGAGTGTATTAGGCAGAAGCTTTTGACCTTTTTATTCTAAATACTACTAATGAAAAATGTTTAATTCTTTATGAAATTCTTTATTTGAAAAATTTTAACTGATGAGATTAATGACTTCTTAGTTCTGATACCAAAAGTAAGAACAGATAAATTGGACATCATTAAAATTAAAATCTTTTGTTTTTTAAAGGACATCATCAGGAAAGTAAAAAGATAACCCACAGAAAGGTTTTACCAATCATATACTGGATAAAGGAGTATATCTAACTCAATATTAAAAAGACAACCCAAATAAACAATGGGCAAAGGATCTGAACATATATTTCTCCAAAGACGATATACAAATGGCCGATAAGCACTTGAATCAATGTTGAACATCATTAGCCATCAGGGAATGCAAATAAAACCACAATGAGGTAATAATTCATGCCTACTAAGATCGCTAGAAATCAAGAAGACAGATAATAAGCACTGGAGAGGATGTGGAGATACTGGAATCTTTATACACTGATGGTGGGAATGTTAAATGGTGCAGCCACTTTGGAAAACAGTCTGACAGTTCCAGCCATTCTACTCCTAGCCATATATTCAAGAAAAATGAAAATGTATGTCCATACAAATACTTGTCCATGTATGTTCACAGCAGCATTATCCATAGTCAAAACGTGAAAACACCACCAATTCATCCACTGATAAACGAATAAACAAAGTGGGGGGTGTGTGTGTGTATATATATACACATATTTTCATGCAATGGAATATTATTAAGCCATAAAAAGGAATGAAGTGCTGATACATATAACAACATGGACGAACCTTGAAAATCACTATATTAATAAAAGAAGCCAGTTACAAAGGACCACATATTATATGATTTGCATGAAACGTCCTGAACAGGGAAATCAATAGAGACAGAAGATAGATTACTGGTTACCTAGGGTTAGGAAGATGACAGGGATGGGTGGGTGGGGTGGGTGCAGTAGCAGGGAAGTGATAAAGCTTTTCTTGTTGAGGTGGTATGTTTCAAAGTTGATTGTGGTGATGACTGCACATATCTATGAATATACTAAAAAACACTGAATTATATACTTATAGGTGAACTATACAGTATGGGATCCTGTCTCAATGAAGAGATTTCATAAAATGATGGGATTATTAGCTTTGCCCTAACTCACTTCTTCACAGGTAGGAACTCTGTTTGCAGAAGCCTGGAGAGCCTCCCACAGCGCAGAATCATGACTCCATGCTAAACTCTCCAAAATCTGTTCTTCGATGCTGTTCAGGTGTTTCACCATGTCTCTGGAAAGTCCCTCCTCTGAGCGGATTACCACTTCAATAACCTGGGGAAGAGAAAACAGAAAAAGTAATATAGTCTCAGGCTTACATGTATGGCTAGCTCTGGTCTTATTAATGACATAGAACCAAGAACATTTTGAACCATAATTCTGTGGCTTATTAATATATTTTAATTTATAAAGAAGTTTTAAAGCTCTTCAAAATACTTTCACATACATTTCTGGTTTTCATGTTTTATTCTGTATATGGAAAACTGAAGCAATGATAGGTAAAACTGGTCAAAAGTCCAACAGTAGAAGTCAGGTCTTGGGTTTCCAGGCCAGTGCTATTTTGAATTCAATTTCCTTTCTCAGACTATTCTTCCCAACAGCTCAGAAGAAGAAAATGAATAACATATACAAAAGGAACTTTGCCTATATACACTATAGTTACATTTTAATAAGGATGCTTCCCTGGTGGCTTACATGATAAAGAATCCACCTGCAATGTGGGAGACCCGGGTTCGATCCCTGGGTCAGGAAGATTCTCGGGAGAAGGAAATGGCAACCCACTCCAGTATTCTTGCCTGAGAATTCCGTGGACAGAGGAGCCTGGCGGCTATAGTCCATGGGGTCGCAAAGAGTTGGACATGACTGAGCAACTAACTTTCACTTTCAATAAGAATAAACATCTAGAGCAAACTCTGTAAGCATATATACAAAAATATTAACAGTGATTATCATTTATATTAGGATTATAATGTATGATTTTAATATTTACAATTGTATATACTTTTCATTTTTCTTCAGGGAGTATTATTTATGATTAAAAAACAAATGTATTTAACTTCTAGAATTAAAAAAAGGGTATTACAAATAAAAATGAATTTCTATTAGGTGAGGGCAAAAACTAAACTTTTTCCTCAAATAAAACTACATATATTTCCTAATGGAAAATCTGAAATACTCACATAAACATTAAATATAGAAAAGCAATTTTCCCCAGAAAAGTAAAAAGAAGTTAAATTCCACATAGTCAACAATTCAAATGGGTAAGCTTTTCAGTGACCTGCATTTCTACAACATTAGGCTTGCTTGCTTATCTATCTGTATCTATCCAACTACCCCACACAGCATGCAGGATCTTAGTTCCTCGACCAGGGGTAAAACCCATGCCCCCTGCAGTAGAAGCACAGTCTTAACCACTGGACCAGACCCTCAGGGAAGTCCCAAACTAACTTCTCCATAATCAGTAGTTTGAAAGTAACACAGGTGACAAAATATTAACTAAACCATGCCAACAAGTATAATAATAGCATCAATCTTAAATTCAGAAATCAGGTAATACTAAGTGTTACTGTAGCTTGTGCCCTCTGTGGTTTAGAAGAAAAAGGTTTCAGCAGAAAAAAAGGGGAAGTAAGATTTATCCACAATGAATTAGCTCAAATTTGGGGAAGGAGTGTGATTAATTTTAGATTTTTCTTTCTTCTAGGAGAAAGTTTCTCTTCTTCATCATGCCTCTCCTCTATTTAACAGGATTATGATTTTTCATTCATAATACAGAAAACTCAAAATTAAGTACTTAGTTCCTAGCCATACTTGCAATTCAGTGATGTTTGAAGCTGTGAGATTGGCTTAGTTTATTGTTAGTCTCTCTCCCTCTCCTCTTTGTCCTTGATTCCACCCCAAAAGCAGTATGTTTTCAGAATACTTCTGGAAATATTATCCAGACATCACTACAGTTCACTTCTTCATCACTGATACAAACAGAATGTTTATGTGAGGCAAAGCATTAACAAAACTTTGTTCTCATCTCACCTTATAAAAATAAAATGGTCGCAGATTAAGAACCTCAATAATCCAGGGAAAAGTACGAGGTGAGCTGTAGGCAAAGAGCACAATTTCCAAACAACAGGCCATCAAGGAGTGATGAAATATATCTTGCTCTAAAAGAACCTTGGGGAAGAGAAAGACCACAATTTAATAAATTTCTCAGGATTTTAGCCTCTGCCATTATATAAAGGGGACTACAGAAAAAAGAAAAAACTTAGAAAAGTTATAAATCATATTATTACTTATCTAAGAGCATATTACATTATACTCGATTAATGCAGATAAAACTTCAAGTTCTTAAACTGATAAACAGTTTTCTTGTAAGATATAATCTTGGTCAGTGGTAGATGTTAAATGTAAATGAGGCATAAACAACAATCTACTTTGAAATTGGAGCAAATAATAATTAATATTCCCACGAAGAGACAAGCGTGAGAATTGGCTCCTTTATTTAAATGAGTTTTGTGTCACCTGTTTTCTTGACATGAGGGCAGTATTTATTAATCAAACATTAAAATCAAAGGTATAGTATATCACAGCTAAGACTTTTTAGAAGTTCAGAGAAAGAAACATTTTACTAAGAAGATAAAGTCCTGTTTTACCACTGAGTTTAAAATTTAACCTAAGTTTTCAGTTTTATAAATAGTATTTTTGTCATTCTTCTTAAAAATACCACTCCAAATCAATAAAGAGAATAAGAAATAGAAAATACCTAGGATAAAACAAGGAGTTACCTATAACCACAAACTGTATATGTAAACTGAAGATGGATGAAAGAATGACAAATTACCCAGCAGAAAGCAGGATGGTCAAACATAAGGGCCTGACTAGAGACACTTAAGTGAATTTGCTCCATACAACCTGAGAAAAACACAGCAACTGAAGGCAAAGGCAGAATAGAAAGTAGAGGTTATTAGGCAACGGCTGACATGGATGGGTGATCTGCAAGTTTATAGTATTAACAGAACTCTTCAGGTTCCCATACAACATCCACTCTAAGGAATCAGATGATAGGCCTCTAGTCTAGAGAATTAGTCTCTACAAAAACTGAACTAGAGAGAATCAAAGCTCAGAACAGCAGGTATAGAATAGACTGTGGTTTTAGGTGAAAGCCTGCAGACTGAATTTGAGACCAACTTTCCCTTCTGTGCTCTGCTCCATAACACCAATAGCCAGGCAAGAGATTAGCAGATACTTCTCTAGACAAGTCAAAATACTCCAGATAAGTTTTTTTTTTTTTTCCACTTGGTATTATCTTTAATTACAAAGACCTTTCCAATCACATCACATAGCGATTGTTTTATCCACTGCTCTGTTTGGCTGCCAATCTCTTATCTCTCTCCTCAGCAATGGTAAGGCGAATACCCTTTCCACGGGGAAGAGAGATCCATGGTTTGTTGCCTTTGCCAATAACGAAAATGTTCGAGAGCCGAGTGGCAAAGCTGTTGCCATTTGCATCTTTCACATGAACTACATCAAAAGAACCTGGATGTCTCTCCCGGTTTGTAATCACACCAATTCTTCCCAGGTTAGCACCTCCAGTCACCATGCACAGGTTACCAGTGTCAAATTTGATGAAATCAGTAATCTTGCCAGTCTCCATTCAATCTGAATGGTATCATTCACCTTGATGAGGGGATCAGGGTAACGGATGGTACGAGCATCATGGGTTACCAGATGAGGGATTCCTTTTGTCCCCACAAATATCTTTCTTACTTTGCACAATTTATACTTGGCCTCCTCAGGTGTAATACGATGAACAGCAAAACGACCCTTGGTGTCATAGATCAAACGAAAATTCTCTCCAGTCTTATCAATGCTGATGACATCCATAAAACCAGCAGGGTAGGTTATATCTGTGCGGACTTTGCCATCGATCTTAATGAAACGCTGCATGCAAATCTTCTTTACTTCATCTCTAGTTAAGGCATACTTAAGTCTATTCCTTAGGAAAATGATTAGGGGGAGACATTCTCTTAGCTTGTGGGGGCCGGTAGATGGACGAGGGGCAAACACACCAGTCAGTTTATCCAGCATCCAATGTTTTGGAGCTGCTACGCGTTTCAGGTGCTTCTTGGGACCCCGAGCCATGGCTGCGCTAGGCACGAAAAGAGCTCCAGATAAGTTTTAAAGACACCAACAGTTGAGGGTCCCTATATTACATGATCACTCGAGGCTTCTGGACTTTTATTCTCACTCTTGCACACAGAGTTTTGACCCAAACTGTTTTATCAACATAAGGGTTTATTAATGTCTCATTTTTAGTGACTCATTCAAAAAGCAGACATTTGAAGAATGCCTCCAATTGAAAGACAAGGGTATAATCTAACATTTGAGGAATAATCCAACATTCAAGGAAAGGCTCCCATACTGAGATTCCAGAAAGTAAAAACAGGTCACGTACTAATACAAAGAATTAAAATGCCCCTGGACTTCTAATTAGCAATCCTGGGATCTAGAAGATAATGGAGCAATGCCTTCAAAATCAGAAAAGAAAATGATTGTCAATCTAGAATCCTATATACAGACAACTATTAATCAAGTATGAGTTTAAAATAAAACATTCATGCAGTTTTAAAAAAGAAATTTAAAGCAAGGTAAGGTTTCCACACTTAAGCCAATAAAATGTTTATAACAGTGGATTGTGAAATTATGTATGTATAGTGTAATACCTAGAGTAACCACGAAAAATTTAATACAAAGGTATACACTCTAAAAATGCTCAAAGCAATCCATGGGATGGTAAGAAAAAGAAAAAAAACAAAAAAACAAAACAGAAAACAAAAAATAAAATAGTAGACTTATGCCCTTAACATAGTAACAATTAAATGTAAGCTAATATCTATTAAAAGAAAGAGCCTGTATAGTATACAGAACAACGTGACTCAACTATACACTGCCTACAAGAAACTAATTTCAAAGGATGATACAGGTAGAATGAAAGTAAAAGAGTAGAAAAAGATATATAGGCATACCAGGTTCTAGACCACTGCAATAAATATGCAATAAAGCAAATACCACAGTAACGTGAGTCGCATAAATTATTTGGTTTCCCAATGCATATAAAAGCTATGTTTACACTATACTATAGTCTATTAAGTGTACAACAGCATCATGTCTAAAAAAAATTTTTTAATACTTATTACTAAAAAATGTTATCACCTGAGGCTTCAATGAATTATAATCTTCTTGCAATAAAACATCAAAGATCACTAATCACAGATCACTATAATAAATACAATAATAATGAAAAAGTTTGCAATACTGTAAGACTCTGATGCTGGGAGGGATTGGGGGCAGGAGGAGAAGGGGATGACAGAGGATGAGATGGCTGGATGGTATCACTGACTCGATGGACCTGAGTCTGAGTGAACTCCGGGAGATGGTGATGGACAGGGAGGCCTGGTGTGCTGCGATTCATGGGGTTGCAGAGTCAGACACAACTGAGCGACTGAACTGAACTGAATTGAAGAATTAGCAAAATGTGACACAGAGAAATGAAGTGAGAAAATGCTATTAGAAAAAGAGCACCAACAAGCTTGACACAGTGTTGTTGCAAACTTTTATTAAAAACTCACTGTCTGTGAAGCACAAAAAAAGTGAAGCACAATAAAACTACATATGCTTGCATCATACAAACATTAACCAAAACAAAGCAGGAGTGGCTATATCAGCCAGATGCTTTCAGAACAAAGACAATTACCAGACTCAGAGAGGGATATTCTGTCATAATAAAATGATTAATTCACCAAGAAGACAGTAACCTCAATGTCTACACATCAAACAGCAGAGATTCAAAATATATGAATTTAAAAAAATCTAACAGAACTGGAAGGAGAAATAGATAAATTTAGTTTCATTTGGAAACTTCAATACCCTTATCTTCTCTCACTAACTGACAGAACTAGACCAAGAATTAGCAAGGATATAGAAGAATTTAACAATACCATTAACCAAAAAGACAGAACTGACATTTATAGAACACTTCACCCAAATACAGCACACATTCTGTTTAAGAGCCCAGAACATTCACCAAGATAAACTATTCCTGCATCATAAAATAAACCTCAACAAATATAAACAAAATGAACTCACAGAGTATTACAAAAGTATAGATACGGAAAACAAATTAGTGGCTAAAGCGAGCGAGTGTCACTTAAAAAGGGGCAACATGAGGGAGATCTTTATGATGACAGAACAATTTTGTATCTTTATTTCGGTGGTGGTTATCTCATCTACACATGTGATACAGTGGTAAAGGGAGCAACATACATTGTTCCAGTGTCAATTTCCTGGTCTTGATATCATACTATATAAAATGTAACCACTGGGGACAAATGAATACATGAGATCCTTTGTACTACTTTTGCAACTTTCTGTGAATTTATAATTATTTCAAAATAAAAAGCTGAAAATTTATTTCTTTCTTAGGAGGTTATGGGAGCCTATGCACCATCAAATATCAGTAAATCGTGAAAAATAAAAACATGGAATCCAGTAAAAATGGGGAACCAACACAGAAGAAAGCTTCCAGGGTGCAAACACAAAGAAATTTTAACAGTTAAAGCAGCACCCCCAAACATCAACTTGTTCTTACTGGAAGTTAAGGTAAGAAGACTCCAAAAGTGACAAAGAGAGTGGAGGAGGAGGAAACAAAGATCATATGCTAGGATTGACTTTTTAGAAAAATTTCTTTACTGAACTATTGGAGAAAGGGATCCAACTTAATCAAACGTCCAAAGAAAATGGAGCAATTAAAAAAAAAAAAGCTGCTAACATTTTATTCCTTAAAAATCCCTGAGAGGTATGGCCACATATTTATCACTTGGATTAATAGTTGTAGGGGGTGGGGAGGTTTCAACATTAGTTAACTAGGAATGAAGGACAAACAACAGACCTGAAGGGGAAAGATGATGACAGTGTACCAAAAACAAATTTTACATGTTCCACATTTCCGCCAAGAGGTGGCTAGTACTGGGTGTGCCAAAGACAATGGAGGCCAATTAATATGTCATTATGGCCAAGTGTGCCATTAACTGCTGACCATGAACCACCTACAATGAACTACAGAGCCTCTCAACACAGCTTCCAGGCTTAGGATTTATGGAACTTGCCAGCGGCTGGTAGAGTGAATTTACTTACTGACATGTCCATTCCATGAAGTCTTCGTGTTTCCTGCACCATTACAGTCTCTAGTATTTTATAATACAAAATTTCTGCAAGCTTTAGTCTGTTTACAGCAAAGTCTATGAGGGAAATAAAAAGAAAACATGCTAAAATGAAATGTAGCTGTTAATAACTAAAGAACAAAATTTACATAAACTTAAATCTGATATATTAAAAACTACAGGGAAGGAAAAACTTGGATTTCTATTTTTCTTGGGACAGTCTACTTTCAATGCTGTATCAATTTCAGTTTTATCTCCTTACCTATGTGAGATCCTGGCTGTTCATCTGTTGATTGAGTATAGTGTTGGCAGAAAGTCTCTCCTATTCCTTTCACTATTTTCATAATATTTTCCATAGGATTACGCATACAAGACCTATAAAACACAAAAGGAACCTAATGACCAGGAAAAAAAAAAACAGACTACTAACATGTCTTCTTTCAAGAATTAGGATTTTAGTGACCAAAGTCCTACTTTAAGTTGTAAACCTGGATATATAAACATGGGATATTTCAAACTAGTCTACAGCCTTTAAATATAATTATTTGGCATAGTTTTAGAATTTCAACATTAGTGGAGTCTATGTCTTCTATATTATGCTTTTATTTATATGAAATTCTAGAAAGGCAAAACTATAAGGACAGAAAACGTATCAGTGGTTTCCAAAAGCTGAGGATGGTGTAGGGATTGAATATAAAGGGGCATAAATTTGGGGGGACTGTTCTATGTCTTAATCATCATGGTGACGATACAATTGTATGCATTTGTCAAATCTCATGCAACTGTACAGTAAAAAAGATGACTCTCATATATAAATTATACTTCAAGTGAAGTGAAGGGAAAGTCGCTCAGTCATGTCTGACTCTTTGACACCCCATGGACTATAGTCCATAGAATTCTCCAGGCCAGAATACTGGAGTGGGTAGCCTTTCCCTTCTCCAGGGGATCTTCCCAACCCAGGGATCAAACCCAGATCTCTCGCACTGCAGGCAGATTCTTTACCAGCTGAGCCACAAGGGAAGCCCAACAATACTGGGGTGGGTAGCCTATCCCGTATTTAGCGGATCTTCCCAACCCAGGAATCCAACCGGGGTCTCCTGCATTGCAGGTGGATTTTTTACCAACTGAGCTATACTTCAATAAACCTGATTTAAAAGACTAGATGATGGGCAGTGTTTAGGTATATATTGTGATGTAAAAATAAATTGCATATAATGTTTACCAAAATCAAAAGAATAACACGTTAAAAAAAATGTAGCATCAAAAAGGAAGATATCTGGCCAGAAGCAATTAATGCTGGTACTTTTGTATTACTGTATTAACTCTGTTACCACAGAACACAGGCTTTGATTCAGAAACGTCAAGTCCAAGTCTATGAGAAAGAACGTGACTTGCCGAAAGCCAAAAAGCACAGGGCTCAGAATTCCCAATCCCATACTCAAATGGACCAGCTTCATGTGTAGAAAGGCAGGTAGCATAGGTGGCAAAACACTTTGTTCTTATTGAGTTTCTCTAATGCAAAGCTGTACTTCTTGACTTATATTTTCTTTAAACTAGGCTGCCTTTTTTATTTCATTATGTGGTAAAACAAATAATAAACTCACCCTCTTTTTAACTGTACAGTTTGTTAGCTATGTACACATTACTGTACAGTAGATCTCTAGAACTCTTGTAGGCAATGCTGCAATGAACTTGGGTGTGCAAATATCTCTTTGAGATCCTGTTTTCACCTCTTTGGAAAATACACCCAAAAGTGGGATTGCCAGGTCATAAAAATTCTATTTTTAATTATTTGCGAAATCTCCATATTATTTTCCATACCAGCTATACCATTTACAATTCCAGCAACAGAACACCAGTTCTAATACTCATCAACACTTGTTATTTTCTGTTTTTTTGATGGTGGTCTTTCTAATAGGTATGAGGTGATATCTCACTGTGGTTTTCATTTGCATTTATCTGATGATTAATGACATTGAGAATTTTCTTCTTATGCTTTTTGGCCATTTGTATGTCTTCTTTGGAGAAATGTCAGGTCTTTTGCCCTCTTTTAAAATGAAGTGTTTTTCGCTTTTTTTTTGAGTTGTAGGAGTTCTTTATATATGCTGGCTATTAACTTATCTGATATACAGTTTGCAATTGTTTTCTCCTATTCTAGTATAGGGCTTCCCTGGTGGCCCAGAATGGTAAAGAATCTGTCCTCAAAGTGGGACACCTGGGTTTGATCCCTGGGTCAGATTCCCTAGAGAAGGAAATGGCAACCCACTCCGGTATTCTTGCCTGAAGATTTTCACAGAGGAGCCTGGGGGGCTAGACACGACTAAGAAACTAACATTTTCATTTTTAATGGAGTAAGGCTTCCCAGGTGGCTCAGTGGTAAAGAATATGCCTGTCAATGGAGGAGCCACAGGAGACATGGGTTGGATCCCTAAGTTGGGAAGATCCCCTGCAAAAAGAAACGATAATCCACTCCATTATTCTTGCTGGGATGATCCCATAGACATAGGAGCCTAGCACGCTATAGTCTTTGGTGTCACAAAGAGTCAGACATGATTCAGCATGCAGAAGCAAGCAAGCATTCCAGTATGCTGCCTTTCATCCTATTATTTCCAATGCATACAGAAATATTTAAGTATGATGTAGTCCCATTTCTCTATTTTTGCTTGTTACCTGAACTTTTGATGTCATATCTAAGAAATAACTGCCAATTTCAATGTTGCAAAGCTTTTCACCAATTTTTTTCTTCTAGCAGAATAGTTTCAGGTCTCATGTTTAGGTTTTTAACCCATTTTTAGTCAACTTCTATACAAAGCATAAGACAAAATCCTGTCTTCATTTTTTTGCATGGAGATATCTCAAAGAGACCCAAGTGTACTGCAGCATTACTCACAACAGCCAAGATGTAGAAACAACCTACAGGTCCACTGATGAATGAATAAACTGTGTGTGTATATATACATACAAAATATTCTATTATTTATGCAAATAATATATAATAGATAATATTCAATTATTTCTATATATAGAAATATATATAGAAAGGCTGTATATATATTTCTATATGTATATACAGCCTTAAAATCCTGTTATATACTACAACGTGGATGAACCTTGAAGATGTTATACTAAGTTAATCCAGCCAAACACAAATTCCACCTATAATAGGTATCTAAAGTAACTTCTGTACATGTAAATGAGTCTTTTTTCATTCTTTTGCATGTGGACATCCAGTTTTCCCTATAGTGTGGTCTTGGCACCCTTGTCAAAGATCAGTTGATGATATACATGAAGCTGCATTTTCGGATGCCAGTCTATTCCATGTCTAGTCTACATGTCTGTCTTTATAACAATATTTTACTGATTTCATTATTATAGCTTTATAATGTGTTTTTTTTTAATAATGTGTTTTTGAAATTAAGATGTGTGAGCCCTCCAGCTTTTTTCTCAAGCTTATTTTAGCTATTAGAAGTTCTTCAAAATTCCTTATGAATGTTAGATTTTTTTTTCTATAAGAAATGTCATTGGGTTTTGATAGGGATTGTCCTGATTCTGTAGGTTGCTTTGGGCAATGTGAACATTTTAACAATATTAAATCTTATAATCCATAGACATGGAATGTCTTTCCATTTATTTATTTCCAGGTTGTCTTTTGCATTCCACATTTTCTTCCTTCCTTCCTTCTCTTGTGCTTTAAAATGTTTGCACAGGGACTTCTCTGGTGGTCCAGTATTTAGAATCTATTTTGCAGTGTTTGATCCCTAATCAGAGAACTAAGATCCCATATGCCATGGAGCAACTTAAGCCCACACAACTAGAGGGTCCATGTACTGCAATGCCTCAAGATCCTACATGCTGCAACTAAGTCCCAACATAGTCAAATAAATAATAAATAAGTATATTGATTTTAAAAAGTTTGCATAGTTGCTTTGCCATTTCTTTTTAACTTGTTCATGTTAAATGGACTGCTCAGTCCAGATCGATTTATTCAAATACTATGAGGGTAGATTAGATGCTATGAGTCTTCCTACTTACACTGCCATCTGTTTATCTTCTGAGCTGTGGTTGAAGCTGGGGATGAATGTTCTGTCCACTTTTCTATAGACTGAGGTTTGGGGACTGTGAGTACAACACAGATGGTGCTAGGTTCAGCTTCTGTTGAGGACCAGGGCTTTGCTTTCTCTTCTGAGATTTAGTTAAATATCCCCATTCCAGGGTTCACTATACCTAGGTCAGGGATACCTTCCAGTTTTAAATCAGGTAGGAACCTCAGAAAATGGAAGGCCCTAAGGATTTTTCATATTTCTGCTGCTATCTTGGTGGCATAGAGGAACTTTCACCTGGGGAGGTTTCTATTTATAGGACTTTTTGCCCATCTGCCTATTCACTCCATTTGTTTCCCTCCATATCTAGAGTATTAATGAGCATTTTCAAGATCCTGTTAACAAACCCTTTTTTCCCTTACTAACGCTTCTTGGGGGTGGGGCACACTCAGTTCAGTTCAGTCACTCAGTCGTGTCCGACTCTTTGCAACCCCATGAATGGCAGCATGCCAGGCCTCCCTATCCATCACCAACTTCCGGAGTTCACTCAGACTCATGTCCGTCGAATCAGTGATGCCATCCAGCCATCTCATCCTCTGTTGTCCCCTTCTCCTCCTGCCCCCAATCCCTCCCAGCATCACAGTCTTTTCCAGTGAGTCAACTGTTCGCATGAAGTGGCCAAAGTACTGGAGTTTCAGCTTTAGCATCATTCCTTCCAAAGAAATCCCAGGGCTGATCTCCTTGAGAATGGATTGGTTGGATCTCCTTGCAGTCCAAGGGACTCGCAAGAGTCTTCTCCAACACCACAGTTCAAAAGCATCAATTCTTCGGTGCTCAGCTTTCTTCACAGTCCAACTCTCACATCCATACATGACCAAGGAAAAACCATAGCCTTGACTAGACGGACCTTTGTTGGCAACGTAATGTCTCTGCTTTTCAATATGCTATCTAGGTTGGTCATAACTTTCCTTCCAAGGAGTAAGCGTCTTTTAATTTCATGGCTACAGTCACCATCTGCAGTGATTTTGGAGCCCCAAAAAATAAAGTCTGACACTGTTTCCACTGTTTCCCCATCTATTTCCCATGAAGTGATGGGACCGGATGCCATGATCTTCGTTTTCTGAATGTTGAGCTTTAAGCCAAACTTTTCACTCTCCACTTTCACTTTCATCAAGAGGTCTTTTAGTTCCTGTTCACTTTCTGCCATAAGGGTGGTGTCACCTGCATATCTGAGGTTACTAATATTTCTCTCAGCAATCTTGATTCCAGCTTGTGCTTCTTTCAGCCCAGTGTTTCTCACGATGTACTCTGCATATAAGTTAAATAAGCAGGGTGACAATATATAGCCTTGACATACTCCTTTTCCTATTTGGAACCAGTCTGTTGTTCCATGTCCAGTTCTAACTGCTGCTTCCTGACCTGCATATAGGTTTCTCAAGAGGCAGGTCAGGTAGTCTGGTATTCCCATCTCTTTCAGAATTTTCCACAGTTGATTGTGATCCACACAGTCAAAGGCTTTGGCATAGTCAATAAAGCAGAAATAGATGGTTTCCTGGAACTCTCTTGCTTTTTTGATGGTCCAGTGGATGCTGGCAATTTGATCTCTGGTTCCTCTGCCTTTTCTAAAACCAGCTTGAACACCTGGAAGTTCATGGTTCATGTATTGCTGAAGCCTGGCTTGGAGAATTTTGAGCATTACTTTACCAGTGTGTGAGATGAGTGCAATTGTGCGGTAGTTTGAGCATTCTTTGGCATTGCCTTTCTTTGGGATGGGAATGAAAACTGACCTTTTCCAGTCCTGTGGCCACTGCTGAGTTTTCCAAATTTGCTGGCATATGGAGTGCAACACTTTCACAGCATCATCTTTTAGGATTTGAAATAGCTCAACTGGAATTCTATCACCTCCATTAGCTTTGTTTGTAATGATGCTTTCTAAGGCCCACTTGACTTCACATTCCAGGATGTCTGGCTCTAGGTGAGTGATCACACCATCATGATTATCTGGGTCATGAAGATCTTTTTTGTACAGTTCTTCTGTGTATTCTTGCCACCTCTTCTTAATATCGTCTGCTTCTGTTAGGGCCATACCATTTCTGTCCTTTATTGAGCCCATCTTTGCATGAAACGTTCCCTTGGTATCTCTAATTTTCTTGAAGAGATCTCTAGTCTTTCCCATTCTGTTGTTTGCCTCTATTTCTCTGCATTGATCGCTGAGGAAGGCTTTCTTATCTCTTCTTGCTATTCTTTGGAACTCTGCATTCAAATGGGTATATGTTTCCTTTTCTCCTTTGCTTTTCGCCTCTCTTCTTTTCACAGCTATTTGTAAGTCCTCCTCAGACAGTCATTTTGCTTTTTTGCATTTCTTTTCCATAGGGATGGTCTTGATCCCTGTCTTCTATACAACGTCACGAACCTCTGTCCATAGTTTATCAGGCACTCTATATATCAGATCTAGTCCCTTAAATCTATTTCTCACTTCCACTGTATAATCATAAGGGGCATACTAGGAGCATTCATTTTCTTTCTTGACCATCACTTTGGAAAATTGTAGCATGAAATAATATCCTTCATTTGGTTGCTGATAGTTTGCTGATTTTTATTATCCTGTTATTTCATTAGGTATCAGGAAATAAGTTTCTCTGGTCTGGCCTCATTTTATCATCTTTACTACAAAAATATGTCTTTTTTTCCAACAACTGCATAAAATTCCATTTCATGGCTATACGATCAATATGTAACCAGTCTTCCATTTGATGGACACTTAAATTGAATCCATTTAAAAAAGAAAACAAAACAGTAATGCATAAATTAGGAGTGTTACCAGAGTGGAATGTTAGAGCTACATAACCATTAAGATGCATTTAATCTTCAAAGTCTATAATAATATGAAGTAAAATTTATATATAATTTTTCATAGTACTTCTACCTGATTTTAGGTCAATATACTTTGTGATTTAAATGGTATAGTAAAACTTGTCAGATGTATATCCATTATCTCCAGAATTCAGAAGTACTGAAAACAGAATGAACTATAGAATCTAATTTAAAATTAGAAGAAACCTTGGGAAAAAATAATATCGTACTCACTCAAAAATATTTATAAGTTGTTCACTTGGCGCATTTTTTAATCCAGCTACAATACTCTGTAGCCGGCTTACACTTTGGGTGGCTGAAGCAACAGGAGTAATGACTGCTTCTTTTTCTCTTAAATATCGCCGTCCTGTCAGAGGGGTAGAAGGTGCAAATGATGTTTTCTGACAGAAAAGAAAAATATGTGACATTAAAAATCACTAAATTACATGTCTAATTTAGTACAGATAGCATCCCCTCTATTCATGTTTAGTAGGTTACTTTTTCTCTCTCTTCTGGTTACCTACCACATTTTTAGCAATATTATGCTAATAACATCCTATCTCTGAATAATACTTTTTCACAGTGCTTTCTCTCTACAATCTCATTTTATCTTCATAAAATTCATTTGAAATATAACATGCACATTTTCATTTTACATGCGAGGAAACAGCTGACAAAAGGCAATGGAAGTGCTGGGACTAAAACTTAGGTTTCTATGAATTTTCTAGCAGACCTTATACTCCAACCCACCTAACACATAAGCAGAGAATTAAGCCTTGGCTATTAACAATCAAATCCAGAGTAATATGACTGATGTTTGAGAAAAGCACATGGTAGGAAGCAAATTTTAAAGCAAGAAAGCAACAGCTAAAGTGATACAAAGAAAAAAACAGGAAAAAAGTATGTCTTCACATCCAAAGACACACAGTCTACTGAAAATCCAGGCATTCTGGGAAAATATCCAAGCATGAAAAATAGCAAGAAATGAGCTAAATACTATATGCTATAGTTTTGAAAATTATTCTTTAAAGTTTTCATGGGAAATATGAATTAGTAGAAGAAATTTAAGATTTAACTTGAAAGATACTTCTGCTGTTGGGCTTCCGTTGTGGCCCAGCTGTAAAGAATTCACCTGCAATGTAGGAGACCTGCGTGCAACCTCTGGGTTGGGAAGATCCCCTGGAGAAGGGAAAGGCTACCCACTCCAGTATTCTGGCCTAGAGAATTCCATGGACTGTATAGTCCATGGGTTTGCAAAGAGTCAGATACAGCTGAGCATCTTTCACTTTCTTCACTTTTCTGCTGTTAGTAGAAACACACACACACACACAGAAAAAAACCATTCAAGACTGAGGCCAGGCTAGGTTATATTACTTTTTCAAAGTGATGTTGAAGATTACACTCCACATTAGCCTGTGCTGTCAGTTTCCCTAATGGGCCGTCACCAGTGAACTTCCGAGGGGTTCCAATTTCCTCTTCTGCATCTGCTCCCAAAAAGATCCTCTCATCAAAGTCACCAACAGTTAAAACATATTCTTCGTACTCCTTGTTCACTGCTTTGCTGAAAAGAGAATTCTTTTAAGCTCCTACGATACAACTAAGTTACACAATGGATTTATCTTAAAGATATATTTTGACTCCAGAGCATGGAAAAGCTCATGACTTTCTAGTTTTTATTAACTCTGCCCATCTAACAATATTTGAGGTTTCTATCTGATCATGGACATTCTTCACATTCACATATATGGCAATAAATTATTTTGCAAGGTGACTGAAAAGAATCTGTACTTAATCTGAAAACTAGTTGAACCTAATTAAGGCCTAATCATTGAGGAAACAACTGTGTGTGGCCTTGAAATATAAGTACATTCTAAATTTGCCAATATTTGATTAGTGAAAGAATGTCAACTCAAATACAGAAGTCATTGGTTCTGTTTATGAGTTTCTGAGGAGAGCAGATATTTTAAGTGCCAATGGTTTCTGAAAATAGATTTAAGACTATAACGCTTAACAATAACACTCACTGAATGCCACCAATGCAGAAGAAACCTGAATTTGAATTTGGAGCTGTTAACTTGATACAACATATCACTTAACCAACTGTAACAAATCATTACTGACAGTATATGATATGCCTGATACTTTTAGTGCTAGATAATTACCTATTATCAGTAAAACTGGAAAGGTCCAGAAGGCATTCCCCCTTCAAAATCTGGAAAGAAAAAGTCATTGTGACATTATGTAAGTAAGCATATTAACGTACACACAAGAACATTACATTTATCTAAATTAACACACACAAACACAAAACAGAATTATTAAATTTTTTTTTCAGACCAGTAACTCCTATTTAGTATGCAAATAAAATATTAAAAAACATTTAATGTCAAGATTTCAAAATACTTTGAAGTTAGTCTATCCATAGCAATGGTTTCCAAATTTTAATGACATAACAATCATGTAGGGGAACTTGTTAAAAAGGCACACTTGACAGACCTCAAAGCCTGAACTGTGGCAGCAGTTTTAACAAATTCCCCAAATGATTCTGATGAAAGCTGTCCAATTTTAAAGACTGTCTATACAGAATGGAAACTAACAGTTATTGAATGATGGTATGTGTCAGACAAGCAAAAGATATGAAAGGAATATAGCTACTGTTACTGGTGAGAAGAAGGAAATGGCAACCCCCTCCAGTATTCTTGCCTGGAGAATCCCCATGGACAGAGGAGCCTGGCAGGCTACATGGGGTCACAAAGAGTCAGACACGACTGAGTGACTAACAACAACTGGTGAGAAAGGAAAATTACACTGTTATTAACATTGTCTGTGTATCCACACTATTCTTAGATTATCAAACATCAGGGATGGTAAACTCAAATGCTTTCAGGGGTCAGGGTTTAACATACATAAATGAAGAGGGCAGAAAGCATACTTCCTTGTCCTAAGAGGTAGCCATTATTGAGCTTGACAATCGTTACCTATGTAGTTACCAATATTGCCAATTCTGATTTTTAAAAAATTTTCACATAAAAGGTCTTCATGTGTTAAGCTAAAAATTGAACAAAATAAAAACGTAAAACACCCTAAACAGGCCAAATAAACGGTCTGTGGCCCATGGGCAAGAGAACCACTGTTCAAACCAGGATACTTCTGGAGTGAAAAAAGGAGACATTCTAGTAATTATGCCACACCAACAGCCAAAACCTAGATAACTCAGGCAAACCAAGATGTATGGTCACCATACCTAGGAGCCACTAGGGCACTGCTTCTACAGAGCACAATAGACAAAATCCTTCAGTTCCTTTAAAGTTTACTTTGCTGGAGATTAAAGTTTTAGAAAGAGATATTTTGAGTATACACACACACAGATATATATATATATTGTGTATATACACATAAATATTTGTTTATTGAAAGATAAGACTAGATACAAAAGTATACGTAAGAGAAGTTACGTATGTTAGTGATGACCTAATCCTTTCAGGGCCTCTTGCTCTACTTGTATGGAATTAAAGCTACAGCTGTTATATATCATCCTACTTTTAGTAAACAGCAAATTGTGTGAACAGTATTCAAATTCTGGCAATAAACTAGCTTACTCTGACCTCCTGCTTTTCCTTAGGCTTACTCTGATGTTTGTCCTTCATTAATTCTCTATCAGAACCTCCTACAGATGCCTCTGGCTATGCATTTAGTTAACAGGACAAACGGTTGGTCACATTCTTCCACAGCTCAGTTTTGCACATCACAGAAAATCACAGGCCAGGACTGTATCACAGCAGAGGCTGAAACCTGGGAACTTGAGCCCGAGTATTATAATGTTACGAACTTTCTTAAAATATGGTTTTCTCCTGGAGGCTGTTACTGCTGACCCACAGGAGCTGAATCATTTAAATGTAAGTACAGTACCTTCCTATCAAAGAGTTTTGAAATATATGGCTTAAAGTAATGCTCCTTTATTCCTTTGGCTTCTACCAGAAGTCCGTCATGCAGTTCACACAGTACAGGAATGATGCAGGGAGGTTCTTCAGAAGCCCGAAAGTCAGCAGTTTGGAAATTAGATGGTAAACCTAGTTTGACAGGGTATAAGAAACAATGGATGGAAAAAAGAATATGATCAACTTTTAATACTCTTTTTCTAAAAATTGATTATCAGTTTTCAAAAATAAATAAGGTCTCACCTTTAAATGATGGATTTAGCAATTCTTGTCTATTTGGGCACATAATGGCATTGGCAAAAATTAGATCCAAGCAGCACAGAAGTAAATGATAAGAGTTTACTAAATCATCTCCAATCATACGAAAATTACCTTTACAAGAAAAAAGAGACATAAAACCCAGGAACCTTCCATGTCAAATAGCACCGAGTTCCCACAACAGAAATATAAAGCAACTGAAAGTGTCATCTTACCCTTAGTATAAACAAACAGTGTCCAGCAGAAATTAAAGAGCTCTTTAACACTGCAAGGAATCCTCCTAAAAAAGGGGTGGGGGGAATGTACTTTTTATCTAACTTACTAAAAATCATTCCACATTTGTCACTTAAAAATTGAAACACCAAATACACCAAGTAGTAAAGTCAAATTACATATAAAATCCCATTCACAAAGGACAGACAACCATGGTTTATTAAATGGGGTTAAAAAGTTGACTTTTAAAATGCAAATGCCCTTAGGAAGTTCGTATCATAATTTCTATGTCAATTATATGAGCATAAAGTGTCTCACCTCTGCTTCCTGCTTCGTGGTAACTTTGGTGGCTCTTCATATGGATTTTGAAATATATCTAAAAAAATTGGCTCAAATTTTTTGAAAATTACCGTAGACACCTCAAAATTTCTTTCTAGCCTTTCTATACGTTCACGAAACTCTTGTGGCAGGTTTGACATGTCCATCCATTTCTTCATTTTACTAAAAAACTGTATTAAACTAAACAAACAGAAAAAAGCAAATTTAAAATGAATCCATATAATGGTAGGAAAAGAAGACACTCTACTTATATCTAAGAATCTTTATTAAAATCCCTGAATTTATTTTTTAAAAAAAGAGAGACAAAAAAACCCCATTTCAAGTACTATGAAATTACTTTGGTTCCCAGAATCACTGTGAGAATGTGAACTCTGAATTAACAGTCAATACATAAAATATCTTTGACTATGCAGCTAGTACCTATCTACTTCTTTTATTCTCTGTAGTACCTAGACAATACTCTGAATATAAATTACAAAGTAAATGTTAGTCAACAGACTGATGAGTTCACAAAACTAGTCTGAGGAAAGACAGCCTGTCTCAATATTAGATTCTGGAAGTTGCTCACAAAGCACCAGACTGTTATAGGGAAAGAATAAAATTCAAGTGTTTGTGTTACAACACGTGGTTCTACTATCAAATATCAATATATACCTAAGAAGGTAGAACATACCCAGAAAAATCACTTAATGGACTATGGCTCTACATTTCTGTTTTATACAATTATTAAGTGGATTTTTTTATGTTCCCACGTTAGGAAGGTCTTGGACTGAAATTTTGTAGTGTTAAAGTTCATTTAAGTGTCTAGTGTTATTACAGAATGCATGTGATATCTTTTTTTAAAGGCGGTGGAAGAAATCATCAGTTAGTTGTCCATAGAAGTTCAAACTCCAGACATGCTGAATGAAATCTAAGAAGCTGAGTCTTTTTAAAAGATTCTTATCAAGAGCAGCAAAAAAAGAAAAGAAGCTAGATTACTAAAATTTTTTTGGCTGATAAAATGATAGTCTCTCTATAGAGAGAGACTATAGAGGGCTTTGTTGGAGACAGGGATGCTCAGCATGTGAAATTCTATTCTTTCTTTTGTCTGAGGATCTTCTACTAGAACGGTCAGCTGCATTGGAACTCAGGGTGAAGGCATAAAACCTAAGGTCCTTAATCAGATATATCTGTTTGGTTTTTGAATCTGGAGGTGACGGCACAGAAATGAGGAAGTGGTAAATTCTTACGGAGCTCAACAGCAGCTCCTAGGGACTAAAACATTGCCAACATCCAGGGACAGCACTGCTGGCCATGCAAGCTGTGTACCTATTAGATGGGTTCTGTGATACACTCTTTGATTGTGTAGCCAGCCTGTCTTTCTCCTGGTCATTTTCTAAGCCTAATTTCTCAAATTATCCTAAAGACTTTGTCAGCTATCCAATATTCTTTCAATACAATTTTTTTTCTCCTTAAGAGAGCTAAAGTTGGTAGCTGGTATCTGTTTTTTTTTTTTTAATAAATAAGAGCCATGACTAATATGTTCTCATATAAATCCAATGTACATATTGCTATCCCAAAAATCTATTTCTGCTTTATTGACTATGCCAAAGCCGTTGACTGTGTGGATCACAATCAACTGTGGAAAATTCTGAAAGAGATGGGAATACCAGACCACCTGACCTGGCTCTTGGGAACTCTGTATGCAGGTCAGGAAGCAATAGTTAGAACTGGACATGGAACAACAGACTGGTTCCAAATAGAAAAAGGAGTACGTCAAGGCTGTATATCGTCACCCTGCTTATTTAACTTATATGCAGAGTACATCATGAGAAACGCTGGGCTGGAAGAAGCACATGCTAGAATCAAGATTGCTGGGAGAAATATCAATCACCTCAGATATGCAGATGACACCACCCTTATGGCAGAGTGAAGAACTAAAAAGCCTCTTGATGAAAGTGAAAGAGGAGAGTGAAAAAGCTGGCTTAAAGCTCAACATTCAGAAAACGAAGATCATGGCATCCGGTCCCTTCACTTCATGGGAAATAGATAGGGAAACAGTGGAAACTGTCAGACTTTATTTTTGGGGGCTCTAAAATCACTGCAGATGGTGACTGAAGCCATGAAATTAAAAGATGCTTACTCTTTGGAAGGCAAGTTATGACCAACCTAGATAGCATATTCAAAAGCAGAGACATTCCTTTGCCAACAAAGATCTAGTCAAGGCTATGGTTTTTCCAGTGGTCATGTATGGATGTGAAAGTTGGACTGTAAAGAAAGCTGAGTGCCGAAGAATTGATGCTTTTGAACTGTGGTGCTAGAGAAGACTCTTGCGAGTCCCTTGGACTGCAAGGAGATCCAACCAGCCCATTCTAAAGGAGATCAGTCCTGGGTGTTCTTTGGAAGGAATGATGCTAAAGCTGAAACTCCAATACTTTGGCCACCTCATGCGAAGAGTTGACTCATTGGAAAAGACCCTGATGCTGGGAGGGATTAGGGGCAGGAGGAGAAGGGGACAACAGAGGATGAGATGGTTGGATGCCATCACCGACTCGATGGACATGAGTTTGGGTGAACTCTGGGAGTTGGTGATGGACAGGGAGGCCTGGTGTGCTGCAATTCATGGGGTTGCAAAGAGTCGGACACGACTGAGTGACTGAACTGAACTGAACCTGGAACAAAGTACATCAGAGTGTTTGAAAACAAAGCAGCCTTATAGGACTGATATCACTTAAACTATGAATGTGATTTTTTTTTAACTAAATTAAAACACAAAGTAAACTTCACAGCTTTCAAAAGAGTTTTTGTTTCATTGAAAATCTATTACAAAGAATACAGTACTCCAAAAAGCATATGAAAGATGCTCAACATCATTAGCCATTCAGTTCAGTTGCTCAGTCGTGTCCGATTCTTTGCGACCCCATGAATCGCAGCATGCCAGGCCTCCCTGTCCATCACCATCTCCTGGAGTTCACTCAGACTCATGTCCATTGAGTCGATGATGCCATCCAGCCATCTCATCCTCTGTTGTCCCCTATTCCTCCTGCCCCCAATCCCTCCCAGCATCAGTCTTTTTCAATGAGTCAACTCTTTGCATCAGGTGGCCAAAGTACTGGAGTTTCAGCTTCAGCATCATTCCTTCCAAAGAACACCAAGGGCTGATCTCCTTCAGAATGGACTGGTTGGATCTCCTTGCAGTCCAAGGGACTCTCAAGAGTCTTCTCCAACAACACAGTTCAAAAGCATCAATTCTTCAGTGCTCGGCCTTCTTCATAGTCCAACTCTCATATCCATACATGACCACCATAGCCTTGACTATAGATGGACCTTTGTTGGCAAAGTAATGTCTCTGCTTTCCAATATGCTATCTAGGTTGGTCATAACTTTTCTTCCAAGGAGTAAGCGTCTTTTAATTTCATGGCTGCAGTCACCATCTGCAGTGATTTTGGAGCCCCAAAAATAAAGTCTGACACTGTTTCTACTGTTTCCCCATCTATTTCCCATAAAATGATGGGACCAGATGCCATGATCTTCATTTTCTGAATGTTGAGCTTTAAGCTAACTTTTTCACTCTCCTCTTCCACTTTCATCAAGAGGCTTTTTAGTTCCTCTTCACTTTCTGCTATAAGGGTGGTGTCACCTGCATATCTGAGGTTAATAATATTTCTCCCGGCAATCTTGATTCCAGCTTGTGCTTTCTCCAGCCCAGCGTTTCTCATGATATACTCTGCATATAAGTTAAACAAACTGGGTGACAATATACAGCCTTGACGTACTCCTTTTCCTATTTGGAACCAGTCTGTTGTTCCATGTCCAGTTCTAACTGTTGCTTCCTGACCTACATATAGGTTTCTCATTAGCCATTCAGTTCAGTTCAGTTCAGTCGCTCAGTCGTGTCCGACTCTTTGCGACCCCATGAATCGCAGCACACCAGGCCTCCCTGTCCATCACCAACTCCCAGAGTTCACTCAGACTCACGTCCATCGAGTCAGTGATGCCATCCAGCCATCTCATCCTCTGTCGTCCCCTTCTCCTCCTGCCCCCAATCCCTCCCAGCATCAGAGTCTTTTCCAATGAGTCAACTCTTCGCATCAGGTGGCCAGAGTACTGGAGCTTCAGCCTCAGCATCATTCCTTCCAAAGAAATCCCAGGGTTGATCTCCTTCAGAATGGGCTGGTTGGATCTCCTTGCAGTCCAAGGGACTCTCAAGAGTCTTCTCCAACACCACAGTTCAAAAGCATCAGTTCTTCGGTGCTCAGCCTTCTTCACAGTCCAACTCTCACATCCATACATCCATACAGGAAAAACCATAGCCTTGATTAGCCATTAGGGAAATACAAATCAAAACCATGATGAGACACCACTTCATGGGTACTTAACTATTAAAAAAAAAAGACAGATAGCAACTTCCCTGGTAGTCCAGTGGTTAAGAATCTGCTGCCAACGCAGGCGACACAGGCTTGATCCCTAATCTGGAAACATCCTTCATACTGCAGGGCAACTAAGCTCATGCACCACAGTTACTGAGCCTATGGTCTAGAGCATGGGAGCCACAGCTAATGAGCCCATGAACTCTAGAGCCCGTGCTCCACAACAAAAGCCACTGCAATAAGAAGCCCACATACCACAGTTAGAGGGTAGTCCCTGCTCATGCCAACTAGAGAAAGCTTGTGCAGCAATGAAGACCCAGCAGAACCATAAATAAATAAACAAGTAAGTAAAATCTTAAAAAAAATAGATAATAAGTTTTGACAAGATGTGGATAAATTGGAATCTTCATAGAATGACTAGTATAGTCATTTTGAAAAACAGCTTGATAGCTCCTCAAAAGGTTAACCAGAGTTACCACATGACACAACAATTCTTATATATACATCTAAGAGAAATGAGAAATACGTCCACATAAAAAGCTGTACACATTCATAGCAACATTATTCATAAGAGCCCAAAGTAGAAACAACTCAAATGTCCATCAACCAAAAAAGTAATAAAATGTTTATATCCATGCAATGGAAAATTATTCAGTCATAGCAAGGAATAAAATGCTGATATATGCTACAACATGGATGAACCTTAAAAACATTATGCTAAGTTAAAGAAGCCAATCACAAAGAAATATCATATATTGTATGATTCTGTTTATAGGAAATGTCCAGGAAAGGCAAAAAGACAGAAAGTGAATTAGTGGTTGCCAGAGGAAGGGGATTTAGTGGAGGTATAACATGTGAATGCTAATGAGTATGAGGTTTCTTTTTTGGGGTGATGAAAATGTTCTAAAATTGTAGTCAGTATGTGACTATATTAAAAACTGTTGAGCTATATACTTTAACTGGATATGTGGATTATATCTCAATAGGGCTGTTTAAAAAAAAATGCTACTCCAAAAAGGATACAGTGAAATGTGCTAGAAGTATTACTAATTACCTTTCTAAAGGTAACTTGGCAACATGAATATAAAGTCTTAAAAACACTCAATTTTTTCATCCAAAAATTGATTTTTATGAGAATCTAAGGAGAGAGTCAAAGATATAGGCAAAAATATTTATACAAAGATAGATATCATGCTATCCTATGACAGTTTTCTTTTTCTTTTTTTAATAAGTAATGTACATATTTACAAAATTTCAAAGGTACTGAAGGATACATGATGGAAAGTATCTCTCCTTGTCCATCACCTCCCTCCCAGTTTTCTTCCACTAAAGCAACCAACTTTGCCTTAGTGACTAATTATACCTTCCCCATCCAGGGAGTGAACCTGGATCTCCTACACTGCAAGTAGATTCTTTACTGCTGAGCCAGAGAAAGTCACAATTATATTGTTACTAGTTTCTTATTTATCCTTGCAGAACTTTTTAGGGTATTTATGAATACATACCTACTTAAATACTTTTTCCGCACTCAAATGAAATCATACTACCTACAAGAGATATTCTATACTTCTCTTTTTCCCTGTCATTTTGGAGATCATTTCCTCTCAGCTCACATGAACGTCCTTCCATAATGTTAAGAGCTGGATTTTATTCCACTATATGGATGTGCCATAAATGCATCTGAACATTCCCTTTTATCCTTTAAACTTTTTACTTTGAAATAGCATCAAACTTACAGAAAAGTTGCAAGAATTGTATGTAAGAACTTCTTTATTCACCAATATTCACCAATTTTGCATTTTGCATATTTGCTTTGTCATCCACCTCTCTCTATGTTATTTATGTGTGTACAGAGCTTCCTCAATTTACAAATGGGGTTACAGGATATAACCTGTAACCCTACTGTAAGTTGAAAATATAAGCTGAAAATGCATTTAATATACCTAAACCTACTGAACATCACAACTTAGCCTAGCCTACCTTAAACATGCTCAGGTGCTTACATTAGCCTACAGTTGGGTAAAATTATCTAACACAAAGCCTATTTTATTAAAAAAAAAAAAGTGTTGACTGTCTCACATAATTTAACAAATACTCTACTGAAAGTGAAAAACAGAATGGCTGTGAGACAGAATAGTTGTAAATCTATTGGCTGTTTACCCTCCTGATTGCATGGCTTACTGGGAGCTGTGACTCACCCTGCCAGCAAAAACCAAGTACAGAGAAAAGATGATAATATGGAACATATGTCCAAATAGTGGCACACTATCTAATTTTAAGGGTACTCAAAAGGCAAAAAGGAAAATTGCTTTGTAAAAAATGAATATCAATGTTTCTATTAAAATTATGGAAAGTAATTTTTCATTCAGGTTCTAATAAATATGAAAATAATAAGTGAATGAAAATAATCTTGATTTAAATCACAAGTTATTAAAAAACTTGTAAAAAAATAAGGAAAAATTACTTCTCACTACTTAATGAGACTCAGACAACTGCTTTATTAAGAATTTAAAATTCAAATTATAAAATAGATACTAATTTTTAACACTATTAAGAGCAGAACAAATTTTTACACAAAACTTGTGTTTTTTTTTTGGCAGCACCTCATGCCTTACAGGATCTTAGTTCCCTGACCAGGGATTAAACCCAGGTCTTTTGTAGTGAGTGTATAGCCCTAACCACTGGACAGACAGGGAATTCCCACATGAAACTTTCTTTTTAAGTTGGAAATTGCTTAGGCTAATTTTTTTTGTAAACTGAAGCTGAATTAAAGATACAATTCAAAAGAAGACACACTAATGTATATTTGTTTACTGATAACATAAGTAACACAGCATGGACTTCAGAGGCTCTGCCACTTAGGTATATAACCACTAGATATAATTTAACCTCGTGGTGACTTGGCTTCCTCATCTTTAAAATGAGATTTATTTGATAGGATTACTGTGAGGATTAAATGAATAAAGATATGTAAACTATTAGCACATAATATCTGGCACACAGGTAAATATTCAATAAAAATCTTCTAGTTTTACAGGTATATGTATGAATCTATACTTCTTCAGCATTTTGCAGTATGATTTAGCAATATTTGATGCATATTTTCCCAAATCTATAAAGATCTACATAGTCACTTAAAATTAGTGACTTCCCTGGTGGTCCAGTGGTGAAGAATCCACCTTCCAAATGCAGGGGATGGGTTTGATCCCTGGTTGGGGAACTAAGATCCCACATGCCATAAGGCAACTAAGCCCGCACACTGCAACTACTGAGGCCACATGCACTGGCCCCTGTGCTGCAACTAGAGAAGCCGATGAGCGGCAATAAGGACCCAGAATAGACGAAAAAAAGAAAAAAATTTTACTGCATCAAGTAATAACACTAGAATAGAGATGTTATAGAAAATTATTGTATCAAGATTTAATTTTGTTGACATGGATAACTGTACTATAGTTATTTAAGGAAACACACACTGAAATATTTAGGGGTATAGGGCTATAATGGATGCTACTTAAATTGAAGTAGTTGAGGAAAATACATTATTTAAGGGAAAAAGATTAAATGATAAAACAAATGGAGTAAAATGTCACTAAAAGGTGAGTCTAGGTCAAGGGTGTATGGATGATCTTTGTAATTTTCTTATTTTTGCAACTTTTCTGAAAGCTTCAAATTATTCTCAAAGTTAAAATATTAATGAAAAAAATCATAGATAAAGAGATTTAGTAACATTCTTGGCAGTCCAGAAGTTAAGACTCCATGCTTCCAATGCAGGGGGCACAAGTTCAATCCCTGATTGGGGAACAAAGATCCCACCTGCTGCATGGTGCAGCCAAAAAAAAAAAAAATACCAAAAACAAAATCTCTATGCCCGTAATGCCTGTGGTGATGGTTACTTAACTCTGTAAAAAATACCCCAAATCACTGAATTGTACAAGTAAGTAAATTATATGACTTATAAATTGTAACTCAATTAAAAGAAAAGATTTAGAACAGGGGCCTTTGGTTGAAGTTAGAATTTGAGGAAGAAAGTCAGAGAAAGAATGTGAGAACTGGGGAAAAAATGTGAGAACTGTAAAAAAAAACTTAGAATGGGATGAAGCTAAATGATTTAAAATGAAGAGAAATTAAATTCTAAAGTTAAATTCAGGATTTATAAAGTAATGTTTGAAAAATCAAAGTGCTTTACCTTAGTTTAGCTGAACGTAGTATTCTGGTAAGTGAAACGCAATTTCCTTCCATGATACCCTTGCCAACTGTGGGAATGATGCTTTTGCGGCAAGCAACATACAACGAACACGCCAACCAGTGTATAACTTCTCCCTGGCAGGCAAAAGATAAAACAGCAAAATGGATATATTTCGTTAGAACACTTGAATTCTAGACTCAAAAGAGACCTTAGGATTATCTGGTCTAATTTTCATACTGTATTAACAGGCGAGAGAAGTGAGGATATTTGCCCAAGGTCAGAAAGCTTAGTTGGTTGCAAAAATGGGTATAAAATTCCTTACTCTCAGTCCTGTGTAACATGGTGAATTGATATTAATCTAAATATAGATCTCTCATCTACACCCCAAATCTAATATTACTGAAAACGTTATCAATTTCTCAGCATTAGCTTTTTCAATATTATAACACCAGTCATGGCCTTGATGATGTGGAAGTTCCTATCATTTTGTTTCTTTTTTAATCACTTTGGCAGAGAAAAGGAAAGAACAAAGTAGAACGATGGCAAAAGAATCACGCATATAAAAACTAATACTTATCGTGTTCAACATAAAGGAGATTGTCAGTTTTGTGAGGTAGAAATTGGGGGAATTATTTACCCTAATCTTTAACACAGTCTAAGTATGGCTCTCTATCTTAGCAGATATTTCAATTTACAATGCTACAAAAAAGGTGACATTTGAGAATTCAACACTAGACTTGAGCTACTGAAGCTAGATTCACTTTATGACTTCATTGCTGAGCTTTACATGAAATTAAGAACTAGCCACAAATCTCATAGCATAACACAATACTGTAGTGCAGATCCTCTTTAAGACCAGACTCTAGCAGAATAAAAATGACTAATAAAGATTTCCTGCAATAATCCAAAAGGGGTGAGCAGAAATGGGTAGCTACTAATAAATCTAAGACCTAGTGTTCCTGCCCTAAAGCAGTGAAGCAGTCTTAACTGCTTGAGGCAGGTAAGCTTAAGGTTGAATACTTTTAGACGCCTTGATTAACGAATTGTTTGGGTATAACACCCAAGTATTATAGAGCTTTTGGATACAGGCTACTAGACGAAAACACTATTAATATAGAGAAACTTTAAGAACCAAAATTACTACTTTGACTGTTTTCTAAAAATAAAAAGCACCTATAGTATTTAAATTAGTTCCTTGATACTAGGCCTTCAAAATACAAAAACACTCTGATCTTATAAAACTCCAAGTGTAGAACTAAGAGGAACAGATATTATTATCTATAATTGGTGAAATACATGTTTTAAGAATTGAAAATAAAGCGTTATGGGAAAATATAGTGTAGTGAGCAACTGATTTTGACTGGGGGGGGTCACAGAAGGGTTCACGGAAGGAGACATAAGTGGTAAGTGGTGATAAATCATTAAAAAGTATGGGTGAAGTGGGGTGGGTAATCAGGAGCTTGTCAAGTAGACTAGAGAGGACAGGGACTGGGCAGAGGGGTTCTTAAGAAGCAGCAGATATATGAAAATGCCTTTCACCAAAAACAAAGCAACAAAGAAGAGGAAAACAAAACACTTTCAATAGAATAAACACAAAATCTTAATTCAACACAGCTGTGAATTAAGTCAAACATTAAGATACCCTGATCAACTCTGCCTAACTGGAGATTTGGCTCTTAAACTTTCTCTTGAGTGGGGAGTGAAGTGTCCAGGCAGAGGGGCTGGCATGGAGAAAGTTAGGAGCAAGCTAGGCATATTCAAGAATCTGAAAGAGGTGCCTAGTTTAATGCCTTCAACACAGTCTACACTCAGCAATGTGCATTCAATGAGAGACTAAATGAAGACTTGGGATGTCAGAAATGCTTTCTCTGGCTTCTAAAAAGTTTGTTTTCAATCGAGAGGCTGTAAGTTATAATCTCCCTTACTTTCTCCTCCTTTCCTCAGCTTTCCAGTTGTGTCACCCAGAGATGCAGATGACTGTCCTTAATCCAGTCTATCCAGTCCTACCCTGGAGACAAACAAGAGTCTCTCTTCTTCTCCCTTATAATACTGACACACACATAAACAGTCAACTCCAAATTTCCAACTCTATGCCTTTGAACTCAGCGATTAACTATTCTACTGGGTGATGAGTCAGAACAACACTGAGTTCAGCCCTCTTAGATCACAAAAACTTTTCATCATGAGGCCACTGCAAATATATTCCATCATAATTCTACCTCTATACTGGGCTTATGCTTGTTTGGGTTTCTGCGATGATTAGCAGAATGTACTTGGGCAACACAACCCTCCTGGCCTTGATACCTGGACAGCAGGATTAATACTCCCAGCCCTGTCATGTCACAGACTGTTGTGAGGACTTAACGCAAGAATAGCTGGGGAAAATCTAATGATAGTTTACATTTTACTTTGTTCAGAGATAGACACTGTGTTTAGCGTCAAGACCATCTAATTATCCCCGTCTGAAGAAGGAGGAATCTGGGGCCCAGAGATAAGCCTTGTGTGCACAACTGGCTCTGATGAAATAGCTGTGCCGCGGCAAAACGGCAAAAAAAAAAAAAAAAAAGCAACCCACACTTCGGGCCGGCAGGGTAGAGAGATTATGGCTCAGACTCAGTCTGGCTCCACCATTAACCGGGCGACCTTGGGCTTAACCTCTTTGGGGTTCAGCTTCCTCATCTGTGTAATGGGGATCACAGAACATAGTCAAAGGGTTGTGGAGAGAACCAAGTAAGACGACACGGCTAAAGCGCTGGGCAGCGGCGTCTTGGCACACAAGTCATTTAGGCTTTTATCGTTGTGGTATTTGCTTCTCAAAGAGACTCAAGGGCAGTCCCAAGACGTCTACGGCGCTGGTCTGAAGACCAGGGGACGACCCCTGAGTGGCGTGTGACCTTGGAAAAGCCACTCCTTTTCCGGAATTCGGTTTCCCGCCTCAAAATAAATGGAGAGATGGGATCTATACCCTCCCTTCCAGCTTCGCATTCCTCGGCGCCCGGCTGGGCAGAGACCCTTCCCGGTGGGGAAACTCCCACCGCCCCACAGGGTGGGGTAGGGGCGGGGCGGGGGTGGGGTCTGGCGAGCTCTGTCCCGCCGCCCCACCTGCCGCCGCTCACCTCTAAGCTGTAGTTGCCCCGGATGGCAGTGAAGTCGTCCAGGGCTTCGGCTGCGCTCCCCTCGTCCAGGTTTAGCTCCTGGCACAGGGCCTGCAGCGCTTCCCCGGCCGCGGCGACCACTGCCGCCCCCTCAGCGTGGGGATCGTCCTCGTCCATCCCCTCAGGCCCGGCGGGCGGCTCGGTCACAGCCCCCCGGCTCCTTTCTCCGTCCTGGGCGCGCTACCCACAACCACCCGCGCCAAAAGCGCGCGAAAATCGGGAGCTGCAGAACGACGTCTCTTCGATGGTCTGCATCCGCGTTTCTCTTCAAAAAAGTCCGTTTCTCCTCCAGGGCTCCCAGCCGTCCCTCTCCGGATATGTGATAAGAAGAGCGACTTCGGGGCCTAAAAACACCTGGATTTGGCCCTTGGCGGGCAGCGGAGAACACAGCCTGCGGGGCAAATTGGTAGCGGAGGGATCGGCAGTCCGCGCGCAGGGTCTGCCGGGAGTTGTAGTCTGTATCCAGCTTTGGCGCCAGCGGCGCATCCCTTTCCTGGTGGCTGTTTGGTTCAAGCAGGTCTACCAATAGCGAGGTGACCCTGTTCATCTTAGGAAGAAACGTCTTCTGCCCCGCCAACCCATGGGCCTGTCTACCCCAGGACTCAAATCACAGTTTGATCGGAACTTGCTCTCTGAATTAGGAAATGAAGGAGGGACTGAAAAAAGTGGTCCCACAGCATCAAGGGCGGGGGAGGGCCTCGGCGGACACCCTCAGAGTGTCCAGCGTCTAGAGAGCAGTCTTTAGAATCACTGAGGGGTTGATGAGGTAAAGATATTAGCAGACACCTGTCCGTCTCTTTTTGATGGCTAAACGAGGCTTGACCTGGGCTGAAAGAGCTGAGAGTAAGGGGGGCACTTCCTCAGCTCCCTGGGCCCTAAGAACTGGGACCCTGGAACCCAGGAACCCAGTAAAAACTTGTCATTCCAGATTTAGGAATGGCCTGAGCATTCCCTGGTGGCTCAGAGGGTAAAGCATCTGCTTGCATTGCGGGAGACCTGGGTTCGATCCCTGGGTCGGGAAGATCCCCTGGAGAAGGAATGGCAACCCACTCCAGTACTCTTGCCTGGAAAATCCCATGGACCGAGAAGCCTGGTAGGCTACAGTCCATGGGGTCGCAAAGAGTCAGACACGACTGAGCGACTTCACTTTCACTTTGAGCATAAGCCTGAAGGCATGGAACTGGTCTGAAGGCTTACACTTCTGCTCCATCAAAAACCCTTTCTCTGGGAAGAGCCAGAATCTTTTAAAAAGGTAAATCAGAGCTCCTCAGTCCTTCACTCAAGATCCCTCAATAGATTCCTGTTGCTCTTAAAATAATTTCCAAACTTCTTTCCATGGCCTGTAAGGCCCCATGTGATCTGGTCCCACCTTCTGTGGCATTGTCCTCTTTCTTAGGTATGTAATAAGTTCCAACCTGCTTTGTTTTGGAACCTTGGACATGCCAAGCTGCCAAACTAATTTTTTCCTCAAAGCCTTTCTCACATGCTTGTCAAACAACCCCAAATACTCTACCCCGGATCTTTGCTTGTCTGGCTTCAGATCATCATTCAACAAAAAGTCACCTTGTCAAGCTATCCCTGAGCACTGTATTTAAAATAGCTAACTGCATCTCTCCTCTGACACACACACACACACACACACGCACACCCATATCATTGTCTTCATAGCACCTTATTACTATCTGAAATTATCTTGTTTATTCGCTGGCTCTTCCTACTAAAATGCGAGTTGCGTGAGAGCAGGAACCTTCTTTTTATGTTCAGTGTATTGGAGTTTATGGATTAGTGACTGGCATAGTTGGCACTCAGTACTTAGTATGGTGTGTTTTAAAATGACAAAGAGCCCACTGTTGCTTAGATGAGGGAAGGAGTCACCAGAGAAGAAAACGGAAGCAGGTCCAGTTAGATTGCAAAGGATCTCAGAAGGGTAAAAGCATGGAGATTTTAATAAAAGGAGGTGAAGTCTGTGCAGGCAGTTTCCTCTGGGTGTCACACGTGGGTTAGTTGAGGGTAGAGAGCAGAGGTATGGAGATGGTGGGAGATGAGTCCAGCATAGATAGGAGCCAGCCTGCAGAGACAGCTCTGTCCTAGAGCTGAAGCGGGCCCTGCTGAAGAGGAGGAGTCTCCAATAACATAGGTTTCCCTTTGGGCTACGGAAGGTGATACTCTCAACTAGAATGGAGTATAACCAGAGGGATAAGATCAGTTCTGAAACTGTTGTGTGTGGGATCTTAGAAGATCACCCCTGTCCCCTGAGCATTTTCCCAGTCTTCTACATTCCCCACACATAGAGAGGGTTGGGACTTGGGTACCATCTGCAGGCTGGGTAACAAATGAGTAAAAACTCAAACTCCCCCCAAAAAACTCAAATGTGGTACTTCCAGCTCTGCTTTCTTTTAGCTAACTTCAGGACCATCTCATTATCTTCTGAAAGGGGTATCGGCATGTAGTGTCTGCATGGAGACTCACCTCCTAGGAGATTTTACTTCGAGGTTATGGGCAGGTAAGGGGAGATCTGTCTCCAGGGTCAAGGAGTCTCTAACAGGGCTCATTGTCCCTCCTCCTAACTTCCTGTCAGCAAAGAACTGTCAGGATTAGTGGAGATGAAATGGATGAAGGTTTTCCTGTACTGGATTTTTTTTTTTTTTTTGCTGCAGCACTTGGCATTCAGGGTCTTAGTTCCTCGACCAGGGATCAAACCACTGGACTGCCAGGTAAGTCCCTAGATCATTTGTTTTCTAATTAAGCTGCTGTGCATCTGTCTTTAAGAGCTCCAGGAGTTGGAGGCAGCCTGGACATGAAGATTTGGGAATTTTCAGGCAGTACCTGAAGCTAAGGGAGCAGGTTCATATCACTCAGGGAGTGTGTTGGCACAAGAAGAGACTTAAGGGTAGACCTTCTAGGAGGACCAACATTTCAGCAATAGGCAAAATTTTAGGAGTGAATGAAAAGAAGAAAAAAAAAAACTGTCCAGGAAGGTATAAGGAGGAGGATCCAACACTGCAGAGAATTCAAATAGGGTGAGGAATTCAACAAAGACCTCCTATATTATCTTTCATATGATTTCAGTAACCTTTGCCAGAAGCAGCTGTCTTTAGCATAGTGGGAGTGGAAGCCAGATTACTGTGGTTGAGAGGCTGCTACAAGGAAGGTCAGAAAGTTGGAATACGAAGTAAAAACTTGTCTTTACGTAGTCTGTGGAGGAGAGCCAAATGGAAGGGTATTTTCTAGGATTGGAAAACGCAAGCATGTGAATAATCAGGGACAGGCAAAGACTGAAGATAAAGAGGTCAGCGATGTAGCCAGGCCCTGGAAAAAGGTGCCCAAGACGGGTTCTGGAAGGTTATCACTGCACATCTAGATTAAACAGACCTGCTAGGCACCCTGGTGAGTGGAAAATAGCAACATGCAGTTGGGAGATGACAGTGGTAAAGATTTGGATATTTCTTTGTTGAGAAGTATCCCTGACTCTGTTAAATACAGACATCATGATTGGAATGTTTTGAAGAAAAGTGGAATAAAAATAAGACTACCCCATGGGGTCTTGGCTTTCATAGCTGGTCATGGACAAGATCATAAGAGCTGAGAGACCTCAAGTTTTTGCCATAACTCATTAATCTCTTTTTTATCCAGATCTGAATTTCAGAGGGTCATTCTGGTCTTGAAAAGAAACCAAGATAAAAGGAAACAGCTCACAGGAATTATAAGCCAAAGAAGACCAGAGAGTCACTGCTGCATTTGTCATCTTATTAGGCAGTAGTGGGGTTTCCAGTGAGTTGCAGTATATGTACTATAAGGCCATTTCTTCTTTGCAGCTGAATGATTCTGATTTGTTTTCCTGTTTCATGCACACACACTAAGTCCTGAAAACCCTTCATTTCTTCATTCCAAATATGTTTACTGAATGCCTGCTATGTGCAAGATACTGATTCTTCTTTTGCTGTGACTTTCAGATCATCCAGATTTGAACTGAGGGGCTCTGCTGGCTTGAAAATGACCCAGAAACAAAAGACACACCTCTCAAAGGTCATCCACCAAACAAAAAATGAGAAACACTGCATGCTGGGGTTTTTTTTCTCCTCCGGAGTGAGTCTGTGCTCTAACTTTGGATTTTCAGTACGTCATTATCCTGTCTATGTGAACCTCCCCTTTTCCTCTCCTGTCTTTTGATTCATTTGATCTATAACTCTTTACATTCAATTAATCGCTCACGTCTTCCTTTTGCCATGTGGTAATTCTCAGACTATCCTGGAGTGAACTATTAGAAAGTGCAAACTTTGGAAATGAGGCCAAGATAAAAGGAAAAGGAAAATACTCTTGAGTTACCTTCTTTCCCTTATGAAATAAAGCAGATTTAAACTGTACTCTTCCCCCCACCCCCTACCCCGGCCTGTTAAACTGTGTCATTGGTTTTCAATAAACAGGACTGCCAAACTCAAAAAAACCCAGCCCATGGTGTCTTTTTTGTTATCACTGACTCTCCTTGCTCCTTCATCCCCTACACCTAATCACAAAATCTTGTGGATTCCTCTTACACCCGATTTCTAGTTGTCTTTCAACATGTTATATTTTCTCTTCCAATCCATCTTATGTTTACTTACTAGTCTAGTCTTTCTCAAGCAGCATTTGTATCATGTCTCTTTCTCAAGACTCTTCAAGGGCTTCACTATTACCAGTTGAATAAAATTTAGGTAGGTAAGCACTAATCCAGCCTCACCTTCATTTTTTTTTTTTTTTTTACTTTTCTGTCAATAGGCTCTCCCTGCTTTTTTCTCAGGGTACATGTTGGTTTTTATTATCCAATGGCCTGCTGTGTTAACACTCAATTGAGCTTCTTTGAATAGAAAATGAATTATGGGTGGTGAGATAGATTTACTCTCCATTTCTGATCCAGATATGTCATGAAGGTTGTTTATATTTTAATCCCATAGTATCTGTATGATTAGCAGCCTCCAGTTGTGGATTTAAAATTTCAGAGTTCCCTGGAGCATGTGTCAAGAGCCTGATTCAGACCTTTAGAGGCTCCAAGACTAAAAAGATTATAATCTACACCCGCCCAAATATAATTCAAAATATAAACAATTCCAAACCCCAAAATAAGTGTAAGAAAGTACAACGAAGTTTTGATTATTTTCCCCAACATGACTATTTCATTTTGAAATTCTCCCCCCGCCCCAAATTTTTTTGTCCCCCACCTTTGCTGTAAGCAACAGGGATAGTCTGCCCTAAGCAACTACTTAGTTGGCACATGCCCCGCTTAGGAAAATCTGCTCACTACCTAACCTTTTAACAGACAAAAAAAAAAAGCAGTTAATAGTTGTGGGGGAGGGGCAAGACCTGACCTCATCATTCTTAACTGTTGTTCCTCAGAGAAAAAGCAAAAGTGATGGTCCTCTAGTGGGTCCCTAGAGAGAAATTAGAGCCTGCCCTGCTCACAAGGACAATTTAGGTTTTATCTACCTCTTTCACACTTTAGATAAGGAAATTAAAAACTGAAAAGCCCAATGTAACTTAAAAATGTTCATTCTAAGGCTTTCTCCACCAAAACCTGTGTCTTGGGGACTCAGTTCAGTCACTAGAAGAAATTTCAGAACAATATTTTCTTTTAAGTTTTCCTCTAAGAGACTGTCCTGACATTGACTTCATTCCACCTAGAACCAAAACTTAGGATTACTTTTGTTTCCTCAATCTATACATACTTTGGTAACTCCTGCTCCATTGCGTTCCCAGAGAAGTTGGAAAACTGAACATTAGTGAAAACCCACCCCAGGTATAAGCCTTTTAAGGAGAAGGTCTTGGTGGAAAAAATTAAGCCATATGAGAGAGATGTATGTAACACCCAAAGATGGCAATAGCGAATAGTCTCAGCAAGACTATCCCTATTGCTTTTTTCCTCGTTTCAATTTCCTCATTCGATTTAGGGAAGTTGATATTTTCCTTTTCTTCTTCGAAACAGCTAAGGCTATTACCTATGGAGCTACTGAAGAAAGTTCAGAGAATTGGAATCAAGAGTCTTGAGTCTAAGTCCTAGCACTGCTGCTGCTGCTGCTGCTGCTGCTGCTGCTGCTGCTGCTGCTGCTGCGTCACTTCAGTCGTGTCCGACTCTGTGTGACCCCATAGACAGCAGCCCCCCAGGCTCCCCAGACCCGGGGATTCTCCAGGCAAGAACACTGGAGTGGGTTGCCATTTCCTTCTCCAGTGCATGAAAGAAAAGTGAAAGTGAAGTCACTCAGTCATGTCCGACTGTTCACGACCCCATGGACTGCAGTCTACCAGGCTCCCCTGTCCATGGGATTTTCCAGGCAAGAGTACTGGAGTGGGGTGCCATTGCCTTCTCCAGTCCTAGCACTATTAGCACAAAATCCTACTGATTTTGTACTCTCTGGCTTTAACCTCTCTGAGTCTGTTTCCTCATCTGTTAAATGGCGATAACAATAATATCTAAATTACACAATCAATTCAAGATTAAAAAAACATGAAAGTTGTATACAAAGAACAATGATAACTACTGTTTCCTCGACTGCTTTTCTGCTGCATCAGAAACGGATGCCTTACAATCAACTCTGATCTACTTTTTTTCCACATGTGTGTCATGTCTCAATCAATATTACTGATTCTTAAATGTAGATTAACTGAGATTGGGAATGTGTTCACTTAGAGCAAACAGTTTGTGCATTTGTATAAAATATCTGGAAGGATACATGAGAAAGTGGGAGCAGTAGTTGCTTAAGGGAAGAGAAATTTGATAGTGGTGAGCTGAGAACAAAGTTACTTTTAGTGTGTTATCTTTTTGTATCTTAAACTTTGAACTTATGCCAAAAACTAAAGAAAATGTATGCCATAAAATAAATAGACCATCACATATGTATACAGTGATACTTAAAATACTTTTTTTATACTTGTTTTTATGGATAAACAGTTAATTAAAAACTGCTTCTAGGAACTTCTTAACATTTTATTTCAGAAATGATTTTCTGTATATATGATTTAACATAGGGGTGAAGAATCTTGAATCAATTTTCATAAAAAATTGCAATATCTTTGCCAAGGTCTGAAGTTTGAAATGCAACACAGGAAAGCAAAATCCAGGTGACTAGACTATTTAAGGTGTTAAGTGAATTTGTAACTAACAGACCAACGGCTAATTTCTTGAGTATAAAAAGCTCTTATGAATCAACGTGAAAAAGACAAATCTCAAAATGGGGGAAGGGCTTGAATACAATCTGCTGCTGCCACTGCTAAGTCGCTTCCGTCGTGTCTTGACTCTGTGCGACCCCATAGACGGTAGCCCACCAGGCTTCCCCATCCCTGGGATTCTCCAGGCAAGAGTACTGGTGTGGGTTGCCATTTCCTTCTCAGGTGAATGCGCCAAAGAATTGATGCTTTTGAACTGTGTGTGGTGTTGGAGAAGACTCTTGAGAGTCCTTTGGACTGCAAGGAGATCCAACCAGTCCATTCTGAAGATCAACCCTGGGATTTCTTTGGAAGGAATGATGCTAAAGCTGAAACTCCAGTACTTTGGCCACCTCATGCCAAGACTTGACTCATTGGAAAAGACTCTGATGCTGGGAAGGATTGGGGGCAGGAGAAGAAGGGGACGACCGAGGATGAGATGGCTGGATGGCATCACTGACTCGATGGACGCGAGTCTGGTGAACTCTGGGAGTTGGTGATGGACAGGGAGGCCTGGCGTGCTGCGATTCATGGGGTCACAAAGAGTCAGACACGATTGAGCGACTGAACTGAACTGAACTGAACTGAAAGGAAATATAGATGGCATTTAGACATGAAAAGATGCTCAACTTTTCTAATAAGAGAAAATGCAAACTTAAGCCACTGAAAAGCCATTTTAAAAAAAACACCTCTGAAATTGGCAAAAATCCACAAGTTTGAAAATGCTTCAGTGACTCCCATGTCATTCAGAGTCAAGCCCAACTCTTTGTCATGGTCTATCACTTCACTTTCCTCTGTCTTCATTTGCTCCTCTCAGCTTTCCTACCCCACTCTGGTCATAGTGGCCTTCTTGTGGTTCCTTGACTAGCCTAGGGGACCCTGGAGCCTTAGGACTTAGAAATGGCTATTTCCTCTGCCCAGAATGTTCTTTCCCTAGATCTGCCTAACCACCTCCCTCACTTCCTTTAAGTCTTTGGTCAAATATTACCTTCTCAAGCCTAAAGAGTCCATCTGCAATGCAGAAGACACAGGAGACTCAGGTTCAATCCCTGGGTCAGGAAGATCCCCTGGAGGAGGAAATGGCAACCTACTCCAGTATTCTTGCTTGAAAAATCCCACGGACAGGGAAGCCTGGCAGGCTATTATCCAAAGGGTCACAAGGAGTTGGACACGACTGAAGTGATTTAGCATGACTGATGCATGAACACACACATGCATTACCACTTTAATCTGTAATAAGACTAAACAGTTTTCTAAACTTTTGAAAAATACTGTATTTTAACTTCAAATAACCCCAACTGACTTAATATCCTGAGTTTAAAGAAGTACATTGAGGTCAGGGCTTTCATATAAAGAATCAGATGCAGAGATGATAATATCTTGAGATTATTTTCAGATTCAGTCATTTACTGATTTTGTTTCAACACAAAACTACTTAACTAATAATGTCTGTTTCATGCTTTTATTTCACTTTCGGCAGTGATAAGACCTGGGTGGTGGTATGATACTAATATTTCAAACATCTTAACAGGTTCTTTAGCAGCCATGATGCTGTGGTAATTTCATTAACTGTCAAATAAGAAAAGCTTTGATGGTCTGAGTTAGAAAATCCTTTTACAATTTAAAAAGATTTTCAATTATTTGAATAAAAATTTCTATTTTTATTATCTTAATAATGCAGGAGATGGACATGACTTTGCCAGAAATTTTGGCTTAGAAATCTTAAAAAAAAAAACATGAAAAACCCAAAACGTGACAAGACTATTTAAAGCTCTAAAATAGGTTACCACAAAGGAAGTTGTAGAAATGTGTTTGGCCTAAAACCTGTTTGAAAAATTTTTTTTCATATAAAATACTAAAATGCAATGGAATTGGTTGGCCAGACTTATAAATTCTAAGGGGTTTTGACCTAAGATGATAATCTAGGCATTACCTGGCATGCTGCGATTCATGGGGTCGCAAAGAGTCGGACACTGAGCAACTGAACTGAACTGAATACAACGCAAAAACTCTAGAAATCACTAAGCCAGCACTTCCCTGGTGGTCCAGGGGTTAATACTCTCCCCTCCAGTTCAGCAAGCCCAGGTTCAATCCCTGGTTGGGGAATTGGATCTTGCAGGCTGCAACTAAAAAACCACATGCTGCAACATTGTGTGATCCAAAATATATATATATATATATACACAAAAATAAGTATTAAAAAAATCACCAAAACTATTGCAGTGGAAACATCCTTGGAAATACCAACTCCTTTAGTTTTAAGGTCACAACACATGAACTGCCTAGAAATTCTTTTCCTTCTTAGTGTTGTGCCCCTCTTGCCAAAAAAGTGATTTCCTAAGATCAACTAATACATGTTCTGAGCTTAAATTCAGCGTTTAGTAGGTTTGGTTTAGTTGGCTGAAAGATTTCAATAAGAAGGAGAAAGAATACATATCTCAGAATAAGGAGGAAAAATGATACTCAAAGTTTTAAAAAAGGGAAAATATAAAATAATAAAGACATGGTTGGGCCAGTAATGGATAACAAACAGTACATTTGAAAAGTATACGATGAAAATAAAGTCAAAATGATATTTAATTGTATGAAACTTTTATTTCAACATATTACAACAAATTAAGTGTCCAGAAATATTTGTTTTGTATATTTTTAAAATTCCATAAAAACATAAACCTATCTATGAAGAGAGCCTTATGTAAAAGTCATGGAGATATTTACAATAGACTTGTCCATACAATCACTATTAAGTGCTTCTTCAGTCCTTCCCAAACCACTGAGGTAGTTGAGTGAAGCGCAGGCCTCTCTTAATGGATGCTTCTCTCTGTGGATTTTAACACAATAAACATAAAATAGAATAAGCATTGTTGTGCTTGCTACTCCCTGGTAGTGGTATTACTCAGACAATAAAATACCACCTGGAGGGCAACTCTAGGGTAAATATGAGTATAGAGAAAGGATTCACTCAACCTCTTATATGTCACTGGAGGTCTAAACTGCTTCCTAAATCTAAAAGATCTGTTTCCTGCCGTGAGACACGGATAGCTCATGAGATTAAACCAAGGACTCAGAAAATATTCCTCAAGAATAACCACCACTTTTTGCTCTAACTCCACTCCTTACATTGTAGCATGTGCATTCTATCCCATTGCCGGGCCGGGCGAGGCGGGGGAGGGGGGGGCGGGCGGGGGGGGGGTGTTGGCAAATAAGATGCACTCACTTTTAGGTAAGAAGTGTTCAAACTTTGTATTTGTAATCTGAGGCTCAATAACATTTCACAACATTTGTTTGATTACATGAATTCAACAACTGAGATGAACTGTAGAGGAACTCTTTATTCACAATGAAGGGAAACAGCACACTGGAGAGGAGCAGAGCAGACCGGCCAAGGATGTGGGTTTTCGAGCCAGAACTTGAGTTTGTGAATTTACTAGTTGTGTGACCTTGGGCAAGTCACCTTCATGTTCTGTCCCTCAGCTTCCCCATCTGCCAAATGGAGATAATAATACATGGAGTGGTAATGAGGATTAAAAGAGTTAACTACACAATGTACTTAGAATCTGGTTTATTGTAAGCACTCAATATGCATTAATCATCTTCATTGCGTGATTGACAAAATGGATAGTTCAAAAGGGGAGAGTGGAGTTGGTGGCACGTAGTAAGACCAAAGAGAAAGCAGTAGGGGTGCATGTAACTCCAATATGCTCAGTGCATTGAAGCTTGGCATCCAGTGGCCACCCTAAAGGTGTACTCTTAGCTCTGCTTGAGGGTGAAGTTAGTCCATGGGCAGCTGGAGCCTGCCTTTTAGCTCAAAACTTCTGTCTGCTAGTCCCAAATATGAAGACCTCTCTTGAGTAGGAATCTTGCTCTTGAAGCCACCCTTGGCTGTCACATATATATCCAGCTTACCATGAATCATGGAGAAATGTGTTCCTAAAGATGTCTTGGCAGAGGGATAGGGTGAATGTGAGATGGGATAGGGATTCATACAACTTTATGCAATCCACCATTGGATGTGTCTCTTCTTCATATGCCAGTTGCCTCATTTCCTTTCTCTTTTCCCATCCCACCTCCAAGATGCCTCTCCATTGCCTTAAATAACTGAGCTCTGCTCTCCACTTATGTTCCTCAAACAAGAGCCTGGGAATTAGCCCATAAGAGACCATCTCTAATTAATCTAGTCCCAACCTTCCATATGCAGCTTATCAAAGTATTCACTCAGTAAAAACAAATCTCTTTCTCAGAAAATGTCTACTTGTAAGAAAATTTTTTCCATCTGTGGTTAAAGGTTAAAACAGACAGTGGTCCTCAACAAATAACAGTTCCCATCCTAGAACTATTTGAGAATCTGATAGCTGTTGTAGGAGAGGAATCAGGAAAATAAGAGAGGGAAAGTAAGGAGTAGAAACTTTACATATATCAGATACTTTAGTATTACACCACTTCAGAAACTGCTTCTTGCTTGTTTTAAAGAGAAAGAGGAAGGAGAAAGGCCATTAGGAGTTTTATAAAAAATACATCGCTAGCATCAAATTATAAGAACTGGTCATTACTTTATTCTTAAGATGGTTGACAATCAGACTGAGCTTTGATAAAAGAGCCAACACTATCAACACTGCAATATGAACACCGAAAGTCTCTCGAAGCTTTACTCGACCTGTTTATCAAGACTAGAACTTTATGGGTATTCTGGCATGCCTCAGAATCTCAGTAGGTTTTCACTGTTTCTGCAAAGGTATGCCAGAGCTGCTCTCTCTTCTATATTGCCATTCCTTAAAGGTTTTGACAGCAAAAAATATGTTGTGAGGTGATTAAGTGGGTGGAAGAAGTTTCTTGCTGGAGCACGAGGTGCTTCTGGGGCTTCTGAAGGGATTAGTTTTTTTGTTTGTTTTTTTTTTTTTTTTTACCTAGTGTTGCTTGCCTTGGGCTTCTAGATAGGCAAACAACCTATGAGCTTCCTCAGCCCATACAGTGTCTGCCTGGAATGTAGTTCAGCCCCCGCCTTCTGGATTCGGAATAGAGCCTGGGAGGCGATGATGCGCAGAGATGGCTCAGGGTCATGCAGCAGTTTTTTCAGATCTAAGTGGTAAGAAAACAAATTGCAGGTGAAGATCTATGGAAACAATCACTGGTCAGACACAAAGGACCCAGTATGCCCAGAACAGCTGAGATGGAGACCTAACTTTTTCCAAGCCTCTATGTGAAAGTCTGTATACTTGTGGATCAATTTCCAGTTTTCACTTGTAAACCTTACTTGTTTCTGAGTTGCCAATATTTTACTCCTTTAAAATAATCAAACTGCCAAGTAGTCCGAGTTCAAATTACATGGACTTGGCAGACCATATATAACACTGTTAATTTGTGAGTTCCTGTGTTGGTCCTGGAAAGTGAAAGTTGATCAATTATGCCCAACTCTTTGCAACCTCATGGACTATACAGTCCATGGAATTCTCTAGGCCAGGATACTGGAATGGGTAGCCATTCCCTTCTCCTAGGGATCTTCCCAACCCAGGGATCAAACCCGGGTCTCCTGTATCGCAGGCAGATTCTTTATCCGCTGAGCCACCAGGGAAGCCCTGTTGGTCTTTGAGGTTACTCTTAAATCATTCAGTTCAGTTCGGTCGTGCAGTCGTGTCTGACTCTTTGCAACCCCATGGACTGCAGCATGCCAGGCTTCCCTGTCTATCTCCAACTCCCAGAGCTTGCTCAAACTCATGTCCATTGAGTCAGTGATGCCATCCTACCATCTCATACTGTCAACCCCTTCTCCTCCTGCCTTCAATCTTTCCCAGCATCAGGGTCTTTTCCAGCGAGTCAGTTCTTCGCATCAGGTGGTCAAAGTATTGGAGTTTCAGCTTCAGCATCAGTCCTTCCAATGAATATTCAGGACTGATTTCCTTTAGGATGGACTGGTTGGATCTCCTTGCAATCCAAGGGACTCTCAAGAGTCTTCTCCAGCACCACAGTGCAAAAGCATCAATTTTTTGGCACTCAGCTTTCTTTATAGCCCAACTCACATCCATACATGGCTACTGGAAAAACTATAGCTTTGACTAGACGAACCTTTGTTGGCAAAGTAATGTCTCTGCTTTTTAATATCCTGTGTAGGTTGGTCATAGCTTTTTTCCTAAGGAGCAAGAGTCTTTTAATAAATCAATATTTCCTTTTAATTTTTCTTTAAAAGTTTTAGTGTATGTTTTCTTATTGCAAAGGAAATTCATGTTCATCATGTGGAAAATTTAGACAATACATGTATATGAGCACTAGAAGATGGAGAAAGCGATGGCACCCCACTCCAGTACTCTTGCCTGGAAAATCCCACGGACGGAGGAGACTGGAAGGCTGCAGGGGTGCTTCCCCATTCCATGGGGTGGCTGAAGGTCGGACACGACTGAGTGACTTCACTTTCACTTTTCATTTTCATGCATTGGAGATGGAAATGGCAACCCACTCCAGTGTTCTTGCCTGGAGAATCCCAGGGACAGGGGAGCCTGGTGGGCTGCCGTCTATGGGGTCACACAGAGTCGGAAACGACTGAAGCGACTTAGCAGCAACCACTAGAAGAAAATCAAAGTCACTTAAAATCCTCCTGTCAGAGAAAACCACCGTTAACTTCTTTGGTCTATTTCCATTCACTCATTTACACTGGTATGTTTCTATTTTTTGTGCAGATAGAACCATAATATACATATTATCTAATCATTGCTTATTTTATTTGACAATATTGCATCATCATTTATCTAAGTCATGTAAACATTTTCCTACAATATTTTTCATGGCTACATATATGATTCTACAACCTGGATAAACTCTATTTAACTAATTTCCTATTTTTTTAAATCTTAGATGCTTCCTATTTTTGCCATTTTAAATAACACTTAAATGAACATTCCTATAACAATTTTTGCTAACTTTCATAGTTTAATTTCCTAGAAGTGGGATCAACAAGTCAGTGTGTTATGTTTATTTAAAGGGTTTTGATAGGTACTTCCCTGGTGGTCCAGTGGCTAAGTCTCCGTGCTGCCAGCGCAGGGGGCCCGGGTTCAATCCCTGGTCAGGGAACTAGATCCCACATGCCGCAACTAAAGATTCCACATGCTGCAGCTAAGAGTTCGCATGTCATAACTAAAGATCCTGAATGCTACAACTAAGACCCAGCAGAGCCATGTAAACAAAAAAAAAATTTTAATAAATAAATAAAAATAAAAGGGTTTTGATACATACTGCCAAACTTCTCTATAAGAAAGTTGTATCAAATTATAATTATGCTTGGTGGTCCAGTGGCTAAGACTCCACGCTCCCAATGCAAGATGCCTGGGTTCGATCCCTGGTCAGGGAACTAGATCCCACATGCTGCAACTAGGAGCCCCATGGTACAACTGAAGATCCTGCATGCCTCAACTAAGACTCAGCACAGCCAAACAAAATTTTTTAAAGAGTATGTCATAGAAAGTTATGCTCATACCAGTGTATGATAATGTCAGTTTTCCCTTAACACATCAACACTCAGTATTAACTAGTAATCTTTGCCATTTTGAAAGAAAAACACATACTGTCATCTCATCATTGTTTTATTTCACAAACTTTTGATTACTAGTAATATTTTTCATATACTTATTGGCTATTGGTTTTCTTTGAATTACTTATTCATATTGTTTACCACTTTTCTTTGGCAGAAGTAGTGATGTGTTTTAAGGATATTAACCATTTATCCTAATGTAAATATACTCCTCCCATATTATTTCCTATTTTTCAGTTTTGTCTGTTTCTTTATTTTTCAAAGTTGGTTTTTAAAAATTTTATGTAGAAATATCTATCATTTTACTTTATGGATATGTGTTTGAATCATATTAGATAAAGGTCAGGACTTCCTGGTTGTCCAGTGGTTAGGATTCCACGCTTCCACTGCAGGGCACATGGGTTTGATCCCTGGTCAGGCAACTAAGATCCCACTTACAGCATGGCAAAGCCAAAAAAAAGAAAAAAGCTCTCTTTTTCATTTCTAAGTCTCCAAGACTTCAAAAATACTCAGGACCTTTTCATAGTTCGGAGCTTTTATTTAAGTAGTAGTTTAGTCTTTAAATTCATCATGCTTATTTAAAAAATGGAATATTTGACTAGTTTTTTACAGTTCTTACATGAAGATCTATCTGTTCCACAGAACATATGAAAGAGCAGACATCAATTTGGGAATCCAAAGGAACTGAAACTTATTTTTCTCATGAAATTCATCTCAATTCATATTTAAATTTTTGTGATTTTTTTGTTCAAATTTAGCTTAAAATTAACTGTGATAAATGACATAAATTTGTCCAAAAAAGAGTGCTAAGATGTTCTACCCTGTTTCTAAGACAGATAAGCCACTGTAAGGGAAGAAAGAGGGTGGAACTATTCCATTAGATTTAACCAAGGGAGACGGTGGATATTTGACTGTTTTTGCCTTACAAAATGGCAATTTAATAAGGTTATTTCTGATGTGTGTGTATATAATTTACACATTGGGTTGGCCAAAAAGTTCATTTAGGTTTTCCCATATGTAATAGGAAAACTTCAATGAACTTTTTGGCCAATCCTATACATATCTTTAAGCTTCCCAGGTGACTCATTGGTAAAGAATCCATCGGTCAATGCAGGAGATACAGGAGATGTGGGTTTGATTCCTGTGGGTCAGAAAGATTCCTTGGAGTAGGAAGGGCAACCCACTCCAGTATTCTTGGCTAGCAAATTCCATGGACACAGGAGCCTGATGGGCTACAGTCTACCGGGTTGCAAAGAGTCAGATATGATTGAGCCACTAAGCATGCGTGCACACACACACACACACACACATCCTAAATCATCTGTACAGATACATTTTTTATATAGAGAGATAAATTTGGAATGGAAAAAGAACTTTGGTTCCCCAGCGTTTTAGATTAGAAAATAATTTCCTTTTAATTGACCAGAATTGACCATGTGAAATCTCATCTCATAGAATAAAATAACTATATGACTTTTCTTTTTCATTTTTGCTTTTGATATCTATGGGGAAGTAGAGCACCATAGAGAAAAGTGGCATGATCTTTCTTAAATAAGTTCCAGCTTCTGGCTCTTATTACCAGTCACATATTTTTATTTTAAAAGCAATGAACTGTTCAGGACTTTAATTTGGTTCTCAAAGTACATGCTTTTGAATAGAGAGACTTAGCATTTCATGGCACTTTCTGATTGTAGGACTACTTATTAAATGAAAATAAATATTCTCTGAGTGACAAATCCCCAAAGCTGTACAACTGTAGAAATCCACTTACATGACAACTGCCTTACAGGAATATGAAACTTCTCTATTAGCAAGTCCCCCCCATGTTACAGGACAACAGCCACTTACAGAAAAGAGGCTGCAGTCAATTTGTGTAGTACTCATGAGGTGTCATCATAACTTACTAAGATAATATATCTACATAATTTATTTTCTTAATTATTTTATTTTTAAATTTATTTTCTTAATTTCATAATTATTTTCATAATTTATTTTCTTAATTTCATAATTATTTTCATAATTTATTTTCTGACAAATGAAATTCAGAAATTGCTCCTGAGACATTCATCAAAGCTAGTTTCCAAGACAAATAGGGTCATGTATTTTCCTGAAGAAGGAACTGGCCTGGAAGGAGACTGTCATTTGGTCAACGCCTCCAAGGGCTTTTTTTTAATAACGAAAGTCAAGTTCTCTGGTTCCCAGTCTCATCTCTACCACAGAGCCTGCCTCAGGTACCTTCCAAACACGGGGTACCCCAAGTCCAAGGGTTTACCACTTACCATCCTCTATCCAGTCAGTACCCTTCATCCTGAGTTCGCTGTGATCCACGTACTTCGATAAGAGCCCTAAATGCAAGATAAAGTCCGTGAGTCTGTGATCTGGATCTGGCTTTACGAAGCTGGTACAACTGACCTTCTGATAATTAGATTTTCTAAAAACTGAATTCCTCCAAGTGCCTGACAGTTACCTACAGATAACATAGCCCCCTTCTCCAAAGAAGTATTTTCAAGGTCATTTCATAAAGAATGGGGACACCCAAAAACACAATTTGGGAAAGCACAGGATAAAAGTGACTGTAGAAACGAAAGGATTTTCTCTGTACCTACAAATAAGACTGCTGCTCTTCTGATAGGAAGTTTTGCATTCTTGGAGAACATCAATGTTTGGGCTAAGATGCTGACCTTCCCTTTGCATTTTTTTCCCTAAGTGGAGGGGGGAAAAAGAGCATGAAGGAGTGAAGCAGCAGCACTATTTTTATCAGCCTCACTACACAGGGACTATGTCAGATATACATGCAGAGTATAGTGGTTGCAATAACTTCAGTTGCTCAGTGAATTATGCCACAATAACGAGGCCCTTGGCAATGTTAGATCCTCTGAATATACCTCACTCACACCCGCATACTGTGCCTGCAGTGCCTCTAATCTGTCGTTTCTTTTCTGTATATAAGTCTTCTCAGGTCTCTAAGCTCAGTCTTGAGCTCTGCCTTCCTAATAGCTCTTCCCTGACAGCTCTTTCCTTCCTGAACTAACCCTGTACTCTTGAGTGTCTTGCAGGTCCTTCTGTCTTGGCAACCCATCATTTCCCACCTTGCATTTCCATTCAGTGTTTCACAGAGGTTTAATCTCCCTCACTAGCTTGTAAGCTCCCCTTACAAGTTTTCATCTTGGGCATGTTTCTGGGTTCTCTGCGGCCTGTTGCACATTGAGCGGGTTACACTTATTGGACGAGTGAATTCACTCCTCAGTGGATCTCTTACCAGGCACCTCCGGGACAGGAAGAGCACAGGATTTTGTTCTTTATAGAACTTATGATTTAACATGGACAATATCTAGTCTCATCGACCGACAGCACTGAATTTCTTGCTGCAAAAATAACTGTCATTAGTGCATCTGTGATAGGTTTGATCGCAGGTCAGAGAGATAATCCTGCATGGAAAGCCTTACGCAAGGGCATTGTGGGGCTTCCTAGGCCAGTAAATCTGATCAGAGGAGGCCCTATTGGGTCCTTAATGGCTACGCATATGGAAGATCCCTGGGAAGAGTCAGTCATGGGGTCTTCATAATAAGATCCCAGTGGTTCTAGACTCAGTTGTCTAGAAAACCATGGATGGGCCTCCTCGGGCTGCTCTGGCTCAAGCCTGCCCCTAAGATGAGTCACAGTAGCCTCTCTCAAGTTTGTAAAGAGAAAGGATGCCATCTGGGGCTTCTCAGAGCCAGTGGCATGCCGCCATTGTGTTGCAAGGCTTACGACAGCACGGCAGCCCTTGCTTGGGGCTCATGCTCTGATGGAGGGTAAAATAATCCACTATATCCAAAGAAAGGATTAAAGATCATTGCAAAGGCCAAACATAACCCCATTTCCATTTACCCCATAAGTAGTTTTTGAGCATGTACTATCGCCCTGACTCTGCAGCCCCTAAGTCAGGTTAGTGAGTTCCCAAGAGTTCACCAGGTTTTTTTGGAGAGGAAGGGTGATAAGAGAAAGTGAATTTTGATTCATTTGGGAGGAAACTACAGAAAAATGGATTCGTAGAACAAAACCAGTCATAGATATCAAGTGCTGATGTGAGAAGGATGGGAAATGTTTTCTTTATGTCATATTCCTTCATTAAACACTATGTCTGAAAAAAAATAAGCATGTCAGCATATTAAGGAGTTAACAAAGCCATTATTGCTCACATACAAAGAACTTGCAGATTGTTGCAACGTCACTAGGGTTGATGAACCAGGGATCTTTGCAGTACACTGCTTGGGGCAGCTTCCATTTCAGGAACCGGGCACATATAGTTAGCACTTGCCTGCTCTCCTATGAAAAGGATGATCAGAGATCAGCATTTTCAAACATGTTTTAGCTGAGATTACCTTTCTTCAAATAAAACGCCAAAGTCTAATATGATAAACTCAGAATTATCTTTTTTGAAGTAAGGGCAAGGTGCCTTCCTTCAACTTTCCCAAACAATCTCTACAAAGAACCCATAAAATCTGCAGGATTCTGGGGAAAACGGAGAAACCATGGTTGAGGGCATAAGTGAGAGCTACTAACATCAAGTGTAATACCCAGATCAGAGCTTTGGGCAGGTGTCCCACTACCCCATGCTTCTAGACAGAGGGCTCCCATGCCTACTCGCTGCTCGCAGGTTATTCTCCTGTCACTACACACAGGAAAGTAGCTCCCCATCTCACAGTCCTTGTAAATCTCTAGCTTGGAAGAAACTTTGGAAAGTATTGATCCTCTCTTGATCCTGATACTTAAGCAAAATTAGCAAGTGGTCTTCTTTACACACTCCCCTCAAAAGGCTCCCATGCACCATATAACACCCCTGGTAAGTCTCCAAGCAAGTGTTCGGTCCTAGTTCCACTAGACATCTGGGCCATTAAAATTCCTCTGGGGACAGATGGGAATGCACATTAGTTCAGTTACTTTGTTATGAATTGTAAGTGTCTAGTAAAGTTAAAGATACCCGGATATTTCATTTCTGGGTTGATGCCCTCAAGAAACTCTCAGACATGTACACAAAGAAATCTACCAAAATGCTCACTGCAGCGTTATAATAAGGAAAAAATAAAAGTAATCTAAGTGTCCAGGAATAAAAGAATGGGAAAAGTTGCAGTTATAAGACAGAATTCTGTATAGCAGTGATAAGTGAATTAGGGCTATATAACATGAATCAATCTTCTAAATATGTTAAAGAAAAGCAAGTTGCTGAAAGGATTTACAAATGATATGAACAAAGTTTTTTAATGTATAAAATTTTTTTCAGATAAAGTTTTAAAACATGAAAAATAATACCTCAGAAATGATAACAAAATTTGAGATTTTGCATGATTTTTTCCGGTTTTATTTCTCAGCCTAGGTGGTAGGTGTACTGATGTTTTAAATTATGTTGTCAGTGCTAGTGATCCCTAACCTTATGGTAGATCCCTCCCCTTTGCTTAGGCCACCTTCTGAGGAGCCTTGATGGGCTGGCTAGAAGGGGCTCAAAGTCTGAAGGAAAATAAGCCTAGACTTATTTTCTGACTGCTCTAGGCTTTGCCTGATTGCCAAAATCTGACTGGGGTGCAGGGTGGGGGTTAGGGATCACTACTGTCTGTCCCATGTCTGTGACCTCTATGGGGCGCAATTTCCCATCACTTGGTTGGGAAGCTCTGACCTATACTTCACTGAGGTCTGAAATATTTTATATTTATGGCTACAAGGCCATAACACTTCCCCCATAACAAGGTGCCAAGGTCCACTGTAATCTTTAGTCCTATTTCTGAATCTTCTGTAAGGAAGTGTATAGGTGGGTGGTAGCTCCAGCATTTTCCCAGACTCCTCACAGCCTAAACCCACCTCTCTGGTCGGCTGTAACTGGTGGTCACAGGACCTTGAAAAAGACCAGCTTCTGAGGTATGGGACAGTGCTAAAGATGATGCCATCCCTCCCACAGTTTTTATGGAGGAACCGCTGGGAGGTTAAGGAGATTTCAAAGAAATCTCCAGATTTCAGAGAAGCTTCTCTCTTCCTGATTTAGCCTCAACACTAGTCTATTAAGGCTATTCTTGAATTAAAGAGAAAAGACAACAGACTGTGATCATCATTCACAGAAAGAGTTTCTTGAATTGGGTAGTGTGTTGAGAGTTCTGAGCTAGGCTGAATATTGGAGGGGCTACAGAGAGATATAATAATACATGATTCTCACCCACATAGGATCATGATTTGCTACACAGAAATAAGGAGTAAGATTTTTCACACAATTCACTTAGGTAAAATAATTGAAAGGAAGCCTGTGCCAGAGGAAATGGGGAGTACAGATGGTACCACAGAGTCCCTGCCCTCAGAGAAATGACTGCCTGTTTGCAGAGTTGGCTCTGGATCTTATTCAAGGCTAAAAGAAGTTAACAATAGGCATTACCGCAGCGATTGCATCATTCTCATCCTGAGAATACAGAAGAAGTGGGACCAAGCTGTCCAGGACTTGGCTCTCTACACCCTTCTTATCTGTGTATTTCACAGACTTTATGGAGGCTCCAAAGAGGGTCATGGAGAAACGATGAACATCCGGTCTTACCTATGGAGGATGTTCAAAGGGAAGCAACTCACTGAATGTGTTCATGCTTAACTTATAAGAGCTCTAGGTTGGCTGAAATGCCAGTCCTAACAGGAGGATATTTAGATGTTGGTAGCTGAGGGCAAGAAACCAAATATATGTGGAGACAGTCACATTTGCTGCTTTGCATAGCTCATTCTCTCACTCTAAGAATGCGTCATCACTGCTTGTATCTGCTCCTAGTATTAACCATCCACTCAAGCTGGGCTTCCCAGGTGGTGCTATTGGTAAAGGACCTGCCTGCCAATGTAGGAGATGTAAGAGACGCTGCTTTGATCTCAGGGTTGGGAAGATCCCCCAGAGGAGGGCATGGCAATCCACTCCAGTATTTTTGCCTGGAGAATCCTATGGACAGAGGAGCCTGGCGGGCTACAGTCCATGGGGTCACAAAGAGTTGGACACAACTGAAGTGACCTTAGCACATACACAGCACATGCTGTTTTGCTGAAATTAAAAATTCCAGCCTTGGCATATTTGACTCTTCAGAATGTGGTTCATTGTGCCACATATATTTCTCTTTTATTTTTGGCTGGGCCACTTAGCATGCAGGATCTTAGTTCCCCGACCAGGGATGAAACCCACACCTCCTGCAGTGGAAGCGTAGAGTCTTAACCACTAGATAGCCAGGGAAGTCTCCCCGTGTTTTTTTTTTTTTTTTGACAGATCTTTGTGATCTGGGATGGAGACATAAGTTTAGTCCACTATCCTGACCTAGTCCTGATTGTTCCTTGAAAGAAAAGACAATGTCTTTTCTTATAGAAACTCCTTCATCCCAGGAATTAGGGGAGTACCTTAGCAAGTCTCTATGCCTCAGTTTTTTTAAATCTGAATAACAGTAACACCAGCCCTACCCACATCACGAGTTACCTAGAAGGGTCTTAAGAGATTTGAAAGTGCTCTTAACAAAAAAGTACGATCTAAAATAGAGTTATTACTATCCCAACTTCGGTTTGCTGTTATGCCAATTACCTTCCCCCTAGGAAAGTCTCTCCTCTCCCCTTATCTTACATCACCAAATAAAGAGAAGAGGGTCCTCATCATGGCACTCAGGGTGGTGAAATCCATGGTCCTGACGAATTGCAGGAGTATCTGAATGGCTAACAAAACAATCTTCTCGTCAGATTCACATAAAAGGTCTAGGATGCACGGCAGCAGGCTCTTGATGTCTTCCCTCTGTGTGCCCAAAACAGCGAATCACCACCCCTCCCAATGGCACTTCCTTTGTTACCAGAGTAAGGCTTCCCGCCTGTGCTCTGTCCTTGGTGCTTGTTGAGTCTTTGGTTGTCTTGTCCAGCCCAGAACAGAGAGTTAAAGAGGGCCTCATGCTATCTCTCAGTATTGGCAGGACTGATACATAAAGAAGTTAAAAGAACTTATGTACATATGTATACCTGTGGCTGATTCATGTTGATGTATGGCAGAAACCAACACAATATTGTGTAGCAATTATCCTTCCATTAAAAATATATAACTTTTAAAATTAACTAATTAAAAAAATAGAATTGGTGGTCTTACCATTTCCTCCCATCTGGTAAGATAGCACAGTCCCCGCAGGGCAAGAATTTTAAAGAGATTATTTTCAAGAAGTAGCCAGTCTTTCAAGCGGGCAACACAGTATATGCTGGGAAATCTCCGAGCCACTGGACTCTGAAGAAGCTGAAAGAACCCAGAAAGTGGCCAAAGAAGTTACCTTTTAGCCCTTTTTCCTGGGGGGAGCCAGCTTCCCATCAACTCTAAAACACCTATTTTCCTTTGAAACTTCTACTCTACAGCACGTACATTACAGGATGATGCTTCCATTGCAGGGACCTAAGGAACACTGAATATGTGGACAAAAGAACTTCAATAAGGTTAAATTTGGACCATTTCTATCCTATGTCTGAATTGGACTTGGACATGGCCTAGGAAGGCTGGTACAGCTGCCTTACAGGCTTCCTGAATACATACTGCCTCTGAAGAAGTCCTACCTCCACAAAAAAGCCTGCCGATGTGAGCTTATGTTTCTCATTCCCTCGGTTAAGAAAAGGCACTAACAGGTACATGACCTTATGCGCAAGGAGGTGATTCCTCTCCAGCAATGCACTGCAAAACAGAACACAGAACAACTCTCAGAAATGCTCTTATTCACAGAGCAATCTTCCCAGGGCAGGGGTAGGGGGTGAGGGGGCTCTCAAGTTTTTCCTCAGCTTCAGGTGCACAGGAGGGTAAGTTTCAGTTCAGTTCAGTCACTCAGTTGTGTCCAACTCTTTGTGACCCCATGGACTGCAGCATGCCGGGCTTCCCTGTCCATTACCAACTCCCGGAGTTTACTCAAACTCATGTTCACTGAGTTGGTGATACCATCCAACCATCTCATCCTCTGTCATCCCCTTCTCCTTCCGAGGGTAAGGCAGGGGTGAAAAATTTAGCTGGAATTATGGGCATTTGCCCATTCTGGGATGAGAAGGTTATTCAACTTTGGTGGCTGTGATAACTAAAAGGGGTGGGGGGAGGAATTACCTTAAAACACAGCTGATTTAGAGCAGGGATGCATGACAAGGAAGTCTTACTTGGCAAGGAGGGATACTCCCTGAAGATGGCAATCTTTTCCTTCCAGAAGGGTCCATCCTTTATTCTTTTCCATGATGTTGAATTCCTGCCAGCAGAATGTTCTGAGGAGGAGAGTCTTTGTAGCCTGTATGGCGAAGCTAATCCAACAAAAATAGTACAAGTAAATATAGTACAGGTCCCTCCAACCCAAGAGCATAAAATCACCTGCTCTCACCAAGGAGGGCCATGTATTGATAGCTGCTGGACTGTAATTCTCTTCTTTCTAGATTTTCCTAAAGATGCTCAGTGCTTTAATACTTGAAAGGCCCTTCACACAAACTCTAAGCATAAAGAAATCCAATAAAATTGTGTTTCCCGGGGAGAATGGGAAGGAGTCTATGATAAAACAAATGATGTAGGATGCTAAACTGAGAGTCACTGCTTTTTTCTTTACAGCTTTATTTGGATAGAACTTATACCCCCCTAAAATTTACTCAATTGCTTTTGAAAACTACTTATTGAACTAGTATTTTGGACATAACATCAGAGAATCTTGAAGCTGGAAAGGTCCTTGGAGAATACCTAGCCTGACCTCACTTACAGATAGGAAAATAGGCACAGAACAACAGAAAGATTTGCCCAGAGTACAGAGCTATTTAAAGGAATGAGAATCAGGACTTCCCTCGAGGTCCAGTGGTGAAGAATCTGACTGCCAGTGTAGAGGACAAGGGTTTGATCCCTGCTCCAGGAAGCTTTCACATGCAGCAGGGCAACTAAGCCTGTGCATCACAACTGTGGAGTCTTGCACTCGAGCTACCACGACCACTGAGTCCATGCACTGAGAGCCCAGGTTCCACAGTGAGAAGCCATGGCAATGAGAAGCAACTAGAGAGTAGCCCCCAACTCGCTGCAACAAAAGAAAGCCTGCATGCAGCGACAAAGACCCAGCAGAACCTGAAATAAATACTTAAACAAAAAATGAGTGAGAATCAGAACTCAAGTTCTTCTGCCTCTTAGTCAGGCATTCTTAAATATTCCACATTAGAGTACTTCCTCAGAAAGAAACCCATGTGCCCCAGAAATACTGAGAAATTTCTATTGAGACCCTAAAGGAAAATTCAAAAATACCTCCCTATACATGAAGCAGAAACGAGAAAATGCTCAGCTTTGGATCAGTATGGTCTTGGAGGTAGGTTTCAGGCTGTCTCGCTTATCTCTTGTCGCTACCTGATTTATCAAGAAAGGGCTGGCATGCTATCATCCATTATTTTGCAGGGCATCTGAACTCAGATAGCCAAATTTGCCTTGACACCAGTAAGACTGGGCTTCCGTGGTAGCTCAGCTGGTTAAGAATCTGCCTGCAATGCAGGAGACCCCCGATTGATTCCTAAGTAGGGAAGATCTGTTGGAGAATGGATAGGCTACCCACTCCAGTATTCTTGGGCTTCCCAATATTCCTTGGCTCAGATGGTAAAGAATTTGCCTGCAATGCAGGAGACCTGGGTTCGATCCCTGGGTTGGGAAGATCTCCTGGCAAAGGGTACGGCTACCCATTCCAGTATTCTGGCCTGGAAATTTTCATGGACAGAGGAGCCTCATGGGCTTCAGTCCACGGGGTCTCAATGAGTTGGACATGACTGAGTGACTTTCACCAGTAAGACCAAAGAGAGCCAGTGAGAGCACAGAATGATTCCTGGTCAACAAAATCACAATGGACAGTACCACAAGGGAGTGACCTCTGAAGACACTTCCTGTTCTGGGTACAGGCCACTGGGGATGGCAACATCAGACATGGTGAGGCCGATGGCGTGGTGAACCTGGACAAGCAGTGTCATGAGCAGCTGAGGAAAGAGCCGGAACGTAGCTGCTCGGAGTCTGTTCCCCACAAACACCTCATAAAGGGCGTCTGTCACCTGTGGAGAAAAGCACACAGCGGAGCTGAACACCCGCTAGTCCTAAGTCTTGCTTTCGTTCTACTTCTGCTTGTTCCAGAACGTGCTTTCTGGTTCTACTAAATCACAGGCGGAACAGCAGTGGTAAGCAATGCAGGGGCATGAAAGGGACAGGGGAATGGGATAGGAGTGAAGTTGTCACTAAAAGTTGCCACAGTGAGGGGCATCCTGAAATCCAGAAGGAAACTATAAGGAAACCATTCACATATTTGACCACATACAAATTTAAAGCCCGGGCAAAAAGAAAATTGTTCATAAACAAAGTCGGATGACAGATAATTTGAGAAATGCGATAGTTTTGATATATACAATGCCTTTATATGTCAGGAGGAACAAATGAAAAGGCCTGCTACTCAAAGTGTGGGAAGTGTAGGCCACCTATCAGGAGCACTGGTGTCACCTGGAGCTGATTAGAAATGGAGAATCGCAAAGCACCCCTCCTCCAGCCCAGAATGTCTGCATCGGAGAGTGTATTTCAATTAGATCCTTAGATGATGGTGGTTTGCATGTGTATTAAAATTGAGAAGCACTGGTGTGTAGGACATGAAGAAAGAAGAAACATAAATGACCAACTGAAAAACATACATAAATGTTGAACCTTGCCAATGATGGAACTGTAATTAGAATATGCTCCTTTTTCACCTAGCAGCTAGACAACAATGTTCGGTGTGGCAAGGCCATGCTCACACGTGATGACAGAAGGGCAGTGTTCTAGAGGGTCATTTGGGAACAGTACCAAAAGTTTAAATGAGCCCACCATTTGGCCCAGAAATTCCCCTTCAATGGACTTTATCCTATGAAAATAATTGGGTATGTATAACAAAATTGATGCAAGCATGATTAAGTTTGCTATAGCACTGTTTTCATGACAAAAGTTTGAAAAGTGTCAAATGTTCACTAATAGGAAACAATAATGAAATAAATGGTTCTGTGTCGTTTATTACCTATTTTTTTTAAAGGTAATTAAAACCAATTACTATGCAGCTATGAAAAGGATAACAGAGAGCCCTACATATTGATACAGAAAGTAGTTTGTGTATGGTTAAATGAAAAAACAGCAGGTCATCAAATGGTATGTACTGTGATGTTATTAATACACTTATAGAATTTTATAGACTAATCAGATTAAATATATACCTTTATCTGCCCTAACACCTAAAACTGCACTAAAAGGACATTTTAGGGATTTTTTTAAAAGGCATAAACCCACAAGAACAGACAGCATAAGAGAGAAGACAGTAGCAGATTAGAGACTTCAAAGTAATTCTGAAAGCTAAAAAAATAAGTATGATAACTTAGGTCAGAGAAAGCAGAACTATAAACTGGTAGGGAATAAAATAAAGTAAAAAAGTAGTCGTGAAGTGGGGTGGAAGAGGGGTGGATTAGAAGTTTCATTAGTTTGGAGTTTGCTGTAATAATATAAATTATTATATACAGGATGGATAAACAACAATGTCCTACTGTATAGCATAGGGAACTATATTTGATATCATGTGATAAACCATAATGGAAAAGAATATGAAAAAGAATATATATATATACATATATGAATAACTGAATCACCTTCCTATATAGTAGAAATTAATACATTATTAATAAAATGAAATAAAATAGACATGGATATGGGGGAGGCTGTGCATGCAGAGGGGCAGGGAATATATAGGAACTCTCTGTACTTTTCTGCTCAGTTCTGCTGTGAGCCTAAAACTGCTCTAAAAAAATTTATTTAAAAGGAAAAATATAGATGGAAAAAGTATGCCAAGTACATATTCAAGAAGTTTATACATTATAAACACTTTTTTAGGGACATGGTATAGCCATGAGCTAAGAATAGTTTATTGATTTTTAAAGGATTATTTAAAAATATATCCAAAAATATGTGGTGGAGACTGGAGACTATATGTGACCTGAAAAACCTAAAATATATACCACCTGGTCCTTTACGGAAAAAGTTTGCCAACCTCTGCTCAATGTGGGCCTTTGGGAGATATCCCTGGTGGTCCAGTGGTTAAGACTCTGCCCTTTCATGCAGGAGGTGTGTGTTCGATCTCTGGTCAGAGAACTAAGATCCTGCATGCTGTGAGGTGTGGCCTTAAAAACAATTTTTCAAAGGAAGACCTTTGGTTTCTATTTTATATTCTTCTATATTCTTTGAAATGTTTGTACTCTCTTGACTATGATGATACCCATTTTTTAAAAGACAAGAAAAAGAATGTTTAAGACAGATGAAACCATACTGACTCCTTCACTCATCTCAGCCTCCTCCAAACCCATCCCTTGGTGGCGACACTGGTGGATTTATAAATGGATGAGGGAAACAAACTTCGAGAGGAACCAAAAGGAACACTCTCCAGATGGTGCTAGGCCAATTATCCAGGAGAGCCATGGTGGGCTAAAGTTGGAGGGGCAAAGCTCAAGGGCTTACAGCAACAGCCACATAGGCCATCTTCTCCTGGGTGCCAGAATCATGGCATTTCTGCAGCTTCCTCAGGAGTCTCCAGAGAATCCAGGTCGTTTTGGGCAGCTCCACCTCCAGAGTTCTCCACAACTCAGCCAGATGCCTAGAAATCCCAGAGGAAGAGGGTTCAGAAGAATGGCTTATCCTGGGCCAACCATGACCATGAGCTTCCCAGAATCCGTCTGGAATCCAATCTATAAGAGGTTTTCCTCTGGGGCTCAGTTCTTCAGAATTGCTATCTGATTTCACAACAGCAACTCCCAAGGTTTCATAGACTCAAGTTCCCACAACCTCAGCATGGATGTTAAGACCATTCACAAACTGGTCCTAACACATCTTTCCAATCTCACAACTTCCCTATCACATACTCTGTACTCCAAGTTTCCTACGTCATTTTCATTTCTAACAGAGTCTACAGTTCTCACTTGACCTAAAGCAATAGTTTTCCAAGAACTAGAACAAACACAAAAATATCTAATAATGCTAAAATTACATTTAAATCAATCGAATATAGTTAATACTTTATACCAAATCATATATTTTACATAAGAATCTAGTGTATTAATAGGTAAGCTGAACCAAGTAGTAAAGATTTAAAAACAATGTTCCAGAGAAATACACAAAATTAAGACCACTGAACAATCTGTATTAACTCATTTTTCTTCTGGATGAGTAGAAGTTCTCCTTTATTCCTTTTCCTGTAAGTGGCCTGAGGTGACCTCTAAAAATGGTGCGCTATTCACTCGACCCAGAAAACTCCACAAAATCATGCACATCAAGAGGTTCAAATCTTCGTGTTCACTTTAAGAACACTCGTGAAACTTCCCAGGCCATAAAGGATATGCATATCCAAAAAGCCACCAAATATCTGAAGGATATCACTTTAAAGAAGCAATGTGCGCCATTCCATTGTTACAATGGCTGAGTTGGTAGGTGTGCACAGGCCAAACAGTGGGGCTGGACGCAGGGTTGGTGACCCTAAAAATTTTTACTGTATTTTTTACTGAATTTTTACTGAACATGGTCAAAAATGCAGAGAGTAATGCTGAACTTACGGGCTTAGATGTAGATTCTCTGGTCATTGAGCACATCCAGGTGAACAAAGTCCCCAAAATGCGGTGCAGCACTTACAGAGCTCACGGTTGGATCAACCCTTACATGAGCTCTCCCTGCCACATTGAAATGATCCTCATTGAAAAAGAACAGATTGTTCCTAAACCAGAAGAGGAAGTTTCACAGAAGAAAAATATATCCCAGAAGAAACTAAAGAAACAAAAACTTATGGCCAGGGAATAAATGCCGCAAAAAATAAGTGCAAAAAAAGTAAAAAAAAAAATAAAGTTCTCCTTAATTTGATGCAGTGGGGTAAAACATCTAAGTTCAGCTTCCCTGGTGGCTCAGACAGTAAAGCGTCTGCCTATAGCGTGGGAGAGCCGGGTTTGATCCCTAGGTCAGGAAGATTCTCTGGAGAAGGAAATGGCAACGTACTCCAGTAATTTTGCCTGGAAAATCCCATGGACGGAGGAGCCTGGTAGGCTACAGTCCACGGGATCGCAAAGAGTCGGACACGACTGAGTAACTAAACTTTCTTTCAGCTTACAGAAAACATTAGCACTGCACCAAGACATTATATGAAACCCATTCATTGAAACCAGTTTTGAAACAATTTTCAAACAGTTTAAAGCTGAGAAATCTTCAGCAAGTAGTGCTGGGAAACCTGCATGTAAATCAATGAAATTAGAACACTCCCTCATACCATACACAAAAATAAACTCAAAATGGCTTAAAGACTTAAATATAAGACATTAAACTCCTAGACCATAAAACTCCTAGAAAAGAACATAGGCAAAACACTTTCTGACATAAATCGTAGCAATATTCTCTTAGATCAGTCTCCCAAGGCAAAAGAAATAAAAGCAAAAATACACGAATGAGACCAAATCAAACCTAAAAATTTTGCACAGCAAAGGAAACCATAAACAAAACAAAAAGACAACCTACAGACTAGGAGAATATATTTACAAACAATGCAACTGATAAGGGCTTATGAACAGGTCATACAGCTTAGTATAGAAACAAACAATCCAATCAAAAGATGGGCAGAAGACCTAAATAGTCATTTCAAAGAAGACATACAGATGGCCAACAGGCACATGAAAAGATGTTCAATATCGCTAATTATTAGAGAAATGCAAATAAAAACTACAATGAGATATTATCTCACACCTACTAGTCAGAATGGCCACCATCAAAAGTTTACAAATAATAAATGCTGGAGAGGGTGTAGAGAAAAGTGAACCCTCCTTCATTGTTGGTGGGAATGTAAACTGGTGCAGTCACTATGGAAACAGTATGGAAGTTCCTTAAAAAACTACAAATAGAGTTGCCATACGATCCAGCAATTTTACTCCTGAGTGTATATCTGAAAAAGACAAAAACTCTAATTCAGAAATGTTTATAGTGGCACTATTTACAATAGCCAAGACACGGAAACAACTTAAGTGTCTATCAACAAATGAACTGATAAAGATGTGGTATATATACACAATGGAATATTAGTCAGCCATAAAAATGAATAAAATATTGCCATTTGCAGCAACATGGATGGACCTAGAAATTATCATATTATGTGTAGTCAGCCAAAGACAAACATTATATAGCATCATTTACATACAGACTTTAAAAAAATGATACAAATGAACTTTTTAATAAAATAAAAACAGACTTACAGACATAGAAAACAACTTATGGTTACCAAAGGGAAAACTGGGGGGTGAGGGATAAATTAGGAGTTTGGAATCAACAGTTACATACCACCACATAGAAAATAGTTAAACAACAAGGAGTGACTGTATAGCACAAGGAACTATTAATATATTCAATATCTTGTAATAACCTATAATGGAAAAGAATCTGAAAAGAATCTAGAAAAAATGTGAATACAAACACTGAATCACTTTGCTGTATACCTGAAACTAACATAACACTAAGTCAAATATACTTCAATTTTAAAAAAGCTAAGAAATCTTTCTTTCAAAATAGTAATTACCCAGAATGACAGTATATAAAGCAGATAAATAGAAGGGTTGCTCTGGTTAAAGTGGGATGGGGCCTGGATGCCTCATTGCCTTCCCCATAAAGCATTTCCTGGAACTTCCAGGGTGCCTTGCCTCCAACTCAAAACCACTAGTCATAAAAAAGCTTCTTCTTTGTTCCCTCTCTGTGATTCTATTCTTATATATGTATATATTTATACTTTATTATATATATATATTTATACTTTTTTTACATATATATCTATTTTTGGGCTAAATTTTTCTCAAATGTATTGCAGATATCATGACATTCACCCCTAAATCTCCCTTAAATTATCTGTCTCTTAAGAATAAGGAAATTTTCTACATATTATTATTTCACAACTAAAATTACATTAATTTAGTAATTAGTATATATATTTCAATCTCTTGAAAATTTTCTTTTATAGCTTTTGCTTTTCTTTCAGAATCCAATCAAAGTCATTTATTGCATTTGGTTATGGCATCACTGACTCGATGGACGTGAGTCTGAGTGAACTCTGGGAGTTGGTGATGGACAGGGAGGCCTGGTGTGCTGTGATTCATGGGGTCGCAAAGAGTCAGACACAACTGAGCGACTAAACTGAACTGATGTCACTTTAGTGTCTTTTTATCTAGAACAGTGCCTTTGGCACAATTATTTTCTTTCATGATAAGTTTTTTGAAGAGTTCAGTCCAACTATCTTGTAAAATGTTCTTCATTCTGGATTGTTTCCTTATTTTAGGCACTATGTTCTGATTTACCCTGCAGACATCTGTCTATATCATATCTCAACAAGAACATCCTTAGATTTTTTAGGGCAACCCTGCTCCACGGTACTCAGAGGTGTAGCACACACCCCTACTTAATCCAGAGGCTGTACCAGATTCCGTTACCTGTCATATGGTACCGGGTGACACAGAAGGTGGTTGATCACTGTATCTGTGTACTTGGGCCTGGACATAAGCAGACTCACAATATTTGTGATTTGTTGGCGAACATTAGGCTGGCTGCTTGTGGAGAGCAGGGCACAGATAACGCCCATAATTTCTGGCACCTGAAGAAGGAAAAGAAATCGCTTAAGACCTTACTGCTGTGGGACATTGATAGTTACTGAGGATACTGTAGTTGAGATCCTGGGGGTGACTTTTAATAGAGAATGTTTATTATTTTTCAAAAAGTTTATTATTATCAAGACTACTTAAAGTATACCTGTATGAATGTATATGCACATAAAAGGATTTGGAAAAACATATATCCAAACATATTAATGGGTCTTTGAGTGATGGGATATTTACATTTTTGCTTATATATTTTTTCTATTTTTTCCTTATGCATTGTTTTTATAATAAGACAAACTAATAAAAGCTGGAAGGAGGTTGGTTTTTCCCCACTCTGGCTCTGAGAATGGCAGGGGAGTCATAGCTGCCTTCCTCCTGCAGAAGTTTATCATATTCAGGTAAATTAAACAAGAGCCACTGGACTTGATCCATTTCTCTGCTTGGACTGCTCTTCCTGCTCCTAGACTTGTGGCTCAAGGTCTCTGTTAAAATGTCAGCTTTTCAAAAGGCATTCATTAGTAGCCTTATATAAAATAGCTGTTCTTACCACCAGCTGCCAGAAACGGTTTGAGGATGGGCATGTGATGACATTCTGGCCAATGAACATGGAGGAAAATCAGCTGGGGGCTTCTGGGAAAGATTTTTCTCTCTGATTAAAGGCAGGCAACCTCTCTCTTCTTTGTTGGGTAGTCTTATCTGCTTAGAGAGTTGGAAATTGTGGTGGCTGTCTTACTTATGAATATATGAACAGATTAAGTGGGAATGATGGAAAAACCCCTGGCTCTCTTATAAAGCTGTTGAGTCGCTGGACCCATCCTAGAAAATATACCCTACCTCCAGACTTCTTAATATATGAGCTGATAAACCCTTTGTATAAGCTTCTCACTAATTTTTTTTTTTTAATAGCTAAAAGCACCCAAAAGATACAAATGCCCATTTCACCATCTTCCAAAATAGTACTGATCTTTTTGTATCTTTGCTATTTTAATAGATTAAAAAATGGGTTTTCATCATTTTAAAATTATTTTAATTCTTATCAAAGTGCAACCTGCACACAATTTTAAAAGTCCAGTGGTATTCAAGGCTCTCTCCAGCCTATTCCCCAGGTCCACACTCCAGAGACAACTACTTTCATCCATTTTATCTCTCCCAGTATGTCCTTCCACATTTATAGATGATATAACCATATTGTTATTTCTTCATGTATCAATTTCATTAAAATAAATTCTCTTGATTTTAAATTTACTAAGTTAGCCTCCCTCTAGGATCACTGATGGCTTGATTTTTAAAATTTTGGTACCTTTAACTAACCCAAATGAGGATCTAAACTGGAGTTACCATTCTCATGTATGTTAATTATATTTTCCAAAAAAACCTACAATCTTTTGGAAAATAGGGGCCATACCTCAGATTAAAAAAAAAAAAAAAACAAAAACGAAAACCTGCCATCCCTAGCTGCATACACAGTGGTTGTATATGCTTGTTGAATGCATGATTTTTCAGCATTAACTAAATCGACTAAGGCTTTGACCATGGTATTTCAGTGGTTGTTCTCAGCTGTATTCTGCTGAATAGGAACAGCAGGAGAGACCTTAGCATCTGTAGGTGGGGACAGGTCTCTGCCTGCATTTTAAACTCGGGAAATGTCCGCTGAGAGCTTTACCTTCTCAAACCGGGACTGTGCTTTCTTCACCAATGCTATCAGCAATTTCCCCGCTGACCGCTGCATGTGGGGAGGCTTCAGGTTTTTCAGGCCATCCAGGGTAGCCATTACAAACTGGTAGAGCTCGTTGGAATTGAGAAAAACTTCGAAGACCTGAGATGATTTAGGGAAAATGAACTTTCAAGATGGATCGTTTAACAGGAAGAGTCCTGAACAAGAAACAATTCTAAGTCAACAATCAGAGAAGCATACAAAGACGTTCAGGGCTCTTTAGTTCTATACTGTTTACAGAAGTGAAAAATTGGAAGCAAACCAGTGTCCCAAGGGACTGTGCATGGTTTCTTACAACTCTGACTTTTAGAAAGACGCTTGGACTGACTTCTCTGACAGTCGGATGGTTAGGACTCTGTGCTTCCACTACAGGGAGCATGTGTTTGATTTCTGGTTGAGGAACCAAGATCCTGCAAGCTGTGGCTCATGGCCAAAGATAAAAAAGCTTGATTACTGAGATCCTCAGAAAGAGTGACACACGATACTTTTATAGAAATAAGAATTAAAGAAAGGCCCTAAAGCTCTATGGATGACAGGAACCCAAGCTTAGCTAAAATAATTTGGAGATGATTTATTAAAATAATGTGTTATTCTGCTTCTCATTGTACTTTCAGCTCAGTTCAGTAGCTCAGTTGTGTCCCACTCTTTGCGATCCCATTTAGCAGGCCAGGCTTCCCTGTCCATCACCAACTCCCAGATCTTCCTCACTCAAACTCATGTCCATCGAGTCAGCGATGCCATCCAACCATCTCATGCTCTGTTGTCCCCTTCTCCTGCCTTCAATCTTTCCCAGCATCAGGGTTTTTTTCCAATGAGTCAGTTCTTCGCATGAGGTGGCCAAAGTATTGGAATTTCAGCTTTAGCATCAGTCCTTCCAATGAATATTCAGGACTTATTTCCTTTAGGATGGACTGGTTGGATCTCCTTGCAGTCCAAGGGACTCTTAAGAGTCTTCTCCAACACCACAGTTCAAAAGCATCAATTCTTTGGTGCTCAGCCTTCTTTATAGTCCAACTCTCACATCCATACATGACTACTTGAAAAACCATAGCCTTGACTAGACGGACCTTTGTTGGCAAAGTAATGTCTCTGCTTTTTAATATGCTGTCTAGGTTAGTCATAACTTTTCTTCCAAGGAGCAAGCTTCTTTTAGTTTCATGGCTGCAGTCACCATCTGCAGTGATTTTGGAGCCCCCCAAAATAAAATCTGTCACTGTTTCCATTGTTTCCCCATCTATTTGCCATGAAGTGATGGGACCAGATGCCATGATCTTAGTTTTCTGAATGTTGAGTTTTAAGCCAACTTTTTCGCTCTCCTCTTCCACTTTCATCAAGAGGCTCTTTAGTTCTTCTTCACTTTCTGCCATAAGGGTGGTATCATCTGAAAATTATTGATATTTCTCCTGGCAATATTGATTCTAGTTTGTGGTTCATCTATCCAGGCATTTCACATGATGTACTCTGCATCTAAGTTAAATAAAGCAGGGTGAGAATATGCAGCCTTGACATACTCCTTTCCCCATTTGTAACCAGTCTGTTGTTCCATGTCCAGTTCTAACTGTTGCTTCTTGACCTGCATACAGAGTTCTCAAGAGGCAGGTCAGGTGGTCTGGTATTCCCATCTCTTTAAGAATTTTCCACAGTTTGTATGTGACAGTGAATAAAGTCCTCCACATAATTATAATAGGTATAATCTACTAGGCACGTACCAAGTGATTGGCACTAAGAAAGCATTTTCTGTGCTGTATCTCATTTGACTCTCACAACAACTGAATTACCCTAATTTTTACAGATGCTCATATACAGATGAAGAAACTGATGTAAAGACAATTTGCCTGGTACCTTAGACCATACATGAATAAGATCTGTAGGCTTTTTTTCTGCATATCACCTACTGTTGCTTAGTCTCTCAGTTGTGTCCGACTCTTTTGTGACCCCATGGTCTGTAGCCCCCAGGCTCCTCTGTCCATGGGATTTCCCAGGCAAGAATACTGGAGCGGGCTGCCATTTCCTCTGCAGGGGATCTTCCCAACCCAGGTCTCCTGCATTGGCAGGTGGGCTCTCTACCACTGAGCCACCAGGGAAGACCCTGATACCTAGAAGATGTTTAGCATTTGTGGAACATTGAATAATTACATTAACAAAGAAGTGTATGGCTTTTTAATAGCTGTATTTGGATCAATTACACCCATTTTTTTAAAAAATTAGAGTTTTCTTTTAAGTCTTTTTTGAACTTGTTACAATATTGCTTCTGTTTTATGTTTTGGTCTTTTGGCCACAAGGCATGTGGGATCTCACCTCCCCAACCAGGGATCAAATCCACACTCCTTGCACTGGAAGGTGGTCTTAACCCTTGGACCACCAGGGAAGTCCCTCAAATTCACCCTCTTGAGGTCTCTTTCTGTGACAAGGATTTACATTTGCAAGGGGTTGGGTGGGGTTGGGAGAGCAAATGGGCACAGAGCTGGTCTGAAAAAATGTCCACACAGTGATACTGGCCTCACTGGCGGTCTGACCTAAATCCCTTAAACTCACAGGGCAAAGTGTGTAACAATTATGGCCATTACCTCATCTCCAAAGTATGAAATGTTCAGAAAGCAAATTCTCTGGGCAATCTTGTATGTTTAGTTTTATAAGAAATTAACAGACCTTTTCCCAAAGCAGTTTTATCATTTCACATTCCCATGAATAAATGTATGAGACTTCTGGTTGTTTCCCATCCTCTCCAACATTTTCAAGCTATCTGTCTTTAAAATTTTAGTCATTCTGATTACCTGGGCAATTCTGAAGGGACAACTATAGAACTGTTTAATATTGTAGAGTTCTAGGAGTTCTCGACATCTTTTCATTGCTCTTTTCAAGTGTTGGCGATTTTTCTTGTCGTAAGTGATACCTGAGAAAATAATATAACATATTAATACTTTCTGACTTATTTCCTTTCTCTTGATTTTGCAAGTCTGGTTGATCTTCAGGTTGAAGTGGATCCCCAGTCTTATTTTTGTCTATTTCACTTGAGTGAAAATGCTCATTTTTACTTTTTACACCCCCTCCCAAAAAAATGGGGGAAGGAATGGATGTTAATCTGATTTGCTTATCTTCTGCGGAAGAGCAATATATAAAAAGAGCTGAAAGAAAAAATAAGAGCTCTTTGTAAGAGCTTTGAGTGATTTGGGAATACAAACGAGGCAAGTTAAACCATTTATTTCCCCATTGGTGAGGACTTTTGACGAGTCTTCCTTCCTGTGAAGCTTAGGTCCCAACAAAAATTTACACAGTTTTGTACTGAGTTTGATAGTTCTGCAATCACAACTGTCTGTGTGTCTAGTTTTGCTGATACTGAGTCTGCCAAGATGCCCTAACAGTGCTTTGTCTTCCTCCTGTTTTATTGTGACTCATCTTCACTGGAAATTTATCTCTAGGAAGTATCTGAGCTCATGGTTGATCTCTAGGAAGTATCTGAGCCTATGGTTGATCTATAGGAAGTATTTGAGCCCATGGCTGAGGATATTGTTTCTCCAACTATAAGCTCTTTGCGGGATGGGACCTTGCCTGTCTTACTCACCAACGCATCCCTCAAACAAGAAGTGCTTCATAAATATTTGCTGAATGAACAACCAGCTGTGTTCCTGTGGCTATATGTCTCAGCAGACAAAGCTCATACTCAGAGCTGCCCAGAAAAGAGACTGCTGCTTTGGGAAGTAGAGCACTATGCTGTTCTTGGTATAAGCAAGCCCAGGCTGGGCAACTGCTGGGTAGGGATAAAATAGACTCGGACTCAACACTGGGGGAAGTCTGGGTTAGATATCTTCTGAAGTTTCTTCCAACTGTGGGGATCAGTGATTCACTCCTTGACCACCATGGCCCTCTCTTTGTTATTCAAACTCCCCAAGCTCATACCTGCTGAGTATCCTTGCTCACACTGTTCCTTCTGCCTAATACACTCTTCTTATCACCACCTGACTAAATGTTACTTTTTAGGTCATCTTCAGAGAGGCCATTTCTGAACCCCACAACTAGATTTGATCCTTACTTGCGGCCTCTGTAATTTCCCTTCATAGCAGTCTAATGTTTTTAAGAACAGGTATTTGTTGACCCTCTGATTCTCTGATGCTCCCACTAGATCGTGTGTTACCTCTAAGGACTCTGTGTGTGTGTGTGTGTGTGTGTGTGTGTGTGCGCTTAGTTGTATCCGACTCTTTGCAACCCCACGGACTGTAGCCCGCCAGGCTCCTTCGTCCATGGCATTTTCTGGGCAAAAATACTGGAGTGGGTTGCCATTTCCTTCTCCAAGGGATTTTCCCGACCCAGAGATCAAACCCATGTCTCTTGCATCTCCTACATTGGCAGGCAGATTCTTTACCACTGCGCCCCCTGCAAAGCCCACATAAGGACTGGACCACATATTCTGGTTACTGTTAGATCTGAGTAGTGAAAGAAGTCGCTCAGTCGTGTCCGACTCTTTGCAACCCCATGGACTGTAGCCCACCAGGCTTCTCCATCCATGGGATTTTCCAGGCATGAGTACTGGAGTGGGTTGCCATTTGACTCAGTAAACGTTTCTGGGACAAACACATAAAGGCAGAGCCAAGGGGATGGCAAGAACTTCTTCTACTTGCAACTAAACTAACTACTCCAGCTTGTCCACAGGGCCACATGTTTTCTGCTCCAACTCCATGGGCATGCACATGGCTGATGCTGATGGGTCTGATCCAGTGTTATCCTTCTAATTATTAAGTCAGTGTGGCTCTATCTTTGCCTAGGGACGGGGTACCCTTCTCTCTATGAACCAGGGTAAAAGTCTTTCTAGAATGTGGGCAGTGAGTGCCCAGGGAGGCCTGGTGCTTTTTTGTGCTATGCTGGAGAACTGACTCAGGGCCTCACTGTCTCCAGGAGCGCCTTACACTTCAGCCTCAGGGTGATGTGCAGCAGGTAGTGCATGCCCTCCGCCGCCTCCTCGGCCACCTCTTTCAGTGGGTCCCCACACAGCAGAGCCATCAGAGCCACCAGGTGTCCAAGTCTTTGGAATCGCACTGGAAGCTGATTAGGAAGCAAAAAAAAAAAAAAAATTAGACTGCACTGCATTTGGTGCCTCAGATTTCAACTGTAGAAGTAATTCTCCTGGAACCTCCTGCTCAAGAGAAGGGCCAGTGTTCTATCCAGCCCTTGGATCTTCTGGGTTAACATTTAACATGTGTAGATACAATATATCCAGCAGATGCTATTACATAGGACAAATTCTAATTTAAGTAAGCAACCTGAAAAATGCTTTGTGTATAAAGATATTCTAGCACTGTTTTTATTATTTTTTCTTTTTAAATATTTATTTATTTTTGGCTGCACTGGGTCTTAGTTGCAGCGTGTGGGATCTTTTGTTGTGGTGTACAGGCTTCTCTAGCTGTGGCTCTCCAGGTCAGTAGTTGCGGCTTACAGGCTTAGTTGCCCTGGGGCATGCGGTATCACAGTTCCCCAACTGGGGATGGAATCAGTGTCCCCTGCACTGGAAGGTGGGCTCAATCACTGGATCACCAGAGAAGTCTCTCTAGCATCGTTTTTAAAGACCACATATTCAAAATAATTGCCAATAGCAATAAGAACTATACTGTTCACGGGGTTCTCAAGACAAGAAAGCTGAAGTGGTTTGTCATTCCCTTCTCCAGTGGACCACGTTTTGTCAGAGGGAACGCACTGGTCATAGCAAACACCCTCTTCCAACAACACAAGAGATGACTCCACACATGGACATCACCAGATGGTGAACACTGAAATCCGATTGATTATATTCTTCGCAGCCAAAAATGGAGAAGCTCTATATGGTCAGTAAAAACAAGACGGGCAGCTGACTGTGGCCCAGATCAGGAACTCCTTATTGCCAAATTCAGACTTAAATTGAAGAAAGTAGGGAAAATGACTAGGCCATTCAGGTATGACCTAAATCAATCCCTTACAATTATACAGTGGAAGCGATAAATAGATTCAAGGGATTAGATCTGATAGAGTGCATGAAGAAATATGGATGGAGATGTATAACACTGTACAGGAGGCGGTGATCAAAACCACCCCCAAGAAAAAGAAGAGCAAAAAGGCAAAATGGTTGTCTGAAGAGGCCTTACAAATAACTGTGAAAAGGCAAAGGAAAAAAGAAAAGATATACTCATCTGAATGCAGAGTTCCAAAGAACAGCAAGGAGAGATAAGAAAGCCTTCCTCAGTGATCAATGCAAAGAAATAGAGGAAAACAATAATATTCTTTTCAAGAAAATTAGAGATACCAAGGGAACATTCCATGCAAAGATGAGCATAATAAAGGACACAAATGGTATGGACCTAACAGAAGCAGAAGATATTAAGAAGAGGTGGCAAGAATACAAGAACTGTACAAAAAAGATATTCATGACCCAGATAATCATGATGGTGTGATCACCCACCTAGTGCCAGACATCCTGGAATGTGCAGTCAAGTGGGCTTTAGGAAGCATCACTACGAACAAAGCTAGTGGAGGTGATGGAATTCCAGTTGAGTTATTTCAAATCCTAAAAGATGCTGCTGTGAAAATGCTGCACTCAATATGCCATCAAATTTGGAAAACTCAGCAGTGGCCACAGGACTGGAAAAGGTCAGTTTTCATTCCAATCCCAAAGAAAGGCAATGCCAAAGAATGCTCACACTACCACACAATTGCACTCATCTCACATGCTAGCAAAGTAATGCTCAAAATTCTCCAAGCCAGGCTTCAACAGTATGTGAACTTAGAAATTCCAGATGTTCAAGCTGGATTTAGAAAAGGCAGAGGAACCAGAGATCAAATTGCCAACATCTTCTGGATCATGGAAAAAGCAAGAGAGTTCCAGAAAAACATCTACTTCCACTTTATTGACTATGCCAAAGCCTTGAACTGTGTGGATCACAACAAACTGGAAAATTCTTCAAGAGATGGGAATACCAGACCACCTGACCTGCCTCTTGAGAAATCTGTATGGAGGTCAGGAAGCAACAGTTAGAACTGGACATGAAACAAGAGACTGATTCCAAATAGGGAAAGGAGTATGTCAAGGCTGTATATTGTCACCCTGCTTATTTAAGTTATGATGCAGAATACATCATGTGTAATGCTTGGCTGGATTAAGCACAAGCTAGAATCAAGATTGCCGGCAGAAATATCAATAACCTCAGATATGCAGATGACACCACCCTTATGGCAGAAAGCAAAGAGGAACTAAAGAGCCTCTTGATGAAAGTGAAAGCAGAGAGTAAAAAAGCTGGCTTGAAACTTAACATTCAAAAAATGAAAATCATGGCATCTGGTCCTATCACTTCATGGCAAATAGATGGGGAAACAATGGAAACAGTGATAGGTTTTACTTTCTTCAGCTCCCACATCACTGCATGGTGATTGCAGCCGTGAAATTAAAAGATGCTTGCTCCTTGGAAGAAAAGTTATGACCAACCTAGACAGCATATTAAAAAGCAGGAGACATTACTTTGCCAACAAAGGTCCGTGTAGTCAAAGCTATGGTTTTTCCAGTGGTCATGTATGGATGTGAGAGTTGGACCATAAAGAAGGCTGCACACGGAAAGATTGATGCTTTTGAACTGTGGTGCTGGAGAAGACTCTTGAGAGTCTCCTGGATAGCAAGGAGATCCAACCAGTCAATACTAAAGGAAATCAGTCCTGAATATTCATTGGAAGGACTGATGCTGAAGCTGAAACTCCAATACTTTGGCTACCTGATGTGAAGAGCTGACTTATTACAAAAGACTCTGATGCTAGGAAATAATGAAGGCAGAAGAAGAAGGGGACGACAGAGGACAAGATGGTTGGATGGCATCACCTACTCATTGGACATGAGTTTGATCAAGCTCTGGGTGAGGAGGAAGGACAGGGAAGCCTGGCGTGCTGTAGTTCATGGAGTCGCAAAGAGTCAGACACAACAGAGTGACTGAACAACAACAAGAACTATGAATACAACCATTAGGAAACAATTATCCCAAGAATTTATACGTTGAGAATAAATTAGCCTTGGTGGTTTAAATGGTAAAGATCTTCCTGCAATGAAGATTCAATCCCTGAGTTCAATCCCTGGGTCAGGCAGATCCTCTGGAGAAGGAAATGGCACCCCTCTCCAGCACTCTTGCTTGGAGAATCCCATGGACAGAGAAGTGTGGCAGTCTGCAATCCATGGGATAACAGTCAGACACAACTGAGTGACTAACTTTCACTTTTCCCTTTTTTCAGGAGTATGTGCTAGTTTGCTAAGTGAAAAAGTCAGATACAAAGTTGAAATATACCAACTGACAATATTTAAAATTTTTATTTATAGATATTTTATCATATTATGGAAAAAAAGTCAAGTAGCTGGTCAAAACCTACCAGAAAAAAATATTATTTAAAATAAATAGTGAAGCAAGTAGGACCAATTTAAAAAAAATGAAGGCAGAAAAGATAAATGAAGTTAAGGGTTTTGTTAGCATGCAGAATGCATGATCATGTTTTACTCAAACTTGGCCACAGAGCTAGGCTTCAGACTTTCTCAGGGTTCACGCATCTAAGAGGATTCACGCTGTCCGTAAAGCAAGAAGCAAATAGCCATACAGAGGCCGCACGCCTGTTCCTAGGATTGAGGCAGAAAGAAATTTCCACTGTGGCTTTTCAGAAAAATACATGGAGATAGCGGAAATAACAGCTTCTACAACCTATGTACACTAAACAGAGAAACATGCAAACTGTATAAGATCTTTCATTCTCTGATAACGTGTTCATTCTTTCAATCAACAAACACTGATGTGTTTGTTGATGTGCCAGGTACTGGTTATGACTATAGCACTTATGGATAAGGCACTTGGACTGTCACTGGGGACTCAGTGAACCTTCCTCAGAAAAATCCAGAAGACTGCACCACACAACATTCTGCATAGAACTTTCGGGATGTTCACAGACCCCTCGGCCACCTAAGTTAAGCACCCTTATGTTGGCAATTCTTGCCGGGAAGAAAATGCTGAGGAGGTTCTGCCGAGCATAGGGGAGATTATGTATAGGAAGAAGTCATTTGAAACTCTTGTCTTTAGTCTGCAGCCAAAATTAGAGTTTGAGGAAGAAGCATGCATTGTGGTCAAACAATAGGGTAGCCAGTGAGCACAGAATAATAAGGTAGTCAGTGATGGCCAGAAGTCATGTGCTCTCTTCGACTAAACAGAGAACAAGGGAAGTAGCATCGTTTGAGGGGCTGAGCTTCAGTAAGGAGGTGGCAAGTTTGGATGTGCTTTCAAAGGGAGAAATAAGAAAGGTAGTGGCATGCTGTCCTTTTGATTGTTAGAATATTCACATCAATGGTAAATTGTCTGAGGAATTCTCATAAAGACCTACTATTCCTACTCTCTCCCAACTTCTCTTCCAATTCCTGGGCCTTATTATGCAGATTGGAGAAATGATGGATGAGAACAGAAGAGACTCCAGTGTGGAGAAGATCTACTGAGGACAGAAAGAGATTTTGTAGATGACAAAAAGGATCAGATCAGGAAAGAGGATCTGAGTTTGGGGAATTCTTTTTAGGAATTATGGGAGAGAATTCAGAACTGGAAAGTGAGAATGCAAAAGGGAAATGAGAGGATTTAAAAAGAGGTATTGTAGAACCATATTCTCTGAGATGCTGGGAGATCTTTAAATTGACTTACATACTTATATTTGCCTGCTACACTTTACTGCTTCAAACTCTTGTGCATCCCTTTGGGTATGCAAGATTATTAAACACAATACCTGGCCTCAAGCTGCTCACTTAGGGGAGAGGAGCAGATAAATGAATAATGCCAAATGTTCTTACATGAGCACCAAGAAGGCACCAGTCTGGGGAGCCATAAACAGGAGGGGACCTGGGCAGTTCAAAGGATAGCTCTGGATCCTGCATCTTCAACTGGAAGTCAACTTACTTGCAGGCTGAGATGTTTGAATAAACACTTCAGAACTTGAGCCATGCTGGCTGTAGCCCGTTCCCGTTCATGGTCTTTGTCTGACTGTAACCAGGGGTCCATGTGCTGTGAAAAAATAAATGGTTAAGCAGCTTGATCTAGGAAAATAACCCAAAAGTCACAAGCTCATATTTTACTAACATTGTTTAATTTCTCTAATACGTACTCAAAGACTTTCTGATAGAACTGGTTTTCTATTGTAATCCTAGAAAATCTTATCACTTAAGATATTTATGCATAACAGGAGGCATTCAATTTGCTTTTACAGAGTATAAATGGAAAACTTGAAACTAACTTTTTACATTAAAAAAAGTGGTTTATCAGGAAGATCTGTGATAACACCATATTCTTTTAGAAGATGTGTGGAGGGAAAAGTCCCACATGTAACTCTGCATGCACGCTCAGTCGCTAAGTCATGTCCAACTCTGTGTGACTCCATGGACTGTGGCCTGCCAGACTCCTCTGGCAAGAATACTGGAGTGGATTGCCATTTCCTGCTCTATGAGATCGTTCCAGTCCACGAATTGAACCTGCATCTCCTGTCTCTCTTGCACTGGACTACCACTGTGCCTTCTGGGAAGTCTGCCACATGTCACTACCATGTCTGAAAACATTTTCTTAAATGACAAACCAGTTCTGGTTGCAAATGAAAGTAGTGGGATGACAAACCACCACAAAGATCTAGGGAGTCAGGTGGTCCAGCTTCTATTGGTGCCTATATTCTAGACTTTATTTTCTCTTCATTCAACTTTCCTCAATTATTTATTCTCTACTTCTGTATGTTTTTAGCCTTATTAAATCTATTTAGGAAAGAAAGAAAATCAATGATGTGCTCTTAAGGAGCTTTGAGGATAGGAAATTACATCTAGAGCCAGACATCCTGGAATGCGAAGTCAAGTGGGCCTTAGGAAGCATCACTATGAACAAAGCTAGTGGAGGTGATGGAATTCCAGTTGAGCTATTTCAAATCCTAAAAGATGATGCTGTGAAAGTGCTGCACTCAATATGCCAGCAAATTTGGAAAACTCAGCAGTGGCCACAGGACTGGAAAAGGTCAGTATTCTTTCCAATTTCAAAGAAAGGCAATGCCAATGAATGTTCAAACTACTTAACTGCACAATTGCACTTATTTCACACACTACTAAAGTAATGCTCAAAATTCTCCAAGCTAGGCTTCAATAGTACATGAACTGTGAACTTCCAGATGTTCAAGCTGGTTTTAGAAAAGGCAGAGGAACCAGAGATCAAATTGCCCAACATCTACTGGATCATCAAAAAAGCAAGACAGTTCCAGAAAAACATCTCTTTCTGCTTTACTAACTATGCCAAAGCCTTTGACTGTGTGGATCTCAACAAACTGGAAAATTCTTCAAGAGATGGGAATACCAGACCACCTGACCTGCCTCTTGAGAAATCTGTGTGGAGGTCAGGAAGCAACAGTTAGAACTGGATATGGAACAACAGACTGATTCCAAATAGGGAAAGGAGTATGTCAAGGCTGTATATTGTCACTCTGCTTATTTAACTTATATGCAGAGTATATTATTGGAAACACTGGGCTGGATGAAGCACAAGCTGGAATCAAGATTGCCAGCAGAAATATCAATAACCTCAGATATGCAGATGACACCACCCTTATGGAAGAAAGCAAAGAGGAACTAAAGAGCCTCTTGATGAAAGTGAAAGAAGAGAGTGAAAAAGCTGGCTTAAAACTCAACATTCAGAAAATGAAGATCATGGCATCTGGTCCTATCACTTCATGGCAAATAGATAGGGAAACAGTGACAGACCTTGTTTTTTGAGCTCCAAAATCACTGCAGATGGTGATTGCAGCCGTGAAATTAAAAGATGCTTGCTCCTTGGAAGAAAAGTTATAACCAACCTAGACCGCATATTAAAAAGCAGATACATTACTTTGCCAACAAAGGTCTGTCTAGTCAAAGCTATGGTTTTTCCAGTGTTCACGTATGGATGTGAGAGTTGAACTATAAAGAAGGCTGAACACTGAAGAATTGATGCTTTTGAACTGTGGTGTTGGAGAAGACTCTTGAGAGTCCCTTGGAATGCAAGCAGATCCAACCAGTCCATCCTAAAGGAGATCAGTCCTGGGTGTTCATTGGAAGGACTGATGCTAAAGCTGAAACTCCAATACTCTGGCCACCTGACTTGAAGAACTGACTCATTTGAAAAGACCCTGATGCTGGGAATGATTGAAGGCAGGAGAGGGGACAACAGAGGATGAGATGGTTGGATGGCATCACAGACTCAATGGACATGAGTTTGAGTAAACTCCAGGAATTGGCGACAGACAGGAAGGCCTGGCGTGCTTCAGTCCATGGGGTCGCAAAGAGTCAGATATGACTGAGCAACTGAACTGAACTGAACTGAGAATGGGAAATTGTATCTGCCTGAAACATTCAGGGAAGGATTCACGGAGGAGGAACTTCACAGAAAGGGTGGCATTTCAGGTAGAAGAAATGGGTTGAATTAAGCTAGGAAGGCAGGAAGGTACAAGGCACAACCAGAAACCCAACGTGGCTGGAGTGTTGATGTATAAATAGAAGAGGGTTGAGAAATAATGTCTGGCTTCCCAGGCGGCTCAGTGCTGAAGAACCTGCCTGCCAATGCTGGAGACGTAGGAGACTGGGTCGAGCCCTGGGTTGGGAAGATCCCCTGGAGGAGGAGATGGCAACTCATTCTAGTATTCTTGCTGGAAAAATCCCATGGACAGAGAAGCCTGACAGGCTACGGTCCATAGAGTCACAAAGAGTTGGACGCGATTGAGCACAGGCGTGAAAAATAACGTTAAGGTCTGTGGTGGCAAAGATTAGTATCCTTCTGTATAAAGGTGCAAACGATTAATAATAGTTTAAAGGATTATCCCTTTCTAGAATAGCTACATCTTAAAAAGGAGAGAGTAAGACGCTTGAACTGCAGTGAATGCACTCCAATGAGTAACACCCTATTGGTGGAATGGCAGCTACTGGAACGGGTACAGGTGATGGCAGGTGGCTATGAATAACCTTGCCTGGTAGGCAGCTGCCTATTTACTCCTTCACGAGGCTGACTCTGTTTTCTTGATCACTTATTGAAGCCCTTCTATAGTAATAAGCAAAAATAATTTAAGGAATAATTATAGCAAGCATTTAAACCATTTTTGAAGGCCATTTATTCAATACTCGTAGTAATTACTATCTCCGTATAAAGGTGAGAAGACAGACCTCCTTGGTGGTCCAGTGGTTAAGAACCTGCATGCCAATACAGGGAACACAGGTTTGATCTCTGGTCCCGGAAGACCTGACATGCCTTGAGGCAACTAGGCCCGTGTGCCACAACTACTAAGTCCATGTACCTAGAGCCTGTGCTTCGCAACTAGAGAAGCCACCTCAATGAGCAGCCCTTGAACCGCAGAGTAGACCCCCTCACCACAACTGGAAAAAGCCTGTGCTTTCGAAGAACAAAGACCCAGTGCAGCCATAAGTAAATAGATAAGTATTTTAAAAATATGAAGACTGCGAGATTAAATTCCTTGCTGAATGTATTTAACCAATGAATGGCAGAGAGTCAGAATTTGAACCCAAGTCTGACTCAACACACAGAGCTGATACTCACCTATTACATAAAGTGAAAGTGAAAGCGTTAGTTCCTCAGTTGCGTCTGACTATTTTCGACCCCATGGACTTGTAGCCCGCCAGACTCTTCTGTCCACGAAATTTTCCAAGTAAGAATACTGGAGTGGGTTGCCATTTTTTACTCCAAGGGATCTTCCTGACCGAGAGATCAAACCTGTGTCTCTTGAATTGCAGGCAGGCTCTTTACCGTCTGAGCCACCAGGGAAGCCCCTACTCGCCTATTATGTTGCCTCCTAAAACTTAACCCTTCCATATTTTTTTCTTCCACTTTCACCAGTTAATAGGAATAGTTACCCATTCTCTCCTAATATCCTGTTTACCTTAAAAACGATGTCAAGATTTTCCAAATGTCGGTCTTTTATCACCAAACTCTGGAGCATCTCAACGAACGCCTGAAATGTCTGCCTGTAGAGACACTGCAAAGGCACAGGATTAGTGAGGACCCCATGGGAAGTTCTCCCACACTGCACACTTTAAGGCTCCCCTGGTTATCTTAGACCTTGCTGCTGCTGCTGCTGCTAAGTCGCTTCAGTCGTGTCCGATTCTGTGTGACCCTATAGACGGCAGCCCACCAGGCTCCCCAGTCCCGGGGATTCTCCAGGCAAGAACACTGGAGTGGGTTGCCATTTCCTTCTCCAATGCATGAAAGTGAAAAGTGAAAGCGAAGTCACTCAGTCGTGTCCGACCCTCAGCAACCCCATGGACTGCAGCCTTCTAGGCTGCTCCGTCCATGGGATTTTCCAGGCAAGAGTACTGGAGTGGGGTGCCATTGCCTTCTCCATCTTAGACCTTACTCAAAGGTAAAGGACCTTTGGGTAAAGCACTAGCAGGCAGTATGTGACTCGAGGTGAAACAATAAATCATCATTTCAAATGGACATCTCAGCCCAGGAACCCAGTTAACTGATTCTCACTACACGTGAGAATTACTTACGCATTATCAACATACTTTTAAAGCTTGACTTGTGAATCCTTCCAATACCTTAAAACCCAAAGTCCCCTTTGACAACTGCTTCACCTTCCAGTTCACCAGCTGCAGAAGGAAGTCCAGCCTTGGCCCTTCCCTTCCTCTTTTCTCTGCTAGAAACCTTTTCTTACAGAGATGTTTACATGTCGTCTCTGCAACTGTCACCTCATCAGGAAGCCTCTCTCTGGCCACCTGATGCATAGGGCTGGGCAACAAGTTCATTTGGTTTTCCCATATTATTGAAAAACTAGGCATATGAACGTTCCTGTCTTATTGTAAAGCCAAAAGCAGGAAAAGAAGGAATGAAGGGAAGAAAACAAAATAAAATGGGATAGAAAACAAAATAAAATGGGATTAAAAACAAAAAAACTATTTAACAACCTATTTTATTCGTCTCCTGCATTGGCAAGCAGATTCTTTGCCAACTGCGCCACCTGGCTGCACCACCTATTTTATTCACCAGACTTTGCTTAAATACTTTTTGGTGAGTTCCAAAAAATCGAATGTACTTTCAAAAAGCCAAAATCAGCTGACCCTGTGGCTGGCGAGTTACTCTAGTAAGGTGTGAGTTACCTCTGAATTGCAGGATCCACTGGGCATGATTTCCTGAAGATGGGTAAGGGTCTTGATAGAGGGCAGAGCGATTACACTTTTGGTGACAAGACTAAACAGGTCAGCTCGATCTTCAGAACCAAACAGCAAGTAGACATCTTGGCAACTAAAAAAAAGACAGTTTGGGAATAGCTAGCTGGGAAGAATCTGATTTGATGTTGATAAGCAGGAATCAAAGTAACCTCAAATAGAAGGAGAGGCTGCTTGGTGTATCATTCTAATGGAGGAGACCAATGGCACACTTGTCAGTCTGTCTGGACAAACCTCACAAGGGTTAAGAGGAGGAGTTTCAGGCTCAGGGCCTCCAACCTGGTCCCTTCCTTTCCCTTCCCAACCCACAAGAGTGACTCCTCGAGCTTTCCTCCAGTTCAACCACAGAAGGAAGCCAGCTAGAGTCTGATACAGCAAACCACAATTTTCCAAAGTGTGTTGTGCTGAATGCTTGTTAGTTTTGAGTTTGGGGACTGGTGGGCAGACCCAAGTTTAAAAATCTTTTAACTACAGGACTTCTTGGGACCTTTAATCAGTTAATGTGCTGTACTAATCTCTAAGAGAGGTAAATAGCAGACAGCCCTTCCAAATTTCTTAGGCCATGGACTTCTGCTGTCATGAAGCATATATGGGAATACCTTTACACTGAATATACTCTGGACATAGCTGAGCTCCACAGAGGTTCTAGTAGGTCTTTGAGATACAGATGGGAACACACACGAAAGCCAGCTTTTTACACAGAAACATGGATTTGACTTCCCCTTCTCTTTCTAAATAGTTTTCAGGAGTTAAAAATAGGAAGCACGTCTGTTGGCTCTGGCACTGGCCCTGAATGAGGAAGCAAGATGCACGCAGAGGGGGCATGCGGGCCTCACCTGAAGTCAGTGATGGTGGTAAAGACCTCCTGGAGCACAGGGCTGAAGAGAGACGGCAGGGGCTCCTCCTCCACCAGTGTCTGCAGTGAGAGGGAAAGGACTTTAGAGAGTCAAGAATGGGCCGAGCCATTAGGCCAGATGGCAGGAGACGTGAACGGTCTGGAAGAACCACGGCAGGTCCTCTGGTAGGCCTGCTCTTGGGTTCCACCGGGCTGGCAGCAGGACTGTGGCCAGGCTAGGAGTTTAGTCTCTGAGGCCTGGCTCTGCCTCTTACTAGCTGTTTGAGCAGATAACTGCCTGTACCTCAGTTTCCTTATCTGTAAAACAAGATAACAGTACTATTTACCTTCATAAGTTGGTTGTGAGAATTAAATGAGCTAATTCATAATACTCAGTGTGTGTGTGTGCTCAGTTGCTTCAGTCTTGTCCAACTCTTTGCAATCCTACGGACTGTAGCCTGTCAGGGATCTCTGTCCATGGGATTTTTCAAGCAAGAATAATGGAGTGGGTTGCCATGCCCTCCTCCAGGGGATCTTCCCAACCCTGGGATCAAACCCACATCTCCTGCGTTGCAGGTGGATTCTTTACCCACTGAGCCAACTGGGAAGCCCATAATACTAAGTAGCCCTCAGCAACTGTGAGATAGTGTCTGTTAGTCATTATTTTCATGACTAGAGATTATTTCCAGTTTAGGCTTCCTAACTCTTCTTGCTACTAAACCAGCCATCTCTGCTCTAGTGCCTAATCTTATTCTAAGTTGCTTGTCCTGGAAAACAAATAACTTCACGGATTCCAAACTGGCAGAGGGAAAGCAGCTTTGCACTACTAAATGAACCTGCAGAGTGGTAGGAAAAAAAGAGGCTCTGGAGCTGGATACACCTGGGTTTGAGCACTGGTTCTGACTCTCTCGCTCTCTGTGACCCTGTGTGTCATATTGAACTTTCCTGTGCCTGAGTTTCCTTATCCGGATGGAGAAGATGAGCTCTATCTCAGGGAGTTGAGCTGAAGAGCAGATGTAAACGGTTGTAGGGGCCTCCTTATGGGACTGTCTACCCAGCCTCTCTGGCAACTGCCTTCGGCCATCAACAGTGGGTGTTCCACAGCCACGTTTCTTTAATATTTATGTATTCGGCTGTGCCAGGTCTTCGCTGCCTCAAGCATGATTTTCCATCTTCATTGTGTCATGCAAGATCTTTAGTAGCAGCATGCAGGATCCTTAGTTGCGACACGTGGGATCTAGTTCCCTGACCAGCATTCAAACTGTGTCCCTTGCATTGGGAGCACAAAGTCTTAGCCACTGGACCACCAGGGAAGTCCACACACAGCAATGTTTCTGCTAAGGCAGTTTGTTTCCGCTAACCACAACTCATCTGTCTAGGAGTACACACCACAAGGTGAACTCACTAGATTCTCTCTCTTAGGAATGCTGAATTGAGACAAGGAGCCTCAATCTCTGGCTGGCTGGTCTATGAAAAGGACAAAACTTAAAATTTGGGAGCACTGCCCTATGGATGGGGTAACCAAAAGAGCAAATTTTGGCAGGACAGAGGTGGGAGGCGGGGAGAGGAAAGAGGAGGAGGAGGGAGAGGGAGGGAGATGGAAATGCACACAAAGGAGGAAAAGAAGTGGAATGCTCTCATTGGGCATGAGGAAATTATTTTGTGTGTGTGTGTGGTTTCATTTCCTTTCTGGAGCAAGATGCTCTTCCTATTACAGGATTCTAGGGAACATGCAGTGATCCTAAGAATAGATCTCCCCTTTTAGGTTTCTCTTGCCTGCCACCCAAAAGATCTCATTTAGAACTTAGGACGGTGCCCAGGAGGCAGTGCTCAACAAACATGCCTGGGCTCTCTTTTGTGCCCTTCTCTGAGTTTTCTCTTTCTCTTTTCTCGTCTCACTTTCCAACTCTGGTCAGATCTCGCAGATGGACTACTTCTTCTTTCTGATTTCCTCATGGAGCTTTCTTACTTATTTGTATGGTTCACAATCTGGAAGGGACAAAGCATCAGACTTGGCCTTCAGGCAGACAGTCGGCCTCTACTCACTCAGATCTACTTCTCTCAAGAGCATCACAGGTTGTCACAGGGACAACCTGGCATTTGGGTGTTAAAAGGTGAGCTCATCATTCTCCCATGCAAAGGACAGGACTCCTCTGCCTCCAATTACTGAGGACGGCATCCTTTCCCAGGCTTGTAAGAGAGATGGTGTGTGGTTTCTCTCCTCTATTTACTTCCCATGTCCAATCTATCACAGTGATAGCCCCTTCCTGCTTTGCACAGATTCTGACTCTCCATCCCTGTACCCATATTCCTATACATATTCCTGTAGCCACTCCCACATGGATGAAGGCAGTGCTTTTTAGCTAAAAACACCAGGCCTGCAGTTCTGATTTTAATCTACCTGACCACTTCTGTCAGAATAATCTTTAAAAAAATTTTTTTTAATTGCAGAATAGTTGATTTATAGTGTTGTGTTAGTTTCAGGTGTACAGAAAAGTGAATCAGTTATACACACACACACTCACACACTCACACGCACACACACACATACATATATATCTCTACTCCTTTTCCCATACAGGTCATTACGGAGTATTGAGTAGAATTCCCTCAGTAGGTTCTTAATAGTTATCTATTTTATATAGTGTATTTATGTATTTATATAGTGTATTTATAGTGTATTTCCAATTTATCCCTCTTCCCTTTTACCCTCTGATACCATAAGTTTGTTTTCTGTCTCTGTGATTCTACTTCTGTTTTTTAAATGTTACTTTGTATTCTTTTATAGATTCCACATATTTGTATCTTTTGTCTTTCTCTAACTTACTTCACCCAGTATGTCTTTTCTTTTTTTTTAATCAGTAAGGTATGAATGGCTTATTATATATTCATAATTATGCTAACCACTATGTGGAGTCAGAAACTGAGAGGCTTTTTGATTCTAAAGTATTTGTGTAGCAGGGACCTCCCGGGGTGACTATCCAAATCACAGCACTCACCCTTTTTCTGGAAGCTGCCTCTAATACACAGGGAGGGAGGGATGCCCAGAAGTCATGGCCTCATAATACCATGCTGCCCCCTGACACGCCCGATCGATGCAGAAATGGAGAAGAGACCCAGCTTGGGCCAAGCAGACTCTCTCCTCCAGAATGTGGAATTAAGGACTGACGGACACGGACAGATTGGGAGCTGCGAGAGGTTAGGGTCATAGTGATGGCAGAGCAGTCCCTGCCTTTGAGACTCCTGGAGGTGTCCTGGAATGGGCTCTTTTGGAGGCTTGATAGGTAAACATCTTGCTTAGACTCTAAGCAAGATATTCCAGCGTCCTTTGTTGGTTTTAATTTTATATGTAATTATTTGGCTGTGCCAGGTCTTTGTTGTGGCATGAGAACTCTTAGCTGTGGCATGTGGGATCCAGTTCCCCGACCAGGTTGAACCTGGGCCCCTTGCATTGGGTTGGGGAGGCCACTGGGCCACCAGGGAAGTCCCCGTCCCTTTGTTTTTAATGTAAGTGAGCCAGAGTTGATCTTCGTTGCTTGCCTCAAGGAGAATCTTAACCAATCTTAAGAAAATGAGACATTTGTTTCAAAGGTTTTAATGAAAGCCATACAGATATTACTATCTCCATTTTCCAAGTGGAGCTAGAGGTTCAGAGAAGCAAAGTGGTTTGTCTAAAACCACAAAGGTTGTGCTTGACAGAACTAGAACTAGAAACTGTGTCCTTTGATTCCTAAAACAGGTCCCTTTCCTCTTCATCATTCTGCTTCAGGGAGCTCAAACTCTCACGTGGACAACAGGACAGATTATTTTCTTATTAGTTCAGTCTACCGTGAACTGCCTGTCCTCCGTATTCCTTGAGCATGCATTATGCATATCATAGAAGAGTCTTCCTAAAACATCACTCTCATCCATTTCTTACCTTGCTGCTCAAGTAACACAGTGCTTCTTCAATGTTGAGTATACTCTTTACCAGATGGCATAGTAGTAGGGTTTTGTGGAGGACCTCGAGGTAGAATTAGGGTGGAGTCTCAAGCTGCCAGAGGAAAACTAAGAGGAATTATGGACAAGTCCAGCTACATTAAAATTCTGCAACAGGAGGACGTTTCTGGTTATCCACTGGTTAGGAATCCACCTTGCAATGCAGGGGACATGGGTTGGAGAACTAAGATCCCAAATGCCTTTGAGGCAAGTTAGCCTGCATCCCACAAGAAGAGAAGCCCCCAGGGTTATGAATAATTCTACCATAACTCAGGATTACTACTTTGCATAGCCAGATCCTAATTTACCCCTCAAAGCCCCTACTCACTGGTTCTTTCTTTGAATCCTATTTATCACTTCCTTTTAAGATTAGATCAGGAGATCTATCTGGATTAATTTCATTCAAATCTTGTCATTACTTTATATCCTGATTGTCACTGTGTTCTTCTCTTTTGTATTAAAGTTCTCCACATATTGTTTACATATTTTTAAAGTAACTGACATAAAATAAACTGTAAATATTTAAAGTGTACAGTTTAATGATTTTGAACATAGGTATGTATGCATGGAATCATCACCACAATCAGGATATGGATCACTCCCAAAAGTTCTCTTGTGCTACCTTGTAAATTCTCCCTCCTGCCTGTCCCCACTCTACTCCCACCTCCAGGAAAGCACTGATGTGATATCACTATAGATAAGTCTTAATTTTCCAGAATTTCATGGAATCACAGGGTATATTCTCTTTCTATCTGGCTTCTTTCACTTAGTATAATTATTTTGAGATTCATCCAAGTTGTACAATGTATTAACAGTTCATCCATTTTCGTTGCTGAGTAGTATTCCATTGTATGGATATACCAAAGTGGTTGATCCACTCACCTGTTGATGGATCTTTGGGTTGTTTCCAGTGTTTAGTTTCTAAACAAATAGAGCTGCTATAAAACACTGGTGTACAAGTCATTGTATGGACATATGCTTCATTTCACCTAGGAATGGAATTGCTGGGTCATATTGACTCAGAGGTTAAAGCGTCTGCTTGCAATGTGGGAGACCTGGGTTTGATCCCTGGGTCGGGAAGATCCCCTGGAAAAGGAAATGGCAACCCACTCCAGTATCCTTGCCTGGAGAATCCCATGGACTGAGGAGCCTGGTGGGCTACAGTCCCCGGGGTCACAAAGAGTCGGACATGACTGAGCGACTTCACTATCACTATCACTGTGGTGAGTATATATTTAACTTTTTAAGAAACTGCCAGGTTTCCAAAATGGCTGTGGGGTACATGGGAGCCTTAGTTGTGCCACGTCCTCCTCACTAACATTCCGTATCACCTTTCTTTCATTTTAGCCAGTCTAGTTGGTGTACAGCTGAATCTCATTGTGTTTTTTTAAAAATATGTATTATTTCTTTATTTGGCTGTGCTGGGTCTTAGTTGCGGCATGTAGACTCTCAGTTGCAGCATGTGGGATCTAGCCCCCTGAACAGGGATTGAACCCAAGCACCCTACTTTAGGAATGTGGCATCTTAGCCACTGGACCACCAGGGAAGTCCCTCTTGTGGTTTTAATTTGCTTTTTCCTAATCATAGTGATGGAGCATGTTTTCATGTGCTTATTTGTAAATCTTCTCTGGTGAAGTACTGTAAGAGTCTTGTCCCCCTTCTTTTCCATATTCTGCTCTCAGCTTCCTTTGCTCTTTTTATTTGGAGACTGAAAAGCCATGAAACTTCTTTCTTTAGAATGACCCTGATTTTCTCCTCAGAACTCTTTTAGCCCCTGCACATGGTCTTGAACAATGATGTACTGACCCCTGGAGTTTTCTGGTGGACACTGACTCTCCTTAACTCTTCGGGGCTGAACCCCTTGCCAGCCCAAACTTGGGTTGATGTCTGACAGTAGGTATTTTGCTACTGGCTGGACAGATTCAGGTGCAAAGCATGGGGAAATTCAGCATGCTTTTGCTTGTGGATCTTCTGAGCTGACTGGTTGAAATATGTGTCAACCCACTGCTGCCAATTTTTGTAGAGGTGGGACTGTGGAATCATGCCATTTTGGCTGAGTCCTATGGCTGCATATAACTCTCGTTCCATGGAGAAGAGCCAAGTTCACTCACCCTTAAATCTGCATCATATCATTCTGTTCTACTTGATCTATTACTTGGAATTTTTCTCAACCTACTTAGGAGGTGTAGTCACTTCCAAACTAAACTGTAAACTCTTGAAGGGCAAGGAATAACCCTTCCAGGAAATTTGTATTCTTTTCAAAGCACCACAGTGTTCTGGATACAGAAGATCTTTGATATAGTCTGGTGTGCCTATGGCCTCACTCACTCAGTTATGTCTGGCCCTTTGGTTCCCCATGGACTGTAGCCTGCCAGGATCCTCTGTCCATGGGATTTCTCAAGCAAGAATACTGGAGTAGGTTGCCATCTCCTCCTCCAGGGGACCTTCTCAATCCAGGGATTGAACCCATGTCTCCTGTGGCTCTTGCACTGAAAGGTGGATTCTTTACCATGCCTACCACTTAACAAACCCATTAGCAGGTTAGCCTTCAGTTCTGAAAACTAATCATCAATCTAATCAGCCTTACAAATCTGTGTACCTATGGGTGTACCTATGGCTGATTCTTGTTGATGTATGACAGAAAACCACAAAATTCTGTAAAGCAATTTTCCTTCACTTAAAAATTTTTTTTTAAAAAGTTAAGTGCTTGTCTAAGTGCATCTGGATTCTTTGACATGGAACAGACCACTCACTTACTCCTCTGTGCCCTTACTAGACTTATTTAAACTTTTGTTATAGTCTCGGTGACACTTGATTGGCTGCAGGAACAGAGATTATATCTTTGTGGACTCAGTTCCTAGGGCACTGTCTGAAACTGTCAAGTACATAACAAGGCAGTGAATGAATGAGTTAGTGGCAGAGTGTGGCTAGAGTTAAATACAAACAGGACAAGGATACCATCATGTGTCTCAAATGCAAAATATGTGTTAGGTACTGTGTTCTGCGGCTGGCATTTATTTATTTAATGCTCTCAGTAACTATGTAAAGTACTGGGTTGGCCCAAAACTTCATAACATCGTATGGAAAAATCCAAACAAAATTTTTGGCCACTCCAATAGATACAGCTATTCTCATTTTGTAGATGAGAATACTAAGGCATGGAGAAGTGCAGTACTTTCCCAAAGTCACACAGCTAGAAAGAGGCAGAAGCGGCACTGAACCTAGGCATTTTGTTATAGAATCTGCCTCACTACTGCTTGCCTATTTAAATGCTGTTCCTTCCCTTACTGCTGCTCTTTTAATTGGTTTTCAAGGCTGATTCTCTTAGTGGAGTACCCTGGGTATTTCTCCTCTATGCAGAAATACTGATATGAAAAAGAAGTTGAGGGAACTGATAACATAGATGAAACCACTAAAAACTTTGTTGTCACAGAATTTGCCTGGTCCCAATAATCTGGGATCAGGCCATAATACTTACACTTAGCAGATGCACAATGTCTGCTATGTGGCTGTGAATGAACAATTCCGTGGTTTCATCAGAAGGTAAAGTTCGGCTGAGAGAAGACAAAGATCTCAGGGCTGTCAGCTTCTCAAGTTGACTCTGAGTTTGTGGGAAAATGATACAAACACAATTCTACATTATAATCTCATTTGATAATTGTCAAAGGCTTTTGAAAAGCTTCTTGGAATGTTTTAAACGACTGACATCTCATCCAACCCAAGATTAGCATTTTATTACAAGGAATAAAGAAGTTGCAGAGGAATAAAATTCCTTGGCCAGTGGCCCTGCCTGAGTTTGGGTCTTCATTTTCCCTCTCAGCTAGATTTTACTAAGTACTCCATGATGGCTCTATCCACCCTTAGTCTGCATCTCCACCCACCTTCCCTGTCTGTGTGCTGTGTGCTTAGTTGCTCAGTCGTGTCCGACTCTTTGCAACCCCATGGACAGACCTGCCAGGTTCCTCTGTCCATGGGGATTCTCTAGGCAAGAATACTGGAGTGGGTTGCCATGCCCTTCTCCAGGGGATCTTCCCAACCCAGGAATTGAACCCAGGTCTCCCACATTGCAGGCAGATTCTTTACTGTCTGAGCCACCAGGGAAGCCCTCCCTGTTTATTGTTTCTTAAAGGTGACCTCTGATACCATTACGTCCAGCTCTCCTGATGTCATTAAAAATTCATTATTTTGAGTCTCTGTTTCCTGTTAAAATACAAGTTCTGATTTGAAGAATAAAATCTTTTGTATTGTTTCCTTATCTGATTATAAAAGCAATATCTATCATACAAACTGAAAAAATAAGGTATTAAGAAGAAAGCAAAAGACACCAATAATTCTACATGTCATGAGAAAATTTCTTCCAGTCTTTTCTCGCCTACATGTAGATGGTATAAATTCGTATAAGCCCTCTAGATAGCAAGTGGCAATAGTAGCAACATATAGCAATGTCCTGATTTTCTATCACCTGTATCAGTAGAACAAGCCTACATTGGGTTGCTGTGCTCCAGTTTTGTCCCCTTCTAAAATAGATGGGGAAACAGTGGACACAGTGTCAGACTTTATTTTTTCGGGCTCCAAAATCACTGCAGATGGTGACTGCAGCCATGAAATTAAAAGACGCTTACTTCTTGGAAGGAAAGTTATGACCAAACTAGATAGCATATTGAAAAGCAGAGACATTACTTTGCCAACAAAGGTCCATCTAGTCAAGGCTATGGTTTTTCCAGTGGTCATGTATGGATGTGAGAGTTGGACTGTGAAGAAAGCTGAGTGCCGAAGAATTGATGCTTTTGAACTGTGGTGTTGGAGAAGACTCTTGAGAGTCCCTTGGACTGCAAGGAGATCCAACCAGTCCATCCTAAAGGAGATCAGTCCTGGGTGTTCTTTGGAAGGAATGATGCTAAAGCTGAAACTCCAATACTCTGGCCACCTCATGTGAATAATTGACTCATTGGAAAAGACTCTGATGCTGGGAGGGATTGGGGGCAGGAGGAGAAGGGGATGACAGAGGATGAGATGGCTAGATGGCATCACCAACTTGATGCACATGAGTTTGGGTGAACTCCAGGAGTTGGTGATGGACAGGGAGGCCTGGCGTGCTGCAATTCATGGGGTTGCAGAGAGCTGGACACTACTGAGCGACTGAGCTGAACTGAACTGAATCTATTCACCCAGCTATTACCAGTTTCATGTCATAAAATGCAAATTTGATCAGGTAACTCTCTCTCTACTGATACTCTTTTTAACAGCACCCATTAAAGTCAAGGCCCTTCTCAAAGTGACCGCAGCTAATCTCTGTCATTTCATCTTCCGCCTTGTCTGGTAGCATACTGAGTTTTAGCCCAGTTAAGTTTCATGCTGCCCTTTCTTGCTTTGGGGCCTTTCTGCCTTCTCACTTGTCTATACTTTTTGTTTACAGACTGAAACCTACATATGCTTTAAGACTTAGATCATGCATTTTCTCCTGAAGTTGGGTCAAGTACCCTTCTAAGTGTATCCATAAATTACATGTATATATTGCTAACGTGGTATTTGTGATACTGTGATAAAGTTGCCTTCTTACTCATCTATTACCCTGACTGGCTGTGGATTTAGGTCAGGGCAGGGAATGGGCTTTTTCTTTTTTTCCCCCAATTCACTGCAGTAATCCAAGCTCTTTATTAATTAAAAAGAAATCCTTTAGAAAGTCCTACTGACATGAAGTACAAAGAAAAGTCCAAGTCAAAAGTGAAGACCAACACTCTGGCTTTAAGTCTTAAAAAAATTTTTTTACTGGCATTATCCGTAGAGAAAATATAAAACTTGTTGAATTTTCACAAACCCCAACATCTGTGCACATATATTCAAGGGAAATGAAAACTGGATCTCAGAGAGGTATCTGTACTCCCATATGCACTGCAGCATTATTCCCAGTTAGATAGATGGCACAGCGGTAAAGAATCTGCCGGCCAGTGCAGGAGATGCAAGAGACGTGAGTTCAATCCATGGGCCGAAAAGCTCCCTTGGAATAGGAAATGGCAACCCACCCAGGACTCTTGTCTGGAGAACTCCATGGACAGAGGAACCTGGTGGGCTGCAGTCCACGGGGTCGAAAGGAGTCAGACACTGCTGAGCACATGTGAACATGGAAATGACCCAAGTGTCTGCTGACAAACGGCAGAGACCTTGGACACTGGTTTAGACGTGCCAGGCTTCTCTGAGCTCATCAGACATTCTCTGACCCTTTCCGCCACAAAGCTTTTAAGTGTTTCATTTCCTATTTCTGGAACGTGTGTGTGTGTGTGGTGTCACTTCAATTGTGTCCGACTCTCTGCAACCCTATGGACTGTAGCTCACCACGCTCCTCTGCCCATGGGATTCTCCAGGCAAGGATTCTGGAGCGGGTTGCCATGTCCTCCTCCAGCGGATCCTCCCAACTCAGAGATCAACCCTCCAATTTTAACTTCTCCTACTTTCTCCTATTCATTCCTTAGACTTGAGCTGATAGGATACTTCCTCAGGAATGCCTCCCTTTACCCCCAGGTCAAGACAAATTCTCTTGTTATATGCTCCCACAGAATGAATGAATGTTTCACTTAAATAATGAATACTGCATTATTAAGTAGGATAATACAGATTTATAGTTATTGACCAAGAAATTTCTTTTTTCTCCCACTATCTCTGATGTGTGCTTTTCTATAATTACATGCATTTGTATGCACAAGAAAAAGTCTGAAAATACACACACCAAAATGTTAACAGAAGTTATCCTAGGAGGGAAACTAAGATAACTTAAATCTTGAGGGGATTAGGGAAGATTAACCTGTACCTTTTATTACAGTTTTCTTTGTTTTTATAGGAAATTTAAAATTTTTATAAACATGATTATAAACATAATTTAGAAGAATATGTAAATATATTTATTATAAATACAAAACACAAATATAAAAGTGTTGTGGATAAAGAATGGCACCTGCCATTTCAGTGAACAAACGGTGCTGCGTCCGTCAAGCCATCAGCCACTGGAGCTGCTCCGTACCTTCTCACATGCACTAAAATGATTAATCTGAAATGTCTGCTTTTGTGATTAGCAGTCCATCTTTTGGTGCTTTCACTACACAGTTTTTTTTCCCCATCAAAAACTCCTTTTTATCCTGACTCCTCCCTTACCAATAGTCCCTCAGAGCTATCTGAAAGACTGTCATTCCAGTCCTTAGCCGCTCAGTCCTATCCAACTCTTTGTGAGCCCAGGGACTGTAGCCCTCCAGGCTCCTTTGTCCACGGAATTCTCCAGGTAAGAATACTAGAGTGGGTTGCCATTCTCTTCTCTAGGGCATCTTCCCAACCCAGGGATCTAACCTGGGTCTCTCACATTGCAGGCAGACTCTGAGCCACCAGGGAAGCCCTTTAGTCCTTAGTAACACTTCTGAAAAAGCCGAACTCTTCATTTGCAGGTTATGGTTTTTTTTTTTCCAGTTGACAGTATACATATAAATCAATTTTATAGCCTATAGTATAAATGTTCTATATAAAAAAATTTAAGATATTTGGTAGATGAATAATTTGAATGACTTGGAAGATTGCTTGTGCATACCTTTAGTTCACCATTAAAAAACTTCTGGATGGATTGGATCAGCTGCTCAACAACGACTTCACCGAGGGGGCCTTGGTGGGTCAGATGTCTGGAGGTGTCTGTGAGGGATTCCCTGGGGAGTCCGGGGATTTCTGAGATGTCCGAGTCTAACGTGCAAAGAAAGACGTTGGATGTTGCCTCTGTACTGTGTGAAGTCATACAGTTTAGTGGGGAGAACCCCCGGACATCAAGATAGATAGGTCCTGTTCTCACCCTTCCTATTTCCTCTGCAACCCGGGACAAGTCTCTTCCCCTCCTGAGTCTCAGTTTTCTCAATTACAAATCCAATGTTCTCCAGTGAGTGAGTGAAGTCACTCAGTCGTGTCCGACTCTTCGTGACCCCATGGACTGTAAACTAACAGGCTCCTCCGTCCATGGGATTCTCCAGGCAAGAGTATGAGAGTGGGTTGCCATTTCCTTCTCCAAGGCCTCCAAGGGCCAACGGCCTCCAATGTTCTCCAAGGGCCTCCTAAACTACAAACACCTTTAAGGTTGGGATGAGGAAGGAGGGATATAGGAGCATGGATTTTTCTCAGTCTGAGACTAGTTTGAATCCTGGCTCTACCACTTACTAGCTATATGACATTCATTAAATTAGTCTGTCTCTTAGAAGCTTAGATTCCTCACCAATAAAACACGGTTATTGTTGGGGACTGAGTGAGGTAGTACATACAGAAGGCTTTCCCAGTATGTGGCCCACAGTAAGCACTTCAATGGTAGATATTCTTCTGTAAATCCAAAAGTCTTTGACCCTGCAGTGACTAGAGATTAAAATATAGTGGCCTCTTGTGCTGATGATCTCTTTCCAAATGGAGCAGGTAGCTGAGTAAGTAAGTGCTTGAGGTGTCTCCTTCTTGACCTGAGATATAGTGGGTTGGCCAAAAAGTTAGTTTGGGTTTTTCCATACCATCTTATGGAAACATCTGAACGAAATTTTGGGCCAACCTAACACTTTGAGAGCACAGGCTCCAGAGTCTGCCTAGGCTCACATCCTGGTTCTGCCTCTTTCTAGCTTTCTGACTTTATGCAACCTTCGTTTCTCTGGGCCTGTTTCTACATTTCCAAAATGGGGATGATAACAACCTTCTTTATTGAGTGACAAGGATTCTGCTGGCATCATTTTCCTCTTCATGTAGTTTTTAAGATTATAAAGTACACAAATTCTGTTTAACACACAAACTTTTCAGGAAAAAAAAGGAACACTATGATACCAATTACAGAGATTATAAAATAAATATATCATGATTAGAAATGATGCAATGTGACGATATGTATCTTATAATTGAGGAAATACAATAATTTTATTGCCAGTGAGGAACATAGCGTTTTCCTTTGGGCTTTCCTAGATTCAGGTCATTTTATATCCTTGCTTCCTCCATTTCTGATTCCAAATTCCTTATTCCTATTGGGCAAACAGCCTTCCTAGCTCCTCCCTAACACACCTATCAGCTGAAGGTTTCTCTACTTTTGTTCCCTTAGTGGTTTTCTGACTACTGTCTTCTGTATATTTCTCCCACTTCCTGCCACGTGTCTGTCGTCCATTGGAAGCCTATGTTCCTGTTCACTTATGATCTTTGCACAGGCTTTCCTTCTGCCTGCCTGTTTCTTCTTCTCTCCCCACCTTCCCTTCCTCTCTTTGCCTAGCTAATCCCTACTCATCCATCAGAGCTCGACTCCAGGATCCCTTTCCTGAATCCCCTCTTTGCCCATTTTGGCTAAGTATCCTCTAAGCTGCTAATAAACCTTTCTCTGTCTGCTCATTACTTCCTTCCCAACCCTTAATCACACACATTAGACTGAGCTCCAATCATTTGTTTATAAGTACACTGTTCTATAGCTAGATCAGTGTTGAGAGAACAATAGGCCTTCAATAAATATTTGTTGAATGTATGTACAAGTGAATGAATGTAGTTCCTCAAACACACTGTAGCTGTTCGACTTTTTCATAGTGCTTACTACAACTTGTAATTACTTTGTTTGTTGTCTGTTTACTTTTTGGGGGTCATTTTCAAAAAGCACTATAATGTAAATCCTATGAGGGCAGGGGTCACATTGGCCCTGTTCATTGTTGTATGCCCAGCAACTGGTCCTCAATAAATGTTTGTAGAATAAATGAAAGATAGTTATGCTGTAACCCAATCCAGCAACCATCCACATCTGCCTCTCCCTTCTCAGAATCCTTCTAGCACTTAGACTCTGTACAAGCCTTTAGGATGATCTGTTTCAGGACTAAGTTTGGATTTCTATATACCTAGAATAATGTATCATCTCATTTTACCAATCACATTCCAAGGTCTTAAAGTCAGGGACCAAACTCGCTGTCAAAATCTAGTTGACAGCTGGTCATCCTAAAACGTCACTTGACAAGAGATTCCCTGTTCCCAGCCCCACTCCTTTATCTTTCCCCCATTTCACCTGTAAGTTCAAGGCTACTTGGTTGCTTTTTAATATCCTCTAAGTTGCCCAGCTGCAAATCCACACTTCCCGAATCACTGTCAGAAGCACAATGCATCACTATTTCTTCTCGACTACAGATCCTAGGAATGAAGAGGGGATTGGAAAAATTAGTTTTTCAGGACGGCTTCTGTCTCATCACTCAAGTGAAAATTTAAATGTCCCCTTCTCAGAGAGGCATTTATTGATCACCAATCTAGATTAGGTAGCTTCTCCCTACCCTGTCTCATATTTATTTGTTCATTTCTTGCATAGTATTTAATTATTACTTACAATTATCAAGCTCATGTGTGTTTGTTTACTAACCACCTCCCATCAGACTATAAACTCCATGAGGGAAGAAATCTTGTTGACATGGTCACAGTTGTATATTTGATATGGACAGAGTAAAGGGACAAAGTAAGTGATTAAATAGGTAATCCCACTAAGGAATCATAAGTAATGGAAAAACTATGGGAGACCCCTAAGTTAACAGTCACTCAGGAAAACAGGTTTACTTACGACAAAACCAAGAACAAAGCTGAGCAACAAAACTGTGCAGCAGGGAACTTTCCTGGTGGTCCAGTGGTTAAGAATCCACCTTCCAATGCAGGGGATGCAGGTTCCATCCCTGGTCTGGGAACGAAGTTCCTGCATGCTGCGGGGCAACTAAGCACATGTGTTGCAACTAGAGAAGCCCTTGCAACACAGCACGAGGAGCCCCCATGCATAGCAACTAAAGAAAGTTCACATCCTGCAGCGAAGATGCAGCACAGCCAAAAAAAACAAAAAAACCAAAAAAACAACTTTATGAATATTAGGTTCACTTTCTTCTGAAATATAAAATGTGTACCTAAAATTAATATGATATCTTGCATGTAAGTTACCATATTTTAAACAAAAGATATCCTCAGGAAGCATTTTAATCTTTGCTATATTTTCCATATAGTACTTTTTAATTCATATTTCAATGTTGACATATTTCAAATAGGGAAAATGGACTGTTGTAATCCTTCGTATGGTGTTTCCATTCAATTAGCTCTATCTTTCTTTTTCTAAGCAAACAAGATGGCAATTTACTCAAAGTCAACCGGTAATAACATATATCAGCCAGAGTCGAACAAACACAGTGCTGCACATGCTACACCTTTTAAAATCAAACAATTTTAAATAAAAGCAAACATGAACATTAAAAAAAAAACACCACCAGAAACCTGTGCAATAGAAGCATGAGGTATACCCATGCACAATAGTGGAATGAGACCCACATCCTGTCCAATGAGGTCAGTAAGTTAATGATTCCTATTTCATGCTCCTCTGCACACACTAAAAAAGGGATAAGGTGACATTATACTGAAACCTGAGCTGATTTACCATTTATGGGGTTCATTACCATCTTTTTGCTCATTTTCACTGTACCATGACAGTCTCACTTTGAACATGTAGAGATGAGAAAACTCCCCCACCTGATACAGAGGAGGAGGAGCTGATGATGGAAGCCTGATGTCCACTAAAGAATGAGGGAGAAGGTGGTCTTCTCCCCCTTCCCACATTTCCTTTGAGTATAAAACTGTAGGGCAGTACGTTCTGAGCCCTGCACCCTCCTGCCCATCTGCTTGTAAACCTCACAAGCATCCTATTCTAATGAATCACTTCTTATTTATAACATTGCCTCTCAGTCAGTTCTTTCTGTGTTGAGACATAACTGCATAGGGGCTCTTTGGAGCCTCTGAAACATACTTCTGTGGTTTCATCCTCAGTACCTAACATATTGTCAGTCTCATGAGAAGTGAACGGACAGGTAAAAGACACTACTCCACTGATAAAAGAGACTGGGGCAGAACACTGGCCCTGTCTCAGCCCCTCTTGCTCTTTCCTAGTTTTTCTTTCTTCTTATCACACAGTACCATCTATCATTCACTTATTAATGATATTGTTTATCATCATTATCCTTCTACTAAAATGTCTTGAATATTCATTGGAAGGACCCATGCTGAAGCTGACGCTCCAATACTTTGGCCACCTGATGCGAAGAACTAACTCACTGGAAAAGACCCTGATGCTGGGAAAGATTGAAGGCAAAAGGAGCAGGAGGCGGAAGAGGGTGAGATGGTTAGACAGCATCACTGATCAATGGAAATGAATTTAAGCAAAGGAGATAATAGAGGACAGGGGAGCCTAGCGTGCTGCAGTCCATGGGGTCGAAAAGAGTGGGACATGACTTAGGGACTGAAAAACAACAATAAACATGTAACTGAAACTTTAGAAGTAACTTCTGTTCTGAATTAGATAATTTTCAAACACAACACAAATATTTTCAAGTTTCTGTGCTATTTATAATGTAAAATTTACAGATGCAATATATTTTTAAGTTTAATCTCGATTAACATTATTTCCAACATTAAATTTACACAATAACAAAGCAATAAGTCAAGCCCTGGTTTGTAGCATTTGCTGACTCTATGGTATAAATATTCCATTTGCAGCCAAATCAAGCTACCAATGTTACTGGGAAAAGATGTGTAGTAGCACAGCATGATATAATATTTCCACCATTCATATACAGTAGATACAAGCTACCACAAAAGCACAGACAATGGTAAAATAAAGGAAAATAATTAGGAAATGATGAGTTTTGTTTTTAATATACTTTATTTCAAGTATACAAAATTTAATTCTTCTAATAGCTGTATTTAACAATCAATTTACAAAATTCCTTTCACTTATATACTTTTTACTTAGGTATAGTTGATTTAGGGAGAAGGCAATGGCAACCCACTCCAGTACTCTAGCCTGGAAAATCCCATGGGCGGAGGAGCCTGGTAGGCTGCAGTCCACAGGGTCATGAAGAGTTGGACTCAACTGAACGACTTCACTTTCACTTTTTAGTTTCATGCATTGGAGAAGGAAATGGCAACCCACTCCAGTGTTCTTGCCTGGAGAATCCCAGGGATGGGGGAGCCTGGTGGGCTGCTGTCTATGGGGCTGCACAGAGTCAGACACAACTGAAGCGACTTAGCAGCAGCAGCAGCGTAGTTGATTCATGGGCTTCGCCGGTGGCACTAGTAGTAAAGAACCCATCTTGACAATGCAGGAGGCATAAGAACCTCAGGTTCCATCCCCGGGTCAGGAAGATCCCCTGGAGGAGGGCATGGCAACCCACTCCAGTATTCTACCCTGAGAGTCCCATGGACAGAAGAGCCTGGAGAACTACAGTCAATGGGGTCACAAAGAGTTGGACATGACTGAAGCGACTGAGCACGTATGCACACATAGTTGATTTACAATGCTGTGTCAGTTTCTGGTGTACACCAACGTGAGAGAATATAGAGATACATACAGAAAATACATATATATTCTTTTTCTTATTCTTTTTCGTTGGTTTACTATAGGATACTGAATACAGTTCCCTGCGCTATACAGTAGGACTTTTCAGTTCAGTTCAGTCGCTCAGTTGAGTCCTACTCTTTGCAACCCAATGGACTGCAGCACATCAGGTTTCCCTGTCCATCGCCAACTTGCTCAAACTCATGACCGTTGAGTCAGTGAGGCCATATAACCATCTCATCCTCTGCTGTCCCCTTCTCCTCCTGTCTTCAATCCTTCCCAGCATCAGGGTCTTTTCCAATGAATCAATTCTTGGCAGCAGGTGGCGAAAGTACTGGAGTTTCAGTTTCAGCATCAGTCCTTTCAGTGAATATTCAGGAATGATTTCCTTTAGGATTGACTGGTTTGATCTTCTTGCAGTCAGTCCAAGGGATTCTCAAGAGTCTTCTCCAACACCATAGTTCAAAAACATCAATTCATCAGCGCTCAGCTTTCTTTATAGTCCAACTCTCACATCCATACATGACTACCGGAAAAACTATAGCTTTGACTAGACAATTTGACTATTTCAAATTTGGCAATTTAAAAAAAGGCACCAGAGATCCAATTGCCAACATCCCAGTAGGACTTTGCGGTTTATCAAAATTCCCGAGAAATTTAACAGTTGACTCTCACAAGCTGGTATGAGGCTTCAGCACACCACTGGTTGTCTTAGTATTGAGTTGGAGGAGTTCTTTATATATTCTAGATCAGTGCTGTCCAATAGAATATTCTGTGACCACGGCAATGTTCTATATGCTCTATAATTGTGCGCAGTTCAGTATCATCTCCACCAGCCACATGGGGCCACTGAATGTTTGAAGTATGGTTAATACAAATGATACACTGAATTTTTAATTTTAATTAAATTCAAATTAAAATATCCACATATTTAATGGCTAGTATACCATACAATAGCACACTACCAAACAGAGAAAGAACTGACTCTTCCTTGTTTGGGACAGTAATAGACGGTAATATCCAGGACACTAATGATTGTAAAAGTTATATCGCATTGTGAATACTTTGTGTTCGTAACAGTTAAAAGCAGATTATAGTCAGACTGTTCTGGTTCACATTTTTAAATATTCTTCTCTATAAAATGGAAATATTAATAGTACATATCTCACAGACTGGGGATGAGCAGTGAATGAAACAAAGTACATGCAGCGTTTAGTACCCTGTCTGGCTATCCCGTAAACGCTCCATAATCTTGAATTACCTAATTAATAAATTCTTAGATGAGTCACTTCCATTGGGATTTATATTCTCCTCACACAAAGGTATGCAGATCAGTTAAAAAGTCACTTATAAGTCAGTTACTAACAACCGAAACAATCTTCAGGGAAAGCTGTCATAATTTTCTTATAAAAAAAAAAAAGAACAAACCCGCAAACCGCTCAAATGTTGCCGGCCCTTTTCCACCGGACCCTTTCCATTCCTTTAAAATCGGCCGGGTAGCAGAGAGACGACTGAGTGACAGTGCGATCGGCCAATCACAGGAGGCCCCGTCTCGGGCCCACCCCCGAGGTCTCGTCCAACCGCCTGCCGGTGGCTTCCGGAATGGGACGGTTGCGAGGAGGTCGGTTCCAAGTGGGCCGGGGCGCGGGGGGGGGACGCGGACGTGTACGCGAGGGCCGTGGCGCACTGCGCGCTCAGCACCGTGCAGCTGGTGAGAGCGGCCCGGCCCAGCGGAACGGCGGGGACTGACCTGTGCCTGGAGCCCATCCCAGCACACGGGGTCTGCCGCGAGTCCCTGGCGTCCCCTCCGGAGTCCTTTTGGAGCCACCCTCCCGAGCGGAAGTCCGCCTGCGGCTCGGGCCCTGGCGGGACCTGCTCGGAGGAATGGCGCTGCGGGGTGAGGCGTTGCGCAGGGCTCGACAACGGGGTCCCGCGGCCCACACGCCTTGGCGAGTGGGCCGTCGCCCGCGGGAGGCTAGTGCTCGCCATTCGGGGGCCGGCCAGGAGGGGTCCTCTTCCCCTGCGGGGCAGGGGCATGAGCTCGGGCTCTTTGGGGGTCCGGCGTCTGACGGGGGGCTGGCCAGCGGTTGGGACTGCGGGCGAGTGGAGGAGAGGGTGGCGGTGGGTGCGGCGCGGGCTACGGGTCCCCCCGAGACCCAGGCGGGGACTGCAGCCGCGGATAATCCGCGGTCTGGCTTCACCCATTCATTTGACTCGCGCGCGCTTCCGGGCCAGGTGGCCTAAGAGTGAGCTTTTGGCTAAATCGTCCTTCTTTGAACCATAGTTTCCTGTTCAGTGAAAGGGGTGAGAAAGTCACACCTTTTTGGGAGCTTACGAGCGTGAGTTCTGAATTTAAGATGTCTCCGGGTACAAACTTGCACTGTGCCACGTTTTCGTAAAGTGACCCCGTGCAAGTTACTTAACTCCTCTGCACCTCAGTTTCTCATCTGTTAGATAGGTTAGTCTCGTAAATTAGGATGGGAGTTAAATGAGACCATCTCCCTGCATAGTGTAGAACAGTGCGCCGCAATCAGTAAGCACTCAGTAAACTGAACTATATTGCCAGGTATTGAGAGGACACTGCAGGATGCAACCTCGTGTAGTCTCACAGCAACATGGGAAATGGGTACTATTTTATTATTTCCACTTGACAGACGGAATCTCAGAGAAGACAGGTAACTTGCCCAAGGTAACAATGAATAAATCTGTGGGCTCGCTGCTCCATTATTTGACAGGTTGAAGATAATAGAGTTCCTGCAGTTTGATTCTCAACTGGTTAACCTGTCTTAGGGCGGGTAACTATTTCTGAGACTCAGTTTCTTGGTCTGTAAAGTGTGCAGACTTGGGTATTGTGAGGATTTAATGACTAAATGCACACAGAGTTCTTTAGTATTGTGGGGCATACCAGGCACGTGTTAAGTGCTCAGATTACAGTCCCCAAAGATGTATGGTTAATATCGTTGATACGAGGTGGGAAGATCAGGATACTGGCCCAAGTGCTATGTTAGAGGAACTTGCAGTCTAGCTGGGAAAATGCTAGTCACAGTTACTAGATCTTAATGCACTGAGTACATGCACGTATTCAAGGCACTGGGTCAGCATTAGTATCTGGATCCCTCTTTTACATCTTTACACGTATCAGCAATTCTGATTGAGTTCTAGCCAGACTCCAACCAGCTGGTCCCCTGGTTTAGACCACCACCACCATCTTTTTTCTTGAGATGTGGCTGTGGTCTCCTGACTGGTGTCTCTTTTTCTATCCTTGCCCCTCTATAATCTCAGCACAGTATTGTTTGTTCTCAACACAAAGTTCCTGTTAAAATGAAAGTCAGATCACTCCTCTGCTCAAAATTTTCTCACTTAATAAAAGCCAGGGTGCCCATAGGGTCGTCTGGGCTTGACCTTTGCTGTGTCTGTTGTACTTCTCACCCCTTAATCCTCTCCAGCCATGTTGCCCTGGCTAGTGCAGAAAGTCCCGTCCGCACTCCAGATTCAGGGTCTTTGTACTTGCTTTTCTTCTTGGGATAGTTTCCTCCCGATATCTTCATGACTTGCTCCTTCTTTTCCCTCAGATTTATACATAATATCTATTTCTTAGTTAGGCCTTCAGAGGCTGCCATGTTTAAAGTTTCAGCTCTTCCCAGATATCCCTTATGTTCTTTATTTTTCTCCACAGCACTTTTCACCTTCTAAGATGATGAATAATGTTTCTTAGTTATTTTGTGTCATGTCTTTTCCCACTGGAGTGTAAGTTCCATGAGGTTAGGGGTTTTTGTTCCATTTCATGTTGTATTAACACCAAAAATAGTTCTTGGTACATAGTTCAGAAACATTGGATGAAGGATGATCCACATTGCAGATCTCTTTCTAGTTTTTTTAAAGAGCTTTCACATTCTTTAGGTTATTTAATACACACAAGGGCTTAAGTAGCACAAACACTCATATCCCTAATGTAGGCATCCCTTCATCAACATTCTACCAAAAATAGTGGAGTGAGAACTCTTTAGATGGACCTGGGTATGAGTCCAAGATTGGCTGTGTCTAGGCTGTTCTGGTTGTCTTTCTTATTTGTAAAATAACTTTCTCAAGGGGTTCTAGTTCAAACTGAAGTAGACGATATAGGCAAAGGGGCATTAATTATAAATGTTAACCCTGTGATTACTGTTACTTGGAAGGCACACTGTTCATGAAGCTGCCCATTTAAAAGGCTTTTATTCCAATGAAAACTAGAAATGTTCGACTCCTGGCATTTCCCTCTGTCCCCTGGAGCGTGATAGATAAGGACTAGGTTTTTTTTTCCCATTTATTCAGCGAATATTAATTCAGTACTACCATGTGCAAGGCTTGGAAATATTGGGATGAATAAAAGCAACAGTCTATCCTTGTGGAGCTTATAGTTTAGCAGAGAAATCAGACATTACTAAATTTAGTTGTAAAAAATACTGCATAGAATTGCAAGTTGCTTTGAGCGGATATAGAAACAACAACAGTGTAAAAGCAGGAGCAGCTAACATTTATGTAACCCTTATTTATATACATGCCGCTAACATCCATATTCTAACTTAATGCATGTAATCCTAACAACCCTGAGGTAGATACTGGTATTACCCCACTTGAGGAAACTGAGGCACAGACTGGTCACATTGTAACTGCCACAGCCACCTGGCTAAAAAGTGACAGAGCTGAGATTTAAACCTGGCCCCAGACACCTTGTGTTTCACCGTAGAACTGGGACCCCATCCAAAGGAGGGCTGCTGGGGGGCTTCTTAAGGAAGAGATGCTGCTGCTGCTGCTAAGTCACTTCAGTTGTGTCTGACTGTGCGACCCCATAGATGGCAGCCCACCAGGCTCCCCCGTCGCTGGGATTCTCCAGGCAAGAACACTGGAGTGGGGTGCCATTTCCTTCTCCAGTGAGTGAAAGTGAAGTCGCTCAGTCGTGTTGGACTTCTTAGCGACCCCATGGACTGCAGCCTGCTGGACTCCTCTGTCCATGGGATTTTCCAGGCAAGAGTACTGGAGTAGGTTGCCATTGCCTTCTCCGAAGGAAGAGATACTTGACCTGAAATCTGAAAGTTGAAATTAAGCAGGAGAAGACATGCCAAAGAGCTGAATAGGAAAGAACTACTACTACTACTACCAAGTCGCTTCAGTCGTGTCTGACTCTGTGTGACCCCATAGACAACACAACTCGTTAAAGGAACGGAGAGGAGGGCAGAGAGCCACAGATGAAAGAGTGGGGGAAGAGATCCACTGGGAAACGGGCAAGGCCACGTGAGGACTCGGGTTTGGATTTGTCGTAGGAGGCATTGGAGCTACAAACATACGTGAGATGGGAATGGTGTGATGAGCCCCTTGCTTTAGATGCTCAGAAGCTGCTGGGAGGACTGTCATTCAGATAGCTGAAGACTGTGCCCACCGGTTCCCCAGGTGGAACCTCCCATTTCCTCACCCTTTCTCACATGACTTGGTTCCCAGACCTTGGTGCGCCTCATCATTGGAACTGTGTATAAAACTTTGAATAGTGTGGAGTGTATTTATTTAACAATCATTTCCCCCCAAGGTTCAAGCACTGTCTTCCTGTTGGCCCTGACAATCATAGCCAGTGCCCAGGCTTTGACGCCCACTCACTACCTCACCAAGCATGATGTCGAGAGACTGAAAGCCTCGCTGGACCGCCCTTTCACAAGTTTGGAGTCTGCTTTCTACTCCATCGTGGGACTCAGCAGCCTTGGTGCCCAGGTGCCAGATGTAAAGGTGAGATCACTTTCGCCTCGGTGGCCTCATTCCTTCACTGTCTTCCTTTTGTGTACTTCAAACCTAACTCTTGCTTATTTGAGAATACCCAAGGCTAAGCCAATATCATAAATATTTATATCAGTCTGACAGATCCTCTTTTTTTTCCCCTGAATGACTAATGTATGTTAGTACCATGCTGGTTGTTTTAGTAAAGTATAAAGAAGACCAAGTCATAAATCCTTTAGGAACTTTCTGTAGCTTTTATTGAAACTTACAGTGAGGTGGGCTTTCCTGGTAGCTCAGACGGTAAAGAATTTGCCAGCATGCTAGAGATCGCAGTTTGATCTCTGGGTGGGAAAGATCCCCTGGAGAAAGGAATGGCAACCCACTCCAGTGTTCTTACCTGGAGAATCCCATGGGCAGAGGAGTCTCATGGGCAACAGTCTATGGGGTGGCAAAGAGTCGGACATGACTGAGTGACTTCTGTTTCATTTCACTTCACTTACAGTGAGGCTATACTTGTTAAGTGCCCCGTGTGTGTGGGTAATAAATATTAAAGGAGTTCAAGATGGGGAGCATCCACTTTTATTGAACACTGACAGTTACAGCATCAGGCAATTGTGATATATTATTTGGGTCTTTGATTAGGAAAAATGCGTCATGACTGAAACCTTTCCTGGATTTAGTAAAAGTCTTAAATTGTGAATTTACATTTTATTCATTATAGCAACATGGACAGCCTAGGGTAGGGAATTAGGGCCCGGTTTCTCACATAAGCCTTGTGTGTCAGTTTCCTATAGTTGTGTAACAAGTTACTGTGAACTTAGGGATTTAAAACAACACCCATTTATGAATGGATAGTTCTATAGGCCAGAAGTCCAGACAGGCTTGGCGGGGTTCTCTGCTTAGTGTCTCATAGGTCCCTTTGAAGGTGTTGGCCAGGCTTGGCTCTTAACCATAGGCTCTTCAGGTTGTTGGCAGAATCCAGTTTCTTGTAGTCGTAGGTCTGAGGTCCCCATTTTCTCGCTGTCAAGCCAAGGGCTGCTGTCCACTCCTCATGGCCACCTCCTTTCTTCTCATCTTGCCCTGTGCCCACTTAGGTCAGTCATGGCATGTTGAGTCCTTCTTGCTCTCCAAATCTCTCTGACCTCCTCTTCTGCTACCAGTTAGAAAAAACTCTGCAATTAAAAGGCTTACCTTTTAGGTCAGGCCTTCCTGGAAAATCTCTAAATTTTAAGGTCTGCTGTTGTGGGGCTTTAATTACACCTAAAAAATCCCTTCATAACAATTCTTAGGTTAGTGTTTAACTATATAATCAATGGATGGAAATCTGATGATGACATCTTTAGAATGCTGCCTTTCTTATACTAGCATGGAAATGGCCCCACATTTAAATGGTTTATGACTAAAGTTTATTTTTCACTTGTACTATAATATGGCCATCAACAGTCAGCTGAGGCTTTGCTTTATATTCTTCAGGCTAAGATTTAGCCTGATGGAGTAGTCTCTTTCTGGACTGATGTAGAGATGAAAGTGTGACTTTTACAACTTCTCTTCAGAAGAGATACTTGCCACTTCTTTTTTCTTTCTCATTTCTTTGCCTAAAGCAAGTTCAGTAGCCATGCCTGGGTTCAACAGATTAAGGCAATGTAATCTTCAGAGGACAGTGCATTTTAGGGAGCGGTAACGTGTCCAGGTAGCTGCTCACTCCCTTTGCTAAGGCCTGTCTTGGTATCCTCCCGGACTCTCACATGCTTTGCATCTTTACCAGTCTCCCTCCGCCCCCAACTTTTAATTATGGAACAAGCCAGGTCAGTTGTCCTGGAGAATTTTCCCCATTCTGCCTTTGATTGATTGTATCCTCATGTTGTTTTTGAACATATTTTCTTACCTCTTGGATTCTTATAAACGGATAATTCTTGAGGCTTATTTTATATTCAGGGTCAGTTTGTAGGCAGCGCTGTATACCTCCTATTAGTGGATGCATAATACCTGATTGTTTCATTTTTAGTTATGATAAAGTTAGATTCAGGTGTTGTCACACTAGTTTATCTCTTGTACACAGTATATAGCAGGGATTTGTTTTTCAATCTGTTCTGACAATCTCAGTCTCTTAGTTGGGGATTTAGTTCATTTATATTTTTTGTAACTATGGATTTAAGTCTACCATTTTGTTATTTTCTATTTGTCTATCCATCCTTTCCTCTTCCTTTCCTTTCTTAGTTTGAATCTTTTTAAAAAATAGTTTATCTCTTTTATTGACTTTATGCTTACTTAGTTTTTTAGCAGTTGATCTAGAGATTGTAATATACATCTTTTTTTAAAAAACGTAGTATTTAATTGGCTGTGCTGGGTCTTGGTTGCTGCTTGTGGGCTTTCTGTAGTTGTGGCGTGTAGGGGCTACTCTAGCTGTGGTGGGCAGGCTTCTCATTGCGGAGGCTTCTCTTGCTGGGGAGCACAGGGTTTAGGGAGCACGGGTCTCAGTAGCTGCAGCTCATGGGTTCTAAGTTTAGTATTTGTGGCCTGGGCTTAGTTGTCCTGTGGTATATGGAATCTTCTGGACCAGGGATTGAACCCATGTCCCCTGCATTGGCAGGTGGATTTTCAACCACTGGACCACCAGGGAAGTCCCTGTTAATATGCATCTTAACTTATCACAGTGTATTTTGAATTATTTTGCCACATCATGAATAAGGAAAGGACCTTATAACAAAATATTTCTCTTCAAACTCCCATCATTTGTACTACTGTCATACTTTTTACTTTTTTTCAAGGATCACAGCCTTGTGTTGTCTGGTGTCTCAACATCTCATTTTGTTCAGTTTTATAGTTATATGTGGCAGTTTAATATTTTAATTCCGTCCTGGTCAGAATAGGTAGTCCCAGTTGATGTCTTGCAGTCCCTTGCAATTGTTATTTTTTTTGATGCTCAAAATGTTCCATTTTTGCCAGTGGGCCAGAATATTTCTGTATGTGTGTGTTTTTGTGAACTAGTAGTCTGAGAATTTCTGATGTCCTCAGTTTATCCTTCCTGGCTGGGACTAGAATCAGTAATTGCTACTATCTATTGAATATCTGATATACACCAGATACACTGGACATGTTATCTTGAGTGTTCTTAATTCTCAGTTCAGTTCAGTCGCTCAGTGGTGTCCAACTCTTTGTGACCCCATTGACTGCAGCATGCCAGGCCTCCCTGTCCATCACCAACTCCCAGAGTTTACTCAAACTCATGTCCATCAAGTCGGTGATGCCATCCTACCATCTCATCCTCTGTCGTCCCTTTCTCCTCCCACCTTCAACCTTTCCTAGCGTCAGGGTCTTTTCAGATGAGTCAGTTCTTCCCATCAGGTGGCCAGAGTATTGGAGTTTCACCTTTAGCATCAGTCCTTCCAATGAATATTCAGGACTGATTTCCTTTAGGATGAACTGGTTGGATCTCCTTGCAGTCCAAGGGACTCTCAAGAGTCTTCTCCAACATCACACACAGTTCAAAAGCATCAATTCTTCGGCGCTCAGCTTTCTTTATAGTCCAACTCTCACATCCATACATGACTACTGGAAAAACCATAGCTTTGACTAGACAGACCTTTGTTGGCAAAGTAATGTCTCTGCTTTTTAATATGCTGTCTAGGTTGGTCATAACTTTTCTTACATGGAGCAAGTGTCTTTTAATTTCTTGGCTGCAGTCACCATCTGCCGTGATTTTGGAGCCCAAAAAAGTAATGTCTGTCACTTTACACTGTTTCCCCATCTATTTCCCATGAAGTGATGGGACCAGATGCCATTATCTTAGTTTTCTGAATGTTGAGCTTTAAGCCAACTTTTTCACTCTCCTCTTTCACTTTCATCAAGAGGCTCTTTAGTTCTTCTTCACTTTCTGCCTAAGGGTGGTGTCATCTGCATATCTGAGGTTATTGATATTTCTCCTGGCAATCTTGATTCCAGCTTGTGCTTCCTCCAGCCCAGCGTTTCTCATGATGCATTCTGCATAGAAGTTAAATAAGCAGGGTGACAATATACAGCCTTGACGTACTCCTTTTCCTATTTGGAACCAGTCTGTTGTCCCGTGTCTAGTTCTAACTGTTGCTTCCTGACCTGCATACAGAGTTCTCAAGAGGCAGGTCAGGTGGTCTGGTATTCCCATCTCTTTAAGAATTTTCCACAGTTCTTAATTCCACATGGTCAGAAATATTTTCCTGTAATAGAGGAGAAAACACAAGTTGAGAAAGGTTAAGAAAATTGCCCTGTGTCTGCTAACCATCATCTGAATAGTAGCCCCTAGGGTCAAATCTAGCTTGAAGTCTGTTTTTGTAAATAAAAGTTTACTGAAACACAACTAGACCCTTCATTTATATATTGCTTATGGCTACTTTTGTACTTTCACAGTAAAGTTGAGTAATTATTAAAGGGAATTATCTGGCCCCCAAAGCCTATTTATTCTCTGACCCTTTGTAGAAAATTTGCTAATCCCTGCTGTATGAGAGCTGCACTTATTCAGAAATTCAGATATCTTCCTGATAGCTATTATTTGTTCCTGCCCGGTATTTCTGTGTGTGACTGTTGAAACCAACTTTCCTCATGTTGTTATAAACCCTCAAGGTCCAGGTACCGCTTGATAAAATTAGTTTTGCTCAAAAGAAAGTGCACAAGTAGCAGAGTTGTTAGCCCAAGCTTTTGATCTTGGCTCCATCTCGGTAAAGTGGAAGTTATGTTGCCTTTCTCCTGGGATCACTGGAAAGATAATGTGAAATCATGTTATGGCTAATAGGTAACAAGGCCCTTTGATTGTTAACTATTGTTATAATTAATATTTTAAAATGTTTGCTTTTATAATTTTTTTTTTTATAATTTATTCATGAGAGTTCAGACGGGGCTGGTGTAGGTACTGTATGGACAGCCCATGGTGTCTGTAAAGGGCCTGGGAAGAGAGAACAGTTGGGAGGCATAGGGTGGAGCAGTCTTGACCAGCAGAGGTTTTGTATCATCAGGTATAGGAGAGAAAATGGGATTATTAGGTTAATTTTACATTTTGGCAGATTTGAATGCAGATGAGTGGTTTCTACTGATGGATTTCAAACATTTGTGGGACCATAGGATTCAGTCCAGGGAGTGGGGTGGTCTTACTCTAACTTGAATGATACCTTTTTTAAAAAAAAGACTTATTTCGGTATTTTTTGGCTGTGCTGGGTCTTTGTTGCTGCATGCGGGCTTTCTCTAGCTGTGGTGTGCAGGCTTCTCATTGTGGTGGCTTCTCTGGCTGTGGAGCACAGGCTGTAGGCAAGTGGGCTTCAGTAGTTGTAGTTCACGGACTCTGGAGCGCAGGCTCAGTGATTGTGGCGCATGGGCCCAGTTGCCCTGCTGCCTGTAGGATCCTTCCTCCCACACCAGGGATTGAGCCCAGCAAGTCCCCTGCGTTGACAGGCAGATTCCTGTGATTTGGAGCTGCATGTGGATTTAGATTGAACTCTTGCCCCTGCGGGTGTTCTCTGCTGATGTCACAAGTTCAAGTGGATGTTGGCCCAGGCTGAAGGTATAGGCTAAAGCCATCCAGACAGCTGCAGTGCACTGTGATTCGGGGGTAACTGTGTGATTCAGGTCAGTCTCTTAGTTGTGTCCAACTCTTTGGGATCCCATGGACTATAGCACACCAGGATTCCCTGTCCATCACCAACTGCTGGAGTCTACCCAAACTCATGTCCATTGAGTCGGTGATGCCATCCAACCATCTCATCCTCTGTCGTCCCCTTCTCATTCTGCCCTCTTATCTTTCCCAGCATCAGGGTCTTTTCAAATGAGTCAGCTGTTCGCATCAGGTGGCCAAAGTATTGGAATTTCAGCTTTAGCATTAGTCCTTCCAGTGAATAATTCAGGACTGATTTCCTTTAGGATTGAGTGGTTTGATCTCCTTGCAGTCCAAGGGACTCTCGAGAGTCTTCTCCAGCACCACAGCTAACTGTGTGATTGGTGGTGGTGGTAGTTTAGTCGCTAAGTTGTGTCTAACTCTTGGGACCCCATGGACTGTAGCCTGCCAGGCTTCTCTGTCCATGGGCTTCTCCAGGCAAGAATACTGGAGTGGGTTGCCATTTCCTTCTCCAAATTGTACGTTTAGCTGTGGCTTTTTCTTCCTAATTCAGTGGTTGGCTTCAAGATCTTGGCTTCACAACCACACCACTGAGGGACCTGTGCTGCTTACCGAACCTTTCAGAATCTTTGTTTTCTCATCTGTAACATGGAAATAGAGTACGCAGCTCACAGGTGATGGGTGTAGGGTGGTTAGTATGGTGATGGCAGGTAATACGTGTGTAATCAGTATTAGGTCTTAAAAGTACTATTATGTAATAGTGGTAGTTCATGTACATTGACGTTTTATTTTTTTAATCAAACTGCCAACCGCATTGCTTAATGCCTACTGAACAGAAGTTGTTCCACAAATATTTGTTGAATGAATGAATTGTAAACTTCAGCGTAATAGAAATGAAAGCTCTCTAAATGTTCCTCTTAATCAGAAAATAAATGGCTTAATCACATACTTCATTCTTCTAATCACTTATGAAACATGCTGTGGTGAGGGTGTGATGTGTACATTGTAAGCCATGGAAGGAAGGGAATTGTATGGATGTTTAGGAGCTGGTGGATTTCCTTATTAGAGATACACATTAAATAAACCAATTGAGAAAGGGTCTCTGTTACTGTAGTGGGATGTGTCCTGCTTGCTCAGCTGTTGTTGCTTTCAGTGAGTAGGGAGAACTCCCTCAGTTCTGTTAGATCCACTGAGTTGGTTGCTCTCATAGATAGATCATTAGGGGAGATTTCGGTTATTTTGTCATAACAGATTCAGCCGGAAAACCGAGAGGAATGGGGTTAAGTCAGTATGAGAGGAGAGCGCAGCTCTGGGAACAGTCGAGTGTGGAGCGAGAGTTGATTTTCGGTGTTAGTGAGGAATGAGCGTCTTTCATTTCTGTGTCAAGCACTGGGTCTGTAGGGCTTGCCAGGTGACTCCACGGTAAAGAGTCTGCCTGCCAGTGCAGGAGATGCGGGTTCGATCCCTGAGTTGGGAAGATCCGCTGGAGGAGGAAATGGCAACCCACTCCAGTATTCTTGCCTCCATATTCACGAATTTTCCCCAAGAGGGGCCTGGCAGGCTATGGTTCACGGGGTCGAAAGGAATGGAACATGATTGCGCATGCATGACCCTCCTACAAAGGCGTGTCTGTGGTTTCCTGTCTTTAGACACGTAAGAATTGGAGGCAAACAATGTGGACTTGGGAGAAGTCTGGGGCCAGCTTCCTTCCTGCAGGCTCAAGATCAACCATCCCACATAGGAAAGAAAGCAAAAACAAGCTGCTGACATTTTGAGCTTTGAAATCCCAGACTGCTGGTAGATCTGTCTCTGCAAAGCAAGTATAGTAGGCATGATGCTGGTTTTACACAGGAACAGGTCCTTTTTGTAGTCCCTAGAAAGACTGTATAGCTCAGACTGAAGCCAGGCTGCCTGGGTCTGAATTCCAGTTACTGCGTTAAGAGCTGAGTGACCTTATGCCCCAGTTTTCTTATCTGTAAAATTCAGGTAATAGGAGGACCTAATGCATAGATCGGAGAAGGCAATGGCACCCCACTCCAGTATTCTTGACTGGAAAATCCCACGGACGGAGGAGCCTGGAAGGTTGCAGTCCATGGGGTCGCTGAGGGTTGGACACGACTGAGTGACTTCACTTTACTTTTCACTTTTGTGCATTGGAGAAGGAAATGGCAACCCAGTCCAGTGGTCTTGCCTAGAGAATCCCAGGGACGGGGGAGCCTGGTGGGCTGCTATCTACGGGGTCTCACAGAATTGGACATGACTGAAGTGACTTAGCAGCAATGCATAGATGCTCTTATTAAAGGAGAAACGCTTATATAGTGCTTGTCAACACTGCTTGCCACATTTTAAGTGCTCAAAAAGTGGTAACAATGACCGTCATCATTTGGGCCTTTGGATGTTGTTCTGTTGTTAAAGCACCAGATGGCGACAAAGCACGCATCAATTACCCACATTCTGCTGAAAGGATTTCTTGAATAGATTGTTTTCTCCTTCAAATCCTTTTTAGATGTGTTGAAACTGACTTAGCTTTGGAGACATCTGAGTGAAGACATTGCCATTTATTAGCTTTGTAACCTTCATGAGGTTACTTACCAGTGCTGAACCTCAGTTTCTTATTCTGTTCAATGGGGATGATGATATCTGCCACAGGGTGCTCATGTTCATTAAGAGGAAGAGCATCATAAGCACCCTGCACAGGTTACAGCCAGAGCAGGTGGTCAGTGGAGTGACCACCTTGTCTGTCCTTACTTCCAGGTTCAGAAGGACTGTGTGTGTGTATGCTTAGTTGCTTAGTCGTGTCCAGCTCTTTGTGACCCGATGCACTGTAGCCCACCAGGCTCCTCTGTTCATGGGATTCTCTAAGCAAGAATACTGGAGTGGGTAGCCATTCCCTTCTCCAGGTGGGGGTCTTCACAACCCAGGAATCAAACCCAGGTCTTCTGGTTTGCAAGCAGATTTTTTACCATCTGAGCCACCAGGGAAGCCGTAGAGTTGCTCTTTTTATGAAGTTAGCATTTGGGAGTAAGACAGCTTCCTGAGAAAAATACATTTAAAAAATGAAATGTTGTGTAACTGGTTCTTTAAGTCATCATAGATTGCTCAGAATTTTATTCGTCATTCAAAAAAAACATACACTTGACCCAGTCATCATGTGTATCACTACTTACTGTTGATTTTCCCTCTGTTTAGAAAGCGTGCACCTTCATTAAATCAAACCTTGATCCCAGCAATGTGGATTCCCTGTTCTACGCTGCCCAGTCCAGCCAGGCCCTCTCAGGGTGTGAGGTGAGTTCAGCTTCTTCATGTTTGTGTTTACTTTAAACTGTCAGGTCCTTTTTTAAAGAGAGGTGGTCACGTGAGACTTTTTTTTTTTAAGCAAGGAGACTATTGGAATTCCATTCTTTTGTTTTTTTTTTTCTTTAAGAAATGGACGTGGTTTATGTTTCTCAAGTTTTCACTTTTCATGAATTTTTAAGTAACTTCTTCCTCGAGTTGCCTCTCTTCTGGGAAGTCTTGCTTTTTTTTCTTACAGTCTCCCTTTAACATTTCAAAATGTTTAAAGTGAAAGATGAATACCCCCACACCAGATTTCTAGAAATCCATTTTTTTTTGCTCATAGGAGAACCCCATCAGTAGGCTAGTGACTTGCCAGAATATTTTCAAAAGTGTTGTGCTGAGGTTTCCCAGATATTTAATTCTGGCTTCTGAAACGTTGAGGAGAGTGGTTGAGGACCAAGTGGGTGATGTGGCTGTGGCAATTGCTCTGCCTGCCGCAGGCTGCCCTCACCTGTTCTAAACTCTGCGTCTGCCCGTCCTTTCTTAGATCTCTGTTTCAAACGAGACCAAAGACCTGCTGCTGGCAGCTGTGAGCGAAGACTCTTCGGTGGCCCAGATCTACCACGCAGTGGCAGCCCTGAGTGGCTTTGGCCTCCCCTTGGCTTCTCAGGAAGTGCTTGGTGCCCTTACCGCCCGCCTCAGCAAGGAGGAGACCGTGCTAGCGTAAGTCTGCATCTCGAGCGCTTCTCAGGTGCTTCCCCGAGAGGCTTCGTCCACTGCTCCCACAGGTGTCGTCCGGGCACCTGCCGTGCTCCAGGCGCTCTGTTGGCACTGCAGACATCGTATCATACAAAGGTGCGTGTCCTCGTGCAGCTCCCCAAGACATGGTCTCCCGTAGCTGCTCCGGCCAGGGCAAGTACTGGGTCAGAACATAAGCGTGCTGCTACAGAGAGACACGAGTGCGTTTGAGGTTAGGGGCTGAAGCAAGGGTATGAGTGACCAAGGGAGAGGGAGGCCAGGGAGCCATGTGCGTCTCGTGCTGAGGCTTGGCCAGGCCACGGTGTGATGATGGAGACTGCCTTGGAGGAGGGCTCATGGGGTCCCTTAGAGCTGTGGGTGACAGCACCCAGCAGGGGAGTAGGGGCTCAGAGGGGAGAGTATCCTAGGGATCCAACCTTGCTCGTCTACAAAAGGCTCAGGTGAAGGAGAAGCACCCACTAGGAAGGAACACTGAGCACCTTTCCTGTTTGTTATGCGTTTATTATACATGTATTGTAACTGACTTCAGGTTGTTTACTAAGCTTAAAAGTTGCACATGGTTTTTTTCCCCCTTTGCTCCTTAAACTCCTCATTAAACACAGTATACGTATATTTCATTTTTTACGTGTCCCCCGTTTAATTGCAACCCTGAGAAGAATTGGAGTACCTGGACTCCTGTTTATCGTCAGCAAGATGTTAGTGACACAGTGCCCTGCTGCAGAATAGTTGAGTTGTCTCCCAGTGTTTGGTTTGGATTTTTTGTTTTTGCTCAGAACTGGAATGCTTCTAACCTTGGAGCTTTGTTAAGAGCAGGTTCACCGTCAGTTGCCTTTCTCTTTGTCACTCTCATCCCACTCATCTTCACGTGGTCAGTAGTCAGTGACTTGGGGGCTGGGACTTTTCCTAGGAGTGGCATTTTGTGCACACTCTGCCCAGGGCTTGGCCCTTGCGGTCCTCTGGTTTCAGGTCACAGGACTTACCACCGCTCTGTCTCCTGTCGTGAATCCGTTTGTCGGTGCCTCACTCAGATGCCACCTTCTACAGAAAAGTCTTTCCATTGCCCTCTGAGGAACAGAGGAAATCTTCCTCCTCTAAACTCCAAACAGAAAGAAGTACAAAGTACATCCATCTTGGGGTCTGTTAGACTTGAGTTTGAATACTAGCTCTGTTTCTTGCTGTGTGACTTTGGGCAAGTTACTAACCTCTCTGAGCCTCATCTGTAAATGAGATCGGTAGTCCTTACATCATAGAACAAATATCAAGGTTCAGTAAGATGATTCTTGTGAAGAGCTTAGTGCAGTGCCTGGTCTTAGTGGGCAAGGGCCACATGGAGTTTGTGCTCGCTCGAGCATTTCCTTCTCAGGGCCCTTTCTTAGGGAGCTGGTTACTTCCTTGATTATATTGTAATTTTTTCTGGATTAGATTGTAAGCTTTATTTGTAGTGCTCAGAGAGCCTGGTACATGGTAGGTGCCCAAGAAATAATTAAGTTCAAAACTATATTTTTATATTTCCATTCTCTCCTCTTGTAAAAAACTTCAGGTAGGAAGACCACACGCTTAGAATGCGAGAGAAATGTTCAAGTCCAGCCTCTTATACTTATTGTCTTTGTGACCATGAGCAGGCTGTTTAACCTCCCTAAACCTCAGTGTTTTCATATGTTAAACAGGAAGAATGATATCTGTCTCATAAGGTTATTGTGAAGATCAAACTGGCAGAATGCCTTGTATAATATTACTACTCAGTTGGCCTGTTTTAGGAAATCTTATATAAATTAAGACTTTTCTAAATGGGCCTTCTACATTTAATTGAACTTATTCTAGGAAATGAATGTTCATAAACTTGTCTAGAACAGGAAAAGAACATTTGTAAGCTTGAGTGAACAATCTAAAAAGATGCCGTTGTGGTCTCTCATAAGCCAGTGTCTTTGAATCATCAACAGTATATTAGTGAGACAGGATCTGCTTTCTTAGTGTTTGTATACAGTGCTCCAGAGGGAGAGAAGTTGCTGACTGAGGAATAAATGAAGCCAATGATAAAAGCTAAGTGGATTAATTTCATTCTGAAAACTTCTGAGATTGTTACCAGCGTGACGCTCTCTTGTTCCGAAGAAGAGAAAAATGATACCTTAATTGAAAAGTTCTTTCTAGGCTCTCCTAGCAATCTCTTCTGGGCTCAGCTTTTATTGTGGGCAGATGTGGGATTTCTGTCTTGTTTGGAAATTCAGGTTTCCTTTTCTCAAGTGCATTCTAATAAGCGTCTCCGTGAATTCTGACTCCTGTTTTCCAGCTTGCCACCTTAATGGAATTTTTTTTCCATGGAGGGAATCTAAATTGTTATGACCACAACGAAAGCAGACAAATTCTCTCTCTCAGTTCAGTTCAGTTCAGTCGCTCAGTCGTGTCTGACTCTTTGTGACCCCATGAACTCTGCAGCTCGCCAGGCCTCCCTGTCCATCACCAACTCCTGGAGTTCACCCAAACTCACGTCCATCGAGTCGGTGATGCCATCCAGCCATCTCATCCTCCGTCGTCCCCTTCTCCTCCTGCCCCCAATCCCTCCCAGCATCAGAATCTTTTCCAGTGAGTCAGCTCTTCGCATGAAGTGGCCAAAGTACTGGAGTTTCAGTTTCAGCATCATTCCTTCCGAAAAACACCCAGGACCAATCTCCTTACATCCTCCAAAATACTGACTTGATAAATGGTGTTTTTACACAAAGGCCTGGTCATCTCTTGAGAATTAGAGAACCTTTCTGGGGTTGAGCAGCATCAGCTTAACCACCAGGGGTCTTCAGCTCTCTCCATTCTACTTCTAAAAGCATCATTTCCATTCCAAGTTATCCACATTAAGAGAATAGAACCTAATAAAATATCTTACATGGACATACTTATCTGTTGTTTGTTGTTCGGTCACTGAGTTGTGCCCATCTCTTTGTGACCCCAGCATGCCAGGCTTCCCTGTCCATCACCAACTCCTGGAGTTTGCTCAAACTCATGTCCATCAAGTCAGTGGTACAATCAAAACATCTCTTCCTCTGTCACCCCCTTCTCCTCCTGCCCTGAATCTTTCCAAGCATTAGAGTCTTTTCCAGTGAATTGGCTCTTCACATCAGGTAGCTAAAGTGTTGGAGCTTTAGCTTCAGCATCAGTCCTTCCAATGAATATTCAGGGTTGATTTCCTTTAGGATTGACTGGTTTGATTTCCTTGCATTCCCATGGACTCTGAAGAGTCTTCTCCAGCGCCACAGTTTGAAAGCATTAATTCTTTGGCACTCAGCTGTCACATCCATACAATAGTTTTCCAATAGTTATTGGAGAACCGAAGGTTTGACTATGCAAACCTTTGTCGGACATACATACTACACACATACTACATTGCACCTTAAGAATGAAGTGCTGATTGTGTTACAGAGTAGACAAGCCTTGAAAACATTATGCTAATGAAAGAAGCTAAACACAAAAGGTCACATTTGTATGACTCCATTCATATGAAATATCCAGAATAGGTAAATCCATAGAGACAGGACACAGACTGCCAGGGCCAGGGGGCAGGGAGAGAGAGGGGATGGGAAATGGAATGAGACTGTTTAATGGATATGGGGTTTTATTAATATTTTGGACTGATGGGAATGCTTTAAGATTATATAGAGGTGGTGATTACACAACATTGTGAAACATACTAAATGCCTCCGAATTGTTCACTTTCAAATGGCTAATTTCACATGAATTTCACTTCAGTGAATTAAAATGTGTGTATACATATACAATCAGGGATAAGGGTTAACAGTTACAGCACTGTATGACCTAGTAAAACATAAATGTGCATCGGTTGAAGATTAAGTGAGTAAACTATGGTTCATCTAAGCAATATAATACTTTGTCATTGTTAATAAGGATGAAATACATTTATATGTACTCATGGAAAAGTTTGTACATTCTATTAAAGATAAATTGGGGAGCAGTTATCTTTTAGGGGTAGGCATTACAAGAATTTTAACTTTCTTAAATAACCTAAAGAAATGTAACTTTCTTTAGTAATCTATGTGAATTTTTGACAAATACGTACTTTTATAGTCAGAAATAAATGGTAATAGAAATAGAAAAGAAAAAAAAAAATAGACTCTGGTTTGAGAACCAGATCTTTTATTCCTTTCATCTTATTTAATGCCTCAAAGACGAGCAGCTTTCGGGTCTCCTAGCAGGACGGCGACAGCATGAGTGTCAGCTATGTGTTTACCAAATGCTTCCTGTTTCGGTTGCATTCATCTGGTTTCAGAAAAGTTGCTCCAGATTCTACCAGCAACCTACGTATATACATTCCACAGAGTTTCTTTGGTCTTGGAGCAAGAAAAGTAGAAAGTTAACAGGTAGCTAGCCTCTGCCTGGCACAGTACCTCATATGACATGGGGATGCCCAGTATACCTTGGTTGAATTGACTCCCATTCTCTCTCAGAGTGTATCTCTTCTAGAGCTAATGAGGTCTTAGTCTAGTGTTCTCAGTGCAATGCCATTAGGAACCAAGCGGAGGTTCAGAAGGGGGTTCACAGGTGCTCCATCTCTTCTCTCTGCTTTCAGTCCTTTTGTGGATCCTGTTGCCCAGATTGCCTTCTCTCTAGCTGTAGTGAACTTTGTGATAGTGATGGTCTATTTTTTTGGCTGTACTACATGGCTTATGGGATTTAGTTCCCCAACCAGTGATTGAACCTGGGATCCCAGCAATGAGAGCGTTGAGTCCTAATCACTAGACCATCAGGGAACTTCTTGTAATGTAAAGGTCTTTGTTGCCTCTTTCCCATATAGATTGTAAACCAGCTCCTTCAGCCCCGAGACTGTCTTACGTTTCTAAAGAACAAGAGCAGGATATTTTTGCAGATATCCTGATATGGGAAGGGGTGCATAGAGACTTGCCATTCATTGGGGTTCTACTCTTTATTTCCAGAACAGTCCAGGCTCTGCAGACGGCCTCCTACCTATCCCAGCAGGCTGACCTGAGAAGCATCGTGGAGGAGATTGAGGTACAAGTTAATTTCGCCAAGGGAATCTCCCAGTTCCTGTCTTTGAAACCCATTAGAAGGGTCTTGCAGATAAACATGAATCATTTGTTACAGCCAGTTACCTTTCTTTTCATATCCATGGTACACTTCTGTTCTTTGTATCAGAGCAATATTTCATAGGGAATATTGGTTAGGCAAGTATAGTTACACCATCAATGAGACAACAAACTACTTCATCCTATTTTTGTAGATATGATCTCATAGTCCACAGATTTTAGAACATAACAAACCTGAAATTTGATTTTTTTTTTTTTACTTACTACTTTGTTATCTCGGACAAATTATTAATGCCTGAGCCTTAATTTCCCTACATGGTGGTAGTTAGGAACAAGTGGAGTTCTAAAATGCCTAGTACAGAATTGACACTCAGCAAGTGGTCGCTGTGGTTTTTGCTCTTCTTCCATCCTTTGCCCAGGCCCTCCTGCTGCTCAGAGCCTGCTCTCATGGACCGCATAGCCAGTGATGACAGGCAGTCTGACAGTGTTGTCACTGGGTTGCCCTGCAGGCATGTTGGCTGGCTCATCATGTTCCACAGGAGAACAGTATGTCTCTCCATCCTTTAGAGCATTGATTAAGGAGAAGAAAGGCTTAGCTCTAGAGGTTGTACCCAAACGGATGGCCTTTGAATCCATCCATGTCACAATGCTTCCTGGCTACACCGCAGCCTGGCCCACTGGCCTTCTGCCCAGAGCAGTTGGTGCCTTGAGTGCCCTGACTCCTGGGCTTGGAAATAAGTTGAAGGGGTCAGGGAAGGAGCGCTCCCAGAGCCACAGAAGATACCGTTCTCTTCAGATGCCTATATGCTGTACTTTACTTTCTGCCTAAGCACCTTTGTTGAGAAAGCACTGAGTGACTGAAGTGGTCTGCAGACTGACATTTCCCAAAACCTTGTCTGCACTGGGGTGACGGTGGTTTGTCCATCTCACCTGTTTTATCCTGTGACTTCCAACCAGCTTCCGTTTTTGTCATGACAGGACCTTGTTGCTCGCCTGGATGAACTGGGAGGTGTGTATCTCCAGTTTGAAGAAGGACTGGAAACAACGGCATTGTTTGTAGCTGCCACCTACAAGCTTATGGACCATGTGGGGACGGAGCCATCCATTAAGGAGGTGCCTGCCTACATCACAGTTCTCTGATGTGAAACTCAAAGGCGTCCTTGACATTATCTCCTAAAGATAGCTTTTCAGAGAGGGCTATTTGGTTAGCTTTGGGCTATCTTGGGTTCGTCATGGAAATGAGAAAGAAAAATGTGAAGCCTGTTCTTGAGAAACTGGTTGTCAGTGGGACAGACATGAAAGCAAATTGCTACACTTGTTTTAAATAGAATATGGTTTTTTCATGAGATAGTGGCACAAAGGCCAAGTGCATTATTCTCTGTCCACCTCCCTTTCCTTCCGAGTGCTCCTAACTGCTTGTCTCGTGAATTCTTTCCACGCTGGTGGCCTGTGCACATCCTGTTTCTCTTGAGAAGCACCCTATATGTCAAAACTGCCTGTTCTTTCTCCCTCTGACCCTCGGCAATGGCTCAATCAGAGCTAATCTGTGCTGATTGACATAGTTCACTGAGAGGCATGTGTCTACCAGACATCCACCAAGAGTTAATTCTTTTCTTTCTTTTTTCAAGAGGAGCTTGTTAACCTGAAGGAACCTTTAGTTGAAATGTGTGTGGGAAGTCTTGAGAGTGGGACCCTCTTGATACCCCTTGTTTGTAAGAAGGTGACCAACCCTTGATCTCAAGGACTTCAAATACAAGCTGCTGCTGTTTTAATTTGAGGAGGAAAGATTTGGGTCCCCAATTAGAACTTCCACTTCTTTTGTGTGATAGGAATGCATTGTGAGTTGTGTGCTGAGTTTCAACTAAGCGGTAAATAATTACCTTTCTCGAATAATTTGGGTTAATTTTGTATTTTCTCTGGAGGCTGTGATCTAATAATTTATTCACGTGTTAGCATTTTTATGTGATCTTCTCCTTCATCCTCAGTTTTTAGAGGTCTAGAGATACCAACTCTTACTAAATTTCCATTATGGGTGAAAGTACAAGAACGTGGGTCTTATGGTACAAATCATTTAGAGATTTTCCTGTACACAGTGCAGTTGATGAATTGGTGATATTCTGCATAAAACAACTTAAACTTTGTTTTGCTTTATTCCCAGGCTTCTACCAACCAGATATTTGGCTGGGATAATTTTGCTGTCACTGCTTTTGATATAACCATTCTGGTGAACAGTCCCCCATTTTAACATGTCAACAGCTTAGTGATGGAAAATGTAATTGGTACAATTAAAGAAAATTATTTCATGTCGACTGTGAATAACACTGTCGGGAACAAGGGGAGCTCTTTTGTTAGATGGTAGATTTTAAAAAACAAAACTGATTGAAATGGAAAATGTTTCCTCTTAAGCAAACAACCTCTAGAATTTTAATAATGCCTTTTAGGTTCTACTTTTTTAAAAAATTGCTTTCAGTCCTCTTCTCTAAGCAGCCCATTAGTTCTTAATGGAGAGTTATTTTAGTTTCTTTCTAATGTACATTTTGGCTGTGCAGTTTGGTCTTGTAAACACCAACTTAATCCCAGCATCCTGTGTGGAGGTGGGCTGGGTAGGAGGGGAGCTAAGCTGGGAGAGTGAGGGGAAACAGGAAAGGACATACTTTATTATGAAAGGACTTCAGAGACAAACAGACCTACATGTGAATTTTGGTCCTTCTCTTTTTCTTTCTGTCTTAACTTGTAAGAGTTAATTAACTTCCTTTAGCCTCAGTTTCCTTATTTGGAAAGGATTGAGAGCAGTCTTTTCAGGCTCTTTGTCATGATCTGAGTTAATATACCGGTAACAGTGCCTGGCACACACAGACATGGAACAAATGGGTACTGCAATAGGTATAATATAGTAACTCTTACACCTCAGTAGTTGTCTAGAAGGTCCTTATGTTTGTACAGCAAGCATTCATAAATGGTTGACAAAGAAATGTATCCCTTTCAGTTTGTACTAGAAGGTGCAAAAAACCAACCAAATTCAAGTTTTATGTTTAAATGCAGACTATTTGCTTCCCCCACCCCTACCAAACTGGTTAGTGGCTGAAAGACCTCTCATGTGAACACTTGGAAACAGAAGAGGAATGACTGAGCCCAGGTGGAGAGGGAGGGGTGGCTGTCCCCCCTGCCTGACTGAGGAAGATCTCAAGCTGTGTTCTCCTTTTCTTGCAGGATCAGGTCATCCAGCTCATGAACGCCATCTTCAGCAAGAAGAACTTTGAGTCACTCTCTGAAGCCTTCAGTGTGGCCTCTGCTGCTGCTGCGCTCTCTGAGAATCGCTACCATGTGCCCGTTGTGGTTGTGCCCGAGGGCTCTCCTTCCTACACTCAGGAACAGGCTGTCCTGCGGGTATGACTTCCATGTCCCCAGAGTGCTGCTCTGATTGCCGTTTCCAGTGATAGGCTTCCAGAAATCTACACAGCCAGTGATAACCCCCACAAGGACAGATCTTTTAAATGAAGAGCAAATGGGGATGAGCACTCTGTAAACTAGTCATAGGATCTTTTTTTTTTCTTTTTTTGGAGTATTTAAAGTAGTACAGCTTTCAGTGAAGTGCTGGAAAACTGCATTTATGGATTCATAAGTCCAGATGTATAGAGAAGTCTTACTTCTAAAATGTATTTTCCTATACCCAGACTTTCTAAATCCATTATTTTAAGATAGCTTTCTTTAACATTGTTAAGATCAATGTCAGGTCTCTTTTTCCTTGGAGCCGACAGTGTATCTTTCCACTTCTGCATAACATAGCACTCCGTCCTCTCAGCAGTAAGTAAGGACGGTTGTGTGTGTTAACTGTCTGAACAGAGCAAAATGCACACACTTACGAGTTTTCCATTCCAGTGAGGCATTTGTTGCTGTTGTTTGGAAACCAGTGAGAAACTAAAATCTGCATAAGAAATTAGCATCTTGTTTGTATCTAAATACACGAGTTCACATAGGACTGTCCACCTGTCCCATCAGTTCTTGTGCTTTGCAGGGCCCTTCAGATACTCTCCAGGAGAAGTGCCCCAGACTCCAGAGTTGCCTCTTGTTCCTCTACTTAAATGTCACGTCCCCTCAGCAAAGACTGGGGTGAGAACTCACCTGGGTAATATAGTTCACCATGAATCAGGGGAGCTAAGAAAGCAAAGTAGAAACAGTACTGGCTTTTGAAGCTAGATAGCCTGTGGTTTGTCCTTAGCTGTGTGGCCTTCAGCTGCCCCATATCCTCTTGTGGCCTCAGTGTCTTCATCTGTAAAGTGAAGATTATACCAGCTGTCTCAGACGATTGGTGGTAGGATAGATACAAGTGCTTACCCTCGTATCTGGCAAATAGTCGACTTTCAACAAATGACTGTTATTAACATTATCCATATTTCTTCAGTTTTCTCATTGCCCATACCGTCATAAAGTGTTTTTCTTGCTAATATTTTTTTTTAAGTACTATAGTAGAGCAGTAGTGTGGGAAGATCAGGGGATCAGAGAGAAGGAGATGTTAGCTGTGTGATCTGAAGCCAGTCATTGTCTTTCCCTAGACTTTGGTTTCCTTACCTGAAAAATGAGATCATTGGGTAAAATCATTGTTAACGATTTCCCCCACCCCAACATTCTATAATCTGTCATTCCGAACTAATTGTGTTTTCTTGTCTGATTCCCCCAGAGATAGTAGGCCACAGGTCAGAGACGGTTCTTGAAATGAAATGGTTCTCCCCCAGCAGAGCTCGCTCCCTGTGGATAAAGCTTTCACTCCTAGAAGCAAAAATCTGTACTCCCTCAGCTTCTGTGGCTACAGATAATTTTGAAATGTATTTCCAGTTGCAGGTCACCAACGTTCTGTCCCAGCCTTTGACTCAGGCCACTGTTAAACTAGAACATGCGAAATCTGTTGCTTCCAGAGCTACAGTCCTCCAGAAGACATCGTTCACCCCCATTGGGTAAGTCCTGAGCACATCTCTGCAGAGTGCCGACAGACTTGTTTTGGAAAGTTAGCCTGCAGCCAGTATAACCCAGATCATGAAACCAAAGTTGCCTACATTTAGGATTATGCTTTATTAATAACAATGTGTCAGGAACATTTCCCCTGTAGGCTTAATATACTTCCATAGTCTTATCTTCAGTGGCTGTGAGTTATTATTAGGTAATTAAAAAAAAATTAAGGGTTAGTTTTTATAGGAAACTTTTAAGTTTTGAATTAGTAAGTTAAAGTAAGATATGCCCTTTTTTAGGAAATTCAAAAAGCACAGGAAAGTAGAAATAATACGAAAATTACCTACAATTATACTACCCTACGCCAACCTCTTTGAACATTTCCACTTTAAAAAATATATATAATTGGTATTCTACTATAGACTTACCTATTTTGCATTTAGTTGTGGAAGACTTACCCGAAGAAGGTGGGATTTTTAGGAGCTGGGAGGAGGGGTGGGTAAGGAATAGAAAAAGAAGAGTTCGGAGACTTGAAAGAGAAGGTCATTTTAGGTGGTTTTGATGTTTGCCCCTAATAATAATGTGATTGAACAGGAGGTGGCCCAAGATGGGTGGAAAGTGGAAAAGTGAAAAAACGGTACATTCCTGGAATGCTGTACTTTGCAGCCTGTTTGTTGTGTCCATTGTGATTTTCCTATGTGAATTGTTGCTAACCCCACTGTCATTTTTAACAGGGATGTTTTTGAGCTGAACTTCATGAATGTCAAATTTTCCAGTGGTTATTATGACTTTTCTGTCAAAGTTGAAGGTGACAACCGTTACATTGCAAATACTGTAGAGGTAAGTGCTTTCTTGTCGTCCCCATTGCCTTGTTAATATACCCAAGGAAATGACCATACAGGCATATGGCATTAACCATTTACATGTGTTGACCTCACTTATGACCCAGTTAAAATGAATATGTTAAGAGAGAGGTAGGTTTGAACTATGCTGTTTGACAGGCTCAGCCAAGAACTTAATCATAGGCAGCTGGATTTGTCAGTTACTCATTTTGCATTGTAACTTAGCATTACTCTCTTAACATAAAATTTAGGAAGTAGAAAAAATTAAAATCATCCCTAATTCCCCTGAGATATAAATATTCTTAAGATGTTTGCTGCAGTTGGCCTTGATAGATTTAGAAATGGACTTGGTGCTAATTAAGGGGACCAAAAGCATCAAGTGACCTGTAGCAGCATAGCGAGGCTGTCCGGGTGAAGTACAAAAGGAAATCCATAATCCTTCCTAATGAACTGTGTTTCAGATGTTTAGCTGTCTCGAGTTGTGTTGAAGATCCGAGTGGTTTTAAGGGTGGAAAGCTCTGCCTCATTTACTGATGCTTTGTGAGAATGAGTTGTTTCACATTAGTGGTTTTCTCAGCTAATTGAAGTTTGCCACTCAGGCACTGTGGCTTTCATTTTTATCTTTTTGGATAAAAGTTTATTGAAGATGAATTACACATTTTCCTACTTTCTTGAACTATGAGATACGGTTTAACCTTTCTTATTCTGGCTTAGGGTCATCAGCACAAAAGCATGTGACATACACAGCACAGTTCTCTGTGCTTTTGCTTGTATTGTTTTATTCTTACAACAGTCCTAACAGATGTGTGGAGTCGTTTTCCTTTCACTGATGAGGCTCAGAGAGGTAAAGTAATTTGTCCAGAACCTCTAGCCTATCTGTGCTTGGGTGAATCCCCTGCACAGTGCTGGTTTAGTTACGTGCCCTGGTGACTGTTGAGCTAGCTTAGAGGCTGAGACCTGTGTGCAGCTGTAGCTGCCGGCCTGTTCATAACATTACTTTGTCCTGAGAGCTGTCATTTCTTCAGGTTTCTGCCACTGTCTTTGTTGCATCTACGTGGCCACACTGTCCCCCATTCTATTGGGTCAGGGGAACTTGTGGTGTTACGGTGCCTTTTCAATAGTAATATATATGCTATTTGTGACAGCTGTTTTCTTCACTATTCAAATGTCATTTTCCACTGACTTTTCTTTGTTAATTAAACTTATTCATTTTGAAATCATTTCAGTCTTAAATTGCGAAAATGGTATGCAGAATTCCTGTATACCCCTTATCCAGCTGCCCCAAATGTATACCTCATGTAACTAATATAATTTTAATATGTGAAAATTAACGCTGATACAATACTATTAACTGATCTCTATAGACTTAATTCAGATTCCACTAGGTATCTTCCTAATGTCCCTTTTCTGGTCCCAGATTCAACCTGGGATCACATATTCCTTCAGTTGCCATGACCCTTTACCCTCCTCCAATTAGGGTATTTTGTCTTTTGTGACCTTGACATTTCTGAAAAGTACTGGCCAGTTAGTTTGTACAGTGTTCCTTACTTTGAGTTTGTCTGCTGTTTCCTCATAATTAAATTCAGGTCATGCAAAAATACTCTAAAAGCAATGTTCCTTCTCAGTGTGTACTGTTAGGAAGTATATGCTGTTGGTATGTCTTATTGCTGGTGATGTTAACCTTCATCTTCTGGTTAAGGTGGTGTCTGCTAGGTTTCTCTATTGTAAAGTTGCTATTTTTCTGCTTTGTAATTAAGTGTCTGCTGAAGTGATATTTTGAGACTGTAGATACCCTGACGATTTTGCCTGCCAGAGTTATTAATGTGGTGGTTGCCAAAAGGTGATTTTTCTCTTTCATTCCGTCTACATTTATTAGTTGGAATTTCACTGTAAGAAAACGCTGTCCACCTTTCCCTGTATTTAGTTATTCATGGATTCTTATTTTGCTCTATATTTTATAATCCGTTACTGTCATCATTTATTTTTTAGCTCATTTTATCCCAAATTCGGCCTTCGGAGAGCTCCTCCGGTTGGCCTGGTGTCACTTTTCTTTAGTGAAAGGACACAAAGCTAGAAAGTTTGACCTTTTCAAAAGTGGGCCATTACTTAACATAGATTCAACATTTAGATTAAAAGTTTGGCAGAAAGGAGGATGTTTTCTGGAACTCTAATCTTTCTGCCTTTTCTCTACCTCATGTCTGACCTTTTTAGGCAGGAGACATCTGATCCTAGTCCATTCACTAACATGGATTTGGATAGAAATTATTGTAGTGTGTGCCTCGAACCTTTAAAATTCAGATCTTTCACTTTTAATTTGCTTCTGTAAGGGGCCTTATTTTTGTTATTTGTAGCTGAACTCATTGAAAGGCAGACTTTTTTTTTTTGCTTGAAACCTCTTCCTTCTACCTGTACAATCTTGATACCGACATACCCAATTTAAGTGCCATACCCATGCATCACAGCCGTTCTTAATCTCTCTCTTCCTTTCCACTCTGACTTCAGTCAGTCACCGAGTCCTGCTGAGTCTGCCTTTAAGTGGCTTTTCTGTGATTGCTTCGTTCTTTAGTCCCACTTTGGTAGATCCCAAATAAATAGTTTCAGTGGGTAGTTTCCAGCAAGTTTCATTGTCTTCCGTCTCTGCCCCCTTCCATAAGCGCCATTAACACCACTAGGATGATAAAAATCACAGTGTTCCTGTGGTTAAACATTTCTTTGGTTCCCTATTGCATATGAGTAAGGTCTAGACTTCTCGGTGTGCCTTTTGAAGGCCCTCCACGCAAGGCACATGGGCATCCTTCATTGTGGTTACATCCTCATCCACTCAGCTCTAGCTGCTCTCGACTGCATACTGGTCCTCATCTATACGCTACGTGCACATGCATTTGGGCATCTGTTCTTTCCTCCATGGGGGATGTTCTTCCCCTCCCTTGCTGAAGTACTCGTCCTGTAAGATCTGATTCAAATCTTGTTCCTTCAGTGCTCCCTTAGAATTTTATTTTTATTTTTTCAGTTTAGACTAATAAAAATACAGAGAAGAATCGAGAATAGTATCATTGTTATGTACCTACCAGCTATTTGTCTCCCTCAAACCCAAACATTTTGCTGTGTTTTCTCCTTTGTTTTATTTATTTATTTCATTTTTGGCTGTGCTGGGTCTTCTTTGCTGCTCGTAGGCTTTCTCTAGTTGCGGAGAGTGGGGGACTGTCGAGTTGTGGTAGGCAGGCTTCTGGTTGCAGTGGCTTCTCTTGCTGTGGAGCATGGGCTCTAGGGCACATGGGTTTCAGTAGTTGCAGCACGCAGGCTCAATAGTTGTAGCTCCTGGGCTCTAGAGCACAGGCTCGGTAACTGTGGCGCACAGCGGAGTTGCTCCCCGGCATGTGGGATCTTCCTGGAGCAGGGATCGAACCCGTGTTTCCTGCATTGGCAAGTGGATTCTTTACCACTGGACCACCAGGGAAACCCCTCTCCTTCATTTTGTTTTATTTTGGTAAGAAATAAAACCCTATAGATTGAACTTAAGCTCTCTGTATGTTCTTTTTCTCTCCCCTCTCCCCACATTTGAAGTGTATATTCCAATGCCAGTTTTTACATTTCTGCTGCATATGTATATTTCAGCAGTATAGTGCATTGATTTGCATCTTCCCCAGATTTATATGCTTCATTATATGCATCCTTTTGCAATTTGCCTGTTTTCACTCAATTTTATGACAGCCATATTTATGCATGTCAAACTTAGAGCTGTATGCACAAATATAAATAATTGTCATGAAATTGTCTTCCTTTGATGAGTGCATTAGATTTATTAATTCATTTTCTGTTACTGGACACTTAGACTTTGACTGGTGCAGACAGTGCTGCTGTGAACATGTTAGTACATTTTTTCATGCACGTTTTATTTATCTGGAGTGAAGTTGTGGGATCATAGGGTATGCCCACCTTCCAGCTCTCTTATGTTTTGCCAAGGTGCTGTTTTCTTCATATTCTCATCAGTATCTAGTATGATGAGTTTTGATAATCTGTTAAATATGAAATGGTATCTTGTTGCTTTAATGTTTGTCTTTGGTTACTAGTGAGATCGAGCATATTGTCTTGTGTTTATTGACCATTTAGGTTTCTTCTCTGAATTGCCATGTCCCCCTTGTCTTTTTCTTTTCGTTTGTTAATCTTTTAGTTATTGATTTTAGGCGCTGCATATATTCTGAAGCAGTATGTATTAGTAAATCCTTAGTCATAGCGGCAGATATGATTCCTTAGTGTTCCTTTATGGCATCTTTTGATGCCCAGAAATTAATTTCAATGAAGCCTAATTTAAAAGTCTTTTTTTTTCCCCTAGATTGTTTGTGGTTTTTTGTGTCTTCTTTAAAAAATTCTACATTGCTCCAAGATCCAAAAAGTATTCTCTAGTATTTTCTTCCAAGAGTTTTTTAAGTTATTTTCCCCTTATATTTAGGGCTGCAGTCTACTTGGCTTATTTTTGTTGCTATAATATTTTATACTGTGTCCATAATTGTTTTTACTGCATTGTATTACCATTGTTTGCTTGTAAGTATTGCTTTTTCATTGAGCTGGGTGCTCCCTATGGGCAGAGACCAACTCTTGTTTTTTCAGTGCTTAGCTTCCATCTCAGCCCACTTAAGAGAAGAAAAGGATGGAGTGGTCTGCAGATTAAAGATGTTTTCCCGCATTCCAAGGCCCTTAGAACTGTGGTAATTCATCTTTTAGTGGGGGGTGAGCCTTTTATTCTGTACAAAGCAGCTTTCTTTTTTCTTTCAAACAAGTTTTATTGAGGATATACCAGAAAATTACCTTTTAGAAGTAGATAATTCAGCATCGTTAGTATATCTAGAGTTGTGTGGCCATCACTACCATCTAGTTCCACAGCATTTTTATCACCCCAAAAGCAACCCTGTGTCTATTTGTAGACACTCCGTGTTGTATAAGAATATATCCTCCTCTCTGTCCTGGCAGTTACTCATCTACTTTGTATCTCTATGGTTTGCCTCTCTGGGACATTACATATAACTAGAATAATACGATATCTTGCTTTTTGTGTTTTTAACTTAGCATAATATTTTTAAGGGTCATTCATGTTGTAGCATGTATCAGTACTTTATTCCTTTTTATGGCTAAATAATCGAATAGTCCCTTGTGTGGATATACTGCATTTTTTAATCCGTTCATCAGTTGATGGACATGTGGGGCTATTTCCACATTTTGGATATTGTAAATGATGCTGCTGTTAATGTTCGTGTACAGGTTTTTGTTTGAACACCTGTTTTCAATTCTGCTAGGTTTATGCCTAGGAATGGAAGTACTGAGTCATGTGATAACTGTATGTTTAACTTCTTGAGGAACTGACACTGTTTCTCAAAGAAGCTGTACCACTTTACATTCCCACCAACAGTGTATAAGCATTCCAAGTTCTGTGCATCCTCACCAACTCTTGTTATTTATTTTCTGTCTTTGTCATTTTGACCCTCCTGGGTGGGTGTGAATTGGTATCTTGTGATTTGATTTGCATTTTTCTGTTATCTAATAATGTTGAACATCTTTTTATGTGCTAATTGGTTATTTGTATATCTTTTTTGGAGAAATGTCTATTTAGATCTTTTCCCCATTAAAAATTCGTCTTTTTATTTCTTCCTTCCTAATCTGTAGAGCTCTTATTCCTTTTCTTAAGCCACTGTCTTTACATTCCTGAGTTATGAGTTCTGTGTCTATTTTTAATACAAGTTCCTTGTCAGACATATGATTCGCAGGCATCTTCTCACCATCTGTAGGTTGTCTTTCCCCTTTCTTAATGTTGTCTTCTGATGCACAAAAGGTTTCAATTTCAATAGTCCCGATATTTTTAATTGTTTCTTTCACTGAAAGAAACACTGACTTAAGTGCCATGTCTAATCAACTGTTGCCTTATCCAAGATCATGAAGATTTACTCCTATGTTTTCTTATAAGAATTTTATCATTTTAGCTTTTACATTTAAGTTTCTGATCCATTTTGAATTAATGTTTCTATGTGGTGTGAGGTAGGGATCCAGCATCCTCCTTATACATGTAGATGGGCAGTTGTTCTAGCACCGTTTCTTGAAAAGACTGTTCTTTCTCTTTTGATTTGTCTTGGCACCCTTGTCAAAAACCAATTGACTGTAAATATAAAGTTAATTTCTAGACTTGTGGTTCTATTCCATTAATCTATACTTTTATCTTTATACCAGTACTATGCTGTCTTGATGGTTGGAACAGCTTGACTTTTTGTAACATCTTAATTTGGTGTTTGTGCAAGTATTTCTGTGGTTGGTGGAAAAATTAAATAAGTACAGAATAGCAGAAATGCCTCATAGCTCTGTTACTCGTGCAGTGATAATAAGCTCCCATTAAGGCCACTGCTGTCCTTTTTCTTCTCGGTGATGGAGTAAGTGTTACAAATCTTCTCTCTTCCTCTTCATTTTATTAAGCTTTATCTGTGTGTGTGTGTGTGTGTGTGTGCACGTGTGCACGTGCATGCTCTGACCTCTGTCACGCATGCAACTTTACTTTGTAATTTCAGTAGTAGTCACACTTAGAACCTCAGAGCAGGTCAGCAGGTCCTGTTTACTCTTCTGAGAGATGCTTGACATTGGTCAGAGTGCATTAACAGTGGTTTGGTGTGGAAGGCCTGTAATAGCACTCATTGACATTGGACTTGCTGTCAGGGGAAGCATGGGTTTTAGAAGCTGTCATTAGCATTAATTGCCCCTAATGCACCATTATTTTTGACAGTAATGAGCTAAACAGGGAGGCTATTACTCTCAGCAGAAAGACTGCGTTTCCTGGCCTTAAAACTTTTTGAGGTGTATGTGGTGTGCAGCACAGGCAAAGGAAGGACTGGTTAATTCACTGTAAAGCAGGCTTAGTGGCATTTAAAGTAGCTAAACAAGTCCCTTTCCTATTATAAAAAAAATGAATCCTGCAGTGTTAGTTTGAAGGAAGAAGGAGCAGCTAATCGACAGGGATCCTCCTCTGAACCCTTTACAACAGGGCTTTGAAACAAGTTATGGTGATTTTTATTTCTCAGTTTGCTCTAAGAGAGTAGCATAAAAAAGCTTTTCTTTTAAATGTTTCCAGAGACCCATTTGCAGTAAGATTTTAGGAGCAGAAGGACTTGTTTTAAATTGTTCCCTATTTAAGAGCAGCCCTATGGTTTCTGTGCAACACAGGAAGCTGTAACTTGGGGGGCCTTTTAAAATTAGGGCTGAGAGCAAACCCAAAAGGACTGGAGTTCCCTGCAGTTTGCCCTTTCATTATTCCCTGTCTGTGTTGTGAATGCTTTTAAGTCTTCCGAACGAACACACAGTTGAATCTTGATTAGCAGGCCTTAGTGACCATGTTATTATTGAAAGCTTATAGTCAGGATTCTGAGTAAAAACCCACAAGTTGATGGCTTCCTTATCACTATAATTAGGATACATTGAGGAACCTTATACAAATCTTTAACCATCTGTTTGTATTTATCCATCTGTTGAAAGGGAGAGTGCTTGTTTTTTAAAATTATATTTATTGGGTGGTACTTTTTAATACAAAACTGTTTACAAAGAAGAAAGTATTTGTCACACAGTGTCATTGCTCAGGTAAGCCCTATTTTAAAAAAAAATAGTGGAATATGCATGTAGTTTAAAAATTCAAAGTGTAAGAAAGTATGTAATGAAATATGAAAGCCTTTTCTCATCCCTTCGATCCAGTCGCTCTTCTTTAGTAACAGTTAACTGTATTGACTCTGAAAAAGAAGAATGCCCATATCATTGAATGCATGCACATTTTTTCTTATTTACACAAAAGCAATCATTCTATAAACAGTTATATTCTTTGCTTTTGTTACAAAGTAGAGGTTCCCAGCTTACCCCTTGAGGTCTGTTCAGCTTCATGGCCTCCCACTACTCCCCACCCCCATGCTTCCCTGCCATAATTCACCCAGTGGCCAGAACTCAGTGACAGGTGATGTTAAATATAATTCTGCCAGTTGGTGACTGTGTATTCAAAAGTAGGAGATATATCTCCTATCTGTCCATAAATACCTACCGTGTTCTTTTTAATTGCTCCAGAGTAATTCAAAGTGTATGTGAATATCCCATTCTTTATTTAACTAGTCTCCTGTTTCTGGACATTTAGGTGGGATGATGATTTTAAAAGCGCATTTGCAGGTTAAATGAGTCTGTAAGAGAGTGAGAAGTGAAGAGGGAATTATCTAGTTGATGAAGATTGCAAAGTAATTACCTATGAAAAACAGATTATAGCATGGAGTGGTTGCTCAGGCCCTGCCTCTCCCTAAACTGGAGGCCTGCCTAAGCCCTCCTGCTACCCGTTTCCCTCCCCACCCAAGGCTGCCGACTTGGGTCACTGATCCTGCTGTGCTTCTGTAGCGCTTTGTCCCTCCCTCCGCCAAAGCAGCAGCCTGCTCTGTTGCCATTTAGCTCTGCCTGTATGCTTCCCTCTAGGACAGGAAGTGCATCTCGCTGTCTCTGTCCGTCCCTGCACCTGGGCGCTCCAGATGCTCTTGGGGGTTGTGGGGAAGTGATCTCAGTGGGGTGTATTGCTAACCAAAGCTCGTTGACTACTTCGCCTGAGCCTTCCACTCCAGGTTTTCTCCAAATGGAAGTCCTGACAGTGCCTCTCTGGATTGAGCTTTGTAATAGCAAAGTTGGCTCTGGTTCCGAGCCCTGTATGAGTTGTGAAGCTGTTTGCTCAGCAGAGCACCCAAGGGCCAAAGTAGAGGATTCTAGCTCTCTTCTTGGTGGTTTATTCAACTTGAAGACCAGCGGTTCCCCTCCCCCTACCATAATTCACCCTGTTGCCTAGATTCAGTGACAAACTACGATGCTAAATATAGTTTTGCCAATAGGTGGCTTTGCATTCAAAAGTAGGAGATAATGATATCCTTATGGCCTTTGGTAATAAATCTTTTATTAGGGCTTTCTTTTTTTTCTTTCTGAGCAAAACAGAACACCCCCCATTCAATCTGATAATTGAGGTTATTGTCACAAAATAGTTATTATGGAGGCAGGAGAGAGGCTGTTAAAAAGAATTACTTGATAGCTATCTTTATCCCTTTTTAATTTTTCTTCTTTCCCCTTGATTTGAGGCTGTCACACCTTCATAGAGTGTTTGAGAAAAATGCTGAAGCTTTGCTTCAGTTATTTGCCCAGAGTTCTCTGTCTGTTCCTTCATCCTGACTTAGGCTGTAAACCAGTGGATTTGGCAAGGATTACCTTGAGCATTACATTCAAGGTTTTCAAATATTTGAAAGTCTCATAGATATGTTTACAGATTAGAAGTGCTTTGGGATTACATAATTTGCACATTCTAACTTTGATTTTAAATAAAAATTTTAAATAAAAAAGTTCCCCTGAGTAGACTTTTAGCGTGTTTTCTCTTTTGGAAATTTATATTTATTTGAATCTAATTTTTTTAAAAATTTCTTGTTTAATAGCATTGGCTAGCTCCTCTTTGTGAAAATGTTTATAAGGAGTGTATAGAATTTAAACACTGAAAGAGTCAAGAGGAATTGGTTATGCTTGTAATAAATTCCAAATCTCAGTGGCTTAGAATTGAGTATTTGTTAATTTAAATTATTTGAAGGTTACTACTTAAGGACTTTTTACCCCCTTATTTTTTTTAAAGTATCTGTGCAAAGATCTACTTTGTTTCTTTTCATTTCTTTTTTAATATATACCATTCATCCAAAGCTAAAGAACAGAAGATGGGATAAGAATCAAGGAGATACTTTTAGGCCTTTGGATTGAAGAGATGGAAATAACTACCTAGCTGGGTCAGTTTTACTAAAATTATTAGAGATTCTTGTCCTAGGATTTTTTTCATGCCTTGACCTACCAGTAAGAGAAAACGTTGGATATGTATGTTGATTACTGGCATATTCACCAGTTGACTTGGTGATTTTCTTCCATGTTTCACCTTAGCTCAGAGTCAAGATTTCCACTGAAGTTGGCATCACAAATGTCGATCTCTCCACTGTGGATAAGGATCAGAGCATCGCCCCCAAAACAACGCGGTAGGTGGGATGCCTCCTGGGCCCAGGGAGAACCCAGGCTTGAGCTGGGAGGACCATGCCAAGGCCTTGAGGCCCTCCAGCCATCGTTTCCGTGTCAGCAGTGACCCAGCTTGTACTCCAGATTAAAGAGGCTGTTATTCTTCTGGGACTGCACCAGGGGTGCTGCTTGGCATCCAGACAAACTTGTGGTTTGTCTATATGGCAATCAGTCCCTGAACAAACTGTTGTATTGTATGTATATTGTATACATTATACAAACTATTAACAGTCCACAATTTGGGAAGGAGCTCGCCTCAGAATGTAAGTCTGCATTAAAGACTTATTCCCAACCACACTGTTTAGTTCAGATGATAATTTAAAAAAAAAAAAAAAAACTTTACTGATGGAGGAAGCAGTGTATTAATTTATTTTCTGGTGTTATCTGTTTCTCCGCCCAATCTTGAACTTGCTTTTAGGGTCCTCATGGCCACACTCCGTGGCCCACAGTGGGTCTGAAATCAGTTGTATGTCTCATAGGTTCTTAGAGATGAGATGGCAGGTACCCAGTACTAGGTCTGGGATTCCTTTCCTCCAGTCCATGGAGATCACTGATCAGTCACAGCATTGGTGATTGTGTAACTCAGCATCTTTTTTAGCACACACTTCTAGGTCACCATTAGTAATTGATCAGAGTTGGTCCGGAACATTGTATGAAGCCCACGTCTTAGTTCTCTTCCAGATCCTTGGTAGAAGGCCCATCTAGACCTCTGGGTAGAGTTCATACCCCAAGTTTACTCAACTGGGGTGGCTGTAGATACCACAAAAAGGAGGGGGACCCTCAAGGTCATTTTGAAAATGGGATGTTAGCCAGAGACTAGAAGCCAGGCATTCACTCCTTTTAAGTCATGTGAAAGGGCTAGGCTTTCTGTCTCTGGCTTGGATATTTTTATAGTGACATTAGAAATGAGAGCACTGTTGAGAACCCACTGAAATGATGTCTGTAAGAGTGCTTTCCAGAGTTTATTGCTCTATATAGATGAAGAGTTGGGATTACTCATAAGTAAATAAGCAGGAAATATGGCCAGTTGTGAGCTCTATAACCATTTGGATTGTTTTTTTATCCTCCGGCCATCCTAACCTAAAATCCCAGGGGATAGCTGAGAAAAAAGTTTTCTCATCACTCCTGCCTTTGGAGCAAATGACTTTTTAAAGCTCAATTTCAGGCAGAAAAATAAATTGAAACAGTGTGAAAGAGAAAAAAAAAGATGCAGCATTAAAGAAAGAAAAAGCTGTCAATAGCCTTCATTCTTTTGCATCTCCCACCTCCTGGTCTCCCAACCATGCTCACATATGCTGCTAATGTCCATCCTGTTAATTTTTTTTTTTTTTAATCTTTGTAGTTCTGCTAGCCCAGCTTTCCAGTTCACCCGGGAGCCTCCAGCAGGGCGTGTGAGTCTCTCTGGTGCCTGGCTTGGTTGAATCCTTAGATCCTTGAAGTGAAAGCCTGGAGACTCACACATAGCATTTTCCCCAGACCCTGATAGAAGTTGATTCTGTGCTTTTCTCCATCTTAGCTTTATCAGTCCTGTTTGCCCTCAGGCTGTAAACAGTTCTCTACAGAAGTGTTACAACTGAGAGAGAGAGTTGGGAGAGAGAGGATTAGGCAGTGAAGACGTTGGTCTCCTCTGTGTTCTCAGAGATCTGCAGATCCTCTCTGAAGACTTACCATATAAATGTCTCTTTCAGGGTGACCTACCCAGCCAAAGCCAAGGGCACGTTCATCGCGGACAGCCACCAGAACTTTGCCTTATTCTTCCAGCTGGTAGATGTGAACACTGGCGCTGAACTCACCCCTCACCAGGTCAGGAAAAAGCCCAGGCAGTTCTCTTAGCCTGAAACCTTGCTGTACACGATAGTTGTGTGGACGTGGTCTTTAACGCCAAGTCAAGAAAATTCTGGATCCCTGCTTTCAGGTCTTCACTCTGAACCCTCACAGTCCATCAGGTTCTCCCCTGTGACACACTGCCCCTTTCATACTGGGTGTAACCCTGAACCTTCTTTTAGAGAGATTAGCTGGGGTAGGAAAGATATATTTAAGGCAGATTAGCATTTAATTGAAGCTTTTTTCTTTCTGACTGTAATAAAAACATATATTGAAATAATTTGAAAAAGGAAAACTTAGGCAGTGTACCCAAAGTATGTTTTGCTCTGGCTAAAGCAGATTTTCTATTTTGTAAGAATCTGAAAACTAGCACTTTTGTTTTTTTTTTTTTGGAGTGCCCCTAGTTGGAAGTTCAGAGTCTTAACCACTAGACCAACAGGGAAGTCCAAAAACAGCACTTTTTAACTTGTGCCTACTAAATATGATAAAAGCAATAGGCTTCATTTTTGTCTTCCATATGTAAAATAATGATTATTACTGAAAAGATTCTCAAACCATATCTTTTTCCTGGAGAATCTGATATGGCTTTTGTCCTCTCAGACTCCCTCCTTTTCTGCCTCTGTCTTCCCACTTGATTGAGAATAATTGTTCTGCGCATTGCCTCATCCACGGTTGTATTGTAAAGGGAAATCCCAGAAATACTTTGAGTGTGGAAAAATAGGAAAGAACCTGGACCCTAGTGGCCTTGGCTTAGGTACTTTGCAGTAGTCCTTGAGTTGGAGCTAGCAGACTTAAATCCATGCAGAGAGGCAGCGTCAGAACAGACCGTGGAGGTGAGTGGATTACTTGGAAACCTTTTTGCTTTCTGTTTCTTGTTGCTGCAGCTGCTGCACTCGTGCCCAGGCCCAGAGTGGTTGCCCCTGGCACCACCATCCCTGCCCTTCTCGGCTTCTCTCCCCTCCACCCCCAGTCTCCAGAGAGCTGAGTCAGCCCCACTTAGCCATGACTATCGCTTCAGCTCCATAGCATCTCCCAGATCCTTCTCAAAATGACACTTGCCAATGAAAGCCCAAGAGAAGGAATATGAAGAGAAGTCATTATTATACAAAACAAATCTGGTGGGATTAGGATTAGTGCAGGAAGAGCTAGTGAGGGAAGTAAAACTTTAACTGAAGACTTGTCTCATCCAAGATCCTAGAAAGCCTGACTTACAGACCTCCTAGGTAGAGATGGCATTTTGCGGGTGAGCCTGGCTGCTTGCCTGTACTTGGCTGTGACAGGAGGAAGATCATGCATCCAGGCTCCTAAATCCCATTCTTGGCCACAATTGCAGGAGCCAGGAGGCTTCACAACTCTGGGTCTCTTTCCCTAAATACTTTGATGGTTGTTGTCTGGTGCCCAGGTGTAGAGTAATGAATGAGATTTAGATTTTTTTCCTGTGGATCCAGCACTGCCTCTGTGACCACGGCAACTCATTTAATCCTCCGTGCCTTATGATCTGTAAAATGGAACCAATCTACCAGCTTTGTTGAATTCTTTATTTGGAAACTTCTGAAAGCAAAGCTGAATGTATTAAGTTTTGCTGCATCTTACGTGCTGAAACCTTAGTTTCTTATGCCATTGGGGGGATAACGTGGTTAGACTTGTATCATCATATTGATAAATGTTTGTTGACTAGTTAGTTTATAGCAGGTCCTATGCTAAGTGCATTGCGTACTTTATTGTGAGTCTTCATACAGATACAACACGTGTAGAAGTTAAATCTGTCTTAAAGATGAGGAAATCAAGGCTCAAGGAGGTTAAATAACTTGCTCAGCTTTTAAGTAGTGAAATCAGATCTGACTGTCTTCAAGCCTGGGTTCTCTCTGACACTGGGCTGCCCTGCACAATGAGAATTCTGCCTTGCTATCCATCCCCATGCCTCCTCTCCTAAATCTTTAGCTGGAGGCATTAGGAAATTGAAAATGGGCTTCTTACAGTTTCATCTCATTTCCCTTCTTTTCACCCTCTAGTGAAGAAGTTAATTGGGCAGCAAAAGGCTGGCAGGAAGAGGAAATTACAGCCTCAGCAAAGGGCTTAAATCATTCACAAACTGGGCATTCAGCCTACGAGTCGTTGAGATTTGGCTGGACCCCTAAGTTAAATTTCTTGTACTCGCAAAAAGTACTCTCTGGTCTCAGAGCTATAAGCAGGGTGGGATGGCCATTCCTCCTGCTTTCTCAGACAGGCCTGGCTGACCCCAGAGCTCCCACTGGGGCAGAAGAGCTGACAGCCTGCTGCCTCAGGGATCTGGGCCCGGAGGGAGTTTTGAAATCATCAGATGAAAAATTGCATAATTATTCCATCCAGACATTTGTCCGACTCCACAACCAGAAGACTGGTCAGGAAGTGGTATTTGTTGCAGAGCCGGACAGCAAGAATGTGTACAAGTTTGAACTGGACACCTCTGAGAGAAAGCTCGAATTTGACTCCGCATCTGGCACCTACACTCTCTACTTGATCATTGGAGATGCAACTTTGAAGAACCCAATCCTGTGGAATGTGGTATGTGCCTCCTTGTATCTTCACCCAGACAAGAGTGGCTATGCCACAGTCAGACAAAGATGGCCCCTCTCCAGGGTGTGGGCTTTGTACCCAGGCCTCTCCCATGCCACCCAGAGGGCCATAAATAAGTACACATCACGCTGGTCCCATTGGTAGTCTTAGGGGCATTCACATGGCCTGGCTGGCATATCATAGGGGTTTCATAAGTAGTGATTGAGTGAATGAGTGAAGTATATAGATTTGCCCTAATGGGTTCTAGCAGATTTCTTTAAAAGTTGTACTTGAAAAAGGTTTTCATATTACAGGCAAAACACTGCAGGGGATACACAGATAAAAGAGATAAAGGCTCTAGCTTTTGAGGTACAGTGTGCCCTTGCAGGGTAGGCTGGAGAGGGGCCTGAGATTTGGAATCCAGTTCCAATTCATTATGGTATGGACTAATGAATTGCAGGGTATTCTAATAACCATCTAGGATAACCAGGATAAACTAATACCCTTCATCTGCATGGTGTGTTCATAGTTTGCATAGTGCATTTCACTTACGTAACTCACTTTGGGCTGGTGGGATGAGAGGAGGCTTCTTAAATGACATGACATTTGAGCCAAGGGTTGGAGAGTTGCAGGGGTTTTCCAGGATTGTATCCGAGGGGCTGTCGGATGATCACTGAGGGACAGCCTCCAGGAAAGTTTGAGGTGCTTTCAGTGAGATATGAGTGGGTCCGCTTTGCTGGAGCACCTGAATCTGGTCACGGGCAGGAGGCGGTGAGGTGGGGAAGGTAGCAGAGGCCAGATTCCAGGCCTTGAATGATGGGTGGCTCCCTGTACAAGACAAAGGGGCAGCTGCATTTTCTTATGTTGTATTCAAAGCTCCTTTTCTTCTCGGATTTTGGGCTGCTTTTTGTATGAGAGCACTTTTTCATTTCTTTTTCTTTTTTTCCTTTGTCTGAGACTAAATTATACTTCCCCAGGAGCAGTTTCTGATTGCTGCTGTAACAGCCTGAGTACCAACTGGGATTTTTGTATTAAGCAGCTCTGTGGGGCTCACCAGACCAGTAGAAAATTGGAACTCTTGCTCTAAAAAGAATTTTCAACAAATACTTGTTTTGTTCTTGAAATTTTTACTGCCTCAATTTGTTGGCTAATGACTCAGAAGTGATTGGACTGCTTGGAGCTCCTTTCAGTCACAGTCCTGGATGGGAGTTGGGGGATACTGTCCTGCTGATGAGTTTCACCCCTTTCTCTGCCCCTGGGCCTTTCATTGCTGCTTTTATTGTTTTAGGCTGATGTGGTCATCAGGTTCCCTGAAGATGATGTTCCGTCAACTGTCCTGTCCAAGAACATTTTCACCCCCAAACAGGAAATTCAGGTACATCCTAAAGGGCTTCTTCGCTAAACACAGAGGGGAAATGGACACATGAGAGGGCTGCAGAGCCCCAGGCGCTGGCTGTGGTGCCCTTTTTAACCTGTTTATATGATACGTTGTAACTTGGTCTTTGCCACCCTGTGGATCAGGCAGGGCAAATATCAGCCCCATCCTGGAGCTTAAAAAAACAGGCTCAGATTGCCTGCCAGCCACTTCCCAGAAAGCAGATAACTAGAGACAAAATCAGAAACTGAGTCTGTTTTTCCTAAACATGCAGGAGGTTCAGTCCTCAGATCACTGCTTGATACCACAGCACAGATGGGTCTGGCTTTGCTCCTCTGTGTTCCTGCATAGACCAGGGCCAGTGGAGCCCACAGGTGGGCAACTCAACTGGAGCATAAGGCTTTCACCCCCTAGGCCAGCTTCCTCTCTCCTAGGATTCACCTTCCTTGCACACAAATATTAGAAATCCCTGCCCAGCCCGTGGGACTGTTGTGAGGCTCAAAATAGTTCCCAGATAAGGAAAGAATAGCTTTGAAAAGTTTCTCAAGCAGTGTACAAAAGGAACACAATGATTGTTAAACAGTTGGAGTCCTGGTTAAGGAAACTGAGTGGATCCACTCAGTGGACTGCTTAGGAGTCCTCAGAAATGATTATACTGCAGTAACAGGGAAACTCACATCTGAAATAATGTTGAAGTGTTCCAAGCAGATTATTGACTCTTACTCCACTGTTAGAAAAAGGCCAAGGGCCCAAAAGGTAGAGAAGTAAGATTCTTTCTAAAATTCTTCCTGATGTTGCTATAGCATCATTTAAGAATGTAGAATGCAGTGAAATACTGGAAGGTATAACCATGATGACAAAGGGTGCTGACTGATTTTGTAGGGGAGGGTAGGCAGTAGCAGCTGCCATAGGCCATGTTAGAAGTCCCTTCGTGGCAGTGACAGCAAAGAGGAGCTGAGGTTAAAAATTTGGGAATAGGAATCTCACATGGAGCTGCCTTGTCATGGAGCTGGGTTGACTGGACATTGGCAAGCAAGAAAATTTCAAAATTTAGAATTGTTAATACAGCAGTTAGCTAACTTAAGTCAGCAAAATATGATGACACCACCCTGGGAACCCAGAAACATTGTGAAATCCAGCGTCCTGCCTGGGATGTGTCACCCCAGTCATCCAGATGCTTGGGTACCATTTTTGTTACCAGGTGGATGCTGCTTGACAGGTTGCATCCTCTAGCGTCTAAATGCAATGAGTTTTGGAGTGGAAAAGAGACTTGGGCAGTTGTGAGCTGGGACTGGTGTAATGTCCCTGGAAGGAGACCAGTGGGAGCAGAAGCCAGTGTTGGGAAGAGGGAAAAGGCTAACTGGGTGCTCATGGCCAGGAAGTCTCAGCCTTTGGGAGGCATTTCCTCCTCTCAACTGCCATTGGGGTTTTGGCTCCTAGTATACATGGCAGTCCTTGCTGGGAAGAACACATGGTAGAATATTCCTGGTGTGTCTTCTTTTGGCAGCACCTGTTCCGCGAGCCTGAGAAGAGGCCCCCCACAGTGGTGTCCAATACGTTCACCGCCCTGATCCTCTCGCCCCTGCTCCTGCTCTTTGCTCTGGTGAGTTGCAGTAATTAGCATGGGCAGCGTGTGTCTGACGCCAGACTCCACAGATGTAGCCGTTCCAAAGGAGACTGTGTGCTCTGGCCTCAGCACAGCTCCGAAGGGGTCCAGCAGCTGTGACCCGAACCGACGGTCCAAAATGTTTAGAATAAATAAAATTACCTACTATAGGGGACCTGCCAAAAAAAAAAAAACTGATCCCTTAACAAGGGGCATGATGTGTAGCCATTATAAATGGTCAAAATATGGACACGGATGCTCCGTACAAATGTTCAGATGAAGCCAAGTGTGAAAAAAGCAAGACCTGATTCTGATAACTGTAGAAAAACTGAGTACAGTGGCCATGCATTTCAACAGCCTTTGGAGCTCGAAACTATAAACAACCTAAAGTCCTCATAAAAGCAAGTGTTAAATAGATTATGGTACATCCACACAATGGAATAATATGCAGCTCATTAAAACAATGGATAAATTTATGTACTTGTCAACTGATATGACAAGGTTGTTAAAAATGTCCTATTGAATGAAGAAGGCAAGTGGTAGGACAGGGTGTTTAGTATCATCTTCTATGTTTAAAAACCTTAAAAAGGCATTAACTATTGGTATTGGTCACCTCTAAGGAGAAGGCCTTTTAGGGAGTATAGAGAAAGGACATTTTTACCATTTTAACATGCTATTTGAATTTTTTTTTAACCGTCTCTTTTTCCCCTTGTCTCTTTTTTCCCCTTGTCTCTTTAAAATCTATAAACATAGATGCAGTTCAGAGAATTTTGAGAACCATATAGAAAACTCATCAGATCTTACTTTTGGAAAATTGTCAATGTTCCTAATCCTCTGATTTTAATAAAAGAATTATTACTCGGTCAAAATCTGAAAGGCATGCCACAAGCTTTCAGAAACCAATCCTAGGCACCTGTTATTTTGAGTAATCAGAATTTCAAAAGGCAAAGAACCCATAGTGAGCACACCTCCTCCCAGCTGCCAGTGGGTTTATCTTACCAAAACTTAGAGACACTGGCAGGGGTGCTAGTTATTTCATCATCAATACAGTTTTGGACCTTTCAGTTTCATGGCTTCACCTGTTTTAAAATAGAAAAGTTTGCTGTCATTAAAAATGATTTTCAAGCACTTTTGTGAACAGGTGTTGGAATGCCTTTCTAAAGAAACAAAGGGAACGGTTTTTCCTTAGGACTCACAATAGGGTGGTTGTCACTTGGAGAAATTCCCTGTCCTTCAAGTATGTATGAATTTTGAAGCCCTTAGGGCTGTTTTTTGGATTAGC